>NW_027509141.1:11330000-12530000 GCF_051911475.1 Siphateles boraxobius | reverse complement strand
AGTCCTTCAGACAGTAGTCCATATGGGACCTTTTGAACTTTTTTTCTCCTCAGAGGGTCCCCAGAAGGTCTAAAAGCTACAGATGTTCTCATAGACTCTTTCTGATGTTTAAAATTCAAGTCAAGTCCCCCAGACACTAGTCCATATGGGATCTTTTGAACTTTTTTTCTGCTCAGAGGGTCCCCAGAAGGTCTAATAGCTACATGATGTCCTCATAGACTCTTTCTGATGTTAAAAAGTCAAGTCAAGTCCGCCAGACAGTAGTCCATATGGGACCTTTTGAACTTTTTTTCTGCTCATAGTGTCCCCAGAAGGTCTAAAAGCTACATGATGTGCTTAAAGACTCTTTCTGATGATAAAAAGTCAAGTCAAGTCCGCCAGAATGTAGTCCATATGGGATCTTTTGAACTTTTTTTCTGCTCAGAGGGTCCCTAGAAGGTCTAATAGCTACATGATATCCTCATAGACTCTTTCTGATGTTAAAAAGTCAAGTAAAGTCCACCAGACAGCAGTCCTTATGGGACCTTTTGAACTTTTTTTCTGCTCAGAGGGTCCCCAGAAGGTCTAAAAGCTACATGATGTGCTTAAAGACTCTTTCTGATGATAAAAAGTCAAGTCCGCCAGACAGTAGTCCATATGGGATCTTTGGAACTTTTTTTCTCCTCAGAGGGTCCCCAGAAGGTCTAATAGCTACATGATGTCCTCAAAGACTCTCTTTGATGTTAAAAAGTCAAGTCTAGTCCGCCAGACAGTAGTCCATATGGGACCTTTTGAACTTTTTATTTCCTCAGAGGGTCCCCAGAAGGTCTAAAAGCTACATGATGTCCTCATAGACTCTTTCTGATGTTAAAAAGTCAAGTCAAGTCCGCCAGACAGTAGTCCATATGGGGCCTTTTGAACGTTTTTTTTGCTAAGAGGGTCCCTAGAAGGTCTTAAAGCTGCATGATGTGCTTAAAGACTCTTTCTGATGATAAAAATTCAAGTCAAGTCTGCCAGACAGTAGTCCATATGGGGCCTTTTGAACGTTTTTTTTGCTAAGAGGGTCCCTAGAAGGTCTAATAGCTACATGATGTCCTCATAGACTCTTTCTGATGTTAAAAAGTCAAGTCAAGTCCGCCAGACAGTAGTCCATATGGGACCTTTTGAACTTTTTTTCTGCTCAGAGGGTCCCCAGAAGGTCTAAAAGCTACATGATGTGCTTAAAGACTCTTTCTGATGATAGAAAGTCAAGTCAAGTCCGCCAGACAGTAGTCCATATGGGAACTTTTGAACTTTTTTCTCCTCAGAGGGTCCCCAGAAGGAATAAAAGCTACATGATGTCTCTAAAGACTCTTTCTGATGTTAAAAAGAAGTCTGTAGTCCATATGGGACCTTTTAAACTTTTTTCTGCTCAGAGGGTCCCCAGAAGGTCTAAAAGCTACCTGATGTGCTTAAAGACTCTTTCTGATGATAAAAAGTCAAGTCAAGACCGCCAGACAGTAGTCCTTATGGGACCTTTCGAACTTTTTTTCTGCTCAGAGGGTCCCTAGAAGGTCTTAAAGCTGCATGATGTGCTTAAAGACTCTTTCTGATGATAAAAATTCAAGTCAAGTCTGCCAGACAGTAGTCCATATGGGGCCTTTTGAACGTTTTTTTTTTGCTAAGAGGGTCCCTAGAAGGTCTAATAGCTACATGATGTTCTCATAGACTCTTTCTGATGTTAAAAAGTCAAGTCAAGTCCGCCAGACAGTAGTCCATATGGGACCTTTTGAACGTTTTTTCTGCTAAGAGGGTCCCCAGAAGGTCTAAAAGCTACATGATGTCCACATAGACTCTTTGATGTTAAAAAGTCAAGTCAAGTCCGCCAGACAGTAGTCCTTATGGGAGCTTTTGATCTTTTTTCTGCTTAGAGGGTCCCCAGAAGGTTTAAAAGCTAGATGATGTCCTTTTTTGACTCTTTCTGATGTTAAAACCGCAGTGAACTTTTTTTCTCTTCAGAGAGTCCCAAGAAGGTCTAAAAGCTACAGATGTTCTCATAGACTCTTTCTGATGTTTAAAATTCAATTCAAGTCCACCAGACACTAGTCCATATGGGATCTTTTGAACTTTTTTTTCTGCTCAGAGGGTCCCCAGAAGGTCTAAAAGCTACATGATGTGCTTAAAGACTCTTTCTGATGATAAAAAGTAAAATCAAGTCTGCCAGACAGTAGTCCATATGGGATCTTTTGAATTTTTTATTTCCTAAGAGGGTCCCCAGAAGGTCTAAAAGCTACATGGTCCACATAGACTCTTTGATGTTAAAAAGTCAAGTCAAGTCCACCAGACAGTAGTCCATATGGGAGCTTTTGATCTTTTTTTCTGCTCAGAGGGTCCACAGAAGGTCTAAAAGCTACTTGATGTCCTCAAAGACTCTTTCTGATTTTAAAAAGTCAAGTCAAGTCCACCAGACAGTAGTCTATAAGGGACCTTTTGATCTTTTTTTCTACTCAGAGGGTCCCCAGAAGGTCTAAAAGCTACATGGTCCACATAGACTCTTTGATGTTAAAAAGTCAAGTCAAGTCCACCAGAGAGTAGTCCATATGGGAGCTTTTGATCTTTTTTTCTGCTCAGAGGGTCCAGAGAAGGTCTAATAGCTACATGATGTCCTTAATGACTCTTTCTGATGTTAAAAGTCAAGTCAAATCCGCCACACAGTAGTCCATATGGGACCTTTTGATCTTTTTTTCTACTCAGAGGGTCCACAGAAGGTCTAAAAGCTACTTGATGTCCTCATAGACTCTTTCTGATGTTAAAAAGTCAAGTCAAGTCCGCCAGACAGAAGTCCATATGGGACCTTTTGAATTTTTTTTCTGCTCAGAGGGTCCCCAGAAGGTCTTAAAGCTGCATGATGTGCTTAAAGACTCTTTCTGATGATAAAAATTCAAGTCAAGTCCGCCAGACAGTAGTCCATATGGGATCTTTTGAACTTTTTATTTCCTCAGAGGGTCCCCAGAAGGTCTAAAAGCTACATGATGTCCTCATAGACTCTTTCTGATGTTAAAAAGTCAAGTCAAGTCCGCCAGACAGTAGTCCATATGGGACCTTTTGAACTTTTTTTCTGCTCAGAGGGTCCCCAGTAGATCTTAAAGCTGCATGATGTGCTTAAAGACTCTTTCTGATGATAAAAATTCAAGTCAAGTCCGCCAGACAGTAGTCCATATGGGACCTTTTGAACGTTTTTTTTGCTAAGAGGGTCCCTAGAAGGTCTAATAGCTACATGATGTCCTCATAGACTCTTTCTGATGTTAAAAAGTTAAGTCAAGTCCGCCAGACAGTAGTCCATATGGGACCTTTTGAACTTTTTTTCTGCTCAGAGGGTCCCCAGAAGGTGTAAAAGCTACATGATGTGCTTAAAGTCTCTTTCTGATGATAGAAAGTCAAGTCAAGTCCGCCAGACAGTAGTCACTATGGGAACTTTTGAACTTTTTATTTCCTCAGAGGGTCCCCAGAAGGTCTAAAAGCTACATGATGTCCACATAGACCCTTTGATGTTAAAAAGTCAAGTCAAGTCCGCCAGACAGTAGTCCATATGGGACCTTTTGAACGTTTTTTCTGCTACGAGGGTCCCCAGAAGGTCTAAAAGCTACATGATGTCCACATAGACGCTTTGATGTTAAAAAGTCAAGTCAAGTCCGCCAGACAGTAGTCCTTATGGGAGCTTTTGATCTTTTTTCTGCTCAGAGGGTCCCCAGAAGGTCTAATAGCTACATGATGTCCTCATAGACTCTTTCTGATGTTAAAAAGTCAACTCAAGTCCGCCAGACAGTAGTCCATATGGGAACTTTTGAACTTTTTTTCTCCTCAGAGGGTCCCCAGAAGGTCTAAAAGCTACAGATGTTCTCATAGACTCTTTCTGATGTTTAAAATTCAAGTCAAGTCCGCTAGACAGTAGTCCATATGGGATCTTTTGAACTTTTTTTCTGCTCATAGGGTCCCCAGAAGGTCTAATAGCTACATGACGTCCTCATAGACTCTTTCTGATGTTTAAAATTCAAGTCAAGTCCGCCAGACAGTAGTCCATATGGGATCTTTTGAACTTTTTTTCTGCTCATAGGGTCCCCAGAAGGTCTAATAGCTATATGATGTCCTCATAGACTCTTTCTGATGTCAAAAAGTCAAGTCAAGTCCGCCAGACAGTCGTCCATATGGGACCTTTTGAACTTTTTTTCTGCTCATAGGGTCCCCAGAAGGTCTAAAAGCTACATGATATGCTTAAAGACTCTTTGTGATGATAAAAAGTCGTCAAGTCCGCCAGACAGTAGTCCATATGGGATCTTTTGAACTTTTTTTCTCATCAGAGGGTCCCCAGAAGGTCTAAAAGCTACAGATGTTCTCATAGACTCTTTCTGATGTTTAAAATTCAAGTCAAGCCCGCCAGACACTAGTCCATATGTGATCTTTTGAACTTTTTTTCTGCTCAGAGGGTTTCTAGAAGGTCTAATAGCTACGTGATGTCCTCATAGACTCTTTCTGATGTTAAAAAGTCAAGTCAAGTCAACCAGACAGTAGTCCATATGGTACCTTTTGAACGTTTTTCTACTCAGAGGGTCCACAGTAGGTCTAAAAGCTACATGAAGTCCTTGTTGACTCTTTCTGATGTTAAAACCGCCATACAGTAGTCCATATGGGACCTTTTGAACTTTTTTTCTGCTCAGATGGTCCACAAAAGGTCTAAAAGCTATAAGATGTCCTTATAAACACTTTTTGATGTTCAAAACAAGTCAAGTCCACCAGACAGTTTTCCTTATGGGACCTTTTGAACTTTTTTTCTCCTCAGAGGGTCCCCAGAAGGTCTAAAAGCTACGTGATGTCCTTAAAGACTCTTTCTGATGTTAAAAAGTCAAGCCAAGTCCGCCAGACAGTAGTCCATATGGGAGATTTTGAACTTTTTTTCTGCTCAGAGGATCCCCAGAAGGTCTAAAAGCTACGTGATGTCCTTGTTGACTCTTTCTGATGTTAAAACCGCCATACAGTAGTCCATATGGGACCTTTTGAATTTATTTTCTGCTCAGATGGTCCACAAAAGGTCTAAAAGCTATGTGATTTCCTTAAAGACTCTTTCTGATGTTAAAACCGCCATACAGTAGTCCATATGGGACCTTCTGAACTTTTTTTCTGTTCAGAGGGTCCACAAAAATTGCTAAAAGCTATGTGATGTCCTTAAAAACACTTTCTGATGTTCAATAGTCAAGTCAAGTCCGCCACACAGTTTTCCTTATGGGACCTTTTGAACTTTTTTTCTCCTCAGAGGGTCCCCAGAAGGTCTAAAAGCTACAAGATGTCCTCATAGACTCTTTCTGATGTTAAAGAGTTAAGTCAAGTACGCCAGAGAGTAGTCCATATGGGACCTTTTGAATTTTTTTTCTGCTTAGAGGGTCCCCAGAAGGTCTAAAAGCTACATGATGTGCTTAAAGACTCTTTCTGATGATAAAAAGTCAAGTCCGCCTGACAGTAGTCCATATGGGATCTTTGGAACTTTTTTTCTGCTCAGAGGGTCCCCAGAAGGTCTAATAGCTACATGATGTCCTCAAAGACTCTCTTTGATGTTAAAAAGTCAAGTCTAGTCCGCCAGACAGTAGTCCATATGGGACCTTTTGAACGTTTTTCTGCTCAGAGGGTCCCCAGAAGGTCTAAAAGCTACATGATGTCCACATAGACTCTTTGATGTTAAAAAGTCAAGTCAAGTCCGCCAGACAGTAGTCCTTATGGGAGCTTTTGATCTTTTTTTCTGCTTAGAGGGTCCCCAGAAGGTCTAAAAGCTAGATGATGTCCTTAAAGACTTTTTCTGATGTTAAAAAGACAAGTCAAGTCCTCCAGACAGTAGTCCATATGGGACCTTTTGAACTTTTTTTCTCCTCAGTGGGTCCCCAGAAGGTCTAAAAGCTACAGATGTTGTCATAGACTCTTTCTGATGTTTAAAATTCAAGTCAAGTCCGCCACACACTAGTCCACATGGTATCTTTTGAACTTTTTTTCTGCTCAGAGGGTCCCCAGAAGGTCTAATAGCTACATGATATCCTCATAGACTCTTTCTGATGTTAAAAAGTCAAGTCAAGTCCGCCAGACAGTAGTCCATATGGGACCTTTTGAACTTTTTTTCTGCTCATAGGGTCCCCAGAAGGTCTAAAAGCTACATGATGTGCTTAAAGACTCTTTCTGATGATAAAGTCAAGTCAAGTCCGCCAGAATGTAGTCCATATGGGATCTTTTGAACTTTTTTTCTGCTCAGAGGGTCCCTAGAAGGTCTAATAGCTACATGATATCCTCATAGACTCTTTCTGATGTTAAAAAGTCAAGTAAAGTCCACCAGACAGTAGTCCATATGGGACCTTTTGAACTTTTTTTCTGCTCAGAGGGTCCCCAGAAGGTCTAAAAGCTACATGATGTGCTTAAAGATCTTTCTGATGATAAAAAGTCAAGTCCGCAGGCAGTAGTCCATATGGGATCTTTGGAACTTTTTTTCTGCTCAGAGGGTCCCCAGAAGGTCTAATAGCTACATGATGTCCTCAAAGACTCTCTTTGATGTTAAAAAGTCAAGTCTAGTCCGCCAGACAGTAGTCCATATGGGACCTTTTGAACGTTTTTTCTGCTAAGAGGGTCCCCAGAAGGTCTAAAAGCTACATGATGTCCACATAGACTCTTTGATGTTAAAAAGTCAAGTCAAGTCCGCCAGACAGTAGTCCTTATGGGAGCTTTTGATCTTTTTTCTGCTCAGAGGGTCCCCAGAAGGTCTAATAGCTACATGATGTCCTCATAGACTCTTTCTGTTGATAAAAAGTCAAGTCAAGTCCGCCAGACAGTAGTCCATATGGGATCTTTTGAACTTTTTTTCTCCTCAGAGGGTCCCCAGAAGGTCTAAAAGCTACAGATGTTCTCATAGACTCTTTCTGATGTTTAAAATTCAAGTCAAGTCCGCCAGACACTAGTCCATATGGGATCTTTTGAACTTTTTTTCTGCTCAGAGGGTTCTTAGAAGGTCTAATAGCTACATGATGTCCTCATAGACTCTTTCTGATGTTAAAAAGTCAAGTCAAGTACGTCAGACTGTAGTCCATATGGGACCTTTTGAACTTTTTTTCTGCTCAAAGCGTCCCCAGAAGGTCTAAAAGCTACATGGTGTGCTTAAAGACTCTTTCTGATGATAGAAAGTCAAGTCAAGTCCGCCAGACAGTAGTCCATATGGGATCTTTTGAACTTTTTTTCTGCTCAGAGGGTCCCCAGAAGGTCTAATAGCTACATGATGTCCTCAAAGACTCTTTCTGATGTTAAAAAGTCAAGTCAAGTCCGCCACACACTAGTCCATATGGGACCTTTTGAACTTTTTTTCTCCTCAGAGGGTCCCCAGAAGGTCTAAAAGCTACGTGATGTCCTTAAAGACTCTTTCTGATGTTAAAAAGTCAAGCCAAGTCCGCCAGACAGTAGTCCATATGGGAGATTTTGAACTTTTTTTCTGCTCAGAGGATCCCCAGAAGGTCTAAAAGCTACGTGATGTCCTTGTTGACTCTTTCTGATGTTAAAACCGCCATACAGTAGTCCATATGGGATCTTTTGAACTTTTTTCTGCTCAGAGGGTCCCTAGAAGGTCTAATAGCTACATGATGTCCTCATAGACTCTTTCTGATGTTAAAAAGTCAAGTCAAGTACGTCAGACTGTAGTCCATATGGGACCTTTTGAACTTTTTTTCTCCTCAGAGGGTCCCCAGAAGGTCTAAAAGCTACGTGATGTCCTTAAAGACTCTTTCTGATGTTAAAAAGTCAAGCCAAGTCCGCCAGACAGTAGTCCATATGGGAGATTTTGAACTTTTTTTCTGCTCAGAGGATCCCCAGAAGGTCTAAAAGCTACGTGATGTCCTTGTTGACTCTTTCTGATGTTAAAACCGCCATACAGTAGTCCATATGGGATCTTTTGAACTTTTTTCTGCTCAGAGGGTCCCTAGAAGGTCTAATAGCTACATGATGTCCTCATAGACTCTTTCTGATGTTAAAAAGTCAAGTCAAGTACGTCAGACTGTAGTCCATATGGGACCTTTTGAACTTTTTTTCTGCTCAGAGGGTCCCTAGAAGGTCTAATAGCTACATGATGTCCTCATAGACTCTTTCTGATGTTAAAAAGTCAAGTCAAGTACGTCAGACTGTAGTCCATATGGGACCTTTTGAACTTTTTTTCTGCTCAAAGGGTCCCCAGAAGGTCTAAAAGCTACATGGTGTGCTTAAAGACTCTTTCTGATGATAGAAAGTCAAGTCAAGTCCGCCAGACAGTAGTCCATATGGGATCTTTTGAACTTTTTTTCTGCTCAGAGGGTCCCCAGAAGGTCTAATAGCTACATGATGTCCTCAAAGACTCTCTTTGATGTTAAAAAGTCGTCAAGTCCGCCAGACAGTAGTCCATATGGGACCTTTGAACTTTTTTCTCCTCAGAGGGTCCCCAGAAGGTCTAAAAGCTACATGATCTCTCTAAAGACTCTTTCTGATGTTAAAAAGAAGTCTGTAGTCCATATGGGACCTTTTAAACTTTTTTCTGCTCAGAGGGTCCCCAGAAGATCTAAAAGCTACCTGATGTGCTTAAAGACTCTTTCTGATGATAAAAAGTCAAGTCAAGACCGCCAGACAGTAGTCCTTATGGGACCTTTCGAACTTTTTTTCTGCTCAGAGGGTCCCCAGAAGTTCTAAAAGCTACATGATGTCCTTAAAGACTTTTTCTGATGTTAAAAAGTCAAGTCAAGTCCGCCAGACAGTGGTCCATATGGGATCTTTTGAATTTTTTTTCTGCTCATAGGGTCCCCAGAAGGTCTAATAGCTACATGATGTCCTCATAGACTCTTTCTGATGTCAAAAAGTCAAGTCAAGTCCGCCAGACAGTAGTCCATATGGGATCTTTTGAACTTTTTTTCTCATCAGAGGGTCCCCAGAAGGTCTAAAAGCTACAGATGTTCTCATAGACTCTTTCTGATGTTTAAAATTCAAGTCAAGCCCGCCAGACACTAGTCCATATGTGATCTTTTGAACTTTTTTTCTGCTCAGAGGGTTCCTAGAAGGTCTAATAGCTACATGATGTCTTCATAGACTCTTTCTGATGTTAAAAAGTCAAGTCAAGTCCGCCAGACAGTAGTCCATATGGGCCCTTTTGAACTTTTTTCCTGCTCAGAGGGTCCCTAGAAGGTCTAATAGCTACATGATGTCCTCATAGACTCTTTCTGATGTTAGAAAGTCAAGTCAAGTCCGCCAGACAGTAGTCCATATGGGCCCTTTTGAACTTTTTTTCTGCTCAGAGGGTCCCCAGAAGGTCTAAAAGCTACGTGATGTCCTTGTTGACTCTTTCTGATGTTAAAACCGCCATACAGTAGTCCATATGGGACCTTTTGAACTTTTTTTCTGCTCATTGGTCCACAAAAGGTCTAAAAGCTACATGATGTGCTTAAAGACTCTTTCTGATGATAAAAAGTCAAGTCAAGTCCGCCAGACAGTAGTCCATAAGGGATCTTTTGAACTTTTTTTCTGCTCAGAGGGTCCTTAGAAGGTCTAATAGATACATGATGTCCTCAAAGACTCTCTTTGATGTTAAAAAGTCAAGTCTGGTCCGCCATACAGTAGTCCATATTGGACCTTTTGAACGTTTTTTCTGCTAAGAGGGTCCCCAGAAGGTCTAAAAGCTACATGATGTCCACATAGACTCTTTGATGTTAAAAAGTCAAGTCAAGTCCGCCAGACAGTAGTCCTTATGGGAGCTTTTGATCTTTTTTCTGCTCAGAGGGTCCCCAGAAGGTCTAAAAGCTACATGATGTCCTTAAAACTTTTTCTGATGTTAAAAAGTCAAGTCAAGTCCGCCAGAATGTAGTCCATATGGGCCCTTTTGAACTTTTTTCCTGCTCAGAGGGTCCCTAGAAGGTCTAAAAGCTACATGATGTCCTCATAGACTCTTTCTGATGTTAAAAAGTCAAGTCAAGTCCGCCAGACAGTCGTCCATATGGGACCTTTTGAACTTTTTTTCTGCTCATAGGGTCCCCAGAAGGTCTAAAAGCTACATGATGTGCTTAAAGACTCTTTCTGATGATAAAAGTCAAGTCAAGTCCGCCAGACAGTAGTCCATATTGGATCTTTTTAACTTTTTTTCTCCTCAGAGGGTCCCCAGAAGGTCTAAAAGCTACAGATGTTCTCATAGACTCTTTCTGATGTTTAAAATTCAAGTCAAGCCCGCCAGACACTAGTCCATATGTGATCTTTTGAACTTTTATTCTGCTCAGAGGGTTCCTAGAAGGTCTAATAGCTACATGATGTCCTCATAGACTCTTTCTGATGTTAAAAAGTCAAGTCAAGTCCACCAGACAGTCGTCCATATGGGACCTTTTGAACTTGTTTTCTACTAAGAGGGTCCCCAGAAGGTCTTAAAGCTACATGATGTCCTCATAGACTCTTTCTGATGATAAAAAGTCAAGTCAAGTCCGCCAGACAGTAGTCCATAAGGGATCTTTTGAACTTTTTTTCTGCTCAGAGGGTCCTTAGAAGGTCGAATAGATACATGATGTCCTCAAAGACTCTCTTTGATGTTAAAAAGTCAAGTCTGGTCCGCCATACAGTAGTCCATATTGGACCTTTTGAACGTTTTTTTTGCTAAGAGGGTCCCCAGAAGGTCTAAAAGCTACATGATGTCCACATAGACTCTTTGATGTTAAAAAGTCAAGTCAAGTCCGCCAGACAGTAGTCCTTATGGGAGCTTTTGATCTTTTTTCTGCTCAGAGGGTCCCCAGAAGGTCTAAAAGCTACATGATGTCCTTAAAGACTTTTTCTGATGTTAAAAAGTCAAGTCAAGTCCGCCAGACAGTAGTCCATATGGGCCCTTTTGAACTTTTTTCCTGCTCAGAGGGTCCCTAGAAGGTCTAATAGCTACATGATGTCCTCATAGACTCTTTCTTATGTTAAAAAGTCAAGTCAAGTCCGCCAGACAGTCGTCCATATGGGACCTTTCGAACTTTTTTTCTGCTCATAGGGTCCCCAGAAGGTCTAAAAGCTACATGATGTGCTTAAAGACTCTTTCTGATGATAAAAGTCAAGTCAAGTCCGCCAGACAGTAGTCCATATTGGATCTTTTTAACTTTTTTTCTCCTCAGAGGGTCCCCAGAAGGTCTAAAAGCTACAGATGTTCTCATAGACTCTTTCTGATGTTTAAAATTCAAGTCAAGCCCGCCAGACACTAGTCCATATGTGATCTTTTGAACTTTTATTCTGCTCAGAGGGTTCCTAGAAGGTCTAATAGCTACATGATGTCCTCATAGACTCTTTCTGATGTTAAAAAGTCAAGTCAAGTCCACCAGACAGTCGTCCATATGGGACCTTTTGAACTTTTTTTCTACTAAGAGGGTCCCCAGAAGGTCTTAAAGCTACATGATGTCCTCATAGACTCTTTCTGATGTTAAAAAGTCAAGTCAAGTCCGCCAGATACTAGTCCATATGGGACCTTTTGAACTTTTTTTCTCCTCAGAGGGTCCCCAGAAGGTCTAAAAGCTACGTGATGTCCTTAAAGACTCTTTCTGATGTTAAAAAATCAAGCCAAGTCCGCCAGACAGTAGTCCATATGGGAGATTTTGAACTTTTTTCTGGTCAGAGGGTCCCCAAAAGGTCTAATAGCTATGTGATGTCCTTATAAACACTTTCTGATGTTCAAAACAAGTCAAGTCCACCAGACAGTTTTCCTTATGGGACCTTTTGAACTTTATTTCTCCTCAGAGGGTCCCCAGAAGGTCTAAAAGCTACATGATGTCCTCATAGACTCTTTCTGATGATAAAAAGTCAAGTCAAGACCGCCAGACAGTAGTCCTTATGGGACCTTTCAAACTTTTTTTCTGCTCAGAGGGTCCCCAGAAGGTCTAATAGCTACATGATGTCCTCAAAGACTCTCTTTGATGATAAAAAGTCAAGTCTAGTCCGCCAGACAGTAGTCCATATGGGACCTTTTGAACGTTTTTCTGCTCAGAGGGTCCCCAGAAGGTCTAAAAGCTACATGATGTCCACATAGACTCTTTGATGTTAAAAAGTCAAGTCAAGTCCGCCAGACAGTAGTCCTTATGGGAGCTTTTGATCTTTTTTTCTGCTTAGAGGGTCCCCAGAAGGTCTAAAAGCTAGATGATGTCCTTAAAGACTTTTTCTGATGTTAAAAAGTCAAGTCAAGTCCTCCAGACAGTAGTCCATATGGGACCTTTTGAACTTTTTTTCTCCTCAGAGGGTCCCCAGAAGGTCTAAAAGCTACAGATGTTGTCATAGACTCTTTCTGATGTTTAAAATTCAAGTCAAGTCCGCCACACACTAGTCCATATGGTATCGTTTGAACTTTTTTTCTGCTCAGAGGGTCCCCAGAAGGTCTAATAGCTACATGATGTCCTCATAGACTCTTTCTGATGTTAAAAAGTCAAGTCAAGTCCGCCAGACAGTAGTCCATATGGGACCTTTTGAACGTTTTTCTGTTCATAGGGTCCCCAGAAGGTCTAAAAGCTACATGATGTGCTTAAAGACTCTTTCTGATGATAAAGTCAAGTCAAGTCCGCCAGAATGTAGTCCATATGGGATCTTTTGAACTTTTTTTCTGCTCAGAGGGTCCCTAGAAGGTCTAATAGCTACATGATATCCTCATAGACTCTTTCTGATGTTAAAAAGTCAAGTAAAGTCCACCAGACAGTAGTCCATATGGGACCTTTTGAACTTTTTTTCTGCTCAGAGGGTCCCCAGAAGGTCTAAAAGCTACATGATGTGCTTAAAGATCTTTCTGATGATAAAAAGTCAAGTCCGCAGGCAGTAGTCCATATGGGATCTTTGGAACTTTTTTTCTGCTCAGAGGGTCCCCAGAAGGTCTAATAGCTACATGATGTCCTCAAAGACTCTCTTTGATCTTAAAAAGTCAAGTCTAGTCCGCCAGACAGTAGTCCATATGGGACCTTTTGAACGTTTTTTCTGCTAAGAGGGTCCCCAGAAGGTAGAGGTCTGCACTCCCGCGGGAGTCCCGCGGGTCCCGCGGGTCCCGACGCAAAACAGTGCGGCGCGGGACAAATTTTTAAAGGTCACTGCGGGAGCGGGCGGGATGATGAGGTGCACTTGCGGGTGCGGGCGGGAGGGATGATACGCTGCACTCCCGCAAATTAAATATGAGTATAAAGTAAAATATATAAATGATTAAAGTAGCGTACATAATTTGTAGTTGTGAGGGAGATTCTGATTGGCAGCAATAAAAACGTTTTAAGCAGCCTAAACTTGTGAATGTTGTCGGGTAGGGCGGGGCCTAATCTCACGCACACTTGTTTAGAGACAATTCCTTTCCCGCTGCTCCGAGTTCGAATTCGAAAGCTAGTTCAAGTTCAAAATAGACAGCATGGACGAGGAACAGAGCGCCTCTAGTGCTTCAGATAAAGTACTGTTGTGAATATTATGCTGTTTGTAATATGGGACCAATAAATATGTTACCAAGTATTGGTAAGGAATTTTGTGTGCACGCATTTTTTCCCCAAGACCTTTCGTCAGACAGAAAGTGCGGGCGGGAGCGGGACATTATATCACAGATGCGGGCGGGAGCGGTACTAAAAATGACAAATCTTTGCGGGAGCGGGCGGGAGCGGGACTGAACACTGCGGGAGCGGGCGGGAGCGGGTCTGAAAATTGTGTCCCGCGCAGACCTCTACCAGAAGGTCTAAAAGCTACATGATGTCCACATAGACTCTTTGATGTTAAAAAGTCAAGTCAAGTCCGCCAGACAGTAGTCCTTATGGGAGCTTTTGATCTTTTTTCTGCTCAGAGGGTCCCCAGAAGGTCTAATAGCTACATGATGTCCTCATAGACTCTTTCTGATGTTAAAAAGTCAAGTTAAGTCCGCCAGACAGTAGTCCATATGGGACCTTTTGAACTTTTTTTCTGCTCATAGGGTCCCCAGAAGGTCTAAAAGCTACATGATGTGCTTAAAGACTCTTTCTGTTGATAAAAAGTCAAGTCAAGTCCGCCAGACAGTAGTCCATATGGGATCTTTTGAACTTTTTTTCTCCTCAGAGGGTCCCCAGAAGGTCTAAAAGCTACAGATGTTCTCATAGACTCTTTCTGATGTTTAAAATTCAAGTCAAGTCCGCCAGACACTAGTCCATATGGGATCTTTTGAACTTTTTTTCTGCTCAGAGGGTCCCTAGAAGGTCTAATAGCTACATGATGTCCTCATAGACTCTTTCTGATGTTAAAAAGTCAAGTCAAGTACGTCAGACTGTAGTCCATATGGGACCTTTTGAACTTTTTTTCTGCTCAAAGGGTCCCCAGAAGGTCTAAAAGCTACATGGTGTGCTTAAAGACTCTTTCTGATGATAGAAAGTCAAGTCAAGTCCGCCAGACAGTAGTCCATATGGGATCTTTTGAACTTTTTTTCTGCTCAGAGGGTCCCCAGAAGGTCTAATAGCTACATGATGTCCTCAAAGACTCTCTTTGATGTTAAAAAGTCGTCAAGTCCGCCAGACAGTAGTCCATATGGGGCCTTTTGAACTTTTTTCTCCTCAGAGGGTCCCCAGAAGGTCTAAAAGCTACATGATCTCTCTAAAGACTCTTTCTGATGTTAAAAAGAAGTCTGTAGTCCATATGGGACCTTTTAAACTTTTTTCTGCTCAGAGGGTCCCCAGAAGATCTAAAAGCTACCTGATGTGCTTAAAGACTCTTTCTGATGATAAAAAGTCAAGTCAAGACCGCCAGACAGTAGTCCTTATGGGACCTTTCGAACTTTTTTTCTGCTCAGAGGGTCCCCAGAAGTTCTAAAAGCTACATGATGTCCTAAAGACTTTTTCTGATGTTAAAAAGTCAAGTCAAGTCCGCCAGACAGTGGTCCATATGGGATCTTTTGAATTTTTTTTCTGCTCATAGGGTCCCCAGAAGGTCTAATAGCTACATGATGTCCTCATAGACTCTTTCTGATGTCAAAAAGTCAAGTCAAGTCCGCCAGACAGTCGTCCATATGGGACCTTTTGAACTTTTTTTCTGCTCATAGGGTCCCCAGAAGGTCTAAAAGCTACATGATGTGCTTAAAGACTCTTTCTGATGATAAAAAGTCAAGTCAAGTCCGCCAGACAGTAGTCCATATGGGATCTTTTGAACTTTTTTTCTCATCAGAGGGTCCCCAGAAGGTCTAAAAGCTACAGATGTTCTCATAGACTCTTTCTGATGTTTAAAATTCAAGTCAAGCCCGCCAGACACTAGTCCATATGTGATCTTTTGAACTTTTTTTCTGCTCAGAGGGTTCCTAGAAGGTCTAATAGCTACATGATGTCTTCATAGACTCTTTCTGATGTTAAAAAGTCAAGTCAAGTCCGCCAGACAGTAGTCCATATGGGCCCTTTTGAACTTTTTTCCTGCTCAGAGGGTCCCTAGAAGGTCTAATAGCTACATGATGTCCTCATAGACTCTTTCTGATGTTAAAAAGTCAAGTCAAGTCCGCCAGACAGTAGTCCATATGGGCCCTTTTGAACTTTTTTTCTGCTCAGAGGGTCCCCAGAAGGTCTAAAAGCTACGTGATGTCCTTGTTGACTCTTTCTGATGTTAAAACCGCCATACAGTAGTCCATATGGGACCTTTTGAACTTTTTTTCTGCTCAGATGGTCCACAAAAGGTCTAAAAGCTATGTGATGTCCT
The DNA here is from genome assembly GCF_051911475.1 of Siphateles boraxobius. Classification (NCBI taxonomy): domain Eukaryota; kingdom Metazoa; phylum Chordata; class Actinopteri; order Cypriniformes; family Leuciscidae; genus Siphateles; species Siphateles boraxobius. Next base: position 12,514,346 of record NW_027509141.1, on the reverse strand, counting down.
TATAAATACTTTCTGATGTTCAAAACAAGTCAAGTCCACCAGACAGTTTTCCTTATGGGACCTTTTGAACTTTTTTTCTCCTCAGAGGGTCCCCAGAAGGTCTAAAAGCTACATGATGTCCTTATAGACTCTTTCTGATGTTAAAAAGTCAAGTCAAGACCGCCAGACAGTAGTCCTTATGGGACCTTTTGAACTTTTTTTCTGCTCAGATGGTCCATAAAAGGTCTAAAAGCTATGTGATGTCCTTATAAACACTTTCTGATGTTCAAAACAAGTCAAGACCGCCAGACAGTAGTCCATATGGGAGCTTTTGAACTTTTTTTTCTGCACAGAGGGTCCCCAGAAGGTCTAATAGCTTTATGATTTCCTCAAAGTCTAAAAGCTCAAGTCTAAAAGCTACTTGATGTCCTCAAAGACTCTTTCTGATTTTAAAAAGTCAAGTCAAGTCCACCAGACAGTCGTCCATATGGGACCTTTTGAACTTTTTTTCTACTAAGAGGGTCCCCAGAAGGTCTTAAAGCTACATGATGTCCTCATAGACTCTTTCTGATGTTAAAAAGTCAAGTCAAGTCCGCCAGATACTAGTCCATATGGGACCTTTTGAACTTTTTTTCTCCTCAGAGGGTCCCCAGAAGGTCTAAAAGCTACGTGATGTCCTTAAAGACTCTTTCTGATGTTAAAAAATCAAGCCAAGTCCGCCAGACAGTAGTCCATATGGGAGATTTTGAACTTTTTTCTGGTCAGAGGGTCCCCAAAAGGTCTAATAGCTACGTGATGTCCTTGTTGACTCTTTCTGATGTTAAAACCGCCATACAGTAGTCCATATGGGACCTTTTGAACTTTTTTTCTGCTCAGATGGTCCACAAAAGGTCTAAAAGCTATGTGATGTCCTTATAAACACTTTCTGATGTTCAAAACAAGTCAAGTCCACCAGACAGTTTTCCTTATGGGACCTTTTGAACTTTATTTCTCCTCAGAGGGTCCCCAGAAGGTCTAAAAGCAACATGATGTCCTCATAGACTCTTTCTGATGATAAAAAGTCAAGTCAAGACCGCCAGATAGTAGTCCTTATGGGACCTTTCGAAATTTTTTTCTGCTCAGAGGGTCCCCAGATGGTCTAATAGCTACATGATGTCCTCAAAGACTCTCTTTGATGTTAAAAAGTCAAGTCTAGTCCGCCAGACAGTAGTCCATATGGGACCTTTTGAACGTTTTTTCTGCTAAGAGGGTCCCCAGAAGGTCTAAAAGCTACATGATGTCCGAATAGACTTTTTGATGTTAAAAAGTCAAGTCAAGTCCGCCAGACAGTAGTCCTTATGGGAGCTTTTGATCTTTTTTCTGCTTAGAGGGTCCCCAGAAGGTCTAAAAGCTAGATGATGTCCTTAAAGACTTTTTCTGATGTTAAAAAGTCAAGTCAAGTCCTTCAGACAGTAGTCCATATGGGACCTTTTGAACTTTTTTTCTCCTCAGAGGGTCCCCAGAAGGTCTAAAAGCTACAGATGTTCTCATAGACTCTTTCTGATGTTTAAAATTCAAGTCAAGTCCGCCAGACACTAGTCCATATGGGATCTTTTGAACTTTTTTTCTGCTCAGAGGGTCCCCAGAAGGTCTAATAGCTACATGATGTCCTCATAGACTCTTTCTGATGTAAAAAGTCGTCAAGTCCGCCAGACAGTAGTCCATATGGGACCTTTTGAACTTTTTTTCTGCTCAGAGGGTCCCCAGAAGGTCTAAAAGCTACATGATGTGCTTAAAGACTCTTTCTGATGATAAAAAGTCAAGTCCGCCTGACAGTAGTCCATATGGGATCTTTGGAACTTTTTTTCTGCTCAGAGGGTCCCCAGAAGGTCTAATAGCTACATGATGTCCTCAAAGACTCTCTTTGATGTTAAAAAGTCAAGTCTAGTCCGCCAGACAGTAGTCCATATGGGACCTTTTGAACGTTTTTCTGCTCAGAGGGTCCCCAGAAGGTCTAAAAGCTACATGATGTCCACATAGACTCTTTGATGTTAAAAAGTCAAGTCAAGTCTGCCAGACAGTAGTCCTTATGGGAGCTTTTGATCTTTTTTTCTGCTTAGAGGGTCCCCAGAAGGTCTAAAAGCTAGATGATGTCCTTAAAGACTTTTTCTGATGTTAAAAAGTCAAGTCAAGTCCTCCAGACAGTAGTCCATATGGGACCTTTTGAACTTTTTTTCTCCTCAGAGGGTCCCAAGAAGGTCTAAAAGCTACAGATGTTGTCATAGACTCTTTCTGATTTTTAAAATTCAAGTCAAGTCCGCCACACACTAGTCCATATGGTATCGTTTGAACTTTTTTTCTGCTCAGAGGGTCCCCAGAAGGTCTAATAGCTACATGATGTCCTCATAGACTCTTTCTGATGTTAAATAGTCAAGTCAAGTCCGCCACACAGTAGTCCATATGGGACCTTTTGAACTTTTTTTCTGCTCATAGGGTCCCCAGAAGGTCTAAAAGCTACATGATGTGCTTAAAGACTCTTTCTGATGATAAAGTCAAGTCAAGTCCGCCAGAATGTAGTCCATATGGGATCTTTTGAACTTTTTTTCTGCTCAGAGGGTCCCTAGAAGGTCTAATAGCTACATGATATCCTCATAGACTCTTTCTGATGTTAAAAAGTCAAGTAAAGTCCACCAGACAGTAGTCCATATGGGACCTTTTGAACTTTTTTTCTGCTCAGAGGGTCCCCAGAAGGTCTAAAAGCTACATGATGTGCTTAAAGATCTTTCTGATGATAAAAAGTCAAGTCCGCAGGCAGTAGTCCATATGGGATCTTTGGAACTTTTTTTCTGCTCAGAGGGTCCCCAGAAGGTCTAATAGCTACATGATGTCCTCAAAGACTCTCTTTGATCTTAAAAAGTCAAGTCTAGTCCGCCAGACAGTAGTCCATATGGGACCTTTTGAACGTTTTTTCTGCTAAGAGGGTCCCCAGAAGGTCTAAAAGCTACATGATGTCCACATAGACTCTTTGATGTTAAAAAGTCAAGTCAAGTCCGCCAGACAGTAGTCCTTATGGGAGCTTTTGATCTTTTTTCTGCTCAGAGGGTCCCCAGAAGGTCTAATAGCTACATGATGTCCTCATAGACTCTTTCTGATGTTAAAAAGTCAAGTTAAGTCCGCCAGACAGTAGTCCATATGGGACCTTTTGAACTTTTTTTCTGCTCTTAGGGTCCCCAGAAGGTCTAAAAGCTACATGATGTGCTTAAAGACTCTTTCTGTTGATAAAAAGTCAAGTCAAGTCCGCCAGACAGTAGTCCATATGGGATCTTTTGAACTTTTTTTCTCCTCAGAGGGTCCCCAGAAGGTCTAAAAGCTACAGATGTTCTCATAGACTCTTTCTGATGTTTAAAATTCAAGTCAAGTCCGCCAGACACTAGTCCATATGGGATCTTTTGAACTTTTTTTCTGCTCAGAGGGTCCCTAGAAGGTCTAATAGCTACATGATGTCCTCATAGACTCTTTCTGATGTTAAAACAGCCATACAGTAGTCCATATGGGACCTTTTGAACTATTTTTCTGCTCAAAGTGTCCAAAAAAATTGCTAAAAGCTATGTGATGTCCTTAAAAACACTTTCTGATGTTCAATAGTCGTCAAGTCCACCACACAGTTTTCCTTATGGGACCTTTTGAACTTTTTTTCTCCTCAGAGGGTCCCCAGAAGGTCTAAAAGCTACATGATGTCCTCATAGACTCTTTCTGATGTTAAAGAGTTAAGTCAAGTACGCCACAGAGTAGTCCATATGGGAACTTTTGAATTTTTTTTCTGCTTAGAGGGTCCCCAGAAGGTCTAAAAGCTACATGAAGTCCTTGTTGACTCTTTCTGATGTTAAAACCGCCATACAGTAGTCCATATGGGACCTTTTGAACTTTTTTTCTGCTCAGATGGTCCACAAAAGGTCTAAAAGCTATAAGATGTCCTTATAAACACTTTCTGATGTTCAAAACAAGTCAAGTCCACCAGACAGTTTTCCTTATGGGACCTTTTGAACTTTTTTTCTCCTCAGAGGGTCCCCAGAAGGTCTAAAAGCTACATGATGTCCTCATAGACTCTTTCTGATGTTAAAAAGTCAAGTCAAGTCCGCCAGACACTAGTCCATATGGGACCTTTTGAACTTTTTTTCTCCTCAGAGGGTCCCCAGAAGGTCTAAAAGCTACGTGATGTCCTTAAAGACTCTTTCTGATGTTAAAAAGTCAAGCCAAGTCCGCCAGACAGTAGTCCATATGGGAGATTTTGAACTTTTTTTCTGCTCAGAGGATCCCCAGAAGGTCTAAAAGCTACGTTATGTCCTTGTTGACTCTTTCTGATGTTAAAACCGCCATACAGTAGTCCATATGGGACCTTTTGAACTTTTTTTCTGCTCAGATGGTCCATAAAAGGTCTAAAAGCTATGTGATGTCCTTATAAACACTTTCTGATGTTCAAAACAAGTCAAGTCCACCAGACAGTTTTCCTTATGGGACCTTTTGAACTTTTTTTCTCCTCAGAGGGTCCCCAGAAGGTCTAAAAGCTACATGATGTCCTTATAGACTCTTTCTGATGTTAAAAAGTCAAGTCAAGACCGCCAGACAGTATTCCTTATGGGACCTTTTGAACTTTTTTTCTGCTCAGATGGTCCATAAAAGGTCTAAAAGCTATGTGATGTCCTTATAAACACTTTCTGATGTTCAAAACAAGTCAAGACCGCTAGACAGTAGTCCATATGGGAGTTTTTGAACTTTTTTTTCTGCACAGAGGGTCCCCAGAAGGTCTAATAGCTTTATGATTTCCTCAAAGTCTAAAAGCTCAAGTCTAAAAGCTACTTGATGTCCTCAAAGACTCTTTCTGATTTTAAAACGTCAAGTCAAGTCCACCAGACAGTCGTCCATATGGGACCTTTTGAACTTTTTTTCTACTAAGAGGGTCCCCAGAAGGTCTTAAAGCTACATGATGTCCTCATAGACTCTTTCTGATGTTAAAAAGTCAAGTCAAGTCCGCCAGATACTAGTCCATATGGGACCTTTTGAACTTTTTTTCTCCTCAGAGGGTCCCCAGAAGGTCTAAAAGCTACGTGATGTCCTTAAAGACTCTTTCTGATGTTAAAAAATCAAGCCAAGTCCGCCAGACAGTAGTCCATATGGGAGATTTTGAACTTTTTTCTGGTCAGAGGGTCCCCAAAAGGTCTAATAGCTACGTGATGTCCTTGTTGACTCTTTCTGATGTTAAAACCGCCATACAGTAGTCCATATGGGACCTTTTGAACTTTTTTTCTGCTCAGATGGTCCACAAAAGGTCTAAAAGCTATGTGATGTCCTTATAAACACTTTCTGATGTTCAAAACAAGTCAAGTCCACCAGACAGTTTTCCTTATGGGACCTTTCGAACTTTTTTTCTGCTCAGAGGGTCCCCAGAAGGTCTAATAGCTACATGATGTCCTCAAAGACTCTCTTTGATGTTAAAAAGTCAATTCTAGTCCGCCAGACAGTAGTCCATATGGGACCTTTTGAACGTTTTTTCTGCTAAGAGGGTCCCCAGAAGGTCTAAAAGCTACATGATGTCCACATAGACTCTTTGATGTTAAAAAGTCAAGTCAAGTCCGCCAGACAGTAGTCCTTATGGGAGCTTTTGATCTTTTTTCTGCTTAGAGGGTCCCCAGAAGGTCTAAAAGCTAGATGATGTCCTTAAAGACTTTTTCTGATGTTAAAAAGTCAAGTCAAGTCCTTCAGACAGTAGTCCATATGGGACCTTTTGAACGTTTTTTCTCCTTAGAGGGTCCCCAGAAGGTCTAAAAGCTACAGATGTTCTCATAGACTCTTTCTGATGTTTAAAATTCAAGTCAAGTCCGCCAGACACTAGTCCATATGGGATCTTTTGAACTTTTTTTCTGCTCAGAGGGTCCCCAGAAGGTCTAATAGCTACATGATGTCCTCATAGACTCTTTCTGATGTTAAAAAGTCGTCAAGTCCGCCAGACAGTAGTCCATATGGGACCTTTTGAACTTTTTTTCTGCTCATAGGGTCCCCAGAAGGTCTAAAAGCTACATGATGTGCTTAAAGACTCTTTCTGATGATAAAAAGTCAAGTCCGCCTGACAGTAGTCCATATGGGATCTTTGGAACTTTTTTTCTGCTCTGAGGTTCCCCAGAAGGTCTAATAGCTACATGATGTCCTCAAAGACTCTCTTTGATGTTAAAAAGTCAAGTCTAGTCCGCCAGACAGTAGTCCATATGGGACCTTTAGAACGTTTTTCTGCTCAGAGGGTCCCCAGAAGGTCTAAAAGCTACATGATGTCCACATAGACTCTTTGATGTTAAAAAGTCAAGTCAAGTCCGCCAGACAGTAGTCCTTATGGGAGCTTTTGATCTTTTTTTCTGCTTAGAGGGTCCCCAGAAGGTCTAAAAGCTAGATGATGTCCTTAAAGACTTTTTCTGATGTTAAAAAGTCAAGTCAAGTCCTCCAGACAGTAGTCCATATGGGACCTTTTGAACTTTTTTTCTCCTCAGAGGGTCCCCAGAAGGTCTAAAAGCTACAGATGTTGTCATAGACTCTTTCTGATTTTTAAAATTCAAGTCAAGTCCGCCACACACTAGTCCATATGGTATCGTTTGAACTTTTTTTCTGCTCAGAGGGTCCCCAGAAGGTCTAATAACTACATGATGTCCTCATAGACTCTTTCTGATGTTAAAAAGTCAAGTCAAGTCCGCCAGACAGTAGTCCATATGGGACCTTTTGAACTTTTTTCTGCTCATAGGGTCCCCAGAAGGTCTAAAAGCTACATGATGTGCTTAAAGACTCTTTCTGATGATAAAGTCAAGTCAAGTCCGCCAGAATGTAGTCCATATGGGATCTTTTGAACTTTTTTTCTGCTCAGAGGGTCCCTAGAAGGTCTAATAGCTACATGATATCCTCATAGACTCTTTCTGATGTTAAAAAGTCAAGTAAAGTCCACCAGACAGTAGTCCATATGGGACCTTTTGAACTTTTTTTCTGCTCAGAGGGTCCCCAGAAGGTCTAAAAGCTACATGATGTGCTTAAAGATCTTTCTGATGATAAAAAGTCAAGTCCGCAGGCAGTAGTCCATATGGGATCTTTGGAACTTTTTTTCTGCTCAGAGGGTCCCCAGAAGGTCTAATAGCTACATGATGTCCTCAAAGACTCTCTTTGATCTTAAAAAGTCAAGTCTAGTCCGCCAGACAGTAGTCCATATGGGACCTTTTGAACGTTTTTTCTGCTAAGAGGGTCCCCAGAAGGTCTAAAAGCTACATGATGTCCACATAGACTCTTTGATGTTAAAAAGTCAAGTCAAGTCCGCCAGACAGTAGTCCTTATGGGAGCTTTTGATCTTTTTTCTGCTCAGAGGGTCCCCAGAAGGTCTAATAGCTACATGATGTCCTCATAGACTCTTTCTGATGTTAAAAAGTCAAGTTAAGTCCGCCAGACAGTAGTCCATATGGGACCTTTTGAACTTTTTTTCTGCTCTTAGGGTCCCCAGAAGGTCTAAAAGCTACATGATGTGCTTAAAGACTCTTTCTGTTGATAAAAAGTCAAGTCAAGTCCGCCAGACAGTAGTCCATATGGGATCTTTTGAACTTTTTTTCTCCTCAGAGGGTCCCCAGAAGGTCTAAAAGCTACAGATGTTCTCATAGACTCTTTCTGATGTTTAAAATTCAAGTCAAGTCCGCCAGACACTAGTCCATATGGGATCTTTTGAACTTTTTTTCTGCTCAGAGGGTCCCTAGAAGGTCTAATAGCTACATGATGTCCTCATAGACTCTTTCTGATGTTAAAAAGTCAAGTCAAGTCCGCCAGACAGTAGTCAATATGGGAGATTTTGAACTTTTTTTCTGCTCAGAGGGTCCCCAGAAGGTCTAAAAGCTACGTGATGTCCATTTTTGACTCTTTCTGATGTTAAAACAGCCATACAGTAGTCCATATGGGACCTTTTGAACTATTTTTCTGCTCAAAGTGTCCAAAAAAATTGCTAAAAGCTATGTGATGTCCTTAAAAACACTTTCTGATGTTCAATAGTCGTCAAGTCCACCACACAGTTTTCCTTATGGGACCTTTTGAACTTTTTTTCTCCTCAGAGGGTCCCCAGAAGGTCTAAAAGCTACATGATGTCCTCATAGACTCTTTCTGATGTTAAAGAGTTAAGTCAAGTACGCCACAGAGTAGTCCATATGGGAACTTTTGAATTTTTTTTCTGCTTAGAGGGTCCCCAGAAGGTCTAAAAGCTACATGAAGTCCTTGTTGACTCTTTCTGATGTTAAAACCGCCATACAGTAGTCCATATGGGACCTTTTGAACTTTTTTTCTGCTCAGATGGTCCACAAAAGGTCTAAAAGCTATAAGATGTCCTTATAAACACTTTCTGATGTTCAAAACAAGTCAAGTCCACCAGACAGTTTTCCTTATGGGACCTTTTGAACTTTTTTTCTCCTCAGAGGGTCCCCAGAAGGTCTAAAAGCTACATGATGTCCTCATAGACTCTTTCTGATGTTAAAAAGTCAAGTCAAGTCCGCCAGACACTAGTCCATATGGGACCTTTTGAACTTTTTTTCTCCTCAGAGGGTCCCCAGAAGGTCTAAAAGCTACGTGATGTCCTTAAAGACTCTTTCTGATGTTAAAAAGTCAAGCCAAGTCCGCCAGACAGTAGTCCATATGGGAGATTTTGAACTTTTTTTCTGCTCAGAGGATCCCCAGAAGGTCTAAAAGCTACGTTATGTCCTTGTTGACTCTTTCTGATGTTAAAACCGCCATACAGTAGTCCATATGGGACCTTTTGAACTTTTTTTCTGCTCAGATGGTCCATAAAAGGTCTAAAAGCTATGTGATGTCCTTATAAACACTTTCTGATGTTCAAAACAAGTCAAGTCCACCAGACAGTTTTCCTTATGGGACCTTTTGAACTTTTTTTCTCCTCAGAGGGTCCCCAGAAGGTCTAAAAGCTACATGATGTCCTTATAGACTCTTTCTGATGTTAAAAAGTCAAGTCAAGACCGCCAGACAGTATTCCTTATGGGACCTTTTGAACTTTTTTTCTGCTCAGATGGTCCATAAAAGGTCTAAAAGCTATGTGATGTCCTTATAAACACTTTCTGATGTTCAAAACAAGTCAAGACCGCTAGACAGTAGTCCATATGGGAGTTTTTGAACTTTTTTTTCTGCACAGAGGGTCCCCAGAAGGTCTAATAGCTTTATGATTTCCTCAAAGTCTAAAAGCTCAAGTCTAAAAGCTACTTGATGTCCTCAAAGACTCTTTCTGATTTTAAAACGTCAAGTCAAGTCCACCAGACAGTCGTCCATATGGGACCTTTTGAACTTTTTTTCTACTAAGAGGGTCCCCAGAAGGTCTTAAAGCTACATGATGTCCTCATAGACTCTTTCTGATGTTAAAAAGTCAAGTCAAGTCCGCCAGATACTAGTCCATATGGGACCTTTTGAACTTTTTTTCTCCTCAGAGGGTCCCCAGAAGGTCTAAAAGCTACGTGATGTCCTTAAAGACTCTTTCTGATGTTAAAAAATCAAGCCAAGTCCGCCAGACAGTAGTCCATATGGGAGATTTTGAACTTTTTTCTGGTCAGAGGGTCCCCAAAAGGTCTAATAGCTACGTGATGTCCTTGTTGACTCTTTCTGATGTTAAAACCGCCATACAGTAGTCCATATGGGACCTTTTGAACTTTTTTTCTGCTCAGATGGTCCACAAAAGGTCTAAAAGCTATGTGATGTCCTTATAAACACTTTCTGATGTTCAAAACAAGTCAAGTCCACCAGACAGTTTTCCTTATGGGACCTTTCGAACTTTTTTTCTGCTCAGAGGGTCCCCAGAAGGTCTAATAGCTACATGATGTCCTCAAAGACTCTCTTTGATGTTAAAAAGTCAATTCTAGTCCGCCAGACAGTAGTCCATATGGGACCTTTTGAACGTTTTTTCTGCTAAGAGGGTCCCCAGAAGGTCTAAAAGCTACATGATGTCCACATAGACTCTTTGATGTTAAAAAGTCAAGTCAAGTCCGCCAGACAGTAGTCCTTATGGGAGCTTTTGATCTTTTTTCTGCTTAGAGGGTCCCCAGAAGGTCTAAAAGCTAGATGATGTCCTTAAAGACTTTTTCTGATGTTAAAAAGTCAAGTCAAGTCCTTCAGACAGTAGTCCATATGGGACCTTTTGAACGTTTTTTCTCCTTAGAGGGTCCCCAGAAGGTCTAAAAGCTACAGATGTTCTCATAGACTCTTTCTGATGTTTAAAATTCAAGTCAAGTCCGCCAGACACTAGTCCATATGGGATCTTTTGAACTTTTTTTCTGCTCAGAGGGTCCCCAGAAGGTCTAATAGCTACATGATGTCCTCATAGACTCTTTCTGATGTTAAAAAGTCGTCAAGTCCGCCAGACAGTAGTCCATATGGGACCTTTTGAACTTTTTTTCTGCTCATAGGGTCCCCAGAAGGTCTAAAAGCTACATGATGTGCTTAAAGACTCTTTCTGATGATAAAAAGTCAAGTCCGCCTGACAGTAGTCCATATGGGATCTTTGGAACTTTTTTTCTGCTCTGAGGGTCCCCAGAAGGTCTAATAGCTACATGATGTCCTCAAAGACTCTCTTTGATGTTAAAAAGTCAAGTCTAGTCCACCAGACAGTAGTCTATAAGGGACCTTTTTGATCTTTTTTCTACTCAGAGGGTCCAGAGAAGGTCTAATAGCTACATGATGTCCTTAATGAGTCTTTCTGATGTTAAAAGTCAAGTCAAATCCGCCAGACAGTAGTCCATATGGGACCTTTTGATCTTTTTTTCTACTCAGAGGGTCCACAGAAGGTCTAAAAGCTACTTGATGTCATCATAGACTCTTTCTGATGATAAAAAATCAAGTCAAGTCCGCCAGACAGTAGTCCATATGGGATCTTTTGAACTTTTTATTTCCTCAGAGGGTCCCCAGAAGGTCTAAAAGCTACATGATGTCCACATAGACTCTTTGATGTTAAAAAGTCAAGTCAAGTCCGCCTGACAGTAGTCCTTATGGGAGCTTTTGATCTTTTTTCTGCTCAGAAGGTCCCCAGAAGGTCTAAAGGCTACATGATGTCCTTAAAGACTTTTTCTGATGTTAAAAAGTCAAGTCAAGTCCTCCAGACAGTTGTCCATATGGGACCTTTTGAACTTTTTTTCTCCTCAGAGGGTCCCCAGAATGTCTAAAAGCTACATATGTTCTCATAGACTCTTTCTGATGTTTAAAATTCAAGTCAAGTCCGCCAGACACTAGTCTATATGGGAACTTTTGAACTTTTTTTCTGTTCAGAGGGTCCCCAGAAGGTCTAATAGCTACATGATGTCCTCATAGACACTTTCTGATGTTAAAAAGTCAAGTCAAGTCCGCCAGACAGTAGTCCATATGGGACCTTTTGAACTTTTTTCTGCTCAGAGGGTCCCCAGAAGGTGTAAAAGCTACATGATGTGCTTAAAGACTCTTTCTGATGATAGAAAGTCAAGTCAAGACCGCCAGACAGTAGTCCATATGGGATCTTTTGAACTTTTTTTCTGCTAAGAGGGTCCCCTGAAGGTCTAAAAGCTACATGATGTCCACATAGACTCTTTGAAGTTAAAAAGTCAAGTCAAGTCCGCCAGACAGTAGTCCTTATGGGAGCTTTTGATCTTTTTTCTGCTCAGAGGGTCCCCAGAAGGTCTAAAAGCTACATGATGTCCTTAAAGACTTTTTCTGATGTTATAAAAAAAAGGCAAGTCCTCCCGACAGTAGTCCATATGGGACCTTTTGAACTTTTTTTCTCCTCAGAGGGTCCCAAGAAGGTCTAAAAGCTACAGATGTTCTCATTGACTCTTTCTGATGTTTAAAATTCAATTCAAGTCCACCAGACACTTGTCCATATGGGATATTTTGAACTTTTTTTCTGCTCAGGGGGTCCCCAGAAGGTCTAATAGCTACATGATGTCCTCATAGACTCTTTCTGATGTTAAAAAGTCGTCAAGTCCGCCAGAGAGTAGTCTATATGGGACCTTTTGAACTTTTTTTTCTGCTCAGAGGGTCCCCAGAAGGTCTAAAAGCTACATGATGTGCTTAAAGACTCTTTCTGATGTTAAAAGTCAAGTCAAATCCGCCAGACAGTAGTCCATATGGGACCTTTTGATCTTTTTTTCTACTCAGAGGGTCCACAGAAGGTCTAAAAGCTACTTGATGTCCTCATAGACTCTTTCTGATGATAAAAATTCAAGTCAAGTCCGCCAGACAGTAGTCCATATGGGATCTTTTGAACTTTTTATTTCCTCAGAGGGTCCCCAGAAGGTCTAAAAGCTACATGATGTCCACATAGACCCTTTGATGTTAAAAAGTCAAGTCAAGTCCGCCAGACAGTAGTCCATATGGGACCTTTTGAAATTTTTTTTTGCTAAGAGGGTCCCTAGAAGGTCTAATAGCTACATGATTTCCTCATAGACTCTTTCTGATGTTAAAAAGTCAAGTCAAGTCCGCCAGACAGTAGTCCATATGGAACTTTTGAACTTTTTTTCTGCTCAGAGGGTCCCCAGAAGGTCTAAAAGGTACATGATGTGCTTAAAGACTCTTTCTGATGTTAAAAAGTCAAGTCAAGTCCGCAAGACAGTAGTCCATATGGGACCTTTTGAACTTTTTTCTGCTCAGAGGGTCCCCAGAAGGTGTAAAAGCTACATGATGTGCTTAAAGACTCTTTCTGATGATAGAAAGTCAAGTCAAGACCGCCAGACACTAGTCTATATGGGAACTTTTGAACTTTTTTTCTGTTCAGAGGGTCCCCAGAAGGTCTAATAGCTACATGATGTCCTCATAGACACTTTCTGATGTTAAAAAGTCAAGTCAAGTCCGCCAGACAGTAGTCCATATGGGACCTTTTGAACTTTTTTCTGCTCAGAGGGTCCCCAGAAGGTGTAAAAGCTACATGATGTGCTTAAAGACTCTTTCTGATGATAGAAAGTCAAGTCAAGACCGCCAGACAGTAGTCCATATGGGATCTTTTGAACTTTTTTTCTGCTCATAGGGTACCCAGAAGGTCTAATAGCTACATGATGTCCTCAAAGACTCTCTTTGATGTTAAAAAATCAAGGCTAGTCCGCCAGACAGTAGTCCATATGGGACCTTTTGAACGTTTTTTCTGCTAAGAGGGTCCCCTGAAGGTCTAAAAGCTACATGATGTCCACATAGACTCTTTGAAGTTAAAAAGTCAAGTCAAGTCCGCCAGACAGTAGTCCTTATGGGAGCTTTTGATCTTTTTTCTGCTCAGAGGGTCCCCAGAAGGTCTAAAAGCTACATGATGTCCTTAAAGACTTTTTCTGATGTTATAAAAAAAAGGCGAGTCCTCCCGACAGTAGTCCATATGGGACCTTTTGAACTTTTTTTCTCCTCAGAGGGTCCCAAGAAGGTCTAAAAGCTATAGATGTTCTCATTGACTCTTTCTGATGTTTAAAATTCAATTCAAGTCCACCAGACACTAGTCCATATGGGATATTTTGAACTTTTTTTCTGCTCAGGGGGTCCCCAGAAGGTCTAATAGCTACATGATGTCCTCATAGACTCTTTCTGATGTTAAAAAGTCAAGTCCGCCAGAGAGTAGTCTATATGGGACCTGTTGAACTTTTTTTTCTGCTCAGAGGGTCCCCAGAAGGTCTAAAAGCTACATGATGTGCTTAAAGACTCTTTCTGATGATAAAAAGTCAAGTCAAGTCCGCCAGACAGTAGTCCATATGGGATCTTTTGAACTTTTTATTTCCTCGGAAGGTCCCCAGAAGGTCTAAAAGCTACATGATGTCCACATATACTCTTTGATGTTAAAAAGTCGTCAAGTCCGCCCGACAGTAGTCCATATGGGAGCTTTTGATCTTTTTTTCTGCTCAGAGGGTCCACAGAAGGTCTAAAAGCTACTTGATGTCCTCAAAGACTCTTTCTGATGTTAAAAGTTAAGTCAAATCCGCCAGACAGTAGTCCATATGGGACCTTTTGATCTTTTTTTCTACTCAGAGGGTCCACAGAAGGTCTAAAAGCTACTTGATGTCCTCATAGACTCTTTCTGATGATAAAAATTCAAGTCAAGTCCGCCAGACAGTAGTCCATATGGGATCTTTTGAACTTTTTATTTCCTCAGAGGGTCCCCAGAAGGTCTAAAAGCTACATGATGTCCACATAGACCCTTTGATGTTAAAAAGTCAAGTCAAGTCCGCCAGACAGTAGTCCATATGGGACCTTTTGAAAATTTTTTTTGCTAAGAGGGTCCCCAGAAGGTCTAATAGCTACATGATGTCCTCAAAGACTCTCTTTGATGTTAAAAAGTCAAGTCTAGTCCGCCATACAGTATATATGAGACCAGTGTATATGGGACCTTTTGAACGTTTTTTCTGCTAAGAGGGTCCCAAGAAGGTCTAAAAGCTACATGATGTCCACATAGACTCTTTGATGTTAAAAAGTCAAGTCAAGTCCGCCTGACAGTAGTCCTTATGGGAGCTTTTGATCTTTTTTCTGCTCAGAAGGTCCCCAGTAGGTCTAAAGGCTACATGATGTCCTTAAAGACTTTTTCTGATGTTAAAAAGTCAAGTCAAGTCCTCCAGACAGTTGTCCATATGGGACCTTTTGAACTTTTTTTCTCCTCAGAGGGTCCCCAGAATGTCTAAAAGCTACATATGTTCTCATAGACTCTTTCTGATGTTTAAAATTCAAGTCAAGTCCGCACAACACTAGTCTATATGGGAACTTTTGAACTTTTTTTCTGTTCAGAGGGTCCCAAGAAGGTCTAATAGCTACATGATGTCCTCATAGACACTTTCTGATGTTAAAAAGTCAAGTCAAGTCCGCCAGACAGTAGTCCATATGGGACCTTTTGAACTTTTTTCTGCTCAGAGGGTCCCCAGAAGGTGTAAAAGCTACATGATGTGCTTAAAGACTCTTTCTGATGATAGAAAGTCAAGTCAAGACCGCCAGACAGTAGTCCATATGGGATCTTTTGAACTTTTTTTCTGCTCATAGGGTCCCCAGAAGGTCTAATAGCTACATGATGTCCTCAAAGACTCTCTTTGATGTTAAAAAATCAAGGCTAGTCCGCCAGACAGTAGTCCATATGGGACCTTTTGAACGTTTTTTCTGCAAAGAGGGTCCCCTGAAGGTCTAAAAGCTACATAATGTCCACATAGACTCTTTGAAGTTAAAAAGTCAAGTCAAGTCCGCCAGACAGTAGTCTTTATGGGAGCTTTTGATCTTTTTTCTGCTCAGAGGGTCCCCAGAAGGTCTAAAAGCTACATGATGTCCTTAAAGACTTTTTCTGATGTTATAAAAAAAAGGCAAGTCCTCCCGACAGTAGTCCATATGGGACCTTTTGAACTTTTTTTCTCCTCAGAGGGTCCCAAGAAGGTCTAAAAGCTACAGATGTTCTCATTGACTCTTTCTGATGTTTAAAATTCAATTCAAGTCCACCAGACACTAGTCCATATGGGATATTTTGAACTTTTTTTCTGCTCAGGGGGTCCCCAGAAGGTCTAATAGCTACATGATGTCCTCATAGACTCTTTCTGATGTTAAAAAGTCGTCAAGTCCGCCAGAGAGTAGTCTATATGGGACCTTTTGAACTTTTTTTTCTGCTCAGAGGGTCCCCAGAAGGTCTAAAAGCTACATAATGTGCTTTAAGACTCTTTCTGATGATAAAAAGTCAAGTCAAGTCCGCCAGACAGTAGTCCATATGGGATCTTTTGAACTTTTTATTTCCTCAGAAGGTCCCCAGAAGGTCTAAAAGCTACATGATGTCCACATATACTCTTTGATGTTAAAAAGTCAAGTCAAGTCCGCCCGACAGTAGTCCATATGGGAGCTTTTGATCTTTTTTTCTGCTCAGAGGGTCCACAGAAGGTCTAAAAGCTACTTGATGTCCTCAAAGACTCTTTCTGATTTTAAAAAGTCAAGTCAAGTCCACCAGACAGTAGTCTATAAGGGACCTTTTTTTATCTTTTTTCTACTCAGAGGGTCCAGAGAAGGTCTAATAGCTACATGATGTCCTTAATGACTCTTTCTGATGTTAAAAGTCAAGTCAAATCCGCCAGACAGTAGTCCATATGGGACCTTTTGATCTTTTTTTCTACTCAGAGGGTCCACAGAAGGTCTAAAAGCTACATGATGTCCTTAAAGACTTTTTTTGATGTTATAAAAAAAATGCAAGTCCTCCCGACAGTAGTCCATATGGGACCTTTTGAACTTTTTTTCTCCTCAGAGGGTCCCAAGAAGGTCTAAAAGCTACAGATGTTCTCATTGACTCTTTCTGATGTTTAAAATTCAATTCAAGTCCACCAGACACTAGTCCATATGGGATATTTTGAACTTTTTTTCTGCTCAGGGGGTCCCCAGAAGGTCTAATAGCTACATGATGTCCTCATAGACTCTTTCTGATGTTAAAAAGTCAAGTCCGCCAGAGAGTAGTCTATATGGGACCTGTTGAACTTTTTTTTCTGCTCAGAGGGTCCCCAGAAGGTCTAAAAGCTACATGATGTGCTTAAAGACTCTTTCTGATGATAAAAAGTCAAGTCAAGTCCGCCAGACAGTAGTCCATATGGGATCTTTTGAACTTTTTATTTCCTCGGAAGGTCCCCAGAAGGTCTAAAAGCTACATGATGTCCACATATACTCTTTGATGTTAAAAAGTCGTCAAGTCCGCCCGACAGTAGTCCATATGGGAGCTTTTGATCTTTTTTTCTGCTCAGAGGGTCCACAGAAGGTCTAAAAGCTACTTGATGTCCTCAAAGACTCTTTCTGATGTTAAAAGTTAAGTCAAATCCGCCAGACAGTAGTCCATATGGGACCTTTTGATCTTTTTTTCTACTCAGAGGGTCCACAGAAGGTCTAAAAGCTACTTGATGTCCTCATAGACTCTTTCTGATGATAAAAATTCAAGTCAAGTCCGCCAGACAGTAGTCCATATGGGATCTTTTGAACTTTTTATTTCCTCAGAGGGTCCCCAGAAGGTCTAAAAGCTACATGATGTCCACATAGACCCTTTGATGTTAAAAAGTCAAGTCAAGTCCGCCAGACAGTAGTCCATATGGGACCTTTTGAAAATTTTTTTTGCTAAGAGGGTCCCCAGAAGGTCTAATAGCTACATGATGTCCTCAAAGACTCTCTTTGATGTTAAAAAGTCAAGTCTAGTCCGCCATACAGTATATATGAGACCAGTGTATATGGGACCTTTTGAACGTTTTTTCTGCTAAGAGGGTCCCAAGAAGGTCTAAAAGCTACATGATGTCCACATAGACTCTTTGATGTTAAAAAGTCAAGTCAAGTCCGCCTGACAGTAGTCCTTATGGGAGCTTTTGATCTTTTTTCTGCTCAGAAGGTCCCCAGTAGGTCTAAAGGCTACATGATGTCCTTAAAGACTTTTTCTGATGTTAAAAAGTCAAGTCAAGTCCTCCAGACAGTTGTCCATATGGGACCTTTTGAACTTTTTTTCTCCTCAGAGGGTCCCCAGAATGTCTAAAAGCTACATATGTTCTCATAGACTCTTTCTGATGTTTAAAATTCAAGTCAAGTCCGCACAACACTAGTCTATATGGGAACTTTTGAACTTTTTTTCTGTTCAGAGGGTCCCAAGAAGGTCTAATAGCTACATGATGTCCTCATAGACACTTTCTGATGTTAAAAAGTCAAGTCAAGTCCGCCAGACAGTAGTCCATATGGGACCTTTTGAACTTTTTTCTGCTCAGAGGGTCCCCAGAAGGTGTAAAAGCTACATGATGTGCTTAAAGACTCTTTCTGATGATAGAAAGTCAAGTCAAGACCGCCAGACAGTAGTCCATATGGGATCTTTTGAACTTTTTTTCTGCTCATAGGGTCCCCAGAAGGTCTAATAGCTACATGATGTCCTCAAAGACTCTCTTTGATGTTAAAAAATCAAGGCTAGTCCGCCAGACAGTAGTCCATATGGGACCTTTTGAACTTTTTTCTGCTCAGAGGGTCCCCAGAAGGTGTAAAAGCTACATGATGTGCTTAAAGACTCTTTCTGATGATAGAAAGTCAAGTCAAGACCGCCAGACAGTAGTCCATATGGGATCTTTTGAAAATGTTTTCTGCTAAGAGGGTCCCCTGAAGGTCTAAAAGCTACATGATGTCCACATAGAGTCTTTGAAGTTAAAAAGTCAAGTCAAGTCCGCCAGACAGTAGTCCTTATGGGAGCTTTTGATCTTTTTTCTGCTCAGAGGGTCCCCAGAAGGTCTAAAAGCTACATGATGTCCTTAAAGACTTTTTCTGATGTTATAAAAAAAAGGCAAGTCCTCCCGACAGTAGTCCATATGGGACCTTTTGAACTTTTTTTCTCCTCAGAGGGTCCTAAGAAGGTCTAAAAGCTACAGATGTTCTCATTGACTCTTTCTGATGTTTAAAATTCAATTCAAGTCCACCAGACACTTGTCCATATGGGATATTTTGAACTTTTTTTCTGCTCAGGGGGTCCCCAGAAGGTCTAATAGCTACATGATGTCCTCATAGACTCTTTCTGATGTTAAAAAGTCGTCAAGTCCGCCAGAGAGTAGTCTATATGGGACCTTTTGAACTTTTTTTTCTGCTCAGAGGGTCCCCAGAAGGTCTAAAAGCTACATGATGTGCTTAAAGACTCTTTCTGATGATAAAAAGTCAAGTCAAGTCCGCCAGACAGTATTCCATATGGGATCTTTTGAACTTTTTATTTCCTCAGAAGGTCCCCAGAAGGTCTAAAAGCTACATGATGTCCACATATACTCTTTGATGTTAAAAAGTCAAGTCAAGTCCGCCAGACAGTAGTCCATATGGGAGCTTTTGATCTTTTTTTCTGCTCAGAGGGTCCACAGAAGGTCTAAAAGCTACTTGATGTCCTCAAAGACTCTTTCTGATTTTAAAAAGTCAAGTCAAGTCCACCAGACAGTAGTCTATAAGGGACCTTTTTGATCTTTTTTCTACTCAGAGGGTCCAGAGAAGGTCTAATAGCTACATGATGTCCTTAATGACTCTTTCTGATGTTAAAAGTCAAGTCAAATCCGCCAGACAGTAGTCCATATGGGACCTTTTGATCTTTTTTTCTACTCAGAGGGTCCACAGAAGGTCTAAAAGCTACTTGATGTCCTCATAGACTCTTTCTGATGATAAAAATTCAAGTCAAGTCCGCCAGACAGTAGTCCTTATGGGAGCTTTTGATCTTTTTTCTGCTCAGAGGGTCCCCAGAAGGTCTAAAAGCTACATGATGTCCTTAAAGACTTTTTCTGATGTTATAAAAAAAAGGCAAGTCCTCCCGACAGTAGTCCATATGGGACCTTTTGAACTTTTTTTCTCCTCAGAGGGTCCCAAGAAGGTCTAAAAGCTACAGATGTTCTCATTGACTCTTTCTGATGTTTAAAATTCAATTCAAGTCCACCAGACACTAGTCCATATGGGATATTTTGAACTTTTTTTCTGCTCAGGGGGTCCCCAGAAGGTCTAATAGCTACATGATGTCCTCATAGACTCTTTCTGATGTTAAAAAGTCGTCAAGTCCGCCAGAGAGTAGTCTATATGGGATCTTTTGAACTTTTTTTTCTGCTCAGAGGGTCCCCAGAAGGTCTAAAAGCTACATGATGTGCTTAAAGACTCTTTCTGATGATAAAAAGTCAAGTCAAGTCCGCCAGACAGTAGTCCATATGGGATCTTTTGAACTTTTTATTTCCTCAGAAGGTCCCCAGAAGGTCTAAAAGCTACATGATGTCCACATATACTCTTTGATGTTAAAAAGTCAAGTCAAGTCCGCCCGACAGTAGTCCATATGGGAGCTTTTGATCTTTTTTTCTGCTCAGAGGGTCCACAGAAGGTCTAAAAGCTACTTGATGTCCTCAAAGACTCTTTCTGATTTTAAAAAGTCAAGTCAAGTCCACCAGACAGTGGTCTATAAGGGACCTTTTTGATCTTTTTTCTACTCAGAGGGTCCAGAGAAGGTCTAATAGCTACATGATGTCCTTAATGACTCTTTCTGATGTTAAAAGTCAAGTCAAATCCGCCAGACAGTAGTCCATATGGGACCTTTTGATCTTTTTTTCTACTCAGAGGGTCCAAATAAGGTCTAAAAGCTACTTGATGTCCTCATAGACTCTTTCTGATGATAAAAATTCAAGTCAAGTCCGCCAGACAGTAGTCCATATGGGATCTTTTGAACTTTTTATTTCCTCAGAGGGTCCCCAGAAGGTCTAAAAGCTACATGATGTCCACATAGACCCTTTGATGTTAAAAAGTCAAGTCAAGTCCGCCAGACAGTAGTCCATATGGGACCTTTTGAAAATGTTTTTTGCTAAGAGGGTCCCCAGAAGGTCTAATAGCTACATGATGTCCTCAAAGACTCTCTTTGATGTTAAAAAGTCAAGTCTAGTCCGCCATACAGTATATATGGGACCAGTGTATATGGGACCTTTTGAACGTTTTTTCTGCTAAGAGGGTCCCAAGAAGGTCTAAAAGCTACATGATGTCCACATAGACTCTTTGATGTTAAAAAGTCAAGTCAAGTCCGCCTGACAGTAGTCCTTATGGGAGCTTTTGATCTTTTTTCTGCTCAGAAGGTCTAAAGGCTACATGATGTCCTTAAAGACTTTTTCTGATGTTAAAAAGTCAAGTCAAGTCCTCCAGACAGTTGTCCATATGGGACCTTTTGAACTTTTTTTCTCCTCAGAGGGTCCCCAAAATGTCTAAAAGCTACATATGTTCTCATAGACTCTTTCTGATGTTTAAAATTCAAGTCAAGTCCGCCAGACACTAGTCTATATGGGAACTTTTGAACTTTTTTTCTGTTCAGAGGGTCCCCAGAAGGTCTAATAGCTACATGATGTCCTCATAGACACTTTCTGATGTTAAAAGGTCAAGTCAAGTCCGCCAGACAGTAGTCCATATGGGACCTTTTGAACTTTTTTCTGCTCAGAGGGTCCCAAGAAGGTGTAAAAGCTACATGATGTGCTTAAAGACTCTTTCTGATGATAGAAAGTCAAGTCAAGACCGCCAGACAGTAGTCCATATGGGATCTTTTGAACTTTTTTTCTGCTCATAGGGTCCCCAGAAGGTCTAATAGCTACATGATGTCCTCAAAGACTCTCTTTGATGTTAAAAAATCAAGGCTAGTCCGCCAGACAGTAGTCCATATGGGACCTTTTGAATGTTTTTTCTGCTAAGAGGGTCCCCTGAAGGTCTAAAAGCTACATGATGTGCTTAAAGACTCTTTCTGATGATAAAAAGTCAAGTCAAGACCGCCAGACAGTAGTCTATATGGGATCTTTGGAACTTTTTTTCTGCTCAGAGGGTCCCCAGAAGGTCTAATAGCTACATGATGTCCTCAAAGACTCTCTTTGATGTTAAAAAGTCAAGTCTAGTCCGCCATACAGTATATATGGGACCAGTGTATATGGGACCTTTTGAACGTTTTTTCTGCTAAGAGGGTCCCAAGAAGGTCTAAAAGCTACATGATGTCCACATAGACTCTTTGATGTTAAAAAGTCAAGTCAAGTCCGCCTGACAGTAGTCCTTATGGGAGCTTTTGATCTTTTTTCTGCTCAGAAGGTCCCCAGAAGGTCTAAAGGCTACATGATGTCCTTAAAGACTTTTTCTGATGTTAAAAAGTCAAGTCAAGTCCTCCAGACAGTTGTCCATATGGGACCTTTTGAACTTTTTTTCTCCTCAGAGGGTCCCCAGAATGTCTAAAAGCTACATATGTTCTCATAGACTCTTTCTGATGTTTAAAATTCAAGTCAAGTCCGCCAGACACTAGTCTATATGGGAACTTTTGAACTTTTTTTCTGTTCAGAGGGTCCCCAGAAGGTCTAATAGCTACATGATGTCCTCATAGACACTTTCTGATGTTAAAAAGTCAAGTCAAGTCCGCCAGACAGTAGTCCATATGGGACCTTTTGAACTTTTTTCTGCTCAGAGGGTCCCCAGAAGGTGTAAAAGCTACATGATGTGCTTAAAGACTCTTTCTGATGATAGAAAGTCAAGTCAAGACCGCCAGACAGTAGTCCATATGGGACCTTTTGAACGTTTTTTCTGCTAAGAGGGTCCCCTGAAGGTCTAAAAGCTACATGATGTCCACATAGACTCTTTGAAGTTAAAAAGTCAAGTCAAGTCCGCCAGACAGTAGTCCTTATGGGAGCTTTTGATCTTTTTTCTGCTCAGAGGGTCCCCAGAAGGTCTAAAAGCTACATGATGTCCTTAAAGACTTTTTCTGATGTTATAAAAAAAAGGCAAGTCCTCCCGACAGTAGTCCATATGGGACCTTTTGAACTTTTTTTCTCCTCAGAGGGTCCCAAGAAGGTCTAAAAGCTACAGATGTTCTCATTGACTCTTTCTGATGTTTAAAATTCAATTCAAGTCCACCAGACACTTGTCCATATGGGATATTTTGAACTTTTTTTATGCTCAGGGGGTCCCCAGAAGGTCTAATAGCTACATGATGTCCTCATAGACTCTTTCTGATGTTAAAAAGTCGTCAAGTCCGCCAGAGAGTAGTCTATATGGGACCTTTTGAACTTTTTTTTCTGCTCAGAGGGTCCCCAGAAGGTCTAAAAGCTACATGATGTGCTTAAAGACTCTTTCTGATGATAAAAAGTCAAGTCAAGTCCGCCAGACAGTAGTCCATATGGGATCTGATCTTTTTTCTTCTCAGAGGGTCCCCAGAAGGTCTAAAAACTACATGATGTCCTTAAAGACTTTTTCTGATGTTAAAAAGTCAAGTCAAGTCCTCCAGACAGTAGTCCATATGGGACCTTTTGAACTTTTTTTCTCCTCAGAGGGTCCCAAGAAGGTCTAAAAGCTACAGATGTCCTCATAGACTCTTTCTGATGTTTAAAATTCAAGTCAAGTCCGCCAGACAGTAGTCCATATGGGACCTTTTGAACTTTTTTTCTGCTCAAAGGGTCCCCAGAAGGTCTAAAAGCTACATGATGTGCTTAAAGACTCTTTCTGATGATAGAAAGTCAAGTCAAGTCCGCCAGACAGTAGTCCATATGGGATCTTTTGAACTTTTTTTTCTGCTCAGAGGGTCCCCAGAAGGTCGAATAGCTACATGATGTCCTCAAAGACTCTCTTTGATGTTAAAAAGTCGTCAAGTCCGCCAGACAGTAGTCTATATGGGACCTTTTGAACGTTTTTTCTCCTCAGAGGGTCCCCAGAAGGAATAAAAGCTACATGATGTCTCTAAAGACTCTTTCTGATGTTAAACAGAAGTCTGTAGTCCATATGGGACCTTTTAAACTTTTTTTCTCCTCAGAGGGTCCCCAGAAGGTCTAAAAGCTACAGATGTTCTCATAGACTCTTTCTGATGTTTAAAATTCAAGTCAAGTCCGCCAGACACTAGCCCATATGGGATCTTTTGAACTTTTTTTCTGCTCAGAGGGTCCCCAGAAGGTCTAATAGCTACATGATGTCCTCATAGACTCTTTCTGATGTTAAAAAGTCAAGTCAAGTCCGCCAGACAGTAGTCCATATGGGACCTTTTGAACTATTTTTCTGCTCATAGTGTCCCCAGAAGGTCTAAAAGCTACATGATGTGCTTAAAGACTCTTTCTGATGATAAAAAGTCAAGTCAAGTCCGCCAGAATGAAGTCCATATGGGATCTTTTGAACTTTTTTTCAGCTCAGAGGGTCCCTAGAAGGTCTAATAGCTACATGATATCCTCATAGACTCTTTCTGATGTTAAAAAGTCAAGTAAAGTCCACCAGACAGTAGTCCATATGGGACCTTTTGAACTTTTTTTCTGCTCAGAGGGTCCCCAGAAGGTCTAAAAGCTACATGATGTGCTTAAAGACTCTTTCTGATGATAAAAAGTCAAGTCCGCCAGACAGTAGTCCATATGGGATCTTTGGAACTTTTTTTCTGCTCAGAGGGTCCCCAGAAGGTGTAATAGCTATATGATGTCCTCAAAGACTCTCTTTGATGTGAAAAAGTCAAGTCTAGTCCGCCAGACAGTAGTCCATATGGGACCTTTTGAACGTTTTTTCTGCTAAGAGGGTCCCCAGAAGGTCTAAAAGCTACATGATGTCCACATAGACTCTTTGATGTTAAAAAGTCAAGTCAAGTCCGCCAGACAGTAGTCCATATGGGACCTTTTGAACTTTTTTTCTGCTCAAAGGGTCCCCAGAAGGTCTAAAAGCTACATGATGTGCTTAAAGACTCTTTCTGATGATAGAAAGTCAAGTCAAGTCCGCCAGACAGTAGTCCATATGGGATCTTTTGAACTTTTTTTTCTGCTCAGAGGGTCCCCAGAAGGTCTAATAGCTACATGATGTCCTCAAAGACTCTCTTTGATGTTAAAAAGTCGTCAAGTCCGCCAGACAGTAGTCTATATGGGACCTTTTGAACGTTTTTTCTCCTCAGAGGGTCCCCAGAAGGAATAAAAGCTACATGATGTCTCTAAAGACTCTTTCTGATGTTAAACAGAAGTCTGTAGTCCATATGGGACCTTTTAAACTTTTTTTCTCCTCAGAGGGTCCCCAGAAGGTCTAAAAGCTACAGATGTTCTCATAGACTCTTTCTGATGTTTAAAATTCAAGTCAAGTCCGCCAGACACTAGCCCATATGGGATCTTTTGAACTTTTTTTCTGCTCAGAGGGTCCCCAGAAGGTCTAATAGCTACATGATGTCCTCATAGACTCTTTCTGATGTTAAAAAGTCAAGTCAAGTCCGCCAGACAGTAGTCCATATGGGACCTTTTGAACTATTTTTCTGCTCATAGGGTCCCCAGAAGGTCTAAAAGCTACATGATGTGCTTAAAGACTCTTTCTGATGATAAAAAGTCAAGTCAAGTCCGCCAGAATGAAGTCCATATGGGATCTTTTGAACTTTTTTTCAGCTCAGAGGGTCCCTAGAAGGTCTAATAGCTACATGATATCCTCATAGACTCTTTCTGATGTTAAAAAGTCAAGTAAAGTCCACCAGACAGTAGTCCATATGGGACCTTTTGAACTTTTTTTCTGCTCAGAGGGTCCCCAGAAGGTCTAAAAGCTACATGATGTGCTTAAAGACTCTTTCTGATGATAAAAAGTCAAGTCCGCCAGACAGTAGTCCATATGGGATCTTTGGAACTTTTTTTCTGCTCAGAGGGTCCCCAGAAGGTGTAATAGCTATATGATGTCCTCAAAGACTCTCTTTGATGTGAAAAAGTCAAGTCTAGTCCGCCAGACAGTAGTCCATATGGGACCTTTTGAACGTTTTTTCTGCTAAGAGGGTCCCCAGAAGGTCTAAAAGCTACATGATGTCCACATAGACTCTTTGATGTTAAAAAGTCAAGTCAAGTCCGCCAGACAGTAGTCCATATGGGACCTTTTGAACTTTTTTTCTCCTCAGAGGGTCCCCAGAAGGTCTAAAAGCTACAGATGTTCTCATAGACTCTTTCTGATGTTTAAAATTCAAGTCAAGTCCGCCAGACACTAGTCCATATGGGATCTTTTGAACTTTTTTTCTGCTCAGAGGGTCCCCAGAAGGTCTAATAGCTACATGATGTCCTCATAGACTCTTTCTGATGTTAAAAAGTCAAGTCAAGTCCGCCAGACAGTAGTCCATATGGGACCTTTTGAACTTTTTTTCTGCTCATAGGGTCCCCAGAAGGTCTAAAAGCTACATGATGTGCTTAAAGACTCTTTCTGATGATAGAAAGTCAAGTCAAGTCCGCCAGACAGTAGTCCATATGGGATTTTTTGAACTTTTTTTCTGCTCAGAGGGTCCCCAGAAGGTCTAATAGCTACATGATGTCCTCAAAGACTCTCTTTGATGTTAAAAAGTCGTCAAGTCCGCCAGACAGTAGTCCATATGGGACCTTTTGAACTTTTTTCTCCTCAGAGGGTCCCCAGAAGGAATAAATGCTACATGATCTCTCTAAAGACTCTTTCTGATGTTAAAAAGAAGTCTGTAGTCCATATGGGACCTTTTAAACTTTTTTCTGCTCAGAGGGTCCCCAGAAGGTCTAAAAGCTACCTGATGTGCTTAAAGACTCTTTCTGATGATAAAAAGTCAAGTCAAGACCGCCAGACAGTAGTCCTTATGGGACCTTTCGAACTTTTTTTCTGCTCAGAGGGTCCCCAGAAGGTCTAATAGCTACATGATGTCCTTAAAGACTCTCTTTGATGTTAAAAAGTCAAGTCTAGTCCGCCATACAGTAGTCCATATTGGACCTTTTGAACGTTTTTTCTGCTAAGAGGGTCCCCAGAAGGTCTAAATGCTACATGATGTCGACATAGACTCTTTGATGTTAAAAAGTCAAGTCAAGTCCGCCAGACAGTAGTCCTTATAGGAGCTTTTGATCTTTTTTCTGCTCAGAGGGTCCCCAGAAGGTCTAAAAGCTACATGATGTCCTTAAAGACTTTTTCTGATGTTAAAAAGTCAAGTCAAGTCCTCCAGACAGTAGTCCACATGGGACCTTTTGAACTTTTTTTCTCTTCAGAGGGTCCCCAGAAGGTCTAAAAGCTACAGATGTTCTCATAGACTCTCTCTGATGTTTAAAATTCAAGTCAAGTCCGCCAGACACTAGTCCATATGGGATCTTTTGAACTTTTTTTCTGCTCAGAGGGTCCCTAGAAGGTCTAATAGCTACATGATGTCCTCTTAGACTCTTTCTGATGTTAAAAAGTCAAGTCAAGTCCGCCAGACAGTAGTCCATATGGGCCCTTTTGAACTTTTTTTCTGCTCAGAGGGTCCCCAGAAGGTCTAAAAGCTACATTATGTGCTTAAAGACTCTTTCTGATGATAAAAATTCAAGTCCGCCTGAAAGTAGTCCATATGGGATCTCTGGAACTTTTTTTCTGCTCAGAGGGTCCCCAGAAGGTCTAATAGCTACATGATGTCCTCAAAGACTCTCTTTGATGTTAAAAAGTCAAGTCTAGTCCGCCAGACAGTAGTCCATATGGGACCTTTTGAACGTTTTTTCTGCTAAGAGGGTCCCCAGAAGCTCTAAAAGCTACATGATGTCCACATAGAATCTTTGATGTTAAAAAGTCAAGTCAAGTCCGCCAGACAGTAGTCCTTATGGGAGCTTTTGATCTATTTTCTGCTCAGAGGGTCCCCAGAAGGTCTAAAAGCTAGATGAAGTCCTTAAAGACTTTTTCTGATGTTAAAAAGTCAAGTCAAGTCCTCCAGACAGTAGTCCATATGGGACCTTTTGAACTTTTTTTCTCCTCAGAGGGTCCCCAGAAGGTCAAAAAGCTACAGATGTTCTCATAGACTCTTTCTGATGTTTAAAATTCAAGTCAAGTCCGCCAGACACTAGTCTATATGGGATCTTTTGAACTTTTTTTCTGCTCAGAGGGTCCCTAGAAGGTCTAATAGCTACATGATATCCTCATAGACTCTTTCTGATGTTAAAAAGTCAAGTAAAGTCCACCAGACAGTAGTCCATATGGGACCTTTTGAACTTTTTTTCTGCTCAGAGGGTCCCCAGAAGGTCTAAAAGCTACATGATGTGCTTAAAGACTCTTTCTGACGATAAAAAGTCAAGTCCGCCAGACAGTAGTCCATATGGGACCTTTTGAACTTTTTTTCTGCTCAGAGGGTCCCCAGAAGGTCTAAAAGCTACATGATGTCCTCAAAGACTCTCTTTGATGTTAAAAAGTCAAGTCTAGTCCGCCATACAGTAGTCCATATGGGACCTTTTGAACGTTTTTTCTGCTAAGAGGGTCCCCAGAAGGTCTAAAAGCTACATGATGTCCACATAGAATCTTTGATGTTAAAAATTCAAGTCAAGTCCGCCAGACAGTAGTCCTTATGGGAGCTTTTGATCTATTTTCTGCTCAGAGGGTCCCCAGAAGGTCTAAAAGCTAGATGATGTCCTTAAAGACTTTTTCTGATGTTAAAAAGTCAAGTCAAGTCCTCCAGACAGTAGTCCATATGGGACCTTTTGAACTTTTTTTCTCCTCAGAGGGTCCCCAGAAGGTCAAAAAGCTACAGATGTTCTCATAGACTCTTTC
Organism: Siphateles boraxobius; assembly: GCF_051911475.1. NCBI lineage: Eukaryota > Metazoa > Chordata > Actinopteri > Cypriniformes > Leuciscidae > Siphateles > Siphateles boraxobius. The sequence continues at coordinate 12,486,422 of NW_027509141.1, read as the reverse complement.
TGATGTTTAAAATTCAAGTCAAGTCCGCCAGACACTAGTCCATATGGGATCTTTTGAACTTTTTTTCTGCTCAGAGGGTCCCTAGAAGGTCTAATAGCTACATGATATCCTCATAGACTCTTTCTGATGTTAAAAAGTCAAGTAAAGTCCACCAGACAGTAGTCCATATGGGACCTTTTGAACGTTTTTTCTGCTCAGAGGGTCCCCAGAAGGTCTAAAAGCTACATGATGTGCTTAAAGACTCTTTCTGCTGATAAAAAGTCAAGTCCGCCAGACAGTAGTCCATATGGGATCTTTGGAACTTTTTTTCTGCTCAGAGGGTCCCCAGAAGGTCTAATAGCTACATGATGTCCTCAAAGACTCTCTTTGATGTTAAAAAGTCAAGTCTAGTCCGCCAGACAGTAGTCCATATGGGACCTATTGAACGTTTTTTCTGCTAAGAGGGTCCCCAGACGGTCTAAAAGCTACATGATGTCCACATAGACTCTTTGATGTTAAAAAGTCAAGTCAAGTCCGCCAGACAGTAGTCCTTATGGGAGCTTTTGATCTTTTTTCTGCTCAGAGGGTCCCCAGAAGGTCTAAAAGCTACATGATGTCCTCATAGACTCTTTCTGATGTTAAAAAGTCAAGTCAAGTCCGCCAGACAGTAGTCCATTTGGGACCTTTTGAACTTTTTTTCTGCTCATAGGGTCCCCAGAAGGTCTAAAAGCTACATGATGTGCTTAAAGACTCTTTCTGTTGATAAAAAGTCAAGTCAAGTCCTCCAGACAGTAGTCCATATGGGATCTTTTGCACTTTTTTTCTCTTCAGCGGGTCCCCAGAAGGTCTAAAAGCTACAGATGTTCTCATAGACTCTTTCTGATGTTTAAAATTCAAGTCAAGTCCGCCAGACACTAGTCCATATGGGATCTTTTGAACTTTTTTTCTGCTCAGAGGGTCCCTAGAAGGTCTAAAAGCTACATGATGTCCTCATAGACTCTTTCTGATGTTAAAAAGTCAAGTCAAGTACGTCAGACAGTAGTACATATGGGACCTTTTGAACTTTTTTTCTGCTCAAAGGGTCCCCAGAAGGTCTAAAAGCTACATGATGTGCTTAAAGACTCTTTCTGATGATAGAAAGTCAAGTCAAGTCCGCCAGACAGTAGTCCATATGGGATCTTTTGAACTTTTTTCTGCTCAGAGGGTCCCCAGAAGGTCTAATAGCTACCTGATGTCCTCAAAGACTCTCTTTGATGTTAAAAAGAAGTCTGTAGTCCATATGGGACCTTTTAAACTTTTTTCTGCTCAGAGGGTCCCCAGAAGGTCTAATAGCTAAATGATGTCCTCAAATACTCTCTTTGATGTTAAAAAGTCAAGTCTAGTCCGCCATACAGTAGTCCATATTGGACCTTTTGAACGTTTTTTCTGCTAAGAGGGTCCCCAGAAGGTCTAAAAGCTACATGATGTCCACATAGACTCTTTGAAGTTAAAAATTCAAGTCAAGTCCGCCAGACACTAGTCCATATGGGATCTTTTGAACTTTTTTTCTGCTCAGAGGGTCCCTAGAAGGTCTAATAGCTACATGATGTCCTCATAGACTCTTTCTGATGTTAAAAAGTCAAGTCAAGTCCGCCAGACAGTAGTCCATATGGGCCCTTTTGAACTTTTTTTCTGCTCAGAGGGTCCCCAGAAGGTCTAAAAGCTACATTATGTGCTTAAAGACTCTTTCTGATGATAAAAATTCAAGTCCGCCTGAAAGTAGTCCATATGGGATCTCTGGAACTTTTTTTCTGCTCAGAGGGTCCCCAGAAGGTCTAATAGCTACATGATGTCCTCAAAGACTCTCTTTGATGTTAAAAAGTCAAGTCTAGTCCGCCAGACAGTAGTCCATATGGGACCTTTTGAACGTTTTTTCTGCTAAGAGGGTCCCCAGAAGCTCTAAAAGCTACATGATGTCCACATAGAATCTTTGATGTTAAAAAGTCAAGTCAAGTCCGCCAGACAGTAGTCCTTATGGGAGCTTTTGATCTATTTTCTGCTCAGAGGGTCCCCAGAAGGTCTAAAAGCTAGATGATGTCCTTAAAGACTTTTTCTGATGTTAAAAAGTCAAGTCAAGTCCTCCAGACAGTGGTCCATATGGGTCCTTTTGAACTTTTTTTCTCCTCAGAGGGTCCCCAGAAGGTCAAAAAGCTACAGATGTTCTCATAGACTCTTTCTGATGTTTAAAATTCAAGTCAAGTCCGCCAGACACTAGTCTATATGGGATCTTTTGAACTTTTTTTCTGCTCAGAGGGTCCCTAGAAGGTCTAATAGCTACATGATATCCTCATAGACTCTTTCTGATGTTAAAAAGTCAAGTAAAGTCCACCAGACAGTAGTCCATATGGGACCTTTTGAACTTTTTTTCTGCTCAGAGGGTCCCCAGAAGGTCTAAAAGCTACATGATGTGCTTAAAGACTCTTCCTGACGATAAAAAGTCAAGTCCGCCAGACAGTAGTCCATATGGGACCTTTTGAACTTTTTTTCTGCTCAGAGGGTCCCCAGAAGGTCTAAAAGCTACATGATGTCCTCAAAGACTCTCTTTGATGTTAAAAAGTCAAGTCTAGTCCGCCATACAGTAGTCCATATGGGACCTTTTGAACGTTTTTTCTGCTAAGAGGGTCCCCAGAAGGTCTAAAAGCTACATGATGTCCACATAGAATCTTTGATGTTAAAAATTCAAGTCAAGTCCGCCAGACAGTAGTCCTTATGGGAGCTTTTGATCTATTTTCTGCTCAGAGGGTCCCCAGAAGGTCTAAAAGCTAGATGATGTCCTTAAAGACTTTTTATGATGTTAAAAAGTCAAGTCAAGTCCTCCAGACAGTAGTCCATATGGGACCTTTTGAACTTTTTTTCTCCTCAGAGGGTCCCCAGAAGGTCAAAAAGCTACAGATGTTCTCATAGACTCTTTCTGATGTTTAAAATTCAAGTCAAGTCCGCCAGACACTAGTCCATATGGGATCTTTTGAACTTTTTTTCTGCTCAGAGGGTCCCTAGAAGGTCTAATAGCTACATGATATCCTCATAGACTCTTTCTGATGTTAAAAAGTCAAGTAAAGTCCACCAGACAGTAGTCCATATGGGACCTTTTGAACGTTTTTTCTGCTCAGAGGGTCCCCAGAAGGTCTAAAAGCTACATGATGTGCTTAAAGACTCTTTCTGCTGATAAAAAGTCAAGTCCGCCAGACAGTAGTCCATATGGGATCTTTGGAACTTTTTTTCTGCTCAGAGGGTCCCCAGAAGGTCTAATAGCTACATGATGTCCTCAAAGACTCTCTTTGATGTTAAAAAGTCAAGTCTAGTCCGCCAGACAGTAGTCCATATGGGACCTATTGAACGTTTTTTCTGCTAAGAGGGTCCCCAGACGGTCTAAAAGCTACATGATGTCCACATAGACTCTTTGATGTTAAAAAGTCAAGTCAAGTCCGCCAGACAGTAGTCCTTATGGGAGCTTTTGATCTTTTTTCTGCTCAGAGGGTCCCCAGAAGGTCTAAAAGCTACATGATGTCCTCATAGACTCTTTCTGATGTTAAAAAGTCAAGTCAAGTCCGCCAGACAGTAGTCCATTTGGGACCTTTTGAACTTTTTTTCTGCTCATAGGGTCCCCAGAAGGTCTAAAAGCTACATGATGTGCTTAAAGACTCTTTCTGTTGATAAAAAGTCAAGTCAAGTCCTCCAGACAGTAGTCCATATGGGATCTTTTGCACTTTTTTTCTCTTCAGCTGGTCCCCAGAAGGTCTAAAAGCTACAGATGTTCTCATAGACTCTTTCTGATGTTTAAAATTCAAGTCAAGTCCGCCAGACACTAGTCCATATGGGATCTTTTGAACTTTTTTTCTGCTCAGAGGGTCCCTAGAAGGTCTAAAAGCTACATGATGTCCTCATAGACTCTTTCTGATGTTAAAAAGTCAAGTCAAGTACGTCAAACAGTAGTACATATGGGACCTTTTGAACTTTTTTTCTGCTCAAAGGGTCCCCAGAAGGTCTAAAAGCTACATGATGTGCTTAAAGACTCTTTCTGATGATAGAAAGTCAAGTCAAGTCCGCCAGACAGTAGTCCATATGGGATCTTTTGAACTTTTTTCTGCTCAGAGGGTCCCCAGAAGGTCTAATAGCTACATGATGTCCTCAAAGACTCTCTTTGATGTTAAAAAGAAGTCTGTAGTCCATATGGGACCTTTTAAACTTTTTTCTGCTCAGCGGGTCCCCAGAAGGTCTAATAGCTAAATGATGTCCTCAAATACTCTCTTTGATGTTAAAAAGTCAAGTCTAGTCCGCCATACAGTAGTCCATATTGGACCTTTTGAACGTTTTTTCTGCTAAGAGGGTCCCCAGAAGGTCTAAAAGCTACATGATGTCCACATAGACTCTTTGAAGTTAAAAAGTCAAGTCAAGTCCGCCAGACAGTAGTCCTTATGGGAGCTTTTGATCTTTTTTCTGCTCAGAGGGTCCCCAGAAGGTCTAAAAGCTACATGATGTCCTTAAAGACTTTTTCTGATGTTAAAAAGTCAAGTCAAGTCCTCCAGACAGTAGTCCATATGGGACCTTTTGAACTTTTTTTCTCCTCAGAGGGTCCCCAGAAGGTCTAAAAGCTACAGATGTTCTCATAGACTCTTTCTGATGTTAAAAAGTCAAGTCAAGTCCGCCAGACAGTAGTCCATATGGGACCTTTTGAACTTTTTTTCTGCTCATAAGGCCCCCAGAAGGTCTAAAAGCTACATGATGTGCTTAAAGACTCTTTCTGATGATAAAAAGTCAAGTCAAGTCCACCAGACAGTAGTCCATATGGGATCTTTTGAACTTTTTTTCTGCTCAGAGGGTCCCTAGAAGGTCTAATAGCTACATGATATCCTCATAGACTCTTTCTGATGTTAAAAAGTCAAGTAAAGTCCACCAGACAGTAGTCCATATGGGACCTTTTGAACGTTTTTTCTGCTAAGAGGGTCCCCAGAAGGTCTAAAAGCTACATGATGTCCACATAGACTCTTTGATGTTAAAAAGTCAAGTCAAGTCCGCCAGACAGTAGTCCATATGGGACCTTTTAAACTTTTTTTCTGCTCATAAGGTCCCCAGAAGGTCTAAAAGCTACATGATGTGCTTAAAGACTCTTTTTGATGATAAAAAGTCAAGTACGTCAGACAGTAGTACATATGGGACCTTTTGAACTTTTTTTCTGCTCAAAGGGTCCCCAGAAGGTCTAAAAGCTACATGATGTGCTTAAAGACTCTTTCTGATGATAGAAAGTCAAGTCAAGTCCGCCAGACAGTAGTCCATATGGGATCTTTTGAACTTTTTTCTGCTCAGAGGGTCCCCAGAAGGTCTAATAGCTAAATGATGTCCTCAAATACTCTCTTTGATGTTAAAAAGTCAAGTCTAGTCCGCCATACAGAAGTCCATATTGGACCTTTTGAACGTTTTTTCTGCTAAGAGGGTCCCCAGAAGGTCTAAAAGCTACATGATGTCCACATAGACTCTTTGAAGTTAAAAAGTCAAGTCAAGTCCGCCAGACAGTAGTCCTTATGGGAGCTTTTGATCTTTTTTCTGCTCAGAGGGTCCCCAGAAGGTCTAAAAGCTAGATGATGTCCTTAAAGACTTTTTCTGATGTTAAAAAGTCAAGTCAAGTCCTCCAGACAGTAGTCCATATGGGACCTTTTGAACTTTTTTTTCTCCTCAGGGGGTCCCCAGAAGGTCTAAAAGCTACAGATGTTCTCATAGACTCTTTCTGATGTTAAAAAGTCAAGTCAAGTCCGCCAGACAGTAGTCCATATGGGACCTTTTGAACTTTTTTTCTGCTCATAAGGCCCCCAGAAGGTCTAAAAGCTAAGTGATGTGCTTAAAGACTCTTTCTGATGATAAAAAGTCAAGTCAAGTCCACCAGACAGTAGTCCATATGGGATCTTTTGAACTTTTTTTCTGCTCAGAGGGTCCCTAGAAGGTCTAATAGCTACATGATATCCTCATAGACTCTTTCTGATGTTAAAAAGTCAAGTAAAGTCCACCAGACAGTAGTCCATATGGGACCTTTTGAACGTTTTTTCTGCTAAGAGGGTCCCCAGAAGGTCTAAAAGCTACATGATGTCCACATAGACTCTTTGATGTTAAAAAGTCAAGTCAAGTCCGCCAGACAGTAGTCCATATGGGACCTTTTAAACTTTTTTTCTGCTCATAAGGTCCCCAGAAGGTCTAAAAGCTACATGATGTGCTTAAAGACTCTTTTTGATGATAAAAAGTCAAGTCCGCCAGACAGTAGTCCATATGGGATCTTTGGAACGTTTTTTCTGCTCAGAGGGTCCCCAGAAGGTCTAAGAGCTACATGATGTCCTCAAAGACTCTCTTTGATGTTAAAAAGTCAAGTCTAGTCCGCCAGACAGTAGTCCATATGGGACCTTTTGAACTTTTTTTCTCCTCAGGGGGTCCCCAGAAGGTCTAAAAGCTACAGATGTTCTCATAGACTCTTTCTGATGTTTAAAATTCAAGTCAAGTCCGCCAGACAGTAGTCCATATGGGATCTTTTGAACTTTTTTTCTGCTCAGAGGGTCCCTAGAAGGTCTAAAAGCTACATGATGTCCTCATAGACTCTTTCTGATGTTAAAAAGAAGTCTGTAGTCCATATGGGACCTTTTAAACTTTTTTCTGCTCAGAGGGTCCCCAGAAGGTCTAATAGCTAAATGATGTCCTCAAAGACTCTCTTTGATGTTAAAAAGTCAAGTCTAGTCCGCCAGACAGTAGTCCATATGGGACCTTTTGAACGTTTTTTCTGCTAAGAGGGTCCCCAGAAGGTCTAAAAGCTACATGATGTCCACATAGACTCTTTGATTTTAAAAAGTCAAGTCAAGTCCGCCAGTGAGTAGTCCATATGGGACCTTTTGAACTTTTTTTCTGCTCTAAGGGTCCCCAGAAGGTCTAAAAGCTACATGATGTGCTTAAAGACTCTTTCTGTTGATAAAAAGTCAAGTCAAGTCCGCCAGACAGTAGTCCATATGGGACCTTTTGAAATTTTTTTCTCCTCAGAGGGTCCCCAGAAGGTCTAAAAGCTACAGATGTTCTCATAGACTCTTTCTGATGTTTAAAATTCAAGTCAGGTCCGCCAGACACTAGTCCATATGGGATCTTTTGAACTTTTTTTCTGCCCAGAGGGTCCCTAGAAGGTCTAATAGCTACATGATGTCCTCATAGACTCTTTCTGATGTTAAAAAGTCAAGTACGTCAGACAGTAGTCCATATGGGACATTTTGAACTTTTTTTCTGCTCAAAGAAAAGGGTCCCCAGAAGGTCTAAAAGCTACATGATGTGCTTAAAGACTCTTTCTGATGATAGAAAGCCGAGTCAAGTCCGCCAGACAGTAGTCTATATGGGATCTTTTGAACTTTTTTTCTGCTCAGAGGGTCCCCAGAAGGTCTAATAGCTACCTGATGTGCTTAAAGACTCTTTCTGATGATAAAAAGTCAAGTCAAGACCGCCAGACAGTAGTCCATATGGGACCTTTCGAACTTTTTTCTGCTCAGAGGGTCCCCAGAAGGTCTAATAGCTACATGATGTCCTCAAAGACTCTCTTTGATGTTAAAAAGTCAAGTCTAGTCCGCCAGACAGTAGTCCATATGGGACCTTTTGAACGTTTTTACTGCTAAGAGGGTCCCCAGAAGGTCTAAAAGCTACATCTTGTCCACATAGACTCTTTGATGTTAAAAAGTCAAGTCAAGTCCGCCAGACAGTAGTCCTTATGGGAGCTTTTGATCTTTTTTCTGCTTAGAGGGTCCCTAGAAGGTCTAAAAGCTAGATGATGTCCTTAAAGACCTTTTCTGATGTTAAAAAGTCAAGTCAAGTCCTTCAGACAGTAGTCCATATGGGACCTTTTGAACTTTTTTTCTCCTCAGAGGGTCCCCAGAAGGTCTAAAAGTTACAGATGTTCTCATAGACTCTTTCTGATGTTTAAAATTCAAGTCAAGTCCCCCAGACACTAGTCCATATGGGATCTTTTGAACTTTTTTTCTGCTAAGAGGGTCCCCAGAAGGTCTAAAAGCTACATCTTGTCCACATAGACTCTTTGATGTTAAAAAGTCAAGTCAAGTCCGCCAGACAGTAGTCCTTATGGGAGCTTTTGATCTTTTTTCTGCTTAGAGGGTCCCTAGAAGGTCTAAAAGCTAGATGATGTCCTTAAAGACCTTTTCTGATGTTAAAAAGTCAAGTCAAGTCCTTCAGACAGTAGTCCATATGGGACCTTTTGAACTTTTTTTCTCCTCAGAGGGTCCCCAGAAGGTCTAAAAGTTACAGATGTTCTCATAGACTCTTTCTGATGTTTAAAATTCAAGTCAAGTCCGCCAGACACTAGTCCATATGGGATCTTTTGAACTTTTTTTCTGCTCATAGCGTCCCCAGAAGGTCTAAAAGCTACATGATGTGCTTAAAGACTCTTTGTGATGATAAAAAGTCAAGTCAAGTCCGCCAGAATGTGTTCCTTATGGGAGCTTTTGATCTTTTTTCTGCTTAGAGGGTCCCCAGAAGGTCTAAAAGCTAGATGATGTCCTTAAAGACCTTTTCTGATGTTAAAAAGTCAAGTCAAGTCCTTCAGACAGTAGTCCATATGGGACCTTTTGAACTTTTTTTCAACTCAGAGGGTCCCCAGAAGGTCTAATAGCTACATGATGTCCTCATAGACTCTCTTTGATGTTAAAAAGTCGTCAAGTCCGCCAGACAGTAGTCCATATGGGACCTTTTGAACTTTTTTCTCCTCAGAGGGTCCCCAGAAGGAATAAAAGCTACATGATCTCTCTAAAGACTCTTTCTGATGTTAAAAAGAAGTCTGTAGTCCATATGGGACCTTTTAAACTTTTTTCTGCTCAGAGGGTCTCCAGAAGGTCTAAAAGCTACCTGATGTGCTTAAAGACTCTTTCTGATGATAAAAAGTCAAGTCAAGACCACCAGACAGTAGTCCTTATGGGACCTTTCGAACTTTTTTTCTGCTCAGAGGGTCCCCAGAAGGTCTAATAGCTACATGATGTCCTCAAAGACTCTCTTTGATGTAAAAAAGTCAAGTCTAGTCCGCCATACAGTAGTCCATATTGGACCTTTTGAACGTTTTTTCTGCTAAGAGGGTCCCCAGAAGGTCTAAAAGCTACATGATGTCCACATAGACTCTTTGATGTTAAAAAGTCAAGTCAAGTCCGCCAGACAGTAGTCCTTATGGGAGCTTCTGATCTTTTTTCTGCTCAGAGGGTCCCCAGAAGGTCTAAAAGCTACATGATGTCCTTAAAGACTTTTTCTGATGTTAAAAAGTCAAGTCAAGTCCTCCAGACAGTAGTCCTTATGGGAGCTTTTGATCTTTTTTCTGCTCAGAGGGTCCCCAGAAGGTCTAATAGCTACATGATATCCTCATAGACTCTTTCTGATGTTAAAAAGTCAAGTAAAGTCCACCAGACAGTAGTCCATATGGGACCTTTTGAACGTTTTTTCTGCTAAGAGGGTCCCCAGAAGGTCTAAAAGCTACATGATGTCCACAAAGACTCTTTGATGTTAAAAAGTCAAGTCAAGTCCGCCAGACAGTAGTCCATATGGGACCTTTTGAACTTTTTTTCTGCTCATAAGGTCCCCAGAAGGTCTAAAAGCTACATGATGTGCTTAAAGACTCTTTTTGATGATAAAAAGTCAAGTCCGCCAGACAGTAGTCCATATGGGATCTTTGGAACGTTTTTTCTGCTCAGAGGGTCCCAAGAAGGTCTAAGAGCTACATGATGTCCTCAAAGACTCTCTTTGATATTAAAAAGTCAAGTCTAGTCCGCCAGACAGTAGTCCATATGGGACCTTTTGAACGTTTTTTTCTGCTAAGATTGTCCCCAGAAGGTCTAAAAGCTACATGATGTCCACATAGACTCTTTGATTTAAAAAAGTCAAGTCAAGTCCGCCAGACAGTAGTCCATATGGGACCTTTTGAACTTTTTTTCTGCTCTAAGGGTCCCCAGAAGGTCTAAAAGCTACATGATGTGCTTAAAGACTCTTTCTGTTGATAAAAAGTCAAGTCAAGTCCGCCAGACAGTAGTCCATATGGGATCTTTTGAACTTTTTTTCTCCTCAGAGGGTCCCCAGAAGGTCTAAAAGCTACAGATGTTCTCATAGACTCTTTCTGATATTTAAAATTCAAGTCAGGTCCGCCAGACACTAGTCCATATGGGATCTTTTGAACTTTTTTTCTGCTCAGAGGGTCCCTAGAAGGTCTAATAGCTACATGATGTCCTCATAGACTCTTTCTGATGTTAAAAAGTCAAGTACGTCAGACAGTAGTCCATATGGGACATTTTGAACTTTTTTTCTGCTCAAAGAAAAGGGTCCCCAGAAGGTCTAAAAGCTACATGATGTGCTTAAAGACTCTTTCTGATGATAGAAAGCCAAGTCAAGTCCGCCAGACAGTAGTCCATATGGGATCTTTTGAACTTTTTTTCTGCTCAGAGGGTCCCCAGAAGGTCTAATAGCTACATGATGTCCTCAAAGACTCTCTTTGATGTTAAAAAGTCAAGTCTAGTCCGCCAGACAGTAGTCCATATGGGACCTTTTGAACGTTTTTACTGCTAAGAGGGTCCCCAGAAGGTCTAAAAGCTACATCTTGTCCACATAGACTCTTTGATGTTAAAAAGTCAAGTCAAGTCCGCCAGACAGTAGTCCTTATGGGAGCTTTTGATCTTTTTTCTGCTTAGAGGGTCCCCAGAAGGTCTAAAAGCTAGATGATGTCCTTAAAGACCTTTTCTGATGTTAAAAAGTCAAGTCAAGTCCTTCAGACAGTAGTCCATATGGGACCTTTTGAACTTTTTTTCTCCTCAGAGGGTCCCCAGAAGGTCTAAAAGCTACAGATGTTCTCATAGACTCTTTCTGATGTTTAAAATTCAAGTCAAGTCCGCCAGACACTAGTCCATATGGGATCTTTTGAACTTTTTTTCTGCTCATAGCGTCCCCAGAAGGTCTAAAAGCTACATGATGTGCTTAAAGACTCTTTTTGATGATAAAAAGTCAAGTCAAGTCCGCCAGAATGTAGTCCTTATGGGAGCTTTTGATCTTTTTTCTGCTTAGAGGGTCCCCAGAAGGTCTAAAAGCTAGATGATGTCCTTAAAGACCTTTTCTGATGTTAAAAAGTTAAGTCAAGTCCTTCAGACAGTAGTCCATATGGGACCTTTTGAACTTTTTTTCTCCTCAGAGGGTCCCCAGAAGGTCTAATAGCTACATGATGTCCTCATAGACTCTCTTTGATGTTAAAAAGTCGTCAAGTCCGCCAGACAGTAGTCCATATGGGACCTTTTGAACTTTTTTCTCCTCAGAGGGTCCCCAGAAGGAATAAAAGCTACATGATCTCTCTAAAGACTCTTTCTGATGTTAAAAAGAAGTCTGTAGTCCATATGGGACCTTTTAAACTTTTTTCTGCTCAGAGGGTCTCCAGAAGGTCTAAAAGCTACCTGATGTGCTTCAAGACTCATTCTGATGATAAAAAGTCAAGTCAAGACCACCAGACAGTAGTCCTTATGGGACCTTTCGAACTTTTTTTCTGCTCAGAGGGTCCCCAGAAGGTCTAATAGCTACAAGATGTCCTCAAAGACTCTCTTTGATGTTAAAAAGTCAAGTCTAGTCCGCCATACAGTAGTCCATATGGGACCTTTTGAACGTTTTTTCTGCTAAAAGGGTCCCCAGAAGGTCTAAAAGCTACATGATGTCCACATAGATTCTTTGATGTTAAAAAGTCAAGTCCGCCAGACAGTAGTCCTTATGGGAGCTTTTGATCTTTTTTCTGCTCAGAGGGTCCCCAGAAGGTCTAAAAGCTACATGATGTCCTTAAAGACTTTTTCTGATGTTAAAAAGTCAAGTCAAGTCCGCCAGACAGTAGTCCTTATGGGAGCTTTTGATCTTTTTTCTGCTAAGAGGGTCCCCAGAAGGTCTAAAAGCTACATGATGTCCACATAGACTCTTTGATGTTAAAAAGTCAAGTCAAGTCCGCCAGACAGTAGTCCATATGGGACCTTTTGAACTTTTTTTCTGCTCATAAGGTCCCCAGAAGGTCTAAAAGCTACATGATGTGCTTAAAGACTCTTTTTGATGATAAAAAGTCAAGTCCGCCAGACAGTAGTCCATATGGGATCTTTGGAACGTTTTTTCTGCTCAGAGGGTCCCAAGAAGGTCTAAGAGCTACATGATGTCCTCAAAGACTCTCTTTGATATTAAAAAGTCAAGTCTAGTCCGCCAGACAGTAGTCCATATGGGACCTTTTGAACGTTTTTTTCTGCTAAGAGGGTCCCCAGAAGGTCTAAAAGCTACATGATGTCCACATAGACTCTTTGATTTAAAAAAGTCAAGTCAAGTCCGCCAGACAGTAGTCCATATGGGACCTTTTGAACTTTTTTTCTGCTCTAAGGGTCCCCAGAAGGTCTAAAAGCTACATGATGTGCTTAAAGACTCTTTCTGTTGATAAAAAGTCAAGTCAAGTCCGCCAGACAGTAGTCCATATGGGATCTTTTGAACTTTTTTTCTCCTCAGAGGGTCCCCAGAAGGTCTAAAAGCTACAGATGTTCTCATAGACTCTTTCTGATGTTTAAAATTCAAGTCAGGTCCGCCAGACACTAGTCCATATGGGATCTTTTGAACTTTTTTTCTGCTCAGAGGGTCCCTAGAAGGTCTAATAGCTACATGATGTCCTCATAGACTCTTTCTGATGTTAAAAAGTCAAGTACGTCAGACAGTAGTCCATATGGGACATTTTGAACTTTTTTTCTGTTCAAAGAAAAGGGTCCCCAGAAGGTCTAAAAGCTACATGATGTGCTTAAAGACTCTTTCTGATGATAGAAAGCCAAGTCAAGTCCGCCAGACAGTAGTCCATATGGGATCTTTTGAACTTTTTTTCTGCTCAGGGGGTCCCCAGAAGGTCTAATAGCTACATGATGTCCTCAAAGACTCTCTTTGATGTTAAAAAGTCAAGTCTAGTCCGCCAGACAGTAGTCCATATGGGACCTTTTGAACGTTTTTACTGCTAAGAGGGTCCCCAGAAGGTCTAAAAGCTACATCTTGTCCACATAGACTCTTTGATGTTAAAAAGTCAAGTCAAGTCCGCCAGACAGTAGTCCTTATGGGAGCTTTTGATCTTTTTTCTGCTTAGAGGGTCCCCAGAAGGTCTAAAAGCTAGATGATGTCCTTAAAGACCTTTTCTGATGTTAAAAAGTCAAGTCAAGTCCTTCAGACAGTAGTCCATATGGGACCTTTTGAACTTTTTTTCTCCTCAGAGGGTCCCCAGAAGGTCTAAAAGCTACAGATGTTCTCATAGACTCTTTCTGATGTTTAAAATTTAAGTCAAGTCCGCCAGACACTAGTCCATATGGGATCTATTGAACTTTTTTTCTGCTCATAGCGTCCCCAGAAGGTCTAAAAGCTACATGATGTGCTTAAAGACTCTTTGTGATGATAAAAAGTCGTCAAGTCCGCCAGAATGTAGTCCTTATGGGAGCTTTTGATCTATTTTCTGCTTAGAGGGTCCCCAGAAGGTCTAAAAGCTAGATGATGTCCTTAAAGACCTTTTCTGATGTTAAAAAGTCAAGTCAAGTCCTTCAGACAGTAGTCCATATGGGACCTTTTGAACTTTTTTTCTCCTCAGAGGGTCCCCAGAAGGTCTAATAGCTACATGATGTCCTCATAGACTCTCTTTGATGTTAAAAAGTCGTCAAGTCCGCCAGACAGTAGTCCATATTGGACCTTTTGAACTTTTTTTCTGCTAAGAGGGTCCCCAGAAGGTCTAAAAGCTACATGATGTCCACATAGACTCTTTGATGTTAAAAAGTCAAGTCCGCCAGACAGTAGTCCTTATGGGAGCTTTTGATCTTTTTTCTGCTCAGAGGGTCCCCAGAAGGTCTAAAAGCTACATGATGTCCTTAAAGACTTTTTCTGATGTTCAAAAAAGTCGTCAAGTCCGCCAGACAGTAGTCCTTATGGGAGCTTTTTATCTTTTTTCTGCTCAGAGGGTCCCCAGAAGGTCTAATAGCTACCTGATATCCTCATAGACTCTTTCTGATGTTAAAAAGTCAAGTAAAGTCTACCAGACAGTAGTCCATATGGGACCTTTTGAACTTTTTTTCTGCTCATAAGGTCCCCAGAAGGTCTAAAAGCTACATGATGTGCTTAAAGACTCTTTTTGATGATAAAAAGTCAAGTCCGCCAGACAGTAGTCCATATGGGATCTTTGGAACGTTTTTTTCTGCTCAGAGGGTCCCAAGAAGGTCTAAGAGCTACATGATGTCCTCAAAGACTCTCTTTGATATTAAAAAGTCAAGTCTAGTCCGCCAGACAGTAGTCCATATGGGACCTTTTGAACGTTTTTTTCTGCTCAGAGGGTCCCCAGAAGGTCTAAAAGCTACATGATGTCCACATAGACTCTTTGATTTAAAAAAGTCAAGTCAAGTCCGCCAGACAGTAGTCCATATGGGACCTTTTGAACTTTTTTTCTGCTCATAAGGTCCCCAGAAAGTCTAAAAGCTACATGATGTGCTTAAAGACTCTTTTTGATGATAAAAAGTCAAGTCCGCCAGACAGTAGTCCATATGGGATCTTTGGAACGTTTTTTCTGCTCAGAGGGTCCCAAGAAGGTCTAAGAGCTACATGATGTCCTCAAAGACTCTCTTTGATATTAAAAAGTCAAGTCTAGTCCGCCAGACAGTAGTCCATATGGGACCTTTTGAACGTTTTTTTCTGCTAAGATTGTCCCCAGAAGGTCTAAAAGCTACATGATGTCCACATAGACTCTTTGATTTAAAAAAGTCAAGTCAAGTCCGCCAGACAGTAGTCCATATGGGACCTTTTGAACTTTTTTTCTGCTCTAAGGGTCCCCAGAAGGTCTAAAAGCTACATGATGTGCTTAAAGACTCTTTCTGTTGATAAAAAGTCAAGTCAAGTCCGCCAGACAGTAGTCCATATGGGATCTTTTGAACTTTTTTTCTCCTCAGAGGGTCCCCAGAAGGTCTAAAAGCTACAGATGTTCTCATAGACTCTTTCTGATATTTAAAATTCAAGTCAGGTCCGCCAGACACTAGTCCATATGGGATCTTTTGAACTTTTTTTCTGCTCAGAGGGTCCCTAGAAGGTCTAATAGCTACATGATGTCCTCATAGACTCTTTCTGATGTTAAAAAGTCAAGTACGTCAGACAGTAGTCCATATGGGACATTTTGAACTTTTTTTCTGCTCAAAGAAAAGGGTCCCCAGAAGGTCTAAAAGCTACATGATGTGCTTAAAGACTCTTTCTGATGATAGAAAGCCAAGTCAAGTCCGCCAGACAGTAGTCCATATGGGATCTTTTGAACTTTTTTTCTGCTCAGAGGGTCCCCAGAAGGTCTAATAGCTACATGATGTCCTCAAAGACTCTCTTTGATGTTAAAAAGTCAAGTCTAGTCCGCCAGACAGTAGTCCATATGGGACCTTTTGAACGTTTTTACTGCTAAGAGGGTCCCCAGAAGGTCTAAAAGCTACATCTTGTCCACATAGACTCTTTGATGTTAAAAAGTCAAGTCAAGTCCGCCAGACAGTAGTCCTTATGGGAGCTTTTGATCTTTTTTCTGCTTAGAGGGTCCCCAGAAGGTCTAAAAGCTAGATGATGTCCTTAAAGACCTTTTCTGATGTTAAAAAGTCAAGTCAAGTCCTTCAGACAGTAGTCCATATGGGACCTTTTGAACTTTTTTTCTCCTCAGAGGGTCCCCAGAAGGTCTAAAAGCTACAGATGTTCTCATAGACTCTTTCTGATGTTTAAAATTCAAGTCAAGTCCGCCAGACACTAGTCCATATGGGATCTTTTGAACTTTTTTTCTGCTCATAGCGTCCCCAGAAGGTCTAAAAGCTACATGATGTGCTTAAAGACTCTTTGTGATGATAAAAAGTCAAGTCAAGTCCGCCAGAATGTAGTCCTTATGGGAGCTTTTGATCTTTTTTCTGCTTAGAGGGTCCCCAGAAGGTCTAAAAGCTAGATGATGTCCTTAAAGACCTTTTCTGATGTTAAAAAGTTAAGTCAAGTCCTTCAGACAGTAGTCCATATGGGACCTTTTGAACTTTTTTTCTCCTCAGAGGGTCCCCAGAAGGTCTAATAGCTACATGATGTCCTCATAGACTCTCTTTGATGTTAAAAAGTCGTCAAGTCCGCCAGACAGTAGTCCATATGGGACCTTTTGAACTTTTTTCTCCTCAGAGGGTCCCCAGAAGGAATAAAAGCTACATGATCTCTCTAAAGACTCTTTCTGATGTTAAAAAGAAGTCTGTAGTCCATATGGGACCTTTTAAACTTTTTTCTGCTCAGAGGGTCTCCAGAAGGTCTAAAAGCTACCTGATGTGCTTCAAGACTCATTCTGATGATAAAAAGTCAAGTCAAGACCACCAGACAGTAGTCCTTATGGGACCTTTCGAACTTTTTTTCTGCTCAGAGGGTCCCCAGAAGGTCTAATAGCTACAAGATGTCCTCAAAGACTCTCTTTGATGTTAAAAAGTCAAGTCTAGTCCGCCATACAGTAGTCCATATGGGACCTTTTGAACGTTTTTTCTGCTAAAAGGGTCCCCAGAAGGTCTAAAAGCTACATGATGTCCACATAGATTCTTTGATGTTAAAAAGTCAAGTCCGCCAGACAGTAGTCCTTATGGGAGCTTTTGATCTTTTTTCTGCTCAGAGGGTCCCCAGAAGGTCTAAAAGCTACATGATGTCCTTAAAGACTTTTTCTGATGTTAAAAAGTCAAGTCAAGTCCGCCAGACAGTAGTCCTTATGGGAGCTTTTGATCTTTTTTCTGCTAAGAGGGTCCCCAGAAGGTCTAAAAGCTACATGATGTCCACATAGACTCTTTGATGTTAAAAAGTCAAGTCAAGTCCGCCAGACAGTAGTCCTTATGGGACCTTTTGAACTTTTTTTCTGCTCAGAGGGTCCCCAGAAGGTCTAAAAGCTACAGATGTTCTCATAGACTCTTTCTGATGTTTAAAATTCAAGTCAGGTCCGCCAGACACTAGTCCATATGGGATCTTTTGAACTTTTTTTCTGCTCAGAGGGTCCCTAGAAGGTCTAATAGCTACATGATGTCCTCATAGACTCTTTCTGATGTTAAAAAGTCAAGTACGTCAGACAGTAGTCCATATGGGACATTTTGAACTTTTTTTCTGTTCAAAGAAAAGGGTCCCCAGAAGGTCTAAAAGCTACATGATGTGCTTAAAGACTCTTTCTGATGATAGAAAGCCTAGTCAAGTCCGCCAGACAGTAGTCCATATGGGATCTTTTGAACTTTTTTTCTGCTCAGGGGGTCCCCAGAAGGTCTAATAGCTACATGATGTCCTCAAAGACTCTCTTTGATGTTAAAAAGTCAAGTCTAGTCCGCCAGACAGTAGTCCATATGGGACCTTTTGAACGTTTTTACTGCTAAGAGGGTCCCCAGAAGGTCTAAAAGCTACATCTTGTCCACATAGACTCTTTGATGTTAAAAAGTCAAGTCAAGTCCGCCAGACAGTAGTCCTTATGGGAGCTTTTGATCTTTTTTCTGCTTAGAGGGTCCCCAGAAGGTCTAAAAGCTAGATGATGTCCTTAAAGACCTTTTCTGATGTTAAAAAGTCAAGTCAAGTCCTTCAGACAGTAGTCCATATGGGACCTTTTGAACTTTTTTTCTCCTCAGAGGGTCCCCAGAAGGTCTAAAAGCTACAGATGTTCTCATAGACTCTTTCTGATGTTTAAAATTTAAGTCAAGTCCGCCAGACACTAGTCCATATGGGATCTATTGAACTTTTTTTCTGCTCATAGCGTCCCCAGAAGGTCTAAAAGCTACATGATGTGCTTAAAGACTCTTTGTGATGATAAAAAGTCGTCAAGTCCGCCAGAATGTAGTCCTTATGGGAGCTTTTGATCTATTTTCTGCTTAGAGGGTCCCCAGAAGGTCTAAAAGCTAGATGATGTCCTTAAAGACCTTTTCTGATGTTAAAAAGTCAAGTCAAGTCCTTCAGACAGTAGTCCATATGGGACCTTTTGAACTTTTTTTCTCCTCAGAGGGTCCCCAGAAGGTCTAATAGCTACATGATGTCCTCATAGACTCTCTTTGATGTTAAAAAGTCGTCAAGTCCGCCAGACAGTAGTCCATATTGGACCTTTTGAACTTTTTTTCTGCTAAGAGGGTCCCCAGAAGGTCTAAAAGCTACATGATGTCCACATAGACTCTTTGATGTTAAAAAGTCAAGTCCGCCAGACAGTAGTCCTTATGGGAGCTTTTGATCTTTTTTCTGCTCAGAGGGTCCCCAGAAGGTCTAAAAGCTACATGATGTCCTTAAAGACTTTTTCTGATGTTCAAAAAAGTCGTCAAGTCCGCCAGACAGTAGTCCTTATGGGAGCTTTTGATCTTTTTTCTGCTCAGAGGGTCCCCAGAAGGTCTAATAGCTACCTGATATCCTCATAGACTCTTTCTGATGTTAAAAAGTCAAGTAAAGTCTACCAGACAGTAGTCCATATGGGACCTTTTGAACTTTTTTTCTGCTCATAAGGTCCCCAGAAGGTCTAAAAGCTACATGATGTGCTTAAAGACTCTTTTTGATGATAAAAAGTCAAGTCCGCCAGACAGTAGTCCATATGGGATCTTTGGAACGTTTTTTTCTGCTCAGAGGGTCCCAAGAAGGTCTAAGAGCTACATGATGTCCTCAAAGACTCTCTTTGATATTAAAAAGTCAAGTCTAGTCCGCCAGACAGTAGTCCATATGGGACCTTTTGAACGTTTTTTTCTGCTCAGAGGGTCCCCAGAAGGTCTAAAAGCTACATGATGTCCACATAGACTCTTTGATTTAAAAAAGTCAAGTCAAGTCCGCCAGACAGTAGTCCATATGGGACCTTTTGAACTTTTTTTCTGCTCATAAGGTCCCCAGAAAGTCTAAAAGCTACATGATGTGCTTAAAGACTCTTTTTGATGATAAAAAGTCAAGTCCGCCAGACAGTAGTCCATATGGGATCTTTGGAACGTTTTTTCTGCTCAGAGGGTCCCAAGAAGGTCTAAGAGCTACATGATGTCCTCAAAGACTCTCTTTGATATTAAAAAGTCAAGTCTAGTCCGCCAGACAGTAGTCCATATGGGACCTTTTGAACGTTTTTTTCTGCTAAGAGGGTCCCCAGAAGGTCTAAAAGCTACATGATGTCCACATAGACTCTTTGATTTAAAAAAGTCAAGTCAAGTCCGCCAGACAGTAGTCCATATGGGACCTTTTGAACTTTTTTTCTGCTCTAAGGGTCCCCAGAAGGTCTAAAAGCTACATGATGTGCTTAAAGACTCTTTCTGTTGATAAAAAGTCAAGTCAAGTCCGCCTGACAGTAGTCCATATGGGATCTTTTGAACTTTTTTTCTCCTCAGAGGGTCCCCAGAAGGTCTAAAAGCTACAGATGTTCTCATAGACTCTTTCTGATGTTTAAAATTCAAGTCAGGTCCGCCAGACACTAGTCCATATGGGATCTTTTGAACTTTTTTTCTGCTCAGAGGGTCCCTAGAAGGTCTAATAGCTACATGATGTCCTCATAGACTCTTTCTGATGTTAAAAAGTCAAGTACGTCAGACAGTAGTCCATATGGGACATTTTGAACTTTTTTTCTGTTCAAAGAAAAGGGTCCCCAGAAGGTCTAAAAGCTACATGATGTGCTTAAAGACTCTTTCTGATGATAGAAAGCCAAGTCAAGTCCGCCAGACAGTAGTCCATATGGGATCTTTTGAACTTTTTTTCTGCTCAGGGGGTCCCCAGAAGGTCTAATAGCTACATGATGTCCTCAAAGACTCTCTTTGATGTTAAAAAGTCAAGTCTAGTCCGCCAGACAGTAGTCCATATGGGACCTTTTGAACGTTTTTACTGCTAAGAGGGTCCCCAGAAGGTCTAAAAGCTACATCTTGTCCACATAGACTCTTTGATGTTAAAAAGTCAAGTCAAGTCCGCCAGACAGTAGTCCTTATGGGAGCTTTTGATCTTTTTTCTGCTTAGAGGGTCCCCAGAAGGTCTAAAAGCTAGATGATGTCCTTAAAGACCTTTTCTGATGTTAAAAAGTCAAGTCAAGTCCTTCAGACAGTAGTCCATATGGGACCTTTTGAACTTTTTTTCTCCTCAGAGGGTCCCCAGAAGGTCTAAAAGCTACAGATGTTCTCATAGACTCTTTCTGATGTTTAAAATTCAAGTCAAGTCCGCCAGACACTAGTCCATATGGGATCTTTTGAACTTTTTTTCTGCTCATAGCGTCCCCAGAAGGTCTAAAAGCTACGTGATGTGCTTAAAGACTCTTTGTGATGATAAAAAGTCAAGTCAAGTCCGCCAGAATGTAGTCCTTATGGGAGCTTTTGATCTTTTTTCTGCTTAGAGGGTCCCCAGAAGGTCTAAAAGCTAGATGATGTCCTTAAAGACCTTTTCTGATGTTAAAAAGTCAAGTCAAGTCCTTCAGACAGTAGTCCATATGGGACCTTTTGAACTTTTTTTCTCCTCAGAGGGTCCCCAGAAGGTCTAATAGCTACATGATGTCCTCATAGACTCTCTTTGATGTTAAAAAGTCGTCAAGTCCGCCAGACAGTAGTCCATATTGGACCTTTTGAACGTTTTTTCTGCTAAGAGGGTCCCCAGAAGGTCTAAAAGCTACATGATGTCCACATAGACTCTTTGATGTTAAAAAGTCAAGTCCGCCAGACAGTAGTCCTTATGGGAGCTTTTGATCTTTTTTCTGCTCAGAGGGTCCCCAGAAGGTCTAAAAGCTACATGATGTCCTTAAAGACTTTTTCTGATGTTAAAAAGTCAAGTCAAGTCCGCCAGACAGTAGTCCTTATGGGAGCTTTTGATCTTTTTTCTGCTCAGAGGGTCCCCAGAAGGTCTAATAGCTACATGATGTCCTCAAAGACTCTCTTTGATGTTAAAAAGTCAAGTCTAGTCCGCCAGACAGTAGTCCATATGGGACCTTTTGAACGTTTTTACTGCTAAGAGGGTCCCCAGAAGGTCTAAAAGCTACATCTTGTCCACATAGACTCTTTGATGTTAAAAAGTCAAGTCAAGTCCGCCAGACAGTAGTCCTTATGGGAGCTTTTGATCTTTTTTCTGCTTAGAGGGTCCCCAGAAGGTCTAAAAGCTACATCTTGTCCACATAGACTCTTTGATGTTAAAAAGTCAAGTCAAGTCCGCCAGACAGTAGTCCTTATGGGAGCTTTTGATCTTTTTTCTGCTTAGAGGGTCCCCAGAAGGTCTAAAAGCTAGATGATGTCCTTAAAGACCTTTTCTGATGTTAAAAAGTCAAGTCAAGTCCTTCAGACAGTAGTCCATATGGGACCTTTTGAACTTTTTTTCTCCTCAGAGGGTCCCCAGAAGGTCTAAAAGCTACAGATGTTCTCATAGACTCTTTCTGATGTTTAAAATTCAAGTCAAGTCCGCCAGACACTAGTCCATATGGGATCTTTTGAACTTTTTTTCTGCTCATAGCGTCCCCAGAAGGTCTAAAAGCTACATGATGTGCTTAAAGACTCTTTGTGATGATAAAAAGTCAAGTCAAGTCCGCCAGAATGTAGTCCTTATGGGAGCTTTTGATCTTTTTTCTGCTTAGAGGGTCCCCAGAAGGTCTAAAAGCTAGATGATGTCCTTAAAGACCTTTTCTGATGTTAAAAAGTCAAGTCAAGTCCTTCAGACAGTAGTCCATATGGGACCTTTTGAACTTTTTTTCTCCTCAGAGGGTCCCCAGAAGGTCTAATAGCTACATGATGTCCTCATAGACTCTCTTTGATGTTAAAAAGTCGTCAAGTCCGCCAGACAGTAGTCCATATTGGACCTTTTGAACGTTTTTTCTGCTAAGAGGGTCCCCAGAAGGTCTAAAAGCTACATGATGTCCACATAGACTCTTTGATGTTAAAAAGTCAAGTCCGCCAGACAGTAGTCCTTATGGGAGCTTTTGATCTTTTTTCTGCTCAGAGGGTCCCCAGAAGGTCTAAAAGCTACATGATGTCCTTAAAGACTTTTTCTGATGTTAAAAAGTCAAGTCAAGTCCGCCAGACAGTAGTCCTTATGGGAGCTTTTGATCTTTTTTCTGCTCAGAGGGTCCCCAGAAGGTCTAATAGCTACCTGATATCCTCATAGACTCTTTCTGATGTTAAAAAGTCAAGTAAAGTCCACCAGACAGTAGTCCATATGGGACCTTTTGAACTTTTTTTCTGCTCATAAGGTCCCCAGAAGGTCTAAAAGCTACATGATGTGCTTAAAGACTCTTTTTGATGATAAAAAGTCAAGTCCACCAGACAGTAGTCCATATGGGATCTTTGGAACGTTTTTTCTGCTCAGAGGGTCCCAAGAAGGTCTAAGAGCTACATGATGTCCTCAAAGACTCTCTTTGATATTAAAAAGTCAAGTCTAGTCCGCCAGACAGTAGTCCATATGGGACCTTTTGAACGTTTTTTTCTGCTAAGAGGGTCCCCAGAAGGTCTAAAAGCTACATGATGTCCACATAGACTCTTTGATTTAAAAAAGTCAAGTCTAGTCCGCCAGACAGTAGTCCTTATGGGAGCTTTTGATCTTTTTTCTGCTTAGAGGGTCCCCAGAAGGTCTAAAAGCTAGATGATGTCCTTAAAGACCTTTTCTGATGTTAAAAAGTCAAGTCAAGTCCTTCAGACAGTAGTCCATATGGGACCTTTTGAACTTTTTTTCTCCTCAGAGGGTCCCCAGAAGGTCTAAAAGCTACAGATGTTCTCATAGACTCTTTCTGATGTTTAAAATTCAAGTCAAGTCCGCCAGACACTAGTCCATATGGGATCTTTTGAACTTTTTTTCTGCTCATAGCGTCCCCAGAAGGTCTAAAAGCTACATGATGTGCTTAAAGACTCTTTGTGATGATAAAAAGTCAAGTCAAGTCCTTCAGAATGTAGTCCTTATGGGAGCTTTTGATCTTTTTTCTGCTTAGAGGGTCCCCAGAGGGTCTAAAAGCTAGATGATGTCCTTAAAGACCTTTTCTGATGTTAAAAAGTCAAGTCAAGTCCTTCAGACAGTAGTCCATATGGGACCTTTTGAACTTTTTTTCTCCTCAGAGGGTCCCCAGAAGGTCTAATAGCTACATGATGTCCTCATAGACTCTCTTTGATGTTAAAAAGTCGTCAAGTCCGCCAGACAGTAGTCCATATGGGACTTTTGAACTTTTTTCTCCTCAGAGGGTCCCCAGAAGGAATAAAAGCTACATGATCTCACTAAAGACTCTTTCGGATGTTAAAAAGAAGTCTGTAGTCCATATGGGACCTTTTAAACTTTTTTCTGCTCAGAGGGTCTCCAGAAGGTCTAAAAGCTACCTGATGTGCTTAAAGACTCTTTCTGATGATAAAAAGTCAAGTCAAGACCACCAGACAGTAGTCCTTATGGGACCTTTCGAACTTTTTTTCTGCTCAGAGGGTCCCCAGAAGGTCTAATAGCTACATGATGTCCTCAAAGACTCTCTTTGATGTAAAAAAGTCAAGTCTAGTCCGCCATACAGTAGTCCATATTGGACCTTTTGAACGTTTTTTCTGCTAAGAGGGTCCCCAGAAGGTCTAAAAGCTACATGATGTCCACATAGACTCTTTGATGTTAAAAAGTCAAGTCAAGTCCGCCAGACAGTAGTCCTTATGGGAGCTTCTGATCTTTTTTCTGCTCAGAGGGTCCCCAGAAGGTCTAAAAGCTACATGATGTCCTTAAAGACTTTTTCTGATGTTAAAAAGTCAAGTCAAGTCCTCCAGACAGTAGTCCTTATGGGAGCTTTTGATCTTTTTTCTGCTCAGAGGGTCCCCAGAAGGTCTAATAGCTACATGATATCCTCATAGACTCTTTCTGATGTTAAAAAGTCAAGTAAAGTCCACCAGACAGTAGTCCATATGGGACCTTTTGAACGTTTTTTCTGCTAAGAGGGTCCCCAGAAGGTCTAAAAGCTACATGATGTCCACAAAGACTCTTTGATGTTAAAAAGTCAAGTCAAGTCCGCCAGACAGTAGTCCATATGGGACCTTTTGAACTTTTTTTCTGCTCATAAGGTCCCCAGAAGGTCTAAAAGCTACATGATGTGCTTAAAGACTCTTTTTGATGATAAAAAGTCAAGTCCGCCAGACAGTAGTCCATATGGGATCTTTGGAACGTTTTTTCTGCTCAGAGGGTCCCAAGAAGGTCTAAGAGCTACATGATGTCCTCAAAGACTCTCTTTGATATTAAAAAGTCAAGTCTAGTCCGCCAGACAGTAGTCCATATGGGACCTTTTGAACGTTTTTTTCTGCTAAGATTGTCCCCAGAAGGTCTAAAAGCTACATGATGTCCACATAGACTCTTTGATTTAAAAAAGTCAAGTCAAGTCCGCCAGACAGTAGTCCATATGGGACCTTTTGAACTTTTTTTCTGCTCTAAGGGTCCCCAGAAGGTCTAAAAGCTACATGATGTGCTTAAAGACTCTTTCTGTTGATAAAAAGTCAAGTCAAGTCCGCCAGACAGTAGTCCATATGGGATCTTTTGAACTTTTTTTCTCCTCAGAGGGTCCCCAGAAGGTCTAAAAGCTACAGATGTTCTCATAGACTCTTTCTGATATTTAAAATTCAAGTCAGGTCCGCCAGACACTAGTCCATATGGGATCTTTTGAACTTTTTTTCTGCTCAGAGGGTCCCTAGAAGGTCTAATAGCTACATGATGTCCTCATAGACTCTTTCTGATGTTAAAAAGTCAAGTACGTCAGACAGTAGTCCATATGGGACATTTTGAACTTTTTTTCTGCTCAAAGAAAAGGGTCCCCAGAAGGTCTAAAAGCTACATGATGTGCTTAAAGACTCTTTCTGATGATAGAAAGCCAAGTCAAGTCCGCCAGACAGTAGTCCATATGGGATCTTTTGAACTTTTTTTCTGCTCAGAGGGTCCCCAGAAGGTCTAATAGCTACATGATGTCCTCAAAGACTCTCTTTGATGTTAAAAAGTCAAGTCTAGTCCGCCAGACAGTAGTCCATATGGGACCTTTTGAACGTTTTTACTGCTAAGAGGGTCCCCAGAAGGTCTAAAAGCTACATCTTGTCCACATAGACTCTTTGATGTTAAAAAGTCAAGTCAAGTCCGCCAGACAGTAGTCCTTATGGGAGCTTTTGATCTTTTTTCTGCTTAGAGGGTCCCCAGAAGGTCTAAAAGCTAGATGATGTCCTTAAAGACCTTTTCTGATGTTAAAAAGTCAAGTCAAGTCCTTCAGACAGTAGTCCATATGGGACCTTTTGAACTTTTTTTCTCCTCAGAGGGTCCCCAGAAGGTCTAAAAGCTACAGATGTTCTCATAGACTCTTTCTGATGTTTAAAATTCAAGTCAAGTCCGCCAGACACTAGTCCATATGGGATCTTTTGAACTTTTTTTCTGCTCATAGCGTCCCCAGAAGGTCTAAAAGCTACATGATGTGCTTAAAGACTCTTTGTGATGATAAAAAGTCAAGTCAAGTCCGCCAGAATGTAGTCCTTATGGGAGCTTTTGATCTTTTTTCTGCTTAGAGGGTCCCCAGAAGGTCTAAAAGCTAGATGATGTCCTTAAAGACCTTTTCTGATGTTAAAAAGTTAAGTCAAGTCCTTCAGACAGTAGTCCATATGGGACCTTTTGAACTTTTTTTCTCCTCAGAGGGTCCCCAGAAGGTCTAATAGCTACATGATGTCCTCATAGACTCTCTTTGATGTTAAAAAGTCGTCAAGTCCGCCAGACAGTAGTCCATATGGGACCTTTTGAACTTTTTTCTCCTCAGAGGGTCCCCAGAAGGAATAAAAGCTACATGATCTCTCTAAAGACTCTTTCTGATGTTAAAAAGAAGTCTGTAGTCCATATGGGACCTTTTAAACTTTTTTCTGCTCAGAGGGTCTCCAGAAGGTCTAAAAGCTACCTGATGTGCTTCAAGACTCATTCTGATGATAAAAAGTCAAGTCAAGACCACCAGACAGTAGTCCTTATGGGACCTTTCGAACTTTTTTTCTGCTCAGAGGGTCCCCAGAAGGTCTAATAGCTACAAGATGTCCTCAAAGACTCTCTTTGATGTTAAAAAGTCAAGTCTAGTCCGCCATACAGTAGTCCATATGGGACCTTTTGAACGTTTTTTCTGCTAAAAGGGTCCCCAGAAGGTCTAAAAGCTACATGATGTCCACATAGATTCTTTGATGTTAAAAAGTCAAGTCCGCCAGACAGTAGTCCTTATGGGAGCTTTTGATCTTTTTTCTGCTCAGAGGGTCCCCAGAAGGTCTAAAAGCTACATGATGTCCTTAAAGACTTTTTCTGATGTTAAAAAGTCAAGTCAAGTCCGCCAGACAGTAGTCCTTATGGGAGCTTTTGATCTTTTTTCTGCTCAGAGGGTCCCCAGAAGGTCTAATAGCTACATGATATCCTCATAGACTCTTTCTGATGTTAAAAAGTCAAGTAAAGTCCACCAGACAGTAGTCCATATGGGACCTTTTGAACGTTTTTTCTGCTAAGAGGGTCCCCAGAAGGTCTAAAAGCTACATGATGTCCACAAAGACTCTTTGATGTTAAAAAGTCAAGTCAAGTCCGCCAGACAGTAGTCCATATGGGACCTTTTGAACTTTTTTTCTGCTCATAAGGTCCCCAGAAGGTCTAAAAGCTACATGATGTGCTTAAAGACTCTTTTTGATGATAAAAAGTCAAGTCCGCCAGACAGTAGTCCATATGGGATCTTTGGAACGTTTTTTCTGCTCAGAGGGTCCCAAGAAGGTCTAAGAGCTACATGATGTCCTCAAAGACTCTCTTTGATATTAAAAAGTCAAGTCTAGTCCGCCAGACAGTAGTCCATATGGGACCTTTTGAACGTTTTTTTCTGCTAAGAGGGTCCCCAGAAGGTCTAAAAGCTACATGATGTCCACATAGACTCTTTGATTTAAAAAAGTCAAGTCAAGTCCGCCAGACAGTAGTCCATATGGGACCTTTTGAACTTTTTTTCTGCTCTAAGGGTCCCCAGAAGGTCTAAAAGCTACATGATGTGCTTAAAGACTCTTTCTGTTGATAAAAAGTCAAGTCAAGTCCGCCAGACAGTAGTCCATATGGGATCTTTTGAACTTTTTTTCTCCTCAGAGGGTCCCCAGAAGGTCTAAAAGCTACAGATGTTCTCATAGACTCTTTCTGATGTTTAAAATTCAAGTCAGGTCCGCCAGACACTAGTCCATATGGGATCTTTTGAACTTTTTTTCTGCTCAGAGGGTCCCTAGAAGGTCTAATAGCTACATGATGTCCTCATAGACTCTTTCTGATGTTAAAAAGTCAAGTACGTCAGACAGTAGTCCATATGGGACATTTTGAACTTTTTTTCTGTTCAAAGAAAAGGGTCCCCAGAAGGTCTAAAAGCTACATGATGTGCTTAAAGACTCTTTCTGATGATAGAAAGCCAAGTCAAGTCCGCCAGACAGTAGTCCATATGGGATCTTTTGAACTTTTTTTCTGCTCAGGGGGTCCCCAGAAGGTCTAATAGCTACATGATGTCCTCAAAGACTCTCTTTGATGTTAAAAAGTCAAGTCTAGTCCGCCAGACAGTAGTCCATATGGGACCTTTTGAACGTTTTTACTGCTAAGAGGGTCCCCAGAAGGTCTAAAAGCTACATCTTGTCCACATAGACTCTTTGATGTTAAAAAGTCAAGTCAAGTCCGCCAGACAGTAGTCCTTATGGGAGCTTTTGATCTTTTTTCTGCTTAGAGGGTCCCCAGAAGGTCTAAAAGCTAGATGATGTCCTTAAAGACCTTTTCTGATGTTAAAAAGTCAAGTCAAGTCCTTCAGACAGTAGTCCATATGGGACCTTTTGAACTTTTTTTCTCCTCAGAGGGTCCCCAGAAGGTCTAAAAGCTACAGATGTTCTCATAGACTCTTTCTGATGTTTAAAATTTAAGTCAAGTCCGCCAGACACTAGTCCATATGGGATCTATTGAACTTTTTTTCTGCTCATAGCGTCCCCAGAAGGTCTAAAAGCTACGTGATGTGCTTAAAGACTCTTTGTGATGATAAAAAGTCGTCAAGTCCGCCAGAATGTAGTCCTTATGGGAGCTTTTGATCTATTTTCTGCTTAGAGGGTCCCCAGAAGGTCTAAAAGCTAGATGATGTCCTTAAAGACCTTTTCTGATGTTAAAAAGTCAAGTCAAGTCCTTCAGACAGTAGTCCATATGGGACCTTTTGAACTTTTTTTCTCCTCAGAGGGTCCCCAGAAGGTCTAATAGCTACATGATGTCCTCATAGACTCTCTTTGATGTTAAAAAGTCGTCAAGTCCGCCAGACAGTAGTCCATATTGGACCTTTTGAACTTTTTTTCTGCTAAGAGGGTCCCCAGAAGGTCTAAAAGCTACATGATGTCCACATAGACTCTTTGATGTTAAAAAGTCAAGTCCGCCAGACAGTAGTCCTTATGGGAGCTTTTGATCTTTTTTCTGCTCAGAGGGTCCCCAGAAGGTCTAAAAGCTACATGATGTCCTTAAAGACTTTTTCTGATGTTCAAAAAAGTCGTCAAGTCCGCCAGACAGTAGTCCTTATGGGAGCTTTTGATCTTTTTTCTGCTCAGAGGGTCCCCAGAAGGTCTAATAGCTACCTGATATCCTCATAGACTCTTTCTGATGTTAAAAAGTCAAGTAAAGTCTACCAGACAGTAGTCCATATGGGACCTTTTGAACTTTTTTTCTGCTCATAAGGTCCCCAGAAGGTCTAAAAGCTACATGATGTGCTTAAAGACTCTTTTTGATGATAAAAAGTCAAGTCCGCCAGACAGTAGTCCATATGGGATCTTTGGAACGTTTTTTTCTGCTCAGAGGGTCCCAAGAAGGTCTAAGAGCTACATGATGTCCTCAAAGACTCTCTTTGATATTAAAAAGTCAAGTCTAGTCCGCCAGACAGTAGTCCATATGGGACCTTTTGAACGTTTTTTTCTGCTCAGAGGGTCCCCAGAAGGTCTAAAAGCTACATGATGTCCACATAGACTCTTTGATTTAAAAAAGTCAAGTCAAGTCCGCCAGACAGTAGTCCATATGGGACCTTTTGAACTTTTTTTCTGCTCATAAGGTCCCCAGAAAGTCTAAAAGCTACATGATGTGCTTAAAGACTCTTTTTGATGATAAAAAGTCAAGTCCGCCAGACAGTAGTCCATATGGGATCTTTGGAACGTTTTTTCTGCTCAGAGGGTCCCAAGAAGGTCTAAGAGCTACATGATGTCCTCAAAGACTCTCTTTGATATTAAAAAGTCAAGTCTAGTCCGCCAGACAGTAGTCCATATGGGACCTTTTGAACGTTTTTTTCTGCTAAGAGGGTCCCCAGAAGGTCTAAAAGCTACATGATGTCCACATAGACTCTTTGATTTAAAAAAGTCAAGTCAAGTCCGCCAGACAGTAGTCCATATGGGACCTTTTGAACTTTTTTTCTGCTCTAAGGGTCCCCAGAAGGTCTAAAAGCTACATGATGTGCTTAAAGACTCTTTCTGTTGATAAAAAGTCAAGTCAAGTCCGCCTGACAGTAGTCCATATGGGATCTTTTGAACTTTTTTTCTCCTCAGAGGGTCCCCAGAAGGTCTAAAAGCTACAGATGTTCTCATAGACTCTTTCTGATGTTTAAAATTCAAGTCAGGTCCGCCAGACACTAGTCCATATGGGATCTTTTGAACTTTTTTTCTGCTCAGAGGGTCCCTAGAAGGTCTAATAGCTACATGATGTCCTCATAGACTCTTTCTGATGTTAAAAAGTCAAGTACGTCAGACAGTAGTCCATATGGGACATTTTGAACTTTTTTTCTGTTCAAAGAAAAGGGTCCCCAGAAGGTCTAAAAGCTACATGATGTGCTTAAAGACTCTTTCTGATGATAGAAAGCCAAGTCAAGTCCGCCAGACAGTAGTCCATATGGGATCTTTTGAACTTTTTTTCTGCTCAGGGGGTCCCCAGAAGGTCTAATAGCTACATGATGTCCTCAAAGACTCTCTTTGATGTTAAAAAGTCAAGTCTAGTCCGCCAGACAGTAGTCCATATGGGACCTTTTGAACGTTTTTACTGCTAAGAGGGTCCCCAGAAGGTCTAAAAGCTACATCTTGTCCACATAGACTCTTTGATGTTAAAAAGTCAAGTCAAGTCCGCCAGACAGTAGTCCTTATGGGAGCTTTTGATCTTTTTTCTGCTTAGAGGGTCCCCAGAAGGTCTAAAAGCTAGATGATGTCCTTAAAGACCTTTTCTGATGTTAAAAAGTCAAGTCAAGTCCTTCAGACAGTAGTCCATATGGGACCTTTTGAACTTTTTTTCTCCTCAGAGGGTCCCCAGAAGGTCTAAAAGCTACAGATGTTCTCATAGACTCTTTCTGATGTTTAAAATTCAAGTCAAGTCCGCCAGACACTAGTCCATATGGGATCTTTTGAACTTTTTTTCTGCTCATAGCGTCCCCAGAAGGTCTAAAAGCTACGTGATGTGCTTAAAGACTCTTTGTGATGATAAAAAGTCAAGTCAAGTCCGCCAGAATGTAGTCCTTATGGGAGCTTTTGATCTTTTTTCTGCTTAGAGGGTCCCCAGAAGGTCTAAAAGCTAGATGATGTCCTTAAAGACCTTTTCTGATGTTAAAAAGTCAAGTCAAGTCCTTCAGA
Source organism: Siphateles boraxobius (assembly GCF_051911475.1). Classification (NCBI taxonomy): domain Eukaryota; kingdom Metazoa; phylum Chordata; class Actinopteri; order Cypriniformes; family Leuciscidae; genus Siphateles; species Siphateles boraxobius. The sequence continues at coordinate 12,455,838 of NW_027509141.1, read as the reverse complement.
CAGTAGTCCATATGGGACCTTTTGAACTTTTTTTCTCCTCAGAGGGTCCCCAGAAGGTCTAATAGCTACATGATGTCCTCATAGACTCTCTTTGATGTTAAAAAGTCGTCAAGTCCGCCAGACAGTAGTCCATATTGGACCTTTTGAACGTTTTTTCTGCTAAGAGGGTCCCCAGAAGGTCTAAAAGCTACATGATGTCCACATAGACTCTTTGATGTTAAAAAGTCAAGTCCGCCAGACAGTAGTCCTTATGGGAGCTTTTGATCTTTTTTCTGCTCAGAGGGTCCCCAGAAGGTCTAAAAGCTACATGATGTCCTTAAAGACTTTTTCTGATGTTAAAAAGTCAAGTCAAGTCCGCCAGACAGTAGTCCTTATGGGAGCTTTTGATCTTTTTTCTGCTCAGAGGGTCCCCAGAAGGTCTAATAGCTACATGATGTCCTCAAAGACTCTCTTTGATGTTAAAAAGTCAAGTCTAGTCCGCCAGACAGTAGTCCATATGGGACCTTTTGAACGTTTTTACTGCTAAGAGGGTCCCCAGAAGGTCTAAAAGCTACATCTTGTCCACATAGACTCTTTGATGTTAAAAAGTCAAGTCAAGTCCGCCAGACAGTAGTCCTTATGGGAGCTTTTGATCTTTTTTCTGCTTAGAGGGTCCCCAGAAGGTCTAAAAGCTACATCTTGTCCACATAGACTCTTTGATGTTAAAAAGTCAAGTCAAGTCCGCCAGACAGTAGTCCTTATGGGAGCTTTTGATCTTTTTTCTGCTTAGAGGGTCCCCAGAAGGTCTAAAAGCTAGATGATGTCCTTAAAGACCTTTTCTGATGTTAAAAAGTCAAGTCAAGTCCTTCAGACAGTAGTCCATATGGGACCTTTTGAACTTTTTTTCTCCTCAGAGGGTCCCCAGAAGGTCTAAAAGCTACAGATGTTCTCATAGACTCTTTCTGATGTTTAAAATTCAAGTCAAGTCCGCCAGACACTAGTCCATATGGGATCTTTTGAACTTTTTTTCTGCTCATAGCGTCCCCAGAAGGTCTAAAAGCTACATGATGTGCTTAAAGACTCTTTCTGATGATAAAAAGTCAAGTCAAGTCCGCCAGAATGTAGTCCTTATGGGAGCTTTTGATCTTTTTTCTGCTTAGAGGGTCCCCAGAAGGTCTAAAAGCTAGATGATGTCCTTAAAGACCTTTTCTGATGTTAAAAAGTCAAGTCAAGTCCTTCAGACAGTAGTCCATATGGGACCTTTTGAACTTTTTTTCTCCTCAGAGGGTCCCCAGAAGGTCTAATAGCTACATGATGTCCTCATAGACTCTCTTTGATGTTAAAAAGTCGTCAAGTCCGCCAGACAGTAGTCCATATTGGACCTTTTGAACGTTTTTTCTGCTAAGAGGGTCCCCAGAAGGTCTAAAAGCTACATGATGTCCACATAGACTCTTTGATGTTAAAAAGTCAAGTCCGCCAGACAGTAGTCCTTATGGGAGCTTTTGATCTTTTTTCTGCTCAGAGGGTCCCCAGAAGGTCTAAAAGCTACATGATGTCCTTAAAGACTTTTTCTGATGTTAAAAAGTCAAGTCAAGTCCGCCAGACAGTAGTCCTTATGGGAGCTTTTGATCTTTTTTCTGCTCAGAGGGTCCCCAGAAGGTCTAATAGCTACCTGATATCCTCATAGACTCTTTCTGATGTTAAAAAGTCAAGTAAAGTCCACCAGACAGTAGTCCATATGGGACCTTTTGAACTTTTTTTCTGCTCATAAGGTCCCCAGAAGGTCTAAAAGCTACATGATGTGCTTAAAGACTCTTTTTGATGATAAAAAGTCAAGTCCGCCAGACAGTAGTCCATATGGGATCTTTGGAACGTTTTTTCTGCTCAGAGGGTCCCAAGAAGGTCTAAGAGCTACATGATGTCCTCAAAGACTCTCTTTGATATTAAAAAGTCAAGTCTAGTCCGCCAGACAGTAGTCCATATGGGACCTTTTGAACGTTTTTTTCTGCTAAGAGGGTCCCCAGAAGGTCTAAAAGCTACATGATGTCCACATAGACTCTTTGATTTAAAAAAGTCAAGTCAAGTCCGCCAGACAGTAGTCCTTATGGGAGCTTTTGATCTTTTTTCTGCTTAGAGGGTCCCCAGAAGGTCTAAAAGCTAGATGATGTCCTTAAAGACCTTTTCTGATGTTAAAAAGTCAAGTCAAGTCCTTCAGACAGTAGTCCATATGGGACCTTTTGAACTTTTTTTCTCCTCAGAGGGTCCCCAGAAGGTCTAAAAGCTACAGATGTTCTCATAGACTCTTTCTGATGTTTAAAATTCAAGTCAAGTCCGCCAGACACTAGTCCATATGGGATCTTTTGAACTTTTTTTCTGCTCATAGCGTCCCCAGAAGGTCTAAAAGCTACATGATGTGCTTAAAGACTCTTTGTGATGATAAAAAGTCAAGTCAAGTCCTTCAGAATGTAGTCCTTATGGGAGCTTTTGATCTTTTTTCTGCTTAGAGGGTCCCCAGAGGGTCTAAAAGCTAGATGATGTCCTTAAAGACCTTTTCTGATGTTAAAAAGTCAAGTCAAGTCCTTCAGACAGTAGTCCATATGGGACCTTTTGAACTTTTTTTCTCCTCAGAGGGTCCCCAGAAGGTCTAATAGCTACATGATGTCCTCATAGACTCTCTTTGATGTTAAAAAGTCGTCAAGTCCGCCAGACAGTAGTCCATATGGGACTTTTGAACTTTTTTCTCCTCAGAGGGTCCCCAGAAGGAATAAAAGCTACATGATCTCTCTAAAGACTCTTTCTGATGTTAAAAAGAAGTCTGTAGTCCATATGGGACCTTTTAAACTTTTTTCTGCTCAGAGGGTCTCCAGAAGGTCTAAAAGCTACCTGATGTGCTTCAAGACTCATTCTGATGATAAAAAGTCAAGTCAAGACCACCAGACAGTAGTCCTTATGGGACCTTTCGAACTTTTTTTCTGCTCAGAGGGTCCCCAGAAGGTCTAATAGCTACATGATGTCCTCAAAGACTCTCTTTGATGTTAAAAAGTCAAGTCTAGTCCGCCATACAGTAGTCCATATTGGACCTTTTGAACGTTTTTTCTGCTAAGAGGGTCCCCAGAAGGTCTAAAAGCTACATGATGTCCACATAGACTCTTTGATGTTAAAAAGTCAAGTCCGGCAGACAGTAGTCCTTATGGGAGCTTTTGATCTTTTTTCTGCTCAGAGGGTCCCCAGAAGGTCTAAAAGCTACATGATGTCCTTAAAGACTTTTTCTGATGTTAAAAAGTCAAGTCAAGTCCTCCAGACAGTAGTCCATATGGGACCTTTTGAACTTTTTTTCTCCTCACAGGGTCCCCAGAAGGTCTAATAGCTACATGATGTCCTCATAGACTCTTTCTGATGTTAAAAAGTCAAGTCAAGTCCACCAGACAGTAGTCCATATGGGAGATTTTTAACTTTTTTTCTGCTCAGAGGGTCCCCAGAAGGTCTAAAAGCTACGTGATGTCCTTGTTGACTCTTTCTGATGTTAAAACTGCCATACAGTAGTCCATATGGGACCATTTGAACTTTTTTTCTCCTCAAAGGGTCCACAAAAGGGCTAAAAGCTACATGATGTCCTTAAAAACACTTTCTGATGTTCAAAAGTCAAGTCAAGACCACCAGACAGTTTTCCTTATGGGACCTTTTGAACTTTTTTTCTGCTCAGAGGGTCCACAAAAGGTCTAAAAGCTATGAAGGTCCTTATAAACACTTTCTGATGTTCAAAAGTCAAGTCAAGTCCACCACACAGTTTTCTTATGGGACCTTTTGAACTTTTTTTCTCCTCAGAGGGTCCCCAGAAGGTCTTAAAGCTACATGATGTCCTCATAGACTCTTTGTGATGTTAAAAAGTGGTCATGTCCGCCAGACAGTAGTCCATATGGGACCTTTTGAATTTTTTTTCTGCTCAGAGGGGTCCCCAGAAGGTCTAAAAGCTACATGATGTGCTTAAAGACTCTTTCTGATGATAAAAAGTCAAGTCAAGTCCGCCAGACAGTACTCCATAAGGGATCTTTTGAACTTTTTTTCTGCTCAGAGGGTCCCTAGAAGGTCTAAGAACTAACTTATTCCTTTGTGCAATGAACAAACTAACCATAATCATTTGTGTATGAAGGTAAATCATTGCTTCAGTTGTTGAAAAGACAACTCACGGCATATTGTTTTTCTTATTGCATACAGCTCATTAATTTGTGTACTCACGGGAAAACATCACAAAGTTGTCGCTTTCCAATGCTTGCAGTAACTAACTATTTCCAATGTTCAACGAAGAGGCTGTTGCAGCGTGCTGTTGCATTGCACAAGCGTTTTTTTTTTTTTTTTAATCCCTTTATTTTCATTTTCATGAAGACAACTCACATGCACAATGTCACCAAATCAGTAACTATACAAGAGTATACGACTAAATACACTTTCTAAGCAGTACCATTGTACATGTTACATTGAGCTAGGTATACTTACAGCTTTTTAAATTAGAGCATCCCTCCCTCCTCCCCCCACAATTTTGCAATGATTGTAGAAGGTGTCTTCAAGTGCTCTACAAACAAAAACATTTTGTAAATGGGCAAAGAATAAACATATACAGTCTTTTATCCTAGTGAATGGCTATAACAGAAATTAAAATAACATACAAAGCTTGTTCAGTCCATCTGTAAGAATTTTCTTATTGGTTCCCAAATTTTTATGAAAATGGATATTTTGTATTTTAATATAAATCTCAGTTCTTCCAAGTACAACATATTTCCCAGTTCCCTAGCCCACATCTCAAAAATGGGGCAGACTCTGCTTTCCACATTTGTAAAATCAGTCTTTTTGTCAACATCATACACAGCGAAATGGCCTGTGCCTGATATTTATTACATAAAGCATTATCTGCTCCTAAAAGTCCAGTGCATGGCCCAGGCTCCAACTCAATAGAATGTGCTTCAGAAATAAATTTAAATATACATTCCCAAAATGGCTGAATTTTACTACATGACCATAAAGAATGAAACAGTGTGCCTTTTGACAATTTACACTTATTACATAGTGGAGAAATCGTGGGATATATTTTATGAAGTTTTGACTTAGAATAATGCAGCCAATGAATTACCTTGAACTGAATCAAATTGTGTATAGCATTCACAGAACATGTATGTATGTTTCTCAAGCATGCATCCCACACTTAAATTAGTTGGTTAATTGGTTAAAACCAATTTCCTCCTCCCAGTCATGTTTTATTTTCTCTGTGTTACTGTCCACATTTTCTAGCAGTAATGTTGCACAAGCGTTTATGCATGGAAGAATAACATTTAAAAGTAATATACACTTTGTTGCGTTGCAAATGCATTCAAGAACTAATGCGTTTCATTCCATTGCAGCAGCGTGCTGTTGCATTGCACATGGAAGAATAACATTTAAAAGTAATATAAACTCTGTTGCATTAAAATGCATTCAAGAACTAATGCATTACATTGCACAAGCGTTTTGCATGGAAGAATAACATTTAAAAGTAATATTTTGCATTGCAATGCATTCAAAAACTAATGCGTTTCATTCCATTACAACGGCATGCTGTTGCATTGCACAAGCGTTTTGCATGGAAAAATAACATTTAAAAGTAATATGCACTCTGTTGCATTGCAATGCATTCAAGAACTAATGCGTTTCATTGCAACAGCGTGCTGTTACGTTGCACAAGCGTTTTGCATGGAAGAATAACATTTAAAAGTAATATGCACTCTGTTGCATTGCAATGCATTCAAGAACTAATGCGTTTCATTCCATTACAACGGCATGCTGTTGCATTGCACAAGCGTTTTGCATGGAAGAATAACATTTAAAAGTAATATGCACTCTGTTGCATTGCAATGCATTCAAGAACTAATGCATTTCATTGCAAAAGCGTGCTGTTACGTTGCACAAGCGTTTTGCATGGAAAAATAACATTTAAAAGTAATATGCACTCTGTTGCATTGCAATGCATTCAAAAACTAATGCGTTTCATTCCATTACAACAGCGTGCTGTTGCATTGCACAAGCGTTTTGCTTGGAAGAATAACATTGAAAAGTAATATACATTTGCATTAAAATGCATTCAAGAACTTATGCGTTTCATTAGATTGCACAAGCGTTTTGCATGGAAGAATAACATTTAAAGTAATATGCACTCGTTGAGTTGCAATGCATTCAAGAACAAATGCGTTTCATTAAATTGCAACAGCGTGCTGTTGCATCGCACAAGCGTTTTGCATGGAAGAATAACATTCAAAAGCAATATACACTTTGTTGCATTGCAATGCATTCAAGAACTAATGCGTTTCATTCCATTGCAACAGCGTGCTGTTGCATTGCACAAGCGTTTTGCATGGAAGAACAACATTTAAAAGTAATATGCACTTTGTTGCATTGCAATGCATTCAAAAACTAAAGCTTTTAATTCCATTCCAACAGCTTGCTGTTGCATTGACAAGCGTTATGCATGGATGAATAACATTTAAAATAATATGCACTTTGTTGCATTGCAATGCATTCAAGAACTAATGCGTTTCATTCCATTGCAGCAGCGTGCTCTTGCATTGCACAAGCGTTTTGCATGGAAGAATAACATTTAAAAGTAATATGGACTTTGTTGCATTGCAATGCATTCAAAAACTAATGCGTTTAATTCCATTCCAACAGCTTGCTGTTGCATTGACAAGCGTTATGCATGGATGAATAACATTTAAAATAATATGCACTTTGTTGCATTGCAATGCATTCAAGAACTAATGCGTTTCATTCCATTGCAGCACCGTGCTGTTGCATTGCACAAGCGTTTTGCATGGAAGAATAACATTTAAAAGTAATATAAACTCTGTTGCATTAAAATGCATTCAAGAACTAATGCATTACATTGCACAAGCGTTTTGCATGGAAGAATAACATTTAAAAGTAATATGCACTATGTTGCATTGCAATGCATTCAAGTACTAATGTGTTTCATTCCATTGCAACAACGTGCTGTTGAAAAGTACATGCATTGCTACAGCGCACTGTTGTTGCATAGCACCAGCGTTTCGCAATGGAAGAAAAACATTTAAAAGTAAAAGTAATATCCACTCTGTTGCATTAAAATGCATTCAAGAACTAATGCGTTTCATTACATTGCACAAGCGTTTTGCATGGAATAATAACATTTAAAAGTAATATGCACTCTGTTGCTTTGCAATGCATTCAAGAACTAATGTGTTTCATTCCATTGCAACGGCATGCTTGTTGCATTACACAAGCGTTTTGCAAGGAAGAATAACATTTAAAGGTAATATGCACTCTGTTGCATTGCAATGCATTCAAGAACTAATGCGTTTCATTGCAACAGCGTGCTGTTGCATTGCACAAGCGTTTTGCATGGAAGAATAACATTTAAAAGTAATATGCACTCTGTTGCATTGCAATGCATTCAAAAACTAATGCGTTTCATTCCATTACAACAGCGTGCTGTTGCATTGCACAAGCGTTTTGCTTGGAAGAATAACATTGAAAAGTAATTACATTTGCATTAAAATGCATTCAAGAACTTATGCGTTTCATTAGATTGCACAAGCGTTTTGCATGGAAGAATAACATTTAAAGTAATATGCACTCGTTGAGTTGCAATGCATTCAAGAACAAATGCGTTTCATTAAATTGCAACAGCGTGCTGTTGCATCACACAAGCGTTTTGCATGGAAGAATAACATTCAAAAGCAATATACACTTTGTTGCATTGCAATGCATTCAATAACTAATGGGTTTCATTCCATTGCAACAGCGTGCTGTTACATTGCCAAGCGTTTTGCATGGAAGAATAACATTTAAAAGTAATATGGACTTTGTTGCATTGCAATGCATTCAAGAACTAATGCGTTTCATTCCATTGCAACAGCGTGGTGTTGCATTGCACAAGCGTTTTGCATGGAAGAACAACATTTAAAAGTAATATGCACTTTGTTGCATTGCAATGCATTCAAAAACTAATGCGTTTAATTCCATTCCAACAGCTTGCTATTGCATTGACAAGCGTTATGCATGGATGAATAACATTTAAAATAATATGCACTTTGTTGCATTGCAATGCATTCAAGAACTAATGCGTTTCATTCCATTGCAGCAGCGCGCTGTTGCATTGCACAAGCGTTTTGCATGGAAGAATAACATTTAAAAGTAATATAAACTCTGTTGCATTAAAATGCATTCAAGAACTAATGCATTACATTGCACAAGCGTTTTGCATGGAAAAATAACATTTAAAAGTAATATGCACTATGTTGCATTGCAATGCATTCAAGTACTAATGTGTTTCATTCCATTGCAACAACGTGCTGTTGAAAAGTACATGCATTGCTACAGCGTACTGTTGTTGCATAGCACCAGCGTTTCGCAATGGAAGAAAAACATTTAAAAGTAAAAGTAATATCCACTCTGTTGCATTAAAATGCATTCAAGAACTAATGCGTTTCATTACATTGCACAAGCGTTTTGCATGGAATAATAACATTTAAAAGTAATATGCACTCTGTTGCTTTGCAATGCATTCAAGACTAATGCGTTTCATTCCATTGCAACGGCATGCTTGTTGCATTACACAAGCGTTTTGCAAGGAAGAATAACATTTAAAGGTAATATGCACTCTGTTGCATTGCAATGCATTCAAGAACTAATGCGTTTCATTGCAACAGCTTGCTGTTGCATTGCACAAGCGTTTTGCATGGAAGAATAACATTTAAAAGTAATATGCACTTTGTTGCATTGCAATGCATTCAAGAACTAATGCGTTTCATTCCATTGCAAAAGCGTGCTGTTGCATTGCACAAGCGTTTTGCAAGGAAGAATAACATTGAAAAGTAATATACATTTGCATTAAAATGCATTCAAAAACTTATGCGTTTCATTAGATTGCACAAGCGTTTTGCATGGAAGAATAACATTTAAAGTAATATGCACTCGTTGAGTTGCAATGCATTCAAGAACAAATGCGTTTCATTAAATTGCAACAGCGTGCTGTTGCATCGCACAAGCGTTTTGCATGGAAGAATAACATTCAAAAGCAATATACACTTTGTTGCATTGCAATGCATTCAAGAACTAATGCGTTTCATTCCATTTCAACAGCGTGCTGTTGCATTGCACAAGCGTTTTGCATGGAAGAACAACATTTAAAAGTAATATGCACTTTGTTGCATTGCAATGCATTCAAAAACTAAAGCTTTTAATTCCATTCCAACAGCTTGCTGTTGCATTGACAAGCGTTATGCATGGATGAATAACATTTAAAATAATATGCACTTTGTTGCATTGCAATGCATTCAAGAACTAATGCGTTTCATTCCATTGCAGCAGCGTGCTGTTGCATTGCACAAGCGTTTTGCATGGAAGAATAACATTTAAAAGTAATATGGACTTTGTTGCATTGCAATGCATTCAAGAACTAATGCGTTTCATTCCATTGCAACAGCGTGCTGTTGCATTGCACAAGCGTTTTGCATGGAAGAACAACATTTAAAAGTAATATGCACTTTGTTGCATTGCAATGCATTCAAAAACTAATGCGTTTAATTCCATTCCAACAGCTTGCTGTTGCATTGACAAGCGTTATGCATGGATGAATAACATTTAAAATAATATGCACTTTGTTGCATTGCAATGCATTCAAGAACTAATGCGTTTCATTCCATTGCAGCACCGTGCTGTTGCATTGCACAAGCGTTTTGCATGGAAGAATAACATTTAAAAGTAATATAAACTCTGTTGCATTAAAATGCATTCAAGAACTAATGCATTACATTGCACAAGCGTTTTGCATGGAAGAATAACATTTAAAAGTAATATGCACTATGTTGCATTGCAATGCATTCAAGTACTAATGTGTTTCATTCCATTGCAACAACGTGCTGTTGAAAAGTACATGCATTGCTACAGCGTACTGTTGTTGCATAGCACCAGCGTTTCGCAATGGAAGAAAAACATTTAAAAGTAAAAGTAATATCCACTCTGTTGCATTAAAATGCATTCAAGAACTAATGCGTTTCATTACATTGCACAAGCGTTTTGCATGGAATAATAACATTTAAAAGTAATATGCACTCTGTTGCTTTGCAATGCATTCAAGACTAATGCGTTTCATTCCATTGCAACGGCATGCTTGTTGCATTACACAAGCGTTTTGCAAGGAAGAATAACATTTAAAGGTAATATGCACTCTGTTGCATTGCAATGCATTCAAGAACTAATGCGTTTCATTGCAACAGCTTGCTGTTGCATTGCACAAGCGTTTTGCATGGAAGAATAACATTTAAAAGTAATATGCACTTTGTTGCATTGCAATGCATTCAAGAACTAATGCGTTTCATTCCATTGCAAAAGCGTGCTGTTGCATTGCACAAGCGTTTTGCAAGGAAGAATAACATTTAAAAGTAATATGCAGTTTGTTGCATTGCAATGCACTCAAGAACTATTGCGTTACATTACATTCCAACAGCGTGCTGTTGCATTACACAAGCTTTTTGTATGGAAGAATAACATTTAAAAGTAATATACACCTTGTTAGATTGCAATGCATCCAAGATTCTAGAACTAAAACTCATTCCGTTTTTTATAATATAACTAAAAACATGTTTTAAGGTAGTCTATGTCCTACTCTTAAACCGACATGATTTTAATTATTGCTATTGCCCTGCTAATTTTGTCAGTATTGATATACGTTCACTGATTCTAGCTTCTCTCCTTTCTGTCTCTTTCTTTTCATGTGAAATGAGTAGTCTAACCATGCTTACATTCATAAATATAAACTTTATTTCTATTAAATTTTTAAAACAATTTCAACATGTGTAACATGATGATGTTAAGACCGCCAGACAGTAGTCCATATCGGACCTATTGAACTTTTTTTCTGCTCAAAATTCTAAACTATACATGATGTCCTTACAGACTCTTTCTCATGTTAAAAAATCAGTTCAGAGGTCCCCACAAGGTCTAAAAGCTAAATGGTGATGTCCTTATAGACACATTCTGATGTTAAAAAGTCAAGTCCTTAAGACAGCTACATGAAAAGCTACACGATGACACATCTGTCACATGACACATAGAATCTATCTGATGTTAAAAAGTCAAGTCCTCCAGACAGTAGTCCATGGGAGCTTATGATCTTTTTTTCTACTCAGAGGGTCCCCAGAAGGTTTAAAAAGCTACATGATGTCCTTAAAGACTCTTTCTGATGTTGAAAAGTCAAGTCAAGTCCGCCAGACAGTAGTCCATATGGGACCTTTTGAACTTTTCTTCTGCTCAGAGGGTCCACAGAAGGTCTAAAAGCTACATGATGTCCTCATGGACTCTTACTGATGTTAAAAAGTCGTCAAGTCCGCCAGACAGTAGTCCACATGGGACCTTTTGAACTTTTTTCTCCTTAGACGGTCCCCAGAAGGTCTAAAAGCTACATGATGTCTCTAAAGACTCTTTCTGATGTTAAAAAGAAGTCTTTAGTCCAAATGGGACCTTTTAAGCTTTTTTTCTGCTCAAGGGGTCCCCAGAAGGTCTAAAAGCTACATGATGTCCTCATGGACTCTTTCTGATGTTAAAAAGTCGTCAAGTCCGCAAGACATTAGTCCATATGGGACCTTTTGAACTTTATTCTCCTCAGAGGGTCCCCAGAAGGAATAAAAGCTACAATGTGTCTCTAAAGACTCTTTCTGGTGTTAAAAAGAAGTCTGTAGTCCATATTGGACCTTGTACGCTTTTTTTCTGCTCAGAGGGTCCCCAGAAAGTCTAAAAGCTACATGATGTCCTCAAAGACGTTAAAAATGATGTTGATGTTAAAAAGTCAAGTCTAGTCCGCCATACAGTAGTCCATATGGGAAGTTTTGAACGTTTTTTCTGCTAAGAGGGTCCCAAGAAGGTCTAAAAGCTACATGATGTCCACATAGACTCTTTGATGTTAAAAAGTCAAGTCAAGTCCGCCAGACAGTAGTCCTTATGGGAGCTTTTGATCTTTTTTCTGCTCAGAAGGTCCCCAGAAGGTCTAAAGGCTACATGATGTCCTTAAAGACTTTTTCTGATGTAAAAAAAGTCAGGTCAAGTCCTCCAGACAGTTGTCCATATGGGACCTTTTGAACTTTTTTTCTCCTCAGAGGGTCCCCAGAATGTCTAAAAGCTACATATATTCTCATAGACTCTTTCTGATGTTTAAAATTCAAGTCAAGTCCGCCAGACACTAGTCCATATGGGAACTTTTGAACTTTTTTTCTGCTCAGAGGGTGCCCAGAAGGTTTAATAGCTACATGATGTCCTCATAGACTCTTTCTGATGTTAAAAAGTCAAGTCAAGTCCGCCAGACAGTAGTCCATATGTGACCTTTTGAACTTTTTTTCTGCTCATAAGGTCCCCAGAAGGTCTAAAAGCTACAGATGTGCTTAAAGACTCTTTCTGATGATAAAAAGTCAAGTCAAGTCCGCCAGACAGTAGTCCATATGGGATCTTTTGAACGTTTTTTCTGCTAAGAGGGTCCCCAGAAGGTCTAAAAGCTACATGATGTCCACATAGACTCTTTGATGTTAAAAAGTCAAGTCAAGTCCGCCAGACAATAGTCCTTATGGGAGCTTTTGATCTTTTTTCTGCTTAGAGGGTCCCCAGAAGGTTTAAAAGCTAGATGATGTCCTTTTTTGACTCTTTCTGATGTTAAAACCGCAGTGAACTTTTTTTCTCCTCAGAGGGTCCCCAGAAGGTCTAAAAGCTACAGATGTTCTCATAGACTCTTTCCTGATGTTTAAGATTCAAGTCAAGTCCGCCAGACAATAGTCCATATGGGATCTTTTGAACTTTTATTCTGCTCAGAGGGTCCCCAGAAGGTCTAATAGCTACATGATGTCCTCATAGACTCTTTCTGATGATAAAAAGTCAAGTCAAGTCCGCCAGACAGTAGTCCATATGGGATCTTTTGAATTTTTTTTTTCCTCAGTGGGTCCCCAGAAGGTCTAAAAGCTACAGATGTTCTCATAGACTCTTTCTGATGTTTAAAATTCAAGTCAAGTCCGCCAGACACTAGTCCATATGTGATCTTTTGAACTTTTTTTCTGCTCAGAGGGTCCTTAGAAGGTCTAATAGCTACATGATGTCCTCATAGACTCTTTTGATGTTAAAAAGTCAAGTCACGTCCGCCAGACTTTCTGACCTTTTCGGACCTTTTGAACTTTTTTTCTCCTCAGAGGGTCCCCAGAAGGTCTAAAAGCTACATGATGTCCACATAGATTCTTTGATGTTAAAAAGTCAAGTCAAGTCCATATGGGACCTTTTGAACTTTTTTTCTGCTCAGATGGTCCCCAGAAGGTGTAAAAGCTACATGATGTGCTTAAAGACTCTTTCTGATGATAGAAAGTCAAGTCAAGTCCGCCAGACAGTAGTCCATATTTGATCTTTTGAACTTTTTTTCTGCTCAGAGGGTCCCCAGGAGGTCTAATAGCTACATAATGTCCTGAAAGACTCTCTTTGATGTTAAAAAAATCAAGGCTAGTCCGCCAGACAGTAGTCCATATGGGACCTTTTGAACGTTTTTTCTGCTAAGAGGGTCCCCAGAAGGTCTAAAAGCTACATGATGTCCACATAGACTATTTGATGTTAAAAAGTCAAGTCAAGTCCGCCAGACAGTAGTCCTTATGGGAGCTTTTGATCTTTTTTCTGCTCAGAGGGTCCCCAGAAGGTCTAAAAGCTACCTGTTGTCCTTAAAGACTTTTTCTGATGTTTTAAAAAAAAGGCAAGTCCTCCAGACAGTAGTCCATATGGGATCTTTTGAACTTTTTTCTGCTCAGAGGGTCCCCAGAAGGTCTAATAGCTACATTATGTCCTCATAGACTCTTTCTGATGTTAAAAAGTCAAGTCAAGTCCGCCAGACAGTAGTCCATATGGGACCTTTTGAACTTTTTTTTCTGCTCAGAGGGTCCCCAGAAGGTCTAAAAGCTACATGATGTGCTTAAAGACTCTTTCTGATGATAAAAAGTCAAGTCAAGTCCGCCAGACAGTAGTCCATATGGGATCTTTTGAATTTTTTATTTCCTCAGAGGGTCCCCAGAAGGTCTAAAAGCTACATGATGTCCACATAGATTCTTTGATGTTAAAAAGTCAAGTCAAGTCCACCAGACAGTAGTCCATATGGGAGCTTTTGATCTTTTTTTCTGCTCAGAGGGTCCACAGAAGGTCTAAAAGCTACTTGATGTCCTCAAAGACTCTTTCTGATTTTAAAAAGTCAAGTCAAGTCCACCAGACAGTAGTCTATAAGGGACCTTTTGATCTTTTTTTCTCCTCAGAGGGTCCCCAGAAGTTCTAAAAGCTACAGATGTTCTCATAGACTCTTTCTGATGTTTAAAATTCAAGTCAAGTCCGCTAGACAGTAAAAGCTACGTGATGTCCTTGTTGACTCTTTCTGATGTTAAAACCGCCGAACAGTAGACCATATGGGACCTTTTGAACTTTTTTTCTGCTCAGATGGTCCACAAAAGGTCTAAAAGCTATGTGATGTCCTTATAAACACTTTCTGATGTTCAAAACAAGTCAAGTCCACCAGACAGTTTTCCTTATGGGACCTTTTGAACTTTTTTTCTCCTCAGAGGGTCCCCAGAAGGTCTAAAAGCTACATGATGTCCTCATAGACTCTTTCTGATGTTAAAAAGTCAAGTCAAGACCGCCAGACAGTAGTCCATATGGGACTTTTTGAACTTTTTTTCTCATCAGAGGGTCCCCAGAAGGTCTAAAAGCTATGTGATGTACTTAAAGACTCTTTCTGATGTTAAAAAGTCAAGCCAAGTCCGCCAGACAGTAGTACATATGGGAGATTTTGAACTTTTTTTCTGCTCAGAGGGTCCCCAAAAAGTCTAATAGCTACGGGATGTCCTTGTTGACTCTTTCTGATGTTAAAACCGCCATACAGTAGTACACATGGGACCTTTTTAGCTTTTTTTCTGCTCAGATGGTCCACAAAAGGTCTAAAAGCTATGTGATGTCCTTATAAAAAACTTTCTGATGTTGAAAACAAGTCAAGTCCACCAGACAGATTTCCTTATAGGACCTTTTGAACTTTATTTCTCCTCAGAGGGTCCCCAGAAGGTCTAAAAGCTACATGATGTCCTCATAGACTCTTTCTGATGATAAAAAGTCAAGTCAAGACCGCCAGACAGTAGTCCTTATGGGACCTTTCGAACTTTTTTTCTGCTCAGAGGGTCCCCAGAAGGTCTAATAGCTACATGATGTCCTCAAAGGCTCTCTTTGATGTTAAAAAGTCAAGTCTAGTCCGCCAGACAGTAGTCCATATGGGACCTTTTGAACTTTTTTTCTGCTAAGAGGGTCCCCAGAAGGTCTAAAAGCTACATGATGTCCACATAGACTCTTTGATGTTAAAAAGTCAAGTCAAGTCCGCCAGACAGTAGTCCTTAAGGGAGCTTTTGATCTTTTTTCTGCTTAGAGGGTCCCCAGAAGGTCTAAAAGCTAGATGATGTCCGTAAAGACTTTTTCTGATGTTAAAAAGTCAAGTCAAGTCCTTCAGACAGTAGTCCATATGGGACCTTTTGAACTTTTTTTCTCCTCAGAGGGTCCCCAGAAGGTCTGAAAGCTACAGATGTTCTCATAGACTTTTTCTGATGTTTAAAATTCAAGTCAAGTCCGCCAGACAGTAGTCCATATGGGACCTTTTGAACTTTTTTTCTGCTCATAGGGTCCCCAGAAGGTCTAAAAGCTACATGATGTGCTTAAAGACTCTTTCTGATGATAAAAAGTCAAGTCCGCCAGACAGTAGTCCATATGGGATCTTTTGAACTTTTTTTCTGCTCAGAGGGTCCCTAGAAGGTCTAATAGCTACATGATGTCCTCAAAGACTCTCTTTGATGTTAAAAAGTCAAGTCTAGTCCGCCAGACAGTAGTCCATATGGGACCTTTTGAACGTTTTTTTCTGCTAAGAGGGTCCCCAGAAGGTCTAAAAGCTACATGATGTCCACATAGACTCTTTGATGTTAAAAAGTCAAGTCAAGTCCGCCAGACAGTAGTCCTTATGGGAGCTTTTGATCTTTTTTCTGCTCAGAGGGTCCCCAGAAGGTCTAATAGCTACATGATGTCCTCATAGACTCTTTCTGATGTTAAAAAGTCAAGTTAAGTCCGCCAGACAGTAGTCCATATGGGACATTTTGAACTTTTTTCTCCTCAGAGGGTCCCCAGAAGGAATAAAAGCTACATGATGTCTCTAAAGACTCTTTCTGATGTTAAAAAGAAGTCTGTAGTCCATATGGGACCTTTTGAACTTTTTTTTCTGCTCAGAGGGTCCCCTAAAGGTCTAAAAGCTACATGATGTGCTTAAAGACTCTTTCTGATGATAAAAAGTCAAGTCAAGTCCGCCAGACAGTAGTCCATATGGGATCTTTTGAATTTTTTATTTCCTCAGAGGGTCCCCAGAAGGTCTAAAAGCTACATGATGTCCACATAGATTCTTTGATGTTAAAAAGTCAAGTCAAGTCCACCAGACAGTAGTCCATATGGGAGCTTTTGATCTTTTTTTCTGCTCAGAGGGTCCACAGAAGGTCTAAAAGCTACTTGATGTCCTCAAAGACTCTTTCTGATTTTAAAAAGTCAAGTCAAGTCCACCAGACAGTAGTCTATAAGGGACCTTTTGACCTTTTTTTCTCCTCAGAGGGTCCCCAGAAGTTCTAAAAGCTACAGATGTTCTCATAGACTCTTTCTGATGTTTAAAATTCAAGTCAAGTCCGCTAGACAGTAAAAGCTACGTGATGTCCTTGTTGACTCTTTCTGATGTTAAAACCGCCATACAGTAGACCATATGGGACCTTTTGAACTTTTTTTCTGCTCAGATGGTCCACAAAAGGTCTAAAAGCTATGTGATGTCCTTATAAACACTTTCTGATGTTCAAAACAAGTCAAGTCCACCAGACAGTTTTCCTTATGGGACCTTTTGAACTTTTTTTCTCCTCAGAGGGTCCCCAGAAGGTCTAAAAGCTACATGATGTCCTCATAGACTCTTTCTGATGTTAAAAAGTCAAGTCAAGACCGCCAGACAGTAGTCCATATGGGACTTTTTGAACTTTTTTTCTCATCAGAGGGTCCCCAGAAGGTCTAAAAGCTATGTGATGTACTTAAAGACTCTTTCTGATGTTAAAAAGTCAAGCCAAGTCCGCCAGACAGTAGTACATATGGGAGATTTTGAACTTTTTTTCTGCTCAGAGGGTCCCCAGAAAGTCTAATAGCTACGGGATGTCCTTGTTGACTCTTTCTGATGTTAAAACCGCCATACAGTAGTACACATGGGACCTTTTTAGCTTTTTTTCTGCTCAGATGGTCCACAAAAGGTCTAAAAGCTATGTGATGTCCTTATAAAAAACTTTCTGATGTTGAAAACAAGTCAAGTCCACCAGACAGATTTCCTTATAGGACCTTTTGAACTTTATTTCTCCTCAGAGGGTCCCCAGAAGGTCTAAAAGCTACATGATGTCCTCATAGACTCTTTCTGATGATAAAAAGTCAAGTCAAGACCGCCAGACAGTAGTCCTTATGGGACCTTTCGAACTTTTTTTCTGCTCAGAGGGTCCCCAGAAGGTCTAATAGCTACATGATGTCCTCAAAGACTCTCTTTGATGTTAAAAAGTCAAGTCTAGTCCGCCAGACAGTAGTCCATATGGGACCTTTTGAACTTTTTTTCTGCTAAGAGGGTCCCCAGAAGGTCTAAAAGCTACATGATGTCCACATAGACTCTTTGATGTTAAAAAGTCAAGTCAAGTCCGCCAGACAGTAGTCCTTAAGGGAGCTTTTGATCTTTTTTCTGCTTAGAGGGTCCCCAGAAGGTCTAAAAGCTAGATGATGTCCTTAAAGACTTTTTCTGATGTTAAAAAGTCAAGTCAAGTCCTTCAGACAGTAGTCCATATGGGACCTTTTGAACTTTTTTTCTCCTCAGAGGGTCCCCAGAAGGTCTGAAAGCTACAGATGTTCTCATAGACTCTTTCTGATGTTTAAAATTCAAGTCAAGTCCGCCAGACAGTAGTCCATATGGGACCTTTTGAACTTTTTTTCTGCTCATAGGGTCCCCAGAAGGTCTAAAAGCTACATGATGTGCTTAAAGACTCTTTCTGATGATAAAAAGTCAAGTCCGCCAGACAGTAGTCCATATGGGATCTTTTGAACTTTTTTTCTGCTCAGAGGGTCCCTAGAAGGTCTAATAGCTACATGATGTCCTCAAAGACTCTCTTTGATGTTAAAAAGTCAAGTCTAGTCCGCCAGACAGTAGTCCATATGGGACCTTTTGAACGTTTTTTTCTGCTAAGAGGGTCCCCAGAAGGTCTAAAAGCTACATGATGTCCACATAGACTCTTTGATGTTAAAAAGTCAAGTCAAGTCCGCCAGACAGTAGTCCTTATGGGAGCTTTTGATCTTTTTTCTGCTCAGAGGGTCCCCAGAAGGTCTAATAGCTACATGATGTCCTCATAGACTCTTTCTGATGTTAAAAAGTCAAGTTAAGTCCGCCAGACAGTAGTCCATATGGGACATTTTGAACTTTTTTCTCCTCAGAGGGTCCCCAGAAGGAATAAAAGCTACATGATGTCTCTAAAGACTCTTTCTGATGTTAAAAAGAAGTCTGTAGTCCATATGGGACCTTTTAAACTTTTTTCTGCTCAGAGGGTCCCCAGAAGGTCTAAAAGCTACCTGATGAGCTTAAAGACTCTTTCTGATGATAAAAAGTCAAGTCAAGACCGCCAGAGAGTAGTCCTTATGGGACCTTTCAAACTGTTTTTCTGCACAGAGGGTCCCCAGAAGGTCTAATAGCTACATGATGTCCTCAAAGACTCTCTTTGATGTTAAAAAGTCAAGTCTAGTCCGCCAGAGAGTAGTCCATATGGGACCTTTTGAACGTTTTTTCTGCTAAGAGGGTCCCCAGAAGGTCTAAAAGCTACATGATGTCCACATAGACTCTTTGATGTTAAAAAGTCAAGTCAAGTCAGCCAGACAGTAGTCCTTATGGGAGCTTTTGATCTTTTTTCTGCTTAGAGGGTCCCCAGAAGGTTTAAAAGCTAGATGATGTCCTTTTTTGACTCTTTCTGATGTTAAAACCACAGTGAACTTTTTTTCTCCTCAGAGGGTCCCAAGAAGGTCTAAAAGCTACTTGATGTCCTTAAAGACTTTTTCTGATGTTAAAAAGTCAAGTCAAGTCCTCCAGACAGTAGTCCATATGGGACCTTTTGAACTTTTTTTCTCCTAAGAGGGTCCCCAGAAGGTCTAAAAGCTACAGATGTTCTCATAGACTCTTTCTGATGTTTAAAATTCAAGTCAAGTCCGCCAGACAGTAGTCCATATGGGACCTTTCAAACTTTTTTTCTGCTCAGAGGGTCCTTAGAAGGTCTAATAGATACATGATGTCCTCAAAGACTCTCTTTGATGTTAAAAAGTCAAGTCTGGTCCACCATACAGTAGTCCATATTGGACCTTTTGAACGTTTTTTCTGCTAAGAGGGTCCCCAGAAGGTCTAAAAGCTACATGATGTCCACATAGACTCTTTGATGTTAAAAAGTCAAGTCAAGTCCGCCAGACAGTAGTCCTTATGGGAGAGCTTTTGATCTTTTTTCTGCTTAGAGGGTCCCCAGAAGGTCTAAAAGCTAGATGATGTCCTTAAAGACTTTTTCTGATGTTAAAAAGTCAAGTCAAGTCCTCCAGACAGTAGTCCATATGGGACCTTTTGATTTTTTTTTCTCCTCAGAGGGTCCCCAGAAGGTCTAAAAGCTACAGATGTTCTCATAGACTCTTTCTGATGTTTAAAATTCAAGTCAAGTCCGCCACACACTAGTCCATATGGTATCTTTTGAACTTTTTTTCTGCTCAGAGGGTCCCCAGAAGGTCTAATAGCTACATGATGTCCTCATAGACTCTTTCTGATGTTAAAAAGTCAAGTCAAGTCCGCCAGACAGTAGTCCATATGGGACCTTTTGAACTTTTTTTCTGCTCATAGGGTCCCCAGGAGGTCTAATAGCTACATGATGTGCTTAAAGACTCTTTCTGATGATAAAGTCAAGTCAATTCCGCCAGAATGTAGTCCACATGGGACCTTTTGAACTTTTTTTCTGCTCATAGGGTCCCCAGAAGGTCTAATAGCTACATGATGTCCTCAAAGACTCTCTTTGATGTTAAAAAGTCGTCAAGTCCGCCAGACAGTAGTCCACATGGGACCTTTTGATCTTTTTTCTGCTCAGAGGGTCCCCAGAAGGTCTAATAGCTACATGATGTCCTCATAGACTTTCTGATGTTAAAAAGTCAAGTCAAGTCCGCCAGACAGTAGTCCATATGGGAGCTTTTGATCTTTTTTTCTGCTCATAGGGTCCCCAGAAGGTCTAAAAGCTACATGATGTGCTTAAAGACTCTTTCTGTTGATAAAAAGTCAAGTCAAGTCCGCCAGACAGTAGTCCATATGGGATCTTTTGAACTTTTTTTCTCCTCAGAGGGTCCCCAGAAGGTCTAAAAGCTACAGATGTTCTCAAAGACTCTTTCTGATGTTTAAAATTCAAGTCAAATCCGCCAGACACTAGTCCATATGGGATCTTTTGAACATTTTTCTGCTCAGAGGGTCCCTTGAAGGTCTAATAGCTACATGATGTCCTCATAGACTCTTTCTGATGTTAAAAAGTCAAGTCAAGTCCGCCAGACAGTAGTCCATATGGGACCTTTTGAACTTTATTTCTGCTCATAGGGTCCCCAGAAGGTCTAAAAGCTACATGATGTGCTTAAAGACTCTTTTCTGTTGATAAAAAGTCAAGTCAATTCCGCCAGACAGTAGTCCATATGGGATCTTTTGAACTTTTTTTCTGCTCAGAGGGTCCCCAGAAGGTCTAAAAGCTACAGATGTTCTCAAAGACTCTTTCTGATGTTTAAAATTCAAGTCAAGTCCGCCAGACACTAGTCCATATGGGATCTTTTGAACTTTTTTTCTGCTCAGAGGGTCCCTTGAAGGACTAATAGCTACATGATGTCCTCATAGACTCTTTCTGATGTTAAAAAGTCGTCAAGTACGTCAGACAGTAGTCCATATGGGACCTTTTGAACTTTTTTTCTGCTCAAAGGGTCCCCAGAAGGTCTAAAAGCTACATGATGTGCTTAAAGACTCTTTCTGATGATAGAAAGTCAAGTCAAGTCCGCCAGACAGTAGTCCATATGGAATCTTTTGAACTTTTTTTCTGCTGAGAGGGTCCCCAGAAGGTCTAATAGCTACATGATGTCCTCAAAGACTCTCTTTGATGTTAAAAAGTCGTCAAGTCCGCCAGACAGTAGTCCATATGGGACCATTTGAACTTTTTTCTCCTCAGAGGGTCCCCAGAAGGAATAAAAGCTACATGATCTCTCTAAAGACTCTTTTTGATGTTAAAAAGAAGTCTGTAGTCCATATGGGACCTTTTAAACTTTTTTCTGCTCAGAGGGTCCCCAGAAGGTCTAAAAGCTACCTGATGTGCTTAAAGACTCTTTCTGATGATAAAAAGTCAAGACCGCCAGACAGTAGTCCTTATGGGACCTTTCGAACTTTTTTTCTGCTCAGAGGGTCCCCAGAAGGTCTAAAAGCTACATGATGTCCTCAAAGACTCTCTTTGATGTTAAAAAGTCAAGTCTAGTCCGCCATACAGTAGTCCATATTGGACCTTTTGAACGTTTTTTCTGCTCAGAGGGTCCCCAGAAGGTCTAAAAGCTACATGATGTCCTTAAAGACTTTTTCTGATGTTAAAAAGTCAAGTCAAGTCCTCCAGACAGTAGTCCATATGGGACCTTTTGAACTTTTTTTCTCCTCAGAGGGTCCCCAGAAGGTCTAAAAGCTACAGATGTTCTCATAGACTCTTTCTGATGTTTAAAAGTCAAGTCAAGTCCGCCAGACAGTAGTCCATATGGGCCCTTTTGAACTTTTTTTCTGCTCAGAGGGTCCCCAGAAGGTCTAAAAGCTACATGATGTGCTTAAAGACTCTTTCTGATGATAAAAAGTCAAGTCCGCCTGACAGTAGTCCATATGGGATCTTTGGAACTTTTTTTCTGCTCAGAGGGTCCCCAGAAGGTCTAATAGCTACATGATGTCCTCAAAGACTCTCTTTGATGTTAAAAAGTCAAGTCTAGTCCGCCAGACAGTAGTCCATATGGGACCTTTTGAACGTTTTTTCTGCTAAGAGGGTCCCCAGAAGGTCTAAAAGCTACATGATGTCCACATAGACTCTTTGATGTTAAAAAGTCAAGTCAAGTCCGCCAGACAGCAGTCCTTATGGGAGCTTTTGATCTATTATCTGCTCAGAGGGACCCCAAAGGTCTAAAAGCTAGATGATGTCCTTAAAGACTTTTTCTGATGTTAAAAAGTCAAGTCAAGTCCGCCAGACAGTAGTCCATTTGGAATCTTTTGAACTTTTTTTCTGCTCAGAGGGTCCCCAGAAGGTCTAATAGCTACATGTTGTCCTCAAAGACTCTCTCTGATGTTAAAAAGTCAAGTCTAGTGCGCCATACGGTAGTCCATATGGGACCTTTTGAACTTTTTTTCTGCTTAGAGGGTCCACAGAAGATCTAAAAGCTACATAATGTCCTTTTTGACTCTTTCTGATGTTAAAAAGTCAAGTCAAGTCCGCCAGACAGTAGTCCATATTGGACCTTTTGAACTTTTTTTTCTCCTCAGAGGGTCCATAAAAGGTGTAAAAGCTACATGATGTCCTTATAGACTCTTTCTGATGTTAAAAAGTCAAGTCAAGTCCGCCAGACAGTAGTCAATATGGGACCTTATGAACGTTTTTCTCCTCAGAGGGTTCCCAGAAGGTCTAAAAGCTACATGATGTCCTCATGGACTCTTTCTGATGTTAAAAAGTCAAGTCAAGTCCGCCAGACAGTAGTCCATATGGGACCTTTTGAACTTTATTTCTGCTCATAGGGTCCCCAGAAGGTCTAAAAGCTACATGATGTGCTTAAAGACTCTTTTCTGTTGATAAAAAGTCAAGTCAATTCCGCCAGACAGTAGTCCATATGGGATCTTTTGAACTTTTTTTCTGCTCAGAGGGTCCCCAGAAGGTCTAAAAGCTACAGATGTTCTCAAAGACTCTTTCTGATGTTTAAAATTCAAGTCAAGTCCGCCAGACACTAGTCCATATGGGATCTTTTGAACTTTTTTTCTGCTCAGAGGGTCCCTTGAAGGACTAATAGCTACATGATGTCCTCATAGACTCTTTCTGATGTTAAAAAGTCGTCAAGTACGTCAGACAGTAGTCCATATGGGACCTTTTGAACTTTTTTTCTGCTCAAAGGGTCCCCAGAAGGTCTAAAAGCTACATGATGTGCTTAAAGACTCTTTCTGATGATAGAAAGTCAAGTCAAGTCCGCCAGACAGTAGTCCATATGGGATCTTTTGAACTTTTTTTCTGCTGAGAGGGTCCCCAGAAGGTCTAATAGCTACATGATGTCCTCAAAGACTCTCTTTGATGTTAAAAAGTCGTCAAGTCCGCCAGACAGTAGTCCATATGGGACCATTTGAACTTTTTTCTCCTCAGAGGGTCCCCAGAAGGAATAAAAGCTACATGATCTCTCTAAAGACTCTTTTTGATGTTAAAAAGAAGTCTGTAGTCCATATGGGACCTTTTAAACTTTTTTCTGCTCAGAGGGTCCCCAGAAGGTCTAAAAGCTACCTGATGTGCTTAAAGACTCTTTCTGATGATAAAAAGTCAAGACCGCCAGACAGTAGTCCTTATGGGACCTTTCGAACTTTTTTTCTGCTCAGAGGGTCCCCAGAAGGTCTAAAAGCTACATGATGTCCTCAAAGACTCTCTTTGATGTTAAAAAGTCAAGTCTAGTCCGCCATACAGTAGTCCATATTGGACCTTTTGAACGTTTTTTCTGCTCAGAGGGTCCCCAGAAGGTCTAAAAGCTACATGATGTCCTTAAAGACTTTTTCTGATGTTAAAAAGTCAAGTCAAGTCCTCCAGACAGTAGTCCATATGGGACCTTTTGAACTTTTTTTCTCCTCAGAGGGTCCCCAGAAGGTCTAAAAGCTACAGATGTTCTCATAGACTCTTTCTGATGTTTAAAAGTCAAGTCAAGTCCGCCAGACAGTAGTCCATATGGGCCCTTTTGAACTTTTTTTCTGCTCAGAGGGTCCCCAGAAGGTCTAAAAGCTACATGATGTGCTTAAAGACTCTTTCTGATGATAAAAAGTCAAGTCCGCCTGACAGTAGTCCATATGGGATCTTTGGAACTTTTTTTCTGCTCAGAGGGTCCCCAGAAGGTCTAATAGCTACATGATGTCCTCAAAGACTCTCTTTGATGTTAAAAAGTCAAGTCTAGTCCGCCAGACAGTAGTCCATATGGGACCTTTTGAACGTTTTTTCTGCTAAGAGGGTCCCCAGAAGGTCTAAAAGCTACATGATGTCCACATAGACTCTTTGATGTTAAAAAGTCAAGTCAAGTCCGCCAGACAGCAGTCCTTATGGGAGCTTTTGATCTATTATCTGCTCAGAGGGACCCCAAAGGTCTAAAAGCTAGATGATGTCCTTAAAGACTTTTTCTGATGTTAAAAAGTCAAGTCAAGTCCGCCAGACAGTAGTCCATTTGGAATCTTTTGAACTTTTTTTCTGCTCAGAGGGTCCCCAGAAGGTCTAATAGCTACATGTTGTCCTCAAAGACTCTCTCTGATGTTAAAAAGTCAAGTCTAGTGCGCCATACGGTAGTCCATATGGGACCTTTTGAACTTTTTTTCTGCTTAGAGGGTCCACAGAAGATCTAAAAGCTACATAATGTCCTTTTTGACTCTTTCTGATGTTAAAAAGTCAAGTCAAGTCCGCCAGACAGTAGTCCATATTGGACCTTTTGAACTTTTTTTTCTCCTCAGAGGGTCCATAAAAGGTGTAAAAGCTACATGATGTCCTTATAGACTCTTTCTGATGTTAAAAAGTCAAGTCAAGTCCGCCAGACAGTAGTCAATATGGGACCTTATGAACGTTTTTCTCCTCAGAGGGTTCCCAGAAGGTCTAAAAGCTACATGATGTCCTCATGGACTCTTTCTGATGTTAAAAAGTCGTCAAGTCCGCCAGACAGTAGTCCACATGGGACCTTTTGAACTTTTTTCTCCTCAGAGGGTCCCCAGAAGGGATAAAAGCTACATGATGTCTCTAAAGACTCTTTTTGATGTTAAAAAGAAGTCTGTAGTCCATATGGGACCTTTTAAGCTTTTTTTCTGCTCAGAGGGTCCACAGAAGGTCTAAAAGATACATGATGTCCTCATGGACTCTTTCTGATGTTAAAAAGTCGTCAAGTCCGCCAGACAGTAGTCCACATGGGACCTTTTGAACTTTTTTCTCCTCAGAGGGTCCCCAGAAGGTCTAAAAGCTACCTGATGTGCTTAAAGACTCTTTCTGATGATAAAAAGTCAAGACCGCCAGACAGTAGTCCTTATGGGACCTTTCGAACTTTTTTTCTGCTCAGAGGGTCCCCAGAAGGTCTAAAAGCTACATGATGTCCTCAAAGACTCTCTTTGATGTTAAAAAGTCAAGTCTAGTCCGCCATACAGTAGTCCATATTGGACCTTTTGAACGTTTTTTCTGCTCAGAGGGTCCCCAGAAGGTCTAAAAGCTACATGATGTCCTTAAAGACTTTTTCTGATGTTAAAAAGTCAAGTCAAGTCCGCCAGACAGTAGTCAATATGGGACCTTATGAACGTTTTTCTCCTCAGAGGGTTCCCAGAAGGTCTAAAAGCTACATGATGTCCTCATGGACTCTTTCTGATGTTAAAAAGTCGTCAAGTCCGCCAGACAGTAGTCCACATGGGACCTTTTGAACTTTTTTCTCCTCAGAGGGTCCCCAGAAGGGATAAAAGCTACATGATGTCTCTAAAGACTCTTTTTGATGTTAAAAAGAAGTCTGTAGTCCATATGGGACCTTTTAAGCTTTTTTTCTGCTCAGAGGGTCCACAGAAGGTCTAAAAGATACATGATGTCCTCATGGACTCTTTCTGATGTTAAAAAGTCGTCAAGTCCGCCAGACAGTAGTCCACATGGGACCTTTTGAACTTTTTTCTGCTCAGAGGGTCCCCAGAAGGTCTAAAAGCTACCTGATGTGCTTAAAGACTCTTTCTGATGATAAAAAGTCAAGACCGCCAGACAGTAGTCCTTATGGGACCTTTCGAACTTTTTTTCTGCTCAGAGGGTCCCCAGAAGGTCTAAAAGCTACATGATGTCCTCAAAGACTCTCTTTGATGTTAAAAAGTCAAGTCTAGTCCGCCATACAGTAGTCCATATTGGACCTTTTGAACGTTTTTTCTGCTCAGAGGGTCCCCAGAAGGTCTAAAAGCTACATGATGTCCTTAAAGACTTTTTCTGATGTTAAAAAGTCAAGTCAAGTCCTCCAGACAGTAGTCCATATGGGACCTTTTGAACTTTTTTTCTCCTCAGAGGGTCCCCAGAAGGTCTAAAAGCTACAGATGTTCTCATAGACTCTTTCTGATGTTTAAAAGTCAAGTCAAGTCCGCCAGACAGTAGTCCATATGGGCCCTTTTGAACTTTTTTTCTGCTCAGAGGGTCCCCAGAAGGTCTAAAAGCTACATGATGTGCTTAAAGACTCTTTCTGATGATAAAAAGTCAAGTCCGCCTGACAGTAGTCCATATGGGATCTTTGGAACTTTTTTTCTGCTCAGAGGGTCCCCAGAAGGTCTAATAGCTACATGATGTCCTCAAAGACTCTCTTTGATGTTAAAAAGTCAAGTCTAGTCCGCCAGACAGTAGTCCATATGGGACCTTTTGAACGTTTTTTCTGCTAAGAGGGTCCCCAGAAGGTCTAAAAGCTACATGATGTCCACATAGACTCTTTGATGTTAAAAAGTCAAGTCAAGTCCGCCAGACAGCAGTCCTTATGGGAGCTTTTGATCTATTATCTGCTCAGAGGGACCCCAAAGGTCTAAAAGCTAGATGATGTCCTTAAAGACTTTTTCTGATGTTAAAAAGTCAAGTCAAGTCCGCCAGACAGTAGTCCATTTGGAATCTTTTGAACTTTTTTTCTGCTCAGAGGGTCCCCAGAAGGTCTAATAGCTACATGTTGTCCTCAAAGACTCTCTCTGATGTTAAAAAGTCAAGTCTAGTGCGCCATACGGTAGTCCATATGGGACCTTTTGAACTTTTTTTCTGCTTAGAGGGTCCACAGAAGATCTAAAAGCTACATAATGTCCTTTTTGACTCTTTCTGATGTTAAAAAGTCAAGTCAAGTCCGCCAGACAGTAGTCCATATTGGACCTTTTGAACTTTTTTTTCTCCTCAGAGGGTCCATAAAAGGTGTAAAAGCTACATGATGTCCTTATAGACTCTTTCTGATGTTAAAAAGTCAAGTCAAGTCCGCCAGACAGTAGTCAATATGGGACCTTATGAACGTTTTTCTCCTCAGAGGGTTCCCAGAAGGTCTAAAAGCTACATGATGTCCTCATGGACTCTTTCTGATGTTAAAAAGTCAAGTCAAGTCCGCCAGACAGTAGTCCATATGGGACCTTTTGAACTTTATTTCTGCTCATAGGGTCCCCAGAAGGTCTAAAAGCTACATGATGTGCTTAAAGACTCTTTTCTGTTGATAAAAAGTCAAGTCAATTCCGCCAGACAGTAGTCCATATGGGATCTTTTGAACTTTTTTTCTGCTCAGAGGGTCCCCAGAAGGTCTAAAAGCTACAGATGTTCTCAAAGACTCTTTCTGATGTTTAAAATTCAAGTCAAGTCCGCCAGACACTAGTCCATATGGGATCTTTTGAACTTTTTTTCTGCTCAGAGGGTCCCTTGAAGGACTAATAGCTACATGATGTCCTCATAGACTCTTTCTGATGTTAAAAAGTCGTCAAGTACGTCAGACAGTAGTCCATATGGGACCTTTTGAACTTTTTTTCTGCTCAAAGGGTCCCCAGAAGGTCTAAAAGCTACATGATGTGCTTAAAGACTCTTTCTGATGATAGAAAGTCAAGTCAAGTCCGCCAGACAGTAGTCCATATGGGATCTTTTGAACTTTTTTTCTGCTGAGAGGGTCCCCAGAAGGTCTAATAGCTACATGATGTCCTCAAAGACTCTCTTTGATGTTAAAAAGTCGTCAAGTCCGCCAGACAGTAGTCCATATGGGACCATTTGAACTTTTTTCTCCTCAGAGGGTCCCCAGAAGGAATAAAAGCTACATGATCTCTCTAAAGACTCTTTTTGATGTTAAAAAGAAGTCTGTAGTCCATATGGGACCTTTTAAACTTTTTTCTGCTCAGAGGGTCCCCAGAAGGTCTAAAAGCTACCTGATGTGCTTAAAGACTCTTTCTGATGATAAAAAGTCAAGACCGCCAGACAGTAGTCCTTATGGGACCTTTCGAACTTTTTTTCTGCTCAGAGGGTCCCCAGAAGGTCTAAAAGCTACATGATGTCCTCAAAGACTCTCTTTGATGTTAAAAAGTCAAGTCTAGTCCGCCATACAGTAGTCCATATTGGACCTTTTGAACGTTTTTTCTGCTCAGAGGGTCCCCAGAAGGTCTAAAAGCTACATGATGTCCTTAAAGACTTTTTCTGATGTTAAAAAGTCAAGTCAAGTCCTCCAGACAGTAGTCCATATGGGACCTTTTGAACTTTTTTTCTCCTCAGAGGGTCCCCAGAAGGTCTAAAAGCTACAGATGTTCTCATAGACTCTTTCTGATGTTTAAAAGTCAAGTCAAGTCCGCCAGACAGTAGTCCATATGGGCCCTTTTGAACTTTTTTTCTGCTCAGAGGGTCCCCAGAAGGTCTAAAAGCTACATGATGTGCTTAAAGACTCTTTCTGATGATAAAAAGTCAAGTCCGCCTGACAGTAGTCCATATGGGATCTTTGGAACTTTTTTTCTGCTCAGAGGGTCCCCAGAAGGTCTAATAGCTACATGATGTCCTCAAAGACTCTCTTTGATGTTAAAAAGTCAAGTCTAGTCCGCCAGACAGTAGTCCATATGGGACCTTTTGAACGTTTTTTCTGCTAAGAGGGTCCCCAGAAGGTCTAAAAGCTACATGATGTCCACATAGACTCTTTGATGTTAAAAAGTCAAGTCAAGTCCGCCAGACAGCAGTCCTTATGGGAGCTTTTGATCTATTATCTGCTCAGAGGGACCCCAAAGGTCTAAAAGCTAGATGATGTCCTTAAAGACTTTTTCTGATGTTAAAAAGTCAAGTCAAGTCCGCCAGACAGTAGTCCATTTGGAATCTTTTGAACTTTTTTTCTGCTCAGAGGGTCCCCAGAAGGTCTAATAGCTACATGTTGTCCTCAAAGACTCTCTCTGATGTTAAAAAGTCAAGTCTAG
The DNA here is from genome assembly GCF_051911475.1 of Siphateles boraxobius. NCBI lineage: Eukaryota > Metazoa > Chordata > Actinopteri > Cypriniformes > Leuciscidae > Siphateles > Siphateles boraxobius. The sequence continues at coordinate 12,426,536 of NW_027509141.1, read as the reverse complement.
TGCGCCATACGGTAGTCCATATGGGACCTTTTGAACTTTTTTTCTGCTTAGAGGGTCCACAGAAGATCTAAAAGCTACATAATGTCCTTTTTGACTCTTTCTGATGTTAAAAAGTCAAGTCAAGTCCGCCAGACAGTAGTCCATATTGGACCTTTTGAACTTTTTTTTCTCCTCAGAGGGTCCATAAAAGGTGTAAAAGCTACATGATGTCCTTATAGACTCTTTCTGATGTTAAAAAGTCAAGTCAAGTCCGCCAGACAGTAGTCAATATGGGACCTTATGAACGTTTTTCTCCTCAGAGGGTTCCCAGAAGGTCTAAAAGCTACATGATGTCCTCATGGACTCTTTCTGATGTTAAAAAGTCGTCAAGTCCGCCAGACAGTAGTCCACATGGGACCTTTTGAACTTTTTTCTCCTCAGAGGGTCCCCAGAAGGGATAAAAGCTACATGATGTCTCTAAAGACTCTTTTTGATGTTAAAAAGAAGTCTGTAGTCCATATGGGACCTTTTAAGCTTTTTTTCTGCTCAGAGGGTCCACAGAAGGTCTAAAAGATACATGATGTCCTCATGGACTCTTTCTGATGTTAAAAAGTCGTCAAGTCCGCCAGACAGTAGTCCACATGGGACCTTTTGAACTTTTTTCTCCTCAGAGGGTCCCCAGAAGGTCTAAAAGCTACCTGATGTGCTTAAAGACTCTTTCTGATGATAAAAAGTCAAGACCGCCAGACAGTAGTCCTTATGGGACCTTTCGAACTTTTTTTCTGCTCAGAGGGTCCCCAGAAGGTCTAAAAGCTACATGATGTCCTCAAAGACTCTCTTTGATGTTAAAAAGTCAAGTCTAGTCCGCCATACAGTAGTCCATATTGGACCTTTTGAACGTTTTTTCTGCTCAGAGGGTCCCCAGAAGGTCTAAAAGCTACATGATGTCCTTAAAGACTTTTTCTGATGTTAAAAAGTCAAGTCAAGTCCGCCAGACAGTAGTCAATATGGGACCTTATGAACGTTTTTCTCCTCAGAGGGTTCCCAGAAGGTCTAAAAGCTACATGATGTCCTCATGGACTCTTTCTGATGTTAAAAAGTCGTCAAGTCCGCCAGACAGTAGTCCACATGGGACCTTTTGAACTTTTTTCTCCTCAGAGGGTCCCCAGAAGGGATAAAAGCTACATGATGTCTCTAAAGACTCTTTTTGATGTTAAAAAGAAGTCTGTAGTCCATATGGGACCTTTTAAGCTTTTTTTCTGCTCAGAGGGTCCACAGAAGGTCTAAAAGATACATGATGTCCTCATGGACTCTTTCTGATGTTAAAAAGTCGTCAAGTCCGCCAGACAGTAGTCCACATGGGACCTTTTGAACTTTTTTCTGCTCAGAGGGTCCCCAGAAGGTCTAAAAGCTACCTGATGTGCTTAAAGACTCTTTCTGATGATAAAAAGTCAAGACCGCCAGACAGTAGTCCTTATGGGACCTTTCGAACTTTTTTTCTGCTCAGAGGGTCCCCAGAAGGTCTAAAAGCTACATGATGTCCTCAAAGACTCTCTTTGATGTTAAAAAGTCAAGTCTAGTCCGCCATACAGTAGTCCATATTGGACCTTTTGAACGTTTTTTCTGCTCAGAGGGTCCCCAGAAGGTCTAAAAGCTACATGATGTCCTTAAAGACTTTTTCTGATGTTAAAAAGTCAAGTCAAGTCCTCCAGACAGTAGTCCATATGGGACCTTTTGAACTTTTTTTCTCCTCAGAGGGTCCCCAGAAGGTCTAAAAGCTACAGATGTTCTCATAGACTCTTTCTGATGTTTAAAAGTCAAGTCAAGTCCGCCAGACAGTAGTCCATATGGGCCCTTTTGAACTTTTTTTCTGCTCAGAGGGTCCCCAGAAGGTCTAAAAGCTACATGATGTGCTTAAAGACTCTTTCTGATGATAAAAAGTCAAGTCCGCCTGACAGTAGTCCATATGGGATCTTTGGAACTTTTTTTCTGCTCAGAGGGTCCCCAGAAGGTCTAATAGCTACATGATGTCCTCAAAGACTCTCTTTGATGTTAAAAAGTCAAGTCTAGTCCGCCAGACAGTAGTCCATATGGGACCTTTTGAACGTTTTTTCTGCTAAGAGGGTCCCCAGAAGGTCTAAAAGCTACATGATGTCCACATAGACTCTTTGATGTTAAAAAGTCAAGTCAAGTCCGCCAGACAGCAGTCCTTATGGGAGCTTTTGATCTATTATCTGCTCAGAGGGACCCCAAAGGTCTAAAAGCTAGATGATGTCCTTAAAGACTTTTTCTGATGTTAAAAAGTCAAGTCAAGTCCGCCAGACAGTAGTCCATTTGGAATCTTTTGAACTTTTTTTCTGCTCAGAGGGTCCCCAGAAGGTCTAATAGCTACATGTTGTCCTCAAAGACTCTCTCTGATGTTAAAAAGTCAAGTCTAGTGCGCCATACGGTAGTCCATATGGGACCTTTTGAACTTTTTTTCTGCTTAGAGGGTCCACAGAAGATCTAAAAGCTACATAATGTCCTTTTTGACTCTTTCTGATGTTAAAAAGTCAAGTCAAGTCCGCCAGACAGTAGTCCATATTGGACCTTTTGAACTTTTTTTTCTCCTCAGAGGGTCCATAAAAGGTGTAAAAGCTACATGATGTCCTTATAGACTCTTTCTGATGTTAAAAAGTCAAGTCAAGTCCGCCAGACAGTAGTCAATATGGGACCTTATGAACGTTTTTCTCCTCAGAGGGTTCCCAGAAGGTCTAAAAGCTACATGATGTCCTCATGGACTCTTTCTGATGTTAAAAAGTCAAGTCAAGTCCGCCAGACAGTAGTCCATATGGGACCTTTTGAACTTTATTTCTGCTCATAGGGTCCCCAGAAGGTCTAAAAGCTACATGATGTGCTTAAAGACTCTTTTCTGTTGATAAAAAGTCAAGTCAATTCCGCCAGACAGTAGTCCATATGGGATCTTTTGAACTTTTTTTCTGCTCAGAGGGTCCCCAGAAGGTCTAAAAGCTACAGATGTTCTCAAAGACTCTTTCTGATGTTTAAAATTCAAGTCAAGTCCGCCAGACACTAGTCCATATGGGATCTTTTGAACTTTTTTTCTGCTCAGAGGGTCCCTTGAAGGACTAATAGCTACATGATGTCCTCATAGACTCTTTCTGATGTTAAAAAGTCGTCAAGTACGTCAGACAGTAGTCCATATGGGACCTTTTGAACTTTTTTTCTGCTCAAAGGGTCCCCAGAAGGTCTAAAAGCTACATGATGTGCTTAAAGACTCTTTCTGATGATAGAAAGTCAAGTCAAGTCCGCCAGACAGTAGTCCATATGGGATCTTTTGAACTTTTTTTCTGCTGAGAGGGTCCCCAGAAGGTCTAATAGCTACATGATGTCCTCAAAGACTCTCTTTGATGTTAAAAAGTCGTCAAGTCCGCCAGACAGTAGTCCATATGGGACCATTTGAACTTTTTTCTCCTCAGAGGGTCCCCAGAAGGAATAAAAGCTACATGATCTCTCTAAAGACTCTTTTTGATGTTAAAAAGAAGTCTGTAGTCCATATGGGACCTTTTAAACTTTTTTCTGCTCAGAGGGTCCCCAGAAGGTCTAAAAGCTACCTGATGTGCTTAAAGACTCTTTCTGATGATAAAAAGTCAAGACCGCCAGACAGTAGTCCTTATGGGACCTTTCGAACTTTTTTTCTGCTCAGAGGGTCCCCAGAAGGTCTAAAAGCTACATGATGTCCTCAAAGACTCTCTTTGATGTTAAAAAGTCAAGTCTAGTCCGCCATACAGTAGTCCATATTGGACCTTTTGAACGTTTTTTCTGCTCAGAGGGTCCCCAGAAGGTCTAAAAGCTACATGATGTCCTTAAAGACTTTTTCTGATGTTAAAAAGTCAAGTCAAGTCCTCCAGACAGTAGTCCATATGGGACCTTTTGAACTTTTTTTCTCCTCAGAGGGTCCCCAGAAGGTCTAAAAGCTACAGATGTTCTCATAGACTCTTTCTGATGTTTAAAAGTCAAGTCAAGTCCGCCAGACAGTAGTCCATATGGGACCTTTTGAACTTTTTTTCTCCTCAGAGGGTCCCCAGAAGGTCTAAAAGCTACAGATGTTCTCATAGACTCTTTCTGATGTTTAAAAGTCAAGTCAAGTCCGCCAGACAGTAGTCCATATGGGCCCTTTTGAACTTTTTTTCTGCTCAGAGGGTCCCCAGAAGGTCTAAAAGCTACATGATGTGCTTAAAGACTCTTTCTGATGATAAAAAGTCAAGTCCGCCTGACAGTAGTCCATATGGGATCTTTGGAACTTTTTTTCTGCTCAGAGGGTCCCCAGAAGGTCTAATAGCTACATGATGTCCTCAAAGACTCTCTTTGATGTTAAAAAGTCAAGTCTAGTCCGCCAGACAGTAGTCCATATGGGACCTTTTGAACGTTTTTTCTGCTAAGAGGGTCCCCAGAAGGTCTAAAAGCTACATGATGTGCTTAAAGACTCTTTCTGATGATAGAAAGTCAAGTCAAGTCCGCCAGACAGTAGTCCATATGGGATCTTTTGAACTTTTTTTCTGCTGAGAGGGTCCCCAGAAGGTCTAATAGCTACATGATGTCCTCAAAGACTCTCTTTGATGTTAAAAAGTCGTCAAGTCCGCCAGACAGTAGTCCATATGGGACCATTTGAACTTTTTTCTCCTCAGAGGGTCCCCAGAAGGAATAAAAGCTACATGATCTCTCTAAAGACTCTTTTTGATGTTAAAAAGAAGTCTGTAGTCCATATGGGACCTTTTAAACTTTTTTCTGCTCAGAGGGTCCCCAGAAGGTCTAAAAGCTACCTGATGTGCTTAAAGACTCTTTCTGATGATAATAAGTCAAGACCGCCAGACAGTAGTCCTTATGGGACCTTTCGAACTTTTTTTCTGCTCAGAGGGTCCCCAGAAGGTCTAAAAGCTACATGATGTCCTCAAAGACTCTCTTTGATGTTAAAAAGTCAAGTCTAGTCCGCCATACAGTAGTCCATATTGGACCTTTTGAACGTTTTTTCTGCTCAGAGGGTCCCCAGAAGGTCTAAAAGCTACATGATGTCCTTAAAGACTTTTTCTGATGTTAAAAAGTCAAGTCAAGTCCTCCAGACAGTAGTCCATATGGGACCTTTTGAACTTTTTTTCTCCTCAGAGGGTCCCCAGAAGGTCTAAAAGCTACAGATGTTCTCATAGACTCTTTCTGATGTTTAAAAGTCAAGTCAAGTCCGCCAGACAGTAGTCCATATGGGCCCTTTTGAACTTTTTTTCTGCTCAGAGGGTCCCCAGAAGGTCTAAAAGCTACATGATGTGCTTAAAGACTCTTTCTGATGATAAAAAGTCAAGTTCGCCTGACAGTAGTCCATATGGGATCTTTGGAACTTTTTTTCTGCTCAGAGGGTCCCCAGAAGGTCTAATAGCTACATGATGTCCTCAAAGACTCTCTTTGATGTTAAAAAGTCAAGTCTAGTCCGCCAGACAGTAGTCCATATGGGACCTTTTGAACGTTTTTTCTGCTAAGAGGGTCCCCAGAAGGTCTAAAAGCTACATGATGTCCACATAGACTCTTTGATGTTAAAAAGTCAAGTCAAGTCCGCCAGACAGCAGTCCTTATGGGAGCTTTTGATCTATTATCTGCTCAGAGGGACCCCAAAGGTCTAAAAGCTAGATGATGTCCTTAAAGACTTTTTCTGATGTTAAAAAGTCAAGTCAAGTCCGCCAGACAGTAGTCCATTTGGAATCTTTTGAACTTTTTTTCTGCTCAGAGGGTCCCCAGAAGGTCTAATAGCTACATGTTGTCCTCAAAGACTCTCTCTGATGTTAAAAAGTCAAGTCTAGTGCGCCATACGGTAGTCCATATGGGACCTTTTGAACTTTTTTTCTGCTTAGAGGGTCCACAGAAGATCTAAAAGCTACATAATGTCCTTTTTGACTCTTTCTGATGTTAAAAAGTCAAGTCAAGTCCGCCAGACAGTAGTCCATATTGGACCTTTTGAACTTTTTTTTCTCCTCAGAGGGTCCATAAAAGGTGTAAAAGCTACATGATGTCCTTATAGACTCTTTCTGATGTTAAAAAGTCAAGTCAAGTCCGCCAGACAGTAGTCAATATGGGACCTTATGAACGTTTTTCTCCTCAGAGGGTTCCCAGAAGGTCTAAAAGCTACATGATGTCCTCATGGACTCTTTCTGATGTTAAAAAGTCGTCAAGTCCGCCAGACAGTAGTCCACATGGGACCTTTTGAACTTTTTTCTCCTCAGAGGGTCCCCAGAAGGGATAAAAGCTACATGATGTCTCTAAAGACTCTTTTTGATGTTAAAAAGAAGTCTGTAGTCCATATGGGACCTTTTAAGCTTTTTTTCTGCTCAGAGGGTCCACAGAAGGTCTAAAAGATACATGATGTCCTCATGGACTCTTTCTGATGTTAAAAAGTCGTCAAGTCCGCCAGACAGTAGTCCACATGGGACCTTTTGAACTTTTTTCTCCTCAGAGGGTCCCCAGAAGGGATAAAAGCTACATGATTTCTCTAAAGACTCTTTCTGATGTTTAAAAAAAAGAAGTCTGTAGTCCATATGGGACCTTTTAAGCTTTTTTCTCCTCAGAGGGTCCCCAAAAGGAATAAAAGCTACATGATGTCTCTAAAGACTCTTTCTGATGTTAAAAAGAAGTCTGTAGTCCATATGGGAACTTTTAAGCTTTTTTCTGCTCAGAGGGTCCCCAGAAGGTCTAAAAGCTACATGATGTGCTTAAAGACTCTTTCTGATGATAAAAAAGTCAAGTCAAGACCGCCAGACAGTAGTCCATATGGGACCTTTCAAACTTTTTTTCTGCTCAGAGGGTCCTTAGAAGGTCTAATAGATACATGATGTCCTCAAAGACTCTCTTTGATGTTAAAAAGTCAAGTCTGGTCCACCATTCAGTAGTCCATATTGGACCTTTTGAACGTTTTTTCTGCTAAGAGGGTCCCCAGAAGGTCTAAAAGCTACATGATGTCCACATAGACTCTTTGATGTTAAAAAGTCAAGTCAAGTCCGTCAAGTCCGTTCAAAAGTCAGTAGTCCTTATGGGAGCTTTTGATCTTTTTTCTGCTCAGAGGGTCCCCAGAAGGTCTAAAAGCTACATGATGTCCTTAAAGACTTTTTCTGATGTTAAAAAGTCAAGTCAAGTCCGCCAGACAGTAGTCCATATGGGAGATTTTGAACTTTTTTTCTGCTCAGAGGGTCCCCAGAAGGTCTAAAAGCTACTTGATGTCCTTGTTGACTGTTTCTGATGTTAAAACTGCCATACAGTAGTCCATATGGGCGATTTTGAACTTTTTTTTCTGCTCAGATGGTCCACAAAAGGTCTAAAAGCTATGAATGTCCTTATAAACACTTTCTGATGTTCAAAAGTCAAGTCAAGTCCACCACACAGTTTTCTTATGGGACCTTTTGAACTTTTTTTCTACTAAGAGGGTCCCCAGAAGGTCTAAAAGCTACATGATGTCCTCATAGACTCTTTGTGATGTTAAAAAGGGGTCAAGTCCGCCAGACAGTAGTCCATATGGGACCTTTTGAATTTTTTTTCTGCTCAGAGGGTCCCCAGAAGGTCTAAAAGCTACATGATGTGCTTAAAGACTCTTTCTGATGATAAAAAGTCAAGTCAAGTCCGCCAGACAGTACTCCATATGGAATCTTTTGAACTTTTTTTCTGCTCAGAGGGTCCCCAGAAGGTCTAATAGCTACATGATGTCCTCAAAGACTCTCTCTGATGTTGAAAAGTCAAGTCTAGTGTGCCATACAGTAGTCCATATGGGACCTTTTGAACTTTTTTTCTGCTCAGAGGGTCCCCAGAAGGTCTAAAAGCTACGTGATGTACTTGTTGACTCTTTCTGATGTTAAAACCGCCATACAGTAGTCCATATGGGACCTTTTGAACTTTTTTTCTGCTCGTTGGTCCACAAAAGGTCTAAAAGCTACATGATGTGCTTAAAGACTCTTTCTGATGTTAAAAAGTCAAGTCTGGTCCGCCATACAGTAGTCCATATTGGACCTTTTGAACGTTTTTTCTGCTAAGAGGGTCCCCAGAAGGTCTAAAAGCTACATGATGTCCACATAGACTCTTTGATGTTAAAAAGTCAAGTCCGCCAGACAGTAGTCCTTATGGGAGCTTTTGATCTTTTTTCTGCTCAGAGGGTCCCCAGAAGGTCTAAAAGCTACATGATGTCCTTAAAGACTTTTTCTGATGTTAAAAAGTCAAGTCAAGTCCTCCAGACAGTAGTCCATATGGGACCTTTTGAACTTTTTTTCTCCTCAGAGGGTCCCCAGAAGGTCTAATAGCTACATGATGTCCTCATAGACTCTTTCTGATGTTAAAAAGTCAAGTCAAGTCCACCAGACAGTAGTCCATATGGGAGATTTTTAACTTTTTTTCTGCTCAGAGGGTCCCCAGAAGGTCTAAAAGCTACGTGATGTCCTTGTTGACTCTTTCTGATGTTAAAACTGCCATACAGTAGTCCATATGGGACCATTTGAACTTTTTTTCTCCTCAAAGGGTCCACAAAAGGGCTAAAAGCTACATGATGTCCTTAAAAACACTTTCTGATGTTCAAAAGTCAAGTCAAGACCACCAGACAGTTTTCCTTATGGGACCTTTTGAACTTTTTTTCTGCTCAGAGGGTCCACAAAAGGTCTAAAAGCTATGAAGGTCCTTATAAACACTTTCTGATGTTCAAAAGTCAAGTCAAGTCCACCACACAGTTTTCTTATGGGACCTTTTGAACTTTTTTTCTCCTCAGAGGGTCCCCAGAAGGTCTTAAAGCTACATGATGTCCTCATAGACTCTTTGTGATGTTAAAAAGTGGTCATGTCCGCCAGACAGTAGTCCATATGGGACCTTTTGAATTTTTTTTCTGCTCAGAGGGGTCCCCAGAAGGTCTAAAAGCTACATGATGTGCTTAAAGACTCTTTCTGATGATAAAAAGTCAAGTCAAGTCCGCCAGACAGTACTCCATAAGGGATCTTTTGAACTTTTTTTCTGCTCAGAGGGTCCCTAGAAGGTCTAAGAACTAACTTATTCCTTTGTGCAATGAACAAACTAACCATAATCATTTGTGTATGAAGGTAAATCATTGCTTCAGTTGTTGAAAAGACAACTCACGGCATATTGTTTTTCTTATTGCATACAGCTCATTAATTTGTGTACTCACGGGAAAACATCACAAAGTTGTCGCTTTCCAATGCATTTAGTAACTAACTATTTCCAATGTTCAACGAAGAGGCTGTTGCAGCGTGCTGTTGCATTGCACAAGCGTTTTTTTTTTTTTTTTTTAATCCCTTTATTTTCATTTTCATGAAGACAACTCACATGCACAATGTCACCAAATCAGTAACTATACAAGAGTATACGACTAAATACACTTTCTAAGCAGTACCATTGTACATGTTACATTGAGCTAGGTATACTTACAGCTTTTTAAATTAGAGCATCCCTCCCTCCTCCCCCCACAATTTTGCAATGATTGTAGAAGGTGTCTTCAAGTGCTCTACAAACAAAAACATTTTGTAAATGGGCAAAGAATAAACATATACAGTCTTTTATCCTAGTGAATGGCTATAACAGAAATTAAAATAACATACAAAGCTTGTTCAGTCCATCTGTAAGAATTTTCTTATTGGTTCCCAAATTTTAATGAAAATGGATCTTTTGTATTTTAATATAAATCTCAGTTCTTCCAAGTACAACATATTTCCCAGTTCCCTAGCCCACATCTCAAAAATGGGGCAGACTCTGCTTTCCACATTTGTAAAATCAGTCTTTTTGTCAACATCATACACAGCGAAATGGCCTGTGCCTGATATTTATTACATAAAGCATTATCTGCTCCTAAAAGTCCAGTGCATGGCCCAGGCTCCAACTCAATAGAATGTGCTTCAGAAATAAATTTAAATATACATTCCCAAAATGGCTGAATTTTACTACATGACCATAAAGAATGAAACAGTGTGCCTTTTGACAATTTACACTTATTACATAGTGGAGAAATCGTGGGATATATTTTATGAAGTTTTGACTTAGAATAATGCAGCCAATGAATTACCTTGAACTGAATCAAATTGTGTATAGCATTCACAGAACATGTATGTATGTTTCTCAAGCATGCATCCCACACTTTTTCATGAAAGTTAAAACCAATTTCCTCCTCCCAGTCATGTTTTATTTTCTCTGTGTTACTGTCCACATTTTCTAGCAGTAATGTTGCACAAGCGTTTATGCATGGAAGAATAACATTTAAAAGTAATATACACTTTGTTGCGTTGCAAATGCATTCAAGAACTAATGCGTTTCATTCCATTGCAGCAGCGTGCTGTTGCATTGCACATGGAAGAATAACATTTAAAAGTAATATAAACTCTGTTGCATTAAAATGCATTCAAGAACTAATGCATTACATTGCACAAGCGTTTTGCATGGAAGAATAACATTTAAAAGTAATATTTTGCATTGCAATGCATTCAAAAACTAATGCGTTTCATTCCATTGCAACGGCATGCTGTTGCATTGCACAAGCGTTTTGCATGGAAAAATAACATTTAAAAGTAATATGCACTCTGTTGCATTGCAATGCATTCAAGAACTAATGCGTTTCATTGCAACAGCGTGCTGTTACGTTGCACAAGCGTTTTGCATGGAAGAATAACATTTAAAAGTAATATGCACTCTGTTGCATTGCAATGCATTCAAGAACTAATGCGTTTCATTCCATTACAACGGCATGCTGTTGCATTGCACAAGCGTTTTGCATGGAAGAATAACATTTAAAAGTAATATGCACTCTGTTGCATTGCAATGCATTCAAGAACTAATGCATTTCATTGCAAAAGCGTGCTGTTACGTTGCACAAGCGTTTTGCATGGAAAAATAACATTTAAAAGTAATATGCACTTTGTTGCGTTACAAATGCATTCAAGAACTAATGCGTTTCATTCCATTGCAGCAGCGTGCTGTTGCATTGCACAAGCGTTTCGCATGGAAGAATAACATTTAAAAGTAATATGCACTCTGTTGCATTGCAATGCATTCAAGAACTAATGCGTTTCATTGCAACAGCGTGCTGTTGCATTGCACAAGCGTTTTGCATGGAAGAATAACATTTAATAGTAATATAAACTCTGTTGCATTAATATGCATTCAAGAAATAATGCATTACATTGCACAAGCGTTTTGCATGGAAGAATAACATTTAAAAGTAATATGCACTCTGTTGCATTGCAATGCATTCAAAAACTAATGCGTTTCATTCCATTACAACAGCGTGCTGTTGCATTGCACAAGTGTTTTGCATGGAAGAATAACATTGAAAAGTAATATACATTTGCATTAAAATGCATTCAAGAACTTATGCGTTTCATTAGATTGCACAAGTGTTTTGCATGGAAGAATAACATTTAAAGTAATATGCACTCGTTGAGTTGCAATGCATTCAAGAACAAATGCGTTTCATTAAATTGCAACAGCGTGCTGTTGCATCGCACAAGCGTTTTGCATGGAAGAATAACATTCAAAAGCAATATACACTTTGTTGCATTGCAATGCATTCAAGAACTAATGCGTTTCATTCCATTGCAACAGCGTGCTGTTGCATTGCACAAGCGTTTTGCATGGAAGAACAACATTTAAAAGTAATATGCACTTTGTTGCATTGCAATGCATTCAAAAACTAAAGCTTTTAATTCCATTCCAACAGCTTGCTGTTGCATTGACAAGCGTTATGCATGGATGAATAACATTTAAAATAATATGCACTTTGTTGCATTGCAATGCATTCAAGAACTAATGCGTTTCATTCCATTGCAGCACCGTGCTGTTGCATTGCACAAGCGTTTTGCATGGAAGAATAACATTTAAAAGTAATATAAACTCTGTTGCATTAAAATGCATTCAAGAACTAATGCATTACATTGCACAAGCGTTTTGCATGGAAGAATAACATTTAAAAGTAATATGGACTTTGTTGCATTGCAATGCATTCAAGAACTAATGCGTTTCATTCCATTGCAACAGCGTGCTGTTGCATTGCACAAGCGTTTTGCATGGAAGAACAACATTTAAAAGTAATATGCACTTTGTTGCATTGCAATGCATTCAAAAACTAATGCGTTTAATTCCATTCCAACAGCTTGCTGTTGCATTGACAAGCGTTATGCATGGATGAATAACATTTAAAATAATATGCACTTTGTTGCATTGCAATGCATTCAAGAACTAATGCGTTTCATTCCATTGCAGCACCGTGCTGTTGCATTGCACAAGCGTTTTGCATGGAAGAATAACATTTAAAAGTAATATAAACTCTGTTGCATTAAAATGCATTCAAGAACTAATGCATTACATTGCACAAGCGTTTTGCATGGAAGAATAACATTTAAAAGTAATATGCACTATGTTGCATTGCAATGCATTCAAGTACTAATGTGTTTCATTCCATTGCAACAACGTGCTGTTGAAAAGTACATGCATTGCTACAGCGCACTGTTGTTGCATAGCACCAGCGTTTCGCAATGGAAGAAAAACATTTAAAAGTAAAAGTAATATCCACTCTGTTGCATTAAAATGCATTCAAGAACTAATGCGTTTCATTACATTGCACAAGCGTTTTGCATGGAATAATAACATTTAAAAGTAATATGCACTCTGTTGCTTTGCAATGCATTCAAGAACTAATGTGTTTCATTCCATTGCAACGGCATGCTTGTTGCATTACACAAGCGTTTTGCAAGGAAGAATAACATTTAAAGGTAATATGCACTCTGTTGCATTGCAATGCATTCAAGAACTAATGCGTTTCATTGCAACAGCGTGCTGTTGCATTGCACAAGCGTTTTGCATGGAAGAATAACATTTAAAAGTAATATGCACTCTGTTGCATTGCAATGCATTCAAAAACTAATGCGTTTCATTCCATTACAACAGCGTGCTGTTGCATTGCACAAGCGTTTTGCTTGGAAGAATAACATTGAAAAGTAATTACATTTGCATTAAAATGCATTCAAGAACTTATGCGTTTCATTAGATTGCACAAGCGTTTTGCATGGAAGAATAACATTTAAAGTAATATGCACTCGTTGAGTTGCAATGCATTCAAGAACAAATGCGTTTCATTAAATTGCAACAGCGTGCTGTTGCATCACACAAGCGTTTTGCATGGAAGAATAACATTCAAAAGCAATATACACTTTGTTGCATTGCAATGCATTCAATAACTAATGGGTTTCATTCCATTGCAACAGCGTGCTGTTACATTGCCAAGCGTTTTGCATGGAAGAATAACATTTAAAAGTAATATGGACTTTGTTGCATTGCAATGCATTCAAGAACTAATGCGTTTCATTCCATTGCAACAGCGTGGTGTTGCATTGCACAAGCGTTTTGCATGGAAGAACAACATTTAAAAGTAATATGCACTTTGTTGCATTGCAATGCATTCAAAAACTAATGCGTTTAATTCCATTCCAACAGCTTGCTATTGCATTGACAAGCGTTATGCATGGATGAATAACATTTAAAATAATATGCACTTTGTTGCATTGCAATGCATTCAAGAACTAATGCGTTTCATTCCATTGCAGCAGCGTGCTGTTGCATTGCACAAGCGTTTTGCATGGAAGAATAACATTGAAAAGTAATATACATTTGCATTAAAATGCATTCAAGAACTTATGCGTTTCATTAGATTGCACAAGCGTTTTGCATGGAAGAATAACATTTAAAGTAATATGCACTCGTTGAGTTGCAATGCATTCAAGAACAAATGCGTTTCATTAAATTGCAACAGCGTGCTGTTGCATCGCACAAGCGTTTTGCATGGAAGAATAACATTCAAAAGCAATATACACTTTGTTGCATTGCAATGCATTCAAGAACTAATGCGTTTCATTCCATTGCAACAGCGTGCTGTTGCATTGCACAAGCGTTTTGCATGGAAGAACAACATTTAAAAGTAATATGCACTTTGTTGCATTGCAATGCATTCAAAAACTAAAGCTTTTAATTCCATTCCAACAGCTTGCTGTTGCATTGACAAGCGTTATGCATGGATGAATAACATTTAAAATAATATGCACTTTGTTGCATTGCAATGCATTCAAGAACTAATGCGTTTCATTCCATTGCAGCACCGTGCTGTTGCATTGCACAAGCGTTTTGCATGGAAGAATAACATTTAAAAGTAATATAAACTCTGTTGCATTAAAATGCATTCAAGAACTAATGCATTACATTGCACAAGCGTTTTGCATGGAAGAATAACATTTAAAAGTAATATGGACTTTGTTGCATTGCAATGCATTCAAGAACTAATGCGTTTCATTCCATTGCAACAGCGTGCTGTTGCATTGCACAAGCGTTTTGCATGGAAGAACAACATTTAAAAGTAATATGCACTTTGTTGCATTGCAATGCATTCAAAAACTAATGCGTTTAATTCCATTCCAACAGCTTGCTGTTGCATTGACAAGCGTTATGCATGGATGAATAACATTTAAAATAATATGCACTTTGTTGCATTGCAATGCATTCAAGAACTAATGCGTTTCATTCCATTGCAGCACCGTGCTGTTGCATTGCACAAGCGTTTTGCATGGAAGAATAACATTTAAAAGTAATATAAACTCTGTTGCATTAAAATGCATTCAAGAACTAATGCATTACATTGCACAAGCGTTTTGCATGGAAGAATAACATTTAAAAGTAATATGCACTATGTTGCATTGCAATGCATTCAAGTACTAATGTGTTTCATTCCATTGCAACAACGTGCTGTTGAAAAGTACATGCATTGCTACAGCGCACTGTTGTTGCATAGCACCAGCGTTTCGCAATGGAAGAAAAACATTTAAAAGTAAAAGTAATATCCACTCTGTTGCATTAAAATGCATTCAAGAACTAATGCGTTTCATTACATTGCACAAGCGTTTTGCATGGAATAATAACATTTAAAAGTAATATGCACTCTGTTGCTTTGCAATGCATTCAAGAACTAATGTGTTTCATTCCATTGCAACGGCATGCTTGTTGCATTACACAAGCGTTTTGCAAGGAAGAATAACATTTAAAGGTAATATGCACTCTGTTGCATTGCAATGCATTCAAGAACTAATGCGTTTCATTGCAACAGCGTGCTGTTGCATTGCACAAGCGTTTTGCATGGAAGAATAACATTTAAAAGTAATATGCACTCTGTTGCATTGCAATGCATTCAAAAACTAATGCGTTTCATTCCATTACAACAGCGTGCTGTTGCATTGCACAAGCGTTTTGCTTGGAAGAATAACATTGAAAAGTAATTACATTTGCATTAAAATGCATTCAAGAACTTATGCGTTTCATTAGATTGCACAAGCGTTTTGCATGGAAGAATAACATTTAAAGTAATATGCACTCGTTGAGTTGCAATGCATTCAAGAACAAATGCGTTTCATTAAATTGCAACAGCGTGCTGTTGCATCACACAAGCGTTTTGCATGGAAGAATAACATTCAAAAGCAATATACACTTTGTTGCATTGCAATGCATTCAATAACTAATGGGTTTCATTCCATTGCAACAGCGTGCTGTTACATTGCCAAGCGTTTTGCATGGAAGAATAACATTTAAAAGTAATATGCACTTTGTTGCATTGCAATGCATTCAAGAACTAATGCGTTTCATTCCATTGCAGCAGCGTGCTGTTGCATTGCACAAGCGTTTTGCATGGAAGAATAACATTTAAAAGTAATATGGACTTTGTTGCATTGCAATGCATTCAAGAACTAATGCGTTTCATTCCATTGCAACAGCGTGCTGTTGCATTGCACAAGCGTTTTGCATGGAAGAACAACATTTAAAAGTAATATGCACTTTGTTGCATTGCAATGCATTCAAAAACTAATGCGTTTAATTCCATTCCAACAGCTTGCTGTTGCATTGACAAGCGTTATGCATGGATGAATAACATTTAAAATAAAATGCACTTTGTTGCATTGCAATGCATTCAAGAACTAATGCGTTTCATTCCATTGCAGCACCGTGCTGTTGCATTGCACAAGCGTTTTGCATGGAAGAATAACATTTAAAAGTAATATAAACTCTGTTGCATTAAAATGCATTCAAGAACTAATGCATTACATTGCACAAGCGTTTTGCATGGAAGAATAACATTTAAAAGTAATATGCACTATGTTGCATTGCAATGCATTCAAGTACTAATGTGTTTCATTCCATTGCAACAACGTGCTGTTGAAAAGTACATGCATTGCTACAGCGTACTGTTGTTGCATAGCACCAGCGTTTCGCAATGGAAGAAAAACATTTAAAAGTAAAAGTAATATCCACTCTGTTGCATTAAAATGCATTCAAGAACTAATGCGTTTCATTACATTGCACAAGCGTTTTGCATGGAATAATAACATTTAAAAGTAATATGCACTCTGTTGCTTTGCAATGCATTCAAGACTAATGCGTTTCATTCCATTGCAACGGCATGCTTGTTGCATTACACAAGCGTTTTGCAAGGAAGAATAACATTTAAAGGTAATATGCACTCTGTTGCATTGCAATGCATTCAAGAACTAATGCGTTTCATTGCAACAGCTTGCTGTTGCATTGCACAAGCGTTTTGCATGGAAGAATAACATTTAAAAGTAATATGCACTTTGTTGCATTGCAATGCATTCAAGAACTAATGCGTTTCATTCCATTGCAAAAGCGTGCTGTTGCATTGCACAAGCGTTTTGCAAGGAAGAATAACATTTAAAAGTAATATGCAGTTTGTTGCATTGCAATGCACTCAAGAACTATTGCGTTACATTACATTCCAACAGCGTGCTGTTGCATTACACAAGCTTTTTGTATGGAAGAATAACATTTAAAAGTAATATACACCTGTTAGATTGCAATGCATCCAAGATTCTAGAACTAAAACTCATTCCGTTTTTTATAATATAACTAAAAACATGTTTTAAGGTAGTCTATGTCCTACTCTTAAACCGACATGATTTTAATTATTGCTATTGCCCTGCTAATTTTGTCAGTATTGATATACGTTCACTGATTCTAGCTTCTCTCCTTTCTGTCTCTTTCTTTTCATGTGAAATGAGTAGTCTAACCATGCTTACATTCATAAATATAAACTTTATTTCTATTAAATTTTTAAAACAATTTCAACATGTGTAACATGATGATGTTAAGACCGCCAGACAGTAGTCCATATCGGACCTATTGAACTTTTTTTCTGCTCAAAATTCTAAACTATACATGATGTCCTTACAGACTCTTTCTCATGTTTAAAAATCAGTTCAGAGGTCCCCACAAGGTCTAAAAGCTAAATGGTGATGTCCTTATAGACACATTCTGATGTTAAAAAGTCAAGTCCTTAAGACAGCTACATGAAAAGCTACACGATGACACATCTGTCACATGACACATAGAATCTATCTGATGTTAAAAAGTCAAGTCCTCCAGACAGTAGTCCATGGGAGCTTATGATCTTTTTTTCTACTCAGAGGGTCCCCAGAAGGTTTAAAAAGCTACATGATGTCCTTAAAGACTCTTTCTGATGTTGAAAAGTCAAGTCAAGTCCGCCAGACAGTAGTCCATATGGGACCTTTTGAACTTTTCTTCTGCTCAGAGGGTCCACAGAAGGTCTAAAAGCTACATGATGTCCTCATGGACTCTTACTGATGTTAAAAAGTCGTCAAGTCCGCCAGACAGTAGTCCACATGGGACCTTTTGAACTTTTTTCTCCTTAGACGGTCCCCAGAAGGGATAAAAGCTACATGATGTCTCTAAAGACTCTTTCTGATGTTAAAAAGAAGTCTTTAGTCCAAATGGGACCTTTTAAGCTTTTTTTCTGCTCAAGGGGTCCCCAGAAGGTCTAAAAGCTACATGATGTCCTCATGGACTCTTTCTGATGTTAAAAAGTCGTCAAGTCCGCCAGACATTAGTCCATATGGGACCTTTTGAACTTTATTCTCCTCAGAGGGTCCCCAGAAGGAATAAAAGCTACAATGTGTCTCTAAAGACTCTTTCTGGTGTTAAAAAGAAGTCTGTAGTCCATATTGGACCTTGTACGCTTTTTTTCTGCTCAGAGGGTCCCCAGAAAGTCTAAAAGCTACATGATGTCTTCAAAGACTCTCTTTGATGTTAAAAAGTCAAGTCTAGTCCGCCATACAGTAGTCCATATGGGAAGTTTTGAACGTTTTTTCTGCTAAGAGGGTCCCAAGAAGGTCTAAAAGCTACATGATGTCCACATAGACTCTTTGATGTTAAAAAGTCAAGTCAAGTCCGCCAGACAGTAGTCCTTATGGGAGCTTTTGATCTTTTTTCTGCTCAGAAGGTCCCCAGAAGGTCTAAAGGCTACATGATGTCCTTAAAGACTTTTTCTGATGTAAAAAAAGTCAGGTCAAGTCCTCCAGACAGTTGTCCATATGGGACCTTTTGAACTTTTTTTCTCCTCAGAGGGTCCCCAGAATGTCTAAAAGCTACATATATTCTCATAGACTCTTTCTGATGTTTAAAATTCAAGTCAAGTCCGCCAGACACTAGTCCATATGGGAACTTTTGAACTTTTTTTCTGCTCAGAGGGTGCCCAGAAGGTTTAATAGCTACATGATGTCCTCATAGACTCTTTCTGATGTTAAAAAGTCAAGTCAAGTCCGCCAGACAGTAGTCCATATGTGACCTTTTGAACTTTTTTTCTGCTCATAACGTCCCCAGAAGGTCTAAAAGCTACAGATGTGCTTAAAGACTCTTTCTGATGATAAAAAGTCAAGTCAAGTCCGCCAGACAGTAGTCCATATGGGATCTTTTGAACGTTTTTTCTGCTAAGAGGGTCCCCAGAAGGTCTAAAAGCTACATGATGTCCACATAGACTCTTTGATGTTAAAAAGTCAAGTCAAGTCCGCCAGATAATAGTCCTTATGGGAGCTTTTGATCTTTTTTCTGCTTAGAGGGTCCCCAGAAGGTTTAAAAGCTAGATGATGTCCTTTTTTGACTCTTTCTGATGTTAAAACCGCAGTGAACTTTTTTTCTCCTCAGAGGGTCCCCAGAAGGTCTAAAAGCTACAGATGTTCTCATAGACTCTTTCCTGATGTTTAAGATTCAAGTCAAGTCCGCCAGACAATAGTCCATATGGGATCTTTTGAACTTTTATTCTGCTCAGAGGGTCCCCAGAAGGTCTAATAGCTACATGATGTCCTCATAGACTCTTTCTGATGATAAAAAGTCAAGTCAAGTCCGCCAGACAGTAGTCCATATCGGATCTTTTGAATTTTTTTTTTCCTCAGTGGGTCCCCAGAAGGTCTAAAAGCTACAGATGTTCTCATAGACTCTTTCTGATGTTTAAAATTCAAGTCAAGTCCGCCAGACACTAGTCCATATGTGATCTTTTGAACTTTTTTTCTGCTCAGAGGGTCCTTAGAAGGTCTAATAGCTACATGATGTCCTCATAGACTCTTTCTGATGTTAAAAAGTCAAGTCACGTCCGCCAGACTTTCTGACCTTTTCGGACCTTTTGAACTTTTTTTCTCCTCAGAGGGTCCCCAGAAGGTCTAAAAGCTACATGATGTCCACATAGATTCTTTGATGTTAAAAAGTCAAGTCAAGTCCATATGGGACCTTTTGAACTTTTTTTCTGCTCAGATGGTCCCCAGAAGGTGTAAAAGCTACATGATGTGCTTAAAGACTCTTTCTGATGATAGAAAGTCAAGTCAAGTCCGCCAGACAGTAGTCCATATTTGATCTTTTGAACATTTTTTCTGCTCAGAGGGTCCCCAGGAGGTCTAATAGCTACATAATGTCCTGAAAGACTCTCTTTGATGTTAAAAAAATCAAGGCTAGTCCGCCAGACAGTAGTCCATATGGGACCTTTTGAACGTTTTTTCTGCTAAGAGGGTCCCCAGAAGGTCTAAAAGCTACATGATGTCCACATAGACTATTTGATGTTAAAAAGTCAAGTCAAGTCCGCCAGACAGTAGTCCTTATGGGAGCTTTTAATCTTTTTTCTGCTCAGAGGGTCCCCAGAAGGTCTAAAAGCTACATGTTGTCCTTAAAGACTTTTTCTGATGTTTTAAAAAAAAGGCAAGTCCTCCAGACAGTAGTCCATATGGGATCTTTTGAACTTTTTTCTGCTCAGAGGGTCCCCAGAAGGTCTAATAGCTACATTATGTCCTCATAGACTCTTTCTGATGTTAAAAAGTCAAGTCAAGTCCGCCAGACAGTAGTCCATATGGGACCTTTTGAACTTTTTTTATGCTCAGAGGGTCCCCAGAAGGTCTAAAAGCTACATGATGTGCTTAAAGACTCTTTCTGATGATAAAAAGTCAAGTCAAGTCCGCCAGACAGTAGTCCATATGGGATCTTTTGAATTTTTTATTTCCTCAGAGGGTCCCCAGAAGGTCTAAAAGCTACATGATGTCCACATAGATTCTTTGATGTTAAAAAGTCAAGTCAAGTCCACCAGACAGTAGTCCATATGGGAGCTTTTGATCTTTTTTTCTGCTCAGAGGGTCCACAGAAGGTCTAAAAGCTACTTGATGTCCTCAAAGACTCTTTCTGATTTTAAAAAGTCAAGTCAAGTCCACCAGACAGTAGTCTATAAGGGACCTTTTGACCTTTTTTTCTCCTCAAAGGGTCCCCAGAAGTTCTAAAAGCTACAGATGTTCTCATAGACTCTTTCTGATGTTTAAAATTCAAGTCAAGTCCGCTAGACAGTAAAAGCTACGTGATGTCCTTGTTGACTCTTTCTGATGTTAAAACCGCCATACAGTAGACCATATGGGACCTTTTGAACTTTTTTTCTGCTCAGATGGTCCACAAAAGGTCTAAAAGCTATGTGATGTCCTTATAAACACTTTCTGATGTTCAAAACAAGTCAAGTCCACCAGACAGTTTTCCTTATGGGACCTTTTGAACTTTTTTTCTCCTCAGAGGGTCCCCAGAAGGTCTAAAAGCTACATGATGTCCTCATAGACTCTTTCTGATGTTAAAAAGTCAAGTCAAGACCGCCAGACAGTAGTCCATATGGGACTTTTTGAACTTTTTTTCTCATCAGAGGGTCCCCAGAAGGTCTAAAAGCTATGTGATGTACTTAAAGACTCTTTCTGATGTTAAAAAGTCAAGCCAAGTCCGCCAGACAGTAGTACATATGGGAGATTTTGAACTTTTTTTCTGCTCAGAGGGTCCCCAGAAAGTCTAATAGCTACGGAATGTCTTTGTTGACTCTTTCTGATGTTAAAACCGCCATACAGTAGTACACATGGGACCTTTTTAGCTTTTTTTCTGCTCAGATGGTCCACAAAAGGTCTAAAAGCTATGTGATGTCCTTATAAAATCTTTCTGATGTTGAAAACAAGTCAAGTCCACCAGACAGATTTCCTTATAGGACCTTTTGAACTTTATTTCTCCTAAGAGGGTCCCCAGAAGGTCTAAAAGCTACATGATGTCCTCATAGACTCTTTCTGATGATAAAAAGTCAAGTCAAGACCGCCAGACAGTAGTCCTTATGGGACCTTTCGAACTTTTTTTCTGCTCAGAGGGTCCCCAGAAGGTCTAATAGCTACATGATGTCCTCAAAGACTCTCTTTGATGTTAAAAAGTCAAGTCTAGTCCGCCAGACAGTAGTCCATATGGGACCTTTTGAACTTTTTTTCTGCTAAGAGGGTCCCCAGAAGGTCTAAAAGCTACATGATGTCCACATAGACTCTTTGATGTTAAAAAGTCAAGTCAAGTCCGCCAGACAGTGGTCCTTAAGGGAGCTTTTGATCTTTTTTCTGCTTAGAGGGTCCCCAGAAGGTCTAAAAGCTAGATGATGTCCTTAAAGACTTTTTCTGATGTTAAAAAGTCAAGTCAAGTCCTTCAGACAGTAGTCCATATGGGACCTTTTGAACTTTTTTTCTCCTCAGAGGGTCCCCAGAAGGTCTGAAAGCTACAGATGTTCTCATAGACTCTTTCTGATGTTTAAAATTCAAGTCAAGTCCGCCAGACAGTAGTCCATATGGGACCTTTTGAACTTTTTTTCTGCTCATAGGGTCCCCAGAAGGTCTAAAAGCTACATGATGTGCTTAAAGACTCTTTCTGATGATAAAAAGTCAAGTCCGCCAGACAGTAGTCCATATGGGATCTTTTGAACTTTTTTTCTGCTCAGAGGGTCCCTAGAAGGTCTAATAGCTACATGATGTCCTCAAAGACTCTCTTTGATGTTAAAAAGTCAAGTCTAGTCCGCCAGACAGTAGTCCATATGGGACCTTTTGAACGTTTTTTTCTGCTAAGAGGGTCCCCAGAAGGTCTAAAAGCTACATGATGTCCACATAGACTCTTTGATGTTAAAAAGTCAAGTCAAGTCCGCCAGACAGTAGTCCTTATGGGAGCTTTTGATCTTTTTTCTGCTCAGAGGGTCCCCAGAAGGTCTAATAGCTACATGATGTCCTCATAGACTCTTTCTGATGTTAAAAAGTCAAGTTAAGTCCGCCAGACAGTAGTCCATATGGGACATTTTGAACTTTTTTCTCCTCAGAGGGTCCCCAGAAGGAATAAAAGCTACATGATGTCTCTAAAGACTCTTTCTGATGTTAAAAAGAAGTCTGTAGTCCATATGGGACCTTTTAAACTTTTTTCTGCTCAGAGGGTCCCCAGAAGGTCTAAAAGCTACCTGATGAGCTTAAAGACTCTTTCTGATGATAAAAAGTCAAGTCAAGACCGCCAGAGAGTAGTCCTTATGGGACCTTTCAAACTGTTTTTCTGCACAGAGGGTCCCCAGAAGGTCTAATAGCTACATGATGTCCTCAAAGACTCTCTTTGATGTTAAAAAGTCAAGTCTAGTCCGCCAGAGAGTAGTCCATATGGGACCTTTTGAACGTTTTTTCTGCTAAGAGGGTCCCCAGAAGGTCTAAAAGCTACATGATGTCCACATAGACTCTTTGATGTTAAAAAGTCAAGTCAAGTCAGCCAGACAGTAGTCCTTATGGGAGCTTTTGATCTTTTTTCTGCTTAGAGGGTCCCCAGAAGGTTTAAAAGCTAGATGATGTCCTTTTTTGACTCTTTCTGATGTTAAAACCGCAGTGAACTTTTTTTCTGCTCAGAGGGTCCCCAGAAGGTGTAAAAGCTACATGATGTGCTTAAAGACTCTTTCTGATGATAGAAAGTCAAGTCAAGTCCGCCAGACAGTAGTCACTATGGGAACTTTTGAACTTTTTATTTCCTCAGAGGGTCCCCAGAAGGTCTGAAAGCTACATGATGTCCACATAGACCCTTTGATGTTAAAAAGTCAAGTCAAGTCCGCCAGACAGTAGTCCTTATGGGAGCTTTTGATCTGTTTTCTGCTCAGAGGGTCCCCAGAAGGTCTAATAGCTACATGATGTCCTCATAGACTCTTTCTGATGTTAAAAAGTCAAGTCAAGTCCGCCAGACAGTAGTCCATATGGGAACTTTTGAACTTTTTTTCTCCTCAGAGGGTCCCCAGAAGGTCTAAAAGCTACAGATGTTCTCATAGACTCTTTCTTATGTTGAAAAGTCAAGTCAAGTCCGCCAGACAGTAGTCCATATGGGATCTTTTGATCTTTTTTTCTGCTCAGAGGGTCCACAGAAGGTCTAAAAGCTACTTGATGTCCTCAAAGACTCTTTCTGATTTTAAAAAGTCAAGTCAAGTCCACCAGACAGTAGTCTATAAAGGACCTTTTGATCTTTTTTTCTTCTCAGAGGGTCCCCAGAAGGTCTAAAAGCTACATGGTCCACATAGACTCTTTGATGTTAAAAAGTCAAGTCAAATCCGCCAGACAGTAGTCCATATGGGACCTTTTGAACTTTTTTTTCTGCTCAGAGGGTCCCCAGAAGGTCTTAAAGCTGCATGATGTGCTTAAAGACTCTTTCTGATGATAAAAATTCAAGTCAAGTCCGCCAGACAGTAGTCCATATGGGATCTTTTTAACTTTTTATTTCCTCAGAGGGTCCCCAGAAGGTCTAAAAGCTACATGATGTCCTCATAGACTCTTTCTGATGTTAAAAAGTCAAGTCAAGTCCGCCAGACAGTAGTCCATATGGGACCTTTTGAACTTTTTTTCTGCTCAGAGGGTCCCCAGATGGTCTTAAAGCTGCATGATGTGCTTAAAGACTCTTTCTGATGATAAAAATTCAAGTCAAGTCCGCCAGACAGTAGTCCATATGGGACCTTTTGAACTTTTTTTCCGCTCAGAGGGTCCCCAGAAGGTGTAAAAGCTACATGATGTGCTTAAAGACTCTTTCTGATGATAGAAAGTCAAGTCAAGTCCGCCAGACAGTAGTCACTATGGGAACTTTTGAACTTTTTATTTCCTCAGAGGGTCCCCAGAAGGTCTGAAAGCTACATGATGTCCACATAGACCCTTTGATGTTAAAAAGTCAAGTCAAGTCCGCCAGACAGTAGTCCTTATGGGAGCTTTTGATCTGTTTTCTGCTCAGAGGGTCCCCAGAAGGTCTAATAGCTACATGATGTCCTTGACATGATGAAAGTCAAGTCAAGTCCGCCAGACAGTAGTCCATATGGGACCTTTTGAACGTTGTTTCTGCTACGAGGGTCCCCAGAAGGTCTAAACGCTACATGATGTCCACATAGACTCTTTGATGTTAAAAAGTCAAGTCAAGTCCGCCAGACAGTAGTCCTTATGGGAGCTTTTGATCTGTTTTCTGCTCAGAGGGTCCCCAGAAGGTCTAATAGCTACATGATGTCCTCATAGACTCTTTCTGATGTTAAAAAGTCAACTCAAGTCCGCCAGACAGTAGTCCATATGGGAACTTTTGAACTTTTTTTCTCCTCAGAGGGTCCCCAGAAGGTCTAAAAGCTACAGATGTTCTCATAGACTCTTTCTTATGTTTAAAATTCAAGTCAAGTCCGCCAGACACTAGTCCATATGGGATCTTTTGAACTTTTTTTCTGCTCAGAGGGTCCCCAGAAGGTCTAAAAACTACATAATGTGCTTAAAGACTCTTTCTGATGATAAAAAGTCAAGTCAAGTCAGCCAGACAGTAGTCCTTATGGGAGCTTTTGATCTTTTTTCTGCTCAGAGGGTCCCCAGAAGGTCTAATAGCTACATGATGTCCTCATAGACTCTTTCTGATTTTAAAAAGTCAAGTCAAGTCCGCCAGACAGTAGTCCATATGGGAGCTTTTGAACTTTTTTCTCCTCAGAGGGTCCCCAGAAGGAATAAAAGCTACATGATGTCTCTAAAGACTCTTTCTGATGTTAAAAAGAAGTCTGTAGTCTATATGGGACCTTTTGAACTTTTTTTCTCCTCAGAGGGTCCCCAGAAGGTCTAAAAGCTACAGATGTTCTCATAGACTCTGTCTGATGTTTAAAATTCAAGTCAAGTCCACCAGACACTAGTCCATATGGGATCTTTTTAACTTTTTTTCTGCTCAGAGGGTCCCTAGAAGGTCTAATAGCTACATGATGTCCTCATAGACTCTTTCTGATGTTAAAAAGTCAAGTCAAGTACGTCAGACAGTAGTCCATATGGGACCTTTTGAACTTTTTTTCTGCTCAAAGGGTCCCCAGAAGGTCTAAAAGCTACATGATGTGCTTAAAGACTCTTTCTGATGATAGAAAGTCAAGTCAAGTCCGCCAGACAGTAGTCCATATGGGATCTTTTGAACTTTTTTTCTGCTCAGAGGGTCCCCAGAAGGTCTAAAAGCTACATGATGTCCTCAAAGACTCTCTTTGATGTTAAAAAGTCAAGTCTAATCCGCCAGACAGTAGTCCTTAGGGGAGCTTTTGATCTTTTTTCTGCTCAGAGGGTCCCCAGAAGGTCTAAAAGCTACTTGATGTCCTTAAAGACTTTTTCTGATGTTAAAAAGTCAAGTCAAGTCCTCCAGACAGTAGTCCATATGGGACCTTTTGAACTTTTTTCTCCTCAGAGGGTCCCCAGAAGGTCTAAAAGCTACAGATGTTCTCATAGACTCTTTCTGATGTTTAAAATTCAAGTCAAGTCCGCCACACACTAGTCCATATGGTATCTTTTGAACTTTTTTTCTGCTCAGAGGGTCCCCAGAAGGTCTAATAGCTACATGATGTCCTCATAGACTCTTTCTGATGTTAAAAAGTCAAGTCAAGTCCGCCAGACAGTAGTCCATATGGGACCTTTTGAACTTTTTTTCTGCTCATAGGGTCCCCAGAAGGTCTAAAAGCTACATGATGTGCTTAAAGACTCTTTCTGATGATAAAGTCAAGTCAATTCCGCCAGAATGTAGTCCACATGGGACCTTTTGAACTTTTTTTCTGCTCATAGGGTCCCCAGAAGGTCTAATAGCTACATGATGTCCTCAAAGACTCTCTTTGATGTTAAAAAGTCGTCAAGTCCGCCAGACAGTAGTCCTTATGGGAGCTTTTGATCTTTTTTCTGCTCAGAGGGTCCCCAGAAGGTCTAATAGCTACATGATGTCCTCATAGACTTTCTGATGTTAAAAAGTCAAGTCAAATCCGCCAGACACTAGTCCATATGGGATCTTTTGAACATTTTTCTGCTCAGAGGGTCCCTTGAAGGTCTAAAAGCTACATGATGTGCTTAAAGACTCTTTCTGTTGATAAAAAGTCAAGTCAAGTCCGCCAGACAGTAGTCCATATGGGATCTTTTGAACTTTTTTTCTCCTCAGAGGGTCCCCAGAAGGTCTAAAAGCTACAGATGTTCTCAAAGACTCTTTCTGATGTTAAAAAGTCAATTCAAGTCCGCCAGACAGTAGTCCATATGGAACTTTTGAACTTTTTTTCTGCTCAGAGGGTCCCCAGAAGGTCTAAAAGGTACATGATGTGCTTAAAGACTCTTTCTGATGTTAAAAAGTCAAGTCAAGTCCGCCAGACAGTAGTCCATATGGGACCTTTTGAACTTTTTTCTGCTCAGAGGGTCCCCAGAAGGTCTAAAAGCTACATGATGTGCTTAAAGACTCTTTCTGATGTTAAAAAGTCAAGTCGAGTCCTCCAGACAGTAGTCCATATGGAACTTTTGAACTTTTTTTCTGCTCATAGGGTCCCCAGAAGGTCTAAAAGCTACATGATGTGCTTAAAGACTCTTTCTGATGATAAAAAGTCAAGTCAAGTCCGCCAGACAGTAGTCCATATGGGATCTTTTGAACTTTTTTTCTCTCAGAGGGTCCCCAGAAGGTCTAAAAGCTACAGATCTTCTCATAGACTCTTTCTGATGTTTAAAATTCAAGTCAAGTCCGCCAGACAGTAGTCATATGGGACCTTTTGAACTTTTTTTCTGCTCAGAGGGTCCCCAGAAGGTCTAAAAGCTACATGATGTGCTTAAAGACTCTTTCTGATGTTAAAAAGTCAAGTCGAGTCCTCCAGACAGTAGTCCATATGGAACTTTTGAACTTTTTTTCTCCTCAGAGGGTCCCCAGAAGGTCTAAAAGCTACAGATGTTCTCATAGACTCTTTCTGATGTTTAAAATTCAAGTCAAGTCCGCCAGACAGTAGTCCATATGGGATCTTTTGAACTTTTTTTCTGCTCATAGGGTCCCCAGAAGGTCTAATAGCTACATGATGTCCTCATAGACTCTTTCTGATGTCAAAAAGTCAAGTCAAGTCCGCCAGACAGTCGTCCATATGCGAGCTTTTGAACTTTTTTTCTGCTCAGAGGGTCCCCAGAAGGTCTAAAAGCTACATGATGTGCTTAAAGACTCTTTCTGATGATAAGAAGTCAAGTCAAGTCCGCCAGACAGTAGTCCATATGGGATCTTTTGAACTTTTTTTCTCTGAAAGGGTCCACAGAAGGTCTAAAAGCTACAGATGTTCTCATAGACTCTTTATGATGTTTAAAATTCAAGTCAAGTCCGCCAGACAGTAGTCCATATGGGACCTTTTGAACTTTTTTTCTGCTCAGAGGGTCCCCAGAAGGTCTAAAAGCTACATGATGTGCTTAAAGACTCTTTCTGATGTTAAAAAGTCAAGTCGAGTCCTCCAGACAGTAGTCCATATGGAACTTTTGAACTTTTTTTCTCCTCAGAGGGTCCCCAGAAGGTATAAAAGCTACAGATGTTCTCATAGACTCTTTCTGATGTTTAAAATTCAAGTCAAGTCCGCCAGACAGTAGTCCATATGGGATCTTTTGAACTTTTTTTCTGCTCATAGGGTCCCCAGAAGGTCTAAAAGCTACATGATGTGCTTAAAGACTCTTTCTGATGATAAAAAGTCAAGTCAAGTCCGCCAGACAGTAGTCCATATGGGATCTTTTGAACTTTTTTTCTCCTCAGAGGGTCCCCAGAAGGTCTAAAAGCTACAGATGTTCTCATAGACTCTTTCTGATGTTTAAAATTCAAGTCAAGGCCGCCAGACACTAGTCCATATGTGATCTTTTGAACTTTTTTTCTGCTCAGAGGGTTCCTAGAAGGTCTAATAGCTACATGATGTCCTCATAGACTCTTTCTGATGTTAAAAAGTCAAGTCAAGTCCACCAGACAGTAGTCCATATGGGACCTTTTGAACTTTTTTTCTGCTCAGAGGGTCCCACGAAGGTCTAAAAGCTACATGATGTGCTTAAAGACTCTTTCTGATGATAGAAAGTCAAGTCAAGTCCGCCAGACAGTAATCCATATGGGATCTTTTGAACTTTTTTTCTGCTCAGAGGGTCCCCAGAAGGTCTAATAGCTACATGATGTCCTCAAAGACTGTCTTTGATGTTAAAAAGTCAAGTCCGCCAGACAGTAGTCCATATGGAACCTTTTGAACGTTTTTCTGCTCAGAGGGTCCACAGAAGGTCTGAAAGCTACATGATGTCCTCATAGACTCTTTGATGTTAAAAAGTCAAGTCAAGTCCGCCAGACATTAGTGCATATGGGAGCTTTTGATCTTTGTTTCTGCTCAGAGGGTCCCCAGAAGGTCTAATAGCTACATGATGTCCTCAAAGACTGTCTTTGATGTTAAAAAGTCAAGTCCGCCAGACAGTAGTCCATATGGGACCTTTTGAACTTTTTTTCTCCTCAGAGTGTCCCCAGAAGGTCTAAAAGCTACGTGATGTCCTTAAAGACTCTTTCTGATGTTAAAAAGTCAAGTCAAGTCCGCCAGACAGTAGTCAATATGGGAGATTTTGAACTTTTTTTCTGCTCAGAGGGTCCCCAGAAGGTCTAAAAGCTACATGATGTGCTTAAAGACTCTTTCTGATGTTAAAAAGTCAAGTCGAGTCCTCCAGACAGTAGTCCATATGGAACTTTTGAACTTTTTTTCTCCTCAGAGGGTCCCCAGAAGGTATAAAAGCTACAGATGTTCTCATAGACTCTTTCTGATGTTTAAAATTCAAGTCAAGTCCGCCAGACAGTAGTCCATATGGGATCTTTTGAACTTTTTATCTGCTCATAGGGTCCCCAGAAGGTCTAAAAGCTACATGATGTGCTTAAAGACTCTTTCTGATGATAAAAAGTCAAGTCAAGTCCGCCAGACAGTAGTCCATATGGGATCTTTTGAACTTTTTTTCTCCTCAGAGGGTCCCCAGAAGGTCTAAAAGCTACAGATGTTCTCATAGACTCTTTCTGATGTTTAAAATTCAAGTCAAGGCCGCCAGACACTAGTCCATATGTGATCTTTTGAACTTTTTTTCTGCTCAGAGGGTTCCTAGAAGGTCTAATAGCTACATGATGTCCTCATAGACTCTTTCTGATGTTAAAAAGTCAAGTCAAGTCCACCAGACAGTAGTCCATATGGGACCTTTTGAACTTTTTTTCTGCTCAGAGGGTCCCACGAAGGTCTAAAAGCTACATGATGTGCTTAAAGACTCTTTCTGATGATAGAAAGTCAAGTCAAGTCCGCCAGACAGTAATCCATATGGGATCTTTTGAACTTTTTTTCTGCTCAGAGGGTCCCCATAAGATCTAATAGCTACATGATGTCCTCAAAGACTGTCTTTGATGTTAAAAAGTCAAGTCCGCCAGACAGTAGTCCATATGGAACCTTTTGAACGTTTTTCTGCTCAGAGGGTCCACAGAAGGTCTGAAAGCTACATGATGTCCTCATAGACTCTTTGATGTTAAAAAGTCAAGTCAAGTCCGCCAGATATTAGTGCATATGGGAGCTTTTGATCTTTGTTTCTGCTCAGAGGGTCCCCAGAAGGTCTAATAGCTACATGATGTCCTCAAAGACTGTCTTTGATGTTAAAAAGTCAAGTCCGCCAGACAGTAGTCCATATGGGACCTTTTGAACTTTTTTTCTCCTCAGAGTGTCCCCAGAAGGTCTAAAAGCTACGTGATGTCCTTAAAGACTCTTTCTGATGTTAAAAAGTCAAGTCAAGTCCGCCAGACAGTAGTCAATATGGGAGATTTTGAACTTTTTTTCTGCTCAGAGGGTCCCCAGAAGGTCTAAAAGCTACGTGATGTCATTTTTTGACTCTTTCTGATGTTAAAATCGCCATACAGTAGTCCATATGGGACCTTTTGAACTTTTTTTCTGCTCAAAGTGTCCAAAAAAATTGCTAAAAGCTATGTGATGTCCTTAAAAACACTTTCTGATGTTCAATAGTCGTCAAGTCCACCACACAGTTTTCCTTATGGGACCTTTTGAACTTTTTTTCTCCTCAGAGGGTCCCCAGAAGGTCTAATAGCTACATGATGTCCTCATAGACTCTTTCTGATGTTAAAGAGTTAAGTCAAGTACGCCACAGAGTAGTCCATATGGGACCTTTTGAATTTTTTTTCTGCTTAGAGGGTCCCCAGAAGGTCTAAAAGCTACATGAAGTCCTTGTTGACTCTTTCTGATGTTAAAACCGCCATACAGTAGTCCATATGGGACCTTTTGAACTTTTTTTCTGCTCAGATGGTCCACAAAAGGTCTAAAAGCTATAAGATGTCCTTATAAACACTTTCTGATGTTCAAAACAAGTCAAGTCCACCAGACAGTTTTCCTTATGGGACCTTTTGAACTTTTTTTCTCCTCAGTGGGTCCCCAGAAGGTCTAAAAGCTACATGATGTCCTCATAGACTCTTTCTGATGTTAAAAAGTCAAGTCAAGTCCACCAGACAGTAGTCCATATGGGACCTTTTGAACTTTTTTTCTGCTCAGAGGGTCCCCAGAAGGTCTAAAAGCTACATAATGTGCTTAAAGACTCTTTCTGATGATAGAAAGTCAAGTCAAGTCCGCCAGACAGTAGTCCATATGGGATCTTTTGAATTTGTGGACCCTCTGAGTAGAAAAAAAGATCAAAAGTTCCCATACGGACTACTGTCTGGCGGACTTGACTTGACATTTTAACATCAGAAAGAGTCTTTCAGGACATCATGTAGCTATTAGACCTTCTGTGGACCCTCTGAGCAGAAAAAAAGTTCAAAAGTTACCATATGGACTACTGTCCGGAGGACTTGACTTGACGTTTTAACATCAGAAAGAGTCTTTGAGGACATCATCTAGCTATTAGACCTTCTGGGCACCCTCTGAGCAGAAAAAAAGTACAAAAAGTCCCATATCGACTAATGTCTGGCGGACTTGACTTGACTTTTTAACATCAGAAAGAGTCTTTGAGGACATCATGTAGCTATTAGACCTTCTGTGGACGCTCTGAGCAGAAAAAAGTTCAAAAGTTACCATATGGACTACTGTCTGGAGGACTTGACTTGACCTTTTAACATCAGAAAGAGTCTTTGAGGACATCATCTAGATATTAGACCTTCTGGGCACCCTCTGAGCAGAAAAAAAGTACAAAAAGTCCCATATGGACTACTGTCTGGCGGATTTGACTTGACTTTTTAACATCAGAAGGAGTCTTTGAGGACATCATGTAGCTTTTAGACCTTCTGTGGTCCCTCTGAGTAGAAAAAAAGTTTGAAAGGTCCCATATGGACTACTGTCTGGTGGACTTGACTTGACTTTTTAACATCAGAAAGAGTCTTTGAGGACATCATGTAGCTTTTAGACCTTCTGTGGACCCTCTGAGCAGAAAAAAAAGTTCAAAAAGTCCCATATGGACTACTGTCTAGGCGACTTGACTTTTTAACATCAGAAAGAGTCTTTGAGGACATCAAGTAGCTTTTAGACTTGAGCTTTTAGACTTTGAGGAAATCATGTAGCTTTTAGACCTTCTGGGGACCCTATGAGCAGAAAAAAAGTTCAAAAAGTCCCATATGTACTACTGTCTGGCAGACTTGACTTGACTTTTTAACATCAGAAAGAGTCTTTGAGGACATCATGTAGCTTTTAGACCTTCTGGGGACCCTATGAGCAGAAAAAAAGTTCAAAAAGTCCCATATGTACTACTGTCTGGCAGACTTGACTTGACTTTTTAACATCAGAAAGAGTCTTTGAGGACATCATGTGGCTTTTGGACCCACTCTGGAGACTCTGAGCAGAAAAAAAGTTCAAAAGGTACCATATGGACTACTGTCTGAAGAACTTCACTTGACGTTTTAACATCAGAAAGAGTCTATGAGGACATCAGGTAGCTTTTAGACCTTCTGTGGACCCTCTGAGCAGAAAAAAAGTTCAAAAAGTGCCATATGGAGTACTGTCTAGGCGACTTGACTTGACTTTTTGACATCAGAAAGAGTCTTTGAGGACATCATGTAGCTTTTAGACCTTCTGTGGACCCTCTGAGCAGAAAAAAAAGTTCAAAAAGTCCCATATGGACTTCTGTCTAGGCGACTTGACTTGACTTTTTGACATCAGAAAGAGTCTTTGAGGACATCAAGTAGCTTTTAGACTTGAGCTTTTAGACTTTGAGGAAATCATGTAGCTTTTAGACCTTCTGGGGACCCTATGAGCAGAAAAAAAGTTCAAAAAGTCCCATATGTACTACTGTCTGGCAGACTTGACTTGACTTTTTAACATCAGAAAGAGTCTTTGAGGACATAATGTAGCTTTTAGACCTTCTGTGGACCTTCTGAGTAGAAAAAAAGATCAAAAGTTCCCATATGGACTACTGTCTGGCGGACTTGACTTGACTTTTTAACATCAGAAAGAGTCTTTGAGGACATCATGTAGCTATTAGACCTTCTGTGGACCCTCTGAGCAGAAAAAAAGTTCAAAAGTTACCATATGGACTACTGTCTGGAGGACTTGACTTGACGTTTTAACATCAGAAAGAGTCTTTGAGGACATCTTCTTGCTATTAGATCTTCTGGGCACCCTCTGAGCAGAAAAAAAGTTCAAAAAGTCCCATATCGACTAATGTCTAGCGGACTTGACTTGACTTTTTAACATCAGAAAGAGTCTTTGAGGACATCATGTAGCTTTTAGACCTTCTGTGGACCCTCTGAGTAGAAAAAAGTTTGAAAGGTCCCATATGGACTACTGTCCGGCGGATTTGACTTGACTTTTTAACATCAGAAAGAGTCTTTGAGGACATCATGTAGCTTTTAGACCTTCTGTGGACCCTCTGAGTAGATAAAAAGTTTGAAAGGTCCCATATGGACTACTGTCTGGCGGACTTGACTTGACTTTTAACATCAGAAAGAGTCTTTGAGGACATCATGTATCAATTAGACCTTCTGGGGACCCTCAGAGCAGAAAAAAAGTTCAAAAAGTCCCATATGGACTACTGTCTGGCGGACTTGACTTGACTTTTTACATCAGAAAGAGTCTTTGAGGACATCATGTAGCTATTAGACCTTCTGTGGACCCTCTGAGCAAAAAAAAGTTAGAAAGGTCCCATATGGACTACTGTCTGGCGGAGTTGACTTGACTTTTTAACATCAGAAAGAGTCTTTGAGGACATCATGTAGCTATTAGACCTTCTGTGGACGCTCTGAGCAGAAAAAAGTTCAAAAGTTACCATATGGACTACTGTCTGGAGGACTTGACTTGACCTTTTAACATCAGAAAGAGTCTTTGAGGACATCATCTAGATATTAGACCTTCTGGGCACCCTCTGAGCAGAAAAAAAGTACAAAAAGTCCCATATGGACTACTGTCTGGCGGATTTGACTTGACTTTTTAACATCAGAAGGAGTCTTTGAGGACATCATGTAGCTTTTAGACCTTCTGTGGTCCCTCTGAGTAGAAAAAAAGTTTGAAAGGTCCCATATGGACTACTGTCTGGTGGACTTGACTTGACTTTTTAACATCAGAAAGAGTCTTTGAGGACATCATGTAGCTTTTAGACCTTCTGTGAACCCTCTGAGCAGAAAAAAAAGTTCAAAAAGTCCCATATGGACTACTGTCTAGGCGACTTGACTTGACTTTTTAACATCAGAAAGAGTCTTTGAGGACATCAAGTAGCTTTTAGACTTGAGCTTTTAGACTTTGAGGAAATCATGTAGCTTTTAGACCTTCTGGGGACCCTATGAGCAGAAAAAAAGTTCAAAAAGTCCCATATGGACTACTGTCTGGCGGATTTGACTTGACTTTTTAATATCAGAAAGAGTCTTTGAGGACATCATGTAGCTTTTAGACCTTCTGTGGACCCTCTGAGTAGATAAAAAGTTTGAAAGGTCCCATATGGACTACTGTCTGGCGGACTTGACTTGACTTTTAACATCAGAAAGAGTCTTTGAGGACATCATGTATCAATTAGACCTTCTGGGGACCCTCAGAGCAGAAAAAAAGTTCAAAAAGTCCCATATGGACTACTGTCTGGCGGACTTGACTTGACTTTTTAACATCAGAAAGAGTCTTTGAGGACATCATGTAGCTTTTAGACCTTCTGTGAACCCTCTGAGTAGAAAAAAAGTTAGAAAGGTCCCATATGGACTACTGTCTGGCGGACTTGACTTGACTTTTTACATCAGAAAGAGTCTTTGAGGACATCATGTAGCTATTAGACCTTCTGTGGACCCTCTGAGCAAAAAAAAGTTAGAAAGGTCCCATATGGACTACTGTCTGGCGGAGTTGACTTGACCTGTAACATCAGAAAGAGTCTTTGAGGACATCATGTAGCTTTTAGACCTTCTGTGGACCCTCTGAGTAGAAAAAAAGATCAAAAGTTCCCATATGGACTACTGTCTGGCGGACTTGACTTGACTTTTTAACATCAGAAAGAGTCTTTGAGGACATCATGTAGCTATTAGACCTTCTGTGGACCCTCTGAGCAGAAAAAAAGTTCAACAGTTACCATATGGACTACTGTCTGGAGGACTTGTCTTGACATTTTAACATCAGAAAGAGTCTTTGAGGACATCATCTAGCTATTAGACCTTCTGGGCACCCTCTGAGCAGAAAAAAAGTACAAAAAGTCCCATATCGACTAATGTCTGGCGGACTTGACTTGACTTTTTAACATCAGAAAGAGTCTTTGAGGACATCATGTAGCTTTTAGACCTTCTGTGGACCCTCTGAGTAGAAAAAGTTTGAAAGGTCCCATATGGACTACTGTCCGGCGGATTTGACTTGACTTTTTAACATCAGAAAGAGTCTTTGAGGACATCATGTAGCTATTAGACCTTCTGTGGACGCTCTGAGCAGAAAAAAGTTCAAAAGTTACCATATGGACTACTGTCTGGAGGACTTGACTTGACCTTTTAACATCAGAAAGAGTCTTTGAGGACATCATCTAGATATTAGACCTTCTGGGCACCCTCTGAGCAGAAAAAAAGTACAAAAAGTCCCATATGGACTACTGTCTGGCGGATTTGACTTGACTTTTTAACATCAGAAGGAGTCTTTGAGGACATCATGTAGCTTTTAGACCTTCTGTGGTCCCTCTGAGTAGAAAAAAAGTTTGAAAGGTCCCATATGGACTACTGTCTGGTGGACTTGACTTGACTTTTTAACATCAGAAAGAGTCTTTGAGGACATCATGTAGCTTTTAGACCTTCTGTGGACCCTCTGAGCAGAAAAAAAGTTCAAAAAGTCCCATATGGACTACTGTCTAGGCGACTTGACTTTTTAACATCAGAAAGAGTCTTTGAGGACATCAAGTAGCTTTTAGACTTGAGCTTTTAGACTTTGAGGAAATCATGTAGCTTTTAGACCTTCTGGGGACCCTATGAGCAGAAAAAAAGTTCAAAAAGTCCCATATGTACTACTGTCTGGCAGACTTGACTTGACTTTTTAACATCAGAAAGAGTCTTTGAGGACATCATGTAGCTTTTAGACCTTCTGGGGACCCTATGAGCAGAAAAAAAGTTCAAAAAGTCCCATATGTACTACTGTCTGGCAGACTTGACTTGACTTTTTAACATCAGAAAGAGTCTTTGAGGACATCATGTGGCTTTTGGACCCACTCTGGAGATTCTGAGCAGAAAAAAAGTTCAAAAGGTACCATATGGACTACTGTCTGAAGGACTTCACTTGACGTTTTAACATCAGAAAGAGTCTATGAGGACATCAGGTAGCTTTTAGACCTTCTGTGGACCCTCTGAGCAGAAAAAAAGTTCAAAAAGTGCCATATGGAGTACTGTCTAGGCGACTTGACTTGACTTTTTGACATCAGAAAGAGTCTTTGAGGACATCATGTAGCTTTTAGACCTTCTGTGGACCCTCTGAGCAGAAAAAAAAGTTCAAAAAGTCCCATATGGACTACTGTCTAGGCGACTTGACTTGACTTTTTGACATCAGAAAGAGTCTTTGAGGACATCAAGTAGCTTTTAGACTTGAGCTTTTAGACTTTGAGGAAATGATGTAGCTTTTAGACCTTCTGGGGACCCTATGAGCAGAAAAAAAGTTCAAAAAGTCCCATATATACTACTGTCTGGCAGACTTGACTTGACTTTTTAACATCAGAAAGAGTCTTTGAGGACATCATGTAGCTTTTAGACCTTCTGTGGACCCTCTGAGTAGAAAAAAAGATCAAAAGTTCCCATATGGACTACTGTCTGGCGGACTTGACTTGACATTTTAACATCAGAAAGAGTCTTTGAGGACATCATGTAGCTATTAGACCTTCTGTGGACCCTCTGAGCAGAAAAAAAGTTCAAAAGTTACCATATGGACTACTGTCTGGAGGACTTGACTTGACGTTTTAACATCAGAAAGAGTCTTTGAGGACATCATCTTGCTATTAGATCTTCTGGGCACCCTCTGAGCAGAAAAAAAGTACAAAAAGTCCCATATCGACTAATGTCTAGTGGACTTGACTTGACTTTTTAACATCAGAAAGAGTCTTTGAGGACATCATGTAGCTTTTAGACCTTCTGTGGATTCTCTGAGTAGAAAAAAGTTTGAAAGGTCCCATATGGACTACTGTCTGGCGGATTTGACTTGACTTTTTAACATCAGAAAGAGTCTTTGAGGACATCATGTAGCTGTTAGACCTTCTGGGCACACTCTGAGCAGAAAAAAAGTACAAATAGTCCCATATGGACTACTGTCTGGCGGACTTGACGACTTTTTAACATCAGAAAGAGTCTTTGAGGACATCATGTAGCTTTTAGACCTTCTGTGGACCCTCTGAGTAGATAAAAAGTTTGAAAGGTCCCATATGGACTACTGTCTGGCGGACTTGACTTGACTTTTAACATCAGAAAGAGTCTTTGAGGACATCATGTATCAATTAGACCTTCTGGGGACCCTCAGAGCAGAAAAAAAGTTCAAAAAGTCCCATATGGACTACTGTCTGGCGGACTTGACTTGACTTTTTAACATCAGAATGAGTCTTTGAGGACATCATGTAGCTTTTAGACCTTCTGTGAACCCTCTGAGTAGAAAAAAAGTTTGAAAGGTCCCATATGGACTACTGTCTGGCGGACTTGACTTGACGTTTTACATCAGAAAGAGTCTTTGAGGACATCATGTAGCTATTAGACCTTCTGTGGACCCTCTGAGCAGAAAAAAGTTCAAAAGTTACCATATGGACTACAGTCTGGAGGACTTGACTTGACGTTTTAACATCAGAAAGAGTCCTTGAGGACATCATGTAGCTATTAGACCTTCTGGGCACCCTCTGAGCAGAAAAAAAGTACAAAAAGTCCCATATGGACTACTGTCTAGCGGACTTGACGACTTTTTAACATCAGAAAGAGTCTATGAAGACATCAAGTAACTTTTAGACCTTCTGTGGACCCTCTGAATAGGAAAAAAGATCGAAATCTCCCATATAGACTACTGTCTGGAGGACTTTACTTGACGTTTTAACATCAGAAAGAGTCTATGAGGATATCATGTAGCTTTTAGACCTTCTGTGGACCCTCTGAGCCGAAAAAAAGTTAGAAAGGTCCAATATGGACTACTGTCTGGCGGAGTTGACTTGACTTTTAACATCAGAAAGAGTCTTTGAGGACAACATGTAGCTTTTAGACCTTCTGTGGACCCTCTGAGTAGAAAAAAAGATCAAAAGTTCCCATATGGACTACTGTCTGGCGGACTTGACTTGACTTTTTAACATCAGAAAGAGTCTTTGAGGACATCATGTAGCTATTAGACATTCTGTGGAACCTCTGAGCAGAAAAAAAGTTCAAAAGTTACCATATGGACTACTGTCTGGAGGAGTTGACTTGACGTTTTAACATCAGAAAGAGTCTTTGAGGACATCATCTAGCTATTAGACCTTCTGGGCACCCTCTGAGCAGAAAAAAAGTACAAAAAGTCCCATATCGACTAATGTCTGGCGGACTTGACTTGACTTTTTAACATCAGAAAGAGTCTTTGAGGACATCATGTAGCTTTTAGACCTTCTGTGGACCCTCTGAGTAGAAAAAAGTTTGAAAGGTCCCATATGGACTACTGTCCGGCGGACTTGACTTGACGTTTTAACATCAGAAAGAGTCCTTGAGGACATCATGTAGCTATTAGACCTTCTGGGCACCCTCTGAGCAGAAAAAAAGTACAAAAAGTCCCATATGGACTACTGTCTAGCGGACTTGACGACTTTTTAACATCAGAAAGAGTCTATGAAGACATCAAGTAACTTTCAGACCTTCTGTGGACCCTCTGAATAGGAAAAAAGATCGAAATCTCCCATATAGACTACTGTCTGGCGGACTTGACGACTTTTAACATCAGAAAGAGTCATTAAGGACATCATGTAGCTATTCGACCTTCTCTGGACCCTCTGATGAGAAAAAAAGTTCAAAAGTTACCATATGGACTACTGTCTGGAGGACTTGACTTGACGTTTTAACATCAGAAAGAGTCTTTGAGGACATCTTCTAGCTATTAGACCTTCTGGGCACCCTCTGAGCAGAAAAAAAGTACAAAAAGTCCCATATCGACTAATGTCTGGCGGACTTGATTTGACTTTTTAACATCAGAAAGAGTCTTTGAGGACATCATGTAGCTTTTAGACCTTCTGTGAACCCCCTGAGTAGAAAAAAAGTTTGAAAGGTCCCATATGGACTACTGTCTGGCGGACTTGACTTGACTTTTTAACATCAGAAAGAGTCTTTGAGGACATCATGTAGCTTTTAGACCTTCTGTGGACCCTCTGAGGAGAAAAAAAGTTGAAAAAGTCCCATATGGACTACTGTCTGGCGGACTTGACTTGACTTTTTAACATCAGAAAGAGTCTTTGAGGACATCAAGTAGCTTTTAGACTTGAGCTTTTAGACTTTGAGGAAATCATGTAGCTTTTAGACCTTCTGGGGACCCTCTGAGCAGAAAAAAAGTTCAAAAAGTCCCATATGGACTACTGTCTGGCGGACTTGACGACTTTTTAACATAAGAAAGAGTCTTTGAAGACATCCTGTCGCTTTTAGACCTTCTGTGGACCCTCTAAGGAGAAAAAAGTTCAAAAGGTCCCATTTGGACTACTGTCTAGCGGACTTGACTTGACTTTTGAACATCAGAGAGAGTCTTTGAGGACATCATGTAGCTATTAGATCTTCTGGGGACCCTATGAGCCGAAAAAAAGTTCAAAAAGTCCCATATGGACTACTGTCTGGCGGACTTGACTTGACTTTTTAACACCAGAAAGAGTCTTTGAGGACATCATGTAGCTTTTAGACCTTCTGTGGATCCTCTGAGCAGAAAAAAAGTTCAAAAGGTACCATATGGACTACTGTCTGGAGGACTTCACTTGATGTTTTAACATCAGAAAGAGTCTATGAGGACATCATGTAGCTTTTAGACCTTCTGTGGACCCTCTGAACAGAAAAAAAGTTCAAAAAGGCCCATATGGACTACTGTCTGGCGGACTTGACTTTTCAACATCAGAAAGAGTCTTTGAGGACATCATGTAGCTTTTAGACCTTCAGTGGACCCTCTGAGCAGAAAAAAAGTTTGAAAGGTCCCATATAGACTACTGTCTGGCGGAGTTGACGACTTTTTAACATCAGAAAGAGTCAATAAGGACATCATGTAGCTTTTAGACCTTCTGTGGACCCTCTGAGCAGAAAAAAAGTTCAAAAAGGCCCATATGGACTACTGTCTGGCGGACTTGACTTTTCAACATCAGAAAGAGTCTTTGAGGACATCATGTAGCTTTTAGACCTTCAGTGGACCCTCTGAGTAGAAAAAAAGATCAAAAGTTCCCATATGGACTACTGTCTGGCGGACTTGACTTGACTTTTTAACATCAGAAAGAGTCTTTGAGGACATCATGTAGCTATTAGACCTTCTGTGGACCCTCTGAGCAGAAAAAAAGTTCAAAACTTACCATATGGACTACTGTCTGGAGGACTTGACTTGACGTTTTAACATCAGAAAGAGTCTTTGAGGACATCTTCTAGCTATTAGACCTTCTGGGCACCCTCTGAGCAGAAAAAAAGTACAAAAAGTCCCATATCGACTAATGTCTGGCGGACTTGACTTGACTTTTTAACATCAGAAAGAGTCTTTGAGGACATCATGTAGCTTTTAGACCTTCTGTGGACCCCCTGAGTAGAAAAAAAGTTTGAAAGGTCCCATATGGACTACTGTCTGGCGGACTTGACTTGACTTTTTAACATCAGAAAGAGTCTTTGAGGACATCATGTAGCTTTTAGACCTTCTGTGGACCCTCTGAGGAGAAAAAAAGTTCAAAAGTCCCATATGGACTACTGTCTGGCGGACTTGACTTGACTTTTTGGGGGCAGTCATGGCCTAATGGTAACAGAGTTGGACTGGTGACCCAAAGGTTGCTGGTTCGATTCCAGTACCGGCAGGAATATGACTGAGGTGTCCTTGAGCAAGGCACCTAACCCCCAATCGCTCCCCGGGCGCAGATCCACGTTTGGATGAGGATATCATGGAGGTTTTAGACCTTCTTGGGACTCTCTAAGGAGAAAAAAAGTTCAAAAGGTCCCATAAGGACTACTCTCTGGCGGACTTGATGACTTTTTAACATCAGAAAGAGTCTATGAGGACATCATGTAGCTTTTAGATCTTCTGTGCACCCTCTGAGTAGAAAAAAAAGTTCAAAAAGTCCCATATGGACTACTGTCTAGGCGACTTGACTTGACTTTTTGACATCAGAAAGAGTCTTTGAGGACATCATGTAGCTTTTAGACCTTCTGGGGACCCTCTGAGCAAAAAAAAAAAAGATCAAAAGGTCCCATATGGACTACTGTCTGGCGGACTTGACTTGACTTTTAACATCAGAAAGAGTCGTTAAGGACATCATGTAGCTATTAGACCTTCTGTGGACCCTCTGAGCAGAAAAAAAGTTCAAAAGGTACCATATGGACTACTGTCTGGAGGACTTCACTTGACGTTTTAACATCGGAAAGGGTCTTTGAGGACATCATGTAGCTTTTAGACCTTCTGTGGACCCTCTGAGTAGAAAAAAAGTTTGAAAGGTCCCATATGGACTACTGTCTGGCGGGCTTGACTTGACTTTTTAACATCAGAAAGAGTCTTTGAAGACATCATATAGCTTTTAGATCTTCTGTGGACCCTCTGAGCAAAAAAAAAGTTAGAAAGGTCCCATATGGACTACTGTGTGGCGGAGTTGACTTGACTTTTAACATCAGAAAGAGTCTTCCAGGACATCATGTAGCTTTTAGACCTTCTGGGCACCCTCTGAGCAGAAAAAAAGTACAAAAAGTCCCATATCGACTAATGTCTGGCGGACTTGACTTGACTTTTTAACATCAGAAAGAGTCTTTGAGGACATCATGTAGCTTTTAGACCTTCTGTGGACCCTCTGAGTAGAAAAAAGTTTGAAAGGTCCCATATGGACTACTGTCCGGCGGACTTGACTTGACTTTTTAACATCAGAAAGAGTCTTTGAGGACATCATGTAGCTATTAGACCTTCTGTGGACGCTCTGAGCAGAAAAAAGTTCAAAAGTTACCATATGGACTACTGTCTGGAGGACTTGACTTGACCTTTTAACATCAGAAAGAGTCTTTGAGGACATCATCTAGATATTAGACCTTCTGGGCACCCTCTGAGCAGAAAAAAAGTACAAAAAGTCCCATATGGACTACTGTCTGGCGGATTTGACTTGACTTTTTAACATCAGAAGGAGTCTTTGAGGACATCATGTAGCTTTTAGACCTTCTGTGGACCCTCTGAGTAGAAAAAAAGTTTGAAAGGTCCCATATGGACTACTGTCTGGCGGACTTGACTTGACTTTTTAACATCAGAAAGAGTCTTTGAGGACATCATGTAGCTTTTAGACCTTCTGTGGACCCTCTGAGCAGAAAAAAAGTTCAAAAAGTCCCATATGGACTACTGTCTGGCGGACTTGACGACTTTTTAACATAAGAAAGAGTCTTTGAAGACATCATGTCGCTTTTAGACCTTCTGTGGACCCTCTAAGGAGAAAAAAGTTCAAAAGGTCCCATTTGGACTACTGTCTGGCGGACTTGACTTGACTTTTGAACATCAGAGAGAGTCTTTGAGGACATCATGTAGCTATTAGATCTTCTGGGGACCCTATGAGCCGAAAAAAAGTTCAAAAAGTCCCATATGGACTACTGTCTGGCGGACTTGACTTGACTTTTTAACACCAGAAAGAGTCTTTGAGGACATCATGTAGCTTTCAGACCTTCTGTGGACCCTCTGAGCAGAAAAAAAGTTCAAAAGGTACCATATGGACTACTGTCTGGAGGACTTCACTTGACGTTTTAACATCAGAAAGAGTCTATGAGGACATCATGTAGCTTTTAGACCTTCTGTGGAACCTCTGAGCAGAAAAAAAGTTCAAAAAGGCCCATATGGACTACTCTCTGGCGGACTTGACTTTTCAACATCAGAAAGAGTCTTTGAGGACATCATGTAGCTTTTAGACCTTCTGTGGACCCTCTGAGCAGAAAAAAAGTTCATAAGGTCCCATATGGACTACTGTCTTGCGGATTTGACTTGACTTTTTAACATCACAAAGAGTCTATGAGGATATCATGGAGGTTTTAGACCTTCTTGGGACTCTCTAAGGAGAAAAAAAGTTCAAAAGGTCCCATAAGGACTACTCTCTGGCGGACTTGATGACTTTTTGACATCAGAAAGAGTCTATGAGGACATCATGTAGCTTTTAGATCTTCTGTGGACCCTCTGAGTAGAAAAAAAAGTTCAAAAAGTCCCATATGGACTACTGTCTAGGCGACTTGACTTGACTTTTTGACATCAGAA
This sequence comes from Siphateles boraxobius, assembly GCF_051911475.1. Taxonomy (NCBI): domain Eukaryota; kingdom Metazoa; phylum Chordata; class Actinopteri; order Cypriniformes; family Leuciscidae; genus Siphateles; species Siphateles boraxobius. The sequence continues at coordinate 12,383,233 of NW_027509141.1, read as the reverse complement.
AGAGTCTTTGAGGACATCATGTAGCTTTTAGACCTTCTGGGGACCCTCTGAGCAAAAAAAAAAAAGATCAAAAGGTCCCATATGGACTACTGTCTGGCGGACTTGACTTGACTTTTAACATCAGAAAGAGTCATTAAGGACATCATGTAGCTATTAGACCTTCTGTGGACCCTCTGAGCAGAAAAAAAGTTCAAAAGGTACCATATGGACTACTGTCTGGAGGACTTCACATGACGTTTTAACATCGGAAAGGGTCTTTGAGGACATCATGTAGCTTTTAGACCTTCTGTGGAACCTCTGAGTAGAAAAAAAGATCAAAAGGTCCCATATGGACTACTGTCTGGCGGACTTGCCTTTACTTTTTAACATCAGAAAGAGTCTATGAGGACATCAAGTAGCTTTTAGACCTTATGTGGACCCTCTGAGTAGAAAAAAAGATCAAAAGGTCCCAGATGGACTACTGTCTAGCGGACTTGACTTGACTTTTAACATCAGAAAGAGTCTTTGAGGACATCAAGTAGCTTTTAGACTTGAGCTTTTAGACTTTGAGGAAATCATGTAGCTTTTAGACCTTCTGGGGACCCTATGAACAGAAAAAATAGTTCAAAAAGTCCAATATGTACTACTCTCTGGCAGACTTGACTTGACTTTTTAAAATCATAAAGAGTCTTTGAGGACATCATGTAGCTTTTAGACCTTCTGTGGACCCTCTGAGCAGAAAAAAAGTTCAAAAAGTTCCATATGGACTACTGTCTGGCGGACTTGACTTGACCTTTTAACATCAGAAAGAGTCTTTGAGGACATAATCTAGCTATTAGACCATCTGGGCACCCTCTGAGCAGAAAAAAAGTACAAATAGTCCCATATGGACTACTGTCTGGCGGACTTGACGACTTTTTAACATCAGAAAGAGTCTTTGAGGACATCATGTAGCTTTTAGACCTTCTGTGGACCCTCTGAGTAGATAAAAAGTTTGAAAGGTCCCATATGGACTACTGTCTGGCGGACTTGACTTGACTTTTAACATCAGAAAGAGTCTTTGAGGACATCATGTAGCAATTAGACCTTCTGGGGACCCTCAGAGCAGAAAAAAAGTTCAAAAAGTCCCATATGGACTACTGTCTGGCGGACTTGACGACTTTTTAACATCAGAAAGAGTCTTTGAGGACATCATGTAGCTTTTAGACCTTCTGTGGACCCTCTGAGTAGAAAAAAAGTTTGAAAGGTCCCATATGGACTACTGTCTGGCGGACTTGACTTGACTTTTTAACATCAGAAAGAGTCTTTGAGGACATCATGTAGCTATTAGTCCTTCTGTGGACCCTCTGAGCAGAAAAAAAGTTCTAAAGTTACCATATGGACTACTGTCTGGAGGACTTGACTTGACGTTTTAACATCAGAAAGAGTCCCTGAGGACATCATGTAGCTATTAGACCTTCTGGGCACCCTCTGAGCAGAAAAAAAGTACAAAAAGTCCCATATGGACTAGTCTAGCGGACTTGACGACTTTTTAACATCAGAAAGAGTCTATGAAGACATCAAGTAACTTTTAGACCTTCTGTGGACCCTCTGAATAAGAAAAACGATCGAAATCTCCCATATAGAGTACTGTCTGGCGGACTTGACGACTTTTAACATCAGAAAGAGTCATTAAGGACATCATGTAGCTATTAGACCTTCTCTGGACCCTCTGAGCAGAAAAAAAGTTCAAAAGGTACCATATGGACTACTGTCTGGAGGACTTTACTTGACGTTTTAACATCAGAAAGAGTCTATGAGGATATCATGTAGCTTTTAGACCTTCTGTGGACCCTCTGAGCCGAAAAAAAGTTCAAAAAGTCCCATATGGACTACTGTCTGGCGGGCTTGACTTGACTTTTTAACATCAGAAAGAGTCTTTGAGGACATCATGTAGCTTTTAGACCTTCTGTGGACCCTCTGAGCAAAAAAAAAGTTAGAAAGGTCCCATATGGACTACTGTCTGGCGGAGTTGACTTGACTTTTAACATCAGAAAGAGTCTTTGAGGACATCTTGTAGCTATTAGACCTTCTGTGGACCCTCTGAGCAGAAAAAAAGTTCAAAAGTTACCATATGGACTACTGTCTGGAGGACTTGACGACTTTTTAACATCAGAAAGAGTCTTTGAGGACATCATCTAGCTATTAGACCTTTTGGGCACCCTCTGAGCAGAAAAAAGTTTGAAAGGTCCCATATGGACTACTGTCTGGCGGATTTGACTTGACTTTTTAACATCAGAAAGAGTCTTTGAGGACATCAAGTAGCTTTTAGACCTTCTGTGGACCCTCTGAACAGGAAAAAAGATCAAAAGGTCCCATATGGACTACTGTCTGGCGGACTTGACAACTTTTAACATCAGAAAGAGTCATTAAGGACATCATGTAGTGATGAGATTAGACCTTCTGTGGACCCTCTGAGCAGAAAAAAAGTTCAAAAAGGTACCATATGGACTACTGTCTGGAGGACTTCACTTGACGTTTTAACATCAGAAAGAGTCTATGAGGATATCATGTAGCTTTTAGACCTTCTGTGGACCCTCCGAAAAAAAGTTCAAAAAGTCCCATATGGACTACTGTCTGGCGGGCTTGACTTGACTTTTTAACCTCAGAAAGAGTCTTTGAGGACATCATGTAGCTTTTAGACCTTCTGTGGACCCTCTGAGCAAAAAAAAAAGTTTGAAAAGTCCCATATGGACTACTGTCTGGCGGAGTTGACTTGACTTTTTAACATCAGAAAGAGTCTTTGAGGACATCAAGTAGCTTTTAGACTTGAGCTTTTAGACTTTGAGGAAATCATGTAGCTTTTAGACCTTCTGGGGACCCTCTGAGCAGAAAAAAAGTTCAAAAAGTCCCATATGGACTACTGTCTGAAGGACTTGACGACTTTTTAACATAAGAAAGAGTCTTTGAAGACATCATGTCGCTTTTAGACCTCCTATGGACCCTCTGAGCAGAAAAAAAGTTCGAAAGGTCCCATATGGACTACTGTCTGGCGGACTTGACTTGACTTTTGAACATCAGAAAGAGTCTATGAGGACATCATGTAGCTTTTAGATCTTCTGGGGACCCTATGAGCTGAAAAAAAGTTCAAAAAGTCCCATATGGATTACTGTCTGGCGGACTTGACTTGACTTTTTAACACCAGAAAGAGTCTTTGAGGACATCATGTAGCTTTTAGACCTTCTGTGGACCCTCTGAGCAGAAAAAAGTTCAAAAGGTACCATATGGACTACTGTCTGGAGGACTTCACTTGACGTTTTAACATCAGAAAGAGTCTATGAGGACATCATGTAGCTTTTAGACCTTCTGTGGACCCTCTGAGCAGAAAAAAAGTTCAAAAAGTCCCATATGGACTACTGTCTGGCGGACTTGACTTTCAAACATCAGAAAGAGTCTTTGAGGACATCATGTAGCTTTTAGACCTTCTGTGGACCCTCTGAGCAGAAAAAAAGTTTGAAAGGTCCCATATGGACTACTGTCTGGCGGAGTTGACGACTTTTTAAAATCAGAAAGAGTCAATAAGGATATAATGTAGCTTTTAGACCTTCTGGGGACCCTCTTAGCAGAAAAAAAGTTCAAAAAGTCCCATATGGACTACTGTCTGGCGGACTTGACTTGAATTTTTAACATCAGAAAGAGTCTTTGAGGACATCATGTAGCTTTTAGACCTTTTGTGGACCCTCTGAGAAACAAAGTTCATAAGGTCCCATATGGACTACTGTCTGGCAGATTTGACTTGACTTTTTAAAATAACAAAGAGTCTATGAGGATATCATGGAGGTTTTAGACCTTCTTGGGACTCTCTAAGGAGAAAAAAAGTTCAAAAGGTCCCATATGGACTACTGTCTGGCAGACTTGACTTGATTTTTTAACATCAGAAAGAGTCTAAGAGGACATCAAGTAGCTTTTAGACCTTCTGTGGACCCTCTGAGTAGAAAAAAAGATCAAAAGTTCCCATATGGACTACTGTCTGGCGGACGACGACTTTTAACATCAGAAAGAGACTTTGAGGACATCATGTAGCTTTTAGACCTTCTGGGGACCCTCTGAGCAAAAAAAAAAAAGTTCAAAAGGTACCATATGGACTACTGTCTGGCGGACTTGACATGACTTTTTTACATCAGAAAGAGTCTATGAGGACATCAAGTAGCTTTTAGACCTTCTGTAGACCCTCTGAGTAGAAAAAAAGATCAAAAGGTCCCATATGGACTACTGTCTGGCGGACTTGACTTGATTTTTAACATCAGAAAGAGTCATTAACGACATCATGTAGCTATTAGACCTTCTGAGGAACCTCTGAGCAGAAAAATAGTTCATAAGGTCCCATATGGACTACTGTCTGGCGGATTTGACTTGACTTTTTAACATCACAAAGAGTCTATGAGGATATCATGGAGGTTTTAGACCTTCTGGGGACTCTCTAAGGAAAAAAAAAGTTCAAAAGGTCCCATAAGGGCTACTCTCTGGCGGACTTGATGACTTTTTAACATCAGAAAGAGTCATTAAGGATATAATGTAGCTATTACACCTTCTGGGGACCCTCTGAGCAGAAAAAAAGATCAAAAGGTCCCATATGGACTACTATCTGGAGGACTTAACTTGACGTTATAACATCAGAAAGAGTCTATGAGGACATCACGTAGCTTTTAGACCTTCTATGGACCCTCTGAGCAGAAAAAAAGTTCAAAAGGTCCCATATGGACTACTGTCTTGCGGAGTTGACTTGACTTTTTAACATCAGAAAGAGTCAATAAGGACATCATGTAGCTTTTAGACCTTCTGGGGACCCTCTGAGCAAAAAAAAGTTCAAAAGTTCCCATATGGACTACTGTCTGACGGACTTGACTTGACTTTTTAACATCAGAAAGAGTCTTTGAGGACATCATGTAGCTTTTAGACCTTCTGTGGACCCTCTGAGCAGAAAAAAAGTTCAAAAAGTCCCATATGGACTACTGTCTGGCGGACTTGACTTGACTTTTTAACATCAGAAAGAGTCTTTGAGGACATCAAGTAGCTTTTAGACTTGAGCTTTTAGACTTTGAGGAAATCATGTAGCTTTTAGACCTTCTGGGGACCCTCTGAGCAGAAAAAGGTTCAAAAAGTCCCCTATGGACTACTGTCTGGCGGACTTGACGACTTTTTAACATAAGAAAGAGTCTTTGAAGACATCATGTCGCTTTTAGACCTCCTATGGACCCTCTGAGCAGAAAAAAAATTCGAAAGGTCCCATATGGACTACTGTCTGGCGGACTTGACTTGACTTTTTAACATCAGAAGAGTCTTTGTGGACATCATGTAGCTTTTAGACCTTCTGTGGACCCTCTAAGGAGAAAAAAGTTCAAAAGGTCCCATTTGGACTACTGTCTGGCGGACTTGACTTGACTATTGAACATCAGAAAGAGTCTCTGAGGACATCATGTAGCTTTTAGATCTTCTGGGGACCCTATGAGCTGAAAAAAAATTCAAAAAGTCCCATATGGATTACTGTCTGGCGGACTTGACTTGACTTTTTAACACCGGAAAGAGTCTTTGAGGACATCATGTAGCTTTTAGACCTTCTGTGGACCCTCTGAGCAGAAAAAAGTTCAAAAGGTACCATATGGACTACTGTCTGGAGGACTTCACTTGACGTTTTAACATCAGAAAGAGTCTATGAGGACATCATGTAGCTTTTAGACCTTCTGTGGACCCTCTGAGCAGAAAAAAAGTTCAAAAAGTCCCATATGGACTACTGTCTGGTGGACTTGACTTTTCAACATCAGAAAGAGTCTTTGAGGACATCATGTAGCTTTTAGACCTTCTGTGGACCCTCTGAGCAGAAAAAAAGTTTGAAAGGTCCCATATGGAGTACTGTCTGGCGGAGTTGACGACTTTTTAAAATCAGAAAGAGTCAATAAGGATATCATGTAGCTTTTAGACCTTCTGGGGACCCTCTTAGCAGAAAAAAAGTTCAAAAAGTCCCATATGGACTACTGTCTGGCGGACTTGACTTGAATTTTTAACATCAGAAAGAGTCTTTGAGGACATCATGTAGCTTTTAGACCTTCTGTGGACCCTCTGAGCAGAAAAAAAGTTCATAATGTCCCATATGGACTACTGTCTGGCGGACTTGACATGACTTTTTTACATCAGAAAGAGTCTATGAGGACATCAAGTAGCTTTTAGACCTTCTGTAGACCCTCTGAGTAGAAAAAAAGATCAAAAGGTCCCATATGGACTACTGTCTGGCGGACTTGACTTGATTTTTAACATCAGAAAGAGTCATTAACGACATCATGTAGCTATTAGACCTTCTGGGGAACCTCTGAGCAGAAAAAAAGTTCATAAGGTCCCATATGGACTACTGTCTGGCGGATTTGACTTGACTTTTTAACATCACAAAGAGTCTATGAGGATATCATGGAGGTTTTAGACCTTCTGGGGACTCTCTAAGGAGAAAAAAAGTTCAAAAGGTCCCATAAGGGCTACTCTCTGGCGAACTTGATGACTTTTTAACATCAGAAAGAGTCATTAAGGACATAATGTAGCTATTAGACCTTCTGGGGACCCTCTGAGCAGAAAAAAAAGTTCAAAAGGTACCATATGGACTACTGTCTGGCGGACTTGACATGACTTTTTAACATCAGAAAGAGTCTATGAGGACATCAAGTAGCTTTTAGACCTTCTGTAGACCCTCTGAGTAGAAAAAAAGATCAAAAGGTCTCATATGGACTACTGTCTGGCGGACTTGACTTGAATTTTAACATCAGAAAGAGTCATTAACGACATCATGTAGCTATTAGACCTTCTGGGGACCCTCTGAGCAGAATAAAAGATCAAAAGGTCCCATATGGACTACTATCTGGAGGACTTCACTTGACGTTATAACATCAGAAAGAGTCTATGAGGACATCACGTAGCTTTTAGACCTTCTGTGGACCCTCTGTGTAGAAAAAAAGATCAAAAGGTCCCACATGGACTACTGTCTGGCGGACTTGACTTGACTTTTAACATCAGAAAGAGTCTTTGAGGACATCAAGTAGCTTTTAGACTTGAGCATTTACACTTTGAGGAAATCATGTAGCTTTTAGACCTTCTGGGGACCCTCTGAGCAGAAAAAAAGTTCAAAAAGTCCCATATGGACTACTGTCTGGCGGACTTGACTTGACTTTTTAACATCAGAAAGAGTCTTTGAGGACATCATGTAGCTTTTGGACCAACTGTGGAGACTCTGAGCAGAAAAAAAGTTCAAAAGGTACCATATGGACTACTGTCTGGAGGACTTCACTTGACGTTTTAACATCAGAAAGAGTCTATGAGGACATCATGTAGCTTTTAGACCTTCTGTGGACCCTCTGAGCAGAAAAAAAGTTCAAAAAGTCCCATATGGACTACTGTCTGGTGGACTTGACTTTTCAACATCAGAAAGAGTCTTTGAGGACATCATGTAGCTTTTAGACCTTCTGTGGACCCTCTGAGCAGAAAAAAAGTTTGAAAGGTCCCATATGGAGTACTGTCTGGCGGAGTTGACGACTTTTTAAAATCAGAAAGAGTCAATAAGGATATCATGTAGCTTTTAGACCTTCTGGGGACCCTCTTAGCAGAAAAAAAGTTCAAAAAGTCCCATATGGACTACTGTCTGGCGGGCTTGACTTGACTTTTTAACATCATAAAGAGTCTTTAAGGACATCATGTAGCTTTTAGACCTTCTGTGGACCCTCTGAGCAGAAAAAAAGTTCATAATGTCCCATATGGACTACTGTCTGGCGGATTTGACTTGACTTTTTAAAATCACAAAGAGTCTATGAGGATATCATCGAGGTTTTAGACCTTCTGGGGACTCTCTAAGGAGAAAAAAAGTTCAAAAGGTCCCATATGGACTACTGTCGGGCAGACTTGACTTGACTTTTTAACATCAGAAAGAGTCTAAGAGGACATCAAGTAGCTTTTAGACCTTCTGTGGACCCTCTGAGTAGAAAAAAAGATCAAAAGTTCCCATATGGACTACTGTCTGGCGGACGACGACTTTTAACATCAGAAAGAGACTTTGAGGACATCATGTAGCTTTTAGACCTTCTGGGGACCCTCTGAGCAAAAAAAAAAAAGTTCAAAAGGTACCATATGGACTACTGTCTGGCGGACTTGACATGACTTTTTTACATCAGAAAGAGTCTATGAGGACATCAAGTAGCTTTTAGACCTTCTGTAGACCCTCTGAGTAGAAAAAAAGATCAAAAGGTCCCATATGGACTACTATCTGGCGGACTTGACTTGATTTTTAACATCAGAAAGAGTCATTAACGACATCATGTAGCTAATAGACCTTCTGGGGAACCTCTGAGCAGAAAAAAAGTTCATAAGGTCCCATATGGACTACTGTCTGGCGGATTTGACTTGACTTTTTAACATCACAAAGAATCTATAAGGATATCATGGAGGTTTTAGACCTTCTGGGGACTCTCTAAGGAGAAAAAAAGTTCAAAAGGTCCCATAAGGGCTACTCTCTGGCGGACTTGATGACTTTTTAACATCAGAAAGAGTCATTAAGGACATAATGTAGCTATTAGACCTTCTGGGGACCCTCTGAGCAGAAAAAAAAGTTCAAAAGGTACCATATGGACTACTGTCTGGCGGACTTGACATGACTTTTTAACATCCGAAAGAGTCTTTGAGGACATCAAGTAGCTTTTAGACCTTCTGTAGACCCTCTGAGTAGAAAAAAAAGATCAAAAGGTCCCATATGGACTACTGTCTGGCGGACTTGACTTGAATTTTAACATCAGAAAGAGTCATTAACGACATCATGTAGCTATTAGACCTTCTGGGGACCCTCTGAGCAGAAAAAAAGATCAAAAGGTCCCATATGGACTACTATCTGGAGGACTTCACTTGACGTTATAACATCAGAAAGAGTCTATGAGGACATCACGTAGCTTTTAGACCTTCTGTGGACCCTCTGTGTAGAAAAAAAGATCAAAAGGTCCCACATGGACTACTGTCTGGCGGACTTGACTTGACTTTTAACATCAGAAAGAGTCTTTGAGGACATCAAGTAGCTTTTAGACTTGAGCATTTACACTTTGAGGAAATCATTTAGCTTTTAGACCTTCTGGGGACCCTCTGAGCAGAAAAAAAGTTCAAAAAGTCCCATATGGACTACTGTCTGGCGGACTTGACTTGACTTTTTAACATCAGAAAGAGTCTTTGAGGACATCATGTAGCTTTTGGACCAACTGTGGAGACTCTGAGCAGAAAAAAAGTTCAAAAGGTACCATATGGACTACTGTCTGGAGGACTTCACTTGACGTTTTAACATCAGAAAGAGTCTATGAGGACATCATGTAGCTTTTAGACCTTCTGTGGACCCTCTGAGCAGAAAAAAAGTTCAAAAAGTCCCATATGGACTACTGTCTGGTGGACTTGACTTTTCAACATCAGAAAGAGTCTTTGAGGACATCATGTAGCTTTTAGACCTTCTGTGGACCCCCTGAGCAGAAAAAAAGTTTGAAAGGTCCCATATGGAGTACTGTCTGGCGGAGTTGACGACTTTTTAAAATCAGAAAGAGTCAATAAGGATATCATGTAGCTTTTAGACCTTCTGGGGACCCTCTTAGCAGAAAAAAAGTTCAAAAAGTCCCATATGGACTACTGTCTGGCGGACTTGACTTGAATTTTTAACATCAGAAAGAGTCTTTGAGGACATCATGTAGCTTTTAGACCTTCTGTGGACCCTCTGAGCAGAAAAAAAGTTCATAATGTCCCATATGGACTACTGTCTGGCGGATTTGACTTGACTTTTTAAAATCACAAAGAGTCTATGAGGATATCATCGAGGTTTTAGACCTTCTGGGGACTCTCTAAGGAGAAAAAAAGTTCAAAAGGTCCCATATGGACTACTGTCTGGCAGACTTGACTTGACTTTTTAACATCAGAAAGAGTCTAAGAGGACATCAAGTAGCTTTTAGACCTTCTGTGGACCCTCTGAGTAGAAAAAAAGATCAAAAGTTCCCATATGGACTACTGTCTGGCGGACGACGACTTTTAACATCAGAAAGAGACTTTGAGGACATCATGTAGCTTTTAGACCTTCTGGGGACCCTCTGAGCAAAAAAAAAAAAGTTCAAAAGGTACCATATGGACTACTGTCTGGCGGACTTGACATGACTTTTTTACATCAGAAAGAGTCTATGAGGACATCAAGTAGCTTTTAGACCTTCTGTAGACCCTCTGAGTAGAAAAAAAAATCAAAAGGTCCCATATGGACTACTATCTGGCGGACTTGACTTGATTTTTAACATCAGAAAGAGTCATTAACGACATCATGTAGCTAATAGACCTTCTGGGGAACCTCTGAGCAGAAAAAAAGTTCATAAGGTCCCATATGGACTACTGTCTGGCGGATTTGACTTGACTTTTTAACATCACAAAGAGTCTATAAGGATATCATGGAGGTTTTAGACCTTCTGGGGACTCTCTAAGGAGAAAAAAAGTTCAAAAGGTCCCATAAGGGCTACTCTCTGGCGGACTTGATGACTTTTTAACATCAGAAAGAGTCATTAAGGACATAATGTAGCTATTAGACCTTCTGGGGACCCTCTGAGCAGAAAAAAAAGTTCAAAAGGTACCATATGGACTACTGTCTGGCGGACTTGACTTGAATTTTTAACATCAGAAAGAGTCTTTGAGGACATCATGTAGCTTTTAGACCTTCTGTGGACCCTCTGAGCAGAAAAAAAGTTCATAATGTCCCATATGGACTACTGTCTGGCGGATTTGACTTGACTTTTTAAAATCACAAAGAGTCTATGAGGATATCATCGAGGTTTTAGACCATCTGGGGACTCTCTAAGGAGAAAAAAAGTTCAAAAGGTCCCATATGGACTACTGTCTGGCAGACTTGACTTGACTTTTTAACATCAGAAAGAGTCTAAGAGGACATCAAGTAGCTTTTAGACCTTCTGTGGACCCTCTGAGTAGAAAAAAATATCAAAAGTTCCCATATGGACTACTGTCTGGCGGACGACGACTTTTAACATCAGAAAGAGACTTTGAGGACATCATGTAGCTTTTAGACCTTCTGGGGACCCTCTGAGCAAAAAAAAAAAAGTTCAAAAGGTACCATATGGACTACTGTCTGGCGGACTTGACATGACTTTTTTACATCAGAAAGAGTCTATGAGGACATCAAGTAGCTTTTAGACCTTCTGTAGACCCTCTGAGTAGAAAAAAAGATCAAAAGGTCCCATATGGACTACTGTCTGGCGGACTTGACTTGATTTTTAACATCAGAAAGAGTCATTAACGACATCATGTAGCTATTAGACCTTCTGGGGAACCTCTGAGCAGAAAAAAAGTTCATAAGGTCCCATATGGACTACTGTCTGGCGGATTTGACTTGATTTTTAACATCAGAAAGAGTCATTAACGACATCATGTAGCTATTAGACCTTCTGGGGACCCTCTGAGCAGAAAAAAAGATCAAAAGGTCCCATATGGACTACTATCTGGAGGACTTCACTTGACGTTATAACATCAGAAAGAGTCTATGAGGACATCACGTAGCTTTTAGACCTTCTATGGACCCTCTGAGCAGAAAAAAAGTTCAAAAAGTCCCATATGGACTACTGTCTGGCGGACTTGACGACTTTTTAACATCAGAAAGAGTTTTTGAGGACATCATGCAGCTTTTAGACCTTCTGTGGACCCTCTGAGCAGAAAAAAAGTTTGAAAGGTCCCATAATGGACTACTGTCTGGCGGATATGACTTGACTTTTTAACATCAGAAAGAGACAATAAGGACATCATGTAGCTTTTAGACCTTCTTGGGACCCTTTGAGCAAAAAAAAGTTCAAAAGCTCCCATATGGACTACTGTCTGGCGGACTTGACTTGACCTTTTAACATCAGAAAGAGTCTATGAGGACATCAAGTAGGTTTTAGACCTTCTGTGGACCCTCTGAGACGAAAAAAGTTTGAAAGGTCCCATATGAACTACTGTCTGGCGTACTTGACGACTTTTTAACATCAGAAAGAGTCTATGAGGACATCAAGTAGGTTTAAGACCTTCTCTGGGCCCTCTGAGTAGAAAAAAAAGTTCGAAAGCTCCCATATGGACTACTGTCTGGCGGACTTGACTTGACTTTTAACATCAGAAAGAGTCATTAAGGACATCATGTAGCTCTTAGACCTTCTGTGGACCCTCTGAGCAGAAAAAAAGTTCAAAAAGTCCCATATGGACTACTGTCTAGGCGACGTGACTTGACTTTTTGACATCAGAAAGAGTCTTCGAGGACATCATTTCTTTTAGACCTTCTGTGGACCCTATGAGCAGAAAAAAAGTTTGAAAGGTCCCATATGGACTACTGTCTGGCGGAGTTGACTTGACTTTTTAACATCAGAAAGAGTCAATAAGGACATCATGTAGGTTTTAGACCTTCTGGGGACCCTCTGAGCAAAAAAAAAAAGATCAAAAGGTCCCATATGGACTACTGTCTGGCGGACTTGACTTGACTTTTAACATCAGAAAGAGTCATTAAGGACATCATGTAGCTATTAGACCTTCTGTGGACCCTCTGAGCAGAAAAAAAGTTCAAAAGGTACCATATGGACTACTGTCTGGAGGACTTCACTTGACGTTTTAACATCAGAAAGAGTCTCTGAGGATATCATGTAGCTTTTAGACCTTCTGTGGACCCTCTGAGCAGAAAAAAAGTTCAAAAAGTCCCATATGTACTACTGTGGTACAGTAGTACCATATGTACTACTGTAGTACAGTAGTACCATATGTACTACTGTCTGGCAGACTTGACTTGACTTTTTAAAATCAGAAAGAGTCTTTGAGGACATCATGTAGCTTTTAGACCTTCTGTGGACCCTCTGAGCAGAAAAAAAGTTCATAAGGTCCCATATGGACTACTGTCTGGCGGATTTGACTTGATTTTTTAACATCACAAAGAGTCTATGAGGATATCATGGAGGTTTTAGACCTTCTGGGGACTCTCTAAGGAGAAAAAAAGTTCAAAAGGTCCCAAAAGGACTACTCTCTGGTGGACTTGATGACTTTTTAACATCAGAAAGAGTCATTAAGGACATAATGTAGCTATTAGACCTTCTGGGGACCCGCTGAGTAGAAAAAAAGATCAAAAGGTCCCATATGGACTACTGTCTGGCGGACTTGACTTGATTTTTAACACCAGATAGAGTCATTAACGACATCATGTAGCTATTAGACCTTCTGGGGACCCTCTGAGCAGAAAAAAAGATCAAAAGGTCCCATATGGACTACTATCTGGAGGACTTCACTTGACGTTATAACATCAGAAAGAGTCTATGAGGACAACACGTAGCTTTTAGACCTTCTATGGACCCTCTGAGCAGAAAAAAAGTTCAAAAAGTCCAATATGGACTACTGTCTGGCGGACTTGACTTGACTTTTTAACATCAGAAAGAGTCTTTGAGGACATCATGCAGCTTTTAGACCTTCTGTGGACCCTCTGAGCAGAAAAAAGTTTGAAATGTCCCATAATGGACTACTGTCTGGCGGAGTTGACTTGACTTTTTAACATCAGAAAGAGTCAATAAGGACATCATGTAGCTTTTAGACCTTCTTGGGACCCTCTGAGCAAAAAAAAGTTCAAAAACTCCCATATGGACTACTGTCTGGCGGACTTGACTTGACCTTTTAACATCAGAAATAGTCTATGAGGACATCAAGTAGGTTTTAGACCTTCTGTGGACCCTCTGAGACGAAAAAGTTCGAAAGGTCCCATATGAACTACTGTCTTGCGGACTTGACGACTTTTTAACATCAGAAAGTCTATGAGGACATCAAGTAGGTTTTAGACCTTCTGTGGACCCTCTGAGTAGAAAAAAAAGTTCGAAAGGTCCCATACGGACCACTGTCTGGCGGACTTGACTTGACTTTTTAACATCACAAAGAGTCTATGAGGACATCATGTAGCTTTTAGATCTTCTGTGGACCCTCTGAGCAGAAAAAAAGTTCAAAAAGTCCCATATGGACTACTGTCTGGCGGACTTGACTTGACTTTTTTAACATCAGAAAGAGTCTTTGAGGACATCATGTAGCTATTAGACCTTCTTGGGACCCTTTGAGCAAAAAAAAGTTCAAAAGCTCCCATATGGACTACTGTCTGGCGGACTTGACTTGACCTTTTAACATCAGAAAGAGTCTATGAGGACATCAAGTAGGTTTTAGACCTTCTGTGGACCCTCTGAGACGAAAAAAGTTTGAAAGGTCCCATATGAACTACTGTCTGGCGTACTTGACGACTTTTTAACATCAGAAAGAGTCTATGAGGACATCAAGTAGGTTTAAGACCTTCTCTGGGCCCTCTGAGTAGAAAAAAAAGTTCGAAAGCTCCCATATGGACTACTGTCTGGCGGACTTGACTTGACTTTTAACATCAGAAAGAGTCATTAAGGACATCATGTAGCTCTTAGACCTTCTGTGGACCCTCTGAGCAGAAAAAAAGTTCAAAAAGTCCCATATGGACTACTGTCTAGGCGACGTGACTTGACTTTTTGACATCAGAAAGAGTCTTCGAGGACATCATTTCTTTTAGACCTTCTGTGGACCCTATGAGCAGAAAAAAAGTTTGAAAGGTCCCATATGGACTACTGTCTGGCGGAGTTGACTTGACTTTTTAACATCAGAAAGAGTCAATAAGGACATCATGTAGGTTTTAGACCTTCTGGGGACCCTCTGAGCAAAAAAAAAAAGATCAAAAGGTCCCATATGGACTACTGTCTGGCGGACTTGACTTGACTTTTAACATCAGAAAGAGTCATTAAGGACATCATGTAGCTATTAGACCTTCTGTGGACCCTCTGAGCAGAAAAAAAGTTCAAAAGGTACCATATGGACTACTGTCTGGAGGACTTCACTTGACGTTTTAACATCAGAAAGAGTCTCTGAGGATATCATGTAGCTTTTAGACCTTCTGTGGACCCTCTGAGCAGAAAATAAGTTCAAAAAGTCCCATATGTACTACTGTGGTACAGTAGTACCATATGTACTACTGTAGTACAGTAGTACCATATGTACTACTGTCTGGCAGACTTGACTTGACTTTTTAAAATCAGAAAGAGTCTTTGAGGACATCATGTAGCTTTTAGACCTACTGTGGACCCTCTGAGCAGAAAAAAAGTTCATAAGGTCCCATATGGACTACTGTCTGGCGGATTTGACTTGATTTTTTAACATCACAAAGAGTCTATGAGGATATCATGGAGGTTTTAGACCTTCTGGGGACTCTCTAAGGAGAAAAAAAGTTCAAAAGGTCCCAAAAGGACTACTCTCTGGCGGACTTGATGACTTTTTAACATCAGAAAGAGTCATTAAGGACATAATGTAGCTATTAGACCTTCTGGGGACCCGCTGAGTAGAAAAAAAGATCAAAAGGTCCCATATGGACTACTGTCTGGCGGACTTGACTTGATTTTTAACACCAGATAGAGTCATTAACGACATCATGTAGCTATTAGACCTTCTGGGGACCCTCTGAGCAGAAAAAAAGATCAAAAGGTCCCATATGGACTACTATCTGGAGGACTTCACTTGACGTTATAACATCAGAAAGAGTCTATGAGGACAACACGTAGCTTTTAGACCTTCTATGGACCCTCTGAGCAGAAAAAAAGTTCAAAAAGTCCAATATGGACTACTGTCTGGCGGACTTGACTTGACTTTTTAACATCAGAAAGAGTCTTTGAGGACATCATGCAGCTTTTAGACCTTCTGTGGACCCTCTGAGCAGAAAAAAGTTTGAAATGTCCCATAATGGACTACTGTCTGGCGGAGTTGACTTGACTTTTTAACATCAGAAAGAGTCAATAAGGACATCATGTAGCTTTTAGACCTTCTTGGGACCCTCTGAGCAAAAAAAAGTTCAAAAACTCCCATATGGACTACTGTCTGGCGGACTTGACTTGACCTTTTAACATCAGAAATAGTCTATGAGGACATCAAGTAGGTTTTAGACCTTCTGTGGACCCTCTGAGACGAAAAAGTTCGAAAGGTCCCATATGAACTACTGTCTTGCGGACTTGACGACTTTTTAACATCAGAAAGTCTATGAGGACATCAAGTAGGTTTTAGACCTTCTGTGGACCCTCTGAGTAGAAAAAAAAGTTCGAAAGGTCCCATACGGACCACTGTCTGGCGGACTTGACTTGACTTTTTAACATCACAAAGAGTCTATGAGGACATCATGTAGCTTTTAGATCTTCTGTGGACCCTCTGAGCAGAAAAAAAGTTCAAAAAGTCCCATATGGACTACTGTCTGGCGGACTTGACTTGACTTTTTTAACATCAGAAAGAGTCTTTGAGGACATCAAGTAGCTTTTAGACTTGAGCATTTAGACTTTGAGGAAATCATGTAGCTTTTAGACCTTCTGGGGACCCTCTGAGCAGAAAAAAAGTTCAAAAAGTTCCATATGGACTACTGTCTGGCGGACTTGACTTTACTTTTTAACATCAGAAAGAGTCTTTGAAGACATCATGTAGCTTTTGGACCAACTGTGGAGACTCTGAGCAGAAAAAAAGTTCAAAAGGTACCATATGGACTACTGTCTGAAGGACTTCACTTGACGTTTTAACATCAGAAAGAGTCTATAAGGACATCAGGTAGCTTTTAGACCTTCTCTGGACCCTCTGAGCAGAAAAAAAGTTCAAAAAGTCCCATATGGACTACTGTCTAGGCGACTTGACGACTTTTTGACATCAAAAAGAGTCTTTGAGGACATCATGTAGCTTTTAGACCTTCTGTGGACCCTCTGAGTAGAAAAAAAGATCAAAAGGTCCCATATGGAATACTGTCTGGCGGACTTGACTTGACTTTTAATATCAGAAAGAGTCTTTGAGGACATCATGTAACTTTTAGACCTTCTGTGGACCCTCTGAGTAGAAAAAAAGATCAAAAGGTACCTTATGGACTACTGTCTGAAGGACTTCACTTGACGTTTTAATATCAGAAAGAGTCAATGAGGACATCATGTAGCTTTTAGACCATCTGTGGACACTCTGAGCAGAAAAAAAGTTCAAAAGGTACCATATGGACTACTGTCTGAAGGACTTCACTTGACGTTTTAACATCAGAAAGAGTCAATGAGGACATCATGTAGCTTTTAGACCTTCTGTGGACCCTCTGAGTAGAAAAAAAGTTTGAAAGGTCCCATATGGACTACTGTCTGGCGGACTTGACTTGACTTTTTAACATCAGAAAGAGTCAATAAGGACATAATGTAGCTTTTAGACCTTCTGGACACCCTCTGAGCAAAAAAAAAGTTCATAAGGTCCCATAAGGACTACTGTCCGGCGGACTTGACTTGATTTTTTAACATCAGAAAGAGTCAATGAATCATGTAGCTTTTAAACCATCTGGGGAACCTCTGAGCATAAAAAATAGTTCAAAAGTTCCCATATGGCCTACTGTCTGGCAGACTTGACTTGACTTTTTAAGTCTTTGAGGACATCATGTAGCTTTTAGACCTTCTGTGGACCCTCTGAGCAGAAACATTTTTCAAAAAGTCCCATATGGACTACAGCTACATGATGTCCTCATAGACTCTTTCTGATGTTAAAAAGTCAAGTCAAGTCCACCAGACCGTAGTCCATATGGGACCTTTTGAACTTTTATTTTGCTCAGAGGGTCCCCAGAAGGTCTAACAGCTACATGATGTCCTCAAAGACTCTTTCTGATGTTAAAAAGTCAAGTCCGCCAGACAGTAGTCCATATGGGACTTTTTGAACTTTTTTTCTGCTCAGAGAGTGCCCAGAAGGTCTAATAGCTACATGATTTCCTCAAAGAGTCTTTCTGATGTTGAAACGTCAAGTCAAGTCCTCCAGACAGTAGTCCATATGGGACTTTTTGAACTTTTTTTCTGCTCAGAGGGTCCCCAGAAGGTCTAAAAGCTACATGATGTCCTCATACACTCTTTCTGATGTTAAAATGTCAAGTGAAGTCCTCCAGACAGTAGTCCATATAGTACCTTTTGAACTTTTTTTATGCTCATAGGGTCCCCAGAAGGTCTAATAGCTACATGATGTCCTTAATGACTCTTTCTGATGTTAAAAAGTCGTCAAATCCGCCAGACTGTAGTCCTTATGGGACCTTTTGAACTTTTTTTCTCCTTAGAGAGTCCCCAGAAGGTCTAAAACCTACATGATGTCCTCATAGACTCTTTCTCATGTTAAAAAGTCAAGTCAAGTCCGCCAGACAGATGTCCATATGGAAACTTTTGAACTTTTTTTTATTCTCAGAGGGTCCCAAGAAGATCTAATAGCTACATGATGTCCTAAAAGACTCTTTCTGATGTTAAAAAAGTCAAGTCAAGTCCGCCAGACAGTAGTCCATATGGTAGCTTTTGAACTTTTTTTATGCTCAGAGGGTCCCCAGAAGGTCTAATAGCTACATGATGTCCTTAATAACTCTTTCTGATGTTAAAAAGTCGTCAAATCCGCCAGACAGATGTCCATATGGAAACTTTTGAACTTTTTTTTATTCTCAGAGGGTCCCAAGAAGATCTAATAGCTACATGATGTCCTAAAAGACTCTTTCTGATGTTAAAAAAGTCAAGTCAAGTCCGCCAGACAGTAGTCCATATGGTAGCTTTTGAACTTTTTTTATGCTCAGAGGGTCCCCAGAAGGTCTAATAGCTACATGATGTCCTTAATGACTCTTTCTGATGTTCAAAAGTCGTCAAGTCCGCCAGACAGTAGTCCATATGGGACCTTTTGATCTTTTTTTCTACTCAGAGCGTCCATAGAAGGTCTAAAAACTACATGATGTCCTCAAAGACTCTTTCTGATGTTAAAAGTCGTCAAGTCTGCCAGACAGTAGTCCATATGGGACCTTTTGATCTTTTTTTCGACTCAGAGGGTCCACAGAAGGTCTAAAACCTACTTGATGTCCTCATAGACTCTTTCTGATGTTAAACAGTCAAGTCAAGTCCGCCAGACAGTAGTCCATATGGGACCTTTTGAACTTAAAAAGTCAAGTCAAGTCCGCCAGACAGTAGCTCATATGGGACCTTTTGAACTTTTTTTTGCTCAGAGGGTCCCCAGAAGGTCTAAAAGCTACATGATGTCCTTATTGACTCTTTCTGATATTAAAAAGTCAAGTCAACTCTGCCAGAGAATAGTCCATATGGGACCTTTCAAACTTTTTTCTTATCAGAGGGTCCACAGAAGGTCTAAAATCTACATGATGTCCTCAAAGACTCTTTCTGATGTTAAAAAGTCAAATCAAGTCCACCAGACAGTAGTCCATATGGGACTTTTTGAACTTGTTTTCTGCTCAGAGGGTCCACAGAAGGTCTAAAAGTTACATGATGTCCTCATAGGCTCTTTCTGATGTTAAAGCGTCAAGTGAAGTCCTCCAGACAGTAGTCCATATGGGACTTGTTGAACTTTTTTTCTGCTCAGAGGGTCCCCAGAAGATCTAATAGCTACATGATGTCCTCAAAGACACTTTCTGATGTTAAAAAGTCAAGTCAAGTCCGCCAGACAGTAGTCCATATGGGAGCTTTTGAACTTTTTTTATGCTCAGACGGTCCCCAGAAGGTCCAATAGCTACATGATGTCCTTAATGACTCTTTCTGATGTTAAAAAGTCGTCAAATCCGCCAGACAGTAGTCCTTATGGGACCTTTTGAACTTTTTTTTCTCCTTAGAGAGTCCCCAGAAGGTCAAAAAGCTACATGATGTCCTCATAGACTCTTTCTGTTGTTAAAAATTCAAGTCAAGTTCGCCAGACAGTAGTCATTATGGGACTTGTTGAACTTTTTTTCTGCTCAGAGGGTCCCCAGAAGATCTAATAGCTACATGATGTCCTCAAAGACTCTCTCTGATGTTAAAAAGTCAAGTCAAGTCCGCCAGACAGTCGTACATATGGGAGCTTTTGAACTTGTTTTCTGCTCAGAGGGTCCCCAGAAGGTCTAATAGCTACATTGTTTCCTCAAAGTCTAAAAGCTCAAGTCTAAAAGCTACTTGATGTCCTCAAAGACTCTTTCTGATGTTAAAAATTCAAGTCCGCCCTTCAGTAGTCCATATGGGACTTTTTGAACTTTTTTCTGCTCAGAGGGTCCACAGAAGGTCTAAAAGCTACATGATGTCCTCAAAGACTCTTTCTTATGTTAAAACGTCAAGTGAAGTCTTCCAGAAAGTAGTCCATATGGTACCTTTTGAACTTTTTTTCTGCTCAGAGGGTCCACAGAAGGTCTAAAAGCTACATGATGTCCTCAAAGACTCTTTCTGATGTTAAAAAGTCAAGTCAAGTTCGCCAGACAGTAGTCCATATGGTACTTGTTGAACTTTTGTTCTGCTCAGAGGGTCCCCAGAAGATCTAATAGCCACATGATGTCCTCAAAGACTCTTTATGATGTTAAAACGTCAACTGAAGTCCTCCAGAAAGTAGTCCATATGGTACCTTTTGAACTTTTTTTCTGCTCAGAGGGTCCACAGAAGGTCTAAAAGCTACATGATGCCCTCAAAGACTCTTTCTGATGTTAAAAAGTCAAGTCAAGTTCGCCAGACAGTAGTCCATATGGGACTTGTTTAACTTTTTTTCTGCTCAGAGGGTCCCCAGAAGATCTAATAGCTACATGATGTCCTTAATGATTCTTTCTGATGTTAAAAGTCAAGTCAAGTCCCCCAGACAGTAGTCCATATGGGAGCTTTTGAACCTTTTTTTCTGCTCAGAGGGTCCACATAAGGTCTTAAAGCTACATGATGTCCTCATAGACTCTTTCTGATGTAAAAAGGTCAAGTGAAGACCTCCAGACAGTAGTCCATATGGTACCTTTTGAATTTTTTTCTGCTCAGAGGGTCCACAGAAGGTCTAAAAGTTACATGATGTCCTCAAAGACTCTTTTTGATGTTAAAAAGTCAAGTCAAATCCGCCAGACAGTAGTCCATATCGGACCTTTTGAACTTTTTTTCTGCTCAGAGGGTCCACAGAAGGTCTAAAATCTACATCATGTCCTCAAAGACTCTTTCTGATGTTAAAAAGTCAAGTCAAGTCCGCCAGACAGTAGTCAATATGGGACCTGTTGAACTTTTATTCTGCTCAGAGGGTCCCCAGAAGATCTAATAGCTACATGATGTCCTCAAAGACTCTTTTTGATGTTAAAAAGTCAAGTCAAGTCCGCCAGACAGTAGTCCATATGGGAGCTTTTGAACTTTTTTTATGCTCAGAGGATCCCCAGAAGGTCTAATAGCTACATGATGTCCTTAATGACTCTTTCTGATGTTAAAAAGTCGTCAAATCCGCCAGACAGTAGTCCTTATGGGACCTTTTGAACTTTTTTTCTCCTTAGAGAGTCCCCAGAAGGTCTAAAAGCTTCATGATGTCCTCATAGACTCTTTCTGATGTTAAAAAGTCAAGTCAAGTCTGCCAGACAGAAGTACATATGGAAACTTTTGAACTTTTTTTATGCTCAGAGGGTCCCAAGAAGATCTAATCGCTACATGATGTCCTCAAAGACTCTTTCTGATGTTAAAAAGTCAAGTCCGCCAGACAGAAGTCCATATGGGAACTTTTGAAATATTTTTCTGCTCAGAGGGTCCCCAGAAGATCTAATAGCTACATGATGTCCTCAAAGACTCTTTCTGATGTTAAAAAGTCAAGTGAAGACCTCCAGACAGTTGTCCATATGGTACCTTTTGAACTTTTTTTCTGCTCAGAGGGTCCCCAGAAGGTCTAAAAGCTACATGATGTCCTCAAAGACTCTTTCTGATGTTAAAAAGTCAAGTCAAGCCGCCAGACAGTAGTCAATATGGGACTTGTTGAACTTTTATTCTGCTCAGAGGGTCCCCAGAAGATCTAATAGCTACATGATGTCCTCAAAGACTCTTTTTGATGTTAAAAAGTCAAGTCAAGTCCGCCAGACAGAAGTCCATATGGAAACTTTTGAACTTTTTTTATGCTCAGAGGGTCCCAAGAAGATCTAATAGCTACATGATGTCCTCAAAGACTCTTTCTGATGTTAAAAAGTCAAGTCAAGTCCGCCAGACAGAAGTCCATATGGGAACTTTTGAACTATTTTTCTG
Source organism: Siphateles boraxobius (assembly GCF_051911475.1). Taxonomy (NCBI): domain Eukaryota; kingdom Metazoa; phylum Chordata; class Actinopteri; order Cypriniformes; family Leuciscidae; genus Siphateles; species Siphateles boraxobius. The sequence continues at coordinate 12,361,169 of NW_027509141.1, read as the reverse complement.
CTCAGAGGGTCCCCAGAAGATCTAATAGCTACATGATGTCCTCAAAGACTCTTTCTGATGTTAAAAAGTCAAGTGAAGACCTCCAGACAGTTGTCCATATGGTACCTTTTTACCTTTTTTTCTGCTCAGAGGGTCCCCAGAAGGTCTAAAAGCTACATGATGTCCTCAAAGACTCTTTCTGATGTTAAAAAGTCAAGTCAACTCCGCCAGACAGCAGTCGATATTGGACCTTTGAAACTTTTTTTCTGCTCAGAGGGTCCAAAGAAGGTCTAAAAGCTACATGATGTCCTCATACACTCTTTCTGATGTTAAAAAGTCAAGTGAAGTCCTCCAGACAGTAGTCCATATAGTACCTTTTGAACTTTTTTTATGCTCATAGGGTCCCCAGAAGGTCTAATAGCTACATGATGTCCTTAATGACTCTTTCTGATGTTAAAAAGTCGTCAAATCCGCCAGACTGTAGTCCTTATGGGACCTTTTGAACTTTTTTTCTCCTTAGAGAGTCCCCAGAAGGTCTAAAACCTACATGATGTCCTCATAGACTCTTTCTGATGTTAAAAACTCAAGTCAAGTCCGCCAGACAGATGTCCATATGGAAACTTTTGAACTTTTTTTTATTCTCAGAGGGTCCCAAGAAGATCTAATAGCTACATGATGTCCTCAAAGACTCTTTCTGATGTTAAAAAAGTCAAGTCAAGTCCGCCAGACAGTAGTCCATATGGTAGCTTTTGAACTTTTTTTATGCTCAGAGGGTCCCTAGAAGTTCTAATAGCTACATGATGTCCTTAATGACTCTTTCTGATGTTCAAAAGTCATCAAGTCCGCCAGACAGTAGTCCATATGGGACCTTTTGATCTTTTTTTCTACTCAGAGGGTCCACAGAAGGTCTAAAAGCTACATGATGTCCTCAAAGACTCTTTCTGATGTTAAAAGTCAAGTCAAGTCCGCCAGACAGTAGTCCATATGGGACCTTGTGATCTTTTTTTTCTACTCAGAGGGTCCACAGAAGGTCTAATAGCTACATGATGTCCTTAATGACTCTTTCTGATGTTAAAAGTCAAGTCAAGTCGGCCAGACAGTAGTCCATATGGGACCTTTTGATCTTTTTTTCTACTCAGAGGGTCCACAGAAGCTACATGATGTCCTCAAAGACTCTTTCTTATGTTAAAAGTCGTCAAGTCTGCCAGACAGTAGTCCATATGGGACCTTTTGATCTTTTTTTCGACTCAGAGGGTCCACAGAAGGTCTAAAACCTACTTGATGTCCTCATAGACTCTTTCTGATGTTTAAAAGTCAAGTCAAGTCCGCCAGACAGTAGTCCATATGGGACCTTTTGAACTTTTTTCTGCTCAGACGGTCCTGAGACGATCTAATAGCTACATGATGTCCTCAAAGACTCTCTCTGAAGTTAAAAAGTCAAGTCAAGTCCGTCAGACAGTAGTCCATATGGGAGCTTTTAAACTTTGTTTCTGCTCAGAGGGTCCCCAGAAGGTCTAATATTTACATGATGTCCTTAATGACTCTTTCTGATGTTAAAAAGTCGGCAAGTCCGCCAGACAGTAGTCCTTATGGGACCTTTTGAACTTTTTTTCACCTTCGAGAGTCCCAAGAAGGTATAAAACCTCCTTGATGTCCGCATAGACTTTGGAAATGTTAAAAAGTCAAGTCAAGTCCGCCAGACAGTAGTTCATATGGACCTTTCAAACTTTTTTCTAATCAGAGGGTCCACAGAAGGTCTAAACTCTACATGATGTCCTCAAAGACTCTTTCTGATGTTAAAAAGTCAAATCAAGTCCACCAGACAGTAGTCCATATGGGACTTTTTGAACTTGTTTTCTGCTCAGAGGGTCCACAGAAGGTCTAAAAGTTACATGATGTCCTCATAGGCTCTTTCTGATGTTAAAGCGTCAAGTGAAGTCCTCCAGACAGTAGTCCATATGGGACTTGTTGAACTTTTTTTCTGCTCAGAGGGTCCCCAGAAGATCTAATAGCTACATGATGTCCTCAAAGACACTTTCTGATGTTAAAAAGTCAAGTCAAGTCCGCCAGACAGTAGTCCATATGGGAGCTTTTGAACTTTTTTTATGCTCAGACGGTCCCCAGAAGGTCCAATAGCTACATGATGTCCTTAATGACTCTTTCTGATGTTAAAAAGTCGTCAAATCCGCCAGACAGTAGTCCTTATGGGACCTTTTGAACTTTTTTTCTCCTTAGAGAGTCCCCAGAAGGTCAAAAAGCTACATGATGTCCTCATAGACTCTTTCTGATGTTAAAAATTCAAGTCAAGTTCGCCAGACAGTAGTCCATATGGGACTTGTTGAACTTTTTTTCTGCTCAGAGGGTCCCCAGAAGATCTAATAGCTACATGATGTCCTCAAAGACTCTCTCTGATGTTAAAAAGTCAAGTCAAGTCCGCCAGACAGTAGTACATATGGGAGCTTTTGAACATTTTTTCTGCTCAGAGGGTCCCCAGAAGGTCTAATAGCTACATTGTTTCCTCAAAGTCTAAAAGCTCAAGTCTAAAAGCTACTTGATGTCCTCAAAGACTCTTTCTGATGTTAAAAATTTAAGTCCGCCCATCAGTAGTCCATATGGGACTTTTTGAACTTTTTTCTGCTCAGAGGGTCCACAGAAGGTCTAAAAGCTACATGATGTCCTCAAAGACTCTTTCTTATGTTAAAACGTCAAGTGAAGTCCTCCAGAAAGTAGTCCATATGGTTACTTTTGAACTTTTTTTCTGCTCAGAGGGTCCACAGAAGGTCTAAAAGCTACATGATGTCCTCAAAGACTCTTTCTGATGTTAAAAAGTCAAGTCAAGTTCGCCAGACAGTAGTCAATATGGGACTTGTTGAACTTTTATTCCTCTCAGAGGGTCCCCAGAAGATCTAATAGCTACATGATGTCCTCAAAGACTCTTTTTGATGTTAAAAAGTCAAGTCAAGTCCGCCAGACAGAAGTCCATATGGAAACTTTTGAACTTTTTTTATGCTCAGAGGGTCCCAAGAAGATCTAATAGCTACATGATGTCCTCAAAGACTCTTTCTGATGTTAAAAAGTCAAGTCAAGTCCGCCAGACAGAAGTCCATATGGGAACTTTTGAACTATTTTTCTGCTCAGAGGGTCCCCAGAAGATCTAATAGCTACATGATGTCCTCAAAGACTCTTTCTGATGTTAAAAAGTCAAGTGAAGACCTCCAGACAGTTGTCCATATGGTACCTTTTTAACTTTTTTTCTGCTCAGAGGGTCCCCAGAAGGTCTAAAAGCTACATGATGTCCTCAAAGACTCTTTCTGATGTTAAAAAGTCAAGTCAACTCCGCCAGACAGCAGTCGATATTGGACCTTTGAAACTTTTTTTCTGCTCAGAGGGTCCAAAGAAGGTCTAAAAGCTACATGATGTCCTCATACACTCTTTCTGATGTTAAAAAGTCAAGTGAAGTCCTCCAGACAGTAGTCCATATAGTACCTTTTGAACTTTTTTTATGCTCATAGGGTCCCCAGAAGGTCTAATAGCTACATGATGTCCTTAATGACTCTTTCTGATGTTAAAAAGTCGTCAAATCCGCCAGACTGTAGTCCTTATGGGACCTTTTGAACTTTTTTTCTCCTTAGAGAGTCCCCAGAAGGTCTAAAACCTACATGATGTCCTCATAGACTCTTTCTGATGTTAAAAAGTCAAGTCAAGTCCGCCAGACAGATGTCCATATGGAAACTTTTGAACTTTTTTTTATTCTCAGAGGGTCCCAAGAAGATCTAATAGCTACATGATGTCCTCAAAGACTCTTTCTGATGTTAAAAAAGTCAAGTCAAGTCCGCCAGACAGTAGTCCATATGGTAGCTTTTGAACTTTTTTTATGCTCAGAGGGTCCCTAGAAGTTCTAATAGCTACATGATGTCCTTAATGACTCTTTCTGATGTTCAAAAGTCATCAAGTCCGCCAGACAGTAGTCCATATGGGACCTTTTGATCTTTTTTTCTACTCAGAGGGTCCACAGAAGGTCTAAAAGCTACATGATGTCCTCAAAGACTCTTTCTGATGTTAAAAGTCAAGTCAAGTCCGCCAGACAGTAGTCCATATGGGACCTTGTGATCTTTTTTTTCTACTCAGAGGGTCCACAGAAGGTCTAAACCTACTTGATATCCTCAAAGACTCTTTCTGATGTTAAAAAGTCAAGTCAAGTCTGCCAGACAGTAGTCCATATGGGACCTTTTGAACTATTTTTTTTGCTCAGGGGGTCCCCAGAAGGTCTAAAAGCTACATGATATCCTCATAGACTCTTTCTGATGTTAAAACGTCAAGTGAAGTCCTCCAGACAGTAGTCCAAATGGTACCTTTTGAACTTTTTTCTGCTCGGAGTGTCCACAGAAGGTCTAATAGCTACATGATGTCCTTAATGACTCTTTCTGATGTTAAAAGTCAAGTCAAGTCGGCCAGACAGTAGTCCATATGGGACCTTTTGATCTTTTTTTCTACTCAGAGGGTCCACAGAAGCTACATGATGTCCTCAAAGACTCTTTCTGATGTTAAAAGTCGTCAAGTCTGCCAGACAGTAGTCCATATGGGACCTTTTGATCTTTTTTTCGACTCAGAGGGTCCACAGAAGGTCTAAAACCTACTTGATGTCCTCATAGACTCTTTCTGATGTTTAAAAGTCAAGTCAAGTCCGCCAGACAGTAGTCCATATGGGACCTTTTGAACTTTTTTCTGCTCAGACGGTCCTGAGACGATCTAATAGCTACATGATGTCCTCAAAGACTCTCTCTGAAGTTAAAAAGTCAAGTCAAGTCCGTCAGACAGTAGTCCATATGGGAGCTTTTAAACTTTGTTTCTGCTCAGAGGGTCCCCAGAAGGTCTAATATTTACATGATGTCCTTAATGACTCTTTCTGATGTTAAAAAGTCGGCAAGTCCGCCAGACAGTAGTCCTTATGGGACCTTTTGAACTTTTTTTCACCTTCGAGAGTCCCAAGAAGGTATAAAACCTCCTTGATGTCCGCATAGACTCTTTGGAAATGTTAAAAAGTCAAGTCAAGTCCGCCAGACAGTAGTTCAAATGGACCTTTCAAACTTTTTTCTAATCAGAGGGTCCACAGAAGGTCTAAACTCTACATGATGTCCTCAAAGACTCTTTCTGATGTTAAAAAGTCAAATCAAGTCCACCAGACAGTAGTCCATATGGGACTTTTTGAACTTGTTTTCTGCTCAGAGGGTCCACAGAAGGTCTAAAAGTTACATGATGTCCTCATAGGCTCTTTCTGATGTTAAAGCGTCAAGTGAAGTCCTCCAGACAGTAGTCCATATGGGACTTGTTGAACTTTTTTTCTGCTCAGAGGGTCCCCAGAAGATCTAATAGCTACATGATGTCCTCAAAGACACTTTCTGATGTTAAAAAGTCAAGTCAAGTCCGCCAGACAGTAGTCCATATGGGAGCTTTTGAACTTTTTTTATGCTCAGACGGTCCCCAGAAGGTCCAATAGCTACATGATGTCCTTAATGACTCTTTCTGATGTTAAAAAGTTGTCAAATCCGCCAGACAGTAGTCCTTATGGGACCTTTTGAACTTTTTTCTCCTTAGAGAGTCCCCAGAAGGTCAAAAAGCTACATGATGTCCTCATAGACTCTTTCTGATGTTAAAAATTCAAGTCAAGTTCGCCAGACAGTAGTCCATATGGGACTTGTTGAACTTTTTTTCTGCTCAGAGGGTCCCCAGAAGATCTAATAGCTACATGATGTCCTCAAAGACTCTCTCTGATGTTAAAAAGTCAAGTCAAGTCCGCCAGACAGTAGTACATATGGGAGCTTTTGAACTTGTTTTCTGCTCAGAGGGTCCCCAGAAGGTCTAATAGCTACATTGTTTCCTCAAAGTCTAAAAGCTCAAGTCTAAAAGCTACTTGATGTCCTCAAAGACTCTTTCTGATGTTAAAAATTTAAGTCCGCCCATCAGTAGTCCATATGGGACTTTTTGTACTTTTTTCTGCTCAGAGGGTCCACAGAAGGTCTAAAAGCTACATGATGTCCTCAAAGACTCTTTCTTATGTTAAAAGTCAAGTCAAGTCGGCCAGACAGTAGTCCATATGGGACCTTTTGATCTTTTTTTCTACTCAGAGGGTCCACAGAAGCTACATGATGTCCTCAAAGACTCTTTCTGATGTTAAAAGTCGTCAAGTCTGCCAGACAGTAGTCCATATGGGACCTTTTGATCTTTTTTTCGACTCAGAGGGTCCACAGAAGGTCTAAAACCTACTTGATGTCCTCATAGACTCTTTCTGATGTTTAAAAGTCAAGTCAAGTCCGCCAGACAGTAGTCCATATGGGACCTTTTGAACTTTTTTCTGCTCAGACGGTCCTGAGACGATCTAATAGCTACATGATGTCCTCAAAGACTCTCTCTGAAGTTAAAAAGTCAAGTCAAGTCCGTCAGACAGTAGTCCATATGGGAGCTTTTGAACTTTGTTTCTGCTCAGAGGGTCCCCAGAAGGTCTAATATTTACATGATGTCCTTAATGACTCTTTCTGATGTTAAAAAGTCGGCAAGTCCGCCAGACAGTAGTCCTTATGGGACCTTTTGAACTTTTTTTCACCTTCGAGAGTCCCAAGAAGGTATAAAACCTCCTTGATGTCCGCATAGACTCTTTGGAAATGTTAAAAAGTCAAGTCAAGTCCGCCAGACAGTAGTTCATATGGACCTTTCAAACTTTTTTCTAATCAGAGGGTCCACAGAAGGTCTAAACTCTACATGATGTCCTCAAAGACTCTTTCTGATGTTAAAAAGTCAAATCAAGTCCACCAGACAGTAGTCCATATGGGACTTTTTGAACTTGTTTTCTGCTCAGAGGGTCCACAGAAGGTCTAAAAGTTACATGATGTCCTCATAGGCTCTTTCTGATGTTAAAGCGTCAAGTGAAGTCCTCCAGACAGTAGTCCATATGGGACTTGTTGAACTTTTTTTCTGCTCAGAGGGTCCCCAGAAGATCTAATAGCTACATGATGTCCTCAAAGACACTTTCTGATGTTAAAAAGTCAAGTCAAGTCCGCCAGACAGTAGTCCATATGGGAGCTTTTGAACTTTTTTTATGCTCAGACGGTCCCCAGAAGGTCCAATAGCTACATGATGTCCTTAATGACTCTTTCTGATGTTAAAAAGTCGTCAAATCCGCCAGACAGTAGTCCTTATGGGACCTTTTGAACTTTTTTTCTCCTTAGAGAGTCCCCAGAAGGTCAAAAAGCTACATGATGTCCTCATAGACTCTTTCTGATGTTAAAAATTCAAGTCAAGTTCGCCAGACAGTAGTCCATATGGGACTTGTTGAACTTTTTTTCTGCTCAGAGGGTCCCCAGAAGATCTAATAGCTACATGATGTCCTCAAAGACTCTCTCTGATGTTAAAAAGTCAAGTCAAGTCCGCCAGACAGTAGTCCATATGGGACTTTTTGGACTTTTTTTCTGCTCAGAGGGTCCCCAGAAGGTCTAATAGCTACATGATGTCCTTAATGACTCTTTCTGATGTTAAAAAGTCAAGTCAAGTCCCCCAGACAGTAGTCCATATCGGAGCTTTTGAACTTTTTTTCTGCTCAGAGGGTCCCCAGAAGGTCTAATAGCTACATTGTTTCCTCAAAGTCTAAAAGCTCAAGTCTAAAAGCTACTTGATGTCCTCAAAGACTCTTTCTGATGTTAAAAATTTAAGTCCGCCCATCAGTAGTCCATATGGGACTTTTTGAACTTTTTTCTGCTCAGAGGGTCCACAGAAGGTCTAAAAGCTACATGATGTCCTCAAAGACTCTTTCTTATGTTAAAACGTCAAGTGAAGTCCTCCAGAAAGTAGTCCATATGGTACCTTTTGAACTTTTTTTCTGCTCAGAGGGTCCACAGAAGGTCTAAAAGCTACATGATGTCCTCAAAGACTCTTTCTGATGTTAAAAAGTCAAGTCAAGTTCGCCAGACAGTAGTCCATATGGGACTTGTTGAACTTTTTTATGCTCAGAGGGTCCCCAGAAGATCTAATAGCTACATGATCTCCTCAAAGACTCTTTATGATGTTAAAACGTCAACTGAAGTCCTCCAGAAAGTAGTCCATATGGTACCTTTTGAACTTTTTTTCTGCTCAGAGGGTCCACAGAAGGTCTAAAAGCTACATGATACCCTCAAAGACTCTTTCTGATGTTAAAAAGTCAAGTCAAGTTCGCCAGACAGTAGTCCATATGGGACTTGTTGAACTTTTTTTCTGCTCAGAGGGTCCCCAGAAGATCTAATAGCTACATGATGTCCTCAAAGACTCTCTCTGATGTTAAAAAGTCAAGTCAAGTCCGCCAGACAGTAGTACATATGGGAGCTTTTGAACTTGTTTTCTGCTCAGAGGGTCCCCAGAAGGTCTAATAGCTACATTGTTTCCTCAAAGTCTAAAAGCTCAAGTCTAAAAGCTACTTGATGTCCTCAAAGACTCTTTCTGATGTTAAAAAGTCAAGTCAAGTTCGCCAGACAGTAGTCCATATGGGACTTGTTGAACTTTTTTTATGCTCAGAGGGTCCCCAGAAGATCTAATAGCTACATGATGTCCTCAAAGACTCTTTATGATGTTAAAACGTCAACTGAAGTCCTCCAGAAAGTAGTCCATATGGTACCTTTTGAACTTTTTTTCTGCTCAGAGGGTCCACAGAAGGTCTAAAAGCTACATGATGCCCTCAAAGACTCTTTCTGATGTTAAAAAGTCAAGTCAAGTTCGCCAGACAGTAGTCCATATGGGACTTGTTGAATTTTTTTTATGCTCAGAGGGTCCCCAGAAGATCTAATAGCTACATGATGTCCTCAAAGACTCTTTATGATGTTAAAACGTCAACTGAAGTCCTCCAGAAAGTAGTCCATATGGTACCTTTTGAACTTTTTTTCTGCTCAGAGGGTCCACAGAAGGTCTAAAAGCTACATGATGCCCTCAAAGACTCTTTCTGATGTTAAAAAGTCAAGTCAAGTTCGCCAGACAGTAGTCCATATGGGACTTGTTTAACTTTTTTTCTGCTCAGAGGGTCCCCAGAAGATCTAACAGCTACATGATGTCCTTAATGATTCTTTCTGATGTTAAAAGTCAAGTCAAGTCCCCCAGACAGTAGTCCATATGGGAGCTTTTGAACCTTTTTTTCTGCTCAGAGGGTCCACATAAGGTCTTAAAGCTACATGATGTCCTCATAGACTCTTTCTGATGTAAAAAGGTCAAGTGAAGACCTCCAGACAGTAGTCCATATGGTACCTTTTGAATTTTTTTCTGCTCAGAGGGTCCACAGAAGGTCTAAAAGTTACATGATGTCCTCAAAGACTCTTTTTGATGTTAAAAAGTCAAGTCAAATCCGCCAGACAGTAGTCCATATCGGACCTTTTGAACTTTTTTTCTGCTCAGAGGGTCCACAGAAGGTCTAAAATCTACATCATGTCCTCAAAGACTCTTTCTGATGTTAAAAAGTCAAGTCAAGTCCGCCAGACAGTAGTCAATATGGGACCTGTTGAACTTTTATTCTGCTCAGAGGGTCCCCAGAAGATCTAATAGCTACATGATGTCCTCAAAGACTCTTTTTGATGTTAAAAAGTCAAGTCAAGTCCGCCAGACAGTAGTCCATATGGGAGCTTTTGAACTTTTTTTATGCTCAGAGGATCCCCAGAAGGTCTAATAGCTACATGATGTCCTTAATGACTCTTTCTGATGTTAAAAAGTCGTCAAATCCGCCAGACAGTAGTCCTTATGGGACCTTTTGAACTTTTTTTCTCCTTAGAGAGTCCCCAGAAGGTCTAAAAGCTTCATGATGTCCTCATAGACTCTTTCTGATGTTAAAAAGTCAAGTCAAGTCTGCCAGACAGAAGTACATATGGAAACTTTTGAACTTTTTTTATGCTCAGAGGGTCCCAAGAAGATCTAATCGCTACATGATGTCCTCAAAGACTCTTTCTGATGTTAAAAAGTCAAGTCCGCCAGACAGAAGTCCATATGGGAACTTTTGAAATATTTTTCTGCTCAGAGGGTCCCCAGAAGATCTAATAGCTACATGATGTCCTCAAAGACTCTTTCTGATGTTAAAAAGTCAAGTGAAGACCTCCAGACAGTTGTCCATATGGTACCTTTTGAACTTTTTTTCTGCTCAGAGGGTCCCCAGAAGGTCTAAAAGCTACATGATGTCCTCAAAGACTCTTTCTGATGTTAAAAAGTCAAGTCAAGCCGCCAGACAGTAGTCAATATGGGACTTGTTGAACTTTTATTCTGCTCAGAGGGTCCCCAGAAGATCTAATAGCTACATGATGTCCTCAAAGACTCTTTTTGATGTTAAAAAGTCAAGTCAAGTCCGCCAGACAGAAGTCCATATGGAAACTTTTGAACTTTTTTTATGCTCAGAGGGTCCCAAGAAGATCTAATAGCTACATGATGTCCTCAAAGACTCTTTCTGATGTTAAAAAGTCAAGTCAAGTCCGCCAGACAGAAGTCCATATGGGAACTTTTGAACTATTTTTCTGCTCAGAGGGTCCCCAGAAGATCTAATAGCTACATGATGTCCTCAAAGACTCTTTCTGATGTTAAAAAGTCAAGTGAAGACCTCCAGACAGTTGTCCATATGGTACCTTTTTACCTTTTTTTCTGCTCAGAGGGTCCCCAGAAGGTCTAAAAGCTACATGATGTCCTCAAAGACTCTTTCTGATGTTAAAAAGTCAAGTCAACTCCGCCAGACAGCAGTCGATATTGGACCTTTGAAACTTTTTTTCTGCTCAGAGGGTCCAAAGAAGGTCTAAAAGCTACATGATGTCCTCATACACTCTTTCTGATGTTAAAAAGTCAAGTGAAGTCCTCCAGACAGTAGTCCATATAGTACCTTTTGAACTTTTTTTATGCTCATAGGGTCCCCAGAAGGTCTAATAGCTACATGATGTCCTTAATGACTCTTTCTGATGTTAAAAAGTCGTCAAATCCGCCAGACTGTAGTCCTTATGGGACCTTTTGAACTTTTTTTCTCCTTAGAGAGTCCCCAGAAGGTCTAAAACCTACATGATGTCCTCATAGACTCTTTCTGATGTTAAAAACTCAAGTCAAGTCCGCCAGACAGATGTCCATATGGAAACTTTTGAACTTTTTTTTATTCTCAGAGGGTCCCAAGAAGATCTAATAGCTACATGATGTCCTCAAAGACTCTTTCTGATGTTAAAAAAGTCAAGTCAAGTCCGCCAGACAGTAGTCCATATGGTAGCTTTTGAACTTTTTTTATGCTCAGAGGGTCCCTAGAAGTTCTAATAGCTACATGATGTCCTTAATGACTCTTTCTGATGTTCAAAAGTCATCAAGTCCGCCAGACAGTAGTCCATATGGGACCTTTTGATCTTTTTTTCTACTCAGAGGGTCCACAGAAGGTCTAAAAGCTACATGATGTCCTCAAAGACTCTTTCTGATGTTAAAAGTCAAGTCAAGTCCGCCAGACAGTAGTCCATATGGGACCTTGTGATCTTTTTTTTCTACTCAGAGGGTCCACAGAAGGTCTAATAGCTACATGATGTCCTTAATGACTCTTTCTGATGTTAAAAGTCAAGTCAAGTCGGCCAGACAGTAGTCCATATGGGACCTTTTGATCTTTTTTTCTACTCAGAGGGTCCACAGAAGCTACATGATGTCCTCAAAGACTCTTTCTTATGTTAAAAGTCGTCAAGTCTGCCAGACAGTAGTCCATATGGGACCTTTTGATCTTTTTTTCGACTCAGAGGGTCCACAGAAGGTCTAAAACCTACTTGATGTCCTCATAGACTCTTTCTGATGTTTAAAAGTCAAGTCAAGTCCGCCAGACAGTAGTCCATATGGGACCTTTTGAACTTTTTTCTGCTCAGACGGTCCTGAGACGATCTAATAGCTACATGATGTCCTCAAAGACTCTCTCTGAAGTTAAAAAGTCAAGTCAAGTCCGTCAGACAGTAGTCCATATGGGAGCTTTTAAACTTTGTTTCTGCTCAGAGGGTCCCCAGAAGGTCTAATATTTACATGATGTCCTTAATGACTCTTTCTGATGTTAAAAAGTCGGCAAGTCCGCCAGACAGTAGTCCTTATGGGACCTTTTGAACTTTTTTTCACCTTCGAGAGTCCCAAGAAGGTATAAAACCTCCTTGATGTCCGCATAGACTTTGGAAATGTTAAAAAGTCAAGTCAAGTCCGCCAGACAGTAGTTCATATGGACCTTTCAAACTTTTTTCTAATCAGAGGGTCCACAGAAGGTCTAAACTCTACATGATGTCCTCAAAGACTCTTTCTGATGTTAAAAAGTCAAATCAAGTCCACCAGACAGTAGTCCATATGGGACTTTTTGAACTTGTTTTCTGCTCAGAGGGTCCACAGAAGGTCTAAAAGTTACATGATGTCCTCATAGGCTCTTTCTGATGTTAAAGCGTCAAGTGAAGTCCTCCAGACAGTAGTCCATATGGGACTTGTTGAACTTTTTTTCTGCTCAGAGGGTCCCCAGAAGATCTAATAGCTACATGATGTCCTCAAAGACACTTTCTGATGTTAAAAAGTCAAGTCAAGTCCGCCAGACAGTAGTCCATATGGGAGCTTTTGAACTTTTTTTATGCTCAGACGGTCCCCAGAAGGTCCAATAGCTACATGATGTCCTTAATGACTCTTTCTGATGTTAAAAAGTCGTCAAATCCGCCAGACAGTAGTCCTTATGGGACCTTTTGAACTTTTTTTCTCCTTAGAGAGTCCCCAGAAGGTCAAAAAGCTACATGATGTCCTCATAGACTCTTTCTGATGTTAAAAATTCAAATCAAGTTCGCCAGACAGTAGTCCATATGGGACTTGTTGAACTTTTTTTCTGCTCAGAGGGTCCCCAGAAGATCTAATAGCTACATGATGTCCTCAAAGACTCTCTCTGATGTTAAAAAGTCAAGTCAAGTCCGCCAGACAGTAGTACATATGGGAGCTTTTGAACTTGTTTTCTGCTCAGAGGGTCCCCAGAAGGTCTAATAGCTACATTGTTTCCTCAAAGTCTAAAAGCTCAAGTCTAAAAGCTACTTGATGTCCTCAAAGACTCTTTCTGATGTTAAAAATTTAAGTCCGCCCATCAGTAGTCCATATGGGACTTTTTGAACTTTTTTCTGCTCAGAGGGTCCACAGAAGGTCTAAAAGCTACATGATGTCCTCAAAGACTCTTTCTTATGTTAAAAGTCAAGTCAAGTCGGCCAGACAGTAGTCCATATGGGACCTTTTGATCTTTTTTTCTACTCAGAGGGTCCACAGAAGCTACATGATGTCCTCAAAGACTCTTTCTGATGTTAAAAGTCGTCAAGTCTGCCAGACAGTAGTCCATATGGGACCTTTTGATCTTTTTTTCGACTCAGAGGGTCCACAGAAGGTCTAAAACCTACTTGATGTCCTCATAGACTCTTTCTGATGTTTAAAAGTCAAGTCAAGTCCGCCAGACAGTAGTCCATATGGGACCTTTTGAACATTTTTCTGCTCAGACGGTCCTGAGACGATCTAATAGCTACATGATGTCCTCAAAGACTCTCTCTGAAGTTAAAAAGTCAAGTCAAGTCCGTCAGACAGTAGTCCATATGGGAGCTTTTGTACTTTGTTTCTGCTCAGAGGGTCCCCAGAAGGTCTAATATTTACATGATGTCCTTAATGACTCTTTCTGATGTTAAAAAGTCGGCAAGTCCGCCAGACAGTAGTCCTTATGGGACCTTTTGAACTTTTTTTCACCTTCGAGAGTCCCAAGAAGGTATAAAACCTCCTTGATGTCCGCATAGACTCTTTGGAAATGTTAAAAAGTCAAGTCAAGTCCGCCAGACAGTAGTTCATATGGACCTTTCAAACTTTTTTCTAATCAGAGGGTCCACAGAAGGTCTAAACTCTACATGATGTCCTCAAAGACTCTTTCTGATGTTAAAAAGTCAAATCAAGTCCACCAGACAGTAGTCCATATGGGACTTTTTGAACTTGTTTTCTGCTCAGAGGGTCCACAGAAGGTCTAAAAGTTACATGATGTCCTCATAGGCTCTTTCTGATGTTAAAGCGTCAAGTGAAGTCCTCCAGACAGTAGTCCATATGGGACTTGTTGAACTTTTTTTCTGCTCAGAGGGTCCCCAGAAGATCTAATAGCTACATGATGTCCTCAAAGACACTTTCTGATGTTAAAAAGTCAAGTCAAGTCCGCCAGACAGTAGTCCATATGGGAGCTTTTGAACTTTTTTTATGCTCAGACGGTCCCCAGAAGGTCCAATAGCTACATGATGTCCTTAATGACTCTTTCTGATGTTAAAAAGTCGTCAAATCCGCCAGACAGTAGTCCTTATGGGACCTTTTGAACTTTTTTTCTCCTTAGAGAGTCCCCAGAAGGTCAAAAAGCTACATGATGTCCTCATAGACTCTTTCTGATGTTAAAAATTCAAGTCAAGTTCGCCAGACAGTAGTCCATATGGGACTTGTTGAACTTTTTTTCTGCTCAGAGGGTCCCCAGAAGATCTAATAGCTACATGATGTCCTCAAAGACTCTCTCTGATGTTAAAAAGTCAAGTCAAGTCCGCCAGACAGTAGTACATATGGGAGCTTTTGAACATGTTTTCTGCTCAGAGGGTCCCCAGAAGGTCTAATAGCTACATTGTTTCCTCAAAGTCTAAAAGCTCAAGTCTAAAAGCTACTTGATGTCCTCAAAGACTCTTTCTGATGTTAAAAATTTAAGTCCGCCCATCAGTAGTCCATATGGGACTTTTTGAACTTTTTTCTGCTCAGAGGGTCCACAGAAGGTCTAAAAGCTACATGATGTCCTCAAAGACTCTTTCTTATGTTAAAACGTCAAGTGAAGTCCTCCAGAAAGTAGTCCATATGGTTACTTTTGAACTTTTTTTCTGCTCAGAGGGTCCACAGAAGGTCTAAAAGCTACATGATGTCCTCAAAGACTCTTTCTGATGTTAAAAAGTCAAGTCAAGTTCGCCAGACAGTAGTCAATATGGGACTTGTTGAACTTTTATTCCTCTCAGAGGGTCCCCAGAAGATCTAATAGCTACATGATGTCCTCAAAGACTCTTTTTGATGTTAAAAAGTCAAGTCAATTCCGCCAGACAGAAGTCCATATGGAAACTTTTGAACTTTTTTTATGCTCAGAGGGTCCCAAGAAGATCTAATAGCTACATGATGTCCTCAAAGACTCTTTCTGATGTTAAAAAGTCAAGTCAAGTCCGCCAGACAGAAGTCCATATGGGAACTTTTGAACTATTTTTCTGCTCAGAGGGTCCCCAGAAGATCTAATAGCTACATGATGTCCTCAAAGACTCTTTCTGATGTTAAAAAGTCAAGTGAAGACCTCCAGACAGTTGTCCATATGGTACCTTTTTAACTTTTTTTCTGCTCAGAGGGTCCCCAGAAGGTCTAAAAGCTACATGATGTCCTCAAAGACTCTTTCTGATGTTAAAAAGTCAAGTCAACTCCGCCAGACAGCAGTCGATATTGGACCTTTGAAACTTTTTTTCTGCTCAGAGGGTCCAAAGAAGGTCTAAAAGCTACATGATGTCCTCATACACTCTTTCTGATGTTAAAAAGTCAAGTGAAGTCCTCCAGACAGTAGTCCATATAGTACCTTTTGAACTTTTTTTATGCTCATAGGGTCCCCAGAAGGTCTAATAGCTACATGATGTCCTTAATGACTCTTTCTGATGTTAAAAAGTCGTCAAATCCGCCAGACTGTAGTCCTTATGGGACCTTTTGAACTTTTTTTCTCCTTAGAGAGTCCCCAGAAGGTCTAAAACCTACATGATGTCCTCATAGACTCTTTCTGATGTTAAAAAGTCAAGTCAAGTCCGCCAGACAGATGTCCATATGGAAACTTTTGAACTTTTTTTTATTCTCAGAGGGTCCCAAGAAGATCTAATAGCTACATGATGTCCTCAAAGACTCTTTCTGATGTTAAAAAAGTCAAGTCAAGTCCGCCAGACAGTAGTCCATATGGTAGCTTTTGAACTTTTTTTATGCTCAGAGGGTCCCTAGAAGTTCTAATAGCTACATGATGTCCTTAATGACTCTTTCTGATGTTCAAAAGTCATCAAGTCCGCCAGACAGTAGTCCATATGGGACCTTTTGATCTTTTTTTCTACTCAGAGGGTCCACAGAAGGTCTAAAAGCTACATGATGTCCTCAAAGACTCTTTCTGATGTTAAAAGTCAAGTCAAGTCCGCCAGACAGTAGTCCATATGGGACCTTGTGATCTTTTTTTTCTACTCAGAGGGTCCACAGAAGGTCTAAACCTACTTGATATCCTCAAAGACTCTTTCTGATGTTAAAAAGTCAAGTCAAGTCTGCCAGACAGTAGTCCATATGGGACCTTTTGAACTATTTTTTTTGCTCAGGGGGTCCCCAGAAGGTCTAAAAGCTACATGATATCCTCATAGACTCTTTCTGATGTTAAAACGTCAAGTGAAGTCCTCCAGACAGTAGTCCAAATGGTACCTTTTGAACTTTTTTCTGCTCGGAGTGTCCACAGAAGGTCTAATAGCTACATGATGTCCTTAATGACTCTTTCTGATGTTAAAAGTCAAGTCAAGTCGGCCAGACAGTAGTCCATATGGGACCTTTTGATCTTTTTTTCTACTCAGAGGGTCCACAGAAGCTACATGATGTCCTCAAAGACTCTTTCTGATGTTAAAAGTCGTCAAGTCTGCCAGACAGTAGTCCATATGGGACCTTTTGATCTTTTTTTCGACTCAGAGGGTCCACAGAAGGTCTAAAACCTACTTGATGTCCTCATAGACTCTTTCTGATGTTTAAAAGTCAAGTCAAGTCCGCCAGACAGTAGTCCATATGGGACCTTTTGAACTTTTTTCTGCTCAGACGGTCCTGAGACGATCTAATAGCTACATGATGTCCTCAAAGACTCTCTCTGAAGTTAAAAAGTCAAGTCAAGTCCGTCAGACAGTAGTCCATATGGGAGCTTTTAAACTTTGTTTCTGCTCAGAGGGTCCCCAGAAGGTCTAATATTTACATGATGTCCTTAATGACTCTTTCTGATGTTAAAAAGTCGGCAAGTCCGCCAGACAGTAGTCCTTATGGGACCTTTTGAACTTTTTTTCACCTTCGAGAGTCCCAAGAAGGTATAAAACCTCCTTGATGTCCGCATAGACTCTTTGGAAATGTTAAAAAGTCAAGTCAAGTCCGCCAGACAGTAGTTCATATGGACCTTTCAAACTTTTTTCTAATCAGAGGGTCCACAGAAGGTCTAAACTCTACATGATGTCCTCAAAGACTCTTTCTGATGTTAAAAAGTCAAATCAAGTCCACCAGACAGTAGTCCATATGGGACTTTTTGAACTTGTTTTCTGCTCAGAGGGTCCACAGAAGGTCTAAAAGTTACATGATGTCCTCATAGGCTCTTTCTGATGTTAAAGCGTCAAGTGAAGTCCTCCAGACAGTAGTCCATATGGGACTTGTTGAACTTTTTTTCTGCTCAGAGGGTCCCCAGAAGATCTAATAGCTACATGATGTCCTCAAAGACACTTTCTGATGTTAAAAAGTCAAGTCAAGTCCGCCAGACAGTAGTCCATATGGGAGCTTTTGAACTTTTTTTATGCTCAGACGGTCCCCAGAAGGTCCAATAGCTACATGATGTCCTTAATGACTCTTTCTGATGTTAAAAAGTTGTCAAATCCGCCAGACAGTAGTCCTTATGGGACCTTTTGAACTTTTTTCTCCTTAGAGAGTCCCCAGAAGGTCAAAAAGCTACATGATGTCCTCATAGACTCTTTCTGATGTTAAAAATTCAAGTCAAGTTCGCCAGACAGTAGTCCATATGGGACTTGTTGAACTTTTTTTCTGCTCAGAGGGTCCCCAGAAGATCTAATAGCTACATGATGTCCTCAAAGACTCTCTCTGATGTTAAAAAGTCAAGTCAAGTCCGCCAGACAGTAGTACATATGGGAGCTTTTGAACTTGTTTTCTGCTCAGAGGGTCCCCAGAAGGTCTAATAGCTACATTGTTTCCTCAAAGTCTAAAAGCTCAAGTCTAAAAGCTACTTGATGTCCTCAAAGACTCTTTCTGATGTTAAAAATTTAAGTCCGCCCATCAGTAGTCCATATGGGACTTTTTGAACTTTTTTCTGCTCAGAGGGTCCACAGAAGGTCTAAAAGCTACATGATGTCCTCAAAGACTCTTTCTTATGTTAAAAGTCAAGTCAAGTCGGCCAGACAGTAGTCCATATGGGACCTTTTGATCTTTTTTTCTACTCAGAGGGTCCACAGAAGCTACATGATGTCCTCAAAGACTCTTTCTGATGTTAAAAGTCGTCAAGTCTGCCAGACAGTAGTCCATATGGGACCTTTTGATCTTTTTTTCGACTCAGAGGGTCCACAGAAGGTCTAAAACCTACTTGATGTCCTCATAGACTCTTTCTGATGTTTAAAAGTCAAGTCAAGTCCGCCAGACAGTAGTCCATATGGGACCTTTTGAACTTTTTTCTGCTCAGACGGTCCTGAGACGATCTAATAGCTACATGATGTCCTCAAAGACTCTCTCTGAAGTTAAAAAGTCAAGTCAAGTCCGTCAGACAGTAGTCCATATGGGAGCTTTTGAACTTTGTTTCTGCTCAGAGGGTCCCCAGAAGGTCTAATATTTACATGATGTCCTTAATGACTCTTTCTGATGTTAAAAAGTCGGCAAGTCCGCCAGACAGTAGTCCTTATGGGACCTTTTGAACTTTTTTTCACCTTCGAGAGTCCCAAGAAGGTATAAAACCTCCTTGATGTCCGCATAGACTCTTTGGAAATGTTAAAAAGTCAAGTCAAGTCCGCCAGACAGTAGTTCATATGGACCTTTCAAACTTTTTTCTAATCAGAGGGTCCACAGAAGGTCTAAACTCTACATGATGTCCTCAAAGACTCTTTCTGATGTTAAAAAGTCAAATCAAGTCCACCAGACAGTAGTCCATATGGGACTTTTTGAACTTGTTTTCTGCTCAGAGGGTCCACAGAAGGTCTAAAAGTTACATGATGTCCTCATAGGCTCTTTCTGATGTTAAAGCGTCAAGTGAAGTCCTCCAGACAGTAGTCCATATGGGACTTGTTGAACTTTTTTTCTGCTCAGAGGGTCCCCAGAAGATCTAATAGCTACATGATGTCCTCAAAGACACTTTCTGATGTTAAAAAGTCAAGTCAAGTCCGCCAGACAGTAGTCCATATGGGAGCTTTTGAACTTTTTTTATGCTCAGACGGTCCCCAGAAGGTCCAATAGCTACATGATGTCCTTAATGACTCTTTCTGATGTTAAAAAGTCGTCAAATCCGCCAGACAGTAGTCCTTATGGGACCTTTTGAACTTTTTTTCTCCTTAGAGAGTCCCCAGAAGGTCAAAAAGCTACATGATGTCCTCATAGACTCTTTCTGATGTTAAAAATTCAAGTCAAGTTCGCCAGACAGTAGTCCATATGGGACTTGTTGAACTTTTTTTCTGCTCAGAGGGTCCCCAGAAGATCTAATAGCTACATGATGTCCTCAAAGACTCTCTCTGATGTTAAAAAGTCAAGTCAAGTCCGCCAGACAGTAGTCCATATGGGACTTTTTGGACTTTTTTTCTGCTCAGAGGGTCCCCAGAAGGTCTAATAGCTACATGATGTCCTTAATGACTCTTTCTGATGTTAAAAAGTCAAGTCAAGTCCCCCAGACAGTAGTCCATATCGGAGCTTTTGAACTTTTTTTCTGCTCAGAGGGTCCCCAGAAGGTCTAATAGCTACATTGTTTCCTCAAAGTCTAAAAGCTCAAGTCTAAAAGCTACTTGATGTCCTCAAAGACTCTTTCTGATGTTAAAAATTTAAGTCCGCCCATCAGTAGTCCATATGGGACTTTTTGAACTTTTTTCTGCTCAGAGGGTCCACAGAAGGTCTAAAAGCTACATGATGTCCTCAAAGACTCTTTCTTATGTTAAAACGTCAAGTGAAGTCCTCCAGAAAGTAGTCCATATGGTACCTTTTGAACTTTTTTTCTGCTCAGAGGGTCCACAGAAGGTCTAAAAGCTACATGATGTCCTCAAAGACTCTTTCTGATGTTAAAAAGTCAAGTCAAGTTCGCCAGACAGTAGTCCATATGGGACTTGTTGAACTTTTTTATGCTCAGAGGGTCCCCAGAAGATCTAATAGCTACATGATCTCCTCAAAGACTCTTTCTGATGTTAAAACGTCAACTGAAGTCCTCCAGAAAGTAGTCCATATGGTACCTTTTGAACTTTTTTTCTGCTCAGAGGGTCCACAGAAGGTCTAAAAGCTACATGATACCCTCAAAGACTCTTTCTGATGTTAAAAAGTCAAGTCAAGTTCGCCAGACAGTAGTCCATATGGGACTTGTTGAACTTTTTTTCTGCTCAGAGGGTCCCCAGAAGATCTAATAGCTACATGATGTCCTCAAAGACTCTCTCTGATGTTAAAAAGTCAAGTCAAGTCCGCCAGACAGTAGTACATATGGGAGCTTTTGAACTTGTTTTCTGCTCAGAGGGTCCCCAGAAGGTCTAATAGCTACATTGTTTCCTCAAAGTCTAAAAGCTCAAGTCTAAAAGCTACTTGATGTCCTCAAAGACTCTTTCTGATGTTAAAAAGTCAAGTCAAGTTCGCCAGACAGTAGTCCATATGGGACTTGTTGAACTTTTTTTATGCTCAGAGGGTCCCCAGAAGATCTAATAGCTACATGATGTCCTCAAAGACTCTTTATGATGTTAAAACGTCAACTGAAGTCCTCCAGAAAGTAGTCCATATGGTACCTTTTGAACTTTTTTTCTGCTCAGAGGGTCCACAGAAGGTCTAAAAGCTACATGATGCCCTCAAAGACTCTTTCTGATGTTAAAAAGTCAAGTCAAGTTCGCCAGACAGTAGTCCATATGGGAATTGTTGAATTTTTTTTATGCTCAGAGGGTCCCCAGAAGATCTAATAGCTACATGATGTCCTCAAAGACTCTTTATGATGTTAAAACGTCAACTGAAGTCCTCCAGAAAGTAGTCCATATGGTACCTTTTGAACTTTTTTTCTGCTCAGAGGGTCCACAGAAGGTCTAAAAGCTACATGATACCCTCAAAGACTCTTTCTGATGTTAAAAAGTCAAGTCAAGTTCGCCAGACAGTAGTCCATATGGGACTTGTTGAACTTTTTTTCTGCTCAGAGGGTCCCCAGAAGATCTAATAGCTACATGATGTCCTCAAAGACTCTCTCTGATGTTAAAAAGTCAAGTCAAGTCCGCCAGACAGTAGTACATATGGGAGCTTTTGAACTTGTTTTCTGCTCAGAGGGTCCCCAGAAGGTCTAATAGCTACATTGTTTCCTCAAAGTCTAAAAGCTCAAGTCTAAAAGCTACTTGATGTACTCAAAGACTCTTTCTGATGTTAAAAAGTCAAGTCAAGTTCGCCAGACAGTAGTCCATATGGGACTTGTTGAACTTTTTTTATGCTCAGAGGGTCCCCAGAAGATCTAATAGCTACATGATGTCCTCAAAGACTCTTTATGATGTTAAAACGTCAACTGAAGTCCTCCAGAAAGTAGTCCATATGGTACCTTTTGAACTTTTTTTCTGCTCAGAGGGTCCACAGAAGGTCTAAAAGCTACATGATGCCCTCAAAGACTCTTTCTGATGTTAAAAAGTCAAGTCAAGTTCGCCAGACAGTAGTCCATATGGGACTTGTTGAACTTTTTTTATGCTCAGAGGGTCCCCAGAAGATCTAATAGCTACATGATGCCCTCAAAGACTCTCTCTGATGTTAAAAAGTAAAGTCAAGTCCGCCAGACAGTAGTACATATGGGAGCTTTTGAACTTGTTTTCTGCTCAGAGGGTCCCCAGAAGGTCTAATAGCTACATTGTTTCCTCAAAGTCTAAAAGCTCAAGTCTAAAAGCTACTTGATGTCCTCAAAGACTCTTTCTGATGTTAAAAAGTCAAGTCCGCCCTTCAGTAGTCCATATGGGACTTTTTGAACTTTTTTCTGCTCAGAGGGTCCACAGAAGGTCTGCAAGCTACATGATGTCCTCAAAGACTGTTTCTTATGTTAAAAGTCAAGTCAAGTCCGCCAGACAGTAGTCCATATGGGACCTTTTGATCTTTTTTCTACTCAGAGGGTCCACAGAAGGTCTAAAAGCTACATGATGTCCTCAAAGACTCTTTCTGATGTTAAAGCGTCAAGTGAAGTCCTCCAGACAGTAGTCCATATGGTACCTTTTGAACTTTTTTTCTGCTCAGAGGGTCCACAGAAGGTCTAAAAGCTACATGATGTCCTCAAAGACTCTTTCTGATGTTAAAAAGTCAAGTCAAGTCCACCAGACAGTAGTCCATATGGCAGCTTTTGAACTTTTTTTCTGCTCAAAGGGTCCCCAGAAGGTCTAATAGCTACATGATGTCCTTAATGACTCTTTCTGATGTTAAAAGTCAAGTCAAGTCCCCCAGACAGTAGTCCATATCAGAGCTTTTGAACTTTTTTTCTGCTCAGAGGGTCCACAGAAGGTCTAAAAGCTACATGATACCCTCAAAGACTCTTTCTGATGTTAAAAAGTCAAGTCAAGTTCGCCAGACAGTAGTCCATATGGGACTTGTTGAACTTTTTTTCTGCTCAGAGGGTCCCCAGAAGATCTAATAGCTACATGATGTCCTCAAAGACTCTCTCTGATGTTAAAAAGTCAAGTCAAGTCCGCCAGACAGTAGTACATATGGGAGCTTTTGAACTTGTTTTCTGCTCAGAGGGTCCCCAGAAGGTCTAATAGCTACATTGTTTCCTCAAAGTCTAAAAGCTCAAGTCTAAAAGCTACTTGATGTCCTCAAAGACTCTTTCTGATGTTAAAAAGTCAAGTCAAGTTCGCCAGACAGTAGTCCATATGGGACTTGTTGAACTTTTTTTATGCTCAGAGGGTCCCCAGAAGATCTAATAGCTACATGATGTCCTCAAAGACTCTTTATGATGTTAAAACGTCAACTGAAGTCCTCCAGAAAGTAGTCCATATGGTACCTTTTGAACTTTTTTTCTGCTCAGAGGGTCCACAGAAGGTCTAAAAGCTACATGATGCCCTCAAAGACTCTTTCTGATGTTAAAAAGTCAAGTCAAGTTCGCCAGACAGTAGTCCATATGGGACTTGTTGAACTTTTTTTATGCTCAGAGGGTCCCCAGAAGATCTAATAGCTACATGATGCCCTCAAAGACTCTCTCTGATGTTAAAAAGTAAAGTCAAGTCCGCCAGAGAGTAGTACATATGGGAGCTTTTGAACTTGTTTTCTGCTCAGAGGGTCCCCAGAAGGTCTAATAGCTACATTGTTTCCTCAAAGTCTAAAAGCTCAAGTCTAAAAGCTACTTGATGTCCTCAAAGACTCTTTCTGATGTTAAAAAGTCAAGTCCGCCCTTCAGTAGTCCATATGGGACTTTTTGAACTTTTTTCTGCTCAGAGGGTCCACAGAAGGTCTGCAAGCTACATGATGTCCTCAAAGACTGTTTCTTATGTTAAAAGTCAAGTCAAGTCCGCCAGACAGTAGTCCATATTGGACCTTTTGATCTTTTTTCTACTCAGAGGGTCCACAGAAGGTCTAAAAGCTACATGATGTCCTCAAAGACTCTTTCTGATGTTAAAGCGTCAAGTGAAGTCCTCCAGACAGTAGTCCATATGGTACCTTTTGAACTTTTTTTCTGCTCAGAGGGTCCACAGAAGGTCTAAAAGCTACATGATGTCCTCAAAGACTCTTTCTGATGTTAAAAAGTCAAGTCAAGTCCGCCAGACAGTAGTCCATATGGCAGCTTTTGAACTTTTTTTCTGCTCAAAGGGTCCCCAGAAGGTCTAATAGCTACATGATGTCCTTAATGACTCTTTCTGATGTTAAAAGTCAAGTCAAGTCCCCCAGACAGTAGTCCATATCGGAGCTTTTGAACTTTTTTTCTGCTCAGAGGTTCCACAGAAGGTGTAAAAGCTACATGATGTCCTCATAGACTCTTTCTGATGTTAAAACTTCAAGTGAAGTCCTCCAGACAGTAGTCCATATGGGACCTTTTGATCTTTTCTACTCAAAGGGTCCACAGAAGGTCTAAAAGCTACATGATGTCCTCAAAGACTCTTTCTGATGTTAAAAAGTCGTCAAGTCCGCCAGACAGTAGTCCATATGGGACTTGTTGAACTTTTTTTCTACTCAGAGGGTCCACAGAAGGTCTAAAAGCTACTTGATGTCCTCATAGACTCTTTCTGATGTTAAAAAGTCAAGTCAAGTCCGCCAGACAGTAGTCCATATGGTACCTTTTGAACTTTTTTTCTGCTCAGAGGGTCCACAGAAGGTCTAAAAGCTACATGATGTCCTCAAAGACTCTTTTTGATGTTAAAACGTCAAGTGAAGTCATCCAGACAGTAGTCCAAATGGTACATTTTGAACTTTTTTTCTGCTCAGAGCGTCCACAGAAGGTCTAATAGCTATATGATGTCCTTAATGACTCTTTTTGATGTTAAAAGTCAAGTCAAGTCGGCCAGACAGTAGTCCATATGGGACCTTTTGATATTTTTTTCTACTCTGAGGGTCCACAGAAGCTACATTATGTCCTCAAAGACTCTTTTTCTGATGTTAAAAGTCGTCAAGTCTGCCAGACAGTAGTCCATATGGGACCTTTTGATCTTTTTTTCTACTCAGAGGGTCCACAGAAGGTCTAAAAGCTATTTGATGTCCTCATAGACTCTTTCTGATGTTAAAAAGTCGTCAAGTCCGCCAGACAGTAGTCCATATGGGACCTTTTGAACTTTTTTCTGCTCGGAGGGTCACCAGAAGATCTAAAAGCTATGTGATGTCCTTAAAGACTCTTTCTGATGTTAAAAAGTCAAGTCAAGTTCGCCAGACAGTAGTCCATATTGGAGATTTTGAACTTTTTGTCTGCTCAGAGGGTCCCCAGAAGGTCTAAAAGCTATGTGATGTCCTTATTGACTCTTTTTGATGTTAAAACCGCCATACAGTAGACCATATGGGACCTTTTGAACTTTTTTTCTGCTCAGAGGGTCCACAAAAGGTCTAAAAGCTATGTGATGTCCTTATAGACACTTTCTGATGTTCAAAAGTCAAGTCAAGTACCCTAGACTGTAGTCCTTATGGGACCTTTTGAACTTTTTTTCTCCTCAGAAGCTCCCCAGAAGGTCTAAAAGCTACATTATGTCCTCAAAGACTCTTTCTGATGTTAAAAAGTCAAGTCAAGTCCGCCAGACAGTAGTCCATATGCGATCTTTTGAACTTTTTTCTCAGAGGGTCCCCAGAAGGTCTAATAGCTACATGATGTCCTCAAAGACTCTCTCTGATGTTAAAAAGTCAAGTCTAGTCTGCCAGACAGTAGTCCTTAAGGGAGCTTTTGATCTTTTTTTCTGCTCAGAGGGTCCCCAGAAGGTCTAAAACCTACAGATGTCCTCATTGACTCATTCTGATGTTTAAAATTCAATTCAGGTGCCAGTCACTAGTCCATATGGGACCTTTTGAACTATTTTTCTGCTCAGAGGGTCCACAGAAGGTCTAAAAGCTACATGATGTCCTCAAAGACTCTTTCTGATGTTAAAAAGTCAAGTCAAGTCCGCCAGACAGTAGTCCATATGGGACTTTTTGGACTTTTTTTCTGCTCAGAGGGTCCCCAGAAGGTCTAATAGCTACATGATGTCCTTAATGACTCTTTCTGATGTTAAAAAGTCAAGTCAAGTCAACCAGACAGTAGTCCATATGGGACTTGTTGAACTTTTTTTCTGCTCAGAGGGTCCACAGAATGTCTAAAAGCTACATGATTTCCTCAAAGTCGAAAAGCTCAAGTCTAAAAGCTACTTGATGTCCTCAAAGACTCTTTCTGATGTTAAAAAGTCAAGTCAAGTCCGCCAGACAGTAGTCCATATGGGACTTTTTTAACTTTTTTTCTGCTCAGAGGGTCCACAGAAGGTCTAAAAGCTACATGATGTCCTCAAAGACTCTTTCTAATGTTAAAAGTCAAGTCAAGTCCGCCATACAGTAGTCCATATGGGACCTTTTGATCTTTTTTTCTACTCAGAGGGTCCACAGAAGGTCTAATAGCTACATGGTGTCCTCATTGACTTTTTCTGATGTTAAAAAGCCAAGTCAAGTCCGCCAGACAGTAGTCCATATGGGAACTTTTGAACTTTTTTTAAGCTCTGAGGGTCCCCAGAAGGTCTAATAGCTACATTATTTCCTTCAAGTCTAAAAGCTACTTGATGTCCTCATAGACTCTTTCTGATGTTTAAAATTCAAGTCAAGTCCGCCAGACACTCGTCCATATGGGACCTTTTGAACTTTTTTTCTGCTCAGAGGGTCCCCAGAAGTTCTAAAAGCTACGTGATGTCCTTAAAGACTCTTTCTGATGTTAAAAAGTCAAGTCAAGTCCGCCAGACAGTAGTCCATATGGGAGATTGTGAACTTTTTTTCTGCTCAGAGGGTCCCCAGAAGGTCTAAAAGCTACATGATGTCCTCATAGACTCTTTCTGATGTTAAAAAGTCAAGTCAAGTCCGCCAAACACTAGTCCATATGGGACCTTTTGAACTTTTTTTCTCCTCAGAGGGTCCCCAGAAGGTCTAAAAGCTACGTGATGTCCTTAAAGACACTTTCTGATGTTAAAAAGTCAAGTCTAGTCCGCCAGACAGTAGTCCATATGGGATCTTTTGAACTTTTTTTCTGCTCAGAGGGTGTTCAGAAGGTCTAATAGCTACATGATGTCCTCAAAGACTCTCTTTGATGTTAAAAAATCAAGGCTAGTCCGCCAGACAGTAGTCCATATGGGACCTTTTGAACGTTTTTTCTGCTAAGAGGGTCCCCAGAAGGTCTAAAAGCTACATGATGTCCTCAAAGACTCTCTCTGATGTTAAAAAGTCAAGTCAAGTCCGCCAGACAGTAGTCCATATGGGAGCTTTTGAAATTGTTTTCTGCTCAGAGGATCCCCAGAAGGTCTAATAGCTACATGATGTCCTCAAAGACTCTCTCTGATGTTAAAAAGTCAAGTCAAGTCCGCCAGACAGTAGTCCATATGGGACTTTTTGAACTTTTTTTCTGCTCAAAGGGGCCACAGAAGGTCTAAAAGCTACATGATGTCCTCAAAGACTCTTTCTGATGTTAAAAGTCAAGTCAAGTCCGCCATACAGTAGTCCATATGGGACCTTTTGATCTTTTTTTCTACTCAGAGGGTCCACAGAAGGTCTAAAAGCTACATGGTGTCCTCATTGACTTTTTCTGATGTTAAAAAGCCAAGTCAAGTCCGCCAGACAGTAGTCCATATGGGAACTTTTGAACTTTTTTTAAGCTCTGAGGGTCCCCAGAAGGTCTAAAAGCTACATGATGTCCTCAAAGACTCTTTCTGATGTTAAAAAATCAAGTCAAGTCCGCCAGACAGTAGTCCATATGGGACTTTTTGAACTTTTTTTCTGCTCAGAGGGTCCCCAGAAGGTCTAATAGCTACATGATGTCCTTAATGACTCTTTCTGATGTTAAAAAGTCAAGTCAAGTCCGCCAGACAGTAGACCATATGGGACTTGTTGAACTTTTTTTCTGCTCAGAGGGTCCACAGAATGTCTAAAAGCTACATGATTTCCTCAAAGTCGAAAAGCTCAAGTCTAAAAGCTACTTGATGTCCTCAAAGACTCTTTCTGATGTTAAAAAGTCAAGTCAAGTCCGCCAGACAGTAGTCCATATGGGACTTTTTTAACTTTTTTGCTGCTCAGAGGGTCCACAGAAGGTCTAAAAGCTACATGATGTCCTCAAAGACTCTTTCTAATGTTAAAAGTCAAGTCAAGTCCGCCATACAGTAGTCCATATGGGACCTTTTGATCTTTTTTTCTACTCAGAGGGTCCACAGAAGGTCTAAAAGCTACATGGTGTCCTCATTGACTTTTTCTGATCTTAAAAAGCCAAGTCAAGTCTGCCAGACAGTAGTCCATATGGGAACTTTTGAACTTTTTTTAAGCTCTGAGGGTCCCCAGAAGGTCTAAAAGCTACATTATTTCCTCAAAGTCCTAAAGCTCAAGTCTAAAAGCTACTTGATGTCCTCATAGACTCTTTCTGATGTTAAAAAGTCAAGTCAAGTCCGCCAGACAGTAGTCCATATGGGACCTTTTGATCTTTTTTCTCCTCAGAGGGTCCACAGAAGGTCTAAAAGCTACATGATGTCCTCTTAGACTCTTTCTGATGTTAAAAAGTTAAGACAAGTCCGCCAGACAGAAGTCCATATGGGAACTTTTGAACTTTTTTTATGCTCAGAAGGTCCCCAGAAGGTCTAAAAGCTGCTTGATGTCCTCATAGACTCTTTTTGATGTTAAAAAGTCGTCAAGTCCGCCAGACATTAGTCCATATAGGACCTTTCAAACTTTTTTTCTGCTCAGAGGGTCCACAGAAGGTCTAAAAGCTACATCATGTCCTCAAAGACTCTTTCTGATGTTAAAAAGTAAAGTCAAGCCCGCCAGACAGTAGTCCATATGGTACTTTTTGAACATTTTTTCTGCTCTGAGGGTCCACTGAATGTCTAATATCTACATGATATCCTCAAAGACTCTTTCTAATGTTAAAAGTCAAGTCATGTCCGCCAGACAGTAGTCCATATGGGACCTTTTGATCTTTTTTTCAACTCAGAGGGTCCACAGAAGGTCTAAAAGCTACATGATGTCCTCAAAGACTCTTTCTGATTTTAAAAGTCAAGTCATGTCCGCCAGACAGTAGTCCATATGGGACCTTTTGCTCTTTTTTTCTACTCTGAGGGTCCACAGAAGGTCTAAAAGCAACTTGATGTCCTCATAGACTCTTTCTGATGTTAAAAAGTCAAGTCTAGTCCGCCAGACAGTAGTCCATATGGGACCTTTTGAACATTTTTCCTGCTCAGAGGGTCCACAGAAGGTCTAAAAGCTACATGATGTCCTCATGGACTTTCTGATGTTAAAAAGTCAAGTCCGCCAGACAGTAGTCCATAACCTTTTGAACTTTTTTCTGCTTAGAGGGTCCACAGAAGGTCTAAAAGCTACATAATTTCCTTTTTGACTCTTTCTGATATTAAAAAGTCAAGTCAAGTCCGCAAGACAGTAGTCCATATGGGACCTTTTGAACTTTTTTTTCTCCTCAGAGGGTCCACAGAAGGTCTAAAAGCTACATGATGTCCTTATAGACTCTTTCTGATGTTAAAAAGTCAAGTCAAGTCCACCAGATAGTAGTCCATATGGGACCTTTTGAACTTTTTTCTGCTTAGAGGGTCCATAGAAGGTCTAAAAGCTACATAATGTCCTTTTTGACTCTTTCTGATGTTAAAAGGTCAAGTCAAGTCCGCCAGACAGTAGTCCATATGGGACCTTTTGAACTTTTTTTTCTCCTCAGAGGGTCCACAGAAGGTCTAAAAGCTACATGATGTCCTTATGGACTCTTTCTGATGTTAAAAAGTCGTCAAGTCACCTTTTCAACTTTATTTCTGCTCAGAGGGTCCCCAGAAGGTCTAAAAGCTACGTGATGTCCTTATAGACTCTTTCTGATGTTAAAAAGTCAAGTCCGCCAGACAGTACTCCATATGGGACCTTTTGAACTTTTTTCTGCTTAGAGGGTCCACAGAAGGTCTAAAAGCTACATAATGTCCTTTTTGACTCTTTCTGTTGTTAAAAAGTCAAGTCGGCCAGACAGTACTCCATATGGGACCTTTTGAACTTTATTTCTGCTCAGAGGGTCCCCAGAAGGTCTAAAAGCTACGTGATGTCCTTATTGAACCTTTCTAATGTTAAAACTGCCATACAGTAGTCCATATGGGACCTTTTGAACTTTTATCTGCTCAGAGGGTCCCAGAAGGTCTAAAAGCTACATGATGTGCTTAAAGACACTTTCTGATGTTAAAAAGTCAAGTCAAGTCCGCCAGACAGTAGTCCTTATGGGATCTTTTGAACTTTTTTCTGGTCAGAGGGTTCACAGAAGGTCTAAAAGCTACTTGATGTCCACATAGACTCTTTGATGTTAAAAAGTCAAGTCAAGTCCGCCAGACAGTAGTCCATATGGGAGCTTTTGATCTTTGTTTCTGCTCAGAGAGTCCCCAGAAGGTCTAAAAGCTACAGATGTCCTCATTGACTCTTTCTGATGTTAAAAAGTCAAGTCTGCGAGACAGTAGTCCATATAGGACCTTTTGAACTTTTTTCTGCTCAGAGGGTCCAGAGAAGGTCTAAAAGCTACATAATGTCCTTATAGTCACTTTCTGATGTTAAAAAGTCAAGTCAAGTCCTCCAGACAGTAGTCCATATGGGACCTTTTTAACTTTTTTTCTCCTCAGCAGGTCTAAAAGCTACAGATGTCCTCATAGACTCTTTCTGATGTTAAAAAGTCAAGTCAAGTCCGCCATACAGTAGTCCGTATGAGACCTTTTGAACTTTTTTCTGCTCAGAGGGTTTACAGAAGGTCTAAAAGCTATGTGATGCCCTTATAGACACTTTTTGATGTTAAAAAGTCAACTCAAGTCAACCCGATAGTTTTCCTTATGGAACCTTTTGAACTTTATTTCTGCTCAGCGGTTCCCCAGAAGGTCTAAAGGCTACATGATGTCCTTAAAGACTCTTTCTGATGTTTAAAATTCAAGTCAAGTCCGCCAGACACTCGTCCATATGGGACCTTTTGAACTTTTTTTCTCCTCAGAGGGTCCCCAGAAGTTCTAAAAGCTACGTGATGTCCTTAAAGACTCTTTCTGATGTTAAAAAGTCAAGTCAAGTCCGCCAGACAGTAGTCCATATGGGAGATTGTGAACTTTTTTTCTGGTCAGAGGGTCCCCAGAAGGTCTAGAAGCTATGTGATGTCCTTGTTGACTCTTTCTGATTTTAAAACCGCCATTCAGTAGTCCACATAGGACCTTTTGACCTTTTTTTCTGCTCAGATGGTCCACAAAAGGTCTAAAAGCTATGTGATGTCCTTATAAACACTTTCTGATGTTCAAAACAAGTCAAGTCCACCACACAGTTTTCCTTATGGGACCTTTTGAACTTTTTTTCTCCTCAGAGGGTCCCCAGAAGGTCTAAAAGCTACATGATGTCCTCATAGACTCTTTCTGATGTTAAAAAGTCAAGTCAAGTCCGCCAGACAGTAGTCCATATGGGACCTTTTGAACTTTTTTTCTCCTCAGAGGGTCCCCAGAAGGTCTAAAAGCTACGCGATGTCCTTAAAGACACTTTCTGATGTTAAAAGGTCAAGTCTAGTCCGCCAGACAGTAGTCCATATGGGAGCTTATGATCTTTTTTTCTACTCAGAGGGTCCCCAGAAGGTTTAAAAAGCTACATGATGTCCTTAAAGACTCTTTCTGATGTTGAAAAGTCAAGTCAAGTCCGCCAGACAGTAGTCCATATGGGACCTTTTGAACATTTTTCCTGCTCAGAGGGTCCACAGAAGGTCTAAAAGCTACATGATGTCCTCATGGACTTTCTGATGTTAAAAAGTCAAGTCCGCCAGACAGTAGTCCATATGGGACCTTTTGAACTTTTTTCTGCTTAGAGGGTCCACAGAAGGTCTAAAAGCTACATAATGTCCTTTTTGACTCTTTCTGATGTTAAAAAGTCAAGTCAAGTCCGCCAGACAGTAGTCCATATGAGACCTTTTGAACTTTTTTTTCTCCTCAGAGGGTCCAAAGAAGGTCTAAAAGCTACATGATGCCCTTATAGACTCTTTCTGATGTTAAAAAGTCAAGTCAAGTCCGCCAGACAGTAGTCCATATGGGACCTTTTGAACTTTTTTCTGCTTAGAGGGTCCATAGAAGGTCTAAAAGCTACATAATGTCCTTTTTGACTCTTTCTGATGTTAAAAAGTCAAGTCCGCCAGACAGTAGTCCATATGGGACCTTTTGAACTTTTTTTTCTCCTCAGAGGGTCAAAAGAAGGTCTAAAAGCTACATGATGTCCTTATAGACTCTTTCTGATGTTAAAAAGTCAAGTCACGTCCGCCTGACAGTAGTCCATGTGGGATCTTTTGAACTTTTTTCTGCTCAGAGGGTCCCCAGAAGGTCTAAAAGCTACATGATGTCCTCATTGACTCTTTCTGATGTTAAAAAGTCAAGTCAAGTCCGCCACACAGTAGTCCATATGGGAGCTTTTGAACTTTTTTCTGGTCAGAGGGTCCCAAGAAGGTCTAAAAGCTATGTGATATCCTTATTGACTCTTTCTGATGTTAAAAATTCTAGTCAAGCCCGCCATACAGTAGTCCATATGGGACCTTTTGAACTTTTTTCTCCTCAGAGTGTCCCCAGAAGGTCTAAAAAATACATAATGTCCTCAAAGACTCTCTATGATGTTAAAAAGTCAAGTCAAGTCACCTTTTCAACTTTATTTCTGCTCTGAAGGTCCCCAGAAGGTCTAAAAGCTACGTGATGTCCTTATAGACTCTTTCTGATGTTAAAAAGTCAAGTCCGCCAGACAGTAGTCCACATGGGACCTTTTGAACTTTTTTCTGCTTAGAGGGTCCACAGAAGTTCTAAAAGCTACATAATGTCCTTTTTGACTATTTCTTTTGTTAAAAAGTCAAGTCGGCCAGACAGTAGTCCTTATGGGACCTTTTGAACTTTTTTTCTCCTCAGAGGGTCCCCAGAAGGTCTAAAAGCTACGTGATGTCCTTATTGACTCTTTCTAATGTTAAAACCGCCATACAGTAGTCCATATGGGACCTTTTGAACTTTTTTCTGCTCACAGGGTCCCCAGAAGGTCTAAAAGCTACATGATGTGCTTAAAGACACTTTCTGATGTTAAAAAGTCAAGTCAAGTCCGCCAGACAGTAGTCCATATGCGATCTTTTGAACTTTTTTCTGGTCAGAGGGTTCACAGAAGGTCTAAAAGCTACTTGATGTCCACATAGACTCTTTGATGTTAAAAAGTCAAGTCAAGTCCGCCAGACGGTAGTCCATATGGGAGCTTTTGATCTTTGTTTCTGCTCAGAGAGTCCCCAGAAGGTCTAAAAGCTACAGAGGTCCTCATTGACTCTTTCTGATGTTAAAAAGTCAAGTCTGCGAGACAGTAGTCCATATGGGACCTTTTGAACTTTTTTCTGCTTAGAGGGTCCACAGAAGGTCTAAAAGCTACATAATGTCCTTTTTGACTCTTTCTGATGTTAAAAAGTCAAGTCAAGTCCACCAGACAGTAGTCCATATGGGACCTTTTGAACTTTTTTTTCTCCTCAGAGGGTCCAAAGAAGGTTTAAAAGCTACATGATGTCCTTATAGACTCTTTCTGATGTTAAAAAGTCAAGTCAAGTCCGCCAGAGAGTAGTCCATATGGGACCTTTTGAACTTTTTTCTGCTTAGAGGGTCCATAGAAGGTCTAAAAGCTACATAATGTCCTTTTTGACTCTTTCTGATGTTAAAAAGTCAAGTCCGCCAGACAGTAGTCCATATGGGACCTTTTGAACTTTTTTCTGGTCAGAGGGTCCCCAGAAGGTCTAAAAGCTATGTGATGTCCTTATTGACTCTTTCTGATGTTAAAAATTCTAGTCAAGCCCGCCATACAGTAGTCCATATGGGACCTTTTGAACTTTTTTCTCCTCAGAGTGTTCCCAGAAGGTCTAAAAAATACATAATGTCCTCAAAGCCTCTCTATGATGTTAAAAAGTCAAGTCAAGTCACCTTTTCAACTTTATTTCTGCTCTGAAGGTCCCCAGAAGGTCTAAAAGCTACGTGATGTCCTTATAGACTCTTTCTGATGTTAAAAAGTCAAGTCCGCCAGACAGTAGTCCACATGGGACCTTTTGAACTTTTTTCTGCTTAGAGGGTCCACAGAAGTTCTAAAAGCTACATAATGTCCTTTTTGACTCTTTCTGTTGTTAAAAAGTCAAGTCGGCCAGACAGTAGTCCTTATGGGACCTTTTGAACTTTTTTTCTCCTCAGAGAGTCCCCAGAAGGTCTAAAAGCTACGTGATGTCCTTATTGACTCTTTCTAATGTTAAAACCGCCATACAGTAGTCCATATGGGACCTTTTGAACTTTTTTCTGCTCACAGGGTCCCCAGAAGGTCTAAAAGCTACATGATGTGCTTAAAGAGCTGTCAGAAGAGGCGGAGGTTTAGCTGCTCTTTATAAAGATGTCTATCAATGTAAGCAAATATCATTTGGGAATTACCCGTCTTTCGAATATCTGGGTATTGTGTTAAAAGGTGCTCCACGCATTTTACTTATCATTGTTTACAGGCCTCCAAAATACTCTCCAGCTTTTGCTGAGAACTTAACAGAACTGTTATCAACAATTTCCTCAGAGTTTGACTGCTTTGCCATTGCTGGAGATTTTAACATTCACATAGATAATGCAGAAAACAATATGGCAAAAGAAATCAAAACTGTTTTAAAAACTTTTGATCTGACTCAGCATGTACATGGAGCCACACATAATCGTGGACACACTCTAGATTTACTTATCAGTAAGGGTCTAAACATTTCATCAATTGTTATTAAGGATGTAGCACTGTCTGATCATTTTTGTATTTTCTTTGATATATTGATCTCTCCTGCCATTGAAGGTAGATCTGTGTCTGTCAAGAAGAGATGCTTAAATGAGAACACTAGTGTACTATTTATGAAGGCTATATCTTTAACACCAAGCATATCTGCTGACTCTGTTGATTTTCTCCTTGATTCTTTTAACTCAAAAGTTAAGAGTGTAATTGATGATATTGCTCCTATGAAAGTCAGGAAGAAGAGTGGCAGACAAAAAGCACCTTGGAGAAACTCAACAGCAGTGCAAAATATGAAAAGACAATGCAGAAAAGCAGAGCGCATGTGGCGGAAGACAAAACTTGTAGTCCATTATAACATCTACAAAGACAGCATCCATGCTTTCAATAAGGAACTAAGCAAAGCTAGACAGACTTTTTTCTCGAATATTATAAACAGCAATATAAACAACACGCGCACTCTTTTTGCTACTGTAGAGAGACTGACAAACCCCCCAAGCCAGATTCCCAGTGAAATGCTCTCAGTGAGAAAGTGCAGTGAGTTTGCTTCTTTCTTCTCTGAGAAAATCAATAATATCAGAAAGGTGATCAGCTCATCCTTGAGTTGCGCTGGTGTCAGGCAGATCAGACAACAGCACGAGAAAGTAGCCACTATGTCTGATTTCGAAGAAATTGATGGCAAAATTTTGGAAGAAACCGTACAGCAACTAAAAACATCAACCTGCGCCCTTGATGCACTTCCCACATCTTTTTTCAAAAATGTGTTACACAGCTTAGAAGCAGATCTCCTAGAAGTGGTAAATGCCTCACTTCTCTCTGGGAGTTTTCCGACCTCCCTGAAAACTGCTGTTGTCAAGCCCCTCCTGAAAAAGAGCAATCTGGATAAGACCATATTAAACAACTATAGACCGATCTCAAATCTTCCTTTCATAGGCAAGATCATTGAAAAAGTTATCTTCAATCAGCTGAACAAATTCTTAAGCTCGAATGGATACTTTGACCATTTTCAATCTGGTTTCCGACCGCACCACAGTACAGAGACCGCGCTCATAAAGATAATAAATGATATTCGCTTAAATACTGATACAGGCAAATTATCAGTGCTGGTACTACTCGACCTCAGTGCTGCATTTGACACTGTCGATCACAAAATACTTCTTGACAGGCTGGAAAACTGGGTCGGGCTTTCTGGGATAGTCCTAAAATGGTTCAGGTCATACTTAGGAGGCAGAGGTTATTATGTGAGTATAGGAGACCATAAGTCTGAGTGGACATCCATGACATGCGGAGTCCCTCAAGGCTCAATTCTTGCGCCACTCCTATTCAACCTGTACATGCTCCCAATGAGCCAAATAATGAGAAAGAACCAAATCGCTTACCACAGCTATGCAGACGACATACAGCTCTACTTATCCCTATCGCCTAACGATTACAGCCCCATTGACTCCCTTTGCCAATGCATTGATGAAGTAAACAATTGGATGTGCCAAAACTTTCTTCAGTTAAACAAAGACAAAACTGAAGTCATTGCGTTTGGAAACAAAGATGAAGTTCTCAAGGTTAAGGCATACCTTCAGTCTAGGGGTCAAACAACTAAAAATCAAGTCAGGAATCTGGGTGTGTCTCTGGAGTCAGACCTTAGTTTCAGTAGTCATGTCAAAGCAATAACTAAATCAGCATATTATCACCTGAAAAATATTGCAAGAATTAGATGCTTTGTTTCCAGTCAAGACTTAGAAAAACTTGTGCATGCTTTCATCACCAGTAGGGTGGATTATTGTAATGGACTTCTCACTGGCCTTCCCAAAAAGACCATAAGACAGTTGCAGCTCATACAGAACGCTGCTGCTAGGATTCTGAGCAGAACCAGAAAATATGAACACATCACACCAGTCCTCAGGTCTTTACACTGGCTGCCAGTTACATTTAGGATTGATTTTAAAGTATTATTACTGGTATATAAATCATTCAATGGCCTAGGACCTCAATACATTGCAGATATGCTCACTGAATATAAACCCAACAGATCACTTAGATCATTAGGATCACATCGGCTAGAAATACCAAGGGTTCACTCTAAGCATGGCGAGTCTGCTTTTAGCTACTATGCCAGCCGCAGCTGGAACCAGCTTCCAGAAGAGATCAGATGTGCTCCTACAGTAGTCACATTCAAATCCAGACTCAAAACACATCTGTTTAATTGTGCATTTACTGAATGAGCACTGTGCCACTGTTCGTCCGACTGTTTGCACTGTATTTTATTTTATGTTTTAATTATTCTGATTTCTGTATTTTATCTTTTATTCTAAACTGTTTTAATTATTCTGATTTCTTTTGATTATTTTAATTTCTTCTATGTAAAGCACTTTGAATTACCATTGTGTATGAAATGTGCTATATAAATAAACTTGCCTTGCCTTGCCTTGCCTAAAGACACTTTCTGATGTTAAAAAGTCAAGTCAAGTCCGCCAGACAGTAGTCCATATGGGATCTTTTGAACTTTTTTCTGGTCAGAGGGTCCACAGAAGGTCTAAAAGCTACATGATGTCCACATAGACTCTTTGATGTTAAAAAGTCAAGTCAAGTCCGCCAGACAGTAGTCCATATGGGAGCTTTTGATCTTTGTTTCTGCTCAGAGAGTCCCCAGAAGGTCTAAAACCTACAGATGTCCTCATTGACTCTTTCTGATGTTTAAAATTCAAGTCAAGTCGGCCAGACACTAGTCCATATGGGACCTTTTGAACTTTTTTCTCCTCAGAGGGTCCCCAGAAGGTCTAAAAGCTACGAGATGTCCTTATAGTCACTTTCTGATGTTAAAAAGTCAAGTCAAGTCCTCCAGACAGTAGTCCATATGGGACCTTTTTAACTTTTTTTCTCCTCAGCAGGTCTAAAAGCTACAGATGTCCTCATAGACTCTTTCTGATGTTAAAAAGTCGTCAAGTCCGCCATACAGTAGTCCGTATGAGACCTTTTGAACATTTTTCTGCTCAGAGGGTTTACAGAAGGTCTAAAAGCTATGTGATGTCCTTATAGACACTTTTTGATGTTAAAAAGTCAACTCAAGTCAACCCGATAGTTTTCCTTATGGAACCTTTTGAACTTTATTTCTGCTCAGCGGTTCCCCAGAAGGTCTAAAGGCTACATGATGTCCTTAAAGACTCTTTCTGATGTTTAAAATTCAAGTCAAGTCCGCCAGACACTAGTCTATATGGGACCTTTTGAACTTTTTTTCTCCTCAGAGGGTCCCCAGAAGTTCTAAAAGCTACGTGATGTCCTTAAAGACTCTTTCTGATGTTAAAAAGTCAAGTCAAGTCCGCCAGACAGTAGTCCATATGGGAGATTTTGAACTTTTTTTCTGCTCAGAGGGTCCCCAGAAGGTCTAAAAGCTACGTGATGTCCTTGTTGACTCTTTCTGATTTTAAAACCGCCATTCAGTAGTCCACATGGGACCTTTTGAACTTGTTTTCTGCTCAGATGGTCCACAAAAGGTCTAAAAGCTATGTGATGTCCTTATAGACTCTTTCTGATGTTAAAAAGTCAAGTCAAGTCCGCCAGACACTAGTCCATATGGGACTTGTTGAACTTTTTTTCTCCTCAGAGGGTTCCCAGAAGGTCTAAAAGCTACGTGATGTCCTTATTGACTCTTTCTAATGTTAAAACCGCTATACAGTAGTCCATATGGGACCTTTTGAACTTTTTTCTGCTCAGAGGGTCCCCAGAAGGTCTAAAAGCTACATGATCTGCTTAAAGACACTTTCTGATGTTAAAAACTCAAGTCAAGTCCGCCAGACAGTAGTCCATATGGGAGCTTTTGATCTTTTTTTCTGCTCAGAGAGTCCCCAGAAGGTCTAAAACCTACAGATGTCCTCATTGACTCTTTCTGATGTTTAAAATTCAAGTCAAGTCGGCCAGACACTAGTCCATATGGGACCTTTTGAACTTTTTTCTCCTCAGAGGGTCCCCAGAAGGTCTAAAAGCTACGAGATGTCCTTATAGTCACTTTCTGATGTTAAAAAGTCAAGTCAAGTCCTCCAGACAGTAGTCCATATGGGACCTTTTTAACTTTTTTTCTCCTCAGCAGGTCTAAAAGCTACAGATGTCCTCATAGACTCTTTCTGATGTTAAAAAGTCAAGTCAAGTCCGCCATACAGTAGTCCGTATGAGACCTTTTGAACTTTTTTCTGCTCAGAGGGTTTACAGAAGGTCTAAAAGCTATGTGATGTCCTTATAGACACTTTTTGATGTTAAAAAGTCAACTCAAGTCAACCCGATAGTTTTCCTTATAGAACCTTTTGAACTTTATTTCTGCTCAGCGGTTCCCCAGATGGTCTAAAGCAGGGGTCTCCAACACGTTGCTCGCGAGCTACCAGTAGCTCGTGGTCTGATTGGAGTTAGCTCGCCAAGGCCCCATTCACATATCGCGTCTTTTGCGCACTCAAGTTCATTATTTTAAATGTAGGAAGCTCATAATTGAAGCGACGCGCTCACTTTTTCCAGGCGCAGCGACATGAAAAAATCCATTAGCCACTAAAACTTCTTTGTCATTGTGGAGAGCGCGGTGCATGGTTGCATAACAACGACAGACGCCACGGGAAAATTGGACCGAATTTTACTATTAATAATAAAAGATAAGCTAATGTGCATTGTAAACGTCAGTTATTTATCTTTTTATAAATCTTTTTTGTCAAAACTTTATTTGAACTTGTAGGCTACATACTAGTAGATAACATGTCACAAGACACTTCTTTAAAATCTGGCCATCATTTTTAATGTTGTTATTTTAATGTTTATGTAAACAAAAAGTGCATATTAATGCTAATTATATTTGTTATTTGCTGGTTTTCGACATAACAATTGGTGAATTGATTTTATTGTGTAGTATTAGTACTTCCCTTTCAAGGGAACTTCGAGCTGCGTCAAACGCTGCGGGAACGCCCCTGCGTTGTGCGTCATGAAGCACGTATGGAATCAGCCCAATGGAGAGATGAAACGTCATAGGCGGGTGACGTCATCGACCAGGAAACTATAAAGCACCCCAAAAACACAAGCGCATTAGCTTCTGTGCTTTCAGTCGCGCTACATGTGAATCTGTCCCTGTGTGATATTGTCTGTCTTACATACCCTGCACCACACAAACAATTTATCCCTATATATATATATATTGAGAGATTATGGCGGACGAACAACAGTTTAGAAAGTGTGTTCCTCCCTGCTCGCGTTATTTAACGAGCGGGGATACACATGATCTTTGTGTTGTTTGTTTGGGAGTTCAGCATGCCCAGTTTGCTCTCGAGGGAGCAGACTGTGAGCATTGCGAGCGTTTGCCGTTAAGGACGCTCCGCTCCCGCCGATCGCTCTTTGAGGAGAGCGGTTCGGTGCGCGCTCCCCGCGGTTCGGGTCCCGCTTCTGCCGAGGCAGAGCGGCGGCGCTTATCGTGGGGATCGCAGATGGATCTCACAGCGGGGTTTGAGACGGGCTCTGCCTTATCTCTCCCTTCACCTGTGAGATCCAGTGCCTCAGTCCCGGGTTCGGAAGCACGCGCTGCGGTTTCTTCCGCTCGGGCTGAGGCACCAATGCTGCAGCTATCCAGTTCTGAGGAACTTGATGTTGTTAGTGTTGAGGGAGATGTGGAGGATTCGCCACCCCACACTCCTGAGAGTGATGAGCTTATGGAGGTGTTAACAAGAGCTGTTGAAAAACTTAATATTGAATGGCCAGTGACTAGACAGGAGTCTGTTTCTAAATCAAAGTTGGATGAGAGATTTTTGCCGTCACGTGTGCAGCCTCCACGCCGGTGCCTGCCGTTTTTCCATGATCTCCACACCGAGGTGTCGAAATCATGGAGAAAACCGGTGTCATATAGAGTGTTTAGTCCCCAGACTTCAACATACTCTAATATTATGGGAGCCAAGGCTCATGGTTATGGTGCTTTGCCTCGTGTGGAAGAGACGCTTGCGAGCCATCTCTCCCCCGAAGCAGCATCATCTTTTAAGGCACCGGCATTACCCACCAAGCCTTTAAGAAACACTTCGGCTTTGGTGGGTAAAGCATATTCGGCAACAGGTCAGGCTGTGTCATGTCTGCATACTATGTCAATCTTGCAGGCATACCAGGCTGATCTGCTAAGGGACATGAGTGAGAGTGAGGAGGTCAGTACTGACGTAGTTCGCGAACTGCGTCAGGCTGCTGATTTATCCCTGCGTGCCACCAGAGAATCGGCCAAATTAATGGGTCGTTCTATGGCAGCTCTGGTGGCCGCAGAAAGACATTTGTGGTTAAATCAGACTAATATTAAAGAGAGAGAAAAAGCTTTTCTTTTAGATGCTCCTCTTTCTCCCATGGGGTTGTTTGGTGATGCTGTGAATTCAGTTATCGATAAATTCCAAGAAGAAAAGAAACAAACTGCAGCTTTTAAAAAGTTTCTTCCCCTTAAAGTTCATGTCCCTGGGGCTGCTGGGCGGGAGCAGCCCCGGCCGTCTTCGAGCTCATCACATAGAGCGCAGCAGAGGCAGAGTGTCGGGTCTCGTGCTCCCCCTGCTGGACAGTGGGCTCAGCCGCGACACTCTCAGCCGAAGCCTTCTCCCAGTAGAACTGATCTGAGGACAGTTATATTGGCTAAGAAGGCTTCGGCTAAGAAGAAGTCCTGACGCCAAGCCGTTCAGGATGCTGAGGGTGGTCCCCACCGAGGCGGAAAGGTGTTCACCTCTTTTTACGGTGCCCATTCCTCCTCGGTGCCCTCAGGGGCTCGTTCTGCCAACCCCGCCTTTATGCCGGGGCACAGACGATCCCAGCGAGCGCTTTCCCGAGGGACGCTCGCTCCCTCTGAGGAGGGTCTCAGAGCGGTCAGACCAGTTGTTCCCTGCCGGTGCGCCGTTACAGGGCGCTGCGTCTGCTGCTCAAGTTACACCAGAGGCCAGTCTCGAGAGGCTGGTACCCTTAGTAGAATTTCTGGCAGAGTGGAAAAGCCTTCCAAAAATATCTCATTGGGTCCTGCAGACAGTAGAAAAGGGTTATGCTATCCAGTTCAGGTGTCGTCCACCAAAATTCAGAGGGGTTCTGCACACAGTGGTGGGCCCCGAGCAGGCTCTGGTATTGGAACAAGAGGTGAAAACGCTCCTTCAAAAAGAGGCTATAGAACGGGTTCCTCCTCCCAGTTTGGAGTCAGGTTATTACAGCCGATATTTCATCGTTCCAAAGAAGGATGGGGGGTTGCGTCCAATTTTAGACCTGCGCATATTGAATCGCTCGGTAGGGAAGCTAAAATTCAAGATGCTCACTATCAAGCAGATCGTGTCTCAAATCAGGTCCGAGGACTGGTTTGTCACGATAGATCTGAAGGACGCATACTTCCATGTGTCCATCCTTCCACAACACAGGAAGTTCCTGAGGTTCGCCTTCGGGGGCGAGGCGTACCAGTACAGGGTTCTTCCGTTTGGCCTAGCTTTATCTCCCCGCACTTTCACGAAATGCATGGATGCAGCACTAGTGCCTCTGAGGCTTCAGGGCATTCGGATTCTCAATTACATCGACGATTGGTTGATTTTAGCTCAGACCGAGCAGATGGCGGTTCGGCATCGAGATGTCGTCCTCGCTCATATCAGAAAGTTGGGGTTGAGGCTGAACGCAAAGAAAAGTGTTTTATCTCCTTCCCAGAAGACCACTTTTCTGGGTGTCGTTTGGGATTCGGTATCGATGCGGGCGCGACTCTCTCCGACCCGCATCGCTTCGATTCTCTCAGCTGTGAAACAAGTGAAGCTAGGCCAGCTACTCACTGTCAAGCAGTTTCAGAGACTGTTGGGTCTGATGGCAGCAGCGTCCAACGTTATACCTTGCGGCCTGTTGTACATGAGACCGCTACAGTGGTGGCTCAGGACCAAGGGATTCTCCCCGAGGGGAAATCCGCTCCGCACGTTCAAAGTCACGCAGCGCTGCCTTCGTGCTCTGGTCATGTGGAGAGAAACTTGGTTCCTATCCAAAGGTCCTGTGCTGGGGGCTCTTTGTCGTCGCATAACGCTAACGACGGATGCTTCCCTCACAGGGTGGGGGGCGGTCATGAGTGGTCGCCCAGCCCAAGGTCTGTGGCAGGATCATCATCTTTCGTGGCACATAAATTGTCTAGAGATGTTGGCTGTGTTTCAGGCTCTGAAACACTTCCTATCAGACCTGAGAGGCCATCATGTGTTAGTTCAATCAGACAACACGTCGGTGGTCTCTTATATAAATCATCAGGGGGGCCTGCGGTCTCGCCGGCTTTACAAGTTGGCCCGTCAGATCCTCCTGTGGTCCCAAGGGAAGCTACTATCTCTGAGAGCAATGTATCTCCCTGGGTATTTGAATGTGGTAGCAGACTCCCTGTCGAGGCAGGGGCCGAGGCCAGGGGAATGGAGACTCCACCCCGAGGTGGTGGAGCTCCTTTGGTTGAGTTTCGGTCGCGCCGAGGTGGACCTATTCGCTTCCAGGGAGACCACTCATTGTCATCGGTGGTTCTCCATCACTCTTCCAGCCCCCCTGGGGTTGGATGCTATGGTGCAGCCGTGGCCGAGGTCACGTCTGTACGCCTTTCCCCCGATTGCTCTGTTACCAGGAGTTCTGGAGAGGGTCCGCCGGGACGGGGTCAGTCTACTACTAGTAGCCCCGTTCTGGCCGGCCCGAGTATGGTTTGCGGACCTGATTTCTCTCCTGGACGGTTCTCCTTTGGAGCTCCCGGTCAGGAGGGATCTACTCTCCCAGGCGGGGGGCACGATACTTCACCCCCGCCCAGAATTGTGGAAACTGTGGGCTTGGCCTCTGAGGGGGCCCAGCTCATAGACTCCGGTCTCTCAACCGAGGTTGTTGAGACCATTCTTAACTCCAGAGCTCCATCCACGAGGAAGCTTTATGCCTTGAAGTGGAAACTTTTCACTTCTTGGTGTGGAGAACACCTGCAGGACCCAGTTAACTGCCCAGTGGGTGCAGTGCTGGAATTCCTGCAGGAGCGCTTCTCCACAGGGTTATCCCCCTCCACACTAAAGGTGTATGTGGCGGCACTAGCTGCTTACCACGTCCCTTTCAGTGGAGTTTCTCTTGGGAGACACCCGCTTATAACTCGTTTCCTCCGTGGCACTTTGAGGCTGAGGCCAGCAGTTCGTACGAGGGTGCCGAGTTGGGATCTGGCCATTGTATTAGAAGGTCTTTCCCTAGCTCCTTTTGAACCTATCGAAGAAGTTCCCGAGAAGTTTCTCACTTTTAAGACTATCTTTTTGCTTGCTATCTCTTCACTAAAAAGAATCGGAGATTTGCAGGCTCTGTCGGTTTCACCCTCGTGCCTGGAATTTGCACCTGGCATGGTTAAAGCTTTTCTGCATCCTAGACCAGGTTACGTTCCTAAGGTTCCTACTAATATTGTTAGACCTACGGTTCTGCAGGCTTTCTGTCCTCCTCCATTTATGTCATCGGACCAGGAGAAACTTAATTCACTCTGCCCTGTTAGGGCATTAGACGCTTATGTCCACAGAGCTGCCCTGTGGAGGAAATCAGAACAACTTTTTGTATGTTTCGGGCCACCCAGGAAAGGGTGTCCGGCGTCTAAACAGAGAATGAGCAAGTGGGTGGTTGAGGCTATCTCACTTGCTTATGAGTCGGCTGGCCAGCCTTCACCTTTGGTTGTCCGAGCTCACTCTACCAGGAGTATGGCTGCTTCTAAAGCTCTTTTGTCGGGGGTTTCCCTGAGTGATGTTTGTGATGCGGCTGGATGGTCTTCACCGCATACTTTTATTAAGTTCTATGACCTAGACTTAAGCTCTACCCCTGGGGCACAGGTGCTCTCGTCCTCTGTGCGCTAGTCTCACATGACGGTCATTTGGTCCTATGGCGACGTGGGTATTCGCGTTCCCGCAGCGTTTGACGCAGCTCGAAGTTCCCTTGAAAGGGAACGTCTCGGTTACGTATGTAACCCTAGTTCCCTGATAGGGAACGAGACGCTGCGTCGCTCCGCCATACTCCCGGCACTCCCATTAGCGCTTCCTTCAAGCCTATCAGAAGCTAATGCGCTTGTGTTTTTGGGGTGCTTTATAGTTTCCTGGTCGATGACGTCACCCGCCTATGACGTTTCATCTCTCCATTGGGCTGATTCCATACGTGCTTCATGACGCACAACGCAGGGGCGTTCCCGCAGCGTTTGACGCAGCGTCTCGTTCCCTATCAGGGAACTAGGGTTACATACGTAACCGAGACGTT
The DNA here is from genome assembly GCF_051911475.1 of Siphateles boraxobius. Classification (NCBI taxonomy): domain Eukaryota; kingdom Metazoa; phylum Chordata; class Actinopteri; order Cypriniformes; family Leuciscidae; genus Siphateles; species Siphateles boraxobius. Next base: position 12,316,583 of record NW_027509141.1, on the reverse strand, counting down.
TTTGAACAGGATTCTGTGATAACCGTGATCAATTTGGTCACTATAATCATGAAATGAAATTTTCATGCCATTTCATCTCTAGTTAAGATGCACTATAAAATCAACTATAATTATGTGTTTTGTTTTTACAGTATAATATGCAAAGTACGATTTTCTTTAAAAAAAAAGAATCTCTGATTCTGTACTTTTCTCTGACATTTAAGGGTGACATATGGGCCTACAAAAACACTTTTAGGTCTAAAACAGTTTAGATGGTTGTTAATATGAGAGTTATGAGACATTATTTAAGAGATTTAAGTAGTATATTACATGAGTAGCTCTCTGCCACTATCTTTTTTTAAAAAGTAGCTCTCAAATGAAAAAAGGTTGGAGACCCCTGGTCTAAAGGCTACATGATGTCCTTAATGACTCTTTCTGATGTTTAAAATTCAAGTCAAGTCCGCCAGACACTCGTCCATATGGGACCTTTTGAACTTTTTTTCTCCTCAGAGGGTCCCCAGAAGGTCTAAAAGCTACGTGATGTCCTTAAAGACTCTTTCTGATGTTAAAAAGTCAAGTCAAGTCCGCCAGACAGTAGTCCATATGGGAGATTGTGAACTTTTTTTCTGCTCAGAGGGTCCCCAGAAGTTCTAAAAGCTACGTGATGTCCTTAAAGACTCTTTCTGATGTTAAAAAGTCAAGTCAAGTCCGCCAGACAGTAGTCCATATGGGAGATTGTGAAATTTTTTTCTGCTCAGAGGGTCCCCAGAAGGTCTAAAAGCTACATGATGTCCTCATAGACTCTTTCTGATGTTAAAAAGTCAAGTCAAGTCCGCCAAACACTAGTCCATATGGGACCTTTTGAACTTTTTTTCTCCTCAGAGGGTCCCCAGAAGGTCTAAAAGCTACGTGATGTCCTTAAAGACACTTTCTGATGTTAAAAAGTCAAGTCTAGTCCGCCAGACAGTAGTCCATATGGGATCTTTTGAACTTTTTTTCTGCTCAGAGGGTGTTCAGAAGGTCTAATAGCTACATGATGTCCTCAAAGACTCTCTTTGATGTTAAAAAATCAAGGCTAGTCCGCCAGACAGTAGTCCATATGGGACCTTTTGAACGTTTTTTCTGCTAAGAGGGTCCCCAGAAGGTCTAAAAGCTACATGATGTCCTCAAAGACTCTCTCTGATGTTAAAAAGTCAAGTCAAGTCCGCCAGACAGTAGTTCATATGGGAGCTTTTGAACTTGTTTTCTGCTCAGAGGATCCCCAGAAGGTCTAATAGCTACATGATGTCCTCAAAGACTCTTTCTGATGTTAAAAAATCAAGTCAAGTCCGCCAGACAGTAGTCCATATGGGACTTTTTGAACTTTTTTTCTGCTCAGAGGGTCCCCAGAAGGTCTAATAGCTACATGATGTCCTTAATGACTCTTTCTGATGTTAAAAAGTCAAGTCAAGTCCGCCAGACAGTAGTCCATATGGGACTTGTTGAACTTTTTTTCTGCTCAGAGGGTCCACAGAATGTCTAAAAGCTACATGATTTCCTCAAAGTCTAAAAGCTCAAGTCTAAAAGCTACTTGATGTCCTCAAAGACTCTTTCTGATGTTAAAAAGTCAAGGCAAGTCCGCCAGACAGTAGTCCATATGGGACTTTTTTAACTTTTTTTCTGCTCAGAGGGTCCACAGAAGGTCTAAAAGCTACATGATGTCCTCAAAGACTCTTTCTAAGGTAAAAGTCAAGTCAAGTCCGCATTACAGTAGTCCATATGGGACCTTTTGATCTTTTTTACTACTCAGAGGGTCCAGAGAAGGTCTAAAAGCTACATGGTGTCCTCATTGACTTTTTCTGATGTTAAAAAGCCAAGTCAAGTCCGCCAGACAGTAGTCCATATGGGAACTTTTCAACTTTTTTTAAGCTCTGAGGGTCCCCAGAAGGTCTAATAGCTACATTATTTCCTCAAAGTCCTAAAGCTCAAGTCTAAAAGCTACTTGATGTCCTCATAGACTCTTTCTGATGTTAAAAAGTCAAGTCAAGTCCGCCAGACAGTAGTCCATATGGGACCTTTTGAACTTAAAAAGTCAAGTCAAGTCCGCCAGACAGTAGCTCATATGGGACCTTTTGAACTTTTTTTTGCTCAGAGGGTCCCCAGAAGGTCTAAAAGCTACATGATGTCCTTATTGACTCTTTCTGATATTAAAAAGTCAAGTCAACTCTGCCAGAGAATAGTCCATATGGGACCTTTTGAACTTTTTTTCTCCTCAGAGGGTCCCCAGAAGGTCTAAAAGCTACGTGATGTCCTTAAAGACACTTTCTGATGTTAAAAAGTCAAGTCTAGTCCGCCAGACAGTAGTCCATATGGGATCTTTTGAACTTTTTTTCTGCTCAGAGGGTGTTCAGAAGGTCTAATAGCTACATGATGTCCTCAAAGACTCTCTTTGATGTTAAAAAATCAAGGCTAGTCCGCCAGACAGTAGTCCATATGGGACCTTTTGAACGTTTTTTCTGCTAAGAGGGTCCCCAGAAGGTCTAAAAGCTACATGATGTCCTCAAAGACTCTCTCTGATGTTAAAAAGTCAAGTCAAGTCCGCCAGACAGTAGTTCATATGGGAGCTTTTGAACTTGTTTTCTGCTCAGAGGATCCCCAGAAGGTCTAATAGCTACATGATGTCCTCAAAGACTCTTTCTGATGTTAAAAAATCAAGTCAAGTCCGCCAGACAGTAGTCCATATGGGACTTTTTGAACTTTTTTTCTGCTCAGAGGGTCCCCAGAAGGTCTAATAGCTACATGATGTCCTTAATGACTCTTTCTGATGTTAAAAAGTCAAGTCAAGTCCGCCAGACAGTAGTCCATATGGGACTTGTTGAGCTTTTTTTCTGCTCAGAGGGTCCACAGAATGTCTAAAAGCTACATGATTTCCTCAAAGTCTAAAAGCTCAAGTCTAAAAGCTACTTGATGTCCTCAAAGACTCTTTCTGATGTTAAAAAGTCAAGGCAAGTCCGCCAGACAGTAGTCCATATGGGACTTTTTTAACTTTTTTTCTGCTCAGAGGGTCCACAGAAGGTCTAAAAGCTACATGATGTCCTCAAAGACTCTTTCTAAGGTAAAAGTCAAGTCAAGTCCGCATTACAGTAGTCCATATGGGACCTTTTGATCTTTTTTTCTACTCAGAGGGTCCAGAGAAGGTCTAAAAGCTACATGGTGTCCTCATTGACTTTTTCTGATGTTAAAAAGCCAAGTCAAGTCCGCCAGACAGTAGTCCATATGGGAACTTTTCAACTTTTTTTAAGCTCTGAGGGTCCACAGAAGGTCTAATAGCTACATTATTTCCTCAAAGTCCTAAAGCTCAAGTCTAAAAGCTACTTGATGTCCTCATAGACTCTTTCTGATGTTAAAAAGTCAAGTCAAGTCCGCCAGACAGTAGTCCATATGGGACCTTTTGATCTTTTTTCTACTCAGAGGGTCCACAGAAGGTCTAAAAGCTACATGATGTCCTCATAGACTCTTTCTGATGTTAAAAAGTTAAGACAAGTCCGCCAGACAGAAGTCCATATGGGAACTTTTGAACTTTTTTTATGCTCAGAAGGTCCCCAGAAGGTCTAAAAGCTACTTGATGTCCTCATAGACTCTTTTTGATGTTAAAAAGTCGTCAAGTCCGCCAGACATTAGTCCATATAGGACCTTTCAAACTTTTTTCTGCTCAGAGGGTCCACAGAAGGTCTAAAAGCTACATCATGTCCTCAAAGACTTTTTCTGATGTTAAAAAGTAAAGTCAAGCCCGCCAGACAGTAGTCCATATGGGACTCTTTGAACATTTTTTCTGCTCTGAGGGTCCAATGAATGTCTTATATCTACATGATGTCCTCAAAGACTCTTTCTAATGTTAAAAGTCAAGTCATGTCCGCCAGAGAGTAGTCCATATGGGACCTTTTGATCTTTTTTTCAACTCAGAGGGTCCACAGAAGGTCTAAAAGCTACATGATGTCCTCAAAGACTCTTTCTGATTTTAAAAGTCAAGTCATGTCCGCCAGACAGTAGTCCATATGGCACCTTTTGCTCTTTTTTTCTACTCTGAGGGTCCACAGAAGGTCTAAAAGCAACTTGATGTCCTCATAGACTCTTTCTGATGTTAAAAAGTCAAGTGAACTCCGCCAGACAGTAGTCCATATGGGACCTTTCAAACTTTTTTTCTGCTCAGAGGGTGCACAGAAGGTCTAAAAACTAAACGATGTCCTAAAAGACTCTTTCTGATGTTAAAAAGTCAAGTCAAGTCCGCCAGACAGTAGTCCATATGGGACCTTTTGAACTTTTTTTTTTCTCAGAGGGTCCCCAGAAGGTCTAAAAGCTACATGATGTCCTTATTGACTCTTTCTGATGTTAAAAGTCAAGTCAAGTCCGCCAGACAGTAGTCCATATGGGAACTTTTGCTCTTTTTTTCTACTCTGAGGGTCCACAGAAGGTCTAAAAGCAACTTGATGTCCTCAGAGACTCTTTCTGATGTTAAAAAGTCAAGTCAAGTCCGCCAGACAGTAGTCCATATGGGACCTTTCAAACTTTTTTTCTGCTCAGAGGGTCCACAGAAGGTCTAAAAGCTACATGATGTCCTAAAAGACTCTTTCTGATGTTAAAAAGTCAAGTCAAGTCCGCCAAACAGTAGTCCATATGGGACCTTTTGAACTTTTTTTGTTCTCAGAGGGTCCACAGAAGGTCTAAAAGCTACATGATGTCCTAAAAGACTCTTTCTGATGTTAAAAAGTTAAGTCAAGTCCGCCAAACAGTAGTCCATATGGGACCTTTTGAACTTTTTTTGTTCTCAGAGGGTCCCCAGAAGGTCTAATAGCTACATGATTTCCTCAAAGTCTAAAAGCTCAAGTCTAAAAGCTACTTGATGTCCTCAAAGACTCTTTCTGATGTTAAAAAGTCAAGTCAAGTCCGCCAGACAGTAGTCCATATGGGACTTTTTGAACTTTTTTTCTGCTCAGAGGGTCCACAGAAGGTCTAAAAGCTACATGATGTCCTCAAAGACTCTTTCTTATGTTAAAAGTCAAGTCAAGTCCGCCAGACAGTAGTCCATATGGGACCTTTTGCTCTTTTTTTCTACTCTGAGGGTCCACAGAAGGTCTAAAAGCAACTTGATGTCCTCCTAGACTCTTTCTGATGTTAAAAAGTCAAGTCAAGTCCGCCAGACAGTAGTCCATATGGGACCTTTCGAACTTTTTTTCTGCTCAGAGGGTCCATAGAAGGTCTAAAAGCTACATGATGTCCTAAAAGACTCTTTCTGATGTTAAAAAGTAAAGTCAAGTCCGCCAAATATTAGTCCATTTGGGACCTTTTGAACTTTTTTTGTTCTCAGAGGGTCCCCAGAAGGTCTAAAAGCTACATGATGTCCTTATTGACTCTCTCTGATGTTAAAAAGTCAAGTCCAGTCCCCCACACAGTAGTCCATATGGGAGCTTTTGAACATTTTTTCTGCTCAGAGGGTCCCCACAAGGTCTAATAGCTACATGATGTCCTTAATGACTCTTTCTGATGTTAAAAGTCAAGTCTAGTCCGCCAGACAGTAGTCCATATGGGACCTTTTGATCTTTTTTTCTACTCAGAGGGTCCAAAGAAGGTCTAAAAGCTACATGATGTCCTCAAAGACTCTTTCTGATTTTAAAAGTCTTCAAGTCCACCAGACAGTAGTCCATATGGGACCTTTTGATCTTTTTTTCTACTCAGAGGGTCCACAGAAGGTCTAAAACCTATTTGATTTCCTCATAGACTCTTTCTGATGTTAAAAAGTCAAGTCAAGTCCGCCAGACAGTAGTCCATATGGGACCTATTGAACTTTTTTTCTGCTCAGAGGGTCCCGAGAAGATCTAATAGCTACATGATGTCCTCAAAGACTCTCTATGATGTTAAAAAGTCAATTCAAGTCCGCCAGACAGTAGTCCATTTGGGAGCTTTTGAACTTTTTTTCTACTCAGAGGGTCCCCAGGAGGTCTAATAGCTACATGATGTCCTTAATGAGTCTTTCTGATGTTAAAAAGTCGTCAAGTCCTTCAGACAGTAGTCCATATGGGACCTTTTGATCTTTTTTTCTACTCAGAGGGTCCACAGAAGGTCTAAAACCTACTTGATGTCCTCATAGACTCTTTCTGATGTTAAAAAGTCAAGTCAAGTCCGCCAGACAGCAGTCCATATGGTACCTTTTGAACTTTTTTTCTGCTCAGAGGGTCCCGAGAAGATCTAATAGCTACATGATGTCCTCAAAGACTCTCTATGATGATAAAAAGTCAAGTCAAGTCCTCCAGACAGTAGTCCTTATGGGACCTTTTGAACTTTTTTTCTGCTCAGAGGGTCCCCAGAAGGTCTATTAGTCAAGTCAAGTCAAGTCATCCTCATTTATATAGCGCTTTTAACAATGTAGATTGTTTCAAAGCAGCTTTACAGAGATAAACATATAATTTAAGGTAACAGAGATTGGTTTGGTTTTATAGTGGCTCTTGAAAAATGTTTTTTCCAGCAAAAGTTAGTTTTGATTGATTCGCTTCCGTCTAAATGATCATTTGCTATTAAATTAGGGGCCGCTAAGACGACACCGTTCTCTCTAAACAGACTTTAAACGTGAACCTGTGATAGACGCTGATGGCGTTCACATTCGCATTAAGAATTGATTCTATAGTTATGTGCGTTTGAATATATGTGCGCAGGTTTGTAATTCCTTACAAACCATGCCTAAACAAACTACTTGTCTATAAATTTTGATGCAGAATTTTTATTTTATCTTATCACTTTGGGTAGGTACGCAAACCGAAAAATTCCACAACGCTATTAGCTTTATGATTTCCTCAAAGTCTAAAAGCTCAAGTTTAAAAGCTACTTGATGTCCTCAAAGACTCTTTCTGATTTTAAAAAGTCAAGTCAAGTCCACCAGAGAGTAGTCCATATGGGACCTTTTGATCTTTTTTTCTACTCAGAGGGTCCACAGAAGGTCTAATAGCTACATGATGTCTTTAATGACTCTTTCTGATGTTAAATGTCAAGTCAAGTCCGCCAGACAGTAGTCCATATGGGACCTTTTGATCTTTTTTTCTACTCAGAGGGTCCACAGAAGGTCTAATAGCTACATGATGTCTTTAATGACTCTTTCTGATGTTAAAAGTCAAGTCAAGTCCGCCAGACAGTATTCCATATGGGACCTTTTGATATTTTTTTCTGCTCAGAGGGTCCCCAGAAGGTCTAATAGCTACATGATGTCCTTAATGACTCTTTCTGATGTTAAAAAGTCGTAATGTCCGCAAGACAGTAGTCTTTATGGGACCTTTTGAACTTTTTTCTCCTTAGAGAGTCCCCAGAAGGTCTAAAACCTCCATGATGTCCTCATAGACTCTTTGTGATGTTAAAAAGTCAAGTCAAGTCCGCCAGACAGTAGTCCATATGGGACCTTTTGAACTTTTTTTCTGCTCAGAGGGTCCACAGAAGGTCTAAAAGCTACATGGTGTCCTCATTGACTTTTTCTGATGTTAAAAAGTCTAGTCTAGTCCGCCAGACAGTAGTCCATATGGGAACTTTTGAACTTTTTTTATGCTCTGAGGGGTCCCCTGAAGGACTAAAAGCTACATGATGTCCTCAAAGACTCTTTCTGATGTTAAAAAGTCAAGTCAAGTCCACCAGACAGTAGTCCATATGGGATCTTTCGAACTTTTTTTCTGCTCAGAGGGTCCACAGAAGGTCTAAAAGCTACATGATGTACTCAAAGACTCTTTCTGATGTTAAAAAGTCAAGTCAAATCTGCCAGACAGTAGTCCATATGGGATCTTTTGAACTTTTTATTTCCTCAGAGGGTCCCCAGAAGGTCTAAAAGCTACATGATGTCCACATAGACCCTTTGATGTTAAAAAGTCAAGTCAAGTCCGCCAGATAGTAGTCCATACGGGAGCTTGTGAACTTTTTTTTTGTTCAGAGGGTCCCCAGAAGGTCTAATAGCTACATGATGTCCTTAATGACTCTTTCTGATGTTAAAAAGTCATCAAGTCCACCAGACAGTAGTCCTAATGGGACCTTTTGAACTTTTTTTCACTTTAGAGAGTCCCCAGAAGGTCTAAAACCTCTATGATGTCCTCATAGACTCTTTGTGATGTTAAAAAGTCAAGTCAAGTCCGCCAGACAGTAGTCCATATGGGAGCTTTTGAACCTTTTTTCTGCTCAGAGGGTCCCCAGAAGGTCTAACAGCTACGTGATGTCCTTAATGACTCATTCTGATGTTAAAAAGTCAAGTCAAGTCAGCCAGACAGTAGTCAATATGGGACCTTTTGATCTTTTTTTCTGCTCAGAGGGTCCCCAGAAGGTCTAATAGCTACTTGATGTCCTAAAAGATTCTCTCTGATGTAAAAAATTCAAGTCAAGTCTGCCAGAAAGTAGTCCATATGGGACCTTTTGATCTGTTTTTCTACTCAGAGGGTCCGCAGTAGGTCTAAAAGCTACATGATGTCCTTATTGACTCTTTCTGATGTTAAAAAGTCAAGTCAAGTCCGCCAGACAGTGGTCCGTATGGGACCTTTTGATCTTTTTTTCTGCTCAGATGGTCCCCAGAAGGTCTAAAAGTTACATGATGTCCTCATAGACTCTCTCTCATGTTAACAAGTCAAGTCAAGTCCGCCAGACAGTAGTCCATATGGGACCTTTTTAACTTTTTTTCCTCAGAGGGTCCCCAGAGGGTCTAAAATCTACACGATGTCCTTAAAGACTCTTTTTGATGTTAATAAGCAAGTCAAGTCAAGTCAAGACCGCCAGACAGTAGTCCATATGGGACCTTTTGAACTTTTTTCTCCTCAGAGGATCCCCAGAAGGTCTAAAAGCTACATGATGTCCTTATAGACTCTTTCTGATGTTAAAAAAATCAGGTCAAGTCCACCAGACAGTAGTCCATATGGGATCTTTCGAACTTTTTTTGTTCTCAGAGGGTCCACAGAAGGTCTAAAAGCTACATGATGTCCTAAAAGACTCTTTCTGATGTTAAAAAGTTAAGTCAAGTCCGCCAAACAGTAGTCCATATGGGACCTTTTGAACTTTTTTTGTTCTCAGAGGGTCCCCAGAAGGTCTAATAGCTACATGATTTCCTCAAAGTCTAAAAGCTCAAGTCTAAAAGCTACTTGATGTCCTCAAAGACTCTTTCTGATGTTAAAAAGTCAAGTCAAGTCCGCCAGACAGTAGTCCATATGGGACTTTTTGAACTTTTTTTCTGCTCAGAGGGTCCACAGAAGGTCTAAAAGCTACATGATGTCCTCAAAGACTCTTTCTGATGTTAAAAGTCAAGTCAAGTCCGCCAGACAGTAGTCCATATGGGACCTTTTGCTCTTTTTTTCTACTCTGAGGGTCCACAGAAGGTCTAAAAGCAACTTGATGTCCTCCTAGACTCTTTCTGATGTTAAAAAGTCAAGTCAAGTCCGCCAGACAGTAGTCCATATGGGACCTTTCGAACTTTTTTTCTGCTCAGAGGGTCCATAGAAGGTCTAAAAGCTACATGATGTCCTAAAAGACTCTTTCTGATGTTAAAAAGTAAAGTCAAGTCCGCCAAATATTAGTCCATTTGGGACCTTTTGAACTTTTTTTGTTCTCAGAGGGTCCCCAGAAGGTCTAAAAGCTACATGATGTCCTTATTGACTCTCTCTGATGTTAAAAAGTCAAGTCCAGTCCCCCACACAGTAGTCCATATGGGAGCTTTTGAACATTTTTTCTGCTCAGAGGGTCCCCACAAGGTCTAATAGCTACATGATGTCCTTAATGACTCTTTCTGATGTTAAAAGTCAAGTCTAGTCCGCCAGACAGTAGTCCATATGGGACCTTTTGATCTTTTTTTCTACTCAGAGGGTCCAAAGAAGGTCTAAAAGCTACATGATGTCCTCAAAGACTCTTTCTGATTTTAAAAGTCTTCAAGTCCACCAGACAGTAGTCCATATGGGACCTTTTGATCTTTTTTTCTACTCAGAGGGTCCACAGAAGGTCTAAAACCTATTTGATTTCCTCATAGACTCTTTCTGATGTTAAAAAGTCAAGTCAAGTCCGCCAGACAGTAGTCCATATGGGACCTATTGAACTTTTTTTCTGCTCAGAGGGTCCCGAGAAGATCTAATAGCTACATGATGTCCTCAAAGACTCTCTATGATGTTAAAAAGTCAATTCAAGTCCGCCAGACAGTAGTCCATTTGGGAGCTTTTGAACTTTTTTTCTACTCAGAGGGTCCCCAGGAGGTCTAATAGCTACATGATGTCCTTAATGAGTCTTTCTGATGTTAAAAAGTCGTCAAGTCCTTCAGACAGTAGTCCATATGGGACCTTTTGATCTTTTTTTCTACTCAGAGGGTCCACAGAAGGTCTAAAACCTACTTGATGTCCTCATAGACTCTTTCTGATGTTAAAAAGTCAAGTCAAGTCCGCCAGACAGCAGTCCATATGGTACCTTTTGAACTTTTTTTCTGCTCAGAGGGTCCCGAGAAGATCTAATAGCTACATGATGTCCTCAAAGACTCTCTATGATGATAAAAAGTCAAGTCAAGTCCTCCAGACAGTAGTCCTTATGGGACCTTTTGAACTTTTTTTCTGCTCAGAGGGTCCCCAGAAGGTCTATTAGTCAAGTCAAGTCAAGTCATCCTCATTTATATAGCGCTTTTAACAATGTAGATTGTTTCAAAGCAGCTTTACAGAGATAAACATATAATTTAAGGTAACAGAGATTGGTTTGGTTTTATAGTGGCTCTTGAAAAATGTTTTTTCCAGCAAAAGTTAGTTTTGATTGATTCGCTTCCGTCTAAATGATCATTTGCTATTAAATTAGGGGCCGCTAAGACGACACCGTTCTCTCTAAACAGACTTTAAACGTGAACCTGTGATAGACGCTGATGGCGTTCACATGCGCATTAAGAATTGATTCTATAGTTATGTGCGTTTGAATATATGTGCGCAGGTTTGTAATTCCTTACAAACCATGCCTAAACAAACTACTTGTCTATAAATTTTGATGCAGAATTTTTATTTTATCTTATCACTTTGGGTAGGTACGCAAACCGAAAAATTCCACAACGCTATTAGCTTTATGATTTCCTCAAAGTCTAAAAGCTCAAGTTTAAAAGCTACTTGATGTCCTCAAAGACTCTTTCTGATTTTAAAAAGTCAAGTCAAGTCCACCAGAGAGTAGTCCATATGGGACCTTTTGATCTTTTTTTCTACTCAGAGGGTCCACAGAAGGTCTAATAGCTACATGATGTCTTTAATGACTCTTTCTGATGTTAAATGTCAAGTCAAGTCCGCCAGACAGTAGTCCATATGGGACCTTTTGATCTTTTTTTCTACTCAGAGGGTCCACAGAAGGTCTAATAGCTACATGATGTCTTTAATGACTCTTTCTGATGTTAAAAGTCAAGTCAAGTCCGCCAGACAGTATTCCATATGGGACCTTTTGATATTTTTTTCTGCTCAGAGGGTCCCCAGAAGGTCTAATAGCTACATGATGTCCTTAATGACTCTTTCTGATGTTAAAAAGTCGTAATGTCCGCAAGACAGTAGTCTTTATGGGACCTTTTGAACTTTTTTCTCCTTAGAGAGTCCCCAGAAGGTCTAAAACCTCCATGATGTCCTCATAGACTCTTTGTGATGTTAAAAAGTCAAGTCAAGTCCGCCAGACAGTAGTCCATATGGGACCTTTTGAACTTTTTTTCTGCTCAGAGGGTCCACAGAAGGTCTAAAAGCTACATGGTGTCCTCATTGACTTTTTCTGATGTTAAAAAGTCTAGTCTAGTCCGCCAGACAGTAGTCCATATGGGAACTTTTGAACTTTTTTTATGCTCTGAGGGGTCCCCTGAAGGACTAAAAGCTACATGATGTCCTCAAAGACTCTTTCTGATGTTAAAAAGTCAAGTCAAGTCCACCAGACAGTAGTCCATATGGGATCTTTCGAACTTTTTTTCTGCTCAGAGGGTCCACAGAAGGTCTAAAAGCTACATGATGTACTCAAAGACTCTTTCTGATGTTAAAAAGTCAAGTCAAATCTGCCAGACAGTAGTCCATATGGGATCTTTTGAACTTTTTATTTCCTCAGAGGGTCCCCAGAAGGTCTAAAAGCTACATGATGTCCACATAGACCCTTTGATGTTAAAAAGTCAAGTCAAGTCCGCCAGATAGTAGTCCATACGGGAGCTTGTGAACTTTTTTTTTGTTCAGAGGGTCCCCAGAAGGTCTAATAGCTACATGATGTCCTTAATGACTCTTTCTGATGTTAAAAAGTCATCAAGTCCACCAGACAGTAGTCCTAATGGGACCTTTTGAACTTTTTTTCACTTTAGAGAGTCCCCAGAAGGTCTAAAACCTCTATGATGTCCTCATAGACTCTTTGTGATGTTAAAAAGTCAAGTCAAGTCCGCCAGACAGTAGTCCATATGGGAGCTTTTGAACCTTTTTTCTGCTCAGAGGGTCCCCAGAAGGTCTAACAGCTACGTGATGTCCTTAATGACTCATTCTGATGTTAAAAAGTCAAGTCAAGTCAGCCAGACAGTAGTCCATATGGGACCTTTTGAACTTTTTTTCTGCTCAGAGGGTCCCCAGAAGGTCTAATAGCTACTTGATGTCCTAAAAGATTCTCTCTGATGTAAAAAATTCAAGTAAAGTCTGCCAGAAAGTAGTCCATATGGGACCTTTTGATCTGTTTTTCTACTCAGAGGGTCCGCAGTAGGTCTAAAAGCTACATGATGTCCTTATTGACTCTTTCTGATGTTAAAAAGTCAAGTCAAGTCCGCCAGACAGTGGTCCATATGGGACCTTTTGATCTTTTTTTCTGCTCAGATGGTCCCCAGAAGGTCTAAAAGTTACATGATGTCCTCATAGACTCTCTCTCATGTTAACAAGTCAAGTCAAGTCCGCCAGACAGTAGTCCATATGGGACCTTTTTAACTTTTTTTCCTCAGAGGGTCCCCAGAGGGTCTAAAATCTACACGATGTCCTTAAAGACTCTTTTTGATGTTAATAAGCAAGTCAAGTCAAGTCAAGACCGCCAGACAGTAGTCCATATGGGACCTTTTGAACTTTTTTCTCCTCAGAGGATCCCCAGAAGGTCTAAAAGCTACATGATGTCCTTATAGACTCTTTCTGATGTTAAAAAAATCAGGTCAAGTCCACCAGACAGTAGTCCATATGGGATCTTTCGAACTTTTTTTCTGCTCAGAGGGTCCACAGAAGGTCTAAAAGCTACATGATGTACTCAAAGACTCTTTCTGATGTTAAAAAGTCAAGTCAAATCTGCCAGACATTAGTCCATATGGGACTTGTTGAACTTTTTTTCTGCTCAGAGGGTCCCCAGAAGATCTAATAGCTACATGATGTCTTCAAAGACTCTCTGATGTTAAAAAGTCAAGTCAAGTCCGCCAGATAGTAGTCCATACGGGAGCTTGTGAACTTTTTTTTTGTTCAGAGGGTCCCCAGAAGGTCTAATAGCTACATGATGTCCTTAATGACTCTTTCTGATGTTAAAAAGTCATTAAGTCCACCAGACAGTAGTCCTAATGGGACCTTTTGAACTTTTTTTCTCTTTAGAGAGTCCCCAGAAGGTCTAAAACCTCTATGATGTCTTCATAGACTCTTTCTGATGTTAAAAAGTCAAGTCAAGTCCGCCAGACAGTAGTCCATATGGGACCTTTCAAACTTTTTTTCTGCTCAGAGGGTCCACAGAAGGTCTAAAAGCTACATGATGTCCTCAAAGACTCTTTCTGATGTTAAAGAGTCAAGTCAAGTCCGCCAGACAGTAGTCCATATGGGACCTTTTGAACTTTTTTTCTGCTCAGAGGGTCCCCAGAAGGTCTAATAGCTACTTGATGTCCTAAAAGATTTTCTCTGATGTTAAAAATTCAAGTCAAGTCTGCCAGAAAGTAGTCCATATGGGACCTTTTGATCTTTTTTTCTACTCAGAGGGTCCGCAGTAGGTCTAAAAGCTACATGATGTCCTTATTGACTCTTTCTGATGTTAAAAAGTCAAGTCAAGTCCGCCAGACAGTGGTCCATATGGGACCTTTTGATCTTTTTTTCTGCTCAGATGGTCCCCAGAAGGTCTAAAAGCTACATGATTTCCTTATAGACTCTTTCTGCTGTTAAAAAATCAGGTCAGAATTGTAATGCTTATGGCAACAAGCATGAGTGATGTTAGAAAGCTAACTGTCCCCATTTTCAGTTTTAGGATAAATTTTCATTGCATTGCACAATACAATGCAATGCAATGCAACAGCACATACGATCAAGCGTAACGAAGAATACGAACGAAAAGCATCGAAGAATAACCTATAAGCAATATGCACTTTATTGCATTGCAATGCATTCAAGAACTAACTCATTCCATAGTGCATTAAAGAGATGGGCAAAGCAATCTGCTGTTTTAATAACATTTTTGTTGTTTCATTCCATTGCATAAAAGGTCTAACTTATTCCTTTGTGCAGTGAACAAACTAACCATAATCATTTGTATGAAGGAAAATCATTGCATCGGCTGTTGAAAAGACAACTCACAGCATATTGTTTTTCGCATTGCATACAGCTAAATTTGTGTATTCACGAGAAAACAGCACAAAGCTGTCGCATTCCAATGCATGCAATAACTAACTATTTTCTTTGTTAAACGGAGATGTGCAATGCAGCGTGCTGTTGCATTGCACAAGCGTTTTGCACGGAAGAGTAACGTTTAAAAGTAATATGCCCTTTGTTGCGTTGCAAATGCATTCAAGAACTAATGTGTTTCATTCCATTGCACCAGCGTGATGTTGCATTGCACAAGCGTTTTGCATGGAAGAATAACGTTTAAAAGTAATATGCAATTTGTTGCGTTGCAAATGCATTCAAGAACTAATGCGTTTCATTCCATTGCAGCAGCGTGCTGTTGCATTGCACAAGCGCTTTGCATGGAAGAATAACGTTTAAAAGTAATATGCACTTTGTTGCATTGCAAATGCATTCAAGAACTAATGCGTTTCATTCCATTGCAGCAGCGCGCTGTTGCATTGCACAAGCGTTTTGCATGAAAGAATAACGTTTAAAAGTAATATGCCCTCTGTTGCATTAAAATGCATTCAAGAACTAATGCGTTTTAATACATTGCACAAGCGTTTTGCATGGAAGAATAACTTTTAAAAGTAATATGCACTCTGTTGCATTGCAATGCATTCAAGAACTAACGCATTGCATTCCACTGCACTAGCGTTCTGCATGGAAGAATAACATTTATAAGTAGCTTTTGACCTTTTTTTCTGCTCAGAGGGTCTAAAAGCTACATGATGTCCTCAAAGACTCTTTATGATGTTAAAAAGTCACGTCAAGTCCTCCAGACAGTAGCCCATATGGGGGCTTTTGAACTTTTTTTCCTCAGAGGGTCTAAAAGCTATACGATGTCTTTAAAGACTCTTTCTGATGTTAATAAGCAAGTCAAGTCAAGTTAAGTCCGCCAGACAGTAGTCCATATGGGACCTTTTGAACTTTTTTTCTGGTCAGAGGTTCCCCACAAGGTCTAAAAGCTACATGATGATGTCCTTATAGACACATTCTGATGTTAAAAAGTCAAGTCCGCCGACAGCTACATGAAAATGATGTCCTCATTGACTCTTTCTGATGTTCAAAAGTCAAGTCAAGTCCGCCAGACAGTAGTCCATATGGGACCTTTTGAACTTTTTTCCTCAGAGGGTCCCCAGAGGGTCTAAAACAGGGGTTCTCAAAGTTTTCATAGGTGAGGGCCAATTTAGTAACCCAACATTGAACTGAGGGCCGCCAAAGGGGCGGGGGAGAAAAAGAAAAAAAAACTGAAAAGAAAATCCCATTTGAAATAATTTTAATGACCAGATTGCATCTCTACAGTTTACATTTATTGCAATAAACACATTTAATTCATAACTGAGGCAAAACCTGGCAAGTTTTTTTTAACAGAAACTTTTAAAATAGAAGCTTACCAAACAAGTCATCATCATTCATATCTATCATTGCCTGTCCGTCGCGTTTTCATTATTGCAGATTTGCGCAAATGTTTTGCGCTATTATTATCTATTTTTTTTAGCCCGTAACTGAAAAACGAAAAAATTAACGGTTGTTGTCTTTTTAAAACGCAAAGTTGAACACCAACATTTTAATTTGAACTGGCAACACCAACTGCTGCGCTAAAAAGTAAATATTCGACAGACTTTTTCAGATTTTTGTTTAAATTACTTTTTGCCCCTTTATTAAACATTTAAAATATTCACAAATTAATATGGAAAACATGTCGATTTTACTGGTTTTCTAAGGCTAAATTAGAACCTGGAATTTATATTTTTCCCGCAGTGCTGAATGAGAAGAGCCATATAGGCTATAGCCTGTGTTTCTGGAACCACAGCCCACAGAAAGGTGATTTATAGGTGAGTTATAGGCGAATGATAATAAATGTGTCTGAAAAAACAGCGAGGCATTTTAATTGTTTATTAATTATTGTTTTCTAAGTGTCGGCTAAAAACATATCTCTATCTCCGCTGTTAAGCAGATGCGCTTTTAGAGAGAAATGCACCTTTCATACGGATTACATAATCAGAAGGTATTAGCTTTCGATTCGAATTTGTTTAAAAGTGGACATTTCAAGCCTACATAGGCTATATTTTGTTTCAGTTCTACGCGCTCCAGTTCACAGAGATCATGAAAGCGCGTAGGCTAGCTACTGATTGTTTTATTTTATTTTACAAAAGCACAATGTTTTCTTGTAATTATGAGTTTACACAAATAAAAGAAGTTGCGAATAATGTATTATTATTTTCTGTATAACCAGAAATGATAGAGTATTTTAAGTTGTCTCCACTGTTGATAGGAAAATGCAAGTGTTCGCGCCGGCGAGATATTTGACAGGTAATGGAAACGCGGCTATTAATAAGCTTGTCATTAAGTCACACTGAATATTGATTACTTGGTCAACATACCCTTTTAAATTGCAATGGGATTTGTGGTGCTGTTTTCGGCCGCTAAACACCGCTAAACGGATAGATTAATTTTTTCAAAGCAATGTACAGTTTTAACAGTTTTACAGATGTTTTTCAGATGTTATCGCGGGCCGCCGCGGGCCGCACTTTGAGAACCTATGGTCTAAAAGCTACACAACTTCCTTAAAGACTCTTTCTGATGTTAATAAGCAAGTCAAGTCAAGTCAAGACCGCCAGACAGTAGTCCATATGGTACCATTTGAACTTTTTTCTCCTTAGAGGGTCCCCAGAAGGTCTAAAAGCTACATGATGTCCTCATAGACTCTTTCTAATGTTGAAAAAATCAGGTCAAGTCCGCCATACAGTAGTCCTTATGGGCCCTTTTGAACTTTTTTTCTCCTCAGAGGGTCCCCAGAAGGTCTAAAAGCTACATGATGTCCTCATAGACTCTTTCTTATGTTAAAAATTGGTCAAGTCCGCCAGACAGTAGTCCATATGGGACCTTTTGAACTTTTTTTCTCCTCAGAGGGTCCCCAGAAGGTCTAAAAGCTACATGATTTCCTCATAGACTCTTTCTAATGTTGAAAAAATCAGGTCAAGTCCGCCATACAGTAGTCCTTATGGGCCCTTTTGAACTTTTTTTCTCCTCAGAGGGTCCCCAGAAGGTCTAAAAGCTACATGATTTCCTTATAAACTCTTTCTGCTGTTAAAAAATCTGGTCAGAATTGTAATGCTTCTGGCCACAAGCATGAGTGATGTTAAAAAGCTAACTGTCCCCATTTTCAGGGGTACAGTTTTTTAGGATAATTTTTATTTTATTTTTTAGGATAAATTTTCATTGCATTGCACAATACAATGCAATGCAATGCAACAGCACATACGATCAAGCGTAACGTAGAATACGAACGAAAAGCATCGAAGAATAACCTATAAGCAATATGCACTTTATTGCATTGCAATGCATTCAAGAACTAGCTCATTCCGTAGTGCATTAAAGACATGGGCAAAGCAATCTGCTGTTTTAATAACATTTTTGTTGTTTCATTCCATTGCATAAAAGGTCTAACTTATTCCTTTGTGCAATGAACAAACTAACCATAATCATTTGTATTGAGGAAAATCATTGCATCAGCTGTTGAAAAGACAACTCACAGCATATTGTTTTTCGCATTGCATACAGCTAAATTTGTGTATTCACGAGAAAACATCACAAAGCTGTCGCATTCCAATGCATGCAATAACTAACTATTTCCTTTGTTTAACGGAGATGTGCAATGCAGGGTACTGTTGCATTGCACAAGCGTTTTGCATGGAAGAATAACGTTTAAAAGTAATATGCACTTTGTTGCGTTGCAAATGCATTCAAGAACTAATGCGTTTCATTCCATTGCACCAGCGTGCTGTTGCATTGCACAAGCGTTTTGCATGGAAGAATAACGTTTAAAAGTAATATGCACTTTGTTGCGTTGCAAATGCATTCAAGAACTAATGCGTTTCATTCCATTGCACCAGCGTGCTGTTGCATTGCACAAGCGTTTTGCATGGAAGAATAACGTTTAAAAGTAGTATGCACTTTGTTGCGTTGCAAATGCATTCAAGAACTAATGCGTTTCATTCCATTGCACCAGCTTGCTGTTGCATTGCACAAGCGTTTTGCATGGAAGAATAACGTTTAAAAGTAGTATGCACTTTGTTGCGTTGCAAATGCATTCAAGAACTAATGCGTTTCATTCCATTGCAGCAGCGTGCTGTTGCATTGCACAAGCGCTTTGCATGGAGGAATAACGATTAAAAGTAATATGCACTTTGTTGCGTTGCAAAGAACTAATGCGTTTCATTCCATTGCAGCAGCGTGCTGTTGCATCGCACAAGCGTTTTGCATGGAAGAATAACGTTTAAAAGTAATATGCACTTTGTTGCGTTGCAAATGCATTCAAGAACTAATGCGTTTCATTCCATTGCAGCAGCGTGCTGTTGCATCGCACAAGCGCATTGCATGGAAGAATAACGTTTAAAAGTAATATGCACTTTGTTGCATTGCAAATGCATTCAAGAACTAATGTGTTTAATTCCATTGCAGCAGCGTGCTGTTGCATCGCACAAGCGCTTTGCATGGAGGAATAACGTTTAAAAGTAATATGCACTTTGTTGCATTGCAAATGCATTCAAGAACTAATGCGTTTCATTCCATTGCAGCAGCGTGCTGTTGCATCGCACAAGCGCTTTGCATGGAGGAATAACGTTTAAAAGTAATATGCACTTTGTTGCATTGCAAATGCATTCAAGAACTAATGCGTTTCATTCCATTGCAGCAGCGTTCTGTTGCATTGCACAAGCGCTTTGCATGGAGGAATAACGTTTAAAAGTAATATGCACTTTAATGCATTGCAAAGTAATTCAAGAACTAATGCGTTTCATTCCATTGCAGCAGCGTGCTGTTGCATTGCACAAGTGCTTTGCATGGAGGAATAACGATAAAAAGTAATATACACTTTGTTGCATTGCAAATGCATTCAAGAACTATTGCGTTTCATTCCATTGCAGCAGCGTGCTGTTGCATTGCAAAAGCGTTTTGCATGGAAGAATAACGTTTAAAAGTAATATGCACTTTGTTGCATTGCAAATACATTAATTCAAGAACTGATGCGTTTCATTCCATTGCAACAGCATGCTGTTTATTGCACAAGCGTTTTGCATGGAATAATAACATTTAAAAGTAATATGCACTCTGTTGCATTAAAATGCATTCAAGAACTAATGCGTTTCAATACATTGCACAAGCGTTTTGCATGGAAGAATAACTTTTAAAAGTAATATGCACTCTGTTGCATTGAAATGCATTCAAGAACTAATGCATTTCATTTCAATTGCACTAGCGTTCTGCATTGAAGAATAACATGCAGAAGGTCTAAAGCTACATGATGTCCTCATAGACTCTTTCTGGTGTTAAAAAGTATTCAAGTCCGCCAGATGTAGTCTATATGGGAGGTTTTGATCTTTTTTTCTGCTCAGAGGGTCCCCAGAAGGTCTAAAAGCTACACAATGTCCTTAAAGACTCTTTCTGATGGTAATAAGTAAGTCAAGTCAAGTCCGCCAGACAGTAGTCTATATGGGAACTTTTGAACTTTTTTTCTGCTCAGAGGGTCCCCAGAAGGTCTAAAAGCCACATGATGTCCTTATAGACTCTTTCAGATGTTAAAAAATCAGGTCAGAGGTTCCCCCCCAGGTCTAAAAGCTACATGATCCAAATGGGACCTTTTGAACTTTTTTCAAGTCAAGTCAAGTCAAGTCCGCCAGACAGTAGTCCATATGGGACCTTTTGAACTTTTTTCCTCCTCAGAGTGTCCCCAGAAGGTCTAAAAGTTACATGATGTCCTCATAGACTCTTTCTGATGTTAAAAAGTCAAGTCAAGTCTGCCAGACAGTTGTCCATATGGGACCTTTTGATATTTTTTTCTACTCAGAGGGTCCACAGAAGGTCTAAAAGCTACATGATGTCCTCAAAGACTCTTTCTGATGTTAAAAAGTCAAGTCAAGTCCACCAGACAGTAGTCCATATGGGAGCTTTTGAACTTTTTTTCTGCTCAGAGGGTCCCTAGAAGGTCTAATAGCTACATGATGTCCTTAATGACTCTTTCTGATGTTAAAAGTCAAGTCAAGTCCGCCAGACAGTAGTCCATATGGGACCTTTTGATCTTTTTTTCTACTCAGAGGCTCCACAGAAGGTCTTAAAGCTACATGATGCCCTCAAAAACTCTTTCTGATGTTAAAAGTCGTCAAGTACGCCAGACAGTAGTCCATATGGGACCTTTTGATCTTTTTTTCTACTCAGAGGGTCTACAGAAGGTCTAAAAGCTACTGGATGTCCTCAAAGACTCTTTCTGATGTTAAAAAGTCAAGTCAAGTCTGCCAGACTGTAGTCCATATGGGACCTTTTGAACTTTTTTTTTTGCTCAGAGGGTCCCCAGAAGGTCTAAAAGCTACATGATGTCCTTTTTGACTCTTTCTGATGTTAAAAAGTCAAGTCAAGTCCGCCGGACAGTAGTCCATATGGGACCTTTTGATCTTTTTTTCTACTCAGAGGGTCCACAGAAGGTCTAAAAGCTACATGATGTCCTTATAGACTCTTTCTGATGTTAAAAGTCGTCAAGTCCACCAGACAGTAGTCCATATGGGACCTTTTGATCTTTTTTTCTACTCAGAGGGTCCACAAAAGGTCTAAAAGCTACTTGATGTCCTCATAGACTCTATCTGATTTTAAAAAGTCAAGTCAAGTCCGCCAGACAGTAGTCCATATGGGACCTTTTGAATTTTTTTCTACTCAAAGTGTCCACAGAAGTTCTAAAAGCTACATGATGTCCTCAAAGACTCTTTCTGATGTTAAAAAGTCAAGTCAAGTCCGCCAGACAGTAGTCCATATGGGACTTTTTGAACTTTTTTTCTGCTCAAGGGTCCCCAAAAGGTCTAATACCTACATGATTTCCTCAAAGTCTAAAAGACTCTTTCTGATGTTAAAGAGTCAAGTCAAGTCCGCCAGACAGTAGTCCATATGGGACCTTTTGAACTTTTTTTTTTTGCTCAGAGGGTCCCCAGAAGGTCTAAAAGCTACTTGATGTCCTTATTGACTCTTTCTGATGTTAAAAAGTCAAGTCAAACCGCCAGACAGTAGTCCATATGGGACCTTTAAAACTTTTTTTCTGCTCAGAGGGTCCACAGAAGGTCTAAAAGCTACTTGATGTCCTCATAGACTCTTTCTGATGTTAAAAAGTCAAGTCAAGTCCGCCAGACAGTAGTCCATATGGGACGTTTTGAACTTTTTTTTTGCTCAGAGGGTCCCCAAAAGGTCTAAAAGCTACATGATGTCCTGATTGACTCTTTCTGATGTTAAAAAGTCAAGTCAAATCCGCCAGACAGTAGTCCATATGGGACCTTTTGATCTATTTTTCTGTTCAGAGGGTCCCCAGAAGGTCTACATTATGTCCTTAATGACTCTTTCTGATGTTAAAAAGTCATCAAGTCCGCCAGACAGTAGTCCTTATGGGACCTTTTGAACTTTTTTCTCCTTAGAGAGTCCCCAGAAGGTCTAAAAACCTCCTTGATGTCCTCATAGACTCTTTGTGATGTTAAAAAGTCAAGTCAAGTCCGCCAGACAGTAGTCCATATGGGACCTTATGAACTTTTTTTCTGCTCAGAGGGTCCCCAGAAGGTCTAATAGCTACATGATTTCCTCAAAGTCTAAAAGCTCAATTCTAAAAGCTACTTGATGTCCTCAAAGACTCTTTCTGATGTTAGAAAAGTCAAGTCAAGTCCGCCAGACAGTAGTCCATATTGGACTTTTTGATCTTTTTGTCTACTCAGAGAGTCCATAGAGGTTCTAAAAGCTCCATGATGTCCTCATAGACTCTTTCTGATGTTAAAAAGTCAAGTCAAATCCGCCAGACAGTAGTCCATATGGGACTTGTTGAACTTTTTTTCTGCTCAGAGGGTCCCCAGAAGATCTAATAGCTACATGATGCCCTCAAAGATTCTCTCTGATGTTAAAATGTCAAGTCAAGTCCGCCAGACAGTAGTCCATATGGGAGCTTTTGAACTTTTTTTCTGCTCAGAAGGTCCCCAGAAGGTCTAATAGCTACATGATGTCCTTAATGAATCTTTCTGATGATAAAAAGTCATCAAGTCAGACAGACAGTAGTCCTTATGGGACCTTTTGAACTTTTTTTTCTACTCAGAGGGTCCACAGAAGGTCTAAGTTAAAAGCTACTTGATGTCCTCATAGACTCTTTCTGATGTTAAAAAGTCAAGTCAAGTCCGCCAGACAGTAGTCCATATGGGACCTTTTGATCTTTTTTCTACTCAGAGGGTCCACAGAAGGTCTAAAAGCTACATAATGACCTCAAAGACTCTTTCTGATGTTAAAAAGTCAAGTCAAGTCCGCCAGACAGTAGTCCATATGGGACCTTTTGATCTTTTTTCTACTCAGAGGGTCCACAGAAGGTCTATTAGCTACATTATGTCCTCAATGACTCTTTCTGATGTTAAAAAGTCATCAAGTCCGCCAGACAGTAGTCCTTATGGGACCTTTTGAACTTTTTTCTCCTTAGAGAGTCCCCAGAAGGTCTAAAAACCTCCATGATGTCCTCATAGACTCTTTGAGATGTTAAAAAGTCAAGTCAAGTCCGCCAGACAGTAGTCCATAAGGGACCTTGTGATCTTTTTTCTACTCAGAGGGTCCACAGAAGGTCTAAAAGCTACATGATGTCCTCAAAGACTCTTTCTGAGGTTAAAAAGTCAAGTCAAGCCCGCCAGACAGTAGTCCATATGGGACCTTTTGATCTTTTTTCTACTCAGAGGGTCCACAGAAGGTCTAAAAGCTACATGATGTCCTCAAAGACTCTTTCTGATGTTAAAAAGTCAAGTCAAATCCGCCAGACAGTAGTCCATATGGGACCTTTTGATCTTTTTTCTACTCAGAGGGTCCACAGAAGGTCTAAAAGCTACATAATGACCTCAAAGACTCTTTCTGATGTTAAAAAGTCAAGTCAAGTCCGCCAGACAGTAGTCCATATGGGACCTTTTGATCTTTTTTCTACTCAGAGGGTCCACAGAAGGTCTAAAAGCTACATGATGTCCTCAAAGACTCTTTCTGATGTTAAAAAGTCAAGTCAAATCCGCCAGACAGTAGTCCATATGGGACTTGTTGAACTTTTTTTCTGCTCAGAGGGTCCCCAGAAGATCTAATAGCTACATGATGTCCTCAAAGACTCTTTCTGATGTTAAAAAGTCATCAAGTCAGACAGACAGTAGTCCTTATGGGACCTTTTGAACTTTTTTTCTCCTTAGAGAGTCCCAAGAATGTATAAAACCTCCATGATGTCCTCATAGATTCTTTTTGATGTTAAAAAGTCAAGTCAAATCCGCCAGGTAGTAGGCCATATGGGACCTTATGAACTTTTATTCTGCTCAGAGGGTCCACAGAAGGTCTAAAAGCTACATGATGTCCTCAAAGACTCTTTCTGATGTTAAAAAGTCAAGTCAAGTCCGCCAGACAGTAGTCCATATGGGACTTTTTGAACTTTTTTCTGCTCAGAGGGTCCCCAAAAGGTCTAATAGCTACATGATATCCTCAAAGTCTAAAATCTCAATTCTAAAAGCTACTTGATGTCCTCAAAGACTCTTTCTGATGTTAAAAAAAAAGTCAAGTCAAGTCCGCCAGACAGTAGTCCATATGGGACTTTTTGAACTTTTTTTCTACTCAGAGGGTGCACAGAAGGTCTAAAAGCTACATGATGTCCTCAAAGACTCTTTCTGATGTTAAAAGTCAAGTCAAGTCCGCCAGACAGTAGTCCATATGGGACCTTTTGATCTTTTTTTTCTACTCTAAGGGTCCACAGAAGGTCTAAAAGCTACTTGATGTCCTCATAGACTCTTTCTGATGTTAAAAAGTCAAGTCAAGTCCGCCAGACAGTAGTCCATATGGGACCTTTTGATCTTTTTTCTACTCAGAGGGTCCACAGAAGGTCTAAAAGCTACATAATGACCTCAAAGACTCTCTCTGATGTTAAAAGTCAAGTCAAGTCCGCCAGACAGTAGTCCATATGGGACCTTTTGATCTTTTTTTCTACTCAGAGTGTCCACAGAAGGTCTAAAAGCTACTTGATGTCCTCATAGACTCTGTCTGATGTTAAAAAGTCAAGTCAAGTAAGCCAGTGTAAAGTATGCGCGCAGAATCATGAAGTCCGCATTCCTTAACACAATAAACACACGTTAACAAGGGTTTCTAAAGCCCCAACCTATGACTCATCCAATTCTAAATCTTCCGTTAGCGCCAGCCAGTCTGGAGGGTAGATTAGTTTGTGACACCTTTACAGCGTAATGAGTCCCCACAGAGATCCTCGCGCGATCCTGATTTGTTCGCGAGCCAACATCCAAGAAGACCGTTATCTCCAAACCCCCCCCCAGCGAGGAAGGAATGCCAGATGCGCAAATGGACAACACACACACACACACACACACACACACACACACACACACACACACACACACACACACACACACACACACACACACACACACACACACACACACACACACACACACACACACACACACACACACACACACACACACACACACACACACACACACACACACACACACACACACACACACACACACACACACATATATGCATCTATAACATTAAAACCCAGAAATGAGTGATTATGAAATGTAAACATGATGTATTCCTGTATGTTTGAAGTTTATACTGTATCCTGTCTATCTAGGACTGTTAGTTATGTAGTTGAACCTTGCGGACTTCTATAAAGGTCTAAGAGTTTATATATATCCTTGTATGCGTAACAAACACGGAGTGATTGGTATTAAACGAAATCGCTCAACTTGCTCGAGCCAAATATATGTAAGAAGTTAATGAAAAAAATATTCTACTATGTTTTTCCCATCTTTGTAAGTGAAAGGCCAAACGCTCGTCCTCATAAAACACGCGAATGAGGTCATCAGATTAAGACAAAGGGAATATCGGGCGCCAAAAATCTGTGAGTTGCTATTGGACTGTGCTTCCACAGAAAGGGGCGTTTAGTTTCATTTTAAAAGACCGCGACACGGCTCAACTCTCTCGCTTCTTCGTGCTACTCTTCCTGTGTATGTCCTGCGACCTAGTCGCCTTATTTTATCTTCGGTTTTATTTTACGTTTAACTCAGTCTTTTATTTGATGCTCAGTTCTTGTCACCAGACCGAACACAGCATTTTACGTTTTGATAGAAGTCCTATATCCTCCGGGTGAAAGGACTCCTCCACAGCATACCTTTAAGACTTTCGAATTTCCCGCGAGCAAAACACGCCCTCGAAACACCGAAAGGACGCTTCCAGCTCACCAACTACGAGGACATCCACACCCACACACGCCGGCTTGTCCAGCGACATAAAGGTCCAGTGCAAGTATAATTCAATCCAGATTCCAGCGCGTTAAAGTGTGTATTTTCCTTGTTGGTTCTTAAGGTTCAACTGTGGTAACAATCTTTGTTTTCCTGTCTTCTACTTTTCTTTCTTACTGTTTTTGTTTTTATTGTTCGATATTCATTTTAAATGTTATATTGTCTAGTTCATTTTTATTAAACCCATTATACTCTTGATTGTCTCTGTTTGTTGGTCACGGAACAAAGCCTCTTTAATGTACGATCTAAAGCTACGAGCTGATACTGATAAAGTTAACTAATTTGATTAGTAAACTGATACTAAGGATAAACCTTTTTGAGAATTGGTAACGAATATCGAACAAGCAGCTCGGTGGACGAACTGATTAGTTGGGATAACAGTTGCAGTAACTCTATTAAGGTATTCTGAAAATTAATATAGCCCGCCTGCATATGAATTATATACTTAATTAATTACAATTCGTTGTGTTAATTAACTATATATCTCTGAAGCAGACGCGTGAGCTATATAATCCCTATTTGGGTGAATTTTATGTATGATGATCTAGTTCAGGCTCGTATTCAATCACTGTTGATTCCAAATTAATAATTGTTGAATATTTGTTCCCCAAACCTGAGCTAAGTTCCTTACAT
The DNA here is from genome assembly GCF_051911475.1 of Siphateles boraxobius. Lineage (NCBI taxonomy): Eukaryota > Metazoa > Chordata > Actinopteri > Cypriniformes > Leuciscidae > Siphateles > Siphateles boraxobius. The sequence continues at coordinate 12,290,080 of NW_027509141.1, read as the reverse complement.
AATTGGTGGAGAAATATGCGAGCACATTTTAAGCTTTGTTTGTGAACAACTATTGCAGTGTCAATTTTGTGTATTGTGTTGTTAACTTTGTATTCGAGCGCGCCGCCGCAGCGCGACCTCCTTAACGAACTACTAAGGCACAAGCCGATTGCCAGTTCAGCATTCACGGCAGCTAAATATATGTTAACATTTATTTTGCCGCTGTGAATTACTAAAGTAAACTTCAGGGCCATAATATTGGAATTTGTTCCTGTAAAGACAGAAGTTCTTTACCAATTTTGATATCAAAACCGCCTGTTAGAATTGAACATTCTCTCAGCGCGAGAGTAAACCTGACCAGAGCGAAGTTCCTCTCGTCAATAGTAAAAAGGCCTGATATTATAATCGTTAGATAAACGATAACTCTTGGTTGAATATTGACTTAGCTAATCAATCGAAACCTAAAACATTTAAATCAGAGTGCTATTGTGATTAAATGTTTACGAGAGCCGGACAACAGAAGTAGAATTCCTGTGTCCATATTTATGCGTAGTGCAAACCTGCCCATAAAACCTGCCTTTGTGCAGTAGGGACACCTATATAGCACCGAAAATTGCACAAAGGCCATTGAGTACAATTCGATGGTTTTCCCATTCAGATTGATACCATAACATCCTAATTTGGAATAAGACATGGATTATGACTTTTTTTAATAAAAAATACATTTTTTACCTTCTGTGATCTGATTTGACTTCAGATAAAAAAAAAATCAGACAGAAAATATAATATTTTATGTATAATCCGGCATGAAAACGGTTCAGGGGTGAAAAAGGTGAGAAGGATATTAGCCCTCTAGGGGGGTCCGGGGGGCATGCTCCCACGTAAGAAAATTTTATATATACCATATTTTAAAGCATCAATCTGATGCATTTTTAGATGCATTTTTTTGCATGCCAGCGCAGTTAAAAAAAATCTAATAGAATTTCTATAACTGTGTTGAACTGATAATCACTCTTTTGTGTGTTAAACACAATCTACTTAATACAGACAACTTCATTATAAAGAAAAACAACAAATAAATAAAAAAATGATCATAACCAATCATGACAAAAATTCTATTATAAACTAGATTAGTGGATAACTCAGCGGTAAAATTTAGTCTAGAAAAATCACAAATGTACAATAATTTTATCAAATCTGAACATTTAGTGAAAAAAACATTATTTACTGGGGAACAAATAAGAGACAATAAGTGTAGCACTAAATCTGGTAAAACGTTACACATTGCTCTTTGTATTATTGTAAAATACATGAATGAAAAATAAGATAAAAATCAGAAAGATCAGTTATTTTATATATAGTCTAGGCTACTATAAAATTAAGAAATTTTTTAAATGTATATCACAGCTGTTTAATGAGGCAGCAACATATGATAGATAGGACAGAACAAAAAGGCTATTAAGAATCTTTCATTGCGCAAAAGTATTATATGATTATGAAAGGATCCAACACAGTGCGGCACAAAGCGCTTATGCGCATCCCGAGCGCAGAATGATGCGCTTGAAGCAACACAGAGTCACAGCGCGCAGCGCGTCAAGTCCGCATTGAAAAGTTCAAAGCACAAAGGAAAGACATATCGATGCGTAGTGTATTATACACTATCTATCTATGCAATAGTTTATTGAGCCTTTTCTTTTAACAGTTTAACAGACTCTAACAGACTCTTTCTGATGTTAAAAAGTCTGATCTTTGTCTTTTTGTCTACTCAGAGGGTCCATAGAAGGTCTAAAAGCTACATGATGTCCTCATAGACTCTTTCTGATGTTGAAAAGTCAAGTAAAATCCGCCAGACAGTAGTCCATATGGGACTTGTTGAACTTTTTTTCTGCTCAGAGGGTCCCCAGAAGATCTAATAGCTACGTGATGTCCTCAAAGACTCTCTCTGATGTTAAAATGTCAAGTCAAGTCCGCCAGACAGTGGTCCATATGGGAGCTTTTGAACTTTTTTTCTGCTCAGAAGGTCCCCAGAAGGTCTAATAGCTACTTGATGTCCTTAATGACTCTCTCTGATGTTAAAAAGTCATCAAGTCAGACAGACAGTAGTCCTTATGGGACCTTTTGAACTTTTTTTCTCCTTAGAGAGTCCCCAGAATGTATAAAACCTCCATGATGTCCTCATAGACTCTTTGTGATGTTAAAAAGTCAAATCAAATCCGCCAGACAGTAGGACATATGTGACCTTATGAACTTTTATTCTGCTCAGAGGGTCCACAGAAGGTCTAAAAGCTACATGATGTCCTCAAAGACTCTTTCTGATGTTAAAAAGTCAAGTCAAGTCCGCCAGACAGTAGTCCATATGGGACTTTTTGAACTTTTTTTCTGCTCAGAGGGTCCCCAAAAGGTCTAATAGCTACATGATTTCCTCAAAGTCTAAAAGCTCAATTCTAAAAGCTACTTGATGTCCTCAAAGACTCTTTCTGATGTTAAAAAAGTCAAGTCAAGTCCGCCAGACAGTAGTCCATATGGGACTTTTGGAACTTTTTTTCTACTCAGAGGGTCCACAGAAGGTCTAAAAGCTACATGATGTCCTCAAAGACTCTTTCTGATGTTAAAAGTCAAGTCAAGTCCGCCATACAGTAGTCCATATGGGACCTTTTGATCTTTTTTCTAGTCAGAGGGTCCACAGAAGGTCTAAAAGCTACATAATGTCCTCAAAGACTCTCTCTGATGTTAAAAGTCAAGTCAAGTCCGCCAGACAGTACTCCATATGGGACCTTTTGATCTTTTTTTCTACTCAGAGTGTCCACAGAAGGTCTAAAAGCTACATGATGTCCTCAAAGACTCTTTCTGATGTTAAAAGTCAAGTCAAGTCCGCCATACAGTAGTCCATATGGGACCTTTCGAACTTTTTTCTGCTCAGAGGGTCCACAGAAGGTCTAAAAGCGACATGATGTCCTCAAAGACTCTTTCTGATGTTAAAAGTCGTCAAGTCCGCCAGACAGTAGTCCTTATGGGACCTTTTGAACTTTTTTCTCCTTAGAGAGTCCCCAGAAGGTCTAAAAACCTCCATGATGTCCTCATAGACTCTTTGTGATGTTAAAAAGTCAAATTAAGTCCACCAGACAGTAGTCCATATGGGACCTTTTGAATTTTTTTCTACTCAGAGTGTCCACAGAAGGTCTAAAAGCTACATGATGTCCTTATTGACTCTTTCTGATGTTAAAAAGTCGTCAAACCGCCAGACAGTAGTCGATATGGGACCTTTAAAACTCTTTTTCTGCTCAGAGGGTCCACAGAAGGTCTGAAAGCTACATGATGTCCTCAAAGACTCTTTCTGATGTTAAAAAGTCAAGTCAAGTCCGCCAGACAGTAGTCCATATGGGATGTTTTGAACTTTTTTTTTCTCAGAGGGTCCCCAAAAGGTCTAAAAGCTACATGATGTCCTGATTGACTCTTTCTGATGTTAAAAAGTCAAGTCAAATCCGCCAGACAGTAGTCCATATGGGACCTTTTGATCTTTTTTTCTGTTCAGAGGGTCCCCAGAAGGTCTATTAGCTACATTATGTCCTCAATGACTCTTTCTGATGTTAAAAAGTCATCAAGTCCGCCAGACAGTAGTCCTTATGGGACCTTTTGAACTTTTTTCTCCTTAGAGAGTCCCCAGAAGGTCTAAAAACCTCCATGATGTCCTCATAGACTCTTTGAGATGTTAAAAAGTCAAGTCAAGTCCGCCAGACAGTAGTCCATAAGGGACCTTTTGAACTTTTTTTCTGCTCAGAGGGTCCCCAGAAGGTCTAATAGCTACATGATTTCCTCAAAGTCTAAAAGCTCAATTCTAAAAGCTACTTGATGTCCTCAAAGACTCTTTCTGAACTTAGAAAAGTCAAGTCAAGTCCGCCAGACAGTAGTCCATATGGGACTTTTTGAACTTTTTGTCTGCTCAGAGGGTCCCCAAAAGGTCTAATAGCTACATGATTTCCTCAAAGTCTAAAAGCTCAATTCTAAAAGCTACTTGATGTCCTCAAAGACTCTTTCTGATGTTAAAAAAGTCAAGTCAAGTCCGCCAGACAGTAGTCCATATGGGACTTTTTGAACTTTTTTTCTATTCAGAGGGTCCAAAGAAGGTCAAAAAGCTAAATGATGTCCTCAAAGACTCTTTCTGATGTTAAAAGTCAAGTCAAGTCTGCCAGACAGTAGTCCATATGGGACCATTTGATCTTTTTTTTGTACTCAGAGGGTCCACAGAAGGTCTAAAAGCTACTTGATGTCCACATAGACTCTTTCTGATGTTAAAAGTCAAGTCAAGTCCGCCAGACAGTAGTCCATATGGGACTTTTTGATCTTTTTGTCTACTCAGAGGGTCCACAGAAGGTCTTAAAGCTACATGATGTCCTCAAAGACTCTTTCTGATATTAAAAGTCAAGTCAAGTCCGCCAGACAGTAACCCATATGGGACCTTTCAAACTTTTTTCCTGCTCAGAGGGTCCCCAGAAGATCTAATAGCTACATGATGTCCTCAAAGACTCTCTCTGATGTTAAAAAGTCAAGTCAAGTCCGCCAGACAGTAGTCCATATGGGACCTTCCGAACTTTTTTCCTGCTCAGAGGGTCCCCAGAAGATCTAATAGCTACATGATGTCCTCAAAGACTCTCTCTGATGTTAAAAAGTCAAGTCAAGTCCGCCAAACAGTAGTCCAAATGGGAAATTTTGAACTTTTTTTCTGCTCAGAGGGTCCCCAGAAGGTCTAATAGCTACATGATGTCCTTAATGACTCTTTCTGGTGTTAAAAAGTCATCAAGTCCGACAGACAGTAGTCCTTTTGGGACCTTTTGAACTTTTTTTCTCCTTAGAGAGTCCCCAGAAGCTCTAAAACCTCCATGATGTCCTCATAGACTCTTTCTGATGTTAAAAAGTCAAGTCAAGTCCGCCAGACAATAGTCCATATGGGACTTTTTGAACTTTTTTTCTGCTCAGAGGGTCCCCAGAAGGTCTAATAGCTACATGATTTCCTCAAATTCTAAAAGCTTAAGTCTAAAAGCTACTTGATGTCCTCAAAGACTCTTTCTGATGTTAAAAAAGTCAAGTCAAGTCTGCCAGAAAGTAGTCCATATGGGACTATTTGAACTTTTTTTCTGCTCAGAGGGTCCACAGAAGGTCTAAAAGCTACATGATGTCCTCAAAGACTCTTTCTGATGTTAAAAGTCAAGTCAAGTCCGCCAGACAGTAGTCCATATGGGACCTTTTGATCTTTGTTTCTACTCAGAGGGTCCACAGAAGTTCTAAAAGCTACTTGATGTCCTCAAAGACTCTTTCTGAGGTTAAAAAGTCAAGTCAAGTCCGCCAGACAGTAGTCCATATGGGACCTTATGAACTTTTATTCTGCTCAGAGGGTCCACAGAAGGTCTAAAAGCTACATGATGTCCTCATAGACTCTTTCTGATGTTAAAAAAGTCAAGTCCGCCAGACAGTAGTCCATATGGGACTTTTTGAACTTTTTTTCTGCTCAGAGGGTCCACAGATGGTCTAAAAGCTACATGATGTCCTCAAAGACTCTTTCTGATGTTAAAAAGTCAAGTCAAGTCCGCCAAACAGTAGTCCATATGGGACCTTTTGATCTTTTTTCCACTCAGAGGGTCCATAGAAGGTCTAAAAGCTACATGATGTCCTCAAAGACTCAATCTGATGTTAAAAGTCAAGTCAAGTCCGCCAGACAGTAATCCATATGGGACCTTTTGATCTTTTTTTCTACTCAGAGGGTCCACAGAAGGTCTAAAAGCTACTTAATGTCCTCATAGACTCTTTCTGATGTTAAAAAGTCAAGTCAAGTCCGCCAGACAGTAGTCCATATGGGACCTTTCGAACTTTTTTCTGCTCAGAGGGTCCACAGAAGTTTTAAAAGCGACATGATGTCCTCAAAGACTCTTTCTGATGTTAAAAAGTTGTCAAGTCCGCCAGACAGTAGTCCACATGGGACTTTTTGAACTTTTTTTCTGCTCAGAGGGTCCCAGAAGGTCTAATAGCTATATGATTTCTCTCAAAGTCTAAAAGCTCAAGTCTAAAAGCTACTTGATGTCCTCAAAGACTCTTTCTAAAGTTAAAAAGTCAAGTCAAATCCGCCAGACAGTAGTCCATATGGGACTTTTTCAACTTTTTTCTGCTCAGAGGGTCCACAGAAGGTCTAAAAGCTACATGATGTCCTCAAAGACACTTTCTGATGTTAAAAAGTCAAGTCAAGGCCGCCAAAAAGTAGTCCATATGGGACTTTCTGAACTTTTTTTCTGCTCAGAGGGTCCCCAGAAGGTCTAATAGCTACATGATTTCCTCAAAGTCTGAAAGCTCAAGTCTAAAAGCTACTTGTCCTCAAAGACTCTTTCTGATGTTAAAAGTCAAGTCAAGTCCGCCAGACAGTAGTCCATATGTGACCTTTTGAACTTTTTTTTGCTCAGAGGGTCCCCAGAAGGTCTAAAAGCTACATGATGTCCTTATTGACTCTTTCTGATGTTAAAAAGTCAAGTCAACTCCGCCAGACAGCAGTCCATATGGGACCTTTCAAACTTTTTTTTTGCTCAGAGGGTCCACAGAAGGTTTAAAAGCTACATGATGTCCTCAAAGACTCTTTCTGATGTTAAAAAGTCGTCAATTCCGCCAGACAGTAGTCCATATAGGACCTTTCAAACTTTTTTTCTGCTCAGAGGGTCCACAGAAGGTCTAAAAGCTGCATCATGTCCTCAAAGACTCTTTCTGATGTTAAAAAGTAAAGTCAAGACCGCCAGACAGTAGTCCATATGGGGCCCATTGAACTTTTTTCTGCTCAGAGGGTCCACAGAAGGTCTAAAAGCTACATGATGTCCTCAAAGACTCTTTCTGATGTTAAAAAGTCAAGTCAAGTCCGCCAGACAGTAGTCCATATAGGACCCATTGAATTTTTTTTCTGCTCAGAGGGTCCACAGAAGGTCTAAAAGCGACATGATGTCCTCAAAGACTCTTTCTGATGTTAAAAAGTCGTCAAGTCCGCCAGACAGTAGTCCATATGGGACTTTTTGAACTTTTTTTCTGCTCAGAGGGTCCCCAGAAGGTCTTATAGCTACATGATTTCCTCAAAGTCTAAAAGCTCAAGTCTAAAAGCTACTTGATGTCCTCAAAGACTTTCTGATGTTAAAAGGTCAAGTCAAGTCCGCCAGACAGTAGTCCATATGGGACTTTTTTAACGTTTTTCTGCTCAGAGGGTCCACAGAAGGTCTAAAAGCTACATGATGTCCTCAAAGACTCTTTCTGATGTTAAAAAGTCAAGTCAAGTCCGGCAGACAGTAGTCCATATGGGACCTTTCAAACTTTTTTCTGCTCAGAGGGTCCACAGAAGGTCTAAAAGCGACATGATGTCCTCAAAGACTCTTTATGATGTTAAAAGTCGTCAAGTCCGCCAGAAAGTAGTCCATATGGGAGCTTTTGATCTTTTTTCTACTCAGAGGGTCTACAGAAGGTCTAAAAGCTACTTGATGTCCTCATAGACTCTTTCTGACGTTAAAAAGTCAAGTCAAGTCCACCAGAAAGTAGTCCATATTGGAGCTTTGGAACTTTTTTTCTGCTCAGAGGGTCCCCAGAAGGTCTAATAGCTACTTGATGTCCTTAATGACTCTTTCTGATGTTAAAAAGTCATCAAGTCCGACAGACAGTAGTCCTTATGGGACCTTTTGAACTTTTTTGCTCCTTAGAGAGTCCCCAGAAGCTCTAAAACCTCCATGATGTCCTCATAGACTCTTTGTGATGTTAAAAAGTCAAGTCAAGTCCGCCAGACAGTAGTCCATATGGGACCTTATGAACTTTTATTCTGCTCAGAGGGTCCACAGAAGGTCTAAAAGCTACATGATGTCCTCATAGACTCTTTCTGATGTTAAAAAGTCAAGTCATGTCCGCCAGACAGTAGTCCATATGGGACATTTTTTAAACCTTTTTTCTGCTCAGAGGGTCCCCAGAAGGTCTAAAAGCTACATGATGTCCTCAAAGTCTAAAAGCTACTTGATGACCTCAAAGACTCTTTCTGATGTTAAAAAAGTCAAGTCCGCCAGACAGTAGTCCATATGGGACTTTTTGAACTTTTTTTCTACTCAGAGGGTCCACAGATGGTCTAAAAGCTACATGATGTCCTCAAAGACTCTTTCTGATGTTAAAAAGTCAAGTCAAGTCCGCCAGACAGTAGTCCATATGGGACCTTTTGATCTTTTTATCTACTCAGAGGGTCCACAGAAGGTCTAAAAGCTACTTGATGTCCTCATAGACTCTTTCTGATGTTAAAGTCAAGTCAAGTCCGCCAGACAGTAGTCCATATGGGACCTTTCGAACTTTTTTCTGCTCAGAGGGTCCACAGAAGTTTTAAAAGCGATATGATGTCCTCAAAGACTCTTTCTGATATTAAAAAGTTGTCAAGTCCGCCAGACAGTAGTCCATATGGGACTTTTTGAACTTTTTTTCTGCTCAGAGGGTCTCAGAAGGTCTAATAGCTACATGATTTCTCTCAAAGTCTAAAAGCTCAAGTCTAAAAGCTACTTGATGTCCTCAAAGACTCTTTCTAAAGTTAAAAAGTCAAGTCAAATCCGCCAGACAGTAGTCCATATGGGACTTTTTCAACTTTTTTCTGCTCAGAGGGTCCACAGAAGGTCTAAAAGCTACATTATGTCCTCAAAGACCCTTTCTGATGTTAAAAAGTCAAGTCAAGGCCGCCAGACAGTAGTCCATATGGGACTTTCTGAACTTTTTTTCTGCTCAGAGGGTCCCCAGAAGGTCTAATAGCTACATGATTTCCTCAAAGTCTGAAAGCTCAAGTCTAAAAATTAATTGTCCTCAAAGACTCTTTCTGATGTTAAAAGTCAAGTCAAGTCCGCCAGACAGTAGTCCATATGGGACCTTTTGAACTTTTTTTTGCTCAGAGGGTCCCCAGAAGGTCTAAAAGCTACATGATGTCCTTATTGACTCTTTCTGATGTTAAAAAGTCAAGTCAATTCTGCCAGACAGCAGTCCATATGGGACCTTTCAAACTTTTTTTTTGCTCAGAGGGTCCACAGAAGGTCTAAAAGCTACATGATGTCCTCAAAGACTCTTTCTGATGTTAAAAGTCGTCAAGTCCGCCAGACAGTAGTCCTTATGGGACCTTTTGAACTTTTTTCTCCTTAGAGAGTCCCCAGAAGGTCTAAAAACCTCCATGATGTCCTCATAGACTCTTTGTGATGTTAAAAAGTCAAATTAAGTCCACCAGACAGTAGTCCATATGGGACCTTTTGAATTTTTTTCTACTCAGAGTGTCCACAGAAGGTCTAAAAGCTACATGATGTCCTTATTGACTCTTTCTGATGTTAAAAAGTCGTCAAACCGCCAGACAGTAGTCGATATGGGACCTTTAAAACTCTTTTTCTGCTCAGAGGGTCCACAGAAGGTCTGAAAGCTACATGATGTCCTCAAAGACTCTTTCTGATGTTAAAAAGTCAAGTCAAGTCCGCCAGACAGTAGTCCATATGGGATGTTTTGAACTTTTTTTTTCTCAGAGGGTCCCCAAAAGGTCTAAAAGCTACATGATGTCCTGATTGACTCTTTCTGATGTTAAAAAGTCAAGTCAAATCCGCCAGACAGTAGTCCATATGGGACCTTTTGATCTTTTTTTCTGTTCAGAGGGTCCCCAGAAGGTCTATTAGCTACATTATGTCCTCAATGACTCTTTCTGATGTTAAAAAGTCATCAAGTCCGCCAGACAGTAGTCCTTATGGGACCTTTTGAACTTTTTTCTCCTTAGAGAGTCCCCAGAAGGTCTAAAAACCTCCATGATGTCCTCATAGACTCTTTGAGATGTTAAAAAGTCAAGTCAAGTCCGCCAGACAGTAGTCCATAAGGGACCTTATGAACTTTTTTTCTGCTCAGAGGGTCCCCAGAAGGTCTAATAGCTACATGATTTCCTCAAAGTCTAAAAGCTCAATTCTAAAAGCTACTTGATGTCCTCAAAGACTCTTTCTGAACTTAGAAAAGTCAAGTCAAGTCCGCCAGACAGTAGTCCATATGGGACTTTTTGAACTTTTTTTCTGCTCAGAGGGTCCCCAAAAGGTCTAATAGCTACATGATTTCCTCAAAGTCTAAAAGCTCAATTCTAAAAGCTACTTGATGTCCTCAAAGACTCTTTCTGATGTTAAAAAAGTCAAGTCAAGTCCGCCAGACAGTAGTCCATATGGGACTTTTTGAACTTTTTTTCTATTCAGAGGGTCCAAAGAAGGTCAAAAAGCTAAATGATGTCCTCAAAGACTCTTTCTGATGTTAAAAGTCAAGTCAAGTCTTCCAGACAGTAGTCCATATGGGACCATTTGATCTTTTTTTTGTACTCAGAGGGTCCACAGAAGGTCTAAAAGCTACTTGATGTCCACATAGACTCTTTCTGATGTTAAAAGTCAAGTCAAGTCCGCCAGACAGTAGTCCATATGGGACTTTTTGATCTTTTTGTCTACTCAGAGGGTCCACAGAAGGTCTTAAAGCTACATGATGTCCTCAAAGACTCTTTCTGATGTTAAAAGTCAAGTCAAGTCCGCCAGACAGTAATCCATATGGGACCTTTCAAACTTTTTTCCTGCTCAGAGGGTCCCCAGAAGATCTAATAGCTACATGATGTCCTCAAAGACTCTCTCTGATGTTAAAAAGTCAAGTCAAGTCCGCCAGACAGTAGTCCATATGGGACCTTCCGAACTTTTTTCCTGCTCAGAGGGTCCCCAGAAGATCTAATAGCTACATGATGTCCTCAAAGACTCTCTCTGATGTTAAAAAGTCAAGTCAAGTCCGCCAAACAGTAGTCCAAATGGGAAATTTTGAACTTTTTTTCTGCTCAGAGGGTCCCCAGAAGGTCTAATAGCTACATGATGTCCTTAATGACTCTTTCTGGTGTTAAAAAGTCATCAAGTCCGACAGACAGTAGTCCTTTTGGGACCTTTTGAACATTTTTTCTCCTTAGAGAGTCCCCAGAAGCTCTAAAACCTCCATGATGTCCTCATAGACTCTTTCTGATGTTAAAAAGTCAAGTCAAGTCCGCCAGACAATAGTACATGTGGGACTTTTTGAACTTTTTTTCTGCTCAGAGGGTCCCCAGAAGGTCTAATAGCTACATGATTTCCTCAAATTCTAAAAGCTTAAGTCTAAAAGCTACTTGATGTCCTCAAAGACTCTTTCTGATGTTAAAAAAGTCAAGTCAAGTCTGCCAGAAAGTAGTCCATATGGGACTATTTGAACTTTTTTTCTGCTCAGAGGGTCCACAGAAGTTCTAAAAGCTACTTGATGTCCTCAAAGACTCTTTCTGATGTTAAAAAGTCAAGTCAAGTCCGCCAGACAGTAGTCCATATGGGACCTTATGAACTTTTATTCTGCTCAGAGGGTCCACAGAAGGTCTAAAAGCTACATGATGTCCTCATAGACTCTTTCTGATGTTAAAAAAGTCAAGTCCGCCAGACAGTAGTCCATATGGGACTTTTTGAACTTTTTTTCTGCTCAGAGGGTCCCCAGAAGCTCTAAAAGCTACATAATGTCCTTATTGACTCTTTCTGATGTTAAAAAGTTGTCAAGTCCGCCATACAGTAGTCCATATGGGACCTATTAACTATTTCTCTGCTCAGAGGGTTCACAGATGGTCTAAAAGCTACATGATGTGCTTATAGACACTTTCTGATGTTAAAAAGTCAAGTCAAGTCCGCCGGACAGTAGTCCATATGCGAGCTTTTGATCTTTTTTTCTGCTCAGAGGGTCTTCAGAAGGTCTAAAAGCTACATGATGTCCTCAAAGACTCTTTCTGATGTTAAAAAGTCAAGTCAAGTCCGCCAAACAGTAGTCCATATGGGACCTTTTGATCTTTTTTCCACTCAGAGGGTCCATAGAAGGTCTAAAAGCTACATGATGTCCTCAAAGACTCAATCTGATGTTAAAAGTCAAGTCAAGTCCGCCAGACAGTAATCCATATGGGACATTTTGATCTTTTTTTCTACTCAGAGGGTCCACAGAAGGTCTAAAAGCTACTTAATGTCCTCATAGACTCTTTCTGATGTTAAAAAGTCAAGTCAAGTCCGCCAGACAGTAGTCCATATGGGACCTTTCGAACTTTTTTCTGCTCAGAGGGTCCACAGAAGTTTTAAAAGCGACATGATGTCCTCAAAGACTCTTTCTGATGTTAAAAAGTTGTCAAGTCCGCCAGACAGTAGTCCATATGGGACTTTTTGAACTTTTTTTCTGCTCAGAGGGTCCCAGAAGGTCTAATAGCTATATGATTTCTCTCAAAGTCTAAAAGCTCAAGTCTAAAAGCTACTTGATGTCCTCAAAGACTCTTTCTAAAGTTAAAAAGTCAAGTCAAATCCGCCAGACAGTAGTCCATATGGGACTTTTTCAACTTTTTTCTGCTCAGAGGGTCCACAGAAGGTCTAAAAGCTACATGATGTCCTCAAAGACACTTTCTGATGTTAAAAAGTCAAGTCAAGGCCGCAAAAAGTAGTCCATATGGGACTTTCTGAACTTTTTTTCTGCTCAGAGGGTCCCCAGAAGGTCTAATAGCTACATGATTTCCTCAAAGTCTGAAAGCTCAAGTCTAAAAGCTACTTGTCCTCAAAGACTCTTTCTGATGTTAAAAGTCAAGTCAAGTCCGCCAGACAGTAGTCCATATGTGACCTTTTGAACTTTTTTTTGCTCAGAGGGTCCCCAGAAGGTCTAAAAGCTACATGATGTCCTTATTGACTCTTTCTGATGTTAAAAAGTCAAGTCAACTCCGCCAGACAGCAGTCCATATGGGACCTTTCAAACTTTTTTTTTGCTCAGAGGGTCCACAGAAGGTTTAAAAGCTACATGATGTCCTCAAAGACTCTTTCTGATGTTAAAAAGTCGTCAATTCCGCCAGACAGTAGTCCATATAGGACCTTTCAAACTTTTTTTCTGCTCAGAGGGTCCACAGAAGGTCTAAAAGCTGCATCATGTCCTCAAAGACTCTTTCTGATGTTAAAAAGTAAAGTCAAGCCCGCCAGACAGTAGTCCATATGGGGCCCATTGAACTTTTTTCTGCTCAGAGGGTCCACAGAAGGTCTAAAAGCTACATGATGTCCTCAAAGACTCTTTCTGATGTTAAAAAGTCAAGTCAAGTCCGCCAGACAGTAGTCCATATAGGACCCATTGAATTTTTTTTCTGCTCAGAGGGTCCACAGAAGGTCTAAAAGCGACATGATGTCCTCAAAGACTCTTTCTGATGTTAAAAAGTCGTCAAGTCCGCCAGACAGTAGTCCATATGGGACTTTTTGAACTTTTTTTCTGCTCAGAGGGTCCCCAGAAGGTCTTATAGCTACATGATTTCCTCAAAGTCTAAAAGCTCAAGTCTAAAAGCTACTTGATGTCCTCAAAGACTTTCTGATGTTAAAAGGTCAAGTCAAGTCCGCCAGACAGTAGTCCATATGGGACTTTTTTAACGTTTTTCTGCACAGAGGGTCCACAGAAGGTCTAAAAGCTACATGATGTCCTCAAAGACTCTTTCTGATGTTAAAAAGTCAAGTCAAGTCCGGCAGACAGTAGTCCATATGGGACCTTTCAAACTTTTTTCTGCTCAGAGGGTCCACAGAAGGTCTAAAAGCGACATGATGTCCTCAAAGACTCTTTATGATGTTAAAAGTCGTCAAGTCCGCCAGAAAGTAGTCCATATGGGAGCTTTTGATCTTTTTTCTACTCAGAGGGTCTACAGAAGGTCTAAAAGCTACTTGATGTCCTCATAGACTCTTTCTGACGTTAAAAAGTCAAGTCAAGTCCACCAGAAAGTAGTCCATATTGGAGCTTTGGAACTTTTTTTCTGCTCAGAGGGTCCCCAGAAGGTCTAATAGCTACTTGATGTCCTTAATGACTCGTTCTGATGTTAAAAAGTCATCAAGTCCGACAGACAGTAGTCCTTATGGGACCTTTTGAACTTTTTTGCTCCTTAGAGAGTCCCCAGAAGCTCTAAAACCTCCATGATGTCCTCATAGACTCTTTGTGATGTTAAAAAGTCAAGTCAAGTCCGCCAGACAGTAGTCCATATGGGACCTTATGAACTTTTATTCTGCTCAGAGGGTCCACAGAAGGTCTAAAAGCTACATGATGTCCTCATAGACTCTTTCTGATGTTAAAAAGTCAAGTCAAGTCCGCCAGACAGTAGTCCATATGGGACATTTTTTAAACCTTTTTTCTGCTCAGAGGGTCCCCAGAAGGTCTAATAGCTACATGATTTCCTCAAAGTCTAAAAGCTACTTGATGTCCTCAAAGACTCTTTCTGATGTTAAAAAGTCAAGTCAAGTCCGCCAGACAGTAGTCCATATGGGACTTTTTAAACTTATTTTCTGCTCAGAAGGTCCACAGAAGGTCTAAAAGCTACATGATGTCCTCAAAAACTCTTTCTGATGTTAAAACCTCAAGTCAAGTCCTCCAGACAGTAGTCCATATGGTACCTTTTGAACTTTTTTTCTCCTCAGAGGGTCCACAGAAGGTCTAAAAGCTACATGATGTCCTCAAAGACTCTTTCTGATGTTAAAAAGTCAAGTCAAGTCCGCCAGAGAGTAGTCCATATGGGACTTTTTGAACATTTTTTCTGCTCAGAGGGTCCACAGAAGGTCTAAAAGCTACATGATGTCCTCAAAGACTCTTTCTGATGTTAAAAAGTCAAGTCAAGTCTGCCAGACAGTAGTCCATATGGGACTTGTTGAATTTTTTTTCTGCTCAGAGGGTCCCCAGAAGATCTAATAGGTACATGATGTCCTCAAAGACTCTCTCTGATGTTAAAAAGTCGTCGAGTCTGCCAGACAGTAGTCCTTATGGGACCTTTTGAACTTTTTTTCTCCTTAGAGAGTCCCCAGAAGGTCTAAAACCTCCATGATGTCCTTAATGACTCTTTGTGATGTTAAAAAGTCAAGTCAAGTACGCCAGACAGTAGTCCATATGGGACCTTTTGAACTTTTTTTTCTGCTCAGAGGGTCCCCAGAAGGTCTAATAGCTACATGATTTCCTCAAAGTCTAAAAGCTCAAGTCTAAAAGCTACTTGATGTCCTCAAAGACTCTTTCTGATGTTAAAAAGTCAAGTCAAGTCCGCCAGACAGTAGTCCATATGGGACTTTTTGAACTTTTTTTCTACTCAGAGGGTCCACAGATGGTCTAAAAGCTACATGATGTCCTCAAAGACTCTTTCTGATGTTAAAAAGTCAAGTCAAGTCCGCCAGACAGTAGTCCATATGGGACCTTTTGATCTTTTTATCTACTCAGAGGGTCCACAGAAGGTCTAAAAGCTACTTGATGTCCTCATAGACTCTTTCTGATGTTAAAGTCAAGTCAAGTCCGCCAGACAGTAGTCCATATGGGACCTTTCGAACTTTTTTCTGCTCAGAGGGTCCACAGAAGTTTTAAAAGCGATATGATGTCCTCAAAGACTCTTTCTGATATTAAAAAGTTGTCAAGTCCGCCAGACAGTAGTCCATATGGGACTTTTTGAACTTTTTTTCTGCTCAGAGGGTCTCAGAAGGTCTAATAGCTACATGATTTTTCTCAAAGTCTAAAAGCTCAAGTCTAAAAGCTACTTGATGTCCTCAAAGACTCTTTCTAAAGTTAAAAAGTCAAGTCAAATCCGCCAGACAGTAGTCCATATGGGACTTTTTCAACTTTTTTCTGCTCAGAGGGTCCACAGAAGGTCTAAAAGCTACATTATGTCCTCAAAGACCCTTTCTGATGTTAAAAAGTCAAGTCAAGGCCGCCAGACAGTAGTCCATATGGGACTTTCTGAACTTTTTTTCTGCTCAGAGGGTCCCCAGAAGGTCTAATAGCTACATGATTTCCTCAAAGTCTGAAAGCTCAAGTCTAAAAGCTACTTGTCCTCAAAGACTCTTTCTGATGTTAAAAGTCAAGTCAAGTCCGCCAGACAGTAGTCCATATGGGACCTTTTGAACTTTTTTTTGCTCAGAGGGTCCCCAGAAGGTCTAAAAGCTACATGATGTCCTTATTGACTCTTTCTGATGTTAAAAAGTCAAGTCAATTCTGCCAGACAGCAGTCCATATGGGACCTTTCAAACTTTTTTTTTGCTCAGAGGGTCCACAGAAGGTCTAAAAGCTACATGATGTCCTCAAAGACTCTTTCTGATGTTAAAAAGTCGTCAAGTCCGCCAGACAGTAGTCCATATAGGACCTTTCAAACTTTTTTTCTGCTCAGAGGGTCCACAGAAGGTCTAAAAGCTGCATCATGTCATCAAAGACTCTTTCTGATGTTAAAAAGTAAAGTCAAGCCCGCCAGACAGTAGTCCATATAGGACCTTTCAAACTTTTTTTCTGCTCAGAGGGTCCACAGAAGGTCTAAAAGCTGCATCATGTCCTCAAAGACTCTTTCTGATGTTAAAAAGTAAAGTGAAGCCCGCCAGACCATATGGGACTTTTTGAAAAAATGTTCTGCTCAGAGGGTCCACAGAAGGTCTAAAAGCTACATGATGACCTTATTGACTCTTTCTGATGTTAAAAAGTCAAGTCAAGTCCGCCAGACAGTAGTCCATATGGGACCTTTCAAACTTTTTTTCTGCTCAGAGGGTCCACAGAAGGTCTAAAAGCTACATGATGTCCTCAAAGACTCTTTCTGATGTTAAAAAGTCAAGTCAACTCCGCCAGACAGCAGTCCATATGGGACCTTTAAAACTTCTTTTTTTGCTCAGAGGGTCCACAGAAGGTCTAAAAGCTACATGATGTCCTCAAAGACTCTTTCTGATGTTAAAAAGTCAAGTCAAGTCCGCCAGAGAGTAGTCCATATGGGACTTTTTGAACATTTTTTCTGCTCAGAGGGTCCACAGAAGGTCTAAAAGCTACATGATGTCCTCAAAGACTCTTTCTGATGTTAAAAAGTCAAGTCAAGTCTGCCAGACAGTAGTCCATATGGGACTTGTTGAATTTTTTTTCTGCTCAGAGGGTCCCCAGAAGATCTAATAGGTACATGATGTCCTCAAAGACTCTCTCTGATGTTAAAAAGTCGTCGAGTCTGCCAGACAGTAGTCCTTATGGGACCTTTTGAACTTTTTTTCTCCTTAGAGAGTCCCCAGAAGGTCTAAAACCTCCATGATGTCCTTAATGACTCTTTGTGATGTTAAAAAGTCAAGTCAAGTACGCCAGACAGTAGTCCATATGGGACCTTTTGAACTTTTTTTTCTGCTCAGAGGGTCCCCAGAAGGTCTAATAGCTACATGATTTCCTCAAAGTCTAAAAGCTCAAGTCTAAAAGCTACTTGATGTCCTCAAAGACTCTTTCTGATGTTAAAAAGTCAAGTCAAGTCCGCCAGACAGTAGTCCATATGGGACTTTTTGAACTTATTTTCTGCTCAGAAGGTCCACAGAAGGTCTAAAAGCTACATGATGTCCTCAAAAACTCTTTCTGATGTTAAAACCTCAAGTCAAGTCCTCCAGACAGTAGTCCATATGGTACCTTTTGAACTTTTTTTCTCCTCAGAGGGTCCACAGAAGGTCTAAAAGCTACATGGTGTCCTCATTGACTCTTTCGGATGTTAGAAAGTCGTCAAGTCCTCCAGACAGTAGTCCATATGGGACCTTTTGAACTTTTTTTCTCCTCAGAGGGTCCACAGAAGGTCTAAAAGCTACATGATGTCCTCATAGACTTTTTCTGATGTTAAAACGTTAAGTCAAGTCCTTCAGACAGTAGTCCATGTGGTACCTTTTGAACTTTTTTTCTGCTCTGAGGGTCCACAGAAGGTCTAAAAGCTACATAAAGTCCTCATAAACACTTTCTGATGTTAAAAAGTCAAGTCCGCCACACAGTAGTCCATATGGGACCTTTTGAACTTTTTTTCTGCCCAGAAGGTCTAAAAGCTACATGATGTCCTCATAAACTCTTTCTGATGTTAAAAAGTCAAGTCAAGTCAAGTCCGCCAGACAGTAGTCCATATAAGACCTTTTGAACTTTTTTCTGCTCAGAGGGTCCCCAGAAGGTCTAATAGCTACTTGATGTCCTTAATGACTCTTTCTGATGTTAAAAAGTCAAGTCAAGTCCGCCAGACTGTAGTCCTTATGGGACCTTTTTTAACTTTTTTTCTCTTTAGAGGGTCCCCAAAAGGTCTAAAACATCCATGATGTCCTCATAGACTCTTTGTGATGTTAAAAAGTCAAGTCAAGTCCGCCAGACAGTAGTCCATAAGGGAGCTTTTGAACTTTTTTCTGCTCAGAGGATCCCCACTAGGTTTAAATGCTAAATGATGTCCTCATAGACTCTTTCTGATGTTAAAAAGTCAAGTCAAGTCCGCCAGACAGTAGTCCATATGGGACCCATGAACTTTTTTTCTGGTCAAAGGGTCCACAGAAGGTCTAAAACCTACATGATGTCCTCAAAGACTCTTTCTGATGTTAAAAAGTCGTCAAGTCCGCCATACAGTAGTCCATATGGGACTTTTTAAACTTTTTTTTCTGCTCAGAGGGTCCCCATAAGGTCTAATAGCTACATGATTTCCTCAAAGTCTAAAAGCTCAAGTCTAAAAGCTACTTGATGTCCTCAAAGACTCTTTCTGATTTTAAAAAGTCGTCAAGTCCGCCAGACAGTTGTCCATATGGGACTTTTTGAACTTTTTTTTCTGCTCAGAGGGTCCCCAGAAGGTCTAATAGCTACATGATTTCCTCAAAGTCTGAAAGCTCAAGTCTAAAAGCTACTTGATGTCCTCAAAGACTCTTTCTGATGTTAAAAAAGTCAAGTCAAGTCTGCCAGAAAGTAGTCCATATGGGACTATTTGAACTTTTTTTCTGCTCAGAGGGTCCACAGAAGGTCTAAAAGCTACATGATGTCCTCAAAGACTCTTTCTGATGTTAAAAGTCAAGTCAAGTCCGCCAGACAGTAGTCCATATGGGACCTTTTGATCTTTGTTTCTACTCAGAGGGTCCACAGAAGTTCTAAAAGCTACTTGATGTCCTCAAAGACTCTTTCTGATGTTAAAAAGTCAAGTCAAGTCCGCCAGACAGTAGTCCATATGGGACCTTATGAACTTTTATTCTGCTCAGAGGGTCCACAGAAGGTCTAAAAGCTACATGATGTCCTCATAGACTCTTTCTGATGTTAAAAAAGTCAAGTCCGCCAGACAGTAGTCCATATGGGACTTTTTGAACTTTTTTTCTGCTCAGAGGGTCCACAGATGGTCTAAAAGCTACATGATGTCCTCAAAGACTCTTTCTGGTGTTAAAAAGTCAAGTCAAGTCCGCCAAACAGTAGTCCATATGGGACCTTTTGATCTTTTTTCCACTCAGAGGGTCCATAGAAGGTCTAAAAGCTACATGATGTCCTCAAAGACTCAATCTGATGTTAAAAGTCAAGTCAAGTCCGCCAGACAGTAATCCATATGGGACCTTTTGATCTTTTTATCTACTCAGAGGGTCCACAGAAGGTCTAAAAGCTACTTGATGTCCTCATAGACTCTTTCTGATGTTAAAGTCAAGTCAAGTCCGCCAGACAGTAGTCCATATGGGACCTTTCGAACTTTTTTCTGCTCAGAGGGTCCACAGAAGTTTTAAAAGCGATATGATGTCCTCAAAGACTCTTTCTGATATTAAAAAGTTGTCAAGTCCGCCAGACAGTAGTCCATATGGGACTTTTTGAACTTTTTTTCTGCTCAGAGGGTCTCAGAAGGTCTAATAGCTACATGATTTCTCTCAAAGTCTAAAAGCTCAAGTCTAAAAGCTACTTGATGTCCTCAAAGACTCTTTCTAAAGTTAAAAAGTCAAGTCAAATCCGCCAGACAGTAGTCCATATGGGACTTTTTCAACTTTTTTCTGCTCAGAGGGTCCACAGAAGGTCTAAAAGCTACATGATGTCCTCAAAGACACTTTCTGATGTTAAAAAGTCAAGTCAAGGCCGCCAAAAAGTAGTCCATATGGGACTTTCTGAACTTTTTTTCTGCTCAGAGGGTCCCCAGAAGGTCTAATAGCTACATGATTTCCTCAAAGTCTGAAAGCTCAAGTCTAAAAGCTACTTGTCCTCAAAGACTCTTTCTGATGTTAAAAGTCAAGTCAAGTCCGCCAGACAGTAGTCCATATGTGACCTTTTGAACTTTTTTTTGCTCACAGGGTCCCCAGAAGGTCTAAAAGCTACATGATGTCCTTATTGACTCTTTCTGATGTTAAAAAGTCAAGTCAACTCCGCCAGACAGCAGTCCATATGGGACCTTTCAAACTTTTTTTTTGCTCAGAGGGTCCACAGAAGGTTTAAAAGCTACATGATGTCCTCAAAGACTCTTTCTGATGTTAAAAAGTCGTCAATTCCGCCAGACAGTAGTCCATATAGGACCTTTCAAACTTTTTTTCTGCTCAGAGGGTCCACAGAAGGTCTAAAAGCTGCATCATGTCCTCAAAGACTCTTTCTGATGTTAAAAAGTAAAGTCAAGCCCGCCAGACAGTAGTCCATATGGGGCCCATTGAACTTTTTTCTGCTCAGAGGGTCCACAGAAGGTCTAAAAGCTACATGATGTCCTCAAAGACTCTTTCTGATGTTAAAAAGTCAAGTCAAGTCCGCCAGACAGTAGTCCATATAGGACCCATTGAATTTTTTTTCTGCTCAGAGGGTCCACAGAAGGTCTAAAAGCGACATGATGTCCTCAAAGACTCTTTCTGATGTTAAAAAGTCGTCAAGTCCGCCAGACAGTAGTCCATATGGGACTTTTTGAACTTTTTTTCTGCTCAGAGGGTCCCCAGAAGGTCTTATAGCTACATGATTTCCTCAAAGTCTAAAAGATCAAGTCTAAAAGCTACTTGATGTCCTCAAAGACTTTCTGATGTTAAAAGGTCAAGTCAAGTCCGCCAGACAGTAGTCCATATGGGACTTTTTTAACGTTTTTCTGCTCAGAGGGTCCACAGAAGGTCTAAAAGCTACATGATGTCCTCAAAGACTCTTTCTGATGTTAAAAAGTCAAGTCAAGTCCGGCAGACAGTAGTCCATATGGGACCTTTCAAACTTTTTTCTGCTCAGAGGGTCCACAGAAGGTCTAAAAGCGACATGATGTCCTCAAAGACTCTTTATGATGTTAAAAGTCGTCAAGTCCGCCAGAAAGTAGTCCATATGGGAGCTTTTGATCTTTTTTCTACTCAGAGGGTCTACAGAAGGTCTAAAAGCTACTTGATGTCCTCATAGACTCTTTCTGACGTTAAAAAGTCAAGTCAAGTCCACCAGAAAGTAGTCCATATTGGAGCTTTGGAACTTTTTTTCTGCTCAGAGGGTCCCCAGAAGGTCTAATAGCTACTTGATGTCCTTAATGACTCTTTCTGATGTTAAAAAGTCATCAAGTCCGACAGACAGTAGTCCTTATGGGACCTTTTGAACTTTTTTGCTCCTTAGAGAGTCCCCAGAAGCTCTAAAACCTCCATGATGTCCTCATAGACTCTTTGTGATGTTAAAAAGTCAAGTCAAGTCCGCCAGACAGTAGTCCATATGGGACCTTATGAACTTTTATTCTGCTCAGAGGGTCCACAGAAGGTCTAAAAGCTACATGATGTCCTCATAGACTCTTTCTGATGTTAAAAAGTCAAGTCAAGTCCGCCAGACAGTAGTCCATATGGGACATTTTTTAAACCTTTTTTCTGCTCAGAGGGTCCCCAGAAGGTCTAATAGCTACATGATTTCCTCAAAGTCTAAAAGCTACTTGATGACCTCAAAGACTCTTTCTGATGTTAAAAAAGTCAAGTCCGCCAGACAGTAGTCCATATGGGACTTTTTGAACTTTTTTTCTACTCAGAGGGTCCACAGATGGTCTAAAAGCTACATGATGTCCTCAAAGACTCTTTCTGATGTTAAAAAGTCAAGTCAAGTCCGCCAGACAGTAGTCCATATGGGACCTTTTGATCTTTTTATCTACTCAGAGGGTCCACAGAAGGTCTAAAAGCTACTTGATGTCCTCATAGACTCTTTCTGATGTTAAAGTCAAGTCAAGTCCGCCAGACAGTAGTCCATATGGGACCTTTCGAACTTTTTTCTGCTCAGAGGGTCCACAGAAGTTTTAAAAGCGATATGATGTCCTCAAAGACTCTTTCTGATATTAAAAAGTTGTCAAGTCCGCCAGACAGTAGTCCATATGGGACTTTTTGAACTTTTTTTCTGCTCAGAGGGTCTCAGAAGGTCTAATAGCTACATGATTTCTCTCAAAGTCTAAAAGCTCAAGTCTAAAAGCTACTTGATGTCCTCAAAGACTCTTTCTAAAGTTAAAAAGTCAAGTCAAATCCGCCAGACAGTAGTCCATATGGGACTTTTTCAACTTTTTTCTGCTCAGAGGGTCCACAGAAGGTCTAAAAGCTACATTATGTCCTCAAAGACCCTTTCTGATGTTAAAAAGTCAAGTCAAGGCCGCCAGACAGTAGTCCATATGGGACTTTCTGAACTTTTTTTCTGCTCAGAGGGTCCCCAGAAGGTCTAATAGCTACATGATTTCCTCAAAGTCTGAAAGCTCAAGTCTAAAAGCTACTTGTCCTCAAAGACTCTTTCTGATGTTAAAAGTCAAGTCAAGTCCGCCAGACAGTAGTCCATATGGGACCTTTTGAACTTTTTTTTGCTCAGAGGGTCCCCAGAAGGTCTAAAAGCTACATGATGTCCTTATTGACTCTTTCTGATGTTAAAAAGTCAAGTCAATTCTGCCAGACAGCAGTCCATATGGGACCTTTCAAACTTTTTTTTTGCTCAGAGGGTCCACAGAAGGTCTAAAAGCTACATGATGTCCTCAAAGACTCTTTCTGATGTTAAAAAGTCGTCAAGTCCGCCAGACAGTAGTCCATATAGGACCTTTCAAACTTTTTTTCTGCTCAGAGGGTCCACAGAAGGTCTAAAAGCTGCATCATGTCATCAAAGACTCTTTCTGATGTTAAAAAGTAAAGTCAAGCCCGCCAGACAGTAGTCCATATAGGACCTTTCAAACTTTTTTTCTGCTCAGAGGGTCCACAGAAGGTCTAAAAGCTGCATCATGTCCTCAAAGACTCTTTCTGATGTTAAAAAGTAAAGTCAAGCCCGCCAGACCATATGGGACTTTTTGAAAAAATGTTCTGCTCAGAGGGTCCACAGAAGGTCTAAAAGCTACATGATGACCTTATTGACTCTTTCTGATGTTAAAAAGTCAAGTCAAGTCCGCCAGACAGTAGTCCATATGGGACCTTTCAAACTTTTTTTCTGCTCAGAGGGTCCACAGAAGGTCTAAAAGCTACATGATGTCCTCAAAGACTCTTTCTGATGTTAAAAAGTCAAGTCAACTCCGCCAGACAGCAGTCCATATGGGACCTTTAAAACTTCTTTTTTTGCTCAGAGGGTCCACAGAAGGTCTAAAAGCTACATGATGTCCTCAAAGACTCTTTCTGATGTTAAAAAGTCAAGTCAAGTCCGCCAGAGAGTAGTCCATATGGGACTTTTTGAACATTTTTTCTGCTCAGAGGGTCCACAGAAGGTCTAAAAGCTACATGATGTCCTCAAAGACTCTTTCTAATGTTAAAAAGTCAAGTCAAGTCTGCCAGACAGTAGTCCATATGGGACTTGTTGAATTTTTTTTCTGCTCAGAGGGTCCCCAGAAGATCTAATAGGTACATGATGTCCTCAAAGACTCTCTCTGATGTTAAAAAGTCGTCGAGTCTGCCAGACAGTAGTCCTTATGGGACCTTTTGAACTTTTTTTCTCCTTAGAGAGTCCCCAGAAGGTCTAAAACCTCCATGATGTCCTTAATGACTCTTTGTGATGTTAAAAAGTCAAGTCAAGTACGCCAGACAGTAGTCCATATGGGACCTTTTGAACTTTTTTTTCTGCTCAGAGGGTCCCCAGAAGGTCTAATAGCTACATGATTTCCTCAAAGTCTAAAAGCTCAAGTCTAAAAGCTACTTGATGTCCTCAAAGACTCTTTCTGATGTTAAAAAGTCAAGTCAAGTCCGCCAGACAGTAGTCCATATGGGACTTTTTGAACTTATTTTCTGCTCAGAGGGTCCACAGAAGGTCTAAAAGCTACATGATGTCCTCAAAAACTCTTTCTGATGTTAAAACCTCAAGTCAAGTCCTCCAGACAGTAGTCCATATGGTACCTTTTGAACTTTTTTTCTCCTCAGAGGGTCCACAGAAGGTCTAAAAGCTACATGGTGTCCTCATTGACTCTTTCGGATGTTAGAAAGTCGTCAAGTCCTCCAGACAGTAGTCCATATGGGACCTTTTGAACTTTTTTTCTCCTCAGAGGGTCCACAGAAGGTCTAAAAGCTACATGATGTCCTCATAGACTTTTTCTGATGTTAAAACGTTAAGTCAAGTCCTTCAGACAGTAGTCCATGTGGTACCTTTTGAACTTTTTTTCTGCTCTGAGGGTCCACAGAAGGTCTAAAAGCTACATAAAGTCCTCATAAACACTTTCTGATGTTAAAAAGTCAAGTCCGCCACACAGTAGTCCATATGGGACCTTTTGAACTTTTTTTCTGCCCAGAAGGTCTAAAAGCTACATGATGTCCTCATAAACTCTTTCTGACGTTAAAAAGTCAAGTCAAGTCAAGTCCGCCAGACAGTAGTCCATATAAGACCTTTTGAACTTTTTTCTGCTCAGAGGGTCCCCAGAAGGTCTAATAGCTACATGATGTCCTTAATGACTCTTTCTGATGTTAAAAAGTCAAGTCAAGTCCGCCAGACTGTAGTCCTTATGGGACCTTTTTTAACTTTTTTTCTCTTTAGAGGGTCCCCAAAAGGTCTAAAACATCCATGATGTCCTCATAGACTCTTTGTGATGTTAAAAAGTCAAGTCAAGTCCGCCAGACAGTAGTCCATAAGGGAGCTTTTGAACTTTTTTCTGCTCAGAGGATCCCCACTAGGTTTAAATGCTAAATGATGTCCTCATAGACTCTTTCTGATGTTAAAAAGTCAAGTCAAGTCCGCCAGACAGTAGTCCATATGGGACCTTTCGAACTTTTTTTCTGGTCAAAGGGTCCACAGAAGGTCTAAAACCTACATGATGTCCTCAAAGACTCTTTCTGATGTTAAAAAGTCGTCAAGTCCGCCATACAGTAGTCCATATGGGACTTTTTAAACTTTTTTTTCTGCTCAGAGGGTCCCCATAAGGTCTAATAGCTACATGATTTCCTCAAAGTCTAAAAGCTCAAGTCTAAAAGCTACTTGATGTCCTCAAAGACTCTTTCTGATTTTAAAAAGTCGTCAAGTCCGCCAGACAGTTGTCCATATGGGACTTTTTGAACTTTTTTTTCTGCTCAGAGGGTCCCCAGAAGGTCTAATAGCTACATGATTTCCTCAAAGTCTGAAAGCTCAAGTCTAAAAGCTACTTGATGTCCTCAAAGACTCTTTCTGATGTTAAAAAAGTCAAGTCAAGTCTGCCAGAAAGTAGTCCATATGGGACTATTTGAACTTTTTTTCTGCTCAGAGGGTCCACAGAAGGTCTAAAAGCTACATGATGTCCTCAAAGACTCTTTCTGATGTTAAAAGTCAAGTCAAGTCCGCCAGACAGTAGTCCATATGGGACCTTTTGATCTTTGTTTCTACTCAGAAGGTCCACAGAAGTTCTAAAAGCTACTTGATGTCCTCAAAGACTCTTTCTGATGTTAAAAAGTCAAGTCAAGTTCGCCAGACAGTAGTCCATATGGGACCTTATGAACTTTTATTCTGCTCAGAGGGTCCACAGAAGGTCTAAAAGCTACATGATGTCCTCATAGACTCTTTCTGATGTTAAAAAAGTTAAGTCCGCCAGACAGTAGTCCATATGGGACTTTTTGAACTTTTTTTCTGCTCAGAGGGTCCACAGATGGTCTAAAAGCTACATGATGTCCTCAAAGACACTTTCTGATGTTAAAAAGTCAAGTCAAGGCCGCCAAAAAGTAGTCCATATGGGACCTTTTGATCTTTTTTTCTACTCAGAGGGTCCCCAGAAGGTCTAATAGCTACATGATTTCCTCAAAGTCTGAAAGCTCAAGTCTAAAAGCTACTTGTCCTCAAAGACTCTTTCTGATGTTAAAAGTCAAGTCAAGTCCGCCAGACAGTAGTCCATATGTGACCTTTTGAACTTTTTTTTGCTCAGAGGGTCCCCAGAAGGTCTAAAAGCTACATGATGTCCTTATTGACTCTTTCTGATGTTAAAAAGTCAAGTCAACTCCGCCAGACAGCAGTCCATATGGGACCTTTCAAACTTTTTTTTTGCTCAGAGGGTCCACAGAAGGTTTAAAAGCTACATGATGTCCTCAAAGACTCTTTCTGATGTTAAAAAGTCGTCAATTCCGCCAGACAGTAGTCCATATAGGACCTTTCAAACTTTTTTTCTGCTCAGAGGGTCCACAGAAGGTCTAAAAGCTGCATCATGTCCTCAAAGACTCTTTCTGATGTTAAAAAGTAAAGTCAAGCCCGCCAGACAGTAGTCCATATGGGGCCCATTGAACTTTTTTCTGCTCAGAGGGTCCACAGAAGGTCTAAAAGCTACATGATGTCCTCAAAGACTCTTTCTGATGTTAAAAAGTCAAGTCAAGTCCGCCAGACAGTAGTCCATATAGGACCCATTGAATTTTTTTTCTGCTCAGAGGGTCCACAGAAGGTCTAAAAGCGACATGATGTCCTCAAAGACTCTTTCTGATGTTAAAAAGTCGTCAAGTCCGCCAGACAGTAGTCCATATGGGACTTTTTGAACTTTTTTTCTGCTCAGAGGGTCCCCAGAAGGTCTTATAGCTACATGATTTCCTCAAAGTCTAAAAGCTCAAGTCTAAAAGCTACTTGATGTCCTCAAAGACTTTCTGATGTTAAAAGGTCAAGTCAAGTCCGCCAGACAGTAGTCCATATGGGACTTTTTTAACGTTTTTCTGCTCAGAGGGTCCACAGAAGGTCTAAAAGCTACATGATGTCCTCAAAGACTCTTTCTGATGTTAAAAAGTCGTCAAGTCCGCCAGAAAGTAGTCCATATGGGAGCTTTTGATCTTTTGTCTACTCAGAGGGTCTACAGAAGGTCTAAAAGCTACTTGATGTCCTCATAGACTCTTTCTGACGTTAAAAAGTCAAGTCAAGTCCACCAGAAAGTAGTCCATATTGGAGCTTTGGAACTTTTTTTCTGCTCAGAGGGTCCCCAGAAGGTCTAATAGCTACTTGATGTCCTTAATGACTCTTTCTGATGTTAAAAAGTCATCAAGTCCGACAGACAGTAGTCCTTATGGGACCTTTTGAACTTTTTTGCTCCTTAGAGAGTCCCCAGAAGCTCTAAAACCTCCATGATGTCCTCATAGACTCTTTGTGATGTTAAAAAGTCAAGTCAAGTCCGCCAGACAGTAGTCCATATGGGACCTTATGAACTTTTATTCTGCTCAGAGGGTCCACAGAAGGTCTAAAAGCTACATGATGTCCTCATAGACTCTTTCTGATGTTAAAAAGTCAAGTCAAGTCCGCCAGACAGTAGTCCATATGGGACATTTTTTAAACCTTTTTTCTGCTCAGAGGGTCCCCAGAAGGTCTAATAGCTACATGATTTCCTCAAAGTCTAAAAGCTACTTGATGACCTCAAAGACTCTTTCTGATGTTAAAAAAGTCAAGTCCGCCAGACAGTAGTCCATATGGGACTTTTTGAACTTTTTTTCTACTCAGAGGGTCCACAGATGGTCTAAAAGCTACATGATGTCCTCAAAGACTCTTTCTGATGTTAAAAAGTCAAGTCAAGTCCGCCAGACAGTAGTCCATATGGGACCTTTTGATCTTTTTATCTACTCAGAGGGTCCACAGAAGGTCTAAAAGCTACTTGATGTCCTCATAGACTCTTTCTGATGTTAAAGTCAAGTCAAGTCCGCCAGACAGTAGTCCATATGGGACCTTTCGAACTTTTTTCTGCTCAGAGGGTCCACAGAAGTTTTAAAAGCGATATGATGTCCTCAAAGACTCTTTCTGATATTAAAAAGTTGTCAAGTCCGCCAGACAGTAGTCCATATGGGACTTTTTGAACTTTTTTTCTGCTCAGAGGGTCTCAGAAGGTCTAATAGCTACATGATTTCTCTCAAAGTCTAAAAGCTCAAGTCTAAAAGCTACTTGATGTCCTCAAAGACTCTTTCTAAAGTTAAAAAGTCAAGTCAAATCCGCCAGACAGTAGTCCATATGGGACTTTTTCAACTTTTTTCTGCTCAGAGGGTCCACAGAAGGTCTAAAAGCTACATTATGTCCTCAAAGACCCTTTCTGATGTTAAAAAGTCAAGTCAAGGCCGCCAGACAGTAGTCCATATGGGACTTTCTGAACTTTTTTTCTGCTCAGAGGGTCCCCAGAAGGTCTAATAGCTACATGATTTCCTCAAAGTCTGAAAGCTCAAGTCTAAAAGCTACTTGTCCTCAAAGACTCTTTCTGATGTTAAAAGTCAAGTCAAGTCCGCCAGACAGTAGTCCATATGGGACCTTTTGAACTTTTTTTTGCTCAGAGGGTCCCCAGAAGGTCTAAAAGCTACATGATGTCCTTATTGACTCTTTCTGATGTTAAAAAGTCAAGTCAATTCTGCCAGACAGCAGTCCATATGGGACCTTTCAAACTTTTTTTTTGCTCAGAGGGTCCACAGAAGGTCTAAAAGCTACATGATGTCCTCAAAGACTCTTTCTGATGTTAAAAAGTCGTCAAGTCCGCCAGACAGTAGTCCATATAGGACCTTTCAAACTTTTTTTCTGCTCAGAGGGTCCACAGAAGGTCTAAAAGCTGCATCATGTCATCAAAGACTCTTTCTGATGTTAAAAAGTAAAGTCAAGCCCGCCAGACAGTAGTCCATATAGGACCTTTCAAACTTTTTTTCTGCTCAGAGGGTCCACAGAAGGTCTAAAAGCTGCATCATGTCCTCAAAGACTCTTTCTGATGTTAAAAAGTAAAGTCAAGCCCGCCAGACCATATGGGACTTTTTGAAAAAATGTTCTGCTCAGAGGGTCCACAGAAGGTCTAAAAGCTACATGATGACCTTATTGACTCTTTCTGATGTTAAAAAGTCAAGTCAAGTCCGCCAGACAGTAGTCCATATGGGACCTTTCAAACTTTTTTTCTGCTCAGAGGGTCCACAGAAGGTCTAAAAGCTACATGATGTCCTCAAAGACTCTTTCTGATGTTAAAAAGTCAAGTCAACTCCGCCAGACAGCAGTCCATATGGGACCTTTAAAACTTCTTTTTTTGCTCAGAGGGTCCACAGAAGGTCTAAAAGCTACATGATGTCCTCAAAGACTCTTTCTGATGTTAAAAAGTCAAGTCAAGTCCGCCAGAGAGTAGTCCATATGGGACTTTTTGAACATTTTTTCTGCTCAGAGGGTCCACAGAAGGTCTAAAAGCTACATGATGTCCTCAAAGACTCTTTCTGATGTTAAAAAGTCAAGTCAAGTCTGCCAGACAGTAGTCCATGTGGGACTTGTTGAATTTTTTTTCTGCTCAGAGGGTCCCCAGAAGATCTAATAGGTACATGATGTCCTCAAAGACTCTCTCTGATGTTAAAAAGTCGTCGAGTCTGCCAGACAGTAGTCCTTATGGGACCTTTTGAACTTTTTTTCTCCTTAGAGAGTCCCCAGAAGGTCTAAAACCTCCATGATGTCCTTAATGACTCTTTGTGATGTTAAAAAGTCAAGTCAAGTACGCCAGACAGTAGTCCATATGGGACCTTTTGAACTTTTTTTTCTGCTCAGAGGGTCCCCAGAAGGTCTAATAGCTACATGATTTCCTCAAAGTCTAAAAGCTCAAGTCTAAAAGCTACTTGATGTCCTCAAAGACTCTTTCTGATGTTAAAAAGTCAAGTCAAGTCCGCCAGACAGTAGTCCATATGGGACTTTTTGTACTTATTTTCTGCTCAGAGGGTCCACAGAAGGTCTAAAAGCTACATGATGTCCTCAAAAACTCTTTCTGATGTTAAAACCTCAAGTCAAGTCCTCCAGACAGTAGTCCATATGGTACCTTTTGAACTTTTTTTCTCCTCAGAGGGTCCACAGAAGGTCTAAAAGCTACATGGTGTCCTCATTGACTCTTTCGGATGTTAGAAAGTCGTCAAGTCCTCCAGACAGTAGTCCATATGGGACCTTTTGAACTTTTTTTCTCCTCAGAGGGTCCACAGAAGGTCTAAAAGCTACATGATGTCCTCATAGACTATTTCTGATGTTAAAACGTTAAGTCAAGTCCTTCAGACAGTAGTCCATGTGGTACCTTTTGAACTTTTTTTCTGCTCTGAGGGTCCACAGAAGGTCTAAAAGCTACATAAAGTCCTCATAAACACTTTCTGATGTTAAAAAGTCAAGTCCGCCACACAGTAGTCCATATGGGACCTTTTGAACTTTTTTTCTGCCCAGAAGGTCTAAAAGCTACATGATGTCCTCATAAACTCTTTCTGATGTTAAAAAGTCAAGTCAAGTCAATTCCGCCAGACAGTAGTCCATATAGGACCTTTTGAACTTTTTTCTGCTCAGAGGGTCCCCAGAAGGTCTAATAGCTACATGATGTCCTTAATGACTCTTTCTGATGTTAAAAAGTCAAGTCAAGTCCGCCAGACTGTAGTCCTTATGGGACCTTTTTTAACTTTTTTTCTCTTTAGAGGGTCCCCAAAAGGTCTAAAACATCCATGATGTCCTCATAGACTCTTTGTGATGTTAAAAAGTCAAGTCAAGTCCGCCAGACAGTAGTCAATAAGGGAGCTTTTGAACTTTTTTCTGCTCAGAGGATCCCCACTAGGTTTAAATGCTAAATGATGTCCTCATAGACTCTTTCTGATGTTAAAAAGTCAAGTCAAGTCCGCCAGACAGTAGTCCATATGGGACCTTTCGAACTTTTTTTCTGGTCAAAGGGTCCACAGAAGGTCTAAAACCTACATGATGTCCTCAAAGACTCTTTCTGATGTTAAAAAGTCGTCAAGTCCGCCAGACAGTAGTCCATATGGGACTTTTTAAACTTTTTTTTCTGCTCAGAGGGTCCCCATAAGGTCTAATAGCTACATGATTTCCTCAAAGTCTAAAAGCTCAAGTCTAAAAGCTACTTGATGTCCTCAAAGACTCTTTCTGATTTTAAAAAGTCGTCAAGTCCGCCAGACAGTTGTCCATATGGGACTTTTTGAACTTTTTTTTCTGCTCAGAGGGTCCCCAGAAGGTCTAATAGCTACATGATTTCCTCAAAGTTTAAAAGCTCAAGTCTAAAAGCTACTTGATGTCCTCAAAGACTCTTTCTGATGTTAAAAAGTCAAGTCAAGTCCGCCAGAGAGTAGTCCATATGGGACTTTTTGAACTTTTTTTTTGCTCAGAGGGTCCACAGAAGGTCTAAAAGCTACATGATTTCCTCATAGACTCTTTCTGATGTTAAAACGTCAAGTGAAGTCCTCCAGACAGTAGTCCATATGGTACCTTTTGAACTTTTTTTCTGCTCAGAGGGTCCACAGAAGGTCTAAAAGCTACATGATGTCCTCAAAGACTCTTTCTGATGCTAAAAAATCAAGTCAAGTCCGCCAGACAGTAGTCCATATGGGAGCTTTTGAACTTTTTTTCTGCTCAGAGGGTCCCCAGAAGGTCTAAAAGCTACATGATTTCCTCATAGACTCTTTCTGATGTTAAAATGTCAAGTGAAATCCTCCAGACAGTAGTCCATATGGTACCTTTTGAACTTTTTTTCTGCTCAGAGGGTCCACAGAAGGTCTAAAAGCTACATGATGTCCTCAAAGACTCTTTCTGATGCTAAAAAATCAAGTCAAGTCCGCCAGACAGTAGTCCATATGGGAGCTTTTGAACTTTTTTTCTGCTCAGATGGTCCCCAGAAGGTCTAATAGCTACATGATGTCCTTATTGACTCTTTCTGATGTTAAAAAGTCAAGTCAAGTCCGCCAGACAGTAGTCCATATGGGACCTTATGAACTTTTATTCTGCTCAGAGGGTCCACAGAAGGTCTAAAAGCTACATGATGTCCTCATAGACTCTTTCTGATGTTAAAAAGTCAAGTCAAGTCCGCCAGACAGTAGTCCATATGGGACATTTTTTAAACCTTTTTTCTGCTCAGAGGGTCCCCAGAAGGTCTAATAGCTACATGATTTCCTCAAAGTCTAAAAGCTACTTGATGACCTCAAAGACTCTTTCTGATGTTAAAAAAGTCAAGTCCGCCAGACAGTAGTCCATATGGGACTTTTTGAACTTTTTTTCTACTCAGAGGGTCCACAGATGGTCTAAAAGCTACATGATGTCCTCAAAGACTCTTTCTGATGTTAAAAAGTCAAGTCAAGTCCGCCAGACAGTAGTCCATATGGGACCTTTTGATCTTTTTATCTACTCAGAGGGT
The DNA here is from genome assembly GCF_051911475.1 of Siphateles boraxobius. Taxonomy (NCBI): domain Eukaryota; kingdom Metazoa; phylum Chordata; class Actinopteri; order Cypriniformes; family Leuciscidae; genus Siphateles; species Siphateles boraxobius. The sequence continues at coordinate 12,257,850 of NW_027509141.1, read as the reverse complement.
CCACAGAAGGTCTAAAAGCTACTTGATGTCCTCATAGACTCTTTCTGATGTTAAAAAGTCAAGTCAAGTCCGCCAGACAGTAGTCCATATGGGACCTTTCGAACTTTTTTCTGCTCAGAGGGTCCACAGAAATTTTAAAAGCGATATGATGTCCTCAAAGACTCTTTCTGATATTAAAAAGTTGTCAAGTCCGCCAGACAGTAGTCCATATGGGACTTTTTGAACTTTTTTTCTGCTCAGAGGGTCTCAGAAGGTCTAATAGCTACATGATTTCTCTCAAAGTCTAAAAGCTCAAGTCTAAAAGCTACTTGATGTCCTCAAAGACTCTTTCTAAAGTTAAAAAGTCAAGTCAAATCCGCCAGACAGTAGTCCATATGGGACTTTTTCAACTTTTTTCTGCTCAGAGGGTCCACAGAAGGTCTAAAAGCTACATTATGTCCTCAAAGACCCTTTCTGATGTTAAAAAGTCAAGTCAAGGCCGCCAGACAGTAGTCCATATGGGACTTTCTGAACTTTTTTTCTGCTCAGAGGGTCCCCAGAAGGTCTAATAGCTACATGATTTCCTCAAAGTCTGAAAGCTCAAGTCTAAAAGCTACTTGTCCTCAAAGACTCTTTCTGATGTTAAAAGTCAAGTCAAGTCCGCCAGACAGTAGTCCATATGGGACCTTTTGAACTTTTTTTTGCTCAGAGGGTCCCCAGAAGGTCTAAAAGCTACATGATGTCCTTATTGACTCTTTCTGATGTTAAAAAGTCAAGTCAAGTCCGCCAGACAGTAGTCCATATGGGAGCTTTTGAACTTTTTTTCTGCTCAGAGGGTCCCCAGAAGGTCTAAAAGCTGCATGATTTCCTCATAGACTCTTTCTGATGTTAAAATGTCAAGTGAAGTCCTCCAGACAGTAGTCCATATGGTACCTTTTGAACTTTTTTTCTGCTCAGAGGGTCCACAGAAGGTCTAAAAGCTACATGATGTCCTCAAAGACTCTTTCTGATGCTAAAAAATCAAGTCAAGTCCGCCAGACAGTAGTCCATATGGGAGCTTTTGAACTTTTTTTCTGCTCAGATGGTCCCCAGAAGGTCTAATAGCTACATGATGTCCTTATTGACTCTTTCTGATGTTAAAAAGTCAAGTCAAGTCCGCCAGACAGTAGTCCATATGGGACCTTATGAACTTTTATTCTGCTCAGAGGGTCCACAGAAGGTCTAAAAGCTACATGATGTCCTCATAGACTCTTTCTGATGTTAAAAAGTCAAGTCAAGTCCGCCAGACAGTAGTCCATATGGGACATTTTTTAAACCTTTTTTCTGCTCAGAGGGTCCCCAGAAGGTCTAATAGCTACATGATTTCCTCAAAGTCTAAAAGCTACTTGATGACCTCAAAGACTCTTTCTGATGTTAAAAAAGTCAAGTCCGCTAGACAGTAGTCCATATGGGACTTTTTGAACTTTTTTTCTACTCAGAGGGTCCACAGATGGTCTAAAAGCCACATGATGTCCTCAAAGACTCTTTCTGATGTTAAAAAGTCAAGTCAAGTCCGCCAGACAGTAGTCCATATGGGACCTTTTGATCTTTTTATCTACTCAGAGGGTCCACAGAAGGTCTAAAAGCTACTTGATGTCCTCATAGACTCTTTCTGATGTTAAAAAGTCAAGTCAAGTCCGCCAGACAGTAGTCCATATGGGACCTTTCGAACTTTTTTCTGCTCAGAGGGTCCACAGAAGTTTTAAAAGCGATATGATGTCCTCAAAGACTCTTTCTGATATTAAAAAGTTGTCAAGTCCGCCAGACAGTAGTCCATATGGGACTTTTTGAACTTTTTTTCTGCTCAGAGGGTCTCAGAAGGTCTAATAGCTACATGATTTCTCTCAAAGTCTAAAAGCTCAAGTCTAAAAGCTACTTGATGTCCTCAAAGACTCTTTCTAAAGTTAAAAAGTCAAGTCAAATCCGCCAGACAGTAGTCCATATGGGACTTTTTCAACTTTTTTCTGCTCAGAGGGTCCACAGAAGGTCTAAAAGCTACATTATGTCCTCAAAGACCCTTTCTGATGTTAAAAAGTCAAGTCAAGGCCGCCAGACAGTAGTCCATATGGGACTTTCTGAACTTTTTTTCTGCTCAGAGGGTCCCCAGAAGGTCTAATAGCTACATGATTTCCTCAAAGTCTGAAAGCTCAAGTCTAAAAGCTACTTGTCCTCAAAGACTCTTTCTGATGTTAAAAGTCAAGTCAAGTCCGCCAGACAGTAGTCCATATGGGACCTTTTGAACTTTTTTTTGCTCAGAGGGTCCCCAGAAGGTCTAAAAGCTACATGATGTCCTTATTGACTCTTTCTGATGTTAAAAAGTCAAGTCAATTCTGCCAGACAGCAGTCCATATGGGACCATTCAAACTTTTTTTTTGCTCAGAGGGTCCACAGAAGGTCTAAAAGCTACATGATGTCCTCAAAGACTCTTTCTGATGTTAAAAAGTCGTCAAGTCCGCCAGACAGTAGTCCATATAGGACATTTCAAACTTTTTTTCTGCTCAGAGGGTCCACAGAAGGTCTAAAAGCTGCATCATGTCATCAAAGACTCTTTCTGATGTTAAAAAGTAAAGTCAAGCCCGCCAGACAGTAGTCCATATAGGACCTTTCAAACTTTTTTTCTGCTCAGAGGGTCCACAGAAGGTCTAAAAGCTGCATCATGTCCTCAAAGACTCTTTCTGATGTTAAAAAGTAAAGTCAAGCCCGCCAGACCATATGGGACTTTTTGAAAAAAAATTCTGCTCAGAGGGTCCACAGAAGGTCTAAAAGCTACATGATGACCTTATTGACTCTTTCTGATGTTAAAAAGTCAAGTCAAGTCCGCCAGACAGTAGTCCATATGGGACCTTTCAAACTTTTTTTCTGCTCAGAGGGTCCACAGAAGGTCTAAAAGCTACATGATGTCCTCAAAGACTCTTTCTGATGTTAAAAAGTCAAGTCAACTCCGCCAGACAGCAGTCCATATGGGACCTTTAAAACTTCTTTTTTTGCTCAGAGGGTCCACAGAAGGTCTAAAAGCTACATGATGTCCTCAAAGACTCTTTCTGATGTTAAAAAGTCAAGTCAAGTCCGCCAGAGAGTAGACCATATGGGACTTTTTGAACATTTTTTCTGCTCAGAGGGTCCACAGAAGGTCTAAAAGCTACATGATGTCCTCAAAGACTCTTTCTGATGTTAAAAAGTCAAGTCAAGTCTGCCAGACAGTAGTCCATATGGGACTTGTTGAATTTTTTTTCTGCTCAGAGGGTCCCCAGAAGATCTAATAGGTACATGATGTCCTCAAAGACTCTCTCTGATGTTAAAAAGTCGTCGAGTCTGCCAGACAGTAGTCCTTATGGGACCTTTTGAACTTTTTTTCTCCTTAGAGAGTCCCCAGAAGGTCTAAAACCTCCATAATGTCCTTAATGACTCTTTGTGATGTTAAAAAGTCAAGTCAAGTACGCCAGACAGTAGTCCATATGGGACCTTTTTAACTTTTTTTTCTGCTCAGAGGGTCCCCAGAAGGTCTAATAGCTACATGATTTCCTCAAAGTCTAAAAGCTCAAGTCTAAAAGCTACTTGATGTCCTCAAAGACTCTTTCTGATGTTAAAAAGTCAAGTCAAGTCCGCCAGACAGTAGTCCATATGGGACTTTTTGAACTTATTTTCTGCTCAGAGGGTCCACAGAAGGTCTAAAAGCTACATGATGTCCTCAAAAACTCTTTCTGATGTTAAAACCTCAAGTCAAGTCCTCCAGACTGTAGTCCATATGGTACCTTTTGAACTTTTTTTCTCCTCAGAGGGTCCACAGAAGGTCTAAAAGCTACATGGTGTCCTCATTGACTCTTTCGGATGTTAGAAAGTCGTCAAGTCCTCCAGACAGTAGTCCATATGGGACCTTTTGAACTTTTTTTCTCCTCAGAGGGTCCACAGAAGGTCTAAAAGCTACATAAAGTCCTCATAAACACTTTCTGATGTTAAAAAGTCAAGTCCGCCACACAGTAGTCCATATGGGACCTTTTGAACTTTTTTTCTGCCCAAAAGGTCTAAAAGCTACATGATGTCCTCATAAACTCTTTCTGATGTTAAAAAGTCAAGTCAAGTCAAGTCCGCCAGACAGTAGTCCATATAGGACCTTTTGAACTTTTTTCTGCTCAGAGGGTCCCCAGAAGGTCTAATAGCTACATGATGTCCTTAATGACTCTTTCTGATGTTAAAAAGTCAAGTCAAGTCCGCCAGACTGAAGTCCTTATGGGACCTTTTTTAACTTTTTTTCTCTTTAGAGGGTCCCCAAAAGGTCTAAAACATCCATGATGTCCTCATAGACTCTTTCTGATGCTAAAAAATCAAGTCAAGTCCGCCAGACAGTAGTCCATATGGGAGCTTTTGAACTTTTTTTCTGCTCAGATGGTCCCCAGAAGGTCTAATAGCTACATGATGTCCTTATTGACTCTTTCTGATGTTAAAAAGTCAAGTCAAGTCCGCCAGACAGTATTCCATATGCGACTTGTTGAACTTTTTTTCTGCTCAGAGGGTCCCCAGAAGATCTAATAGCTACATGATGTCCTCAAAGACTCTCTTTGATGTTAAAAAGTCAAGTCAAGTCCGCCAGACATTAGTCCATATGGGAGCTTTTGAACTTGTTTTCTGCTCAGAGGGTCCCCAGAAGGTCTAATAGCTATATGATGTCCTAATGACTCTTTCTGATGTTAAAAAGTCGTCAAGTCCGCCAGATAGTAGTCCTCATGGGACCTTTTGAACTTGTTTTCTCCTTAGAGAGTCCCCAGAAGGTCTAAAACCTCTATGATGTCCTCACAGACTCTTTGTGCTGTTCAATAGTCAAGTCAAGTCCGCCAGACAGTAGTCCATATGGGACCTTTCAAACTTTTTTTCTGCTCAGAGGGTCCACAGAAGGTCTAAAAGCTACATGATGTCCTCATAGAATCTTTCTGATGTTAAAACGTCAAGTGAAGTCCTCCACACAGTAGTCCATATGGTACCTTTTGAACTTTTTTTCTGCTCAGAGTGTCCACAGAAGGTCTAAAAGCTACATGATGTCCTCAAAGACTATTTCTGATGTTAAAACGTCAATTCAAGTCCGCCAGACAGTAGTCCATATGGGACTTGTTGAACTTTTTTTCTGCTCAGAGGGTCCCCAGAAGAACTAATAGCTACATGATGTCCTCAAAGACTCTCTCTGATGTTAAAAAGTCAAGTCAAGTCCTCCAGACAGTAGTCCATATGGGAGCTTTTGAACTTGTTTTCTGCTCAGAGGGTCCCCAGAAGGTCTAATAGCTACATGATTTCCTCAGAGTCTAAAAGCTCAAGTCTAAAAGCTAAATGATGTCCTTATTGACTCTTTCTGATGTTAAAAAGTCAAGTCAAGTCCGCCAGACAGTAGTCCATATGGGACCTTTCAAACTTTTTTTCTGCTCAGAGGGTCCACAGAAGGTCTAAAAACTCAAGTCTAAAAGCTACTTGATGTCCTCAAAGACTCTTTCTGATGTTAAAAAGTCAAGTCAAGTCCGCCAGACAGTAGTCCATATGGGACTTTTTGAACTTATTTTCTGCTCAGAGGGTCCACAGAAGGTCTAAAAGCTACATGATGTCCTCAAAGACTCTTTCTGATGTTAAAAAGTCAAGTCAAGTCCGCCAGACAGTAGTCCATATGGGACTTTTTGAACTTTTTTTCTGCTCAGTGAGTCCCCAGTATGTCTAATAGCTACATGATGTCCTCAAAGACTCTTTCTGATGTTAAAACCTCAAGTCAAGTCCTCCAGACAGTAGTCCATATGGTACCTTTTGAACTTTTTTTCTCCTCAGAGGGTCCACAGAAGGTCTAAAAGCTACATGATGTCCTCAAAGACTCTTTCTGATGTTAAAAAGTCAAGTCAAGTCCGCCAGACAGTAGTCCATAAGGGACCTTTTGAATTTTTTTTTTCCCTCAGAGCGTCCCCAGAAGGTCTAAAAGCCACATGATGTCTTTATAGACTCTTTCTGATGTTAAAACGTCAAGTCAAGTCCTCCAGACAGTTGTCCATATGGTACCTTTTGAACTTTTTTTCTGCTCAGAGGGTCCACAGAAGGTCTAAAAGCTACAAGATGTCCTCAAAAACTCTTTCTGATGTTAAAAGTCAAGTCAAGTCCACCAGACAGTAGTCCATATGGGACCTTTTGATCTTTTTTTCTCCTCAGAGGTTACCCAGAAGGTCTAAAAGCTACATGGTGTCCTCATTGACTCTTTCGGATGTTAGAAAGTCGTCAACTCCTCCAGACAGTAGTCCATATGGGACCTTTTGAACTTTTTTTCTCCTCAGAGGGTCCACAGAAGGTCTAAAAGTTACATGATGTCCTCATAGACTATTTCTGATGTTAAAACGTTAAGTCAAGTCCTTCAGACAGTAGTCCATATGGTACCTTTTGAACTTTTTTTCTGCTGTGAGGGTCCACAGAAAGTCTAAAAGCTACATGATGTCCTCATAAACACTTTCTGATGTTAAAAAGTCAAGTCCGCCACACAGTAGTCCATATGGGACCTTTTGAACTTTTTTTCTGCCCAGAAGGTCTAAAAGCTACATGATGTCCTCATAAACTCTTTCTGATGTTAAAAAGTCAAGTCAAGTCAAGTCCGCCAGACAGTAGTCCATATGGGACCTTTTGAACTTTTTTCTGCTCAGAGGGTCCCCAGAAGGTCTAATAGCTACATGATGTCCTTAATGACTCTTTCTGATGTTAAAAAGTCAAGTCAAGTCCGCCAGACAGTAGTCCTTATGGGACCTTTTTTAACTTTTTTTCTCTTTAGAGGGTCCCCAGAAGGTCTAAAACATCCATGATGTCCTCATAGACTCTTTGTGATGTTAAAAAGTCAAGTCAAGTCCGCCAGACAGTAGTCCATAAGGGAGCTTTTGAACTTTTTTCTGCTCAGAGGATCCCCACAAGGTTTAAATGCTAAATGATGTCCTCATAGAGTCTTTCTGGTGTTAAAAAGTCAAGTCAAGTCCGCCAGACAGTGGTTCATATGGGACCTTATGAACTTTTTTTCTGGTCAGAGGGTCCACAGAAGGTCTGAAAGCTACATGATGTCCTCAATGACTCTTTCTGATGTTAAAAAGTCAAGTCAAGTCTGCCATACAGTAGTACATATGGGACTTTGGAACTTTTTTTCTGCTCCGAGGGCCAACAGAAGGTCTAAAAGCTACATGATGTCGTCATAGACTCTTTCTGATGTTAAAGGTCGTCAAGTCCGCCAGACAGTAGTACATATGGACCTTTTTAACTTTTTTTCTACTCAAAGGGTCCCCAGAAGGTCTAAAAGCTACATGATGTCCTCATAGACTCTTTCTGTTGTTAAAACGTCAACTCAAGTCCTCCAGACAGTAGTCCATAGGGGACCTTTTGAACTTTTTTTCTGCTCAGAGAGTCCACAGAAGGTCTAAAAGCTACATGATGTCCTTATAGACTCTTTATGATGTTAAAAAGTCAAGTCAAGTCCAACAGACAGTAGTCCATATGGGAGCTTTTGAACTTTTTTTCTGCTGAGAGGGTCCCCAGAAGGTCTAAAAGCTACATGATGTCCTTATAGACCATTTCTAATGTTAAAAAAATCAGGTCAGAGGTTCCCCACAAGGTCTAAAAGCTATATGATCCATATGGGACCTTTTGAACTTTTTTTCTCCTCAGAGGGTCCCCAGAAGGTCTAAAAGCTACATGATGTCCTCAAAGACTCTTTCTGATGTTAAAAAGTCAAGTCAAGTCTGTCAGACAGTAGTCTATATGGGGGCTTTTGAACTTTTTTGCTGCTCAGAGGGTCCCCAGAAGGTCTAAAAGTTACATGATGTCCACATACATCTTTCTGATGTTAACTTGTCAAGTCAAGTCCGCCACACAATAGTCCATATGGGACCTTTTGAACTTTTTTTCTGATCAGAGGGTCCCCAAGAAGGTCTAAAAGCTACATGAGGTCCTTATAGACTCTTTCTGATGTTAATTAATCAGGTCAGAGGTTCCCCACAAGGTCTAAAAGCTACATGATGATGTCCTCATAGACACATTCTGATGTTAAAATGTCAATTCCACCAGACAGCTACATGAAAAGCTACATGATGTCCTCCTTGACTCTTTCTGATGTTAAAAAGTCAAGTCAAGTCCGCCAGACAGTAGTCCATATGGGAGCTTTTGAACTTTTATCTCCTCAGAGGGTCCCCAGAAGTTCTAAAAACTACATGATTTCCTCAAAGACTCTTTCTGGATTTAAAAAGTCAAGTCCGCTAGACAGCATTCCATATAGGAGCTTTTGAACTTTTTTTCTGCTCAGAGGGTCCTCAGAAGGTCTAAAAGCTACATGATGTCCTCATAGACTCTTTCTGGTGTTAAAAAGTCAGGTCAAGTCCGCCAGACAGTGGTCTATATGGGACCTTTTCAACTTTTTTCTCCTCAGAGGGGCCCCAGAAGGTCTAAAAGCTACATGATGTCCTTAAAGACTCTTTCTGATGTTAAAAAGTCAAGTCAAGTTCTCCAGACAGTAGTCCATATGGGACCTTTTGAACTTTTTTTGTCCTCAGAGGGTCCCCAGAAGGTCTAAAAGCTACGTGATGTCCTCATAGACTCTTTCTGATGTTAAAAAGTAAAGTCAAGTCCGCCATACAGTAGTCCATATGGGACCTTTTGATCTTTTTTCTACTCAGAGGGTCCACAGAAGGTCTAAAAGCTGCATAATGACCTCAAAGACTCTCTCTGATGTTAAAAGTCAAGTCAAGTCCGCCAGACAGTAGTCCATATGGGACCCATTGAACTTTTTTCTGCTCAGAGGGTCCCCAGAAGCTCTAAAAGCTACATGATGTCCTTATTGACTCTTTCTGATGTTAAAAAGTCAAGTCAAACCGCCAGACAGTAGTCCATATGGGACCTTTTGAACTTTTTTTGTCCTCAGAGGGTCCCCAGAAGGTCTAAAAGCTACATGATGTCCTTAATGAGTCTTTCTGATGTTAAAAAGTCAAGTCAAGTCCGCCAGACAGTAGTCCATATGGGAGCTTTTGAACTTTTTTTCTGCTCAGATGGTCCCCAGAAGGTCTAAAAGCTACATGTTGTCCTTGTTGACTCTTTCTGATTTTAAAAAGTCAAGTCAAGTCCGCCATACAGTAGTCCATGTGGGACCATTTTAACTTTTTTTTTGCTCCGAGGGTCCACAGAAGGTCTAAAAGCTACGTGATGTCCTCATTGACTCTTTATGATGTTAAAAAGTCAAGTCAAGTCCGCCATACAGTAGTCCATATGGGACCTTTTGAACTTTTTTTCTGCTCAGAGAGTCCACAGAAGGTCTAAAAGCTACGTGATGTCCTCATAGACACTTTCTGATGTTAAAAATCAAGTCAAGTCCGCCACACAGTAGTCCTTATAGGAACTTTTTAACTTTTTTCTCCTCAGAGGGTCGCCAGAAGGTCTAAAAGCTATGTGATGTCCTCATTAACTCTTTCTAATGTTAAAAAGTCAAGTCAAGTCCGCCATACAGTAGTCCATATGGGACCGTTTGATATTTTTTTCTGCTCAGAGGGTCCACAGAAGGTCTAAAAGCTACGTGATGTCCTTATAGACACATTATGATGTTAAAAAGTCAAGTCAAGTCCGCCATTCAGTAGTCCATATGGGACCTTTTGATCCTTTTTTCTGCTCAGAGGGTCCCCAGAAGGTCTTAAAGCTACATGATGTCCTCAAAGACTCTTTCTGATGTGAAAAAGTCAAGTCAAGTCCGCCAGACAGTAGTCCATATGGGACCTTTTGAACTTTTTTTCTTCTCAGAGGGTCCCCAGAAGGTCAAATAGCTACATGATGTCCTTAAAGACTCTCTCTGATATTAAAAAGTCAAGTTAAGTCCGCCAGACAGTAGTCCATATGGGACCTTTTGAACTTTTTTTCTGCTCAGAGGGTCCCCAGAAGGTCTAAAAGCTACATGATGTCTTCATAGACTCTTTCTGATGTTAAAAAGTCAAGTCAAGGCCGCCAGACAGTAGTCCATATGGTACCTTTTGAACTTTTTTTCTTCTCAGAGGGTCCCCAGCAGGTCTAAAAGCTACATAATGTCCTCATAGACTCTCTCTGATGGTAAAAAGTCGTCAAGTCCGCCATACAGTAGTCCATATGGGACCTTTTTAACTTTTTTTCTGCTCAGAGGGTCCACAGAAGGTCTAATAGCTACATGATGTCCTTAAAGACTCTCTCTGATGTTAAAAAGTCAAGTGAAGTCCGCCAGACAGTAGTCCATATGGGACATTTTGAACTTTTTTTCTCCTCAGAGGGTCCCCAGAAGGTCTAAAAGCTACATGATGTCCTCAAAGACTCTTTCTGATGTTAAAAAGTCAAGTCAAGTCCTCCAGACAGTCCATATGGGAGCTTTTGAACTTTTTTTCTGCTCAGAGGGTCCCCAGAAGCTCTAAAAGCTACATAATGTCCTTATTGACTCTTTCTGATGTTAAAAAGTTGTCAAGTCCGCCATACAGTAGTCCATATGGGACCTATTAACTATTTCTCTGCTCAGAGGGTTCACAGATGGTCTAAAAGCTACATGATGTGCTTATAGACACTTTCTGATGTTAAAAAGTCAAGTCAAGTCCGCCGGACAGTAGTCCATATGCGAGCTTTTGATCTTTTTTTCTGCTCAGAGGGTCTTCAGAAGGTCTAAAAGCTACATGATGTCCTCAAAGACTCTTTCTGATGTTAAAAAGTCGTCAAGTCCGCCAGACAGTAGTCCATATGGGACCTTTTGAACTTTTTTTCTGCTCAGAGGGTCCCCAGAAGGTCTAAAAGCTACATGATGTCTTCATAGACTCTTTCTGATGTTAAAAAGTCAAGTCAAGGCCGCCAGACAGTAGTCCATATGGTACCTTTTGAACTTTTTTTCTGCTCACAGGGTCCCCAGAAGGTCTAAAAGCTACATAATGTCCTCATAGACTCTTTCTGATGTTAAAAAGTCGTCAATCCGCCATACAGTAGTCCATATGGGAACTTTTTAACTTTTTTTTCTGCTCAGAGGGTCCACAGAAGGTCTAATAGCTAAATGATGTCCTTAAAGACTATCTCTGATGTTAAAAAGTCAAGTTAAGTCCTCCAGACAGTAGTCCATATGGAAGCTTTTGAACTTTTTTTCTGCTCAGAGGGTCCCCAGAAGGTCTAATGATGTCCTCAAAGACTCTCTCTAATGTTAAAAAGTCAAGTCAAGTCCTCCAGACAGTAGTCCATATGGAAGCTTTTGAACTTTTTTTCTGCTCAGAGGGTCCCAAGAAGGTCTAAAAGCTACATAATATCCTTATTGACTCTTTCTGATGTTAAAAAGTCGTCAAGTCCGCCATACAGTAGTCCTTATGGGACCTTTTGAAAAAAAATTCTGCTCTGAGGGTCCACAGATGGTCTAAAAGCTACATGATGTCCTCATAGACTCTTTCTAATGTTAAAAACTCAAGTCAAGTCCGCCAGACAGTAGTCCATATGGGAGCTTTTGAACTTTTTTTCTGCTCAGAGGGTTCACAGAAGGTCTAAAAGCTACGTGATGTCCTCATAGAATCTTTCTGATGTTAAAACGTCAAGTGAAGTCCTCCACACAGTAGTCCATATGGTACCTTTTGATCTTTTTTTCTGCTCAGAGGGTCTTCAGAAGGTCTAAAAGCTACATGATGTCCTCAAAGACTCTTTCTGATGTTAAAAAGTCGTCAAGTCCGCCAGACAGTAGTCCATATGGGACCTTTTGAACTTTTTTTCTGCTCAGAGGGTCCCCAGAAGGTCTAAAAGCTACATGATGTCTTCATAGACTCTTTCTGATGTTAAAAAGTCAAGTCAAGGCCGCCAGACAGTAGTCCATATGGTACCTTTTGAACTTTTTTTCTGCTCAGAGGGTCCCCAGAAGGTCTAAAAGCTACATAATGTCCTCATAGACTCTTTCTGATGTTAAAAAGTCGTCAATCCGCCATACAGTAGTCCATATGGGAACTTTTTAACTTTTTTTTCTGCTCAGAGGGTCCACAGAAGGTCTAATAGCTAAATGATGTCCTTAAAGACTATCTCTGATGTTAAAAAGTCAAGTTAAGTCCTCCAGACAGTAGTCCATATGGAAGCTTTTGAACTTTTTTTCTGCTCAGAGGGTCCCCAGAAGGTCTAATGATGTCCTCAAAGACTCTCTCTAATGTTAAAAAGTCAAGTCAAGTCCTCCAGACAGTAGTCCATATGGAAGCTTTTGAACTTTTTTTCTGCTCAGAGGGTCCCAAGAAGGTCTAAAAGCTACATAATATCCTTATTGACTCTTTCTGATGTTAAAAAGTCGTCAAGTCCGCCATACAGTAGTCCTTATGGGACCTTTTGAAAAAAAATTCTGCTCTGAGGGTCCACAGATGGTCTAAAAGCTACATGATGTCCTCATAGACTCTTTCTAATGTTAAAAACTCAAGTCAAGTCCGCCAGACAGTAGTCCATATGGGAGCTTTTGAACTTTTTTTCTGCTCAGAGGGTTCACAGAAGGTCTAAAAGCTACGTGATGTCCTTATAGACTCTTTCTGATGTTAAAAAGTCAAAAGGCATTTTTGAATTGCAATGCATTCAAGAACTGACTCATTTTGTATTGCATTAAAGAGATGGGCAATGCAATCTGTTGTTTTAATAACATTTTTGTTGTTTCATTCCCTTGCATAAAAGTATTAACTTATTTATTTTTGCAATGAAAAAAACCAACGCTTAAAAACTGCTATTGCATTACACATATGATAAAACGATAGAATACGGTAACATATAAGCGATATGCACTTTTTTGCATTGCAAGCATTCAAGAACTAACTTATTCCTTTGTGCAAACAACAAACTAACCATAATCATTTGTGTATTAAGGAAAATCATTGCATCAGCTGTTGAAAAGACAACTCACAGCATATTGTTTTACGCATTGCATACAGCTCATTAATTTGTGTACTCACGAGAAAACATCACAAAGCTGTCGCTTTCCAATGCATGCAATAACTAACTATTTCCATTGTTCAACGAAGAGATGTGCAATGCAGCATGATGTTGCATTGCAGAAGCGTTTTGCATGGAAGAATATTTAAAAGTAATATACAAGACCCTTTTAACAGAAAAAAAGATAAATAGGTCAGATATGGACTTTTATATGGCCTCTGAATTATCAGAAGCATCGCTCATATCCTGATGTACTCGTTACATCATAAGAAGAATGGCATCTACGCTAATTTTAGTGTCTTTGTTTATCCCGAGGTTTTCCCGCAGCCTGCTGGATCCAGGCTGTTTCCAGATCTGACGAAGGACTTTCGCCTGGACCTGATGACAATGCAGTGCTGAAGTGCCAACTAGCCTCTCCCTATGGAGGATCCCTATACCACTCTACAGATAAAGCGTTGTGGAATTTTTCGGTTCGCGTACCTACCCAAATTGATAAGATAAAATAAAAATTCTGCATTAAAATTTATAGACAAGTAGTTTGTTTAGGTATGGTTTGTAAGGAATTACAAACCTCCGCACATATATTCAAACGCACATAACTATAGAATCAATTCTTAATGCGCATGTGAACACCATCAGCGTCTATCACAGGTTCACGTTTAAAGTCTCTTTAGAGAGAACGGTGTCGTCTTAGCGGCCCCTAATTTAATAACAAATGATCATTTAGACGGAAGTGAATCAATCAAAACTAACTTTAGCTGGAAAAAACATTTTTCAAGAGCCACTATAAAACCAAACCAATCTCTGTTACCTTAAATTATATGTTTATCTCTGTAAAGCTGCTTTGAAACAATCTACATTGTTAAAAGCGCTATATAAATGAGGATGACTTGACTAGACTTGAGAAGTATCGTAAGAAGTCAATCTAAATGAAAAGTTAGTAATGTTCAAGAACTCTTTTTTTATAGAAATATGTTCAGTAGGTCTGAAAATGACCTCTCAATGGCTGATTTAACATGATATAAAGAAATTGACCTGAAAAAGTTCAAAAGGTCCGATATGGACTACGATCTGGCAGACTCAATATCAGAAAGAGTCTATAAGGATGTAAAGCTATACTTTGAGGACCCTTTGACCAGAAAAAAGTTCAAAAGGTCCGATATGAACTACTCTCTGGCGGATTTAACATCAGAAAGAGTCTATACGGATATATAGTTTTTAAACCTTTTGAGGACCCTTTGACCAAAAAAAAGTTCTAAAGGTCCGATATGGACTACTGTCTGGCGGACTTAACATTAGAAAGAGTCTATAAGGATATAAAGCTGTATAGCTGTCAGGACCCTTTTAACAGAAAAAAGATCAATATGTCAGATATGAACGTCTCTGGTTACGTATGTAACCTTAGTTCCCTGAAGGGAACGAGACGCTGCGTGAAACGCTGTGGGAACGCCCCTGCGTGAGTGCGTCGTGAAACACGTATGAAATCAGTCCAATGGCGAGACGGAACGTCATAGGCGGGTGACGTCATCGACCAGGAAACTATATAAGCACCCCCAAAACAGAAGCGCATAAGCTTCTGATAAGACTGAAGCAAGTGCTCACGGGCATGCTGGGAGTATGGAACAGACACGCAGCGTCTCGTTCCCTTCAGGGACCTAAGGTTACATACGTAACCAGAGATGTTCCCTTTCAGGGAACTCGAGCTGCGTGAAACGCTGTGGGAACGCTAATGCCAACGTTGCCATACGAGCAAGTGTCCGTCGTGTGTAGTCAAGGCGCACATTCGGACGAAAGCACCTGCGCCCCTGGAGTGGAGCTGAAGTCAAGATGGTAAAACTTTACGAATGTGTGCCGTGAGGACCAGCCTGCCGCATCGCAAACGTCCTGAATTGATACTCCTGACAAAATAGCCTTAGAGGCAGCCATACTCCTGGTTGAATGAGCCCGGACAGCCAAAGGAGATGGCTGACCGGCAGACTCGTAGGCAAGTGAGATGGCCTCGACCACCCACTTGCTCAACCTCTGCTTAGATACAGGACAGCCCTTCCTAGGGGGTCCAAAACAAACAAACAATTGTTCACATTTTCTCCACAGGGCAGCTCTGTGGACGTAAGCATCTAGAGCCCTAACTGGGCAGAGCAGATTTAGTTTCTCTCGGTCCGACGTCAAAAAGGGAGGAGGACAGAAAGCCTGCAGTACAATAGGCCTGACAACATTAGTTGGAACCTTGGGAACATACCTCGGTCTAGGGAGGAGGAAAGCCTTAACCATGCCGGGTGAAAATTCCAAGCATGAGGGAGAGACCGATAGAGCTTGAATATCTCCTATTCTCTTTAATGAAGAGATAGCAAGAAGAAAGATAGTTTTTAGAGTAATGAATTTCTCAGAAACTTCTTCAATGGGCTTGAACGGTGCTAGAGAGAGACCTTCTAGAACAACCGCAAGGTCCCAGGTCGGCACCCTCGTGCGAACTGCTGGCCTCAGCCCTCAAAGTGCCACGAAGGAAACGAGTTAACGAGTTAGTGGGTGTCTCCCGAGAGATGCTCCACTTAAAGGGACGTGGTAAGCAGATACGGCCGCCACGTACACCTTCAGTGTGGAGTGGGATAACACTGTGGAGAAACGCTCCTGAAGGAATTCCAGCACTGCACCCACCGGGCAGTTAACTGGGTCCAACTGGTGTTCCCCACACCAAGAGGTGAACATCTTCCATCTCAAGGCATATATTTCCTAGTGGCCGGAGCTCTGGAGTGGAGGATGGTCTCCACGACCTCAGTCGAGAGACCAGATTCTATGAGCTGGGCCCCCTCAGAGGCCAAGCCCACAACCTCCATAGTTCTGGGCGGGGGTGCAGAATCAACCCACTCGCCTGAGAGAGAAGGTCCCTCCTGATCGGAATCTCTAGAGGAGAGCCGTTGAGGAGAGAAATTAGGTCCGCAAACCAAACTCGGGCCGGCCAGTATGGGGCTACCAACAGTAGACTGACCCCGTCCTGGCGAACCCTTTCCAGAACTCCTGGGAGCAGAGCAATCGGGGGAAATGCGTACAGGCGTGACCTCGGCCACTCCTGTACCATCCCGTCCAACCCCAGAGGGGCTGGATGACTTAGGGAAAACCACAGTGGGCAGTGTGATGTTTCCCTGGATGCAAATAGGTCTACCTCGGCACGACCGAAATGTTTCCACAGGAGCTCCACCACCTCGGGATGGAGTCTCCACTCCCCGGGCCTCTGCCACAGACCCTGAGCTGGGCGACCACTCATGATCGCCCCCCAGCCTGTGAGAGAGGCATCCGTCGTTAGTGTTACACGACGACTCGGAGCCCCCAACACAGGCCCTTGGGACAGGAACCAAGGTTCTTTCCACATAGCCAGGGCGCGAAGACACCCTAGCGTGACCCTGATCATGCGGAGCGGGTTTCCCCTCGGGGAGAACCCCTTGGCCCTGAGCCACCACTGCAGCGGTCTCATGTACAGCAGGCCGCAAGGTATAACGTTGGACGCTGCTTCCATAAGACCCAGAATTCTTTGATATTCTTTTACAGTAAGAGACTGGCCTAGCTTTGCCTGTTTGACGGCTAAGAGAATCAAAGCTATACGAGCAGGAGACAGACGTGCCTGCATCGTCGTCGAATACACCCAGAAAAGTGGTCCTCTGTAATGGAGGAAGCACACTCTTCTTGGCGTTTTGCCTCAACCCCAACTTTTTGATATGGGCGAGCACGACATCTCAATGCCGAATCGCCTGATGCTCCGATTGAGCTAGAATCAACCAATCGTCGATATAATTTAAAATGCGGATGCCCTGGAGTCGCAGCCGAGCCAGAGCTGCATCCATGCATTTCGTGAAAGTTCGGGGAGACAGTGCTAGGCCGAACGGAAGAACCCGATATTGGTACACTTTGCCCCCGAAAGCGAACCTCAGGAACTTCCTGTGTTGTGGAAGGATGGAAATATGGAAGTATGCGTCCTTTAGAGCTATCGTGACAAACCAGTCCTCGGACCTGATCTGTGACACGATCTGCTTGAAAGTCAGCATCTTGAACTTGAGCTTCCCTACTGAGCGATTTAATAGGCGCAGATCTAAAATTGGACGTAAGCCCCCATCCTTCTTCGGAACGATGAAATATCGGCTGTAATAACCCAACTCGCTGCTGAGAGGTAGAACTCGTTCTATAGCCCCCTTCAGCAGAAGATTTTTCACCTCTTGTTCCATAACCAGAGCCTGCTCGGGGCCCACCACTGTGAGGCTGTGAGGGGAAACCCCTCTGAAGCGAGGCGGGCGTGATCTGAACTGAATCGCGTACCCATACTCAATAGTCTGCAGGACCCATTTGAGATACATTTGGAAGACTTTTCCACTCTGCCAAAAATTCTACTAAGGGTACCAGTCTCTCGAGACTGGCCTCTGGAATATAGGAGGGGGGTGACTCTGGGACGCCAGAGTCACTGTCAAGCCCTCCTGAGGTGTCGTGGGCTAGTCGACGAAACACTGAGGACGGAAGGTGCCCACTTGAAGACCCTAGAGATGTCCCCTACTCGGCTCAATCCAGACGGTTGTCATGGGGAGACCGCACTGTGGTTGCAGCCTTGTGTGTGCTGACGTGCAAAATAAACTGTATTAACACCAGACAGAAGGAGATTTACTTCATTATATGGAAAGAAGCGTAAATGGATGGAGAAGCAGAGATTACTGTAAAGCTATGTCTTAGTTGGTGCTTATCTTGGCGAAAGCTGAGTACAAAAAAATACATCATGCTAAAATAATCTGTCATATACTGTGGCTCACATTAATGGGGTCGCTTGCAATTCGCAGCAGCACGTATTACGTGACCAGCAACATATTTCTGCTCCAAATACTTAAAATACGTAGTTAACAGTGAGTGGAGGACTCTTATTCTGCTGTGCGGAACTGAGAAAGAACTGATGATGGAACAGTTTGATCTTCGGCTGACAAATCAGAGGAAAGGGGCGTTTCATTCCCATTCATTTTGTTTTTTCGTTTTTTCGTTTTTTTAATCAAAACAAAAAAACGAAATTCAGCGCAATGTCTTGTTTTCCATTATTACTGACAAAACAAATTTATTACTCAATATTTCCTTTCATTGGTGGGTGGGACTGTATCAACCCCTTGCTTCTGATTGGATAGTGTGCTCTCCCAGTTATGTCTGTGCTTCAAGCTACTTTTCAAAATGAAGGTTCTCCCAAAGAATTTCCATTACTGCTGTGGCTCTCCCTCTTTGCCTTAAGACGATGCAATGTCACCACAAAAATATAGCTACACTTAGATAACATTTTATTAATGAAAACTAATTAAATAATAAACAATAAATCCCCATCATGATTAAGAGATTAACAGTTTATGAGAGGAGGCGATTCAACAGTATGATCAGTTTGGAGCATGTAGCCTAGTTTGTGGTGCTGTTAAACTGTAATGAATTAAACAAAGGTGTTTCTGTTATTTAGCCTCACATATTAAGGCTTATTTTAGCAAATGCTGTGGACAGTAAAGTGTTCTCAATATTATAAAGATCAATGCCATCGAACTAACCGAAAGCACAGGAAAAGGATTGACAAAAAATGACCAGCAGGTGTCGTGCAGTGCGACACAGCACCTCCCTCAGCTGTGATCACCTGGAGCCACTTGATAAAACATGCTTAGTGTTATTCTGCAGTGTTTGCAGATTCATCCTACCTTATATGGTCTAGTTATCATATTTTATTATTAAGCTTACTATTGCCCAGATTTGAAACGCAAATTAACATTAAAAGCATATAAAAAAAAAATAATGTGATAAAATATGATCTCCGCTGTCAAAACAGCAACCAGCTGTAGTTAGCCTACTAACATAGGCTACAAGTGTACACTTAAGATTTTCCTGTGTTAGGAAGCGCATTAGAGTAGACTACCATCTATCTCCCCCATTGTGAGCATGCGTGTTATTGGATGGAGACACCAAATGCCAGTGCGCCACGGTTCAATAATTTGATGTAGCCTCAGCGTCAGACACACAACGTTAGAGTTGATCTCAGACGGTCTGACCCTGGGGAGGCCCCAGTCTCTCTACACTCTTCTCTCTGTGAGATGGAAGAGTTTAGAAAGTTGTGAGGCGCTGTAGAGAGGCCCATGCTGCAGTAGTTCCCTCTGCAGCTCTGGCTGAAACCTAATGACCCCCAAAATTTCCCAAATCAAGTCTTTAGGGGAGCTCATGTCTTACTGTATTATTAAGAGGGGGTGGTGCCCCGGGTTCGAATCCACTGTGAGACACCAATTTGTCCCTAAGCAAGACACTTAACCCCTAGTTGCTCCAGAGGCGTGCGACCTCTGAAATATAGCAATTGTAAGTCGCTTTGGATAAAACCGTTAGCTATATTAATAAATGTAAATGTAAAGATCTAAGCTCCCCCTGGCTCCCCCGTAGTTCGCACCCTGGGAGGACCAGAACTGTGGCGCACTGGCATTTGTGTTCTCTATCATCACAACGCACTCTCACAGTGCAATTGGAAACGTGCAGTTCCTCAAGGGGGGTTCAAGCTGAAGTGTAAATATTTTGACACAACAGAGGAGATCATATTCGATCACATCACAGATGTTGGATAAGCTTAAATAAGGTGACTTCCTGGGAGTGTTCCAAGCCAGTTTACAAACTTTTTTTTATCGCACCTGGTTTCATATGCTATGTCATATCAAGGCGCATAGCCCTATAATAAACCAATTAACAATGAACTCAGATTGAGACATTTCAGCATACTGGCCTCTAACTTACTCAACCAAGGTAGCCTACTGTAATATCTTAGTTTCCCAAACACAAATGTGTGTAGTAAATTATTTGCAAATTATAGACTATGATTATTTGGATAATTAAATGAGTTACAATTATGAGTTGGTGTGCCTTGATGTTCTGGTTTGACCTTTGATGTGGAAACCTCTGCCTTAGACAGAGCATCACCACAGCACCAGTTTATTTACATTTCAGGATATCCAGGTTGTGTACAAAAGGAAAGTGTAACATTTTCAGTGCCTGTATTTCACCAGCCTTTTCAGTATTTGTCAAGAGGCTAAGATCATACGGAATGCTTGGTCATATGGATCAGCCCTGTCAACATGACGGTTGTCTGAAGGTTACCCGTGTCCTGCATAACTTCTTGAGGACCGTAAGCACACCCAGGATGCCCATACCATCATCTGGAGATGAAGAAGCTGTGGGCAGTATTAAATCCACAGCGGAGACCAAACATTGCCAGATATATTTGTTTACTATTTCTTTGCAGATGGGTCATTTTCTGTATTTTAAGAGCAACCAATTACTTTTAAAACATCAGATATCCATAAATATGACAATCTAATGAAGATAGCATATATGTGCAAAAGATTTCAGGTGTTTCATTTAGTATTTTAACATCAATGTATTGTTTGCAGTCATTAAAACAACTGAAAAGCACAATGTAACAGTCAAACCTGTTTACATGTTTTCTTTTTAGGGTGTTGTAATTATACTACACACCTTGAGGGGGCATCAAGGAGTAATACTCTCAGGTATAAAACAGGTGTAGAGAGTAGAAGTAGTAGATTATTGCGAGTGAACGTTGAGGACAAACCTCGACGGGACAAACGGCCCTTCAACCTCTTTTTTGCATGGTTGCCCGAAAATGGCGTGTACCGCGTCTTGCATCTCAGCACGCCGTGCGAAGGAAAGACAGCATGGAAGATAAAGCGACAGCTGTGGTGTGAATGAAGAGAATGAAGGGGGTAATTTAGATGAAAAGGATGATTCAAACATCATGAATTCTGATGAATGGTCTCAGGTTGAGCAGATGTCTCAGAAATGCAAAGATAGAGGATCAGACTCTGAGGAGATCACTGGAGGAGGAGATGAGAGGAGTAAAACGATGAGGAAGGAGGATTGTGATTTGTATGAACAAAAAACAACAAGATATGTTGACCAAAATGAAGGAGTTTGGAGGAGCAGGAGTGAAAAATCATGTGCCTGGCGAGGTGAATGGCATTAAAGGAGTGATTACTGGAGTTCCAATGTCTTTAACAGATGAGATATTAAAGAATCAGTTAATGAGTGAAAAGGTAATAGATGTGAAAAGATTAACATCAAACAGAAACGGAAAAAGAGAGTTAAGTACAAAAGTTATGATAAAAGTAAATGGGAAACTGCTACCAGAAAATGTTAAAATGGGATATGTGTGCTACCCAGTAAGACCTTTTATAAAACCTGCAATGAGATGTTTCAATTGACAAAGATTAGGCCATGTAGCGGAGGTATGCAAAGGAAAGAAGCGATGTTGTAAATGTGGAGGTGAACATGGTTATGGAGAATGTGGGGATCTAGTTGAACCTAAGTGTTGCAACTGTGGAGGTCCTCATAGTGCAGCATATTTAGGATGTATAGCACAAAAACAAGCTGTGGAAGCAAATAAGTACAAAACAGAGCATAATTTTTCATATGCACATGCAGTAAAGAAGGTTCAACATGAACAAGGAAATAGGATGACTCATGGAAGGTCTAATGCAATTGAAACAACAGACAGGGGAACAGAGAGGTATAATCCAAATGTAGATGCAAGTGTGCTTATGATTAGCAAAGTAAGCTTCATTGCATTTATTGCTAAAGTAATCAACTGTACTGCACAAACAAACAAGAGAACAGAGAAATTGAAAATCATTATATCTGCAGCAGCCCGTCAGCTGGGTATAAATGAAGTATCAGTTGAGAAAATTCAGAGGCTTCTAGGGCAATCTGAGTGTAATGCAAGCTCTCAGGAAACCCCATACAGACTAAGGTTAAAAAAATAATATGACAATTAGGATAGTACAATGGAATGCTAGGAGTCTGACTGCAGACTTAATGAATTAATGAGTTATAGTACAGAGGATGATATTGATAAATGTACAGAGAAAATAAGTTTGAGTTTGGTCAAAGCGGCAGAAGAAAGTATACCAAAAGTTGAAGGAAATAGGAGGAAGAAAGCTGTTCCATGGTGGAACGATGAATGCAATAATTCAATTAAAAACAGGAATAAAGCATTTAAAATGCTGAAAAGAACATTGACACCTGAAGCAGTAATAGAATATCAGAGGGAAAGAGCAAAGGCTAAAAGGACAATTAAACATGCAAAAAAGAAATACTGGAGAGAATATTGTGATTCCATAGGGAAGGAAACTGAATTAGAGGTATGGAATGTTAAAGAAGATGATTGGAATATATAAAACCAGAAATATTCCAGTAATCGCAGGAGAAAGAAGGACAGCTATTACAGAAAAAGACAAGGCAGAATTATTAGTTAAAACCTTTCAGAAAGCACATAGTAAAGAAAATCTAGATGAGAATTATAGAATGAAAAGACAGGAAATTTTGAAACAACATCAAGACATATATATTAAAAGACCTGATGGAAAAGGAGCATTAGATGCTGACTTTGAAATATGGGAACTTAAAAGGGTATTACACAGGATAAAACGAACAGCTCTTGGACAAGATGGCATTTATTATATTATGCTCAAATATGCAAATGACAGAATTCTTAAAGTAGTATTGGACTTATATAATAAGATATGGGTAGAAGGAAGAATGCCAAAGTCATGTAAACATGCAATAATAATTCCAATAGCTAAACCAGGGAAAGATGCATCGATAGCAGGGAATTACAGACCAATTGCGCTTACATCAAATTTATGCAAGTTGATGGAAAAAATATTTGTAAATAGGCTAATTTATGTACTTGAGAGTAAGGGAGCGTTGACACCTAATCAATATGGTTTTAGGAAAGGTCGATCAACATTAGATGCATTTGTAAAGCTGGAAACCGATGTAAAGAAAGCTATAGCAGTAAAAGAGGGATTAGTGGCAGTTTACTTTGATATGGAAAAGGCGTATGACATGTTATGGAAAGAGGGAGTACTTATTAAAATGAAGAGAATTGGAATAGAAGGAAGAATGTTTAATTGGGTTTTAAGTTTTCTATTTGACAGAACAATTCAAGTTCAAGTGGGTAGGGAAGTATCTCAAACTATAAGTGTGGAAAATGGAACGCATCAGGGAAGTGTGATTAGTCCTATATTATTTAATATTATGATTAACGATATTTTTGGAAAAGTAGGCCCGGGAATTAACACTGGCTTATATGCAGACGATGGAATAATGTGGAAAAGAGGAAGGAATATATCTTATAATATGGATAAAAACCAAGAAGCTATAGAAGTTGTTGGAAAATGGTCATTAGAATCCAAGGTGGAATTGGGGATATTACTACTATTGGTGCAAATGATTTCGAGTCTAGACCATGTTCATTGACCCATGGTCATACCACGGAAAATAAAAGGATGGGTCAATGAACATGGTCTAGACTCGAAATCATTTGCACCAATAGTAGTAATATCCCCAATTCCACCTTGGATACTAGCTCAACCTGACATTGATATAAAACTACACAAGAACAGAAGAGAAATCAAACAGTGGATAGTATAAACAAATATGTTACTGAGTACATTAAAAACTCATACTACTCATTTCTTCAAATATATACAGATGGTTCGAAGAGTATAGAGACTGAATGGACAGGGACTGCATTCTATGTTCCAGAGTTTAAGGTGAGGAAGGCTGGAAGGATAACAGACGGCACATCAGTATATACAGCTGAGATGACAGCTATTCTAATGGCACTAGAGTGGGTTTATGAAGTTAGACCTGATAAGGGAATAATTTGCTCTGACTCAATGGCAGTTCTTGGGAGTTTACAATCATTGGAAACAAAGAGAACTGACATTTTAACAGAAATCCTGGTCAGGTTAAACAGTTTACGACAGGTGGGAATAATAATTCGATTTATGTGGGTTCCAGCACACGTGGGTATTCAAGGTAATGAAGAAGCAGACAAAATAGCCAAAGAATCATTAAAAATGAAAGAACCAAATATAAACATTTCACTCAGTAGAGCAGAAGGAAAACATTTTATTTTAGAAGCATGCAATAAGAAATGGAATACAATTTGGGACTCTTGTCATACAGGTCGGCATTATTATAAGGTTCAAAAGAACATAAAGAGAGGCAATATAATCCACAACTTCAGTAGAAGAGAACAAGTTATTTTCACACCTTTAAGAACAGGACATTCAAATCTAAATCATACTTTACACATTATAGGGAAGCATAACACAGGTTTATGTGAAGTGGTATAGAGGAGACAGTAGAACATGTGTTGAAGAAATGTAAGGCTTATAATAAAGAAAGGAGGATTCTTAAGGAAGAATTGCAAGCAGTAGGGTGCCAGGAATTCACTATAACCAACTTATTAAATGATGGTCCAAATTCAGGAAAACAAATAAATGCAGTCATGAGATTTATTAAGAATAGTGGGTTAAATAATAGGATATAGGAGAAGTTAGTTCATTCTTTTCACACTCCATCACAATAGGTGGCGGTATGCACCTTTAAAGTTGGTTCGCAACCTGCCATAAAACCAAAATAAGAAGAAGAAGAAGAAGAAGAAGAATAAGAAGTAGTAGATTTGTAATGGAGGAGTAAGCATGCCTTATAAATCCAAGCAATCAATAGTCCTGATTGGGAAACTGAGAGTTTGATGCTAAATTAAAAGTAAGCATTGTTTATTTTCTTATGTTGACTAGTTGATGTATGAATTTCTAAACAGGGAGATTGTCTGAAAAGAAGGGATGTACAGCTTAAAGCCAAGTTCAAATCACGAATTCCAATGTCCACGCCTGTAACATCCAAAACTTGTTGTTGTGCTCGTGAGTCTGGGGCAAAGTCAAAATCACACCTATGAAATTCAGCAAGGATCTTTAACAAGTCAAGAGAAAATCATGTTAATGCCCTACAATGCACCGGTCAAATTAGACTTCCCCTGTTTTAGTAATAAACAAGATGAGGATCCTATTCTGTTCATTGAGCGTTGTGAGGATTACTTTGCAGTTAGACCACTGAGTGATCAGGAAATCTTGGCTTCTCTTAATACAGTGCTTAAGAAAACTGCTAAGGACTGGTGGCAAGCTGAGAGAAGGAAAGTGAATAGTTGGGGGCAATTCAAGGATATCTTCCTGCAATCTTTTCTCAGCGAAGATTATGAATTCGCTGATTATGATTATGTGGCATCAAGACGGCTGGTGGAGAGAACGCAAGGGCCAAAGGATAGCATAAGAGACTTCGCATTTCATTATCGTGCTCTTTGTTTAAGATGGAGGAAGACTATGTCAGAGAAAGACATTGTACTGGCCATATTACGTAACTGCAATCCCCGCCTGGCTAGTTTGTTAAGAGGTACAGTGACAAAGGTTGGCGAATTGGTTAGAGTTGGAACACAAATTGAACGTGACTTTGAGAAAGCCAAAAAATATTGGAACCAAGTAAATTCTGTAGAGCAAAAAAGAAAAACGCCAGCAAGCACTCGAGTGGTGCAGTCCATCGAAATGCAACATCAAACTGTAATTAAGACGGTCAATATACCTATAATTTTACGTGAGAGGTATTTTTCAGCCATGGTGGACACAGGTAGTTCATTGTCTCTAATTCAAGAGTCAGTCTGGAAACAACTGAATCAGGATGAACCAAGTCAGCCGAGCAAGGGCCAAACGTTTATGTTGGCCAATGGGCAAAAACAAGCAGCTGTTGGAAAGGTGATGTGGCAATGTAAAGTGCAGGGTCAAAAATATACCTTGACACTTTTTGTATTGAAAGACAGAGATTTAACAGTACCAGTCATTTTAGGAATGGATTTCTTGTTGCATTCCGGGATTGTGCTGGACTTCAGTAAAGCCCAATATGGTTTACCATCTATAAGCAGCAAGGAAGCAAATCAGTTTTTCCCATTTGTGACGGAAGATTCTTCTTCGCAAGTTTATTTTTACTTGGCCATACCTACACTTCCCATTGATGACACAGTGGTTGAATCTATACAAAGGCTAGTAGGTAAAGCAGAGACCACACCACTATGCAAGGAAAAATTGGAACATCTGTTGATGGACTGGCCTACTGTATGCGCAAAAGAGGTTGGACATTCTAGCATGGTCAAAGATCGAATTATAAACACTGATGAACTGCCAGTCAGAAAACGGGCATACAGACTTTCTGTGGACAAACAGAAATTTGTTGATGATGAAATTCAGGAACTGTTGAAAAACATCATCCAACCATCTATTTCACCATGGGCATCTCCTGTCGTGGTGGTACCCAAAAAAGATGGAAGTAGCAGGTTGTGCATTGATTTTAGAGGCTTAAATGCCAAAACATATCTTGATGCGTACCCCATGCCACAAATCCAGGAAATATTGGAGTCTTTCCATGATGCTACTATCTTCAGCACACTGGATCTCAAAAGTGTCTATTGGCAACTTGAGATGGAAGAGGATAGCGTACAGAAAACAGCATTTGTGACATCAGCAGGCTTATTTGAATTCTTGCGTTTACCTTTTGGCCTCAAAAACTCAGCGGCCTCATTTCAGAGACTTATGGAGACAGTGTTGAGAGCCCTCAAAGGTATATAGTGTTGTCTGGTATATATAGATAATGTAGTCGTGTACTCCAAAAATGAAGAGGAACACATTAATGACCTCACTCACGTATTTCATTGTTTACACAATGCTGGACTTACACTTAACCTAGGAAAATGTCACTTCATGCAACGCAACATCACTTACCTGGGTCACATAATCTCAGCAGAGGGAGTCAAGATGGATTACAACAAAGTCTCAGCCATCAATAATTTTCCCACTCCACAGTCTCTCAAAGATGTACAGCGATTCTTAGGGTTAGCTGGATGGTGTCATCATTTCATTCCACATTTCTCCACAAAAGCAGCACCTTTACATGCCCTCAAGCAAAAAAAAATCCACCTGGATTTGGGAAGAAGAATGCCAAAGAGCTTTCAACACCATAAAACAGGACTTGACTCAAGCACCAGTTCTCTTACAGCCAGACTTTAATAAACCATTTCGGGTCCAAACGGATGCAAGCGAGATGGGACTGGGTGCAGTACTTACCCAAGAAATGGAGGATGGTGAAAGAGTCATTTTATATGCATCCCGACTTCTCAGAGGAGCAGAGAAGTCGTATTCAGTATCTGAGAAGGAGTGTTTAGCAGTCATCTGGGCAGTTGAAAAATGGAGACCATATCTGAAAGGGAGGACATTTGAGGTCATTACCGATCACACTGCACTCACTTGGGTATTTCAACATCCTAAGCCTTCCTCGCGATTAACGCGTTGGACAATTCGGTTGCAGGGTTATGACTTTACAGTCAAATATCGTAAAGGTTATTGCAACGTAGTTCCTGATGTGTTATCCAGGTCACCGGAACAACCATCCTCAGACATTATCGCAGTAGTAAGAGATTCAAAATCCAGCAATCTACCCACCAACCTACCAGTAGACATAACTAATATCTCGGCGGCACAGCAAAAGGACCCAGAAATACAAGAGCTTGTCTTAAAGGTAAAATCACAGACGACCCAAAACATTTCTCTTGTACATTACATGATTGAAAATGGTCTTTTGTTCCGAAGCATGCCAGACATACAAATAGGTCAGAAACTACAACTCGTCATTCCCTCAGATTTGCGCAAAGAATTTCTGCATTATGCTCATGACAGTCCTTTGAGTGGACACTTGGGTAGACTTAAAACACTACTCAGACTACTAGACATGGTATATTGGCGAGGGTAAGAGCTGACGTATGGAAGCATTGCAAAGAATGTATCACTTGCCAACAATACAAACCATCCTTGAGTAAATTGTCTGGTTACCTCCAATCCACACCCATCGTTGAACCATGTTATATTATTGGAGTCGACCTTATGGGACCATTCCCAAAGAGTGTTAGGCAGAATGAACACCTTTTGGTCGTGGTTGACTATTGCTCTAAATGGGTGGAGTTGTTCCCAGTGAGGCAGGCCAAGGCACCACAAATTGCCCAGATCCTGATAGAGGAGATTTTCACAAGATGGGGCACTCCTGCCTATCTTGTCTCTGACAGAGGGGCTCAGTTTACTTCTAATTAACTTAGCCAAGTATACAAGCAATGAGGAGTTGTCCAAAAGCTCACGACCGCCTACCATCCACAAACTAACCTCACTGAACGCATCAACCGAACTTTGAAGACAATGATGTCATCTTATGTCGAAGAACAGTATCGACACTGGGACCAATGGTTGCCTGAATTTCGATTTGCAATAAATACTGCTTGGCAGGAGAGCACTGGCCATTCCAGAATGTAGAAAAAGCACAACACAAACAACAGCGATATTACAATATGCGCCGCAAACAAAGCCAGTATCAAGTTGGAGATGTAGTTTGGGTACGCGCTCATCCCTTGTCCAGAGCAGAGGAGGGTTTCATGGCTAAGTTGTCTAGTAG
This sequence comes from Siphateles boraxobius, assembly GCF_051911475.1. NCBI lineage: Eukaryota > Metazoa > Chordata > Actinopteri > Cypriniformes > Leuciscidae > Siphateles > Siphateles boraxobius. Next base: position 12,229,554 of record NW_027509141.1, on the reverse strand, counting down.
GTGGAAGGGACCAGCCAGGATAATTAAACGGCTAGGCCCCGTCAATTACTCTGTTTCTTTGCTTACTGACCCTGAAAGAATAGATACTTATCATGTGCAAAATCTAAAACCTTGCCATGGATATGTCAAGTCTTAAAGTGAGGGGGTGCATATGTAACAGTCAAACCTTTTTACATATTTTCTTTTTAGGGTGTTGTAATTATACTACACATCAAGGAGCATCAAGCAGTAATGCTCTCAGGTATAAAACAGGTGTAGAGAGTAGAAGTAGTAGATTTGTAATGGAGGAGTAAGCATGCCTTATGAATCCAAGCAATCAATAGTCCTGATTGGGAAACTGAGAGTTTGATGCTAAATTGAAAGTAAGCATTCTTTATTTTCTTATGTTGACTGGTTGATGTATGAATATTTATTTTCCTAATGTGATTATTTCTGTTGTAGAAGGACTTCACATACTTGGGGTTTGTCTTTATGTCGCTCATGCCTAGTTGGACCCTTATCTGAAACTCTGTGAAGTGAGTTTAGAGGTCATGTGGCTTATTGAAGCGGATACAGAGACTGAATTTCACCCGCACTGCTGTGGATCCTGAGGCTGAATTATACCACTTATGTGATTCTGGATACACACTGAGGTTGACACTGGAGTTGGGATTTGTATTCTTGGACTTGAGTTGAATACATTGAGTGAATTGAGACATTGAATATGGAGAAATGTTTATTGATTGTTTGCTGCAGGTCACAGATTTGTTAAGATTGCTGATAAACACTTCCAATGTACTTTAAACATCATATAGTTAGTGGATCCTACCCTATATGTATAAAAAAAATCAGATTTATAGTTAAATTCATTTGTGAGATAAAGAAGCAGTTATAACGACAACACCCAATTTCACCTACTCTTTAATAATTGGAATATAATAGTTTTGAAAACAAAACACATCAACAGAAATGTTGAAATAATTTTATTATATTCAAAAATAAAAGATAAAATCAGAGGAAACTCTGCAGAGGAACAAGAATTCCACTTTTAGCTTCTGAAATTATTGACACGCTCTGATGGCACTCAGGACTGATCAGGAGGACGGCTGCTTTACTCCAAACAGTTTCTCTGTATGAACTTGGACTGTGTGTGAGACCTTTTAGATGTGTAAAGGACTGTGTGTGAGACCTTTTGGATGTGTACAGAACACAGGACATCAGTTAATATTGATCCCAACCGATCCTGTCAGCTGTCAGGAGATTTTATTAATCAGTGAAGTTACGCTGCTGTGCCTTAGTCATAGTAATGCGCCCCTAAAATAACAAAAACAGGGTAAGCCTAACAAGACCATATCAGAGGAGTATTGCACAAAATTAAGATAAGGGATTAAGCTGGGATTTTCCAGTTATCCTGGCTGAATTTAGCCCTGACTCGGTTGCATGAAGGGAGGCTAAATTAATCTACATTAAGTTACTATGGAGATTTACACTTTGCAGCTAGCCTGCTCTGGAGCAGGCTAACAACCAGGCTAAGATTGATCCTAGTGATTTATCGGCTAGTTCCTTAATTAATGTTTTAGTCACTTCATGGTCCTGCATTAAAATACTAGATATACTGTCATTCATCTAAGTATGCGTACTGCTATTTTAGTTATTATTGAAAACTGCTGTTCATTTCACTGTCAGAGGTTTGATGAATATATATATTATTCAAGATTTAAAGTGTTTATTGGCATACACCTGCAGTGAGGAAAGCAGATTTTCCAGAGCAATTATAACTTTGCTGTCCACAATAAATGCCAACACAATGAAAAAGAACTATACTATACAATATGAGAAATAGAATATATGTATGCAAGTATAGAGTAGAAATGTACAGTTGAATGAGAAAAAATATCAATATATTATAGGCTATTTTATTGCAGTTGATGAGATAAGAAATGGCTCATTAAGTTGTAAATTTGGTTTCAATTAAGTCTGTAACGAGGTCAATATGTAGTATATATAGACTAAAGATTTGTTTTTCCTATTCACAATGGCTTTCCCTTTGTTGGATGATGTAGTTGATGAGGAAGTTTTAATACTCAGACGAGTATTCAGGCATGAAAGAGTCTTCCGAGATAGGGCAGACCCATTGGCCTTTTCAGACGAATATCTGACTGAGAGGTACAGATTCTCAGGTGATGGCATCAGATATTTGTGTAGGCTGCTGGGTCCAAACATACAGCACAAGACAGCACAGAGCCATGCTCTCACTGTTCCACATTTGGTCTGCATAGCACTGCGATTCTTTGCAAATGGCATGTTTCTGTATTCTGTCGGTGATGCAGAAAACCTCAATAAAGCCACTATTTGCCGCACAATAAGAAATGTAAGTCTGGCACTGAAATCTCTTGTGCACATATTTATCACCTTCCCTGGTCACAGAAGATTCATCCACATCAAGCAGGAGTTCTACAAGATTACAGGTAACACGAACAACAGATTACTACAAAATCTTACATTAGCACAGTCTATGACACTCATCATTTTGTGTTACAGCTTTTCCTAATGTAATTGGTACAGTGGATTGCACCCATATACGTATCCAACGCCCCTCAGGGGCACATGAGGGAGATTATGTTAACAGGAAATCCATCCACAGTGTCAATGTTCATGTAATAAAGAGTTATGCTTACTGTTAGCTACATAATTATTCTGTGCATTAAATTACCTTAATAGGCTATAATATATATTTACAGATGATCTGTGATGCTGACTGCCTTATCACAAATTTAGTTGGCTCAGTCCATGACTCCAGAATCTTTCGGGCCAGTAGAATTTACCAGAGACTCTCTCTAGGTAAGCCACCCCATTTTATTTTTTTAAGCACCTTAAACATCAAGAGTACAGTACTTGTAAGAATTATGTTTTGTATTTCATAGGTGAGTTCTCTGGTGTGCTCCTGGGGGACAAAGGCTATGCCTGTGAGACATTTCTGATGACCCTTACAGACCCCCAGACCCCAGCACAGCAAGCTTACATGCCAAAATCAGGGGTCGAATTGAAATGACCTTCGGCAATCACGATTTCAGTGCTTGCACCACCTGAGGGTCTCCCCAGACAGAGCATGTGACGTGACTGTTGCCTGCACAGTGCTGCACAATATTGGCTGCCTAAGAAAAGAAAGGGCTCCCAGAGTTGCTTTGGATGTTGATTCGGACAATGCTGTCATATTCCCAGATAACAGAAATGATAGACTTGTTAGAGAACAATACATTGCAAATTATTTCAGTTAATTTAGTTTTGATTTACCCCATCCCTTAATAAAGGATAATGTATAGGCTATATAACATTTGTTGTGGCAAAAATTCTGTTAAACATCATCACTGCGTAAGAGACACTCAGAGTCAAATTAATAAAAATAAAAGTATTTATTCTTGCAAGAATAGGTCCAGTCTAGTACACAGAAGTTACGCTGTGCAAGAGAGTGACACCCAACAGGAAGATATGAGACAGCCTTTATACTGTTTTCAAGGTTCCTCCTCACCCGCTGTACCTTTCACCCACTCAGATAAGGTCCTTACTGCTGTTCAGTTTCTACTTAAAGACACAAACTGGTACTGAAATAAACTGGCCAAAACTGACCGTCCCTAAGGTCAGAGGTCCTGTCCCATATGTTCCTGAAACGTCACGCACAAGCACGTACACACATATACTTTTATACATTGAATAGGTTCTTTCTCTTATGATACCTGTTTGGGATCAATCACTATTAACATTTCCACTACAATTCCCCCCTTTTTATCATTCAGATTACCCAATCATAATAATAAAAATAATAGAACAAATTTTAAGTCATTTCATCACACTTATACTCTTCATCTCTGGTTTTCACATAACTGACCACTCTCTTAAACATTTGTGAAATAACATTTGGAAAAGTAAAAAGCTTAGGCTGTTTTTGTGGGGATAGTCCCTTAAGTATTAGCAAGCAAGTAAAGACTTTATCTGAGGCCGGGCTGAATGAATAAGCACTGTTATTGCACTCCCGACCTAGGTCGGACCCTCAGTCACCTCAGTATAAACAAGAAATAGTGTATAGTTTAAGTAGGAAACACATCAATTTAACACCCTGGTTATCATTACACATCTTGAAACCCACATGGCATTTCAACAGGCTAAGAAATACGAAGAAATAAAAGTAGAATAAAATCCCTCATTTCGACCCCTCTCCTTGTACGTCATCACATAGCGGATAACCACAGCTTTTAACCTTCTGTTCATATCAAAAACATTCATAGAAAGAAAGAAAAAGAAAAGGAAACCATACAATTTAACACATGTCACAGTAGCTCCCACTACTTGTATCATCATATTTCGTTCATCCAATTGAACAGACTCCCAGCTTTAACCAGTCTCTGTACTGAGCTGGAGACACATTATAATGCATGGTAAACATAACAATATTGATAATCCTATCGCTGAAATTGGTAGTACAGTACCCCCAATCCCCCAAAGATTAACCAATCTTATCCATTTACCATCAATCCACGCCCATTTCCATACATCACCTCCATTTTCCTAACCATGTTTTCTTAACTTTTAACTCGATTCAGCCAATGGTTTTACTTAGTAAGCTCTATTTAACACCATATTTAATAAAATCTATCCAGAAAAGGTTTTATATTTTTTATCCATTCTTTTAACCAATGTAGTTGTTCAAAATTAACTCAAATATTTCCATTACGGACCATCTTTTAGCTTATTACCATACATATTATCCCATGATCGGCCTTTCTTACCCTTAATGGAAAGCCTAATCATCAAGTTTCTTCAATAATAATCCCTATAATTTACCTGAAATATTTTCTAATGAATCCTTAACCAATCAAATCATTTGATCTAAGCCCTATTTTGATTCAATCAAATAAAATCATCAAAATCATCACAAAAACAGATTCTTTTGCTAAACTCAAACCATTAGTTGGTGCATCTTCCTCCAGGTGTGTTGGTCATCTCGTTTGCCCCATGGACATTCCGTCTTCACCAGGGTGACACTTTGCGTGCCGTAGCCATGGTCTTCCATCGCTGGTTCGGGAGGTACGTTACTAGCATGTCCTTGAATCCCTCACTTTGTGCTCTATTGGATGGTTGAGGCCTGTTGGTGTTGTCTAAGGTGAGAGGCTTGGACCCAGGTGTCACACTCTCCAACCATTTTCTGATCCTTATAAGGTTTTCCCTTAAATCACGACCGCACCCCCACTGGAGTGAACCATTTCTTGCCTGCTTTCACCTGTGAATGGAGACCTTAAGTATTTTGTTAGTGACCGCTTGTCTTGCCGCTCGTCCCCTTTGGTGTGACCTGTGGAATCAACAACCTGAAACATTATCTCCGGATAATTTCTTGCTCACTTAATAGCACTCGGGGTCCTTTTACCCTGAAAAACACTCAACCCACTTTGCTCATGTCCACAACACAATATTTATACATTTGGAACAGAATTAGTTCTGTTTTCTGCAATCCTTCCTGACATTCTGCAAAAGGAAAATCTTAAGTTATGCGCTGCGCAGGTGTGGCCTTGTTTCTTTCTGCCACAATAACAATCCAGGCCAGGATAGTAAGTCAAATTCATCCATAACCATTATTTTATTGGGCACATTCTGCCCTGCATCAAAAGTCTGCATGCTCTGTAAAGAAGAACAAATGTCGAGGTTATTTTCAGATAATAAAGTACATGTAGTTTCTTTTGTCTGCTGTGCTGCCACGGCCTTCGCTGCTGCATCTGCCCTGGCGTTTCCTGTTGAAACAGTCCTGCAATTTTGTTATCAGCGTGTGCGGCACACTTACAGACAGCAATTTTGTTAGGGAGAAGAATGGCTTCTTGCCAGGCTTTTACCCTATTAAGCCCCTTGTCCTCCCAACATATACCGTCCCTTAATAAACCAAATTTTGTCAATTGTTATCCAAATTGTTACCATCCCCCCTTTTGATGCATGAATCATCTCGTGCATCAATCTAACATAATGGTGTTTGGATAAAGTTTGGCATCAACACTAACCCAAACGTTGTCCCAAAGCCAAAATTCCTCCAGACATCTTTCTCTGCCTCTGAAACAAAAATATTACTTAAAGCCACAAACACATCTTCTTATCAGAGTATTTGGAGGGCAACGGCCCTCAGTCTTACAGTGTATCCTGCTTTTCAGGCCTGTTGTTTGGTCTCTTAATCCCGTCATCTACAAACATTGTTTCTGAAAATTCAGTTTCAATTGTTTCTGTCAGGTCAGGTCGTGCTGTACAGACTTGGTCAATGTCAGTCAAACAACATTTTCCCCCTTTTGTTCACAATATTCATAAATGTGAAGGACTCTCTGGATAATTTGATATTGACTTAGCCAATATGTCACTTTGCTATTGCCTTCAAATCTATAACATTTTAGTTTATCTCAACCCATTATGGACGACGATCTACCACTTCACAAATCCAATTTACATAAATGCTTTTAATCCATAGATTGATTCATAATTACCAGTAGCAGACAGAGCTGGATAACTAATCCATTTAAAGCTCGTCCCATGTTCTACATCATCTTTTCATCAAATGGACTCAACAGAATTAACAGCTTCTTTAAAATTTGTCATTTGCCTTACCAGATTTTAGTGGCTAATGACACAATTTACACACTATTCAGACGCAGTATTCGTACCCCAAACTAACACATACAAGACATAGAGTGCAGTCACCATCACACACACTCATATTAGACACATATTTTAACTGTTCATTTTTAATGTTCGCTTTTCATTATATCATCTCTAAATAGATTTAAATTTTAATTAAGATTTTAAACTTCACATTTTACTGTAGCTTTTACCTAATTTTAGATGGTCTTTTAACCAGTTACAAAGCATGTCTGTTCATTATTCATTTCATCTTAGAAAAGTCAGCTGGGTTGTTTTGGTTCATTATCACTATTTTGTTCTTTAGCAGGCCGATAACAAAAAGACAGACACAGTTACCATCCCTTCCTCCACTCAAGCAGTCTCTCTCACTATAAACAAATAATCTTTTCAACAGCCTCCTAAGACTGTAATTTAGACAAAATGTAATATTAAATTTATTACATTAACCTTTTACCATTCACCTTTGTTATCCAGACTCTTCTCAAATCTACAAAAGCCTGTCTTCATCTTTAGCCACCACCATGCCTAACGACCTTCAGGAGTTAAAACTATGTTATAAACATATTAGCTCAACATTAACTCTTCTATACATTTTACTTGCCCATATGGCAACCAACATCATGTCCCTCATATAATTTAGTTTTGTTACTGTCTCCGCAGCAAATAATGGCAATCACCTCATGGAATCAGCTGGCTCCTGAAAGCCCACTCCCGTTAATCATTTATCTTTAATTTTCTTCTCTTCAGGGTGTCGTCCCCTGGCATAGTTGCAGACACTTGTCACAATGAAAAACAAGCCATACAATCAATGCGGTTTCTGGTGAGTGGTATAGAGGAACTCACATTTCTGGGTCAGACTGCCGTAACATTAATTTTCACCTCACAGCCCATCTCACCTCTCAATGCTCTGCTGACCCCGGTGGCCTCCAGTAATCAGCGCTCAACTCTCATACCTTTCTCACAAATAACACCTCCATCCGGAGTTGCCCAATGTTCGTGACCCCCTGCGTTGGGCTGTCCCCTGGCCAGGAAGATCATCCCGTCATTGAGTAGCCACTCGTACACACGTACACACTGGTGACCGCTCATTCCCAATACAATCAGTTTTCTTCAACAGAACTCAGCTGTTTTCTGGAGCTTAGGAAAGGCACGTTCAAGAGTCACCAGAGCCATTCCGATTGCCTAATAGTGTTCACAGGGAGACAGGTTAATAACAACAGTATTTAATCACTTAAATCCATTAACTATCTTAAAAGCAGCAACCTAGCTACTTAGACTATACTCAGTGAATTTAGATCACAACCGTACATTCAGTGTACTTCATCTGTAGCCGGAGCCATCGGTCCTGAATGGTGGAGACTAAATGAGACAAAGTTGTTACTGGTCCTAAAATACGCTAATCAAAATGTCACCTCTATCGTTTAAGGTCTGTATTATTATTTTAAAGACTTCTTTAAAGTCATTCAGTTTTACATTTAAAACATTTACAAATACAAATTGCCCTCTGAACGGCAATTGTTTCTTTAAACATCTCTGTGTCTATGATTCTCAACTGAAACATTGTGCTTTACTTATTATCACAGATGTCAGCTTTTAGCTGACTCATTGAATGAGAGAGACTCTGAGACATTCGGACTGGTACACTGCTCTCTCATATACTTCTAACATCAAACTTTTATCTACCATCTTTTAACTCTATCCCAGCTTAAGGCATCTTTGCGAGAAATTACATGTCTTTTCAAATAAACATAGTTTTACAGTTGTCTTTTGCCCACGTCAGGGAATCTAGACATTACAAATTTCCACTCAGATTGAGTCTCTGTCGCACTGGCTGTTTCAGCCACAGCACACATCAGATTTAGATAAGCGAACGGTTTCATTACAGCCAATAGCAGACTTATCTTTTGAAAGCAAAACATCAGCTTCTAGCTCTTTCATGGTCAACTTTTCAAGCCGTTTGTTTAATCAAATGCCTTTCAACACATTTTACATTTAGCAACTGTTAATTCAGTAGCCTACTACTTCTGCTTATTTGTTCTTACATAAAAATAATTATTCTAGTTCTCAATAACGTTTCACATTTCTCAATCTCAATTACCATAGTTTAATATTTGACTTAAGTTTTCTCTTGGAGTTTATCAATCTCCAATTAGGATTTAATTTTGACGAGGCAAGCACTCTCTGCTTGTGATACTTTTGCAGTTATTGTAAATCATCTGTGAGATTAGTCTCTCTATATACTCTAAAATCTTTTTTTTTTTAAATGTTTAATTACAGCACAATCATCCTGTTAGTTACTTTGATATATTTTGCAACTCACATTTGTTGGAGTCATTAATTTTACATCAACCTGTATTCATCAATTCACTTTTAAAAATTACTATAATAGATCTTTTCTTTAAAAGGATTCACTTTAAGACTTCAATCTCTTGACCTTGTTTTTTTTTTATCTCTTATTTCTCAGACAAAATGTTAATGTCGTCATTTAAACACTGATCTACTTTCAAACCTACATTATTATCAGAAATGTGTCACTATTACATTTTTTTTTTTTTACACCACCTCGGTGGGCATTTACAGTTATGTGTTAAATGGTCCTGCTGACCACAATCAAGACACTCTCTGTCATCTAGTGGGTTCATGTGTCAGCCTCAACTACAGCATCAGACACCTGTCCTTGACTATAGTTTGATCACTGTGAGCTTGCAAACGGCTCCAACTTACTGCACACCCTTGAAGCAGAGTGTGTCCCATTCAGGAATGTAAACAGAGCCACTGATTAAGCAGTTCTCTGTATTCTTTTACAGTCCACCAGTGGCGGATTTAATCACAATAGCCAAATCATAATCTTCATCATTATCATTTGCCGCACATTAATTTTAATAAGCTGCATCGAAATGCTCAAAATATTCTAAGTTGTTTTCACAAAGTTTTCGTTTAACTTTAGTCATACTTGTCCAGGGAAATTATCCCCGACCCATAATTTCATTTATAAAACAGACAATATCTTTTGCTTCAATTACTTAATATCAACAAATATCCAACATTATATATTATTGATTTTCAGAATTTTTGGTCAAAGTTGTCTTTACATTTTACTAATTTGGTATTATCATCAACAACCCTAATTACAGAACAAGTACTTTTATCTAACATCCGGAAACCGGGCTGAATAAGCAAACCCTGTTGCTGTACCCCCAGCATAGCTGGACCCTAGGTTCAAAACACAATGGTTATCAAACTAAAACTAAACCTAATTTCAATCATTATTTTACCATTAAAATATAGAATTTTTTCCCATTTTGCTTAATGAAACATTCCTTATCTTTATATCACATTAGTCCCCGTTAATCATACTCAATGCCTTATTTTTATTCTGAAACTCATTTTGCATACCATTTAAACAGTTAATTTGACTTCCATAAATTCTGTCAGACATTTTATTTTCATCACATATAGTTTTCTACTATATTCCTTCTCAATCTTTCCCTACATGTCCAGTTCCTTCTGTATCCTCTCCTTTTTTTTCCCCCTACATGCCAGTTCCTTCATTATCTAACCAGTACATGATTGTTTGCACAATCCCCTATTTCACACAGACAGCCTTATTGCTGCTTGCAACTTCAATCCGTATCATATAAATTTAAGTTCTCTAGACATCTAATGTCATGCATCCATTTACTGGATGAAGAAGTAAAAGCTTTATTTCTCTCGACAGTTCTTTTTTATCTGCCCCTTTAAGACAACAATCCATTGTTTGTCCACATTGCTTACACATGTTGAACACAGCCATAACAACCTTTTTTGTTTCTCACTGCCCTGTTCAACTGATTCTCGCACTACTTTCAGTCTAGTTGTGCTCAGTGTTCCCTCCCTGGGGAAATATTGGTATTTTCTCATTTTTTTCAATATCTAAAACATAAATTTTCCCCCATAATTTTCTCATTTGATAGAAAAACCGGTGTATCAAATTTTGCATGCTTACCTTGAGACTTCCCCATATTGGCTGCTTCTCTGTTCTCTGTGGATTTCTCTTCAACGCGCGTTTTCCTGATCTGTTAGGCGTCCCCAACAGACGATTTTTTCTTTTAACCCAAATCGGTCGGGTTGCACTATTAGTGCCCTCCTTAACACGGTTTACCAAAAACTGTTCTGGTTCCCCCTAATTAGCCTCAGTACCTAAAACAATTTGATCCGTGGCGGAACAACTCATTTTCAGGTTACCTATCTGTTTGAAATCTCTTGATCTGTTACAGACCTCAATTAATCTCAGATAATTTTCTCTCGTATCTGTTTGAAACCTCTTGATCTATATATAGATCTCAATTAATCTCAGATTACGTACCACAGAAACAGCCCTCAGCCAATATGGTTCACTCACATTTCATACCCGAAACAAAATACTTTTCCCCAAAAGAAAATATTTTAGACGTCTCTTACCAGAGATATGTTGGTTGCCACGGGTTTGCTTTCTTTTGATTCCAGTGGAGCCCCTCCCGGACCTGACAGCGGTCGGCCCCTCTCTCTCAAGCTTACGAGGTAGAGCTGGAACTGCTCAGTCCAGGTGGCCAAACACCGTCCGCTCTCAGGTCCAGAAGGCACTTCCAAGGAATCCCACTTCTGACACCAAATTGTTGTGGCAAAAATTCTGTTAAACATCATCACTGCGTAAGAGACACTCAGAGTCAAATTAATAAAAAGAAAAGTATTTATTCTTGCAAGAATAGGTCCAGTCTAGTACACAGAAGTTACGCTGTGCAAGAGAGTGACACCCAACAGGAAGATATGAGACAGCCTTTATACTGTTTTCAAGGTTCCTCCTCACCCGCTGTACCTTTCACCCACTCAGATAAGGTCCTTACTGCTGTTCAGTTTCTACTTAAAGACACAAACTGGTACTGAAATAAACTGGCCAAAACTGACCGTCCCTAAGGTCAGAGGTCCTGTCCCATATGTTCCTGAAACGTCACGCACAAGCACGTACACACATATACTTTTATACATTGAATAGGTTCTTTCTCTTATGATACCTGTTTGGGATCAATCACAATTAAAATTTCCACTACACATTCATGTGTACATGCATTTTATTTGCCATCAGTAGCACACACTGTGGTTATCTTCCCAAATTCTAGTTCCACTTCACTGGATCAATAACTATAAAGTGTACTTGACATTCATAAAAAGTTACAAGACCACAATGGTTGTGGAATATTTGTATTATTTTATTATTTTTCTTTTATCACTTATCAGCTTGGAGCTTTGGAGAGGAAAAAAAGATGATTAATACATTGTGTTACAGTCATGTTTACAGTATAAACTGAAGTCACTTACTTCTCTTTCTAGTTTCTGGATTTCCAGTTCTAGTTTCCTTAGTGTCTTGCGTTTAATTTGCATCTCAAGGTCCATGTCCTGCAGCTTTCTTTTGTTCACAAAAATCTTGACTTCTGTCAGCTCGATCTGTCTCTTTAGATGCGTTGTGTAGAGATATATGACAGTTTGTGAATTCTGTGAACACCTTTTAGTTAGCATAACAGAATTTTTGCGTAATGTAAATTTACTTAAGGAAATATGTTACTATGTTACCAGGCTGCTTATCAGGCTGCCCAATGTCAGGATCCTGTAACAAATGATATTTTCTATTAGTACCACTTCCCTGACTTCTTATCTATTATGAACTTATAAAAAAATGTGTCTATTTTCACAAAATACCTCGAACCTTCTGGAGTCCAGCGACACGGTCTCATCATCGGCAGAAGTGCACTCCACTGCTGTAGATGTGGCTAGCCTCTTCCATATTCAATACTTGTATTTTTGACAGGACATGCAAAGACTATCATTTAATAAAGAGTACTCACTGGCGAATCATAGTCTGGTGGCTCTAAAAGTGTAAGGGTGCTACCAGCCACTGCAAGGCAAAGCACAGTCACACAGTCCACATAACAAAATATATATAGATTTCAATATTTTCCATGTGCAGTAGTATGGCAATAATGTACTTTGTATGAAGAGGCCAGTATCGCTTGCTGGGCCAGAGTCAGTGGATGTCCCTCCCTGGATCCCTTCAATCACTGGCTTCCCTTTATTTAAGTCCAGGGCCAGCTCCTCTGCTGTGGTGAAGTCTTGGGTTGGAGGGCCACCCCCCGTACCAGATATATGACTTTTTTTATTGCTAAAATCAGCACAGACAATAAAATGTAAGCAAACATGTCACCTAGCAAACATGTCACCATGTTCTCCGCAGACAAGTCACTTACCAGCCTGCAAAATATTCTTGTATTTAATCTTGACTTGCTGCCAAGTCCTTTTTTGGCCAGACATGTTTGTTCTTTAAGAGGAATAGATCCAAATGATAAAATAGATTAGATGGATAAAAATAGAGCAAAATATCTGATTATAGATTACATCAAATCAATTAGAAGCAAAACCTACATACAAATAGATAAGAGTAAAAAGATTAAAGAGATAATAGACATAAAATAAACTAAATACATCAAATATACACATGGGTAAGTTTGCAATTATTCTTCATGTTAAATGTATGTCCACTGGTCACATTTAAGGGAAGTATACAATTATTTTTTTAAATGACAAGTAACTCCTTGAATTGTAATTATGAGGGTTACAGTGGAGCACTGTTTATTTATTTATGGACTACTCACGCATTCAATCGGTCTGCTATTGTTTGCCAGGCATTCTCTTTGTTTTATTACAGCAGCTGTATTGCCTTTTTTACATATTATATGTTTCACTTCTTCATACGTTTCCATAAGAAGCTGTTGCTCATTAGGCGAAAAGTATGCCGCACGCGTTTTGTCCATTTTTGGATGGGTGATTCTGTGATCGATTTCGTGCTCTTTTTAAGAATGCCGTGAACGTGCACTTTCCAAACTATATACACCTGGCTTAACATATCCGCGCGTTCTCATCCTGGCTCAGCAAACGTGCAACAGATTAAGCCAGGATGCACTGATTAAACTAGGTCAAGCCGCGACTGTTCTGTCATCCTGGCTTTCTTAATTCTACTTTTGTGCAATAACCCCCAGGTGTGATGAATCTTTAAACACTGCAGGATTAAACTCAGTGGAACTGTTTTCTCAAGCAGTGTTGCCAGATTGGATGGTGATTTCCAGCCCAAAAGCTCACCAAAACCTGCCCACTCCAAGAAAAAAACGCCCAAAATTTTACTGCCAAAATAATGTGATATAATTGTATTGCCATGTCATTCAAGGTTAAGCACCATTTAGATCTCCTTAAAACAAAATAAAATAAATACATTTCCCAGGTAAACGGATCAAAACGGGGCAATCATTAAGGAGAATTAGCAAATAGGACTAAAATGCGACCACACACACAATGCAATTTCACAGTGTAGATTTAAAATGTTTTGCGATAATTTAATAAGTACCCAATGTTTATTATGTTATATTTAATAAATTATATAGGCTATGTATTTAAATTATATTATATATTTAAATTATTATTATTAGTAGTACTATTATATTTTACTCCGGATAAACGGGTGTATGTGTGTGTGAAAGAGAGAGCGAGATATCTTACCTTTAAATGCAGAACAGTAACAGGCTGTCGGTTGTAACTTGACAGGATGCTGAAGAACACATCTGATCTGAATGCAACGTTTTAGAACTATTTACAGTCTAGCTGAGCTGTCTAGTACATGGATGCATCAAACTTCCCCAACAACTGTTGGAGAGGACGGAATGTAGCCGATGTACATCCATTCCGTGCCAGCCCTGAGCGCACATCCATTAAAGCAGAAAGGAGCGGCAATCCCATTCTATTTCTAGTGTCATCCTTGAGCAGCGTGACTTGCGAAAATGCTCTTTCAACCGGAGCATTGGATATGGGGAGAGTGAGGATTTTAATTGCACCTAGTGCTAAATCATGAAAGCAGTGGTTTCCTCCAGCATCTTGAAAAGAGTCTACCTCTAACCAAAACGCATCAATGGTTAAATCAGGTGAGAACCCTGCTGAGGCAACATTTCTCCACTGAGTGTCAAGTAAATCTGGTGAGCCAGATTTACTTGGTGAGCCTAGTCATCCCCAGGTCAGCATCTTTAGGTTAGAGGTATATACTGGAAGATTTTAGGTCCAAGTCCATGAGTTGTTGTTCGGTATTCATACGGAAAATGCTCGGCTTGGTCTCAGTGTTGACATGTACAGCCGTTTAAGGTCCCGGAAAACTGCAAGGCTATCAGCGGTCTCTAACTGAAAACACTTGTTGACCGCTTTGATTTCCAGCAGTAAAGGAAGGAGAAAATGCAGGTAAATGCTGTTGGTCTTGTCTTTGTACATTTCACTCAGAAGCCGCGCAGCACAGCAGTGTTCAGAGCTTGCTGCTACACTGAAATGTAAAGTAAGTGCATCTTCTTGATCAAGGATTCTGTCAATGCAATCTGCTGTCACTAACCAGCGGGTGGAACTTGGAGAAAGCATTTTCAAAGGACATCCTCCACTGTTAACCGTCTCATAAAGAGTTTGGTAGTCATTCTGACGCTTAGATGAATGTGCAAACCAGTTGTAAGTCTCCCTGATCATGTAGTCTATATTGCTAGGGAGCTGCTGCATTGCCTTGTGAGCTACAATGTCCAGGGAATGGCATACACATTTGATTAGTTGTAAGTTAGGCTGTTTCTGTTTGAGCAGCGTATACACGGAATGATGTCTCCCCACCATTACGCTTGCGCCATCTGTTGCTATGCCAACCATGTTTGCTACATCCAGCGCGTTAGCTTGCAGAAAGCAGATGATAGCATCCACAATCCCATTATTATCAGCGTCCAAAAGTTGGACAAGTCCCAGGTAAGTGCTCACCAACCCGATTGAGTGTCTTAGAACGATATATTACACATATGCAAAGTAACTTGTTTACGGTAATGACGGTTGTTTCATCCAAGTAAAGAGAGTAAGGTGAGTCACCAATGTCCTGTCGAAGTTGTTCTCTAAAATATGGCGCAAGAACTAACTTAATGACAGCGGTACATTTGGTTCTGTGCATCTGGAATGCTCCGATCTCATCCTTCAGTATGTCCGATAAGTCGTCCACGGCATTAACTGACGTGTGGCAAGCAACGTATGTTGCTATCCGCAGTTCACGGCGCTTCTGGTTATCACAGATGGCGGCCGAGTAACTTAAAGTAGCTTTACTCACTGTGAAAGCCTTAATTGTGGGCAGGCACAGCATCTTGTGCTTCTTGGTTTCGGCATGTCCTCCAAATCCTTATGTCGGTGTTGCAGAATTTGCAGTGAGCTTTGCTATCATCCGATTTAGACTGCGTTATCCATGGCTTTAGGTCCGAATCACTCTCCCACTCCTTTCAGTATGTTTTTTTATATTTTGCCCACTTTGACATTTTTTTATTTGTATTTCCCGCTGAGTGCTGCTGACTGAGTCCTGACGCAGCTTCTGCTATCATTCGATTGGCTCTTGAGTTGTGACTCGTGACGTTGGTGTCAAGCCGCCCGTCAACTGGCAACATCACCAAACACAGCCGAGTATGCAGTGGGTGTGTTTAGTTACATTACAATGACTGATTGCACACTTGGGTTGTGTTAGTTGTGTCAAATAATTGGCCCAAATTTTTTTGAAAACCGCCAAACTGACCCCAAACCCGCCCAAATTTTGTGCACCCGCCCAAACCAATTTTTACCCGCCCAATCAAATGCAAAACCGCCCAATTGAGCGGGAAACCGCCCAATCTGGCAACACTGTTCTCAAGTGGCTCCTGGTGATCACAGCTGAGGGAGGTGCAGTGCGACACCTGCTGGTCATTTTTTGTCAATCCTTTTCGTGTGCTTGCTGTTAGTTCGATGGCATCGATCTTTATAATATTGGGAACACTTTACTGTCCACAGCAAATAAGCCTAAAATAAGCCTTAATCTGTGAGGCTAAATAACAGAGACACCTTTGTTTAATTCATTACAGTTTAACAAACAAAAAACAAAAAAGTAATAAAAAGCAATTCCATATATATATATATATATAGTCAGGGTGTGTGCAGGTAGCTGAAGACCAGGATGCAGGAAATTCAAAGTAATTGATTTATTTACAAAATAAACTTCAGGAACATACAGGAACAAAATAACAAACTCCAGGAATTCAGAGACACAACCATACACGGACGACGAGCAACAAACACTGAGGGAAAACACAGGGCTTAAAAGAACTGGGACTAATGGGATAATTAACTGAACACAGGTGAAGAAACTGAACACAAACGAGGAGCAGGAAAAACTAACAGGACTAAACCAAAATCACAAAGACATGGGGAAACAAGATCACAGAACATAACTGAACACATAGAAAACGTGACATATATATATATATATATATATATATATATATATATATAAAACAGTCTATGTTTCCATAAGGCAAAATGTTTAAAATCTGTCTGAACTGATCCCCTATAGCTGTCTTTTCACTTTTCCTTTCTTCATAATTTTGTTACAGTTAGGCTATAAGGTTTAGCAAATGTTTTTTGATTTTGTTAGCTTTTATTCACATCTCATTTAGCCTACATGCAATCATACAAAATGTTTAGGCCTACATAGTAAACTCCTCAGATGCAGATGTTTTCACTCGAGGGCATCATTGTTTGTTTCCACGGCAACATTGAACTTTAGTGCTTCTCACAGCTTCTTGTACCCTTAAATTTAACAGTAATTAACTCGGTTCATTACTTCCGTTAGCCGAGAATTTGAAAATTGCTGTAAAAAAACAGCCAAATTTTATAGTAACATGCTGTTTTCCATTAAGAATGTAATATACTGTAGAAAAAAATGCATTCAGTGTGATATTTGTCGTTTTCGAGAAAGTAGCCTACAAGAATATACTGTGAATTAACAGCGCTCAAAGTCGACACTCAGAGGCTGTGTACCAAATCAAACCCTCATTCACTATTCCCTACATTAGTTCACTAATATAGTCCACTTGACTGAGTGAATAATTCAGTTAATTTTTTAAGTTGATTGAGACCCTGATGAACACCTGCTGTTAACAATCAGAAGCACTAAAGGAGAGAGGAACAAGAAGAACAGAAAAAAAGATGAAATCTAGATGAAAGACATTAAATCTAAGAAGATTTTTCATTAAATCAAAAAAAAGAGGATTAAACAACTCCACAAACAGCATTACCAGCTTCACTTATTACTAACCAGACTGACTTTATTTCTGTCAGACGTCTACAAAAGTTCTTATTAAAAGGTGAAGATCTTATTAAAAGGTTTAGATGTAATTTTATTTTCATTTGATGTTGCCATAATGGTGATCAGTGATTGTTATAGTTGAGCTCTTGACCCTTGACTTTTGGCCATTAATTTTTCTTTGGCCGCCGTAGCTGTGACTTTTGAAATACATTAGCTATAGTCACAGCTGAAGAAAACAGGATGACAATGACTGTCAATAGTCACAATAATCATATAACGGCTAGATTCACTGATCTTATTTATTGCCTAACATTGTTAAATTGTTGATGTTTTGTGATTTTGATGTCATTGTGATTTTACGTTGAGATTTGATGTCCTGAAAATATTAATGATTTTAAGAAGTTTATACTCAGAACATTTTGAACTTCTTAATCAGCCAGACACACACAGGCATCAAGAATCGGCGTATGAGTCTCAACAATGGTGAAAATTTTGTGAATGGTGAAAAGTTGTATGCTGCAATGCATGTTGGGTACCAAAAAAAAGCCATGACTCCCAGCATGCATTGCAGCATGAATAAATTATGCAGCTGGATTGTCTGGTTATTTGCTTTAATTTTTACTTTTTGCTTTTATTTTTGCTGTTGGTTTTGTATTGACTTTTAGTTGCGTATTTTGTGATGTTCAGATTTGATGTTTAATCTTTTTTGTTGATTGTCACCATTGTTGAGGTTCATTGGCTGATTCTTTATCTTTGTGTGTGTAGAAGAATAGCCATAGTTCAAATTTTTTTTGTGAATGTTGAGTTTTAAAATCTTTCAAAACTGATTGCGCAGCACTGTTTATTCTTTTGATGTAGTTTCACAGTTTAGTAATAAAATCTACACACTTTTGATAAGGAGTAGACACAGGCTGAGACCCAATCATTATATAATGACATCATAATCATCAACTCCTGATCTCAAATTTGATGGCTTTGCTTTTGCCACAACAAATGTGTCTTAAAAACACAGTTACAGCAGGCAAAGAAAAGTTAATGTTAAAGTCAAGGGTCAAGAGCCCAACTAAAGAAAACACTGATCTTCATAATGGTAACGTCAATTGAAAAATAAAACATCTAAACCTCTGTTAATTCTCAATAGGAATTTATGTAGACGTATGAAAAAATAAAGTCAGTTTGGTTAGTAATAAGGTAAGCTGGTATTGCGGTTTGTGGAGTTGTTTAATCCTCCTCTGCTGAGATCTTCAGAGATTTAATGTCTTCTGTGGTTGAAGTCAGTTGTAGTTCTTGTGTTTCGCTTTTTTATCTTCTTGTTGTTCTTCAGTGATTCTGCTTGTTAACATCAGGTGTGCATCACTAATGCTCAATCATCAGTTGATTAATCACTGAATTATATCATTAACTTCAACACTGCTTCGTTGCTACTCCAACACTCTGTAGTGTGGACACACAAGTGTTAATTTAAAACTGAAGATATTACAGTGGGGTTGAAAGGGTTAAATGTGTAAAAAAACAGAGTGAAGCGTATTTTAACAGTAATCAACTGTAAATTAAATTTACGGCAGAAAACTGTAGACAAACAGCAATATACTGGCAACCACGCTGCCAGTAGATTACTGAAAAATCAAGGAAAAACAGTAAATTACTGTAAAATGTAACAGTCAGATGTATTAAACAAAATAAGTTAATTTCACTAAAATATAAGTGAAAGTTCATATAAAAAAGTTATGTGAAGTCAATAACTCATAAGGAGAGTAAATATTAAACTGAAGTGTTTAATGTGTTTTGCACAGGATGATATTGAGAGATCTGTTAGTTTAATGAATGAGTTTTGTGGGTCACCGTTGTGCTGGAGAGTAGAGCCTGTGCTTCAGTCAAAGATGAGCAGAGAAACACTGATGTTATGCTGCCTGTTGCTTTATTTAAAAGCAGTGACTGTGTAGCTGATACAGTGACAATCTCCTTGCTAAGTATTTTAACACATACATTTATGCTATTGTTCTCTATAGGAACTGCAAAGACTTTAGTTAAAAGCATGTTTTTAATTCATTCATTATTACACATTAGGTGTTTGCAGTTGTATATAAAGAGATATTAATTTTCAGTGGACTCTACTGAAGGAATTTTATGGTACTATCAGTATAAATACTAGTTTTTGAACTCGAACTGGTTTCCCACTTCGAATCGGTTTCCCAAATGATATGAGTTACCTGCCATGGTATTTTTACGGTAACATACTGTAAAAAAGGAGAGCTGTAAATTAACCGTACATTGCTGGCAACCACGGCTGCCAGTAGATTACCATTATTTTACTGGGCAATTTTTTACATAGCGTATATGTATATCTAATTATATGCTGCATGTCAAGAATAGCGGATTCATAATTTGTTCCGGTTAATTATCAAATGGCGAGTTTTTAAATCATTCGGGGGCATGAGCAGAGCCAGATTAAATAAATGGACTACACTAGGCAGGCTGCATTTTTTTGGGCACCCCTCCATCTATGTTATTTATTAATTGAAATCTGAAACTTACCAAAGTTTCTAATAAAAGTTAATTCACATTTTACATAGCCTAGTCTTTGGTTACAAATTGGTTGTTTGTATGCCAAAATAAGTCATGTGTTGTATATTAAACACTCTATCAGACTATTTTTTGATATTCATTACTTATCCGTCATTACACGGCTCTATTAAATGCTATTAAATTATCCTCATCTTATCCATTGGGAGTGTCATTGTTAAGGCAGTAGTAGCAGTTAGTGATGTTACGTATGACACTGAAGCTACGATGCGCATATCACACATGCGATACAATTTCTAGTGAAGCCCCGTATCGGGGTGTGTATTGGTTTCCCCAGAGTCACGTGATCGATGACAAATGAAGCCTCACTTTCTGTCCAATCACGTGCGCGTTTCGCTTTGGGTGTCAGAAGGCTCAAACTCCAGATCTCATTTAATGAGTCACTGTTGGCTCAGTCTGGTTGATGGGTGTTTCAGGAGAGTGCTGTACTTTGAAAGTTATTAAATATTATACATTAAATAACCAAAATTTATTTTTCACTACTTTTTTCTTTTGTCTTTTTGTTTTTGTAATATATTTGCACTTTTGCTGATTGTAGGTAATTTGGTGTTGGTATTTGGGATTAGGGTGGGCTTAGGGGAGAGGGGATAGGGTGTTGGTGTTTGGTGAAGGGTTTGTATTTAGAGCAATGGCAACAGCCAAAAAAAGGAAGACTTCCCCTATCTGGGAATATTTTGAGTTTATAGCTTCCAATGTGTGTATGCGTATATATATATATATATATATATATATATATATATATATATATAGATAGATATATATATATAGATAGATATATATATATATATAATTTAAAAAATGTTACTGTGGTACGTAATTTCTTACTTTCATATAACTTTTTTAGAAGGTGAGATGCTTGGTGTGTGACAAGAGCTTGTTTATGGAAACAACACATCATCCATGCTAAGGCATTTCAGAGCTTTGCATGAGACTGCTCAGCCCCACAATCCAAGCACACAAAGTAGGACTGTTGCTTCATGATTTTTATTAATAATTGTGAATGAATTATCATGATTTCAATTAATTATGTATGATATATATTTCTTCTTTCATTATAGTATCTCGCAAGCAAATGGTTGATGAGGCATTGGTCAACATGGTCATAAAAGACTCACAGCCATTTACAGTGGTTGAGGATGAGGGTTTCAAGGGCCTCATCCATGCCCTTGATCCTTCCTATATAATCCCAACCAGACAGGTGAGGATGGCAGCAGAGGTTGATTTTTATGTATAATCTATATAATAAATCTTTATCAATAATAATATAATTTCTTTATTGATAACTATAACTGTTTTGTGAACTCAAAAATGCTTTAAAGAAAATGGTGGCTTCAAAATATGAAGAAGCAAAGAGGAAGGCCAAGGCAGACATGGAAAAAGCAACTGCTGTGTCTATAACATCGGAT
The DNA here is from genome assembly GCF_051911475.1 of Siphateles boraxobius. Lineage (NCBI taxonomy): Eukaryota > Metazoa > Chordata > Actinopteri > Cypriniformes > Leuciscidae > Siphateles > Siphateles boraxobius. The sequence goes on along the minus strand of NW_027509141.1, from coordinate 12,207,750 downwards.
ATGTGGACTTCTATCAACATGGATGCATATCTTCCAATAACCTGCCACTACACTGATGACAGTTATAAGATGAATACAGTGTTGTTGGATGTTGAGAAGTTCCCAAACTGGCAAACAGCGGAAAATATGGCCCTGGTGAAAACGAATGTCATGAAGGAGTGGGCAATCAAGGACAAAGTGAAGTGTCTTGTCACAGATGCAGCAGCAAACATGATTGCTTGTGAAAGAATTCTGCAAGTGAGACATTCAGTTTGCATTGCACATGCACTTAACACCATGGTTAAAAAGTCTTTTGATCAGGTACCAGCTCTGTGTGACATTCGGAACAAAGCTAAAAAGGTGGTCACCTATTTTCGAAGCAGCACCTCTGCCAAAGAAATGTTGACCCATGTGCAGCAAGAGATGAACAGGCCAGTTCTTAAACTTGTGAATGAAGTGGAAACACGCTGGAACAGCACTTTTCACATGCTTCAACGGCTGCATGGGGAAAGGCAAACTGTGGGAGTGTCCCTTGCCTAACTTAAAACTGATATAGCTCCACTTCATGCACAGGACTATGAAGCCATACAGCAAGTTCTGTGTTCTCGCCCCATTCCACCAGGCCACAGTAGAGCTGTCCGAGGAAAAACGTGTGTCTGGCTCCAAAGTAATTCCTTTGCTAAAAATGATTCACCATTCATTACAGGTTGAACAACTAAGGTATTTATTTTTATTGTGTAGAATACTCTTAATTATTAAATTATTAAATTATTAAATTTGTATTTTTGCACAGAGTAAATAGTTTTCTATTTCATAGGTTAACCATGCCAATAACAAAGGAATTAACTGAAAACCTTCTCAGGCGTCTGAGGGAGCATATCTGGAATATGGAGTCGCTCAGTATAATGACCATGGCAACTCTGCTGGACCCAAGGTTTAAAAAGTTGGGTTTCCTAAACCAAACTAAAATGACAGAGGCTGTCAAACGGCTAAAAGCAGAATGTGGTAATGTCATCAGGGCCGAAGATGAAAGACCATCCACATCATCAAGCACTCAGTCAACAGAAGCACCGCCATCAACCCAACAGCCCACACCAAGCTCAAGTATTTATTTATTTTTATTTTTATTTATTTATTGTATTTTATAATTGTTGACCGTTGATGTGTCTTATATTCAATCAATGTACATGTACAGTCACTCCCAATAAACATAATAATAATAATTTTCCTCACACTTGTAAGGTGGAAACCTTTGGCTTCTGTTGGACAGTGCTGTGGAGCAAAGCTCAAATGCCACTTCTGATGTGATCGTAGAAGTGGATAAATACCTTACAGAGACAAACATACAAAGAGCTGAAGATCCACTTGAATACTGGAGAATGCAGAAACATTTCTTCCACCATCTATAGTATACATTGGCATTACAGCCTCCTCTGTACCATGTGAAAGAGTGATCTCTAAGGCTGGGGAAGTACTGTCTAAGAGGAGAAATAGACTCAGCCCCAACACTGTGAAACAGCTTTTATTTCTTAATAAAAATAATTAAAAACTTTATCACCTTTCTGTCATTCCTACAGTTATAAGCTCTATCACTGCCAAGTGTCATAAGCACATTTAATAACAGATGATCCTATCAGACAATGTTCTTATTCAGTGTGTGTGTGTGTGTGTGTGTGTGTGTGTGTGTGTGTGTGTGTGTGTGTGTGTGTGTGTGTGTGTGTGTGTGTGTGTGTGTGTGTGTGTGTGTGTGTGTGTGTGTGTGTGTGTGTGTGTGTGTGTGTGTGTGTGTGTGTGTATAGAGAGAGAGAGAGAGAGAGAGAGAGAGAGAGAAATAGGCCTACATTAAATCTTATTGAATCTTATAAGCTTATATTATTTTTTATTGTCACACTTTAATGGGAAAATGAATTTATTTAATGAACAAATCAAACACAAACATGTAAGGCTTTTATTTGTACACATAACATTGAAACTATGGAGTGTGTTGTGGTTGCTTCATCTGCCAGAGCTTCTAACACAGGCTTCTGGCTGCTTTATTTTAAATAAGCACCCGATGGCGCTGTTCTCGACACTCTCGAAGCTTTGAATCTTTTCCCGGAACAGTCAGGGGAAAGCCTCATTGATTCTAGAGGCTTCATTTCCCCATCCCTAGTACCAGTAAATAACCAATAAATAACCAATGTCAGTAAACTATGTAAACAGAGCAAATAAGTTTATCTTATTTGCTCTGTTTACATTTAATCAACACATTTAATTAAGATTTTCTGCAAAATGCAATAGCTTACAACATTTATAAATGTTGTAATTAAGATTTTCTGCCAAATACAATAGCTTACAACATTTATAAATGTTGTAATTAAGAACAAGAAGGCAAACATGACCCCTTCACATTCATCAAGACCATTTAGAAACTGTCTAACAATAAATAATAATAAATATAAGGATGGAGGATTTAAACTATGGAAAACTAAAGGTATTCAGACAATTAAAGACTTGTATATGGATGGAAAACTTCTTACATTTCAAGAATTGTGTGATAAACACCAGATTCCCTCAAAACATTTTTTTTTAAATGTTCACAGCTTAAAAGTTTTGTCTTCCAGGTCTACAGATATTATGTACCTTCCCAAACTGTTCATTAATAGAGGAAATAATTGGAAAAAGAGGTGAAAAGGGCCAATTGTCAAAATATTATAATTTAATAATGTCTAACTCTAAAGAGTCTGCTGTAGACAAATTAAACCCATGGAGGAAAGACATTCAAGAAGAAATTGAGGAATTTGAATGGACTGAAGCATGTTTAAAGGCGCAAAAACAAATCATAAACACGCAGCTTAAATTATTACAGTATAAATGGTTGACAAGGGTTTATATAAGAACTGTTTAATCTTAAAATAACACTTTGTGCCAAACTTTGTGTACTGTTGTTGACGGCGCCACAGCGTCTTCCGCCGCATTTCCCACGGCGTTTCGGGCCGTGTCTCCCGGGCCTGGCTCGGCCTCTGGCTCTGCTGACTCGAGCAGGTTCACAGCTGTAGGACGGCTGCCCGACAGAAACTTCTGTAAAGCCCCCTGCTGTCTCTTCTTTTGTTCCTCTTCATTTTTTTTCTTTTTACGTTTTGCCGCACCCGAAAGCATTTTGAATGTTAGCCTACTCAAAACACACCTGCCTTCTAGCTTTGTTGTCTCGCTCTGACCGCCGCTGACATCCCCTCGGACTAAAGCCTTGTTTATAGTCGAAGCATCCGCAAGAGCGCGAAGGTGCGCGCGGCAAGTGACGTCATTGCGGTGTGGGCGGTCGTGCGCGTTGGGTGCCATTTCGCCTGGCGGTGTGCACGGCACTTTTTGTAACTTCGCACGCGGCGCCGCATCCGAAGATGAACGACTTCGAGCCGAATCTGGCCGAACTGGTACATCTGCGGCGGCATGGCGGACCAGAAAGTCCGGTGGACGTCGGAGATGGATTCGGTTAAAAAAAAAACTAAAAACTGTCGCCACTGCATCCTCTTCGTCCGCCATGATTGTTTAATCTGAAGTCACGTTTGACCTCGAGGGATTTTGCAAGATTTTCCGTCTGACCTGAGAGTGGGAATGCTCGGGAGTCAAATCAGTTCGTGTGTGATGTGTTGATTTTGCCGTGTGGCTGCGCAACACACACGGTACGACCAAAACTGTTAGACCCGTGATTTTTTATCGCCGTGTGTGGGGTCTCTCAGGTTTGGAAAATCGCCCGACAATTTTAAAATCGTCCCGTGTGAACCAGGCTCATGGGCGGATCTACATCTACAGCCCCCCCAGCTGCCCCCCTAACTTTGATGATCCAAAAACTGTACTTGTAAAAACAACCCGCCACTATGTCCACAAGATTCTCAAAACAGTGAACTAAACAATACATTTACCAAAAGTGAACAATTTAATTTTTAATTTTAAATGTATTATTAGCCCCTCCCCCTCAAATACTTCTAAGTTCCTGATTCAAACTGCAGAGCGGCGTTCGCTCAGTCTGGCTGACTGGCTCACACACACAGCAAGTCTGCTGCGGTGCGGTGGCCCTGCAAACCGACTGGAGCTAGACTGAGCTGCCCCAGAGCCTCTGAAGGTGAAGTGAGTTTCCCCAGGTGTAGTTTAAACACACGTTTAGCTTAAAGTTACATTTGTAATGAATGTATTGTATGCTGAAGACGATTCAGCATCAACAAAAACAGCGAGTCTATTAGGCTACGTTAGCCAAAATCAGCGGTAAAATCGCTCCCTCGTGATTTGTAAGAGCACTCTTCCCTTTGATTAGCCTAATTTTAATTTTAGTAAAGACAACAGCTTAATAAAAAATATAAAATATTGTTTCCATAAGGTTTACTGATGGTCGCCGTTACACCGACGTTACAACACAATGCCAGTTAGGAGATCGATCATTTGATTAGCTAATCAGTCCTATAAATCCAATTCCTCTCAGATATCACAGCAATGAAACCAGGTTACAACTGGGGAAATAACAAATAGGCTACAATAGGATTAAGTAGTCTAAACATAACTGGTGTGCATGTGCATGTGATAAATCTTTCTGATTTTATATTTGTTATATAGGCTACTTATTAGCTACATGGCCCTTACCCAATAGACATTCTACTGACTAAATGTAACTTGTCAACTTATTCTACTAAACTGAACCCCAACACCTAACCTACAGTCCACTAACACTCTAGTAATTCTGTAATGGAGTTAGTGGTCTTCAGTGGACAAGTGGAAGTAGCACAACAATTTTCAACATTGATACTAATAAGAAATGTTTCTTTAGCACCAAAGCAGCATATTAGAATGATTTCTGAAGGATCATGTGAAACTGAAGAATGGTGTAATTTGAATATACAGTATATTATTTTAATTTGCAATAATACTTCACAATATTAATATATTTACCGTATTTTGATCAAATAAATGCAGGCTTGGTGAGCATTTAAAAAAAATATATCCAGATGACCGTCTGAGAAATCTTGCTGTTCTCAGTATTGAGAAACAGTGTGCAAATTGCAAAAGCACTAGATTTAGATACGTTTCTGAAAAGTTTTGCTGCAAAGCACAACAACCTTCACCTTAAGCTTTCCTGAAAATGATGGGTGATCATGGGTCATTTGTGGACTGTAATTATAAGTTTTTAATTATAATAAGAACTTGAGTATTGTCTGCTGTTTTATACTTGTAGTTCACTGCATCTTGGACACAATTATTGTACTTTTTTAATATGTTTTCATTTTGGTTTTCATACTTTTACCTTTTAAAAGATGCACAGTTTTGTTTTGTTTGAACACTGCACTGGGCTTATTCCTTTTGTGAATTAAAAACCTTTGTAGTGTGTAAGGGCTTGATTAAACAATAACTACTGTAGTTTAAAGTGTTTTTGTGTTTGTTTTGTTAAAGCAATTCACATATAGAGATTCCCATGTACCGTCTATCCCTGCCACCCTGCCAAGACCTCTTGCCACCCCTTTGCCCCCCCCATGTAAAACTTTCTAGATCCGCCACTGACCAGGCTTAACGTGCTTACATTTACAAATTAAGCCTACAATAGCAGAAGTAAGCCCTGCTGATGAAATTAAGGTTTAAACACTCTTCAATAAGGCTTCAGTTGTTTAGTTTACATGCAGTGAAAGTACAATAAACCTACTGCATTTATTACTCTTTTTATATGAATCAGCAAGTAATAAACTACTAATAAACGGAAAACTACTTCTTCACTGCTGATTTCTGGTGGTTTAGAGGAGAATTCTCCGAGTCGCCCCCTGCCGTTTCATAGAATAGCACAACGGTGAGCGCGTCCAGTATAAACGCCTCGTCCGTTTGGGGGGGGGGGGGGGGGGGGGGGGGTGCGCGCGCAGTAGGCGGAGACTCGCGCTCGTGCGGACGCGTCGAGTATAACCAAGGCTTTAACTGGCTGGCGCGGTGGCGCCTCTATATATACAGTCATGGGCTGGCGTTAATGTGACGTAATGTATGATGTATGATACTGTCTATGGTTTAGATAAACATCATCAATATTTTTAGTTAATTAATAAATATTGAAATAAATTGTTGATAGGACATTTGCAAATTTTTTTATTTTTTCATTTTTGTCCCTCTGTCTGGGCCCCATCCCGCCAATCGGGCCCTAGGCACGTGCCTAGTTTGCCTTTGCGTTAATCCGGCTCTGGTTGTAAGCTCCATATATGGTTGTTTCGGGGTGGAGATGCATGTGCGCACAATCTTCCGCTAACTGGGATTTATAAAGTGAATTCTGCGCAGGTTCTGGCGTACGCACGGTTTTATAAGTCTGAATATTTTTTTGCGTACGCCATTTTTAGCTTTCTGGCACACGTACACTTTTAGTAAGGATCCTACGCACATTTTTATAAATGAGGCCCCAAGACACCGTCTGATAAATACTCACGAGATGTGTCGTCTGGCGTGTAAACTGCTGATAAATATCCGATGTTGGGCGAACGAAAATTGAGTCACGCTTATTGAATGCGATTAACAAAATCGTAGCATATAGAACGATTTAATTATTCGTATGAATTAGTACGAATTCGCCGTTACACAGGGGTGTGTTAAATGGGATGAACAAATCGTACGATTTCGTACGATTTAGCCACTTGGTTAAATCGTGCGAATTAGTACGAATTCGCTGTGAGATAGGGTTGTTTATTCAGCACAGAGAAGCCTCTCCTGCATTGACATCCATTACAGCCTTGAGCTGGACGCTGATTTCTTCTTCTTTTTCTTGTTCTGGTTTTATAATTCCTAAATGATAAAACCAGAGTCAAAACTGAGAACGTGGCATGAGAAAACAGAGTTCACCCAGAGTTTGCTCTTTTTAGTTTTTGAATTATATTTTTTTTGGAAGAGGAGAACAGAGAAAGAGCCTTAAAAATGTAAGTTGCCCATGGCACAGCTGCACCATATCACAAAGCTCTTTCTAAGCACAGGATATTAAGTGTTGAATCTCTTATATGTTACCTTTAATGTATAATTTTATATAGCTGCCCTGAGACTTGACAAAAAACCCGCAAAATATCACGTTTTAAAGGGTAAGTAAACCCTAAACCAACTTTTTTAGTTAATGATCTGTAAGAATGAGGCTTTATTAGTACTGTTCATTGGTTCGAGTAACGTTTTTGACATTTGTGTATAAAGTGTTTTAATTCTACAATATATGGTGTAAAAACGTCTGAGTGCTTCCCTCTTCAGGTTGAACGGTGGCTACTGCAGTTGAATTTTCCTATTGGATGTAAGGGGTTGTTGGTGAGGTAGGCAAGTTCCATACAGACAGATGCGTATCAGGTGCATGCCCCCCTCCGCTGGGCTCTGCCCACTTTTCCAGAATTTTTCAAATATTGCCAGTGGGTGGAGTCAGGCTCTGACCAAGGGTTAAGTTACCCTTTAAAGACTGACAAGTATCTCATAGTCACTGTGCCTGTTCCCTGAATTACTTTTAAGAAATAGAAAAAAATATATTACACAAGAAAAATGGGGGAAATAAATGGGTTTTGAACTGAAGATCTCTTTCATACAGAGCAATAATTGTGGTCATTGCGTCCAGATCTTTAACAGACGCCTGGACAGACACTAAAGACACTGTTGGTTTTAATTATTAATGATTTCTGGTCTGCTGGAACCTAAACAAATGATTACAGGTTAACTCTTTTTAACCCTTCAGAAACTATATCAGCTCCAGCAAGAGAAATCTTTATAATGAAACTGTTCTAGCACAGGATGATGAGACACAACTTACCAAAGATATTAAAAAGAAAATGATTACCAGCCAGCCACAAAAGACCTTTCTTGACATTCGCATGGGAAAGTTGAAATTACAATAAAAAAAAGAAAAGAAAATGACAATGATAATGACAAATGCAGCTGCAGAGATGGAACCAATGAAGAAAATGTAGTATACATTTAAAATTCAGAATTTGTATCTGTTCTTTACAAAAATCTTCAGTATAATCTACAGAAAACACTTCAAATTGTAGTGGACTATTCCTTAAGCATATAACGCATATCATTGTTGCACATGCGTATGTTCCAATATTGTAAAAAATAAAAAAGAGCATGCATCAGAGGAGAGAGAGAGAGAGAGAGAGAGAGAGAGAGAGAGAGAGAGAGAGAGAGAGAGAGAGAGAGAGAGAGGAAGACAGGGGGGAGGGGGGTTAGAGGGAGGTGAGGTGATTCCTAACTGCTCTCTTTTTCACCTGATAAAAGAAGCTGAGAATGAAACCAAACCCTGAGTGAGAAAACCAACATTTCAACTCTGTCACATTCATTAAAGACCTTCAAGGAGCACATCACAACCATGCAAGGTAAATTATATTTTAAAAAAAATCTCCTTCTGTTGAAAGGCTATTCAATTTAGTAATTAGTAATTATTTTAAGAATTTATTTATTAAGAATTTTGAAAGTAAAAATAAAGTACTTGCATGGTTGTTTGCAGCATAGATACAACAGCAATAACCTTTTTTGGTTCCATACAGTTCTTTGGAAACTAAGTTTCTTGATGTTAGATTACAGGTTTTCAAGATTTATCTGTTCATCAGTTTTTTGAGTTCTTTAGGTTTTAGTTCTCTATATAATATGAGGCAGTAAAACACTTTTTGAGTTCTACATAAATAAGAATGATTTAATAATAATGATACAATTAATTTTACAAAAAAAATAATAAACTATTGATAATTAACTAAATAATAATTTTAATAAAACAAAACAGAGTAACATAGGAAATCAATTGCAGAGTCCAATGCAGTAAAATTAAATGTATTAATGAAATATATTTTAGTGGATGTGAATCGTAATGTGAACTGTTTTTCTAGTGAGAATGATGCAGAAAACTGCTCTGCTAGCACTCTGCTGCCTGTTACTGTCAGTTACATCTTCCCCAGTCTATCCAGCACTGAGGTAAGATACACACCAACTGTTCCATCATGCGTGTATTTTATTAAAATATTTGGTTTCTTAATTGGTGTAATTAACTCTTTGTTACATATTCTTACTCTTATACTAGCCTGTTCAATAGTGTGACTTCATATTTCATTAATTTATTCATTCATTCTGTAATGTGCAAGTTGGTTTAGTTGGTTGCATTCTAGTTGGTTTAGAATGCATTGCTATGGAGAATACCATTCAAATTACATGGCTCAAATAGTTTAACTATTTACTTATCATTATAAGTAATATTATTGTGTTGGCTTAGTTGTAAATTATACAATATTAGTTTTTAAAAAATATATAGATTTGTAAATGTTTTTTGTAAAAGTAAATGTTTTAACATAAGTGAACATGATAAAAATATAAAACTGCTACACATTTAGCAAATCTTTTACCTTTTATAATGTTTTATAAAGAATAAAAAGCATGTTTGACATGGTTTTAATAACAATGTAGAGACGATGAATTGACAAGGCCTGAAATCTGCTTTTGTTGTGTTTAGGGTCAGGGCTTCTCATTATAACCAATAGACACTGGACGTTTTTGCATCTTATTTAATTAAGGGGGGGGGGGGGGGGGATGTTGCATAAGAAACTAGATAAAAAAGTTTGTCAAGACAAACTTTGAAGTTGGCTTTAGAAAGCCAGACCAGAACATTTGAAAAAGTTTGACAGACAGACTTAAACTAAGGTGTTGTTATACGGTTGCTAAGGTACTTGGGTGGTTTCTAGAGTGCTGCTATGCGGTTGCTAAGGTACTCAGAGTGGTTGCTAGGGTATTCTGGGTGTCTGCTAGGGTATTTGGGTGTCTATGCGGTTGCTAAGGTACTCAGGGTGGTTGCTATGTGGTTGCTAGGGTATGTGGAAGGTCTAGTCTGAGTTTGGTGGTTCTAGAATAAGAATAATATTAAGTTTAAATAGCTTTTCAGTAAGTTGGCTTTCTAAATATTACTTTGTCAAGAATTGTTATTGAATCTCATCATGAGTTTTGTGATTTGTCAACTTAAATGCATGTGGTGGATTATTTCTCTCCACTTTAAATAGTATGCTGCCTATTTCATATTTAAAAAAAGTTATTCTTCTTCTATTCTTCTTGTTCAATAAACTGCAGATTCCCATGGTGACGGTTTAACCCATATAGTGTAATATCATGCCTCATTGTATATTAGCGTGTATTAAATGCTCTGTCTTTTTGTCCTGGGAAATAACAGTGCACAAATGTTCAATAGCTTTTTTTGTTGCCAAGACTTTACAGAAATTCACTGCCATAAATAACCTTACAAAATAACCAAAATTATTCTATTACTGAAAATCTGATTAAAAAAGCTCCTGTCTGAAAAGGTCTCCAAAGCATCCTGCATTTTGATTGTATCGATTGATTTGAAGGAGATGTTCTACCTAATCTTATAGAGTATATTCACGTTTTATAAATGTAACAGTGATTTATGTTTGTTAGCGAGCGGCTGCGATGCTGATGACCTCCTCTTTATTGAGGATCCAATGCAGCTGACAGCAGACACTTCACTGTTGCACACTCCAGATGCTGAGCTTAGGTCGCTCATTCCTCCATTCATTCATTCATAAAAACTATTTTCTAGTAGTTAAAATTTTTGCTTGCCATTGGTTTAACACTTTCACTAGCCATACTAATAGATAAATAAATCAATAAATTAATAAAGAAAATTTAAAAAATCATGTATCTTTTTAGAAGCAGCATTGGCCCAACAGTAAGTACAATGTTTGTTAACCTGAAACTCTTTTACACTGCTCTGGCCTATTGGGCAATCCCAATTGCTGAACCATAACGCCATCCAGAAATTGTATAATCTGACTTAAAATATAGTCATCCTACTGTTATAACTGTATGATGTTTAAACAATATTTTTAGGTTTGGAAGACATGCTGATGCCATCTTTACCAACAGCTACCGAAAAGTTCTGGGTCAAATATCTGCCAGAAAATTCCTTCAAACTGTTATGGGCAAAAGACTTGGGTATGTTTCTTTTTTAGACATTTATTTGAACAAATACTTTTAAAACAGGGTAATTTCATTTTTTTTATTATTTAAATAATTTAGTTTTAGGTACCATTTTCCTCCTCTCTGACACACATGCCTTTAATATTTTGCCTCTGCTGTGATTTTAAGATTTGTGAACACCCAATATTGACATTATTGATGTTAAAATATGACCGATCATGTAAAAAAAATAATTTGAGAATGCATCATTATCATTAATTGAATGATTTATTTTATTATAAAAGATTAAAGAAAAATGGATTTGTACTGATGTGATTTAACCCATGACTTACCAAATTAATAATGCTGTATCCCATGAGATTTCAATCAATTTTACCTTTGTCAACAGACCAGAAACTCAAAACTATGTAAAACGCCAATCCGGCATATATGGAGACACCTACAAGCAAGATGTGGATATGGATGACATTGAGAGGGAACAAAGTTACAGAGAACCAAAGACTTAAGTTCTCAGTAGCTACACACTGATGAAAACATTAAAAACAATAACTGTGAACTGTCTTTAATACTTGCATTTGCCATATTTCACAATGGATTAATAAAACTCAGTTCACCCCACGGAAATAGAAGTCCCTAACTAAAATACACAAATGTTTAAATCACTGTATTTTACATCCACATCATAGTAAAAGTGCATATGGTTGTATAGTGGTATAATTGATAGTTCCCTTAACCCTCTCCTAAAACACTGATGAAAAATTCTACATTAGGATCTCTATATTTACTTACTCAAAATAAGTTAAAAAAAAAAAGGGGAAAAAAGGGACCACATTACTCCAGTATTATCCGCTCTTCATTGGCTGCCGGTTTAGTACAGGATTGATTATAAAATTGTATTAATGTTTTTTAAAGCATTGCATAACATGTCCAAAAACTACATTGCTGACCTTTTAGGATCTTACATATCAGGTAAGACATTAACATCAACGAACCAACTCTCATTCTAAAAAGTCGTCAAAGGGTGACCGAGATTTTTCAGTTGTAGCTCCCAAGTTGTGGAACAGTCTTCCCTTATTTTTACCTAGTTTTATTTCTCTCTACACTGATCTCATTATATAGTAGTCTGAGGGGTATATGTCTAAGAGTGTGTAGTCATGCCTTCATCTGCTAGGCTTGATAGATGTTTTTATACATGTATGTTTCATTGTTTTTAGTTATAACTGTGAAGCACTTTGTGCAACAACGTTGCTATTAAATGTACTGTATTAATAAATAAAAGTCGAAGTACCCCCTCAGAGAGTATGCAATTTCGGTGAGCCTATATTGAAAATACAAGTAGAAACTCAATGCAACAAAAGTGAATACATCTTTGATCATTGAGCAAGTTGGAAAACCTGTAATCATTGAAACAGAATTGTGTACTTTTCCAATGCATGAACACGTTTCTAAAAATGTTCCTGTTTGAACACCAGGGGCCTCGTTTATAAAACATGCATACACATACACATTGGACGTTGATTGGTGATCTTTATATGTTCATGGCATTAATTCAAGGGCGTTTACAAGGCGGATATCTGAAACCATTCAGCTGTGCACAATTTCAAGATCATTTACAATTAATAAATTTCACTTCTGGAAGAGAGACGTGCGCACGTTTGTTTGTGAGTAAACTTTCCTTCTCTGAATCACACGTAGGTTACGCACATGTGAGATATGATTGTAAGATCAAATGTAGGATGGTTTCTGAAGCATCATTTTATATATGAGGCCCCAGAACTTTCTAAATTTGGACTGTGCATGTCTGCATCATGGTTTTAAATGGGAAATAACTGCCAGATGAATTAAAAAATGAGAACATATTGTCCAGTTTACTCAATATTATTTATCTACACAACAAAATTATGTTTCTCTCCAAACTTGATTTCTTTACTTTTGATTAATGTTGTCCTTAAATGTGCAAGCTACTACTAGATTAAATTATGTTGGGTGAAAACCACATCATTTAATTTAATAAACCATTCAAGTTCTCTTTTTGCTGATATTACTGTAGTTCCCAGGATGCTTTGTATGGGACTTAATAAGGAGAGAATGTTGAAATTATTTTATGCGATTTTGAGCAAGATGAGGAAATAGGAAGACTTTAGGGAGAAATATTGTTACATGTTTAATTATGCTGTGGTTTAAAACCATTTCAACTATGTTTACTCACCAGTATTTAGCATGAAGACGACTAGTTCTGTCGTTTGCTAACAATTTGTAAGCTAGCTAGTACAATCTTATAATTCAGTGATGTGACAAAAAAAATAGAAAATGTAATGATTTATGCTGTAAGGGAACTATCTAAATTAATTTTGAGACTACATAATTGGTTCACTTAAGAATAATTTAATTCCAAACCACACCCTTAAAAAGGGTTCTGTCAGCTTCATATATAGAACCTTTTAGTGGTTTGCATTTTATGGGCTTTGTGAACATGTTTTAATTATTTTTATTTATTTAAATTAATGTTATGAATTAAACAGCACGTAAACTTTATCACTAGAAAAAATTGAAATAACATTTCACTCCAATTTGGCATAAAATGTTATTTAAAATTGAGTCAAGAACACTAGGGTTATATGTAGAACTCCACTGAACCTTTTTTTTCTAAGAGTGCATGATGTTAAAGTTACTTGAACAAATTTTTTGTGTAACTTGATTCAACACACTTTTTTCCCCCCATCGGAACACTGTTGCAGTAATCAGAAGATAGATGAGACGTGTGCCCTACACAATATAATTGTTTTGTTTTGTTTAGGCTATTTCCATGTTATGTTTTTGACTTGACATGTGCGTGACATCGTAACATTGAACGTCTTAATATTAGGGATGCACCGATATAAAAATGTTGGCCGATACCGATAATTCTTTATATCTGAAAGCCAATAACTGATATATTGGTCAATAAATCTAAATCCAAATTTTTATATAATGTTTTTGAGAGCCAGATTACAAAAACAAAAGTTTCACCATTAAAAGCCATGTCCCAAGCATTTCAAGAAAAATCAAACATATACAGTACAGTAGTTTGAACCAGTGTAAGTTTTAAAATAAATTTTATACTCCTATGGTCAACTTTATCAAATAAAATTTATAGCCTTACAAATTAATAAAATAATGCCTAAACAATGTCACTGGACAACATTACTTGCGTAGAAAGAATCACAATGCATGTGCCATGGATAAATAAATTGGAATAGCCTTCGCACGAATAATAATGAAACGATTTGAATTATATCATATTGTTAATGAAAATAAATGAGAAATATAAAAGTGCTAATTATTATTAATAATGCATCAGTGTTTTTGAAAAAAAAAAAAAATCTAAAATTAAGCCAATTTGACAGACTTTCGCTACACATGTTTCACTTAACGGTATTTTCCTTGTTTGATTTTAATCATATTTCAAGCAATTTAAAACCATCATGGAGAACATTGCGCATCTGAAGTGTCGCACATCCCCGGTTAATATTCAATAATATTATAGATTTGACTGCACTGACAATATTGGGTGAGATCTAAACTGAGCTGGATGATGACATCAATGTTTTCTCCAGAACTGCCCGGTAGATATCACAGTGAAAATTATGACTATGCAACCATCTACTACAGTATCGCATCAGACAGTGCATTGTATCTCCCTGACGAAAAATTTGATTCATTCATTGCTATAGGAGAGGGTGAATTTTATAAACTTGTTAAATCATCTAAATCGACAACATGTATGTTAGACCCTATACCGACTAAACTACTGAAAGAGATGCTTCCAGATGTCATAGATCTGTCACCGATGTTAAGGCCAAGGGTTATTTACCACACTCCGGAGGAGCAGACACCAGAGGCAGACAACCAAGGTAAGTTTAAAAGGTAAGTTTTTATTAAAATTAAAAGGGATAAAAGCAGGGGCAGGGACGTTCGAGGCTGTGGCTTTGGTGCGATACGGGGAGGGGAGTGCTGGTAGGTACTCTTCCGTTCTTCAAGTAAGTATATCCCTCTCCTGGTGGCTCATGGGACGGGTAATGGCTCTTCTCGTCGTCAGACTCGTTGAATAAGCTCGTGGGACAGACAGTGACTTCTCTCGTCGTCAGACTCGTTGAATAGGCTCGTGGGACAGACAGTGACTTCTCTCATCAGCAGACTCGTTGAATAAGCTTGTGGAACAGGCAGTGACTTCTCTCGTCAGCAGACTCATGGAATAAGCTTGTGGGACAGACAGTGACTTCTCTCGTCGTCAGACTCGTTGGATAAGCTCGTGGGACAGACAGTGACTTCTCTCGTCATAAGAATCGTGGAATAAGCTAGTGGGACAGGCAGTGGCTTCTCTCGTCGTCAGACTCGTTGCATAAGCTCGTGGGACAGGCAGTGGCTTCTCTCGTCGTCAGACTCGTTGCATAAGCTCGTGGGACAGACAGTGGCTTCCCTCGTCGTCAGACTCGTTGCATAAGCTCGTGGGACAGACAGTGACTTCTCTCGTCAGCAGACTCGTTGAATAAACTCGTGGAACAGGCAGTGGCTTCTCTCGTCGTCAGACTCGTTGCATAAGCTCGTGGAACCAACAGTGACTTCGAAGACAGAAACGGGGTACTTTACCAGCCTTCGCTCTCGTTCTGGGTAGGTTAGAATGGCGCCGTTGGGAGAAATAGGGAGGCTGGACCTTCTTTGGCGTGGAGTACAGTGCTTGTGAACGGTGGCAATAGAGGTGCGTTGAGCTGTTCTCCTCTGCACCATACACACAATCCCAGAGACCTGGACACAGCTGAGGGGACAGATCAATTCGAAAGAATCTTCAAAGTTATGGGTCAATTTTATCCGTCAGAAACTCAGAGAGAACACAGTTTGATCTCACCGCACTCGTGTATAAATCACTCTTGTAAATCTCCACACGTGTTTAGTTCACTCTTTCAGACACTGCAAACTCACTCTATCTTCACAGCGATTAATCAGCTCGTTTCTCTTTTCTTCATAGGATGGATGAACCAAAGAATAGTGGACTCAGAAGATGAACATAGATCCAACGATGTTCCCAGCAGCTACTGTTACTGTCAACAGGATAACACACACTGCCCACAAACACAGGTTAGTCGTACACTGGTGATGGCAATCTTCACATATGTCTTTCTCCAAAAGGTGAATCATAAAAGGGATGCACTTAACTTTTCCTCGGTGAATCGCGTGAATCCTGCAGCGGGTTTCCACTCTCTTTTCTGCCAGTCACTTTCCTTCTTCCTCTGTGAAGATTTCTCACTTACTTCGTTGCGTTGCTGTTCGTGGTTTCTTTAAAAAGACTCACTTAATGAGCATGTCTCGGGGGACTCAACATAGAACACCAATCAGGTCTTAAACCTCTGCTTTCTGCACTTGTCACCGCTCACTGCCGCTGCTACAATCCACTCGAGCACTCCTGTAGAGCTTTCCTACTGCCAGAGCATTTTTTACTCCTTACTGTGCTTCAAGCCCCTCTCTTTATACTCCCTTTTCCCGGACACATGCTTCAATGAAGCGCTACTCACTGGCTTCAGCTGGCGCTTGTTATGGTCGGTGGCCATGACAGGTAAACCCAGAGCCGGCCCGGTGTTACACCGACATTTCTTCCCCCTAGAAACGAGTCAACAATTTTTTGGTTCCTGGGTTGTTCACGCGGTGACACCCTCCCCCACCGGATCCGTTCTAGTCCCGAGAACAGGTTCCAGACTCCCATTCTCCGTACCTGGTAGGAGGTACTCCTCGGGTCTCCCGTTGGGAGTGTCGAGTTGGGATAACGGGTTCTTCCTCCCTTGGTTCAGGAGTAGGGGCTCTAGGGACCACAGCCCAACCCACCTAGGGTGGTGCAGGGGCCACAGGCGCCGGCTGCGCCTCCGTCTCTTCCTGCGGATAGTTGCGGCAAGGGCGAAGCAAGTTTCGGTGCAGGATTCTCACGGGGCCAGTCTTCCCCTCTGGCCGAATGGTATAGACGGGCTGGTCCGGCCTCTGTCGCTGCTCTATCACATACGGCACGGTTTCCCACCGGTCAATAAGCTTCCCCTTCCCCTGGCGCCGGTTATCTTGCACCAGCACCCGTTCTCCGGGTAACAGGGGGGCCTCTCGGGCGGTACGGTCATACAGACGTTTGTTCTTCTTGGCAGCCACGTCGAGGTGCTTGGACACTTTCTCATACGCATAGTGGAGTTGGCGATGGTGTCGGTGTACCCATTCGGTGGTAGTAGCGGAGCCTCAGCCGCTGTTGCCCCGAGTAGCAGATCTGTTGGCAGACGCACATGCCTCCCAAACATCAGGTAAGCAGGGGCATAACCCATAGTGCTATGGACCCTGTTATTGTAGGCCTGCACCAGGGCTGGGAGGCTGTCCGTCCAGTACCCCTGGTGGTCCGCATCCAGAGTCCCCAGTAAACTCAGAAGCGTCTGGTTGAACCGCTCACACCCCCCGTTTCCCTGTGGATGGTATGGGGTGGTGTGGGTCTTCCTACATCCGTACAGTTGGCATAGTTCTTGAATGATAGCCACCATATGCAACGGGGCTCTGGGCCTAAACGGAACCATGGGGGCCCTCACGTTTCGTCGGGACTTGAACAGCGTACAGCGAGGGCATCCTTGCACATACTTCCCTACGGAATCTTCCATCCCGCTCCAGAAAAAGTGCCGGCGCAGCAGTGACACTGTTCGTTCTTGGCCCTGATGTCCTAGCCGATCGTGGTAGGCCTGGAGCAATGGCTGGATTTGGGATTCAGGCACCACCACCTGATATGCCATCTCGTGGGTCCTGGAGTCCAAGAAAGTCCTACAAATTACTCCCTCCCGCAACTTTAATCGCTTCCAATGCCCCAGAAGCTTCTTCAATCCCACAGGATGCTCTCGTCGTTCGTCCACCCCAAGGGGTTTGTTCCGCTCCAGGCAAATCCGCAGGATAGCCAACCCTTCATCCTGCTCCTGCCGCTCTCTCCATCGGTGGGGGTCCCATCCCCAACTTGCCGGTACTCCCTCCGATTGCCTTCCGGGTGCCTCCACTATTCCTACCATCAGCCCTTCCTCTGATTCTGGTCCTGGGGTTCCCGCTTCCCCTGCCGGTGGTAATCGTGACAGTACATCCGCATTTATGTATCGCGGCCTGGTCGGTACTGCAGTCGATAGTTGAAATTGGCTAGCTGGGCCACCCACCTCTGCTCCACCGCCCCTAGTTTTGCGGTTTGGAGGTGGACCAATGGGCTGTTGTCGGTCACCACCAAGGCTTCAGCTCCCCACAAGTAGTCCTTAAACTTCTCACACAAAGCCCACTTCAGGGCCAGCAGCTCGATTTTAAAAGAGCTGTAGTTGTCGTCATTCCGCTCTGCTGGATGGAGACTCCGGCTGGCGTAGGCGATGACCCTCTCTGTTCCATCCTGTTGCTGGGCCAGTACGGCTCCCAGTCCGCTAAAGCTAGCGTCGGTATACAGTACAAAGGGTCGGGTGAAATCGTCATAAGCCAGAATGGGGGCCTGCAGCAACTCCTGCTTCAGCCTCTGAAAGGCAATCTCACACTCTGGGCTCCAAGTAATCATGGGGGAACTCCGACTCCGTGGGGGGCCAGATCCGGCCAGCAGCTGTTTCAGGGGTTTCGCAATCTTTGAAAAGTCTTTTATGAAGCGTCGGTAGTAGCCGACGAATCCCAGGAAGGACCGCACCTGTCGGACGGTTTTGGGTGGAACCCAGCCCTGCACTGCGGACACCTTCTCTGGGTCGACAGCCACCCCCGCAGCGCTCACCCGATGCCCCAAGAACTGGACCTCCCTCTTAAGGAGCTGGCATTTCCCTGGCTGGAGTTTCAGTCCATACCGCTCCATAGCCGGGAAGACTTGCTCCAGGTGTAACAGGTGAGTGTCAAAGTCGGGGGAATAGACGATCACGTCATCCAGGTACACCAGGGTGGAGTCCATCAACTGCCCTCCCAGGCATCGCTGCATCAGCCTCTGGAAGGTCGCAGGGGCGTTACCGAGCCCAAAGGGCATACGATCCGACTCGAACAGGCCAAAGGGGGTGGTGAAGGCGGTCTTCTCTCGGTCTTGCTCATCCACCCGCACCTGCCAGTAGCCACTCGCCAAGTCAAGGGTGGAATACCAGGCGGCATTGGTCAGTCCTGTAAGGGAATCCTCGATCCGAGGCATGGGGGAAAGCATCCTTCTTGATGACCAAGTTCAACTTGTGATAATCCACGCAAAATCTCCAAGAGCCCGTCTTCTTGTGGACCAGGACACATGGACTGCTGCTCTCTCGAATGACTCCACACCCCAGCATCCCCTTTAGTAAGGCACGAACCTCGGAATATAAAGTCGGGGGTACCGGGCGGTACCGCTCTCGACTGGGTGGAGCATCTCCGGTAGGTATAGCGTGCTTGACGATGTCGGTGCACCCATAGTCCTCATCATGGGTGGAGAAGACGCGTTGCCACTTGGCCAACAGGCTCTGGAGTTGGCGAGTTTGTTCTTCCTGTAGGCCCTCCCCCTGCAGGGACTCACCCCGCAAATGGGTTGGCATGTGGTGCGCAGCAGGACAAGGACCAACTTCCTCCCTTGCCAGACCGACCTTGACCACCGTTGCGCTCACTTGGCAGAAGCGGACCTCCTGCTCCTCCACCACCTGATGGGAACTCACTGGCGTAATACGGGTCAACCGTTGGTGACGATAGAGTTGGACAGGGTAAGTGTTCGTGTTTCTCACTTTCACTGCAATCCGGCCCCGACGGGCCACTGTTAACCCCTGGGCCACCTCGACGGCCTGACACTCCCAGTGGGGCTCGACAAGGACACACGCTTCAGGACCATAGGCCCGCTCAGGGAGAGGGACCCAGACCACAGCCTCACTCCGGGCAGGAATGGAGACAGCGTATCGACATACACCTCGACCAGCATCTTCCCGATCTTGCTGGGAGCTGGCGACCTGTACTCGTCGACAGTCGGTGATGACACGTTCCCACTCTCGCTTCTCGGCTACAGAAGTGGAACGAAGAGGACCAGTCCGAAACAGCTCTTCCCAACATTCCATGATTACATTCATCCCCAACAAGGCTCGATGTTCCCCCAGACAGGAGTCCCGCACAATCACTACCCCCTTTCGTGGGATCGTGGTGCCATGGATCTCGAAATCGGTCACCTGATATCCGATGTAGGGGATGTTCAGGCCATTCGCTCCTCGCAAGGTGAGCCAGGGGACTTCAGCCTCCGGTAAGTGATGGGCATCGAACAGATCTCTGGACAGGCTCTCGACAAACATGGTAACCTGGGACCCTGTATCTACCAGGCATCGAACAGTAACTCCATTGACTTTGATCTCCACGAGGGGGCAACGTCCCACCAGGCCATCTCGTGGGGCTGAGCTTACAAAGAGGTCCATCCAGGGGGTCCCGACCACTTGACCCACAGTGGCCGGTCGTCCTGCGAGTTACGTCGTGAGCCGCATTGGCGGCTATAGTGTCCGGGCTCTCCGCAGTTGTTACAGATCGGGCGCCCTTGCCCACCCCACTGGAACCTGGAACTGAATGGTCGGCCGGTACGTCTTCCTGGATCCCTCCCTCCGTCAGAATACGACCGGTCTCGGGGCAAAGGCGGGGGCTCTGGCCGTCCACAGCGAACTCCCCCAGAATAGTCTTCTCGAACCTCCTTCATCAACTCTGTACATAGGGCTTGTTTCCAATCCGTCGGTTCAGGCAGTCCTGGGGCACTAGTTCCACTTGCAGCCATACACACCGGCGACTCCACGGTCTGGTTGTGATCTTGTTCCAGGGCTAAGGCCTCTTCACGTAGATCTTCGAAAGTCAGGGCAGCGTCCCGTCGAAACTCGTGGGACAGACAGTGACTTCTCTCGTCGTCAGATTCGTTGCATAAGCTCGTGGGATAGACAGTGACTTCTCTCGTCAGCAGACTCGTTGAATAAACTCGTGGAACAGACAGTGGCTTCTCTCGTCGTCAGACTCGTTGCATAAGCTCGTGGAACCGACAGTGACTTCGAAGACAGAAACGGGGTACTTTACCAGCCTTCGCTCTCGTTCTGGGTAGGTTAGAACGGCGCCGTTGGGAGAAATAGGGAGGCTGGACCTTCTTTGGCGTGGAGTACAGTGCTCATGAACGGTGGCAATAGAGGTGCGTTGAGCTGTTCTCCTCTGCACGATACACACAATCCCAGAGACCTGGACACAGCTGAGGGGACAGATCAATTCGAAAGAATCTTCAAAGTTATGGGTCAATTTTATCCGTCAGAAACTCAGAGAGAACACAGTTGTTTGATCTCACCGCACTCGTGCATAAATCACTCTTGTAAATCTCCACACGTGTTTAGTTCACTCTTTCAGACACTGCAAACTCACTCTATCTTCACAGCGATTAATCAACTCGTTTCTCTTTTCTTCATAGGATGGATGAACCAAAGAATAGTGGACTCAGAAGATGAACATAGATTCAACGATCTTCCCAGCCCCTACTGTTACTGTCAACAGGATAACACACACTGCCCACAAACACAGGTTAGTCGTACACTGGTGATGGGAATCTTCACATATGTCTTTCTCCAAAAGGTGAATCATAAAAGGGATGCACTTAACTTTTCCTCTGTGAATCGCGTAAAGTTTTCTGCCAGTCACTCTCCTTCTTCCTCTGTGAAGTTTTCTCACTTACTTCGTTGCGTTGCTGTTCGTGGTTTCTTTAAAAAGACTCACTTAATGAGCATGTCTCGGGGGACTCAACATAGAACACTGATCAGGTCTTAAACCTCTGCTTTCTGCACTTGTCACCGCTCACTGCCGCTGCTACAATCCCCTCGAGCACTCCTGTAGAGCTTTCCTACTGCCAGAGCATTTTTTCTCCCTTACTGTGCTTCAAGCCCCTCTCTTTATACTCCTTTTTCCCGGACACATGCTTCAATGAAGCACTACTCAATGGCTTCAGCTGGCGCTTGTTATGGTCGGCGGCCATGACAGGTAAACCCAGAGCCGGCCCGGTGTTACACCGGCATTTCTTGTTGTATCTCTCTATTAGTGTTACTTGATCTTATTGCTGCATTTGACACTATCGATATTCTTTTAAATAGACTCAAACATTATGTTGGCATTAGTGGAATTGCACTAGGATGGTTTAAATCATACTTATCTAACCGTTATCAGTTTGAAGCAGTAAATGAAGAGATGTCTTAGTGGTCAAAAGTTCAGTATGGTGTACCACAAGGCTCAGTACTAGGACCATTGCTGTTCACTCTGTACATGCTACCCTTAGGAGATATCATTAGGAAGCGTGGCATTAGTTTTCACTGTTATGCTGATGATACTCAGCTCTATATTTCTTCACGCCCTGACGAAACTTACCAATCCACAAATCCACAATCCACAAAATTAAAATTAAATTATGCATAGCTGATATAAAAAAAACTGGATGGCTAGTAATTTCCTACTGCTTAATTGTGAAAAAACAGAGATTCTAATTATTGGACAGAAATCTTACACACGTAATAACCTAGAATACTGTCTAACACTGTCTAACTCCTCGTCGTTGGTTAGGAACCTGGGTGTGCTCTTTGATACCAATCATTCGTTTGAAAGTCACTCCCTATAAAATTGTATAAATTTTAAAATATTACTGATTAATTACAAAGCACTAAATGGTTTAGCTCCCCAGTACTTGAGCGAGCTCTTAACGCATTATAGTCCTTCGTCTATTGCGATCTCAAAATTCTGGCCAGTTGATAATACCTAGAATATCAAAATCGACTGCTGGATCCCGCCGGATCCAGGCCATATCCAGATCTGATGAAGGACCATCGCATGGACACAACGAAAACGCATCCCCGAAGTCAAGTCAAGTCACCTTCATTTATATAGCGCTTTTAACAATAATGGATTGTTTCAAAGCAGCAGTGATATTAGGAAATGAATGTAAAAGATATTGTTTTGGCTTTACAGCAGCTCTAGAATAAAGTTATTGTCCAGCTAAAGTTAGTTTTGATTGATTCACTTCCGTCACAGCGATCATTAGTTATTAACTTAGGGGCCGCTAACACAACACCATTCTAACAAAAAATTATTTAATGCGATCCGGCCACTCATTTGCATGAAACAGTGCCTGGTGGCTCTGAGAATTTTTTATCTTCTGTGTAGCCACATGAATCGGAATAATCCCGATAACGTTTTATCAGTACAGAGGTAAAGGGAAGGAGGCCTTCACAAGGGAGAGACTAGTTGACACTTCAGGACTGCGTCGTCGTTGTGTCCAGGCGCAGGTCAGATCATTACCGCTGACCGCGGTAAACCTCGGGATAAACAGAGAGACAAATATTAGTGTAGACGCCATCCTTCTTATGATGGAAAAAGAACATCAGGATTTATGGGAAGTGTTCCCGTTTCAGGCTGATCTAAAAATGCAGCCTAACATTGAATTATAGAAGTCTATAATGTGTTATGTGTATGCTAAGCCATAGAGATATGTTTTTAGTCTAGATTTGAACTGACTGACTGTGTCTGCTGCCCGGACAATGTTAGGGAGATTGTTCCAAAGTTTTGGTGCTAAATAGGAAAATGATCTACCGGCAGCAGTCAATTTTGTTATTCTAGGTATTATCAACTGGCCAGAATTTTGAGATCGCAATAGACGTGAAGGAGTACAAGAGCTCGCTCAAGTACTGGGGAGCTAAACCATTAGTGCTTTCTAAGTAATCAGCAATATTTTAAATTTTATAGGATGTTTAATAGGGAGCAGTGCAGTGTTGACAGAACAGGACTACTATGGTCATACTTCATGATTCTGGTAAGAACTCTAGCGGCTGCATTTTGGACCAGCTGTAATTTGTTTATTAAGCATGCAGGGCAACCACCCATAAGAGCATTACAGAAATCGAGCCTTGATGTCATGACTGTCTTGATGTTTAACTAATTGTTCTGCATTTGTCATTGAGAGCATATGACGTAATTTAGATATATTTTTTAGATGGAAAATTGCAGTTTTACAGATACTATTCACGTGACTTTCAAATGAAAGATGGCTATCAAAGAGCACACCCAGGTTCCTAACCGACGACGAGGACTTTACTGAGCAGTTAGACAGTATCCTAGGTTATTATGTGAAGAAGTTTTTTGTCCAATAATTAGAATCTCTGTTTTTTCAGAATTAAGTAGTAGGAAATTACTAGTCATCCAATTTTTTATATCAGCTATGCATTCCGTTAATTTGGTGAATTGGTAAGTTTCGTCAGGGCTTGAAGAAATATAGAGCAGAGTATCATCGAGGATGTGCCAGCCTCATCAACCCTGTGAAGGCCTCATGGACACCTCAACAAACCCATCTCCATACCGGCGTGATGACTATTGATAAATATTGTGAAAGTTCTGATCCAATCTGACTTCTGACCTATAATGCTGGCTGAATCATAATCATACATAATCCCTATACCACTCTACAGATAAAGCATTGTGGAATTTTTCTGTTCGCATCAAAGTGATGATAAAATAAAATTCTGCATCATAATTTATAGACAAGTAGTTTGTTTAGGCATGGTTTGTAAGGAATTACAAACCTGCGCACATATATTAAAATGCACATAACTATAGAATCAATTCTTAATGCGCGTGTGAACGCCATCAGCGTCTATCACAGGTTCACGTTTAAAGTCTGTTTAGAGAGAACGGTGTCGTCTTAGCGGCCCCTAATTTAATAACAAATGATCATTTAGACGGAAGTGAATCAATCAAAACTAACTTTAGCTGGAAAAAACATTTTTCAAGAACCACTATAAAACCAAACCAATCTCGGTTACCTTAAATTATATGTTTATCTCTGTAAAGCTGCTTTGAAACAATCTACATTGTTAAAAGCGCTATATAAATGAGGATGATTTGACTACACTTTTTGTTCGTTGGCCAGAGGAGAACTGCCCCCCTGACTGAGCCTGAGTTCTCACAAGGTTTTTTCTCCATTCGGTCACCTGATGGGAGTTTTGGTTCCTTGCCACTGTTACTTTTTTCTCCATTGTCTTTTGGCTTGCTTAGTTGGTGACATTTAATTTTATATTTAAATATATTATTACAACATTATTTTCCAATTATCTCTGTAAAGCTGCTTTGAAACAATCTGTATTGTAAAAAGCGCTATATAAATAAAGATGTCTCGACATCTGACTCGGAAAAAATTGTTTCCCAGGTGCAATTGAACGCAACAATAGTACCACCAATTAGGGCAACAGGGGCCATCCTCCTAAAGTGATGCCATGGAGAGTGCACCATATAGCGATGTGATCCGAAATCGCCCCCTATATTGTATGCTATTTGAAGGGACAGTCATTTGTAGCGGTGTTCGAAATCATAGTGCACATTCCAGCACTCATTCAATCCCATAATGCACCTCAAATGTACACAACTGCTAGCCGCTAAAAATACCCATGGACTGTGAGAGTTACACCAAACGAATTCCAATATCTCACCAGATGTTGCCATCCACAGCACTTCCGGCACACTCAGAGTCTGAATACACACTTCTTTTGATTCACCAAATAATCCCTTCCCCACAGTTGCATTTCATACATTTGATTGCGTAAATTATTTTCTACATTTTAGAATAGTAAAGAATGACTTTTGACTGGTAGCAGATATCAGCATTGTATCCATCACAATGCTCTCTAAAAAACAACATTAGCTCCAGAAAAAACAAACACTAAATAAGCACATTTGTTTTCATGTTTTCTTTATTTTAAAAAGCCATCTGTGTGGTGATTACTGGTAGAATGACTCAATTCAGTTCGCTTGATGACAAAGAAAACCTCTTGCTCCCAACAGGAACATGCTTCACTATTCATTACAAAAATCTGAGGACAAAAATTTGTATTAAAAAACAAACAAATGAACCCAAAATAAAAAGAGAAAACAACAATAGAACATCACAAGTTTTCATTTGCATTAACACCAAACAAGACTCAATGTACAAGCAACGATCATTATATATCCTCAAAGTATCATTCATCTTACAGTGCTTTGTTTACAGGAAAAAACAAAAAATAAACATGTTTCTCTTTTGTCAATTTCAGAACATTTCTGCGTACACCTTTGTTTCTCTTTTAAACCACCACCAATATTTCTGTTCCCAAATTTCTTAAGTAAAAAAAAGAAAGAAAAAAGAATATGAAGCATCCACGGTCATCTTCTCTTGATTTTGCCAGCATCATTTTCTTTCAAGTCTGAAAGAGAGAATATTAAGTGCTGATTAAATCTATTTGTACTTCCTGAAGGAATAGTAGTACTTGCAAGGCAACAAAACATTGTTGAAGTTTAAGGTGAGGTTAGGTTTTAAACTTTGGTTCTTTATATTTTGCAATCATGACCAATCTACTCAGTATTCAAAACAACTTTAGGAGGGGAAGAATACATTTCATGCATTGAGAATTATTTATTAGCATGCATCTCGTCTATAATGCAGCACCTGATTCAAAAACCTATGCCAATCAGGTATTGATGCAAACACTAAACAGAATTATCATTTTTGCAATGCAATTCCTCATTTTGCAGACCAGTTCCTTGTAAGGTTGAGAATGATGCAGCAGGCTACTCCGATCTAGCATACTTTACTGAAACAGTACAGCATCATGCTAAATACTAACAATAAATGGTTTCAAGCATATAATTGCGCTAAATAAATAGACTTATGAACTTTTAAAAGATGGAAAAAACACTCCATATATCTTTTGTTGTTGATGTTAAAGGCTGATATTTAGTGCAAATTCATTATTTTTAAAGCGTAACTAAACCCCTGGTCAGAGGCTGACTCCACCCACTGGCAATATTTTAAAAATGCTGGAAAAGTGGGCAGAGCCCAGCGGAGGGGGGGGGGGGACCTGAGATGCATCTCTCTGTAGGCAAGGGTGTGATTAGCTGGTACCCTCTGATGTCAGAGGGTACCACAACTTCCAATAGGAAAATTCAACTGCATTAGCCACCGTTCAACCTGAAGAGGGCAGCACTGCAAAGTTTTTACAGCATATATAGTAGAATTGAAACAATTTAAACCCAAATGTCAAAAAATTTACTCGAATCAATGAACAGCATTTATGAACTTACAGATCATTAACTAAAAAAAGTTGTTTTAGTGTTTAGTTACCCTTTAATTTCAAACATTGTTACTTCTGTATGATAAAGAAATGTTTGTGCTGTCATGTTCAAAGTAACAACAGTTGAGAACCCTTGCACTAATGTTGCTGCCATTTGTGAATCCAGAACATTCTATGATCCCCATGTTTCCATACACTGTAAAACTCAACCAGTCAAGGCACTCAAACCATTTGAGGAAAACTTCAACCATTTAAATAAAAAATAAAAAAACTAATGTTTACGAGTTTTGAGTCCACATAAAATTAAATTCGATTTGTGTAGCTAAAACTTAAATTGCATTAAACCATTAAAATCTGGATCTTTAAATCTTTTACGGTTAAATGTTAGTTAGCAATAGCACAAGCACACTTGCATGTACCACAGTGATTAGCAAAGAGACAATTACTGTGCTAAAGTGTGCACAGCCATTGCTTTTTATATAAAGCAAAATATGGTCTTAATATAAATTGGCCAATCATTGATCTAATTTCCCTGAAATCTTTACTCTTCAGGGGAATGGTAACCCCTAAAACAGAAACCCTTTAAAATTTCAACATTACAGAACATTAAATACCAACAGATCACCCAAAAAAACAAACAAATAATTAACTTGAACATTTACTCTCCTTTACAATGAACTTTAAGTAATATTTAAAGCAAATCAACCTGTTTCATTTGGTATTTTTGACTGTTTTTTGCATGTTTGCACTCAAAACAATAGTTTGGTGAATTCGCTCCTTGGAGTTTACAGAGTAGTTGCTCAAGCAGAACTTTAATCATTCCGCAACCCAGTAACCTTCACAGTGACAAAAAGACTTTTGGGACTAAATAAATATCAAATCTCAGATCAAGCAATTTATCATACAGGGCCTGAACCGTAGTTTAGCGGTCCGTCACTGCACACACTAATGGAGTGAAACAAGCGTACACAAAAACAACAATCTGATCAATAAATAGCATGACATGAAAAATATGGCTTGACAGTCACAAATGGCGATTATGTTTCAGAGGAGGTTGTGAGCTTCACTTCACAAACACTGACATAGCCATGCAGTAGGTGTTGACAACAACAAGCCTTACTTCAGCCTGAAGACTGGCATTTCGTTTTGCATAACATACAGGCATTTACCGCAGACTCCTATACTTTGCCAACCTACTAGTTTGTTCTGCAGCGATCCTAAAGGAAGGGTAAAGAAAGAGAAGGAATGGAAAAACGCAGAAGGGTTAAAGAAACAAACACATAGACGTAAGGTCTGTTCACACTAAGAACGATAACTATTAGAAGCCATACCAAAAGATAACGTTATCATAAATGTACGGTGCTGTTATGTCACCTGCTGCTTTAAATGCTCAACCTATTTAAAGTCGGGTGGATTCTGATTAACTGTCAAAGTTTTTATGCTTCAACAGCTGAAAAGAAAAAGTACTCTGAAAGTGATTCCAACGACATTGTTCCTTTGTTTCTTTATCGTTATAGCTGTGGTGTGGATTTCCCTATTCTCAAAGAATTGGAACGATTATTAAAACTTTAAGGTTATTGTGCTTGGTGTGAAAGGCTCTTAATGCCCCATCACACATACAGTGCCTTTAACGTTGAATTGCCAGGTCACTGTACTGCTAGTTGCTCTTAGGCGTTTCTAATGCTAATCTACATGCCTCAATATTATTGGGGGGCTGTGTGACTGGCCATAACTTTTAAAAACCTGCCAACGAATAACATGTATTGGCAATAAACATAAGAATCTAAACTTGACTATAGATGGATAAGCTTCCCTGACATCAGTAGAACTTTTCTCAACTCTGTTGCATCAACTGTCTCCTAATGCCAGCAGAAATCACAGACTCTCATTGATAGTTAATGACTTTAGGAAGCTTTCTCCTAATTGTTGCCTGTATGAATGTCCCTTTGGGAAAGAGACAGGCTCTCTAAACATTAGACAGGCAGAAGTCAAACCCTCCTTAAAAGGCATTCCCGCTGTACAGAATTGTGCCTAGAAAAAAATAAAACACTAAACGCTTAAAACTAATCAATGAATGGGCACTTACTTTCTCCCTATGGTCTCTCTGAAGGCACTACAGATTAATTGAAAGTGAACGACTGTTAATTAGCAGGTCATACTCATGGAGGTAGATTCGAAATTTGTGAAATGAATCTAGTCCCAAAAGACAGAAAATGAGGAGAGGAAACTTCTTAGTGAACCAAGCACACACTACAGAGACAGCGACACATCCACAAGTTCAGCAAAATGTTCGGAGTCAGAGTCTCTCTGCCCTAGGGTGTCTTCACTCTGAACATTTTGCTGAACTGAATCAAAGCCTCTCAATTGATAAGTAGTGCAATTAGAAGCTGCCTTTTACTGCGTCAGAAATAGGGGTGGGTATTAAAAATATATAAAATATTAAATATATTAAATATGTATAGAAAATATATTAAATATTTTTGATACATTCATAATAATATTGATCGCGAATCGCAATACATAATTAATGAACACTGTTAATATCACGATGTAAATGTCTTTAATGTAATGTGATTTAATGTAAATTCAATTTGGCCTTTAAGGTTCCTAAAGACTAGCTTCATAAGACTAGCTTCATGTTCCTAACCGGTTCATTTGTTCACAGAAGTCTCTATAACACTTTACAGTCTCTTTGTTAACATTAGTTAATGTAACTAACATGAACTAACAATGAGCAATACTTTTGTTGCAGTATTTATTAAACTTTTTTAATGTTAGTTAATAAAAATCCAGTCTTTCATTGTTTGTTCATGTTAGTTCACAGTGCATGAACTAATGTTAACAAACACAACTTTTGGTTTTAATAATGTATTAGTAGATGTTGAAATTGACATTAAGATTAATAAATTCTGTAGAAATATTGTTAATTCTTAGTTCATGTAAACTAAAGTAATTGATTAATGTTAACAAATGAAACCTCATTGCAAAGTGTTACCAAAGTCACTTGTGGTAATTTTGATGCAATTAAATATTTCTGTGAAAAATCCATGTAGGTATATATTTCTTCATTTGATGCAGCGTTTACATAAACTTGTCGGCATGCAAGTGTAAATGCAATATTGAGAGAAAGAAGTTTCTGGCTGACAGAGTGAGCACAGAAAACAACACGCATTAACAGCCTTTGCATTATTAAGAGCACTGACAACTGACAAGAGATAACACCGGTGCCATGCACCAAAATAAACGACAAGCTTTAAAAATGAAACAACATCAGCATTACTAAAATTATCATTGTTTTGTTGTAGTAACAAATTATATAACTCTTTAAGACTTAAAATTGTCATACGTTTAAGTCGTCAAATGAGACTTTGCCAGGCTGTAAACAAAACGGTATTTTGTTTTGTAAAGATTTTTTTTTATTATTGATTTAAACAAAGGGGGATAAGCCACTCAATTTGTCCAACCTTGGCTTCCTGTTTGAGGAAAAAATGTCTACATATTGAATAACGCTGTGCATTTCAAGGCAGTGGGACTAAGAATCCGCAAAACTTTACAATAATGGTGCTGAAAAAAGGACAGTAGAGACAACATCAGTTTGAAAGAAAAACTTTATGTTTCTCATAATGGACAAATGTGTTTTTGAAAATGTTTAAAATATGGATGGATACTGTACCTTTTCACAGCTTTCTGTGCCAGCATGCGGTTCCCAGCCAGGAATGTGAGGCTGCCTATAATAGCCAGATACTTCAGAGTCTGGAACATGTCCAAGTGGGTCCAGTACACATACATCAGACCCAACA
Organism: Siphateles boraxobius; assembly: GCF_051911475.1. Lineage (NCBI taxonomy): Eukaryota > Metazoa > Chordata > Actinopteri > Cypriniformes > Leuciscidae > Siphateles > Siphateles boraxobius. The sequence continues at coordinate 12,176,963 of NW_027509141.1, read as the reverse complement.
TAGCTGCAAGTGAAGAGGAATTTTTTTTATACCAGAATATTACATTTTTTTATTGATCACACTTTACAGCCGAGTGCTATGTAGTAAAAATAAGTCAACTTACCTGCATGGCCTACGTGGAAGAGAATAGTGCTGGGTGACAGAGTGAAGTTTGAGATATTGGCTCCAAGTTTAAACCACTGAATAGGAGAGAAAGAGAGAGAAAGAGTTTACATAGAGTTATTTTAATGGCAAGTCCATTTTAGATGTGCTCATAATAATTGGTCAGAAGGTCCTTACCAGTATGAGCAGGAGCAGAAATGGAGAGAGGACCAAGGCAGTAAATGTGTTAGATACAACTGTGGGTGGCTTCTTTTCTGGCTCTCTGAACAGATGCTGTAGAAACAATAAAATGAATGAAAAAAAAACAAGAATGAGATGACAGGACTGAGTGATAGTTAAAAAAATTAGCTTTAGATTTTTTTTTTAGCTTTTCGATATCTATCTCAATACTTATGTATATGTGCTCTATTTCAACCAAACATTATGATCAATTAAATAAAAAATATTTAATGTAAGGAAAAAGTCTAATGTAAGGAAAATTTAAAAAAAAATTAAAAAAGGAAAAAAAAAAACGCAATTTTCTTACGAATGCTTTTATTTTGCATAGTTCTTGTTCAACAAAATGTGCGATGCTTCCTTAAATAAATTACTAATAAAAATTTAACAATCTAACTGCGGTAGATGTGAAAGATAGGAATAAAAGTGATGTTAATTCAGCCAGCTCACATAACCGTATTTACTTCCTGTTTTCGGTCAAAGTCCACAGTAGTCGATTGACGAGTGCGCGCGCGATCATTGCTAACTAAATAAATATTACATCTACTGCAGTCTGATTCACCGTGTTCACTCTGAATAAAATCACTCACATGGCTGTGCAATTGTAATGACACATCAAGCATATTAAGAGGCTAAAAGCAGGTTTAAAACTTGCACCATTTAAGTCAACAAGGTGCAAATTTTAAAAAGAGGATAACACGGTGTAGGCAACACCGATTTTTGTCGTTGTTCTCTGTACTGTCGGCACTCCAAATTTACAAAAAAAATGAGCTCAATGTTAAAATTGACCGGAGTTCTCCTTTAAGGTGACTTAAGCAAAACCGTTATCCACCATAACTTGAATATGTTCCTAATAGAATCTTGTGCCTTTTGTTCAAATTAGTTCACATGGTCAATGTCCACGAAGAGGGCAATGTACAGTGTATTGAGAGGAAACCTCTATGAACTGCAACTGCATACCCTTCTTACTAATGGTTAAAACTGTAAACACACCAATAAATAATAGGGATGTATCAGCCGATGATCAGGACCGATTACATCCTGTCAAATCATAAGGTTGCGGAAAAACTGCAACTGCTTGTGGGTGTGAAAAAAAAGATCTTCTGTTGAATTTAGGGATATCTATGTAACAATAACGCCTTAAGCATTGAAACGCATTTAAAAACAGCGACGATAAAGCAGGCTCGTTAACCCTATGATTCACCTATAGTTCATACCAGGGTTGCCAGGTCCGCTTTTTTAACACATATTACTGACACTGTAGCAATACAAAGAGGGTTGAAAACTGCATAGTGTAGTGTTACAAATTTATTAAATGTTTAATTGAGGTTGCAATACAATAGTATATAAACTGAGACAGTTTTGTATACTGAATTTAGCATTTAACCCTCCGGGGTCTGAGGTGTTTTTGGGGTCCTTGAGATGTTTTGACATGCCCTGAAATTTGTGCTTTTTTCAGTTGCTTATAAACATATTAATAGCAAAGGTGTAATTACACTATTTAGCACAAACAGGGCTACCATAATATGTGAGCAAGATGTATGTACATGTTTGTATTTTTGTCTGAAATAAGGCCACAAAACACATACTAAATATGTGTCCACAAGACTTTTGACTAATGGGTGTTGTTGCCTAGAGTTTTTGCTTCAAAATGATCTGAAAATCATCCAGCCTAATCATTTACACACAACAATACATTGATTTAAATTTTATAAGACACCTTTTGTTTGGAAAGGCAATATGCGTGCAGGCGTGTTCACACCTGAAAAGACAAAGGCCGGATAATGTGCCACATACATAATGAGCTGCATATTAATTAGTCTCACACACAGGTGTGTCACAGGGTCCCGAAGAATGCAAGGACAAAATAAATTATGGATACATATTTTACAATTAGAAATTATAACCAAATACAAATAGGTTACAATTACAACAACAATTACAATTTTAACAATATTTGAAGTGTATTCTTTCTTTGTAAAAATTATACATTTTATCATACGTATTAAAAAAGGTAAGGATTCATTAGTTTGAATATTGGAACAAACACTATAATAACATCTTAGTTGATAATTCAATATACCTACTTTATTTTTTTAAAAAACATCATACTATAGTATATTTAACATATGAGCAGAAATTGGTGAACAAAAGCTTAATTATTTAATGTGACAGTAGTCTTTTTTTAAGTCAAAACTTTAAGTCAAAACTTTATAATCTATCCAAAACTAATCATAAAATCTTGTCTAAACATTCAGATTTAGTCTGTAACATATTGTGTATGATATATTAGCATATACATGTTAATTTGAAGTTTGTTGCTTATACAGACATTTTATTTCAACATATTTCAGTCTATTTTTACTCATCTTAGTAGGCTATAGCAATATAGTTTGGATGTGTTCATGTAAAAATAACATGTTAACTAATGCAGGTGCGAAAGTGAATGAACGGCAAAGAAACGCGCTTTATAACTGTAGTAAACAACGCGCGCGCCTGTGCCGTTCATTCATCATTTAGCCTACACACAGACACGCAATTCATATTTAAACAGTCTTTTTGCGGTTTACAGACACTATTCAATATCGCGATTAGAACAAAACACTTAAGAATAAATGACTTACTACATCAGCTGGATCCATTGCTCCTCGACATGAAACTACCAGCACTTCTGGTACATTTTCCAGGGTATTAGATAGTATTATTCCTCACAGGTAGCAAGACAAGGTAAAGTGCAAGTTTTTCAGGGTTCGTACAGACTCTGTCAAATGAAATTCCAGGACTTTCAAGGACTTTTCAAGCACTACTTTTTGGGATTTCAAGGACTTCAATCGGCACTTATCAAACAATATCCTTACTATTATTTTAATTTATTTCATTTTATTTTTTTACTCAAATTAAATATATATGGTATCTGATGTCCCAGCTAACAGACTTTTGTTATAAAAACGTTCTCCCAAATATTCAGTGTTGGTTCGTGAAAAATCTCCAGTTTTCTTGACGTTAGAGGAACGTGTTTTAAAAGGTGTAACTCCATGAAACAGCTGAACTCCATGAAACAGCTGTTTACTGTCTTCCAGAATGACTTTACTCAAACTCAGCTGGTCTGCAGTCTCTGATCCAAGACACACGCTGCCCTGCTGAGGCCAAACCTGAATCAAAGCTGGAAACCTCATCCTTCTTCAAGAACCACAATTTCACCCTAACTCCAGAATGACAGGTGATACCCAGTCAAGGCACCTTCTGCCCCAACACCTGCTGCAGAGACCTGTACTGGGCTACTGTCCACATCAACCGCCGTGGAACGACCACCACTCCAGAAGACGCGAGCAACCAGAGGCCACCATGGCCTTCCAGCCTTCTATGACAAAGGTGTGTCTGATCTGTCGGCACTTTCAACTTCGATCATGGTTGTCCTTGAGGGGGACAACAACGGTCGAAAGGGGGGGGGGATGTAGGGTCTGGACCAATCAGACACACACTAATTATTCATATTCACTATATTTAATGAATATAAAGGTCTATGAAACTCTCCCCCAAAACTAACCTCACAAATGAAGTTACTTTGTCAGCCGGGTGTCCGGTTACAGAACACTTTAAGACTGATAACAGACTTTACGACCTCAAAGGAATGTGGCCACATGCGCCACATGCTTAAGAGAGAGAGACCATCTTTAATTAAATAAACTTTGCGGTGTTACTCTGATCTATGAAGGAACATGCCTCACAGAAACTGTGATGATTTACTGTCTCGTGTACTATTAGGTATAACAACATGGTATGTTTGATTGGGGTGTATGTGGTTGAACAACCACCCAACGGTCAATATAACCTCACCTGTATCATGCTTCCTAGCAAATTAATCCTCATTTAATGACACACACTTTGATGTACATCACCTTCTCTTAGAATGCAATGTGAATTTTTTATGTCTATTTGAGCTTGAATGAACAGTCTAAGCATGCTGGGGACGAAGACCATAAATCAACTAAGAGCCGCTTCCCCTCTCGGACATGTCACCTTACTCATAGGTCCATTCAAACCTTAGGGGTTGGTTCTTTTCTCAGGGTATATCAGAGGCAGGCAACAGTGACCGCCCTCTCTTAGTTTTTCATCCAGCCGCAACACTGTTCTGGTGAGACTGGGGAGCCCCCTCCCCCTCCACGGGGGCCCCAGGGCCCAGCAGGCCTCGATTCCAACCAGATCCGGCCTCATGGAAAAGAGAGAAGACTCTCTCACAAAGAACCAAGGACAATCTCAGGAGTTTTGGAACAAAGACTCCAACCAACAAAGACTCCAACCAACAACGACTCCAATTTTCAACAACTTCAAGAATTGTTCCCATTACAAATGCAAGTATTCAATTCAATGAAATGTGAAAATGAAATTCTGATGGTTCTTCTCATAGACCCTCTTCCGGTTTCCAATTTCATCCTATCACTAACCTATTTATGTATTCATGTGTGTATGTTGTTTAGTTTATTTATATTCATATAAATATCTATATTTAGTTAATAAAACTTGTACATAATATGTATTTGGTTCTGTTTTGTTTGCAATACAAGTCACTTTACGATCACGGTTTTTGCTACTGGCTCAAAGTACTGTACAGGCGAAGAAATAATTATTCTTCGGTGGCCATGGAAGATACCCTTTATTAGAATAAATTAATAATCAAAATAGTTCGTTGGAAGAACTGATTAATTGATTGTAATATTAATTCAGCCACATCAAGTTAATCCAATTAACTGACCCAAATATTTATAATTAATAATAACAAGATATTATTGATTATTAATATTTCCAAAAAGCTGAGTTCCTTACAGACAAGTACTGATGTCTAAGGATGTCATTTTTAACTTTTAAATAGTTTTGGACAATCTCACACAAATTTCTTCAGCTACAAATGATTTTTATGACATAAGTGAGTTCATTACATTCATCTTGAACTACTTTTAAGTTCCAAAAGTAAATCACTCATTTTAAATGACAGTGAGTGCAATTGTTTAACTGCAGTCCTTTGTCTGTTATAAAAGCAGACAAGTTGATCTGCTTTATCAATGCAGAAATGCTCTCCATGAACACCTGCAATTGCTGATAAAGCACAAATGGACCGCAGCAGATTTAGTGTGAAACAATATTATCTTTTCAACAACAACAACAAAAAAACTTCACAATATTTTGAATTAGGGATGCACTGATACCACTTTTTGCAGAGCGAAATACCGATACCGTAACCGATCCCTGAATTTTCACTGAATTTGTAATTTTTAAATGTATTAGTAGATAAACCAAAAGAATATAAATCATATTAGGTGGCTTAATTCTAATTGGCTTGTTTATCAAATATATATTTATTTCAATTATTTTCATGCTTAATTAAACCTGCTAAAATGCATTGTATGAGCTTCTGTTGTTGTACATTCTATTGCTCTATATCATTTTATTTTTCATTGAATGCACAGCACATATTTAGACTAGAGCAGCTCCAGAAGGGTCAGTGCTGAGGATTGGGTCAGTGGTACAAATGTTTAGACACCAGTGAAATATCAATTATTTAATCCAATTTTGATACTACAACAAAAACTGCCAGCCTAATTAATGTGAATTCAAAACATTATTAAAAGGTAAGCAGCCAGCAACAAAATAAGAACGAATAATCAACTTACAAATAAATACAATAGAACAAAAAAAGGCCACAAATGAAATAAACAGTGTTTTTAGAGTTTTTCGGGTAGATCTAATAGGTACAAAAATTTGAATAAAGTAATCAAATGTGAAAAAATTGCATATTCATTACTGGATAAATTAAATATAGATGGATATTTTTATAAAGTTGAAAAGGGTAGCCTACTTAGTAAAGAGCAGTGAGTAATGTATTGTCCATTGTTTGATTAACATTAAAACAGCAGTGGGTTTGTCAAACTGCCCTTTTAAGACCGAACGCACGGACCCCATTTGAACATGGCTACGTTCACTTGAGATAAAACTGACTTTGTTTACTAGGATACTCGCAAAGATGGGCGTGTTTACATAATTTTGTGTGAATTCGTCCGTACAAACGCAAGACGTGAAAGACAATTTAATTCAGTATTCTCGCGCAGAGACGCTGGTTTGCGGGGCGCGCGCTGATGTTTGCGTTCATGGAACTTCTTGACTGCAAACGTCCAGTAATAATGTAGGGAATCACTCGTTATACATAAATCAGGTAACAGTTCATGTTTTACTTTACTTACATATACGATTTAGTTTTCATCCAAATAACACGTGCTGAGTGAACGATTACAATCAAGAGCATTCAACAGAACTGCGCTCTCTCGTCAGTTAACGTTAACGTTAATAATAAGCTACATGCATCGTTTTATTTTCTTAGCCATTGACATCCGACTGAACTACAAACCTTCCACTGATGTCTGTTTAAAGGGATGCGCTCGACCAGCTCGTGTGTATGTGCCGCTGCGCGATCAATCCACAGCGCGGTTTCCTCTGATCAGCCACTTGCGCACCACAGCTGTGTTACTATACACACACTGCCTGGGGGGCCTATTGGTTGTTGGTATCCGAGCATGTTTACGAGTACATGAGCTCGGTATCGGTGCATCCCTTTAATAATTCAAGCACTTTTCAAGTACCTCTTCAAAAATATGGCTGTTTTCAAGGGTTTTCAAGGACTTAAATTTCAAAAAGTCAAATTCAAGTACTTCAAGCACTTTAAGCACCTTGTACGAACCCTGGTTTTTATTAAACATGATGTGTTTTATAAACCAGCTGGTGGGCGTTGGCATGTTTGCATGGCTTGCCTTAGATCATTTGCGTTTGAATACCGCACGCTCTCCATGGGCGTGGCACATTAACGCGTAATCGGGTATAATGAGCTGGAAAGAAAAAGACTGACATCTCTCTCTTTTCATCCAAATTACATAAACTAAGAATATTTGTTTTTTTATATAAATTAATTCAATTAAAAGATGAGAGTTCAAGCTTCATTATGGAAAAACACTCGTGCCTGTATTACAAGTATTCGTGCAATTACAGTTAATTTTCGGACGCGTTTCAGAATGGACTTCACTGACAGAGAGAAGGCAAAACTAGCATCATGTTTATTTTTCTTTATTTGACTAAAAGCACAATACTTTGTTTATATTGTGAGTATACACAAAAAAAATAGACACTTAACAGGATTGAACGATGTATAACACAAATATGTAAAATCAAAATCAACAGAGTATTTTGAGTCTCTTTTGCACTGATAAGAAAAAAAGTGAGACTATCGCGCAGGCCTCAGAGGGTTAAGGTTATGGTGATGATATTTGCCTGGGAAACAGTTTTCCAGCAAGAGAGTCCAGCAAATCCTGTTTTCTGTATCTGTCAGATTACTGCTCCCTATCGAGCCTGCTATTCCTGTTTCTCTCTATTGTAAGCAGATTACTGAAACTTTGGTAGCTTCTGTCTCAGCGGGAGAGTTCTACCATTTACTGTTTTTGAGTCTCACTGTTTGAATAGTTATGCTGATTGGATTGGAATTGGTAACACTCTCAGTATAGGGCAGGTTCCTAAACCTGTATACAGCATTTACATGCTTTGTTCATCACAATGTTAAGCCCTGCCCCTAAATGTATAATTGCAAGGGAACGTTTCCCTTAGTTCAGACTCGAGACAAGCTTGGAAGACTACACCGACGCACAGCTCGTGTTCTCAATAAAGAAACCTTAAAAGATACGCCCGAGTCTCCTGGTCTTCGCTTCTGAGTTTTCTACACTTTAGAAGAAAAAGTTCACAACAATAGTTACATTGAGTAAACATTGCTTTAAAAAAGGCCAAGTAAACATTAATAAAATGAATAACAAAAAGACATTACATAACAGAACAAGTGGCAGATTTGCTTTTACACTCCAAGACTTAATGCAGCTTAACTTTATTTCAACTATTAATTTCCTTCTCTGTGGGGCTCGAGTCAGTTCACGTAGTTTAACAGCATAGTGCTTATGTGTTGTACGTCACACGTAGGCTCACTATTGGCCGACGCTGGTCAAGTGTGTGATGCGTGTGACGTACAACACAGAAGCGCTGCGCTGTTATACTAGTGAATTGACTAGAGGCCCACAGAGAAGGAAATTAATAGTTGAAATAAAGTTGTTATTTTGGGGTTTTTTTGCGCACAAAAAGTATTCTCATCACTTGATAAACTTAAAGGGTTAGTTCACCCAAAAATGAAAATTAAGTCATTAATTACTCACCCCCATGCTGTACCAACCCCGTAAGACCTTCGTTCATCTTCGGAACACAAATGAAGATATTTTAAATATCTTAGATTAAATCTGAGAGGTGGATCACTGCTACATAGGCTGCCAGAGGGAATGAAACTTGACGGCCCAGAAAGTCATTAAAGAAAATGTTTAAATATTCCATGTGCCTACAGTGGCTCAACTATAAGTTTATCAAGCGACGAGAATACTTTTTTCCCGAAAAAAAAAAACATAATAACGACTTTATTCGACTATTCCTTTTCTTCATTGTGGGCCTGAGACGAGAGTTCAAGAGATTTCCACGACGCATGCGCGAGAACTGAGAAGAGAACGTTCTTCTTCTAATACTTCTTGTTCAGTTCTCGCGCATGCGTCGTGGAAATCTCTTGAACTCTCGTCTCAGGCCCACAAGGAATGAAAAGGAATAGTCGAATAAAGTCGTTATTATGTTTGTTTTTTTCGGGAAAAAAGTAGTCTCGTCGCTTGATAAACTTATAGTTGAGCCACTGTAGGCACATGGATTATTTAAACATGTTCTTTAATGACTTTCTGGGCCGTCAAGTTTCATTCCCTCTGGCAGCCTATGTAGCAGTGATCCACCTCTCAGATTTAATCAAAAATATCTTCATTTGTGTTCCGAAGATGAACGAAGGTCTTACGGGGTTGGTACAGCATGGGGGTGAGTAATTAATGACTTAATTTTCATTTTTGGGTGAACTAACCCTTTAAGATTGAGCCACTGTAGTCACTTGGACTATTTTAACGATGTCTTTAATAACTTTTCGGGGCGGGCAAGTTTCAATCCCTCAGAAGCCTATGGAGGAGTGATCCAGCTCTCATATTTAATCAAAAATATCTTAATTTGTGTTCCGAAGATGAACGAAGGTCATATGAGGTTGGAATAACATGAGGGTGAGTAATTACTGACAGAATTTTCATTTTTGGGTGAACTATCCCTTTAATACGTGTTGATTGGCATCTGTGATTGACTACAAATCTCAAAGCTTCAAAAATGCATTGTAAATAGAATACTTTGATGCTCTTCACAAAGTGCGCACAGGTGAGTTTGAAACAGCCACCCATCATGCAGTTACCGAAATGAATTGGTACAGCAGAAAGGCTGGTATCTTAGCATTTTTTCAGTATCAAAGCACTTTTTACAACATTAATATTAACACTCATGTTTGGGAGCCATTAGACAAACATGGCAAAACTCATGACATGCAGCAATATATAGTGCATTGCAATCATTATAAGAACCAAGCTAAATCATGGATATATTACATAACCAGAAAAAAAAAACTATTCTAAATCATAGACATCCAATATATAGCCAAGCCCTAGAGACACCACATTTATTGTGATGGTGTTCCGGTCACTGGAGTGCTTACCTGGATTTCTGGTTTGGGTGTGTACAAAGTTTTAGCCTGAATTGCTGAAGGTGCCTCTTCATCCAAAAACTTCAGCACGACATCAGCCTTTGAAAAGAATTTAAAGTCATTTCAAAAACTGAATTCATGTCTTTTGTAACATGTTTGTCTTTTTTCTGACATGTTTGGAAATTAAGCTGTTGAAAACTAAGAAACCTACAAAAATTTACTTCAAGATCTCAGCATTCTCAAGTAAAAATAACTGTCTTACCACATTCCACAAAATGGGGTTGTCCAGCGTAGCGTCTCCCACCATCAGATAAAGAGCGTAGGTGCCAGAGATGGAGTCAAACTCTGTCTTTCTCTCAGCTGTGTCCAGCTCAAACTTATACAAGTTCTTACTGTCAGGTTCAGCCACAAACACAACCTCCTGACGTGTCTTCTGGTTGTGTAACCTCACAAAGGTCTGAGAACAATGACTTGAATCAGTTTAATCAAATATTTTTGAACAGTGAATTTAACCAGGGTTGCCAACTTTGCTTGCCTGGCTGAGTGAGATTTTGATAACATGGACTGAATCAATGACTCATATTTTGAGTAGGGATGGCGAAAACTAAAAATTTTCTTGACCGACCACCGAGCCTCATTAGCCGGTTGAAACCGGTTAACCGTTTAGTTTAAAATATGCCACGCTATTTGAAATAACAGCCATTTCGAGCCGCGCCTGCAATTTCGCATCTCTCTCTGCCTCACACACACACACACACACACACACACACACACACACACACACACACACACACACACACACACACACACACACACACACACACACACACACGGCGCCGCACTTCCACTCACGTCACTTTTTTAAAATCCCCTACAGCGCGAAACATGAGTCCCGCAAACACGGGGCCGAGGAGCTTGTATGTAATCGGAGGACAAATGGCTCCTTAGTTTCGAAATGGTTTGGGTACAAGGTGATCGCATTGAAAATAAAGGCGTTGGTCTAGCGTTAGAAGCTCATTTGAAACATTGCAGCGTCTCATTTAAGAAAATGACAGCTCCGAAGAGACTCCGCTTAGTTTGAGGTAACGTTAGTGCTAACAATAATAAAGAAAGATGATGATCATCATCACCTTATCTGTTACCACTGAAATGTAGATGTAATGTATTTCTACAGTATTACTACTGTATTTAAGCAATGTATCACACAAGTGGCAACTTACTGTGTCATTCTTTTTGGTGAAATGGTCCCACACACTAACGTTACGTTTCTTTGCACGCTTCATCCTGTCGTCTGCCCTTGCTCTAACCTCCAGTGTTTTAGCCTGTAGCCTTTACTCTTCGCAAACCTCGTGAGCGCGCGAACCCAAACGCTGTGACCTCACGCCAAATGTTTTTATTGGTTTATTAAGTACAAACAGGCGAGTTATGAAAAATTGAGTGTGAGGGATTTGTTCACTTCACACAAAAATATCTTCGATTAAGATGGCTAACTGTAGTAGCGTTTAGTCCACTGTCTATAATAGCCTAATTTAGAGATCACTTTTTTTTTAACCGACTACCGACAACTTTGATCGGTTAACGTTGAGACGGTCAACCATCGGTCAAACGGTCATCGGTTAGCATCCCTAATTTTGAGGTTACAGATCCAACAATTCATTTTACAAAAACTTCAGGCTAATGTTGTACTAGATGCACTTTTTAAGAAACTGACCTTATTAACTGCCATATACAGTAATTAACTAGCCAAAAAGTATATTTATTTTTGTATGGAGAGACAGAATGTTCTTTAAGAACACACATTCAGTTCTCTGAAGAAAGTAACATGCCATTTATTGTTTTTATAGGGACTAAATATAAAGCACTCATTACAGTTACTGTTGTAAAATATAACTTCTTGCATACATTTTATGATGCATGAAAATACTGTACATATTTGAATAAAAATTATTGTGCTCATTTCTCTGTCGAGCTCCATCTGTTTGACAGAGTGTGCTGTGTGCTGTTTGTCGCGAGGTACCCTGAGATTCCCACCCCTAGTAGGGGTGGGAATCTCAGGGTACCTCGCGATACAATTTTAACATTTTAAGTAAAGTAAACTTTTCTTTGTGTGTAAACTGACACTTAACTGCTTATCGACTTGTTTTATATAAACCTGGTACATTTCTAAATTTACCAACCTCTTATTTAAACCTGGGAAGATCTCAGTGTTTACCAGCTTCCTTAAAATACTTTGGTATTTTAAAATTTAAAAAATGTGACTATACCAGAATTTCCCCCTAGCATTTTGAGGGCTGTTGAGCCATTTCTTAAACACCTCTGATTGGCCATTGTGTTCACGCGAAATTGGCTACAATGATCAATGCTTCCAAAACATGTTGTAAATGGACATCTTTGGTGCTCTTCACCGAAGTGCGTCCAGTTATTGAACTTAAACTTGGCCGGAGCATCTATTATTTTACTCACACTGCTGGCCAACATCCGATTAAAATCCTCTTTTTCTTAGGCTTCTTATGTTCACGTTTCCCTCACTCCCTCATTCATGCGTAGAGCGTCATCTCGAGAAACCATGAAGTACCGACGCTGGGAGCAGAGAAATCTATTTAGAGCGCCTTATTTTATTAATTAAAATATGGGTATTTGGCGCCAGCATATCGATTATTATTTTATCACACGGAGAAGGACAACTATATATCGCCCTATCGATATTTTGTCCCAACCCTAACGCTTAAATGTACATTTTGAAAGTTATGCTTATACTTTGTTCAGTTACAGAGTTACATTTACATTTATTCATTTAGCTGACGCTTTTATCCAAAGCGACTTACAATTGCTATGCATGTCAGAGGTCGCACGCCTCTGGAGCAATAGGGGTTAAGTGTCTTGCTCAGGGACACATTGGTGTCTCACAGTGGATTCGAACCCGGGACTCTCACACCAAAGGCATGTGTCTTATCCACTGCACCACCACCACCACATGAGTTATGGCAAACTTGCGAAATGGAAAGATGGACATAATCAGGGGTGCACATAACTTTTTTGGTCTGGTTCTCAAGGTAACACTTTACATAGCACACTAACCCTACACTTATCCTCTCTCTCTGCGTGCTTCGGTTGTGTGAGGCTGTGCGCACCGATAATAGCGGGCGAGTCCTGATTTTTCCCTCTTCTTTCGCGTTTAAAAAATCGTTTGAAAGTGTAAATTGGCAAGACAAAACATGTCCGAATGATGGTTAATTTTAGCAGTTAAAGTGTAGTTCACCCAAAAATGAAAATTCTGTCAGTATTTACTCACCCTCATGTTGTTCCAACCCCATAAGACCTTCGTTTATCTTCGGAACACGAATTAAGATATTTTTGATGAAATCTGAGAGCTGGATCACTCCTCCATACTAGTCCATAGGCTTCTTCAGGGATTGAAACTTGCCGGCCTCGAAAAGTTATTAAAGACATCGTTAAATAGTCCAAGTGACTACAGTGGCTCAATCTTAAGTTTATCAAGCGACGAGAATACTTTTTGTGCGCAAAAACAAACATAAATAACGACTTTATTTAAACTATTCATTTCCTTCTCTTCTCAAGTTCAATCCCTGAAGAAGCCTATGGAGGAGTATGGAGGAATGATCCAGCTCTCAGATTTCATCAGAAATATCTTAATTAGTGTTCCGAAGATGAACGAAGGTCTTACGGGGTTGGAACAACATGAGGGTGAGTAAATACTGACAGAATTTTCATTTTTGGGTGAACTAACCCTTTAATCCGCAAATCACATGTGTGCCGAACCGTGGGGCTTGGTCCGTACGGAACCACACTTGCACCCCTAATAATTAATGAACACACTTAATCATCCTGAATGCTATCTTACCAGAGATGGAGAAAAATCCTACTCCAGTAAAAAAACGTGTCCATGCCCCAAAAATGTTGGTACTCAAAAGAGCTTCCCTCCACGTTATAGGTAGCGCACCGTTTATTTTTACCATTTATGTACACACCAATACAGAATTGTAATATGTTATACGCTGGGGCAAGTGACTCCATTAAACGGTAAAGAAATTGGGCAGTGTCCTTTTATTTTGTGTTGTCTTGAGACAGAGCTTGAAAAGCTGGCAACCCTGATTTAACAATACTGGTTTTCTCTGAAAACTTGAACATATTTATGTAATTTCTCACATTTCAAGAAATTATACTTTGCATTTAAAAAGTATTTTTAAGGAATGTTAAAATATTTTGCACTGTGACTTTTCATGACAAATAAGCATATTTTCCTCCAAATTACTGTAACACATCAGGAGGACATTTAACTTTAAAGTAATTCTAAAGAGATTCTAAGTTAAAACATATACCTTGATAAATACTATACAATTTAATCCGTTAATTTCTCAGAATTAGTTGGGAGAATGTGCCTAGTTAATCAGGAACATATTCAAATAGGAATATGTATAAATAGTAATGTACAAATAGGATATGTACAAATAAATATGTACAAATAGGAAAATAGGCATAAAATATAATTTCTCATTTCATTCTTTGAATTATGAAGCAGACATATTGTTTTTAAGACTGCCCTTGGTATTTGTGCACTCTAAAATTGACATTCAAAGGACAAAAACGCTTGTGCCACAATTATCATAATAATGAAAGCAAAAAAAATAGAAGGACTACACAATAGGACACAATTTATGCTTTATGATGTAAATACAAGCTCAAAAAAATAAAATAATTTTGGTTGTAATAATCACCTGGTGAGGGGTGAGTTCCACTCCTGTGGTCTCATCAACCAACTGGAACATCATGACAAAGTTTTGATGGCTGTCCGCCATAAAAGACGCTTTGGCTTTAGTTAAATATTCCACTCTGCAGAACAGAATTTGGCATATGTTAGCACAGTTTTACAATAAAATTAAAATAAAAGAAATGGAGCTTGATTAAAGGTAATCTTGCCTTGTGGTTTTGGGGCCAATGCTCTGGTCCTTGTCCACCACAGACAAATCCATGTTGTTGATTGCAACCCGGGTAGAGACCTTTACTTTGAGCTGAGAAAGTAAATCAAACAAGTTTCAACTTAGGCTTTAAAATCACTAAGAAATTATTGTAATACATTAAAATGGACATTCGTAAATGCGAATGTGCTGGGAGAAAGAAAAAAAATACAGCAATTACAGTAATTGTGTCTTTTTGTATTTTTTTTTACTCTGTTCAGTGAAAGAGGCCTATGAAGTCTGAAAATCTCCACATCAAATGTGACATGCTCTTGACCTTATAATTGTACACTGAACAGTCAGAGAGCAATTATTCTTTGCATAGCTACAATGTAAATGAATGCTCACTTGACCAATTAAACGTGAATGTTGAGTGAATAAGGAAATGAATCACAGTTCATTGCAACAATTAAGACTTAAACGCTGAGGTCAACTCTTTGACCGAATGTGTGAATTATGAGTAGTCATGACAAGACACATAAGCTAAACAGATACAAACAACTCAACTTTTCCACCCCTAGTACATGTCAAAGATTCAGTTGACTACCTCAACATGGTTGGCAACAAATCGGCTGTCACCATCAATGACAACAGAGAACTGATAGTAGCCACTCGCTGGTTGGCTGGCCATGAAATTCAGCTCAAAAACCCCACTGTGAAAGAGAAAAGACTTTTAAAACATTCAATATTTTCAAAAATTATAGGCGTCAAGCTAATTATTGCATTACTTATCCACAATTGTGAAATATTTAACAAAAAAATGATACTGGTATTTTGTAACCAGACTAATACTAAAATATAAAACAAAATATAAGAATAGCAGTCCTTCTACAGTAGTACCAAATCAAAGTATTGTTTACTTTTTACCTCAATTGCAAATGTTCTTGTTTTTCAGGTAACTTACTCAGCAAATCTAAAATATTCAAGCAGTGTGCACACTATATATTTAAATAGATAGTTTAAAATATAGTATAAACTAGGGCTGTCAATCGATTAAAAATTTTAATCTAATTAATTACATACTCTGTAATTAATTAATCTAAATTAATCGCATACACAATCTTACAATGTTTACATGGTACAATTTCTGGTAAGCTACGTTTTTATTATTATTGCTTGACACAAATTTCACGATTTCAATTTAATTTAATTTAATTGTGATTTGATGCAATATTGACTCATTTGGATAAATATTAGGTACACAAGATAGGCATTCATTTTTCTCAAGAAAAAAAAAATCTCACCCAATGCTGTAAAAATACAGAGATATTACCATATCAGCTGGTAGTATTTAAGGTTAAAAATAGCTCAAATTAAATATAATGCGTGTTTATTATCCAAAACAACATTGATATAAGTAAAAATATAATACATACGTAATATAGTAGTAGGCTACATACATTTTGAAAAATACTCTCTATAGCTCTTTTTTTATAGCCAACTATAACATGCTATATGGTCATGAAATGGCTTTCCTGAGGTAACTTAGGGCTAAATGTTATGTGACATAATTGTTCTCCAGCTGTTTTATTGACCTCTTTTCGCGGTTGAAAAACACTGATTGATCGAGGAATATACATTTCGGTAAGTTTTAGGCTGCCCTACTGTATCTTTAAACATTGGTCATTCGTGTTTATTTACAATTAGCTAGAGATGATTTACAAGCGCCAAAACGGTATTGTTTGATTTTCGTAATAAAATTAACAGAATCTGAGAGCTGAGATTTTTTTAATATCATAAGTAACGTGCTCTGTCTTGTCTGTTTCCGTGTCCTCTCTTTGGTGCGCGATTTTTCTGTGCGTGAGAAAATGGTTGTGTGACGTGAGAGCGCGTGAAAAGTTACAACACACACACACACAAGCGCGCTTTCTCTCAGACACACTCATCGACTCACGCACAAACTCCTGGATGCTTTGCATTTATGTGGTACTTTAGAGTTTGACGAACTCCGTTTGTTATAAGTAAATGTTCCAAACAATGATCCAAGCAGCGCGTTCTTGTCTCCCTCCTTTTTGCACGAATGCTAGAACGCCTCCGCAAAGGTCAAAACGGAATGGATTAATCTGCGTTATTTTTTTTAACGCGTTATTTCTTCTAAGATTAATTAATCGAAATTAACGCGTTATTTTGACAGCCCTAGTATAAACACAAAGCCCAACCGTGCTTTTGACACAAGAACAAACCTCATTGGTTCTTGCAGGTCAAGTAAGCACGTCTGAGCTGTCATTGACCATGTTTTATGAGCTCTATGTATGTGCATTGACCACATCATTTTTTATGTGGTCAATGATTTAAGTGATTTAAGATGATTTAAGTGATCGTGTCTCTTCAGAAGAATTTGATTAAACCTCTTGATTCTTCTCGATTACTTTACAATGTATGCATGTACTTTTTTCAAGCTTACCTGCACAGACTTCCGATAAATGGGCAAAGATGATGAGAGAATATTAAAAATATCTTGATTACGTTCTGAAGATGAATGAAAGATTTGGAACGGCATGACGGTGGTAAATTATGACAATTTTTATTTTTGAGTGCACCAATTCTTTAAGAATTAATTCTTAAGTATGTTCAATGCATATTAGTTTTTGCTGTGGTTTCAAATTTGTATAGCCAATCAATGGTATTAGTATCAATACCAGACATTTCACAGGTATAAACTACTAACATTTTGGTATTTTGTAACTCTAGAACAAGCAATATCCATGATCTACAATGCACTTACTCTCTGAGGGTGAATTGTGCCTGACTCAGGATGGCAGATTTTGAGGAAACAGCACTGGCGGACTCCACTAGCACCCTGGCTGAACTGAGCGGCTGGCACAAGACATCAGTCACCTGAAGCTGCATTGACAAACACAGACAGTACAGAATATCTCAGGGCAAAAGAAATTACTTGGGAATTGGGAAAAACAAACCTCAGTCTTATCATCAAGACTGATCACAAGACCAGACAACTGAAAGATGTCCAAGTTTGGTAAATACCCTTTAAAGAGTAAGGGTGTGACCACACTCTGGTCCAGACCAAAAAAGAAAACTATACATTTACGGTCCCAATATACTTCAAGCGAAATTGAAGAATGAACTGATGTGACATCATTTCAACCAAAACAAACTTTGTTTAATGTTTGTTTTGGGAGTTCGAAACAGCTCGACAAAGCGAACTTTCCAGAAAATCCAGCTTTTAATCCTGGTTCACTTAGCGTTAACACTGTCATTTAACAGTGAACCTAAAAATAAAAAACAAATGAACAAACAACAAAAAAACTATGATATATGATGTATATTTTTCGACAGAACTTACCGAACATCCAAAACAATGCTGTGTGCTGGGCTAAAAGCGCTCATTGAATTTGTGTGCATATGATGGCATTTTTACCATTCATGAAGAGCTTAGAAAATGTGTAAAGCAGTCAAAACAGTGCCAGGAATTCCTCTGTTACACACACAAACAAAGATCAGCTGTAAGTAGACAGTCGCGATTTTGCCCATTACAATTTAGTACAGGGGTCGGAACTATGACAAGAAAAAGCAGGTATGCCTAAGCATTCTGTCCACAACACGTACGGTTTTTGGTTTGTTTAGATGTCTATGCTGCATTCATATTTCAGTCGAACCACATCTAGAAGAGGACAGAGACCCACCTTTCCAGTGTTTCGCATCAGTGTTTGTTTTAATCGAACCAAACCTGCCAAGTGTGAACACACCCCAAGTCTTTCTGCTGGCAGCAGAGCTTGTGCTCAACATGCTAGTGAGTCGTTTTCACACTCCATCTTAAACATCCAATATTTGTAAAAATTATAATTTTCCTTCCTAATTTTCACTCTATGAAGAATACTCAATTTCTGACGAAGGACCCGAAGCGCTGTACTGCGTTTTCTAAGTGAAGTGTAGGAGATCTGACACAGAAGAGAAATCGTTGAATAAAGTCTTTTTTTTTTCCCACAAAAAGTATTCTTGTCGCTTCATAAAATTCAATTTGAACCACTGTAGTCACATGGACTACTTTGACGATGATTTACTACCTTTCTGGGCCTTGAAAGTTGCAATGACGTTGCTGTCTATGGAGGGATCAGAAAGCTCTCGCATTTCATAAAAAATATCTTAATTTGTGTTCCGAAGATGAACGAAGGTCTTGCGGGTTTGGAACGACATTTTAATTTTTGGGTGAACTAACACTTTAAGCACTGGTTTCACATTTATTAAAAACCACATAGTAACACAGTGTCTACACTAGACGTGATAAAAAACAAAAGGAACCCATTAGATCAATCAGTGATGCCTTCTACACTGTCTAAGTTTTTAAACAAGAACTTCTCCATCGCTTTCTTTTTTCCAGCATTCATCACACTTTTCTTTTACACAACTGGACTGTTTATGACATTGTGGCTGTATTTCCTCTGGACATTAATTGGTTTCTTAGAAGTAGTTTTAATCTTTAATCGTTTTAATATTTTTAATCTTTAATGTGGCGCAACACGACACGAAAAATCCCAGACAGTTAACTGATGCCTCATTCTATTTCTGATGTACTCCAAGCGTTCACATGGCTTCTGGCAAAAAACAGAAATGGATTTGGAATGTCTTTCTGTGAGAATAAAAATAAATGTACTTACCAACGTTGCCAATGCTGTATCTTTAAATAAAATATATTAAAATAAAAACAGATAATTCACAAAACAGTCCGTTGTAAAATGTGCAGAACAAACGAAAACTCTCTTTCAGTCGGTGAGGCACATCATTAATTTTGACTTCAGCCTAGATCCTGCTTGTATCTTTAGAAAGGCTATTTGACGATCTTATCCAACAACAGTATCGCTCTTGTGATTGATGGACAGACGGGCTGTTCAAAACCTTCTTTATATATTTATGGCAATGACGCATGTTAAAGTGCATGTGGTGGAGAATCCTCACGATTTCAAATACATTTGAGAAAGGTAGAAACGAACAATTCATATTTTAAACTGGGAAGTTAGTTATGAGCTCTGAAACTTGCAGTATGTTTTTATTGCAGAGTAACATGTTTTGTCTAAATGTCAAGAACATTTTGATTCTTCATTTCATGACTCCTTTCATAGATATTTACAGAGTGTACACTTAAAATTGAGGCCTACCTGGAGGAAGGGCTGGCTGTGGGATACGGCAGCAGGGCCCTGGGTACTGACAATAACAGGCACATGGAAGTGATTGTTGGAAAGAGCTGCAGCCGCACTGGCCACACTGAATGCCTCTGAGAGAGAGTCCCAAGATTTCTTACTGAAGATGGAATTCACCAGCTGGATTACCTGATCCTGTGATGGACAAGTGTGTTTTTACTCCAATTTGTTGTTAAAATATAAACATTTAAACACTAGTAAACTGTAATAACTTGTTCAACAAATTCTGAATTCAAAGAAATCACTAAAGGGCAAGTAAAAATATAATGAATATGTAATATAGTTCATAGTTATCAAAATGCTCCTCTCTAGAGTTATTTTTTCTAGCTTACTTATGGTTTTATGGGTAACTGACTAGCTTTCAATATACAAGTATACAATCTGTTAAAATTGTTTATGTTTTTCCCATGATTGATTTCAGTACAAGTAGTACTGTTTATTTTAACATACCTTCTGATGTTCATTCATGTTTATTTCATGATGTAACTAGTAGTAAGGAGGAAATGATGATCAGTTCATATGTGCTTGATTCGTGTTCCCATTTGAACTACACAAGGGGCTACAGCGATCTGTCACGTCATATAAAAGAGCGCCAAAACAACATTTATTTTTGGAATTTTATGGTTTGAAAGTTGAAACTGTGTTTCATATTAAAAGTAACAAAGCACAAAGCTTATTGCAATTATTGGATGCCAGGAGCGCTACAAATGTTTTGTTCACAAATTAACAGAAAAAAGCTAAAAGATTGAACTTGAGATTTAAGAATGCATATCAGTATCAATTAGAATCAAGAAATCAATAGTTAATCCAGCACTAGTGTCACACTGGCATGTTTACCTGATGTAGTTTATATTCATTGTGTGGATGAAATAGACGCAGATAGAGTCAAAACTAAGGTTGGGTATCGGTTGGGTTTGATCCGATACCAGTACCTACTCTGTATTTTTTAAATGGTTCCGGTGCTTAAACGGTTCTTGAAACTGTACTTAAAGGGTAACTAAACCCCTGGTCAGAGCCTGACTCCACCCACTGACAATATTTAAAAAATGCTGGAAAAGTGGGCAGAGCCCAGCGGAGGGGGGGTGTGCACCTGAGACACATCTCTCTGTAGGCAAGGGCGTGGTTAGCTGGTACCCTCTGACGTCAAAGGGTACCACAACTTCCAATAGGAAAATTCAACTGCATAGCCACCGTTCAACCTGAAGAGGGCAGCACTCAGATGTTTTTACACCATATATTGTAGGATTAAAACAATTTAAACCCAAATGTCAAAAAATGTACTCGAATCAATGAACAGCATTTATGAAACTCCTTAACTAAAAAAAGTTGTTTTAGTGTTTAGTTACCCTTTAAGAAAACGAAACCTCACAAACTGTCAAAAAAACAATACCCTTTTATTTACAGGGCCAAACTGGACACATTATTAACTTAAATCTTGAAACAATATAAATATAAGTAACATAGTAATAATAAATAAACCAATATAAAATAAAAATTCACATTTACATAATATCAAATAAAACAATATTGTATCAAACAATGTAATAATACTGGAGATTAATAGAGATTACTACCAGGGTAATCTACAACATATAAATAGGAAAATGTTGGCGTTATTTGTCACTTATTGGGAGCAGTATGCTAGCTGGAGCCATTTACTTCCAGTCTTTGTGCTAAGCTAGGCTAGCAGTGGGTGCGTCAGACAGAGTTACAGCACGCAAGGAGATGAAAAGAGTATGTATGGACTTATCTAACTCTGGGGGATACGGTGAATAAGCTAAAGTCCCAAAAAGTCGGCGTGTTCCTTTAAACGTCAGTGTTTGATTTCGGCCCACTAAAACAATTCCGGCCGTCCAAAATTGCTGTTTCGGACAAAATTTCTGATCTGATATTACTGATAGAGCTCACACCATCGCTACTAGGAAAATGTTCTGCATACAATACCAGGCAAAGATTTGAATGAGTAGTTATGTTTTTTTTATATGTAGTTTTTATATGTTTTTCTGCTCACCAAGGCTGCATTTAAAAAAAAAATATTAATAAAAAAATCATGACAATTTAAAATAACTGTTTTCTATTTTAATATATTTAAAAAAGTAATTTATTCCTGTGATCAAAGCTGAATTTTCAGCACTCCAGTAGTCTTCAGTGTAACATGATCCTTCAGAAATCATTCTAATATGCAGATTTGATGCTAAAAAAAAGATTTTTATTATCAATGTTGAAAACAGTTGTGTACATTTTTTTTCAGAATTCTTTGATGAACAGAAAGTTCAAAAGAACAGCATTTACTTGAAATGGAATCTTTTGTAACATTATAAATATCTTTACTGTACTTGAACTTTCTATTCATCAAAGAATCCTGAAATAAAAATGTAAATAACTGTTTTCAACATTGATAAGAATGAGAAATGTTTCTTGAGCATCAAATCATCATATTAGAATGATTTCTGAAGAATCATGTGACACTAAAGACTGGAGTAATGATGCTGAAAATTCAGCTTTGATCACAGGAATAAATTACACTTTACTATACATTCACAAAGAAAACAGCTGTTTTAAATTGTAATAATATTTCACAATATTAATGTTTTTTTTATCAAATAAATGCAGCCTTGGTGAGTAGAAGTGTCTTCTTTTAAAAACATTAAAAATCTTACGATCCAAAATTTTTGACTGGTAGTGTAGTTATATATTTATTTTGAACTCCAAACCTCTTTCAGGGGGGGCTCCATGTCCACATGATCAGACAGGGCGTACGCAGCAGAAACAAACAGTGCTGTGGCCTCCAAGCCCTCCTCAAACTGAAGATACTCTCCTCCTAGATCATCTAAACGGGCAGCCAGATCCTACAATAAAGAAAGGAGTTTGTGGAACAAACCATGTGACAAAACATAAAAGTTAGAAAAACAGTGCAACAAATTAGATTGGTCTTTGGTTGACTGTTAAAAACATTAATCGGTCATATTTAATTCCAAAATGTACAAATTCTTAAAAAAGATTAACCTAGTATTTAAGGACCACTAAGATTGATTATATTTTGCACTTATAATTGTAATGAAGCATATTTAATTTCTAATTTATTTATTAGATATGCTCCAATCAGCATTTTTGGGTCCGATCACCAAAATCATGATCTGACGATTGCCGATCACTGCCGATCACAGAATGGCAGAGGAATGGGAATCTTTTATCTATAATCTAGCAGAGTTTGCACCATTTGTAGAAATGAAACTAACTATGAATTAACTGTATTGAGAAAAAAAACAGTGGAAATAGGCTACAGTCAAGATCTTGAAGAACCACCAAGTGTTTATTTAATTGTTTTTTAGAAAATTAGATAACTTAAGGCTACTGTAGGCCATCTTTCCCAAATAAGGCAGAGTAACAAAATTATTCCAAACAAAGAGGGGTTAGGCAGACCAACACACATTAGATCCGCTTAATGGGATGGGATCAAGTTACACTTATGCCGAGTGCTTATGCTTATGCAGATTGCACGATTTTGAAAATAATCGGGTCACTGTTGTTTTCACACTGCATGACTATCTGGCGTAACATTCAGTTGCTGCTGTGTTCACACTGCACGATGGATCGGCAACAGGAGGTTTCACACTGCATGACTTTACAAAAGAAAGAATCGCCGACAACTTCTGCCTGGTCCGCAACTACGTTTCACAACCAAACAAACGCGAGAAGGGATAAGGAAATAACGGAAATAAAGATCAGCATGCGTGAGACCGGAGTTCTCGCGCGACACTGAATTTGTTATTAAAAATGATAGCCTACAAGAAGATTGCGATCCAAATTATCTGTGCACTGATTTGTAGCGAAGATGAAAAAAATAAAAAAATAAACAGTTTATGCAGGAAAAGACGAGGGGAGCAAGGACTGTGTTTTGCAAAGAGAGTTGGGGGTAAATAAATCATTTTGCAAATGTCCTTTTGTTGCTGCTGTTCATGCAAATGTTTGTGCTTTGTTTCTGTTTGATATAATTGTAAATATAGGCCTATCCATTAAAATACTGATATTCTGGTCTATAACTCCTCCCCGAACAGCCTGCTGTCCTGTATCTTGCTCTCTCATTGCATGTCGGTCATCGCCGATGTAGTTTTCAGTCAGAAGACATTCACACAGCGGGATTGTGAATCGTGGACAGGTCCAGATATTTAGCATGCCAAATATCTCACGGGCGTCTGCAACTCGGCGGCGATTCTCTCAGATCGCATCTTTGCTCATTCACACTGCGTGATTGTCACTCGCGTGAACGAGCACCCGTTTGCCTGTGATTTCGGGGATTTGTCGGCGATTTAACAAAACCTGTCGGCGAGCCAAAATCTGGGCTAAAATCGTGCAGTCTGAACTCGGCATTAGGCATCCTTGGAAATTGTAGCCTCTTAATACATTAACTACATTTACTAATTGGCAGCAATATGTAAAACTTGTTACACCAAAACTGGCTACTGCCACAAAGGACAAAACTATGGCAAGTTATTATTATCTGTGTATTTCCAACTATGACAAAAAATATAAAATATTTTAGATTACTATAAGCCATCCTTCAAATAAGGCATAAGGAAAGCATAATGACCTATTAAAAAAAAAAGGGGGAGTTGGCCTAAGACTGAAAGACAAGGGAAGACTAATGATAAGTGATAGCATGGGCGTAAATTGCGGGTGGGGCGGATGGGACATGTCCCCACCACTTTTGAAACATCTTGCGGCACGAATTTACCAATAGAATTAAAATAAAACATCTCAAATTAACTAGAAGAGCATTAATTTTGTTAATTTGTTAAATAAGAGGCTCATTTGTTCGTTTTGTTTTATCAAGTGATCAAAGTGCTCGTTGCTGCTGCAATCAGTGGTGCGGATACTGTGTTCTCTTGTGGCTCGCGCACAGTCTTCACTTGGACGCGCGCTTCAATCTGTTGTGGAGAGACTCTATTCGTTCCGGTGAAATTACAAAACAAAATATACACAAACGTGTCCCTGCCTGATATACAACACCTGACAAACATAATCGGTTTTGATGAGAAGAAAAAACCCTATACGAGTGCGGAATAGAACCCAGGACCTCTGACGCGCTAGGCAAAAGTTCTGCCACTAGACCATTAGAATACACGCTTTTAATAATCAAATCTATGTTCTCCGCTCTGCTGTTGTGTGCCCGTGCGCCGCGCATGCAGGTGGAAAAAAGTTGGGCGAGTAATTTAAGTCATGTGATCGGCTTTTTTGATCGGTGCTTTTGGGGTTCGCCGATCAAGCTATTTTTAGCCAATATCGGCCGATCATGATCGCCGGCCGATCAATCGGAGCATCACTATTATTTATTTTTATAATAAGTATAACTTAGTTAACGAGTATAACGTTAATTGTTATTAATGTAATTACTTATTTTTTCTAAATTAACTTAAATTAACTGCAAAGTCACCTTTTTATACTAACTGAATTACATTATAAATAAAGGCAGTTCCAGTGTTACTCGTGTTATTTTAGTATTTCTATTGTTTATTCTCCAGCTTACAGCTGATTGTTCCATAGCTAATAAATCAGAAAGGATTTGCTAAACTCTCACACCTCAATCTCCTCCAGGATATCTCCAAATTCAGCTTGCTGAGAGAGACGAGACGCAGTTTGCAGTGCCAGAATAATTCTGTCAGGAAAAGAGAAAATCAGAGATATGTCTCAAATGTTAACGAATAAAGATTCCACAAAGAAAGACTTAAGAAAAAAGATAATGTTAAGAAATGTACTTACGCTAAGACATTATCCTCTTTAGAGATGCGAGCTTTCAGGGCACTGACCACTTCCTGTGAGGCCAGAGGTAACCCAAGGGAGCTGAGAGCACTCACAGACTGATGGATCTGAGATGCAGTGGAGTCCTCACTAACTGTAGCCAACAGCAAATCACGCGTTTCATTGGACAAAGAAATCTGTCAGGATCAAAATACAGCAATAGTTATTACAGGACCATAAAATAAGAGCATTTCACACTTGAATTAGCAAACGTGCATGCGTGACAAAAACAAACCTCATTGATTCTTGTGCATTAAGCAAACACGGTTGGGCTTTAAGTTTACCATATTTAATGAGTTTTAGCAGACAGCTATCACAGTTACGTTACTGCAGTTACTGGCAAGCAAAACAGTGGTAACAAATGGAAGAAAATGGGCGAGATCCACGGAATAAGAGAAAAAAAAAGTATTGTGCCTTTGAATGTCAAAATTGAAAGAAAAAAACAAAACAAGTAAAATTCTATGGTTGCAAACCATTAAACGGACAGACTGGACTTCGATTACCCTACTATTAAAGCATGGATTTGATGTAAACAAAAGATCTACATAAATTTACATAGGCAGTTCATAGGGGGCATAATGTTTTAGCCATACATTGTAGCCATACAATCTGACTAATACAATTTTGGTCGACTGAGCCTCTTCTAGTCAACTAACTTTTAGTCGACTATTAGGGGACAGCCCTAAAAATTAGAGCCCGACAGATATGGATTTTTGGGGGCCGATACCGATATTATGAAGTAAAAAAAGCCTGATAACGATATATCGGCCGATATTATGTATGTGTATATTATAATACAGTAGCAATATTATTTATGTGTATATTATAGTACAGAACCAGTCAAAAGTTTGGACACACTTTCCCATTTGTGTACAAACTTTTGACTGGCACTGTATATAGAATACAGTATACATAAACAGAATATATACTAAGGTGGCCCTTAAGTGTAGGATTTTTTTTTTTTTTCGTTTTTCTGCAGCCTGACCCCCCAAAGTTGTTCCATTTATGCTAAAAACACCCCAGAAAAAAAATGGGGCAAAAATATTAATATCTAGAGGTAGCTCAAGCACATCAAAGTTCGCTGTTTTTGTAGGCAATTCTACAGCAAAATTCTTTCTTCTAAAACATTTAGCATTGAGTATTGTATTCAATATTATACACAGTTTGCAGAATGCATCAAATTACGTAACCTATTACTTCACAGTTCAATGGGAGTACAATAATAATTATTTAACCAAATATATCTTACACAACATACATTTGACCATTGTAAGATAACTGATGATACGCATCTTTTTACAGTTTGCACAGTTCAAAGTCAATAGTTCAGAGTTTCTTAAAGGGTAAGTTCGGCGTTTTACAAGTAAAGCCCTGTTTTAAGATCGTTTCTGATGAAATCGAACGGTTAAGATTAAAATTGACACATGCTGATGTCCCGAGAATTTTAGGTTTTTGTGTTAGCACCCCCCCACCTATACATTGGTTTCATAGGTGCATTGGAACAATCATTCATATAAACGCATCAAACTTTAGTTTACAAAGACGTGAAACTTACAGAGTGGTCTGGGGTGTTCACTGATATGCTCATGCAAAAATAGCTGCAAAAGATGCTTTCCAACAGGTGTTTTACCATTTGTTGTAAAACTGTGGACTAGGGCTGTCGCGGTGAAGGAATTTCCCTTGCGGTAATTTTGAGTGGCTCAATAGCGCGATATGCGGTTTTACCGCCATTTATTTATTTATATTTATTTGTTGCTATATAAATACATGTTATGATGTGGTCAGCATACACAAAAACAATGTAACCAATGTAACCGAACTAAACAGCGTCTCTGCGCATTGAAAGACTGTCACTCAGCGCGCAGTTACATTGTTACGCCAACGGACTGTCGAGTGAGTCATTAAACCGTTCATTCAACGAAAAAGTTCAAAAAGGTGATTCCTTAAATGATAGATGTAATGAAACAAGGTGTTAATTATTCTTTAACTTTGAGCTCCACTTTTCAAGGCTCAGCTGGCCAGCAATGCTTCACTTTTGGGCAAAGCGGAAGCAATTCTTCACTTAATAGAGACCAATGGCATTGATTCAATGCGTGACTCGCTGCTTTCCCCCCACGGCTTCCTTGCGCTGTGTAATGCTGACCAGCGCTGACGCCATTCATGGTAAATACCCTTACACGTATAGCCTACGACAAATATTTCGCTTTCCTTGGAAACGGCAACCTTTTCACGAATATACATGACTTGACTTCGGAGAGACGCACGCAGGTAATCGCACGCGCTCAGTCGAACACATTCACTGTCTGTTTAGGCTTAAGTCCAAATCCACGAATCCTCTGTACAAATCACCATGATAAACAGTCTTGTTATCATTATTAACTTATTTAACATTCAATACACATGGTACGAACTACGAAGGGTGGCCTTATGAAAAAAGAAAACGCGATTCGCGGTTGCTGCGGTTACTTGCGTTCCTCTGCGGTTGGCCTGTCAGTATCGCGGTACTGCGATATTGCGGTTATCGCGACAGCCCTACTGTGGACCTATTTTTCCAACGCCTCACAACCAGACATTCTTCCAAAAACTACGATAAAACCTGTTGGAAAGCATCTTTTGCAGCGATTTTTGCGTGAGCATATCAGTGAACACCCCAGACCACTCGGTGAGTTTCACGTCTTTGTGTCCAAATTTTAATCTTAACCGTTCGATTTAATCAGAAACGATCTTAAAACAGAGCTTTACTTGTAGAACGCCGAACTTACCCTTTAACAGCAAGCAGCGTTGATTTCTTGGCATCTGGAAATTGTATTCGGTTTTGCTCAATGACTTGCAGAGCATACTGCAGCTGTTCTTCACACCTAAAGCGCCCGGATTGTGACGCATCTTGGATGAGCGCAACACCACATTCTGCGTGATCGTTTGTCACCGCCAGACTATTGATTATTGCCTCCGCAGCTTTGAAATCATCTCTACAGTTCCATGATTCGGGATCTTCAGACATGAATGCATCAGGTAAACCCAGCATTGAAAACCGGTTTCTCTTGGACTTCGAGACAAAGTTATCGAGCGTTTTCTGCTTTATAGTGAGCATGTCCACTTGAGTGCGTTTCGGCGGATCCTTCTCACCGACCCGCTCTTCTAATGGTTTGAGAATTGCTCGCTTCGTAGTGAAATCCACCTGCTGATCGAACAGGCTGAAAAGTATCAAATCCTCCGACAAGTACCAGAGATGCCCAGCTATCTTTCGTAATGTATCTGTACTGATGTTTCGATCAGGATATGAGTGGAGTGACTAGTAATTGTAGATCATTCCTAGGTGCGGTGGCAGCCACAGGTGCCTGAAACCAGAACTTGATGTATATCTTGGCAAGAAATATGTAAAGACGTAGCAGTCCACGAGATTCGCGTGCCGTCAGCTTGAACTGGGATCGGAATAACCAGACCTTGATGCTGTATATGGCTTTCGCCATCCAGCGAGCTTGATGCATTGGGCCAGGGGCTCTGAACTTTGTATCAGGTGATTTCACTCCCATGAAGATTAGCATTAATTTCAGCAGCTCTCTATAATCATCTCTTGGCTGAATATCCTGCAGCTGCTGTTCACAGAATGCAATGACTTCATCTCGGATAACAGATAGCTCAGATGAGGCAAAATCATCTGAAAATGCATCATACATTTTCTGATCAATGGATGACCATTGTCCTTGAAAGCGCATGAAGATGAGGACTTCCGGTGCCTTGCTGGGTCCCATACAAACTGCAAATGCGGCAGCCAACACCAACTCCAATATATGATGCCGACAACCAAAATGTAGAAGTGGCCGTCCAAGCAGCTGCTCTAGAAGGATACAGGCTCCAGACAGTCTGCCAGAGTTGGAACTGGTCGTATCAAAGCACATACCACGAACAAGATGGTCCAGTCCCCATTCTCTGATGGCATTGTAAACTGCCTGGGCCTCTGCTTGCCCTGTTCCTGTGGAAATCTTTGGAATAGCCAACAGCTTCTTTTCCCCCATTGTTGAAACCAGAATGGGCAGCCTGTTCACCTTTACTTTACCTGTTAAGTCAAGCATCAACTTGCCATCCCAGTGGACCATTAGCGCCGTTCTTGGT
Source organism: Siphateles boraxobius (assembly GCF_051911475.1). Taxonomy (NCBI): domain Eukaryota; kingdom Metazoa; phylum Chordata; class Actinopteri; order Cypriniformes; family Leuciscidae; genus Siphateles; species Siphateles boraxobius. Next base: position 12,146,976 of record NW_027509141.1, on the reverse strand, counting down.
ATGAATGATTCTACAATGCCGGCGGCGGTTGCTTCTCTGTGTTTTCGACATTGACGCTGGATGGTTGACCTGTTTAGAGCAAGAGCTTCTGGGTCTTGTCTGAGAGCCTTGGCAGATTCGAAAAACAATCATCATGGCAGCCCTGTCACTAAGTAAATTTCTATCAAGCATTGCTGACAGAGGAGCTGATATAATGTGATTGCGACCCCGTTTCCTTGGTGGTGCACCAGGCCTACTTGTGGTGGATAGTCCAGGATTTCCACTATCCGATTCTGATGAACTATTCTCGGAATTATTGCTGCTGCTGCTCTCCATACAACTGACTCTGAGAAAATACTTTTTTCTTGTTCAGAACGATGGCGTTGGCTTTGCAATTTATCCTGCTTCTCCTTCTGCTTCTGTTGCTGCAGCAACAACACTTTGGGTCGACACCCAACATGCAACCAGGTTGTCCTTTTTGCCGCTGAAGTTCGAGGAAGAGCTTATCCTTCTCTCTCTCTTCTTTCGAGTAAGTCTCTGCATCGATTAGCTCAATAGCATTTGCATGTGCAATGTCAAACAACCCTCCAATAATATCTGTGAAAGTGGCTTCATTAGCCCGTTGAGTCTTTGTTTGGCGATTCTTGTTCTTTTTCAACCCCTTCCAGTCACAAAATAATTGCTAAAGTTTTTTAACGGAGTCCTGTCGATGCTTGACCGGAATTCTTGCCTGGAACCAAAATTCTTCCACTCTCTGTATGGTATTGTTTGCTGCTGCTCGAATATCCTCTTTCAGAACATTGTGACGATGTAAAAAATGGCCGAGAACGATGGTCCCTGTGGGTAGTTTAGTCCCTTCAATTCCTTCCACATGGCTAACGAGATAATCTTGTGAGCGCGTCATTGCTTGTCACGTGACACACCGCAGCAACAACAGAGCTGAATGAATGATGATCTGCTTTTGTCATTTTTCCTTTTTTGAAATATGAAACATGAAATATCTGATATTCCGATATAAATATATGCTTGTGGAACTGTTTTGTTGTTTAAACACCTTTATAACGATCGCATTAGTTGAGCTGTATGCGCGATGGGCGCCACCATCTTAGTTTGTGCCGCAGACGGATTTCAGAGAATCGGATCTGTTGTATGTACAACACGTGAATTCATCCACTTCTCCCGAAATACATAAAAGAAAGTGGCAGGTAAACTGGGAGAAGAATAGAGTAAACTTTAAAGTTACTTACACAATGCGTATCTGATATGAATAAAACTAATTATAATGGAAAGGATTATTATTGCCTCTTCCTTTGACATCAGTGTGTAATTTACAAACTCTAAACGTATTTTTTTTTGTACATATATGTCTGAAACCTAAAATAAACATTATTGTGATCGTACGTGCGAAAGGGTTAAATAGGCAAGTATGTCATTTAAATAGTTGAGATAAAATTAGGCAAGTGGTAATTATCACAAATTGAGCATAATAACTGAATACAAAACTTCAATGTCATCGAGCCACCTCTAAATATTGTTCAAATGACCTCATATTTTGCCTGAATTATTTTTTCATGTATTGGAACAACTGGAGGGGGTCAGACAATTATAAATCAAAACTTGAAAAATAAGGGCCACCCTAATATATATATATATATACACACACACACACACTCACCTAAAGGATTATTAGGAACCCCTGTTCAATTTCTCATTAATGCAATTATCTAATCAACCAATCACGTGGCAGTTGCTTCAATGCATTTAGTGTTGTGGTCCTGGTCATGACAATCTCCTGAACTCCAAACTGAATGTCAGAATGGGGAAAAAATGTGATAAAGCAAATTTGAGCGTGGCATTGTTGTTGGTGCCAGACGGGCTGGTCTGAGTATTTCACAATCTGCTCAGTTACTGGGATTTTCACGCACAACCATTTCTAGGATTTACAAAGAATGGTGTGAAAAGGGAAAAACATCCAGTATGCGGCAGTCCTGTGGGCGAAAATGCCTTGTTGATTGTAGAGGTCAGAGGAGAATGGGCCGACTAATTCAAGCTGATAGAAGAGCAACTTTGACTGAAATAACCACTCGTTACAACCGAGGTATGCAGCAAAGCATTTGTTAAGCCACAACACGCACAACCTTGAGGCGGATGGCCTACAAAAGCCGAAGACCCCACCAGATACCACTCATCTCCACTACAAATATGAAAAAGAGGCTACAATTTGCAAGAGCTCACCAAAATTGGACAGTTGAAGACTGGAAAATGTTGCCTGGTCTGACGAGTCTCGATTTCTTTTGAGACATTCAGATGGTAGAGTCAGAATTTGGCATAAACAGAATGAGAACATGGATCCATCATGCCTTGTCACCACTGTGCAGGCTGGTGGTGGTGTAATGGTGTGGGGGATGTTTTCTTGGCACACTTTAGGCCCCTTAGTGCCATTTGGGCATCATTTAAATGCCACGGCCTACCTGAGCATTGTTTCTGACCATGTCCATCCCTTTATGGCCACCATGTACCCATCCTCTGATGGCTACTTCCAGCAGGATAATGTACCATGTCACAAAGCTTGAATCATTTCAAATTGGTTTCTTGAACATGACAATGAGTTCACTGTACTAAAATGGCCCCCACAGTCGGGGCTTCGTGCCCTGGATGTGCATCGCACAAATCTCCAACAACTGCAAGATGCTATCCTATCAATATGGGCCAACATTTCTAAAGAATGCTTTCAGCACCTTGTTGAATCAATGCCACATAGAATTAAGGCAGTTCTGAAGGCGAAAGGGGGGCAAACAGTATTAGTATGGTGTTCCTAATAATCCTTTAGGTGAGTCTATATATAAAAACACATTTTTTACCATTATCACACCCCCTGTCAACACTTGTGTGACAAAGTCACAACGTAATGGAGGCAGGGTGAAAGATAGAATGAGAATGATACATTTGAGATGTAACCAAACTAGTTTGCATTGCATGTTCTATTCTAAATTCTATTCTAAATACTGTTGCATAATCTTCACTAATGACTTTGTCTTTTTATTTAGTCAAGTTATATATAAAAAATAACTTCTATCAATAAATATATCAAAAGTGTCACTGGCAAAACCTTGTTATCTTCTATTACCAGTGAAACAAGGAAGTACTCAGATCTTTTACTAAAGTAAAAGTAATAATACCATAATGGAAACATGTTTAATTACTTAAGTACAGTACTTTTACTTAATATTTTAAAGTAGTTACCAAAATGTACTAAACTTGAAACTACTCATTGTGCAAAATGGCCCTATATAAAGTGTTATAATTATATAAATTATTGGAATATTGCTTGATGTTGTAATGTAGCGTTAGAGGCAGAATGGGCTTTAACACAGTCTCTACACTGGACGTTGTTGCTCGCGTCGCAACAGCTGTTTACCCTGGACGCAGCAAAGTGCCCATTACAAAGCAGAACGAGGTATCAGTTTACTGTCGGAGATTTGTCGCTCATGTCGCGCCACACCCAGTGTGAACAACATCACTGATTATAATGGGTTCAACTGTCTTTGTCACATCGTGCCGCTCGCATCTGTTGTCTTGTTCAGGCAGCAGCAGACAAGCAGTCTTAAAAGTAAGTTGCTAACTAGTTAGCAGTGCGGTGGAGTCTGTTGAATGGTGATTTAACGCTATGTTGTCACCAGATGAGACAATATAAAGTAAATAAACAATGTCCTTTTACCCTCACAACAAGCTTATCATACTCGTTTGCTACATTAGCTAGCTAGCCATGTTTCATACCTTGTCAGCGGAGTGGAAGCTAATGTGTGCACGCATCTAACACCGTGTCTGAAGAGACCTCATTACTGAAGTTTGGCTGGTGTCACCACAGTGACCTGGGTCACTGTGGTGATGTGTGCACGCATCTAACACCGTGTCTGAAGAGACCTCATTACTGAAGTTTGGCTGGTGTCACCACAGTGACCTGGGTCGCCAGTACCAAACAATGGAGCACGCTCTGCTGGACAAACTACGTAGTTACACAATTTACAAGCATTTTATCCGCGTTATATGTTCTGTAAAAAAAAGTGTTCATATCGGCGGCATATCTGCGTCATATACGCCGATACCGATGTATCTGCGACACTCTCATACCGGCAGTTCAATTAGTGTTCAATTATTTACTTATGTGGTAAGTAGCTGCATAATAAGCAAAATAATTTCGCAATGAGTGTCTTGTATCACCCTTGACGAGGTTTCTTTTGCAGAACAGTCTGCTGACTGTACATTATCCCTTAGCCTTGCCGTGAGCCCCCAGTTAGGAAACTATTGTGTTAAGGGAATATAGTGAGCATTGATGCTCCTTTGGTTTTGTGGCACATTGTTGGATTTTTTAGGGACCAAATGTTCTAGGGTTTTACAATTGAGACATTAAATTGGCTAACTTCCTGGTGAGTGCCCGAACTACTGAACTAGGGAGCGGTGTTAATTTCGTTAACGAAATCTATGACGAAAAATGTTTGTTGACAACCTATTTTTACCATGACTAAGACGAGACGATGATGAGACGACACAAACATCATTAAACGATAACTGACTATATCAACGTGAAATATGATGATATGTTGATAAAAACAAGAGTGATTTTGGTCAAGTTTTTTTTTTTAAACCATATTTAGTCATTTTGTCTGTTTTCGTCAAATAAAGGAGGAGACAAAATAATAGAGACTGTTTTTATGGTTGCCAGATTTCAAGAATTTAAATTACCCAATCAGAGCTTTTCTGTTAAAATTAACATTTTCTACCCATTGTTTTACTTAATCTTTGGAATCTGGCAACCATGCGCACGCTCTCTACACTGCGTAAGAATAAGGAGTTTCCTTTGTATCTTTTTTATTCAATCAAACATACTCTGTTCGAGAGTAAAACAAATTATTTTGTAATTTAAGAAAATAAAAGATTGCAAAAAGTCTCATTAAGGCTCAAAAATAAAGAAGTTGATAACAAAATGATTTGCAGTGCGTGTAAATCTTTGAAAACCTTTATTTTTCTTTGTGCATTTCGAACACTTTTTCATCACAAACGGGTCTAAATATTTAGCTTGCCAGTCGAAAAGTTTCGCTTGCGAAAAAAGCGGTCTTAGTGGGCGGTCTCGATCAACCAGAATGAAAGGCCCCTTTCTATTGGTCACCCAGGATCGAAATGACAGGTTGACCAGACCCACTACGTTTTCCCGCTGCTGCCCACGCAGTGTGTCCTACATATAAAATAACTACCAAAATGTATGTTGGTAACTGTAGTTTGACAAAGTAATGACTAAAAATGTACACAAATGCAATTACTTTTCGTCGACAAAAATTAATGAAGACAAAAATGACTCAAATGTGAAAATGTCAAAGCATTTTTGTCTGAAGACTAAATTAAAAATGGCTTTCAAAATTAACTGCTATGGAGCTGGAGCTAAACTGAGATTAAGAAAAAAAGGAGAGATACTATGTATTTTACCTCACATCCAGAGAGAGCTTGGCTGGCTTCTGCCGCATAAAACAGCGACTCGACACTAGAAGGGTCGAAGTTTGATTTGATAAACCGGCATGTCTCCTGAGTTAGAGAGGAAAGACAAAATTAGAGACAGTGACAAAGACTAACTAACATTAACCCCCGGTTTCACAGACAAGGCTTAAGCTAGTCCCGGACTAAAATGCATGTCTGAGCTGTTTTAACTGAAAACAACTTGCACTGAGATATCTTAAAATATGTCAGTGCCGTTGCTTTGTCGCAAGATGCACAACAATAAATTTGTTTTCTAAGGCACGTTTATAAAAAACAAATGGTTTAGAAACCGGGCATTTGTATAAGAAAAATTGACATTTCACCAATATGAAAGATTTTTCTTACATCTGCATCCGCAACAAAGATTCCCAACTTGTGAAGTCCAACAACAGAGTAATAAGCAGACTTGAGGTCAGTGAGGGGTTGGCTCAATACAGCCTGAAGTCTAGCCACATCGGTGGGGGTCAGATGATGGGATGGCGTCAAGGTCTGGGTCTCAAAAACCAGGGACAAGACCAGCAAGCTGAAGAAACCTTCAAATGGGTACATGTACAAATGGAATGCAGTTCATTTGATGATGACACATTAGCATTTTAGGGAGACAAGCAAGGAAAGTGATTGGATGCTAGGAAAGCATAAGGTGCATGTTGTGGGTGTGGAAAGAGCTGGGTTGTTTAAGTTTTATTAATATACTTTTATAGAGAATGCCCTCAAAAAGAGCAATTTCTAGCCAATTAAATATTTTACAGCTGAGCCTAACTTGAAAAGTGTATACACTAAAGAAATGTCCATGAATTTTCCAGGCCTAGAAATCACAATATTAAAATCCATCCATCCAGTGCCATCTAGAAACTTGCACTCTGCAAGTGAATACTGTCTTGTGGTGCTGTGCCATCTGAAAGAGGCACTAAATCTCTTTCTCTGACCTTTTCCTGGTCTGTTCATGCTGGTGGAATGACCTGCCCAACTCAACCAGAGCTGCTGAGTCCATTCCATTTTCAAGAAACGGCTGAAGATGCATCTTTTTCTTTTTCGGCAACAGCTAATCCATTAATGCTAACACTTTATCATCTATTCTATATCTATTGTCTTCAACAACAACAAAAAAGTGCATGTACTGAGTTAGATTAAACTGGGAAGGGTAATAGCACTTGCATATTGTTGTCCTATTGTTAGTTTTTCTGCTTCTATTGTTCTCATTTGTAAGTCCCTTTGGATAATAGCATCTACTAAATTAATAAATGTCAACGTAAAATTCCCAGCTAAAACCCAAGAATAAGTGCCCTTATTTAGCTTTTTATTACCCAACAACAAAAGTGAGTACTTTAGAAACTTAAGGGGAGTTTTCCCAGACAGGGTTTAAATTAAGCCAGGAGTAGGCTATCCCATAATCTAGAATAGTTAATCGTGGCTTAAAAAATAGCTTTCTGAAACACAGATTAATTACAGATTACTAACACCTGGACTATGGAGTTCTGTGAACTAAAATAAACCAGATTCATTTAAAACCAACTGCGCTAATCTGAATTTAGCATGATAGAGGTTGCCTATAAAATATGTAATGGACAAAGAAAAGCTTAAAATTGGATGAAACTGAGAAGCCAATCAAAGAAAACAATGACAGCCAAAAAAAGATTGCAATCAAAAACAAAACAAAAAACTTCACTGAACATGAGAAAACTCTTTTAAAGCAAATAGCAAGAAAAATTGCACACATCAGCAGTGGAATCTACGAAGCCCCTAAAGGGACATGGTGAAAGAAAAATGATATAAGATGGGCGAAAAAAAATATTCGTCAATGCTTTTGTTCTCTCACAAATGTTTTGCGCTCCCCTGAGAAAATTTGCATTCGTTGTAAAATATTTTGCGTTCCCTCAAAAATTGTTTATAAAAATAATTTGAGCAAACGGCTTCCTACTCTACCCACTCCAACCAGGATTCGAACCAGGGTCTCCAGCATGGAAGGCTAATGCGCCTCTTGAGGCCAGGGAAGTGAAGCTTACAGGCACACAGATTTTACCTCTGTTACACACACACACACACACACACACACACATATATATATTTATATCACACACACACACACAAGCATACAAATATGTGTGTATGTATCTATTTATGCGTGTGTATATATTGATTTTCACTGACATAGTACAAGTAATACATGCGTCTTCTTTGAAACACAACATTAATCTAAAATTAAACCTGCCTCCTGGTAGGTTTAATTTAAGCCTCAATTTAGGCCTAGAGTAGCTCTAGTCTTCCTCCAGGAAATTAGCTTATTGAACTCAGAACTAGACCAAGTCTAGGAGAACTATTTAAAACCATGACAGACAAAATATTTCTGTTAATCTGGTTTAAAAAGCCATTTTATGGCAGGACTAGACTTAATCTCTGTCCGGGAAGCCGCCCCTAAATATTAAATACCAGAAATGACATGTGTCCACTATAAATGCTACTATATTCAAAAGCTATAGTAGCCTACTATGTTGTTGCTACTGTTAACGAGACTATACATTTCTAATAAAACGTATACAGACTCTGGATAAATACTACGCACAACACTATTTTAAAAATAATATAATATCTTACGTATTAATATCAGAATAAATGAAAGGGCTGATTGAGTGGGTGGCGAAAGCTGCCTGCAAGAACAACTATTCGAATCAATTTTGATCAAATGCATTCATAAAACTGCAAATCAGTAACGCATGACTGTTTACTCATAATATGTTTTAATAAACGTTAATATTAAATATATAATAAAAACGTGCAAAAATGACACTTACCGAGATGGGCCATGTCGCCTAATGCAGCGTCACCAAAAGCTCAAAGAACTTCCGGGACACGCGGAGGAAATCTATTTTACCGGTGTAGGGTGAACTATGCGTTCATGTGATCTAATAAAAATATCCAACATAAAAATAAAAATAAAACAATATTATATGTAATATATACATTATAAATCATGTATTTTATGAAAAATAAACTTCTCACATATTTAAAATGTATGAAACCGGCATTACATTGAGGCGTAAACACCCCTACATACTAGATATGGTGTAAGCCAAGTCATGCAAAAATGAATGAAACGTGAGAGATGTTAATAAATGTAGCCTACTTCTAAAGGTATTTTTATAATCGTGTACGTTAAAATGAACATATTTTAGAAATTATAACGATGATACCGTTTCTGTAAAAATTAAAAAGGACTGTCCCGCACTGAAGGACCGAAGATATGTTGTGCTTTGTGTCTGTTTGTGATTGGCCACTCCGGTAACGTTGCTAGCAGGGCCATAGAGAGAAAGAGTTGCGACCATGGGTTGCGACACGCTCTGATGTCGCAGCTATGGCTGTCACGTGGTTCATGTAAGCCCCAATAGTTCCAAAACACACTGGCTGTCATGTTCTTCTATGGGACAGACAGCAGCAATTACATTATTGAACGGTAAATATAAAATAAAACACACACCCAAGTAGTTTTTCAGCTGTTACTGCATTATTGCATTTAGTTAATGTCAGTTTTGCATTTGGAGAGGCAGGGTGACAACGAAATAGCCTTACTTACTGTATATTACTTAGAAAAGTTTTAGGGTTTTTTTGGAGGGAAAAGCTTAGTGTTCATGTTCGCATGGGTAGTAGCACTGGCTTTAGCGGCTCATCTGATGATGGACATCTCATGATATTTATTTTAGCACTACTGGGCTGTAATTAGGCTATTGATCCATGATCTTGCTTATAAATTCAGCCATTAGGCTACCTACGTGATCACGCAAAGAGGTCTGCAGTGGCGGTCCGTTCAGAATTCCAACCAACATAAAATATAAATAATTACGCTGTGCATGTACAAATGAATGATTTAGGAGGGAAATGGACTGCTCCCATAACGTAGAAAGCAACGACTATAATTGCAGCAATGTTCGTTAAATATTAACTTCATAAAATGAAACCGGAGAGATAGTTAATGAGTGAATTAACTATGTTCCTAAATACGTAGCTAAATAACTGTTAACGGGATTCATTTCAGTATGGCTAATGTACGCCTTCATCCTACCCTAATCATAGACTAAACCATTCAGGGACGTGCACAGGGGGGTTGCTCAGGTTGCCCGGGCAACTGCCCATATGCCCTTCTCGACTCAAGTTGCCCTTCCGAGAAAAAAAAAATCGTACAATGGCTGCAGAATTTCACATAGGCCTAGATACATTTTTTTTTTTTTTTTAAATTCGCAAAGCCTCATTCACTTCCATTCGTGCACCGAACGTGAAAGTCAGTAAGGTAAGGGCAAACTGTTTACGTGGCTGCAGCGCTGCACGCGACCGGTGCGTAAGACCCCACAAATTACTTAAGGCCCCGCCTCCATCTCGTGTCAGTTAATGTGTACAACATCCATGACAAAATGAAGCGAAACTATCCTTCTGGTCACGAAAAGAGGAAGAAGAAAAAACCCATGAGAGTGAATTGCGGGAACAACAATCAGGTAAACTTGTGTTCTCTCCTCTCTAAGTTTGATGTCAGCAAAGTTTGATGTTTTTCGGTCTTGCTAACCTAGCTGGGCAGGCAGTGCATCTCTTGCATCACTTTGTGCCTGACAAAAGTGAGAGTAAAATAAAAAAAATTATTACGTTTGTTTTTGATAAACGACAAAGTGCAACGGTGTTTGTTTACTGCAGCTCGGAAAACATAACCGCGTCGCGTGTGTTGTCGTGCGTTCATATGCGCGTGCACGAAATGAAACTCGCATTTTTCAAGCAGAAATATGTGGAGACCAGCATAGACATCATATAGGTAGACGCCCTATCGACCGCTACTGCCTATTGGCACGGACGAGAATTGGAGCCGCCATCTTAAATCGGTCACCCGCTCCGCTCAGTGTAATCTGAATGGCAGTTGAAATGAGCTGTCAGCGCATTAAATTAATCATATCTCACTGAATACTGAACTGATTTTCACGCGTTTTTTGCTGCAAAGGTCATTCATGTAGCTATGATACAGGACACATGGTTCGGCGTATTTTAATATCCATAGTAGGCTTAACAGTAATATAATATTCTGATATAAGATATAAAGTGACCAGACACATTATGTGTGATGAAGGATATAATGTATTTTATAAATCACACAAACACGAACAGACACACACACACACACACTCTCTCTCTCTCTCTCTCTCTCTCTCTCTCTCTCTCTCTCTCTCTCTCTCTCTCTCTCTCTCTCACACACAGACACAGAACGCAGCCACCGAATCCACCGAACGCAGCCACCTGTAATAAAAATTGAGAAGAAGATTTTCAACGTGTTTGCATCAGAAATTTTTAAAAATTAATTTCGGACAACATTAAGCCTATACCTTTTTTATTGTATGTGGATGTGGGAGGGGAAAATGTCGAGACTAAAGCCCTATTCGGATTAACTTTACAAGGGTAGATGGAGTAAGTTAATAATGTAATTTTACCACAGGACTTCTGTAATATCAATAGCCAAATCGCTTGTGATAAGATATAGGTTATCAATAACACTAGAAGTTGGAGGGCTAACTCAATTTGCGCATCGCTGTCATGCGTGTATTACATTGCTTCCTGATATCTTGTGCGCAAACACAAATAACCTATACAACAGGGCAGTTGAATGCTTATCTGATAACCTAGAAGCTCTTGTAATTATTACTTTAACAGTTAACGTTACCCCACCTCTCCATGCCGGGTGAACACCGGCTGATGCAGTAAGTTAAACAGCATTTCGTAACGATTTCAGTACAGTAATAACAAATATCCTTGCTCCTTCTCGATTATCTGGTAATATTCTATTCACAAAATACAACCAATAGTACAGTAATGTTAAGACTTACTTGTGAAAAGCCCTATTTTCGATGGTCCGGCGATTAGAACAGGAAAATGCTACACAATGCTCTGGCATCTTATCTGCTGCCACGCAACGAAACTAGGAGTATGACCGGTTCAAGATGGCGGCCGCATTTCTCGGTGCTCAGCGGCCAATAGGGCATCTAGTCTCTATATGATATCTATGGAGACCAGACATACTGTACAATACATGCACGTGAATGATGGCACTCCCAATCAAAGTCACATTTATAAAACAAGAAACTGATTATCTAGTCTCAGTGTAGTTAAAAACTCTAAACAACTGCACTAATTATGCAAGATAGAAAGCAATGTATTGACAATTTGACATTGATTGACTATTGATTTATAGGCTATATTGAATTTAAAATGTTGATTAGCTGGACATACTGGTCAATATGGATGCACATCCCTCGGTAAATAATAACCATAAATCAAGAATTGCTTCAACATGCATAATAATAAATAAAAAAAATCATACTGATGCCGAAAATACCCAGGCTGTAGAGAGAACCAAAGTTAATCCCAAAAGCCAAAGCTCAGGGTTATAATTTATTATTTTCTTCTTATTTATGTTTACGTTAATATTCACTTGTTATGTTAACATTCTATAGAAAATACTCTATTCAATAAATATTGTTTGTTTGAACCTCATTCTATTCTATATTGTTGTACTTATTCTTTGACTGTTTTGTTTAAAGGAGGGAGGATTGTATTGGGAGCACTGAAGTGTCAGGTGTGATTGTGTGGCAATGGCAAATGGTTTACATAGCTCACGGCGTCACAGGTCAGGTAGAGGGCCCCTTTTGCTTAGGGCCCCAGGGGGAGTTCAGGATCGGCCCTGGGTTTAGCAGTCGATTCTGTTGCCTACCGGAATTCCTGTTCCCTTTACGCAATCATACCTCAAATCATGCGTAGTTGCCCGTAGCCTACCATCAGAACTGAATACGAGCAAGAAGCACAACTGAATGTAGGGGAAGCCCTTTTTTCAGGTCAGAGCAACTGCCCCTCATAATTCCTGTGCACGTCCCTGGTGATCAAAGTGCTCGTTGCCGCAGCGATCAGTGCCGCAGATACCGCGTTCTGTTGTGGCTCGCGCGGTGCACGGTCTTCACTCGGACGCGCGCTTCAATCCGTTGGGAGACTCCCTATTCGTTCCGGTGAAGGGGAACTCATGTTGCCACTGCCAAGCTCCACTCTGCTGTTGTGTGCCCGTGCGCCACGCATGCAGGTGGGAAAAAGTCGCGCGAGTAATTTGCGTCACGTGATCGGCTTTTTTGATAGGCGCTTTTGGGGTTCGCCGATCAATCTATTTTTAGCCAATATCGGCCGATCATGATCGGCGTCGGATCAATCGGAGCATCCCTAAATATAACATTGTCAGTTAAAGTAACAAACAAAACAGCATAAACTTCATTGCATTTTCCAACTAGTATGTTATTAATTATTAGGTGTTCAAGCACGAAGTGCTGAAAACCTATTGTAATTGTACTGATTTTTATTATTAGGTGTTCAAGCACGAAGTGCTGAAAACCTATTGTATTTGTACTGATTTTTATTAGGTGTTCAAGCACGAAGTGCTGAAAACCTATTGTTTTTGTACTGATTTTTATTATTATTAGGTGTTCAAGCACGAAGTTCTGAAAACCTATTGTAATTGTACTGATTTTTTAGGTGTTCAAGCACGAAGTGCTGAAAACCTATTGTAATTGTACTGATTTTTATTATTAGGTGTTCAAGCACGAAGTGCTGAAAACCTATTGTAATTTTACTGATTTTTATTATTAGGTGTTCAAGCACGAAGTGCTGAAAACCTATTGTTTTTGTACTGATTTTTAGGTGTTCAAGCACGAAGTGCTGAAAAACTATTGTTTTTGTACTGATTTTTATTATTATTATTATTAGGTGTTCAAGCACGAAGTGCTGAAAACGTCTCAGGTTACGTATGTAACCCTGGTTCCCTGATAGGGAACGAGACGCTGCGTTTGAGACGCGGTGGGAACGCTCTGTGTGATTACGTCGTGAAGCACGTGTAAAATCAGTCCAATGGAAGCCCGCTACGACATAGGTGACGTCATAGACCAGGAAACTATAAAGCAACCCTGAAATCAGACCGCGATAGCTTCTGAAAAACCTGAAGCAAGTCGATCAGGGCATGCAGGAAGTATGGCAGGCAAACGCAGCGTCTCGTTCCCTATCAGGGAACCAGGGTTACATACGTAACCTGAGACGTTCCCTTTCAAGGGAACTCGAGCTGCGTTTGAGACGCGGTGGGAACCCTATACCCACTACGCCATAGTGACAAATGCCCGTTCTGTGTGAGGTCCTGCGCACACTAAGAAGCAAGCAACCTCGCCCCAGGAGTGGAGAGGTCAAGGTCATAAAACCTGACAAATGTATGCGGAGAGGACCATCCTGCCGCATTACACACGTCAAGAAGGGAAACTCCCGAAATTAAGGCCATAGAGGCCGCCATACTCCGAGTAGAATGGGCCCGCACAGCCATAGGTGAAGGCTGTCCGGCCGCTTCCTAAGCCAATGAAATAGCCTCGACTATCCATTTACTCATAACCTGCTTAGATGCAGGGCATCCTCTCTTGAGTGACCCAAAACAAACAAATAGTTGATCAGATTTACGCCACAGGGCAGCTCTGTGAACGTAGGCATCTAAAGCCCGGACTGGACATAACAGGTTCAGCTGTTCCTGGTCAGGGGTATTAAAGGGTGGAGGATAGAAGGCCTGCAGCACTATTGGGCCCCCAACATTCAGTGGGACCTTAGGAATATAACCCGGCCTGGGGTAGAGAAATGCCTTCACCATACCAGGTGCAAATTCCAGACATGAAGGAGCAACCGACAAAGCATGTAAATCACCAATTCTCTTGATAGATGAGATAGCAAGGAGAAATAAAGTCTTTAGAGTGAGGAACTTTTCAGAAACCTCCTCGATGGGCTCGAAGGGAGCTAAAGCCAGACCCTCGAGTACAATGGCCAAGTCCCAAGCCGGTGCTCTAGCGTGCAGTGCAGGTCTCAACCTCAATGTACCACGGAGAAAGCGAGTAATTAGAGGGTTTCTCCCAATAGAAGTACCCCCCAGAGGGGTGTGGTAGGCAGATATAGCCGCCACGTAAACCTTTAGGGTGGAAGGAGATAACCTGGCCGAGAAACGGTCTTGCAGAAAATCAAGAACTGAACCAACAGGGCAGTTAACAGGATCTAACTGACGTTCAACACACCACGTGGTGAAAAGTTTCCATTTTAGCGCATACAGCCTTCTCGTGGAAGGAGCTCTGGATTGAAGAATGGTTTCTACAAAATCGGTCGAAAGACCGGTCTCCCTGAGCCTGGCCCCCTCAGAGGCCAGGCCCACAGTTTCCACAACTCCGGCCGAGGGTGAAATATCGTGCCCCCGGCCTGAGACAGGAGGTCCACCCTGATTGGGATCTCCAAGGGGGAGCCGTCCAGAAGAGACACAAAGTCCGAGAACCAAACTCGGGTCGGCCAATAAGGGGCTACTAGAAGCAGACAAGCCCCTTCTCGGCGAACCCTCTCCAGAACCCCCGGAAGCAAAGATATCGGGGGAAAGGCGTACAGGTGCAGCCTCGGCCACACCTGCACCATAGCATCCAGACCGAGAGGAGGTGGGTGCGTTAGAGAGAACCACATGGGACAATGGGTTGAATCTGATGATGCGAAAAGGTCTACCTGAGCACGACCGAACCTTGCCCACAGGAACTCCACCACTTCTGGGTGAAGTCTCCACTCCCCGGGCCTCAGCCCCTGTCTCGACAGAATATCTGCTCCCGCATTCTGACGCCCCGGAATATATACCGCCTTGAGCGACAGTAACTTCCCCTGGGCCCATAGGAAGATCTGATGGGCCAATTTGCAAAGGTGACGTAACCTCAGACCCCCCTGATGGTTGATATAGGAGACCACCGAAGTGTTGTCTTTGCGGACCAACACGTGATGGCCTCTCAGGTCTGGCAGGAAATATTTGAGTGCTAGAAATACCGCCATCAACTCTAAACGATTTATGTGCCAGGAACATTGATGGTCCTGCCACAGACCTTGCGCCGAGCGGCCACTCATGACCGCCCCCCATCCCGTGAGGGAAGCATCCGTCGAAAGCGTGACGCGTCGACAAGGACCCCCCAACACTGGGCACTGGGCGAGGAACCAAGGTTTCTTCCACAAGGCCAAGTCACGAAGGCATAGCCGCGTGACCTTGATCTTGCGGAACGGATTTCCCCTCGGAGAAAACCCCTTGGTCCTAAGCCACCACTGCAGGGGTCTCATGTACAGAAAGCCAAAAGTAATAACGTTGGACGCAGCTGCCATGAGACCCAACAGTCTCTGAAACTGTTTCACAGTGAGTGACTGGCCTAGTTTCACATTCTTTGCGGCTGTGAGAATCGCAGAAATACGAGCAGGAGACAGGCGTGCCTGCATTGTGGTCGAATCCCAAATTACACCTAGAAAAGTGGTCCTCTGAGCAGGGAGGAGCACACTCTTTTTGGTGTTTAGCCGCAACCCCAAACTCTTTATGTGGGACAGAACAGCATCTCGATGCTGAACTGCCACCTGCTCTGACTGAGCTAAAATCAACCAATCGTCGATGTAATTTAATACGCGGATGCCCTGGAGTCTCAACGGAGCCAGAGCTGCATCCACGCATTTTGTAAAAGTGCGGGGAGATAAACCTAGGCCAAATGGAAGAACCCGATATTGGTATGCTTCGCCCCCGAAAGCGAACCTCAGGAACCTCCTGTGATGAGGATGGATGGAAATATGGAAGTACGCGTCCTTCAAGTCTATTGTGACAAACCAGTCCTCGGACTGAATCTGTGATACAATCTGTTTGAGTGTAAGCATTCTGAACTTGAGTTTCTGAACCCTGCTGTTTAACTGGCGCAGGTCTAGAATAGGACGCAGCCCTCCATCCTTCTTTGGAACAATGAAGTAACGGCTGTAAAACCCTGACTCTCTGCTGGGAGGAGAAACCCTTTTTATAGCTCCCTTTCAAAGAAGTGTCAGTACTTCTTGCTCCATTACCAGAGCCTGCTGTGAGTCCACCACCGTGGGGAGGACTCCTTGAAATCTGGGCGGACGAGAACCGAGCTGAATTCTGTAACCCTTTTCTATTATGTGCAGGACCCATAGAGAAATATTTGGCAGAAGTTTCCACGCTGCCAGAAATTCCGATAAGGGAACCAGTCTCTCGAGACTGGCCTCTGGATTTGATTGAACAACCATTTCGGTGCCCTGAAGCGGCGAACCGGCAGGGAACAACCGAACTGACCATTCTACAACCCTCCTCAGAGGATTGCATGGGGACGCTGACACCTCGACGCCCTGAAGCGGCGAACCGGCAGGGAACAACCGAACTGGCAGCGCTGCGACCCTCCTTAGAGAGTCGCACCCCAGAGGGCGCCGTTAGGAGAAACGATTTCTCAAAAACGTCCCTCCTTTTTTTTTTTTTTTTTTTTTTTTTTCATTCGACAGGACTTCTTGTCTAAGCTTTATTAGAGATGACGACAGTCCTCAGATCTTGCCTACCTCTAACTAGCTTAGTTCCTACGACCCTCCTCGGAGGATCCTAGGAAAAAGCAGGCACCTCGGCACCCTGAAACGGCGAACCGGCAGGGAGACCGTACTGACTGCGCTACGACCCTCCTCGGAGGATCGTATGGGGACGCTGACACCTCGGTGCCCTGAACGGCGAACTGGCAGGGAACAACCGAACTGGCAGCGCTGCGACCCTCCTCAGAGAGTCGCACCCCGGAGGGCGCCGAGGAGAAACGATTTCTCAAAACCGTCCCTACCCCGGAGGGGACCACCCTTAGAAGCCTGATAGCCTCGGCATCAGGTCTTCTTCTTTGTACTCTATGCCAGTTTCAGGAACATAGATTGGTGAGGAAGAAACCTCTGGAACGCCGCTGAAAGGTTTAGTTTTCTTGAAAGCGTAGCGTCCAGAAGAACAGACATTTTTATCTTTCTTTTTCTTTATTTTTATATCAGAAAAACGTATACATATAAACACACACATATATATAAATATATATATATATATATATATTCTCGAATAGAGTCAATGCTGACATCCTCACATTCATCTATGTCCTTAAATACTTTACCCACCAGTACTGCCTAATAAAATTTATTTATTATTAAAGATGGCTGGTGGGTAACGTCGGGGTTAAAAATGATGACGCCGACTCGGGAGAGAGAAAGCTCGCAAGCGTCTCTATAATCCAAGGCACTGTCATACCATGATACTTAATACCCATAACATTACTCTAGTTAGACGTTTGGGTATTAAACACATAAAATAGAAACCGGTTTATTCCACGATCTCGACACCTCAGTGTGGAGATAGGGAAAAACCAGTAGTCCCCGACGAGGAGGCTGAGATACAGAGTTTTCCTGTTTTTTTAGATATATTTCATCTAATAAACTCTTTTTATTTTCACTCTCATAATGTTCAGCTGTCCAGTAAATATTTAACTAGCAACAGCATTAGAAAAGCCTCCTTTTAAAAGCTCCTCTTTATTCAACAGAGTTATGAGCTGCCTATTTATTGAAAAATCAAACATCTGCCTTTTTCTTAATATTTTGATTTGTTTTGTTCACTTTTTCTTAACAAAACACTAACGATACCAATTCCTCAGAACTGGAAATCGCAGCACACTGGATCTGCAGGTGAAAGCTGAGATAGGGCGGGGCCCGTCCCAACCCATGCTGTCAGATCCGATTACGAACCCCAAAATGCGAGTCGCCGCCGTGTCTAGGCAACAGCGGGACCCGCGCGGGGAGCGCAAACCGTACCGTCCTCCTCAAAGTACGATCGGCGAGAGCGGAGCGTATTCATAGATTGGACTCATACAATGCTCACAATCAGCCCCCTCGAGGACTGACTGAGCATGCTCCACTCCCAAACAAGCAACACAAAGCTGATGTGTGTGTGTCCACCCGTATATAGCGAGGGCAGGGAACAACACACCGTCTATAATCTTGCTTGCTCGCCATAATAATGATAGATATATTGGGCTTGACAGACAACAATAAATAGACAAGGACAGATATACAGAGAGCGCTTGCTGAAGGTGCAGAAGCTATCGCTGTCTGATTTCAGGGTTGCTTTATAGTTTCCTGGTCTATGACGTCACCTATGTCGTAGCGGGCTTCCATTGGACTGATTTTAGACGTGCTTCATGACGTAATCACGCAGAGCGTTCCCACCGCGTCTCAAACGCAGCTCGAGTTCCCTTGAAAGGGAACCTATTGTAATTGTACTGATTTTTACAGGGTTCGTACAAGGTGCTTAAAGTGCTTGAAGTACTTGAATTTGACTTTTTGAAATTTAAGTCCTGGAAAACCCTTGAAAACAGACATATTTTTGAAGAGGTACTTGAAAAGTTCTTGAATTATTAAAAATAGGGATGCACCGATACCGAGCTCATGTAAAAATACTCCGAATCCAACAACCGATAGGCCTACCAGGCAGCGTGTGTATAGTAACAGCTGTGGTGCGCGAGCTGATCAGAGGAAACCGCGCAGTGGATTGAGCGCGCAGGGCACAGACGCGCGAGCTGGTCGAGCACATCCCTTTAAACAGACATCAGTGGAAGGTGTGTAGTTCATTCGGATGTCAATGGCAAAGAAAATAAAACGAGGCATGTAGCTTATTATTAACGTTAACTGACGAGAGAGCGCAGTTCTGTTGAATGCTCTTGATTGCTGATCGTTCACTCAGCGTATTATTTGGATGAAAACTAACTCGTATATGTAAGTAAAGTAAAACATGAACTGTTATCTGATTTGTGTATAACGAGTGATTACCTACATTATTACTGGACGTTTGCAGTCAAGAAGTTCCATGAACGCAAACATCAGCGCGCGCCCCCGCAAACCAGCGTCTCCGCGCGCGAATACTGAATTAAATTGTCTTTCACGTCTTGCGCTTGTACAACTTTTGTGTTGTGATTCACACAAAATTATGTAAAAACGGCCATCTTGGCGAGTATCCTAGTAAACAAAGTCAGTTATATCTCAAGTGAAGTAGCCATGTTCAAATGGGGTCCGTGCGTTCGGTCTTAAAGGGGCAGTTTAACAAACCCACTGCTGTTTTAATGTTAATCAAACAATGGACAAATAAATTACTCACTGCTCTTGACTAAATAGGCTGCACTTTTCAGCTTTACAAAAAGATACATCTACGTATATTTAATTTATCCAGTAATGAATATGCAATTTTTTCACATTTTATTACTTTATTCAAATTTCTGTACTAGATCTACCCGAAAAACTCAAAAAACACTGTTTATTTCATTTGTAGCCTATCTTTGTTCTATTGTATCTATTTGTAAGTTGATTATTCGTTCTTATTTTGTTGCTGACTGCTTAATAATTTTTTTAATTCACATTAATTAGGCTGGCAGTTTTTGTTGTAGTATTAAAATTAGATTAAATAATTGATATTTCACTGGTGTCTAAACATTTGTACCACTGACCCAATCCTTTACTAAGTATGTGCTGTGCTATTCAATGAAAGATACAATATGATAGAGCAATAGAACGTACAGTAACTGAAGCTGTCACGATACAAAAGGGGAGAGAGAACTCAAATGCAGCATAAGGATTTATTTAACAAAAGAAAACAAAACACAAAGCAAAAACCCACAAGGGGGAAAAAACATAATCGAAGAAACATGAACAAAAACTGAATCAAAACAAACACTGACTAGAAACACGTAGACCAAACCAGGACACATCTGACAATGAACCGACAAAGACTGCAAATAAGAGGAGACTTAAAAAGGGAACAAATCAAGAGGGGACAGGTGGAACAACTAAAACACTAATCAGATAACGAGGGGGAGGGATCAACAATCAAATCAGCACATGGCACAACATAACAAACACCCATGTGCAACACAAGACAGGACAGGCATGTGACAGAAGCTCATACAAATAAAACAATTAACAGGCTTAATTAAGCATGAAAATAATTGAAAGAAATATATATTTGATGAACAAATTAAGCCAACTAATATGATTTATATTCTTTTGGTTCATCTACTAATACATTTAAAAATTACAAATGCAGTGCAAATTCAGGGATCGGTTACGGTATCGGTATCTCGTTCTGCAAAAAGTGTTTTTTTTTTGTTGAAAAAATAAAATAGTTTCACGCTAAATCAATGCTGCAGCCCGTCTGAGATATAGAGCTATTTCTTATGGCTATGAGCATGATATCAAGTATATAATACAACTTTCATTCTTCAGGTCAATCATATATATTAATGGAAAAAAATTCAGTTTCAATATCCTTTCAATGGTTAAGGGGATTTCCCATGCCTGACAGCGCTTGTCAATGGATTGACCTCTATGAAGTGAAACATCAGATACCATATGTTTAATTTGAGTAAAAAAATAAAATGAAATAAATAAAAATAATAATAAAGATATTGTTTGATAAGTGCCGATTGAAGTCCTTGAAATCCAAAAAAGTAGTGCTTGAAAAGTCCTTGAAAGTCCTGGAATTTCATTTGACAGAATCTGTACGAACCCTGTTTTTATTATTAGGTGTTCAAGCACGAAGTGCTGAAAACCTATTGTAATTGTACAGATTTTTAGGTGTTCAAGCACGAAGTGCTGAAAACCTATTGTAATTGTACTGATTTTTATTATTATTAGGTGTTCAAGCACGAAGTGCTGAAAACCTATTGTAATTGTACTGATTTTTAGGTGTTCAAGCACGAAGTGCTGAAAACCTATTGTATTTGTGCTGATTTTTATTATTAGGTGTTCAAGCACGAAGTGCTGAAAACCTATTGTAATTGTACTGATTTTTATTAGGTGTTCAAGCACGAAGTGCCGTAAGGCCTAGAGACTTGAAACTCGGCCAGATGGTAGGCCATACTTTTGGGGAGAAACTATCAGAGTATGACCCCGATTGGCCCATAGGTGGCGCTACGGCAACCAAAAGTACTAAATTGCTAATAACTCCTAGACCGTTGGGCCTGGCCTCATGCTTTTACACCACTGTGATCCTTGGCTCAAGACGAACAAGATGTATGTCTCAGATTTCAATTTGGGCCTAAAAAAATCTTTTTACGTCCAATTTTGTCCAAAACCTGCTTTTGCGAACTAGTCCCTGGTTTTTCGCCCGATCGGAACCAGACCAGTCTAGGACAATTCTCTGGAATCTCTAGATCAATAATTATCGAAAAAAAGTTGAAATTTTGCAATTGGGTGGCTGTAACAGGGTCATTTAGAAAAAGGGGCGGGGCAAAATACACTCAAAAGCCTATAAATCATAAATAAAAACTCAGAACTTCACAAAAATTGATGAGCGTATGTGTCATAACATGGTGAAGAAGCATGCAAAGTTTCATGGAGATCGGACCATAGGTGGCGCTATAACTGTCAAAAAGGTCTCATACTTATTAGGTGTTCAAGCACTTTAGTGCTGAAAACCTATTGTATTTCCTATTTGAAAAAAAAAAATTGCCCTAAAACGCATCGTGCAGCCCAAACCGTAAGGCCTAGAGACTTGAAACTCGGCCAGATGGTAGGCCATACTTTTGGGGAGAATCTATCAGAGTATGACCCCGATTGGCCCATAGGTGGCGCTACGGCAACCAAAAGTACTAAATTGCTAATAACTCCTAGACAGTTGGCCCTGGTCTCATGCTTTTTACACCACTGTGATCCTTGGCTCAAGACGAACAAGATGTATGTCTCAGATTTCAATTTGGGCCTAAAATTTTTTTTTTACGTCCAATTTTGTCCAAAACCTACTTTTGCGAACTAGTCCCTGGTTTTTCGCCCGATCGGAACCAGACCAGTCTAGGACAATTCTCTGGAATCTCTAGATCAATAATTATCGAAAAAAAGTTGAAATTTTGCAATTGGGTGGCTGTAACAGGGTCATTTAGAAAAAGGGGCGGGGCAAAATACACTCAAAAGCCTATAAATCATAAATAAAAGCTCAGAACTTCACAAAAATTGATGAGCGTATGTGTCATAACATGGTGAAGAAGCATGCAAAGTTTCATGGAGATCGGACCATAGGTGGCGCTATAACTGTCAAAAAGGTCTCATTCTTATTAGGTGTTCAAGCACTTTAGTGCTGAAAACCTGTTGTATTTCCTATTTGAAAAAAAAAAAATTGCCCTAAAACGCATCGTGCAGCCCAAACCGTAAGGCCTAGAGACTTGAAACTCGGCCAGATGGTAGGCCATACTTTTGGGGAGAACCTATCAGAGTATGACCCCGATTGGCCCATAGGTGGCGCTACGGCAACCAAAAGTACTAAATTGCTAATAACTCCTAGACCGTTGGGCCTGGCCTCATGCTTTTACACCACTGTGATCCTTGGCTCAAGACGAACAAGATGTATGTCTCAGATTTCAATTTGGGCCTAAAATTTTTTTTTTACGTCCAATTTTGTCCAAAACCTACTTTTGCGAACTAGTCCCTGGTTTTTCGCCCGATCGGAACCAGACCAGTCTAGGACAATTCTCTGGAATCTCTAGATCAATAATTATCGAAAAAAAGTTGAAATTTTGCAATTGGGTGGCTGTAACAGGGTCATTTAGAAAAAGGGGCGGGGCAAAATACACTCAAAAGCCTATAAATCATAAATAAAAGCTCAGAACTTCACAAAAATTGATGAGCGTATGTGTCATAACATGGTGAAGAAGCATGCAAAGTTTCATGGAGATCGGACCATAGGTGGCGCTATAACTGTCAAAAAGGTCTCATTCTTATTAGGTGTTCAAGCACTTTAGTGCTGAAAACCTGTTGTATTTCCTATTTGAAAAAAAAAAAATTGCCCTAAAACGCATCGTGCAGCCCAAACCGTAAGGCCTAGAGACTTGAAACTCGGCCAGATGGTAGGCCATACTTTTGGGGAGAACCTATCAGAGTATGACCCCGATTGGCCCATAGGTGGCGCTACGGCAACCAAAAGTACTAAATTGCTAATAACTCCTAGACCGTTGGGCCTGGCCTCATGCTTTTACACCACTGTGATCCTTGGCTCAAGACGAACAAGATGTATGTCTCAGATTTCAATTTGGGCCTAAAAAAATCTTTTTACGTCCAATTTTGTCCAAAACCTGCTTTTGCGAACTAGTCCCTGGTTTTTCGCCCGATCGGAACCAGACCAGTCTAGGACAATTCTCTGGAATCTCTAGATCAATAATTATCGAAAAAAAGTTGAAATTTTGCAATTGGGTGGCTGTAACAGGGTCATTTAGAAAAAGGGGCGGGGCAAAATACACTCAAAAGCCTATAAATCATAAATAAAAACTCAGAACTTCACAAAAATTGATGAGCGTATGTGTCATAACATGGTGAAGAAGCATGCAAAGTTTCATAGAGATCGGACCATAGGTGGCACTATAACTGTCAAAAAGGTCTCATTCTTATTAGGTGTTCAAGCACTTTAGTGCTGAAAACCTATTGTATTTCCTATTTGAAAAAAAAAATTGCCCTAAAACGCATCGTGCAGCCCAAACCGTAAGGCCTAGAGACTTGAAACTCGGCCAGATGGTAGGCCATACTTTTGGGGAGAACCTATCAGAGTATGACCCCGATTGGCCCATAGGTGGCGCTACGGCAACCAAAAGTACTAAATTGCTAATAACTCCTAGACCGTTGGGCCTGGCCTCATGCTTTTACACCACTGTGATCCTTGGCTCAAGACGAACAAGATGTATGTCTCAGATTTCAATTTGGGCCTAAAAAATTTTTTTTACGTCCAATTTTAACCAAAACCTACTTTTGCGAACTAGTCCCTGGTTTTTCGCCCGATCGGAACCAGACCAGTCTAGGACAAATCTCTGGAATCTCTAGATCAATAATTATCGAAAAAAAGTTGAAATTTTGCAATTGGGTGGCTGTAACAGGGTCATTTAGAAAAAGGGGCGGGGCTAAATACACTCAAAAGCCTATAAATCATAAATGAGCAAATTTTGAAAAAAAAAATTGCCCTAAAACGCATCGGGCAGCCCAAACCGTAAGGCCTAGAGACTTGAAACTCGGCCAGATGGTAGGCCATACTTTTGGGGAGAAACTATCAGAGTATGACCCCGATTGGCCCATAGGTGGCGCTACGGCAACCAAAAGTACTAAATTGCTAATAACTCCTAGACCGTTGGGCCTGGCCTCATGCTTTTACACCACTGAGATCCTTGGCTCAAGACGAACAAGATGTATGTCTCAGATTTCAATTTGGGCCTAAAAAAATCTTTTTACGTCCAATTTTGTCCAAAACCTGCTTTTGCGAACTAGTCCCTGGTTTTTCGCCCGATCGGAACCAGACCAGTCTAGGACAATTCTCTGGAATCTCTAGATCAATAATTATCGAAAAAAAGTTGAAATTTTGCAATTGGGTGGCTGTAACAGGGTCATTTAGAAAAAGGGGCGGGGCAAAATACACTCAAAAGCCTATAAATCATAAATAAAAACTCAGAACTTCACAAAAATTGATGAGCGTATGTGTCATAACATGGTGAAGAAGCATGCAAAGTTTCATAGAGATCGGACCATAGGTGGCACTATAACTGTCAAAAAGGTCTCATTCTTATTAGGTGTTCAAGCACTTTAGTGCTGAAAACCTATTGTATTTCCTATTTGAAAAAAAAAATTGCCCTAAAACGCATCGTGCAGCCCAAACCGTAAGGCCTAGAGACTTGAAACTCGGCCAGATGGTAGGCCATACTTTTGGGGAGAACCTATCAGAGTATGACCCCGATTGGCCCATAGGTGGCGCTACGGCAACCAAAAGTACTAAATTGCTAATAACTCCTAGACCGTTGGGCCTGGCCTCATGCTTTTACACCACTGTGATCCTTGGCTCAAGACGAACAAGATGTATGTCTCAGATTTCAATTTGGGCCTAAAAAATTTTTTTTACGTCCAATTTTAACCAAAACCTACTTTTGCGAACTAGTCCCTGGTTTTTCGCCCGATCGGAACCAGACCAGTCTAGGACAAATCTCTGGAATCTCTAGATCAATAATTATCGAAAAAAAGTTGAAATTTTGCAATTGGGTGGCTGTAACAGGGTCATTTAGAAAAAGGGGCGGGGCTAAATACACTCAAAAGCCTATAAATCATAAATGAGCAAATTTTGAAAAAAAAAATTGCCCTAAAACGCATCGGGCAGCCCAAACCGTAAGGCCTAGAGACTTGAAACTCGGCCAGATGGTAGGCCATACTTTTGGGGAGAAACTATCAGAGTATGACCTCGATTGGCCCATAGGTGGCGCTACAGCAACCAAAAGTACTAAATTGCGAATAACTCATAGACCGTTGGCCCTGGCCTCATGCTTTTTACACCACTGTGATCCTTGGCTCAAGACGAACAAGATGTATGTCTCAGATTTCAATTTGGGCCTAAAAAAAAATGTTACGTCCAATTTTGTCCAAAACCTACTTTTGCGAACTAGTCCCTGGTTTTTCGCCCGATCGGAACCAGACCAGTCTAGGACAATTCTCTGGAATCTCTAGATCAATAATTATCGAAAAAAAGTTGAAATTTTGCAATTGGGTGGCTGTAACAGGGTCATTTAGAAAAAGGGGCGGGGCTAAATACACTCAAAAGCCTATAAATCATAAATAAAAACTCAGAACTTCACAAAAATTGATGAGCATATGTGTCATAACATGGTAAAGAAGCATGCA
This sequence comes from Siphateles boraxobius, assembly GCF_051911475.1. Lineage (NCBI taxonomy): Eukaryota > Metazoa > Chordata > Actinopteri > Cypriniformes > Leuciscidae > Siphateles > Siphateles boraxobius. Next base: position 12,120,906 of record NW_027509141.1, on the reverse strand, counting down.
AAGTTTCATGGAGATCGGACCATAGGTGGCGCTATAACTGTTAAAAAGCTTCAAAACCATGTATTTCCTGTGGTAAATTTCCTGTATTGGCTGTAAATGGTTTTTTCCATCTATGATCATATAATGTTCATATCATAATGTTCAAAATCAGTGCAGTACAATACTCTGGACTCTCTAGATCAATAATTATCAGAAAACGTTGAACTTCTGCATTTGGATGACTTCAATAGGGTCACTTCAAAATGTGGCCTTGACCAAGTGTCCATGAAAGCCTATATCTCTTCAATGAATGCTCACATCTTCTTAAAAACAAGTCAGAACATGTAACTCTAAATAAGCATGACAATTTTCAGACAAATTGGAGCAAATATGCCTTTTAAACAGTTAAAAAGGTGAAAATGATATGAACATAATGGCATATTAAGCCAATAAGTGGTATTCTACTGCCCCCTGCTGTTTAAAATAGTCATTTTGTCATGCTACTAACTAATATAATTCTATAATTCTTATTTAGACTTTATAAAATCACTATTTTAACATTTACACTCACATTTAGTCAAAATTCATCTATTGAAGTATTGCTACTGACTATTGTGGCACATTGAGAAATGTGAATCCTGAAGGAGACTTGCAGTAAACATTTTTTTCCATCACATAGTTCAAATGTCTGTATCTACAACAGAATGTGTGCGTGTAGTCCTATATTTCTGAATAAATGCTGAATAATCGGATTAATAGATTACAAAGACATTATGTGAAATGCTTATAGACCATCAAAGTATATTTTCATAATGACACATCCCAATAGCATTGAAAAAAACAACAACAACCTTTGTATGTGTGTGTGTGTGTGTGTGTGTGTGTGTGTGTGTGTGTGTGTGTGTGTGTGTGTGTGTAAGCATATGTCTACATATGAGTGCAAAAGCACATGTGAAAACCTTTTATTAATAAGTATAATGGCCAGCAGATGGCAGTAGAAGACCACTTATTGGCTCACTTTCATTTTGACAGAACTTATTTTCAACTGTATTCTGCACTAAAGCAAACCTGTTTTTCCATGTTAACTATTATAAGACAATCATTTTTTTATCAAAGTGTGTCACTTCATTGCTATTGACACTTCACATCAATGCTAGCAATGTGGTAAATCATGGTAAATCACAATAGAAACCATGTTCCCATGTAACATGTACATGTAACCATGTAAATCATAGTAAATAATACTATTACATGGTGTATCATGGCAAATAATGCTAGAAATGTGATGAATCATGGTAAATCATGCTTCAATCCTGGTAAATCATTCTAGAATGTGGTATATCATGATAAATCATCCAATAACATGGTAAATCGTGGTAAACTGGCAAATCATGCTAGAATCATATTAAACCATACTGGAATGTGTTCAATTGTGGTAAGCCATGCTAGAACAGGGTAAAGCATGGTGAATCATACTGGAACTTGGTATGTCATGGTAAACTATGGTAAATTATGCTAGATTCATAGTAAATCATACTGGAACATGGTAAATCATGCTAAAACATGGTCTATCCAATCTATGATGGGATTTATGGTTAAATGCTTGCTACATAAAACTTAATGTCTTTTGATGCTTGTGTGGTTAAAAATCTTAAATGCCTTAACTGCGGTGGTGATGGCGCAGTGGATAAGACACATGCCTTTGGTGTGAGAGACCCGGGTTCGAATCCACTGTGAGACACCAATGTGTCCCTGAGCAAGACACTTAACCCCTAGTTGCTCCAGAGGCATGCGACCTCTGAAATATAGCAATTGTAAGTCGCTTTGGTTAATGGCGTCAGATAAATGTAAATGTACAGACACACACAATTCATTTATTAAAATGGGTTAGGGTTATGTGTGTGTATATATGCATATTTTTCAAAATGTGTGTTTGTCAAAATATATATACATTCACAATTAATATATTATGTGTATGGATTAAGGTTAGTAATGTGTGATTGAAATATATATATATGTACTGTACACAGTACATTGTATACATGTATTTGTGTGTGTTTTCTAATGAATGGTTTCAGGGACGTGCAAAGGAATTATGAGGGGCAGTTGCTCTGACCTGAAAAAAGGGCTTCCCCTACATTCAGTTGTGCTTCTTGCTCGTATTCAGTTCTGATGGTAGGCTACGGGCAACTACGCATGATTTGAGGTATGATTGCGTAAAGGGAACAGGAATTCCGGTAGGCAACAGAATCGACTGCTAAACCCAGGGCCGATCCTGAACTCCCCCTGGGGCCCTAAGCAAAAGGGGCCCTCTACCTGACCTGTGACGCCGTGAGCTATGTAAACCATTTGCCATTGCCACACAATCACACCTGACACTTTAGTGCTCCCAATACAATCCTCCCTCCTTTAAACAAAACAGTCAAAGAATAAGTACAACAATATAGAATAGAATGAGGTTCAAACAAACAATATTTATTGAATAGAGTATTTTCTATAGAATGTTAACATAACAAGTGAATATTAACGTAAACATAAATAAGAAGAAAATAATAAATTATAACCCTGAGCTTTGGCTTTTGGGATTAACTTTGGTTCTCTCTACAGCCTGGGTATTTTTGGCATCAGTATGATTTTTTTTTTGAAAAATGATTTTTTCTTGATTTATGGTTATTATTTACAGAGGGATGTGCATCCATATTGACCAGTATGTCCAGCTAATCAACATTTTAAATTCAATATAGCCTATAAATCAATAGTCAATCAATGTCAAATTGTCAATACATTGCTTTCTATCTTGCATAATTAGTGCAGTTGTTTAGAGTTTTTAACTACACTGAGACTAGATAATCAGTTTCTTGTTTTATAAATGTGACTTTGATTGGGAGTGCCATCATTCACGTGCATGTATTGTACAGTATGTCTGGTCTCCACATATTTCTGCTTGAAAAATGCGAGTTTCATTTCGTGCACGCGCATATGAACGCACGATAACACACGCGACGCGGTTATGTTTTCCGAGCTGCAGTAAACAAACACCGTTGCACTTTGTCGTTTATCAAAAACAAACGTAATAATTTTTTTTATTTTACTCTCACTTTTGTCAGGCACAAAGTGATGCAAGAGATGCACTGCCTGCCCAGCTAGGTTAGCAAGACCGAAAAACATCAAACTTTGCTGACATCAAACTTAGAGAGGAGAGAACACAAGTTTACCTGATTGTTGTTCCCGCAATTCACTCTCATGGGGTTTTTCTTCTTCCTCTTTTCGTGACCAGAAGGATAGTTTCGCTTCATTTTGTCATGGATGTTGTACACATTAACTGACACGCTATGACACGAGATGGAGGCGGGGCCTTAAGTAATTTGTGGGGTCTTACGCACCGGTCGCGTGCAGCGCTGCAGCCACGTAAACAGTTTGCCCTTACCTTACTGACTTTCACGTTCGGTGCACGAATGGAAGTGAATGAGGCTTTGCGAATTTAAAAAAAAAATAATAATAATAATGTATCTAGGCCTATGTGAAATTCTGCAGCCATTGTACGATTTTTTTTTTTTCTCGGAAGGGCAACTTGAGTCGAGAAGGGCATATGGGCAGTTGCCCGGGCAACCTGAGCAACCCCCCTGTGCACGTCCCTGTTGATCACTTGATAAAAAAAAAACATTTCAGCGCTAGATCGCCTCTTAATTAACAAATGAACAAAATGAATGCTCTGAGTTAACTGGAGATGTTTTTATTTATTTGTATTGGTACATTCGTGCCGCGAGATGTTTCAAAAGTGATGGTGGTATTTTTTTTGATCTGACGTAGTTGGTTCCTCAACTACATCAGATTCAGATTATTTTATTTAATGCCATGTCAGCATTCAAATTTATTTTCATGGCAAAAATTCAATTATAAAAATACAAATATCATATAAATACAATAAAACAAAACAAAACAAGAAGTAATTTTATACAAAATATATTTTTAAATGAGCATATGATAAAAAATCCAAAACCTTTTCAGGCATAATCTCATTAAATATGTCCTTTAATGAAGTAACTTCATAAAAGAGCATTCTGCTCAACTACATCAGACGTTCATAATAATAACAGAAAAAAACTTGCCATAGTTTTATCCTTTTATCAGTAGCCAGTTTTGGTGTAACAAGTTGTACATTTTGTTGCCAATTAGTAAATGATGTGTGTTGGTCTGCCTGACCCCTCTTTGTTTGGAATAATTTAATGTTACTCTGCCTTATTTGGGAAAGCTGGCCTACAGTAGCCTTAAGACATCTCATTTTCTAAATACAATTAAATAAACATATTTCGACAAATGGTGCAAACTCTGCTAGATTATAGATAAAAGATTCCCATTCCCCTGCGATTCTGTGATCGGCAGTGATCGGCAATCGGCAGATCATGATTTTGGTGATCGGTAATCGGTGATCGGCCCCAAAAATGCTGATCGGGGCATCTCTAGTTATATTCCAGCTAATATTATTCAGTGAATTAATATTACCCAGTGAATTATTCCTCACTCTTAGTTTAAACCTATTAAACGGCACATAAACCTTCTAAAACTGTTTAAAATGAATTACATTTCTGCAAAGGTGATATGACTCCCCTGTCAATTATTTTCTCCATATGAAAACATTAGACTTTTAACATTTATTTTGCCTATTGTTAACATTGTTGCTGCTGATGCTTATAAATTATATGTGTAATTTAGATATAAATTATATAATGTAATAATATACATTTTTATTGTAATTTGATTTATTTACCATTTATGAAAACAAACGAAGCAGGCTTACAGAGCAGAATGCTGAAAGACTCTGTTTTCTACTCTACAACCTAGTTCTGCTTAACTGGGTGTATTAAGTTACACTACTAAAATTCATGTAATTTAGATTTTTTTCCCCCCAGTATGTTAGAATAATTTTTGTGCTTTATTTTTTACCTCATCAAAGCTTTTATTTTTAAACAAAGGCACTTTATTTTTTGGACTCAGACCCCTCTATTTATTTGTGTATAAATATAAAGTTTTATATTTATATATTATATAGGAGGGCTATTATATATTATATAGGAGTGATTATATATATATATATATATATATATATATATAATATAGGAGGGAGTGATTGTTATAAATAAAATGGTTTGTTCAGTTCATTTGGTTGTAATAATTGTGTCAAAAACAGAAGTATAACAGTAAATAAAAATCGGTTCTGCGTATCGGTTGTCGGGCACATAAACAAGCAAATAATCGGTATCGGTAATAAAAATCAATATCGGTCGATCACTAATCATAACATTGTGCTATAAAATAGAAGTTAAGGTCTTTTGCCTTTGTACAACAGTTCAAACTTTAAAGTACAGTACTGCCCTACTATGTTCACAGAATACAGTGACTTGGTCTCAAGTGAGTTAGATGTTTATTGAGAATACTCAGGGTTGGCTTATTCCTTGTGTGAATGCAGGACACACTTGTATCCTTTATAAAAAAATATTTTTTCTTCTGAATGATTACATATTTTGCACACAGGTAAAGGTGCCCAATATCAGTCATTTCTGAAAATAAATTACAAAAGTAAAAAAAAAAAGTGTTTTGGAAAATAGCTCTTATTTTGATTATCATAAAAATTTGTTTTCTATACAGAGATATCGACATTTGTAAATATTGGTATCAGCCATAACATCTATATTAATATCGGTTATCGGCCACAATTTTCACATCGGTGCATAACAAGGTATGGGATTTTTTTTTCTTACCGCGGTGAAGAAGCAACAAATCACGTGGTTTGGCGGTTAACTAGCGAATTTTACTAATAGACCTATCAATCTCAGTGTAAAAATAAAATAATGATTATGCCATCTTTCTAAAGTCATTTTTACACCCCTCTAACTTCAGCTGAAACCCCTCAGGTGAAAATTGTCATTTTCAAATATTGTCAGAAACAAATATTACTAAATTTAAAGATTTGAGCCGGGGACCTCTGGTTGAGTTGACACGGAATGACCCCGATTCATGTTTTACCTACTTTGAAGCATAATGAGTCATGATGAGAAACTGTTAAACTTGCACTTCCCCATACTCATTACTAAGAAGACATCATATCTGGAAATGTGGTCGGTCTTCCATTCTTTCAAGCTTAAGAGATGAGCAATATGCTGATATTATTTTTGCTGCTAAATAACTCATTTAATGCAGGGTTCACATTAATATTATAAAATTTGCATAATCTCTGCCTTTAACAAATTCAGCTTTATCATCAAAAAAAGAGTAACCTTTATCAAAGTTTACTTGTAGAAAATGATAATTATTAAATTGTATAAAATATCAATTATATATTAAGTTCTATCAATATACATTTAGTTTTTAGCAGATGTCCTGTAAAAAAACAAATCTCAGCTGGACTCTTTAATTGCAGCTATGGATTTCAATTTGTGAACTACAGGTACATTATTTACAGGTACAATGTTATATATGACTATCTATGCATTTGATTTTTATTGTTGTAATCTAACAATTTAATTAAAAAATAAACCAATTATTAAAATCACCAGTTCAGCATATTGTTTATCAGACAAACAAAAATAACCATTTTGTTGCACAAAACAACAATACTAGAAAACCCCTACAACAAAAGCATCATAAAAAAATTAATTAAGAAAGTGCAATATTACTCAAACGCATTAATGGTTAGAAAGAAAAAAAAACTTTAGTTTCTGAAAAAGTCCCTGACAAGGTTTGACACAAATCACAACCTCTTGACAAACTAATCAGACAAATTGGTTTAAAGAAATGCAATTTACTTTCATAAGTAACTTTCTGGTCCGTGTATCTTTTGGTCATTTCATTTCCTCTTTGGAATGGAATAACGAGAAATGAAATCCAGCTCGTTTATTCGTTTTTTTGTTTAGTTTAAAAAACGAAAAATTAGATTTTGGCTCGATTTTTCATTTTTCATTTGTGGTTTACAAATCGGTTTATGGGTTCGATATTTCATTCGCACACGTGGGCGGCGCTGAAACGCCCCTTTCATCTGATTGGTCAAAACGCTCCGCCTTCATTACGAGCTTTTCTTTCTGTCAGGCAGAATAAGAGTCAGCACAAGTGCGGCACTGACAAATGCACTTTAATAAAATAATGTCTGAAACCACCACTCACTGTTAACTACGCACAATATTTGAAGCAGAAATATGTTGCTGGTCACGTAATGCGACTTGCAAGCGACCCCATTAATATGAGCCACAGACAGCTGAGATTATTTTAGCATGTATTTTCCATTGGTAAATACCGTGCAAATAGTTCCGTCTCTTTGGATCAAAGGGAAGAGGCAATAAAAATCAATAATAGGCTGAACTGTACCATAATATATCAGTAACATTTACCACTCTCGTAGCCTATTTTATTTACATCAAAAGGAAAAAACTGAATAGAAGTAAAGATTATATTTATGAATGTAAGCATGTGTAGCCTACTCACATGAAAAGAAAGAGACAGAAAGAGAGAAGCAAGAATCAGTGAAGGTACATTAATACTGAAATTAGCAGGGTTTGGGATTGATTAAAATCATGTCGGTTGAAGACGGCATACATTTAAAATGTTATTAGTTTTTATTATAAAACGAAGTAAAAAAAATTACATACAGAATTGCTCGATGTTTCTCTGAGTTTTCTTTATTATGTTGGCTTGAGAAAGCCATATATTTAAACATTACTATTATCATGAAAAATTGACTACGCCTAGGACTGTAATGCTTCCCCAAACTCAGCTCAGACCTTCAGACTGGTCTGACTCGCTTATATCTTTTCAAACTGGTCAGACTTACTTTCCGAGAAAAAAAAATCCCACTGACTTGCGTTATCTGAGCAAAGGCCGTAATACTTAACGCTGTCCACTAGAGGGGGCGACATGATAATACGTTTTTTCTACTCTCTTTCCCTGTTTGCATCAGTTTAAATGACAAATAAAAGTATGAATTCCATTCATAAATAGGCCATATCTGTGTATGAGAACAAGCTTTACACTTCAAGCTACAACTAATTAAAACTTGTACCCTACTTCAAAGTTTGCCACTCTCTAGTTTCTTTTAAGATATTGTTAATAACACTGTTTTTTGCATTTATTGTTTGTCCATCCGGAACTATTATTTGTCATGTGCTCTATATTTTAAAATGTACTAGCTGTTGATAAATCACACTCAATTAATGTAACAAGCTAATGTCAGAGCAAATGTCCTGCAAAGTTTTGCTAGGCTAGTTAAACACACCTGAACCAGCTAAGCAAGGTCTTCAGAATATCTAGAAATGTTCAGGAAAGTGTGTTGGAACTGGTTGGAGCTGAACTCTGCAGAACATGATGCTCCAGTGTCAGGACTGGGTGTTAAATCTATAAATGAATGTGCTGGGTGTTTGCATGCAGATTTGTAGGGAAGTCAGTACAATGGAAAATGGAATCTGCAAAAACTTTATTCTGTTCTCACAACAACACATGCAAACAAAACTGCAATGTTTTTAAACTTTTGATTATGTCTTTATCACACACCCTGCTTGAACCTTACTAACTGAACAAATATTAGCCTACTGCAGGAAGTGGAGAAAAAAATGAAAACTAGACAAACTAGACAAGTTTTTTAGACAAAACTTTTAGTGACTTCAAGCACATTGGATAGGCCTGCAACCTCTGTGATGACAATATCTTCAGATCTGCATTTAGGGCACTGCCTTGAGTTCTCCATCCATTGGTTAATGCAGACCTTGCACCCCACCACACTCCTGCAGCACGAGGTGAACACAGGTTCTTCAATGATAGCTTGAAAAAAAAAAAAGTCAACATTAACTGCAGCTGGTGCCAAATAATAACCATGATTATGTTTTGGAAAACAGTAAGTCAAATCACATCAATTATAGCTAAATCATGGCTAAAAATTATACAACCTTTGGCAGTTAGTTCAAAAACCCGGTCTGAATAGATTGAACGTGATTTCAGCCGAGCAATAGCCATACTACTGTTTTAGCACCAGATTTGTTCAGATTTGTCCAGATTGGTTAGGACATTTCAAGATGCAGTTTTGTGTGTGTGTGTGTGTACCTCTGCAGATTAAACACATGAATGTTTCCTTTAAAATTGTTGCTAGGTTTGCCCTTTATGCTGCTCCCTGTGTAATGGAAAAAATCTCCTGAATCTGTCTGGATACATTTTCCAAACCATGCGAGGCCTCCAACAGCTCCTCGATTTGCGATTTAAGGTTCTGAAGGACAGATTTTTCAGCATCTCTGCGACTATTAAAAAAAGGTTAACATATAAATAATTTTCACTTATCCCTCCTTACTTGTTTTTTATTTTTTTGTAAAAAAAAGGGTAATTTGTCATTTGCAGGAAATGTATTATATTGCACTGCAATACCTCAGACTCCTACTGTGCTGCCACTGTCTAAACGCAGCACTTTCCACCGCATGGACTTTTCTGGAGTTTGGCCTCCAATAAGATGATCCTAAAACAACAACAAAGACAGATATCCAGTAAACAGTACAGAAAAATAAAACTTAAAAAAAAAACTATAAAAAAAAGAAAAAGTCTGAAACTGAATCTGAAAAAAAATATCAAAGGCTAAAAACTTGGTCTTTATAAACATGGCATTTGCTACTGAAAATATCTGTCTGCATGAGTTTCTCAGAATTACAAATGAGCTGCTAAAGTTTTAAATCATGCTTTTTCATTTTCCCCTCAGTGTTTTTGTTACATGTTAGAAAGGATAACAAAGATGGGTTCTCATTGACTAGTACATTTTTGAGATACAGTTTATCAGTAAATTAAGTGTAAATTTTGCCCCTTTATTATTTCTTCAAGTTTCAGATTTTATCTTCAATTCATTTATTTGTTTTTTGAAAATAAGGAAAATATTCTTTGTGCAAAACTCCATATTAACAAACACAGGATTTTATTTACCAGTTGTGCCCTCTGAGTCCAAGATTTCATTTCCTTGGGTGTTGGTAAGGACGTAAGATTCATCATTGCCCAGAGTCAACTTCACTTTCTCCTGAATGCTGGGCACATTTGCTTCAGATTCTGTAAACCGCACCACCACTACTCGACTAGAGACCATGCGTCCATCTTGTATTTCAGAGATGTGTATGGATCTATAAAATAAACATTTCTGTATTATACAAAAAATGCAACTTAAATCGAATTTGAGTAGGAATAATAACGTTAAAATGTTTATATTTTTATGACTTCACATATTGACATTATAAAGCAGTAAGATTTTAAGGGGTTACCTTTGAAATGATCTTGGAGTACTAGCTCTAGGTGGCTGTGTGAAGTTTGCCACAGGTGAACTTGAAGGCCTTTGAGAAAATGAGAAACTACGCTGACTCAAAGCTGTTACTTGTCCTTGAAGTTCACCGCCATGAACCTCATAATGCCCTCTGTCGGTTAGGTCCAAGCTGCAAAAATCTCCATTTTCCATAGGAAAAAGAGCGACATTTGCAGAGTCTGTTAAATACAGACTGTCTGTACCAACCTGAAACACAAAAAAAAGTGATAACTGAAATACACCTTTTATGTCTAGTCTTTATTTCCTAGACTGTTTTTCAAAATTGTTTATGTTGAATAACCACAATTCTAATAACTTAATAAATGGTAGCTTAACACGGTGATTTGTCACACATCACACCCTGATTTTCAATAAAATGCAAAAAATGACCACTGAAGTACAGACAATGTATCTATTAAACTATCTTTAATAAAATAAAATAAAATAACTAAAATACATACAGAGACCCACACGTCATGCACAAAAAAACAAACAAAAAAAACTCAGCACTTTTCTTTACAACCACTTTTGATGATGCATTTGGAAATTTGGCCTTTGATTTAATATTTAATGTTTTTACATTTTTCTTCATGATTCATGGTCTTTAATGTTTTTCACTTTTGTTCAAGGTAATGAAGCAAAAAAAATTCGATAAAGGAAGAATATATTAAAAATATGGTGTTTGGGGTAAAAGGCACCCCATCAGGGCGAAAGGCACAATAATGAACATGATAATAAACAGCCATTCATCTTTTCCTTTTGTTGACATGTTAGATTAAAATAGATCCATTTGGAATTTGGGTTTTTAATTTTGAATTCACCATATTTAGAATGAAACCATCATATTTAAAAATGCGATATGAATATTAACCATATATAATAAAATATATTTATTTGTTTCTACTGTGAATCTATATTAAATTTCTATGGGATCTTTTTCAATGCTTTCAGAATCTTTACTTTTAAAATTATAATATTTTAATGACAGTTTATTTGTTTATTACAGGTTATTACAACAAAAATGAATTATTTTATTTATCAAACTAAACCGAAAATAGTACAAACTTAGCTCAAGTGATTGTTTTGAACAAGTAGAAACTTAGACATTATTAAAAACATTATTCTATCTGAAGTATTTGTCAATACGTGTCTTTTGCCCCATGCCGTGTGTCTGTGGAAAATGTGTATATTGTACACCGTAAATACGTAGACTTTAGAGTCGAAATGTTTCGAGTTTAATCTCGAAATGTTTCGACTTTAATCTCTAGCTTTTCGCAACGTAAATGAATAAAGTCGAAACATTTATTTATTTAAATAAATAAAACGACTTTGTTCTCGTAATTTTAGATTTATTTATTTATGTTTACGTTGCGGTTCAGGGCCAATTAGATAAATTATGCAACAATAATTGTGTGGGTTTGTTAGTAATTATGGATGTCTGAGTTGGTATGTGTGTTATAAAAAAAAATGTGGATGTGTGATTGTAATACAGGTCCTTCTCTAAATTAGCATATTATGATAAAGTTCATTATTTTCCATAATGTAATGATAAAAATTAAACTTTCATATATTTTAGATTCATTGCACACCAACTGAAATATTTCAGGTCTTTTATTGTTTTAATACTGATGATTTTGGCATACAGCTCATGAAAACCCAAAATTCCTATCTCAAAAAATTAGCATATCATGAAAAGGGTCTCTAAACGAGCTATTAACCTAATCATCTGAATCAACTAATTAACTCTAAACACCTGCAAAAGATTCCTGAGGCTTTTAAAAACTCCCAGCCTGTTTCATTACTCAAAACCGCAATCATGGGTAAGACTGCCGACCTGACTGCTGTCCAGAAGGCCATCATTGACACCCTCAAGCAAGAGGGTAAGACACAGAAAGACATTTCTGAACAAATAGGCTGTTCCCAGAGTGCTGTATCAAGGCACCTCAGTGGGAAGTCTGTGGGAAGGAAAAAGTGTGGCAAAAAACGCTGCAAAACGAGAAGAGGTGACCGGACCCTGAGGAAGATTGTGGAGAAGGACCGATTCCAGACCTTGGGGGACCTGCGGAAGCAGTGGACTGAGTCTGGAGTAGAAACATCCAGAGCCACCGTGCACAGGCGTGTGCAGGAAATGGGCTACAGGTGCCGCATTCCCCAGGTCAAGCCACTTTTGAACCAGAAACAGCGGCAGAAGCGCCTGACCTGGGCTACAGAGAAGCAGCACTGGACTGTTGCTCAATGGTCCAAAGTACTTTTTTCGGATGAAAGCAAATTTTGCATGTCATTCGGAAATCAAGGTGCCAGAGTCTGGAGGTAGACTGGGGAGAAGGAAATGCCAAATGCCTGAAGTCCAGTGTCAAGTACCTACAGTCAGCTGCTGGTGTTGGTCCACTGTGTTTTATCAAGGGCAGGGTCAATGCAGCTAGCTATCAGGAGATTTTGGAGCACTTCATGCTTCCATCTGCTGAAAAGCTTTATGGAGATGAAGATTTCATTTTTCAGCACGACCTGGCACCTGCTCACAGTGCCAAAACCACTGGTGAATGGTTTATTGACCATGGTATTACGGTGCTCAATTGGCCTGCCAACTCTCCTGACCTGAACCCCATAGAGAATCTGTGGGATATTGTGAAGAGAAAGTTGAGAGACGCAAGACCCAACACTCTGGATGAGCTTAAGGCCGCTATCGAAGCATCCTGGGCCTCCATAACACCTCAGCAGTGCCACAGGCAGATTGCCTCCATGCCACGCCGCACTGAAGCAGTCATTTCTGCAAAAGGATTCCCGACCAAGTATTAAGTGCATAACTGAACATAATTATTTGAAGGGTGACTTTTTTTGTATTAAAAAAAACACTTATTTTATTGGTCGGATGAAATATGCTAATTTTTTGAGATAGGAATTTTGGGTTTACATGAGCTGTATGCCAAAATCATCAGTATTAAAACAATAAAAGACCTGAAATATTTCAGTTGGTGTGCAATGATTCTAAAATATATGAAAGTTTAATTTTAATCATTAAATTATGGAAAATAATGAACTTTATCACAATATGCTAATTTTTTGAGAAGGACCTGTAGTTGAGAGAGAAAAAGTCAACTGCAAATAACCAGTGGAGTTTTGCTGGCATCTAATGGGGAAAATGTGTTACTGCGCCCAAACAAAATCTTATGGAAAGCTAATTTTTTGAGATATCAACCTCTAATTTGGTACACAACTTGTTTAGTTGTATGGGTTTGATTTTCTAGCCGTTTTAGCACACGAGTTCATCATGTTTCATAAAATATGCATTTTATATAAAATAATGTTCATAAATCATTTTCATTAACTTAAACCTATATAACTTTTTTTTTGTTGGGGGGGGTTACTTTTTTACAATTATTTTTTTTACTTCAGCAACAATCTTCCAAGGGTCTTCTTTAAAATGAGACCAAACTTATTTATTTTTTTGAAGTTTTCATATTTTTTTTTTACATTGACATTTTTTGACCACTATGGACCTACGTGTAATTTTTTTAATTGATGCAAAAGGGTTAACTGTTGACAGCATTAACGACTTAGGCCCTGTCCACACGGACGTATTTTTATAACCGTGACTTTTTTTACGCGGTTCGGCCGTTCGTCCACACGAAAACGCACTGAAACCGAACATTTTTGAAAACCCCTGCCAGGGTGAGGATTTTCAGAAACGCCGGTTACAGTGTTGTCGTGTAGACAGTGAAACCGGGGTTTTTGCCTTGCGACGTCAGAGTGTGCGCCGTTATCAGCTGTGTTTGACACATAGACAGTAAAAGAAATGGACACAGCGACCCCGTTGATTTCAACGGAGAGAGTTGAAGCCAAACATGGGCACTCACTTCCTGATAGCCAAGCGTTCTGCTCAGGGTCAAACTGAGCTTGATGACGTAGATGTCACGTGAGCAACCTGACTGACAGTTGTAAATCTTCTAGTAGCTGTGCCAAGAATATGTGAAGTGTATTAACAGTAGCATTATGAGCAGAACACATGGGTATGCAGTATGAACAATATAGACAGATATGTGCAGTTTAATAACAGTAACATTTTAAGAGTAGTGTGGGTGTGTGTGGTTGACCCTGTCAAAGCAGCCCCATGGACGTGGTTATAATAATTAATTTAATATAACATATTACGCTATATAATTACAATATGACATGATAAAAGAAGTGGCTAAAATCGACTTTAAAATAGCCTACTTTAGGATTGTAATCGTTTGAGTAGCCTATCTGCAGTTCTAGTAATTTTAGTTAGTTAGTTTAGTTTATTTTGAACATGTTTATGTATATATCCATTAGATTTAAATATTTGGCTAGTACACACACACACACACACACACACACACACACACACACACACACATAATACAATCAAACATAACAGATAAATAAATGCATGTAGGCTACAGCACAATCTTCCAAAATTATTAGAAATGATTCAAATATAGGCACATATGCAAATAATTGTTTCCCTTCTTTTTCGTTTCCTTCTACATCAAACAGAATAATAACCCATCCAAAAAAAACTTCTTAGTATGAGCCCAGGAACCATATAATAATGTCCCCTCGAGTCATTTTCGTATCCATTCAATATTGCATGACCATATAATATCCAATATATAAAGAATTGTGAGCTAGGTGTAAAATCATGTAGTTTTGGCTAATAAATCACGGTCACAAACACTTGAACAAAACCGTTTTTCTTTATTTCACGTTATGTAGGCATTTTGTACATATGGCTTCCGAACGGGATCACATTCATCTTCAAGCGTAGATGTGTAAATAAATAAAGACGTTAACCGCGATAGACATTGAGATGTTTTTTTCTTCTTCCATTGCCTGTATAATTTCCTGATAATTAATTTCCCCATCCCCCGTAGGTGTAGTAGTAGATAAATAATTTAAAGTTCGTGGATAAATGTTACTTCATATGTATTCACTTGCCACATATCGAATTATTTCCAATTACTCAAAAACGTTGTTTAAATATTTTGTCGCGTTGCTTTTATGGACTCTATCTATGCCATGGGCTGACTAGACAGTAAAAGACTGCCTGCGAGACTGTGCGAGCTTCTCCTCCTGTCTATACGGTAATGTCTCTATTGTGCGACATAAAGTCGCGTGGTTATGACGCAATTGTTAGCCTATTTTTACAAGAATGGCTTCTACGGGGCCATAAGACACTACCCGATCCGTATCGTAACCCTAGACAGTAAAAGACCGTAACTGAAGCCCCTTAACTGACTTTTATTTATCCTTTGTCATTTTATTGATTGTTTATTTATTTTATTATAACTTTAATTTATTTTCTTCTCCCTAAAGTTGTGTTATTCTACGTACTCCGTTTCATGTTAACACTCATATATTTGTCAATTCTGTTTAAGCCAGTTATTGTTGTCAATTTTACATACAGATGTGTATGTAGTCTCCTCTACAGAAGTAATATTGTAATATATTGTAATATTTACAATATTACTACATGTAATATTTCATTTTGTAAAGGTTTGTTCTACTTATTGCAGCATACTTTAACAAATGTCTGCACTCAAGAAAAAACACAGAAACACTCAGAATAACTATTTATTTATTAATAAATGAATTAATCCATACCTACCTCCATCCATCTATCATCCATCCCTCCATCCATCCATCTATCTATCTACCCCTCCATCTATATCCCTCCCTCCCTCCATCTCTCCTCCCTTCCCTCCATCCCTCCTCCCTTCCCTCCATCATCCCTCCTCCCTTCCCTCCATCATCCCTCCATCCCTCCTCCCTTCCCTCCATCATCCCTCCTCCCATCCCTCCTCCCTTCCCTCCATCCCTCCTCCCTTCCCTCCATCATCCCTCCATCCCTCCTCCCTTCCCTCCATCATCCCTCCTCCCATCCCTCCATCATCCCTCCTCCCATCCCTCCTCCCTTCCCTCCATCATCCCTCCATCCCTCCTCCCTTCCCTCCATCATCCCTCCATCCCTCCTCCCTTCCCTCCATCCCTCCCTCCTCCCTTCCCTCCATCCCTCCCTCCTCCCTTCCCTCCATCATCCCTCCTCCCTCCCTAAGACACTCGCTCTCTCACAAGCTCTCTCGCTCGCTCTCTCTCTCTCACACACACACACACACACTTCCTCAATCCATCACACCCTCTCACTCGCTCTCACACACGCTCTCGCTCTCCATCCCTCACACACACACACACACACACACACACACACACACACACACACACACACACACACACACACACACACACACACACACACACACACACACTCTCGCTCTCGCTCTCGCTCTCCCTCCCTCATGCACACGCTCTCCATCCCTCCCTCACACACAGACACGCTCTCACTCTCACACGCTCTCTCACTCTCACACGCTCTCTCACACTCTCGTTCTCACACATTCTCTCAAACGCTCTCACTCTCACACGCTCTTACACTCTCACACGCTCTTGCACACTCATGAACAAACAAACATGGCATTGACCTTCAGGCCTTGTTCATCAGCACAGGATGATAAAAATGTTTCCATGTCATCTAGACACTGGAATAAAAACAAAAAGTCATCTTTTGCGTCAGGAAGTTCCTCCAGGACCTCCCTGAGGGCATTTTTTTGTTGACTTGCGCTCATCTGCAGAAAAGAAGGCTCTGTCACCTTCCCACAGAATAAGTCTCCATGACTGCGTACCCAGTCCCGCGCTGTAAGGTCTCTTACAATGATTGGCTGTAAATATATATAATGGCACAAAATAATTAATCTATTCATCTAGCATGCATGCAACTGCTTGATATATGACCAATAAAATAATTTACCTCATCAGTGTCCTCTTCAACTTCAACTCTTGCTAAGCGACAGTTTGGTGGTGGTGGATTTTGACACCCTAAAGACAGGCTCAAGGTTTCCCTGAAGGAGTTGGGATGCTTCCTTTGTCCAAAATGCAAATCTTTGTCCATGACTTTGGAAAATATGTAAATGTAGGAACTCTATTTGTATAAAACCTTTTTATTGTCACTTTTCTAACAGTGGCTAAATACAGCCAAGATACTGAAATTTTATATGTAGAATCTGTCATACCCTTCTAGGCAAAACCTCTCCATCAGCTGAATGCACCACCACTGGCGAATCAATGGCACCTCCTCCTAAAAACACACACAAAAATAAAAAATAAATATTTGATACATATGAGTTTGATGGGATACTTGTGTGAAAATCCAGCTTACCTCTGTGAATATTAATGGACAGGAAGTACAGGTACTGAGAGCATACTGTGAAATACAAATAACACTGTAAGACTTTGATTTTTATTATCTAACACCTCTGACAAATTAATTATTCTTACCATCAGCATGTAAACAGCACAGGAATTCTCTGAACACTTTTGAACAGAAACCTCTAAAAGGGAAAGTCCATCCAAAGTAATTTTAAAAACAACTGCTAGCTTGTTTAAACATTTATACATGCATACTTAAATTAGCTTTACACAATTCTATCCTTTAAAATATACCCCAAGGTCTCTTCCTGTTTTTTCAGTCCCGGATCCTGGGTCAATGGAGCTTTCAATGTGCCTGGCATTCCAAAGAAAACACAAAATACATATGTAATTAAATGATCAGTTATGTATGGTGATAACGAGGCTTTATGAATTTGAAGCCTGAGAACGAGGATCTTATGTGAACTTGAATCCTGAGAACGAGGCTTTTATGTGAACGAAGCCTGAGAAAGTGGCTCCCTTTGGAAATTGTAACCAACCTAAATATGGTTCTGTAACTCTCATCTCCAAAACCATCAGGACGAAGAGAATCAAGGAAAAGTATCTCCCTTTTAGCTACCAACATAACCTGAAATGGGTATTTTGTTAATATCCATGAAAATAGAACGCACTTAACCCTACCTTGTGAATTAAAATGTTACAGCTAGAAAGATTATAGAAAAAAAACTCAACACAGAGCAGATAGTGATGCCACCAGAATAAAAATTATTTTAGACGAATATGCTTAACATTCTGGTAACATAAGACGTTTGGCATTAAAACAACATTATATAGTAGTTTAATGTAGTACTTATACAAAAACTCTGCAAACATAATTTTTTTCCTCACACAATTTTTATTTTGGGTGAACTATCCACGATACATATATTGTCACTATCGTATTGTTGCATGATTTTTGTATTACGATATATTGTGGCACGATATATTGTTACACAACAAAATTGAACTAAGGCCTAATCCTGGATTAGTCTAAACCTTGTCATAGTTACCTTTGATGATAAAATTCGCAGACGGCCGTTTCACTTTCCGACGCTCTGCGTGATTGCCAGGCATTTCTCCTTTTAAGAGAAATACTTGAACTTTCACATAAAATGCAAAAGAATCCATGTTTTTTTCGCACATGCAGCACAGTACAGTACAAATTGTGACAGTAAACGGATCGAGTAGCGACAGTGACGATGTCGTAAAAACATTGATGATGACAGGAAGTGGCAGAAAAACTTCGTTCTCGCACATGCGCAGTACAGATCGTGTTTCCGGTACGGATCGAGTAGCGACAATGCTAACAGCAGGTGATAGCCAGCTACAATGGCGGCCCCCGGAGGCAGCTTCAACTTCCGGCTGATTGATTACCCCCTTGGTTTGACATCAGATTTGCGCTTCTGATTGGCCAACGTGGCTTTAGGGTTAAGGTTTATATCACCGCCTGCTGGCGTGGCATGCTCTTGACCGCGCTTGATTGCGTGTTTTTACGTTTTCATGTAGACGGAGACCGAGCATGTGTGGACGGGATTTTTTTTAAAAACGCTGTAGGAAAAACTCCGGTTATAAAAATACCCGTGTCCGTGTGGACATGGCCTTAATGCCACTTCAATTAAACTAACTTAATTATCTAATTACACACCTGGAAAATCCTTCCAATCCGTTCGGCGCGCATATCTTCCAGCCTCAAAGAAACTCATTTGTTGTCTTTAAACACAACGTATGCCATTGTCAAAGATTTAGTGTTAGAAGAAGAGTTAACACTTAGATGTTATTTAGTTTAATGTTTCTGTCGACGATAAGTGAAACACTGGCCGCCAGTCGAAGTTGGGGGTGGATGGGGGATGGGTTCCTTAAAGGAACATGATTCCTTGGTAGTTGCAACTAATAGGGGTAGATTGTTAAATGTTAACACTTTTTGCCAAAATATTGAACAATTAAGACCAGTTAATCTGTACAGCAGTACAAATAATAATAATAAAATTCACTTAGTAAGTGTTTAACACACACATTTACTCTTCTTCAGTTATTAATTGTGGTGTCATATGCAGTTATAACCTCCATCAGTGCATTGACACATGTGATTTGACAGCATCTGATACATTAATCTACTGTGGGTTCAGTTGATGCGTTTCAACTGTCCCTCTGATCACTCCACACATTTAAACAAAATTAATTTTGAGCAAATATTAAATAACAATTAAAGTTCAGTTTTAGTCATAAAATGTCTGCAAGCAATTCAATAATGAATGGAGGTGGTGACATGAAATTTTTACCTTTATTTGATATCATCAGATTAGAGAACCACGTCCTTTAAAATGTCTACAATCAAAGAGCATGTTACTGTTTCAAATGTCCCTCTGTTCTACCCAAAAGAAATATCACTCTCTATATATAAAATGTGAATGTATATACCATCTTCACACTTTTTAGCCCCCCCCCCCCCCCCCCCAAAAAGGCAATTTTCCAAAAAAAGGTCATTTAAAGAAGT
Source organism: Siphateles boraxobius (assembly GCF_051911475.1). NCBI lineage: Eukaryota > Metazoa > Chordata > Actinopteri > Cypriniformes > Leuciscidae > Siphateles > Siphateles boraxobius. Next base: position 12,100,864 of record NW_027509141.1, on the reverse strand, counting down.
CAACAAAATGCTTAGGTTTCCTTTAACATATCAAATTAATCACTGGAGGTGCAACAATACACTTAGCAGATGGGCCAAATAGGTTATAGTTACAATTAGGAACTTAGACTTCTTACAATGTCAATTAGCTTTCTAATGGCATGTTTGAAATGGTCAGGCTGGAAATTAACAGCACTTTCAAATAACAAACAAATGTTTGGATAGTGCAAGGAAAATTCCCTCTGAGCTGCTTCCTGGTCTTCGAGATGTAAAAAAGGATTCCTGCCAATGGATGACTCCCGTGTCAATGAAGAACCAACTTCACTGTCATAACAGTTTGCGGCATCCACTGCATCAGGCAAAACATCAGGAGAGACTTTCTTCGGGCATCCACCATGGGCCAGATGATCAGGAACTCCATTCCCTACAAGGAAATTGAGATTTTAGGGCTTCAAGTCGAGCCTTCATTTCCTATTATGAAGTAGCACAGCAGACAAAAATCCTGTCAACAAATGATCAATTAAGGTGAAGAGGCTGGGTTTAACGAAAAAGCAACTGCTTCAGAATTACCTGGAATACTGTGTGCATTCCAGGAATGCACAACTCGTTCAAGTCCAATTTGAGCCACTTGACACGTCAGAGTAGACACACAGTATTGTGTGAGGTTATCCTGCATATCAATCTCCTCCTGGTCTACTAACTGGATGAGTGCCCCTTTCAGCGGATAGTTTACTCTGTTGTTGACTTCTGGCCATATTCTTTCAATAATGTGATTCTGTTTTATAAATGAAAAGAAAAACAAGACAGCTAAGTTTGTTGATACAAACTATGAAAGTTTTATAGCAAAGACAGACAGTCATTAAGAGAGATAGACATCAAAAGTTTCTAGGGGGTTCAGTATGGTATGGAGCATGTCAGTTTCTACAGAGATGTAATCTGGTTAGTTAGTGCATAAGTTTGCAGAATTGTATAGTTTCAAAGACTTCAAAGATGCATAAAAATATTCATACACCTCTTGGGGTGTCCAATACTGTTCCTGGCAGGTTTGCTTTCCTGTAAATTTCCCACTCACCCTCTAACAAACCTTCCTGGAAACTTTTGTGAAGGAGAACCAATCATTCATGTTTCTCATAATTTATGCATTATAATGATTTCCTGATTTCAAATTGTAAAAATGTAAGCGCCTTAATGGAGAACTCCGGCCAATTTTAACATTGAGCTCATTTTTTTGTACATTTGGAGTGCTGTCAGTACAGACAAAAACGACAAAAATCGATGTTGCCTACACCATGTTATCCTCTTTTTAAAATTTGCACCCTGTTGACTTAAATGGGGCAAGTTCTAAACCTGCTTTTAGCCTCTTAACATCCTTGATGTGTCATTACAAGTGCACAGCCATGTGAGTGGTGTTATTAAGAGTGAACACGGTCAATCTGACTGCAGTAGATGTGAAAGATATGAATAAAAGTTCCAATGTTACCAATGATCGCGCGTGCAATCGACTACTGTGGACTTAATCATTAAGTCCACTTAATCATCGACTACTTCCTTAAAACAGGATGTAAATACAGGTATGCGAGCTGGCTGAATTAACATCAATTTTATTCATATTTTCACATCTACTACAGTCAGATTCACCGTGTTCTGAATAAAATCACTCACATGGCTGTGCACTTGTAATGACACATCAAGGATGTTAAGAGGCTAAAAGCAGGTTTAATACTTGCACCATTTTAGTCAACAGGGTGCACATTTTAAAAAGTGGGATAACACAGTGTAGGCAACACCGATTTTTGTCGTTGTTCTCTGTACTGACAGCACTCCAAATGTACACTCCAATGACATATAGCATTCTCATTCTGCTAAAATAACTTGAATAAAGTTTAGTTCATTTTGCCTAACCTACAGGGTCAGTAAAGTATCCTAATCTTCATATCAGCTTCCAGTGATCCTGAAGTATCACTGTATTTGACGGTACCATGATGGTAGTTAAACAAACTCAGGGTTACGGGATTAGTTTTGAGTTGACAAAACCAAACAATCCAACCAGGCTTTGTTGGTGCCATTACGTTGTTCATCAACTTTCTCTTTCAAGACATGCTTTGATCCTGAGTTTAGGAGTGACATCAGTGCAAGCTACTATGGCAATGAACACTGCTAAAAGCCAAACCACTTTCATGATGCCTAAAACCCAGGGTTGGCAAACTAAAGTGAAACATATATGGCTAGCCAACTAAACCGGCTTCATGGTATAGGCTCCTGTATTGTAGTACACAACAATACTAAGTGCAGTTAACAAAATAAAACATTTTAATAGATTATGTTAAAAGGACACTGTAGTTTATGTTGCCCTACAATGTTTATGAATTAAGACTCACGTTTGTTGACGGTGTTTGGCAATATGGCTGCTTCTCTCTGTTGTTTCTAAGGTGTGCAAGTTTCTCTTGCATAAAAAGTGTTAAATAAAACTCCTTCCCATGATCCACCCTGACCTGGTCCCACATTCCATATTCGATCACTGCACTTCTGCAAGAAACAAGAAGTACATCTTATAGCTAAAAGCACTGAAGGTAAAAAATGCTGTTTAGCCAGTCAAGTTATTGTCTCTCAGCTCGACAGTATAATGTTTTTTTGCTTAACACAAATGTATTCATAGCAGTGTTCTAAAATGAGGGAAAGTCCTCACTATTAAAAAAAAGGTAAATTCATGTTCCAGTTATACCCAATGTTGACATTTTCCAGGTTACATAAACATTACATAAACTATTAAGAACACCTCCAATACAATTTTATTTTTACATTAAAATGTATGCTATTACTGTTATATTAATCAAAACCATATATAAATCTCAAGAATTGATGCTCGAAAATTAAAGGTGGAATTTATCGAATGGATTATTTTCACATACACTTTTTTCTTTGCCTCCTCTGAGAAAACACACACATGGTGAATTAGTTAATGCTTGTTGAAACAACCAATTCATTTTTGGACTCTTTCTCCTCAAGTTGAAGCCAAGTTCACTATTGCACCCAAAAACATGTAGCCACATGTAGTGGTTCATACTCATGGCGGTTAGTGTTATGATTAGGATTATTCACACATTTCTCATAGCTGTATGGAATTAATTTGGAACTACACAACTAAAGTCCCCCCCCCCCCCCCCCAACACAAAAAAAACAAGATCAAAAATGTGAAGTTACCTGTAAATATTTTGATATATTGTCAGGTTGTTTTTCACTGGCATAGTGCAATGTGCGACAATCTTTCTGGAGTATCCATCCACAGCTGCCACGTGGGTCACCCCAAACATTACCATCTTCTCATTTTGGTCCATATGTAATTTGTGACCCATGTATTCTGCAGTGTATGGTATTGGATTAAAGTTCCTAGATCCCTGTATAAAAAAAAGGGGGAGTAATAAATGTTTAGAATATTTAGATTGTTTTAACATAATAGCAAAACACTGGGGAAAACAACACTACCTACTAAATAGTTATTTAATAATATTTTTTTTACTAATTATTAATTAATTTCTAATACAGAAATCTACATGACATCGCATTGTTACTGTAGCCTGGAAACCTCCAAGTGTGCAGAGTTTATAACTCCAGTGGGTAAAAACTTTCAAGTTAGGAATGTACTTTCTATTTAAGGAGCAGTAGTCCCACACATTTAAAGCTGACCCTCTATATCTAGCTGGCTCGGCCAGGGGAGCGTTTCCCATACAATGATGCAACTCGCTTCTTAACTACCATAGTATAATTCATCATTGAAGAAATCAACTACTAGATAGTCACGATTGTTTCCCGAAATCATATTGGCGCAAATTGGTTTGAGATCAAATTAGTCCCCAGATGCCATGTTTGTAATTTATTGCAATAATTCTCATTTTCTCAGTTATTTTGATTCATTTCCAGATTCAATAGCTTGTTCTTACAAAGTAGAGTACGTGCTAACTCTTCAAAAACTGCTTTTTCCTTGACAAACTAACCATAAAATACTCCCAAGACTAAAATGCATGTTTGAGCTGAAATTGCATTGATATATCTTCAAATGTCAGTGCCATTTTGTCTCAAGAGGCACACAGTAATGTTTTTTTGGGCAGGTTTATAAAAGCTACTTAAATGTCCTAATTGAACTACGGCCTAATCCTGGCTTAAACAAAGCCATGTCTGTGAATCCAGTCCTTAAAAGAAATAACATTTGTATATTTTTGATCAAATAAAAGACATAGATTGTACTGAATGTTATCTTATTTGGCTCAAGATAAGGATTTGAGCCAGTGTCATGCAAACAAGAAACTCTTAACCTAATTTGTTTCAGTATGAGCAACTATATTCTGGTTTTAAATTCAATTTCCTTGAAAAGAGACTATTTTCTGTATATGTGCAAGACTTAAAGTACCACATGCGTACTCTGATGTGTGATACACTTAAAGTGTAAACTAGTGTGTTTATCATAATGTCAATAAATCAAACAAATGCCAGTTTACAACTTCCAGAAGCACAATTAACTGTTTTTTCAGCTAAATAATAACTGGAGACTGCTGACTCCAGTGAAAGATATTAAAAAGTGAATAATTTCCATGGGTCTCATCTTGGCATCCAGTTTGAATCAAGTCTCTTCTGAATTGTTTATGACGTCACGTGATCACAAAAAACTAGGGTCCTAGAAATGTGGTCCTGAAACTGCAGCCTGGTATTGCAGTAATACAGTAATTGAAGTGAACAACTTTTAACCTTTATAACACGAACATAGTTTAATTAAAGACAAACACTTCCAAAATTTAACAACATAATCCATAATTTCTTTACCAATACCTACATGATATCGAGCCATGTGATAGGGCTGATTGATTGTTCGCAGCATACATCCCACGCGGACTTCGGATGCTTTGATACCTTTTGAAGCCAGGTATCCCTTCATCATTTTTCTGCCATATGTTGGCCCAGTCTGTTGTGGGGGGGGAAAAAACTTCCAAACTGAGTAGCCTACACGAGATCATTTTAACCATAAAACAGAGTTTTGACACTTTTTATTTAAATATTATGTTTTATAATATACAAATACGCATAACACTTTACATTTAATTGCTATGTGTGAACTGACCTACCTCGATAACTGCTTTTGCAACTTCCACCTCAAGCTGGGAATCTTGCAGACGCTCTCTCTGTATGCCATGTTCAGGACAAAATCGACGTATGCTCACCTTTGAAGCACCCTTTGACACTCCACATTCAAATTTTAAAAAAATTGATATGTAGGCCTACTCATCCGAGCATTCCCTTATTATCATGCTTTCTATCGTGTTTTTATAGGGAAATAATGTAGACTCCATACAGACTAGACAGTAAAAGTTAGATACAGACAGGCTGCAGAAGACCGCCAAACTGAAGAGCAGACTAATGAATATTCATGTTCTTCTAATGCTTTTTCTAACTGTACGGTGCGTGTAGCGCGCCTCCCCCCGACAACGCCTAAAATTGCGTTTAGGACAAAAATATGATTCAACAACACAAACTCTGTTTTTAGGCTACTCTGTAAATTTATTTTCCTTTCAAGTGCTATAGCCTACAAATTAGCCTGCTTTTTGCCATGGCTTGTCATACTGCCCAGAATAAACAATCTTTCGGTAGTTTTTGTGAAGACGAGCAGTTCCAGTTTAGGCTTAACCTCTTCCACTCTAAGGCATATTTTGGAATTCCGCCTGAATTTAACACACCCAAGTTTAAATATTCACCCTAGACACAAACAGTGTAGGAAATTTAAAAAGCTAGTGTCATTGTACAGAAAACCCTTCAAATTTACTAAATCAGATTGCAAAACTTAAAAAATAGCATGGTATGCTTTTAAAATATTACGATAAACATAAAAAAAGGCCTTTTTTTTTAGAATCCTGTCTTTGTGTGATTCAGGTACTGTTTGCTCTGGGGACCTGCTGATTATATTGTTTGACTCCACTAGGTGGCAGTATCCACCAGAAAAAAAGATTTTTTCTGTATCACATTCTGAGCAAGAGTTATTCAAATATAACCGAAGGGAGGCAAAGTGTCATTTTTAGTGTATATACGTGTCCTTTAGAATTTTCTAATACTCAAATGCAAATTTTTTTTTTTTGAATAATATTACCCCAAAAATCCTACTTTTAATACATACTAAAGCACTTTACTTAATTATCAATTGATTTTATTAATTTTCATCCAGGTTTAATCTTTGTATCTGAGAAATGCAAAATGGCATAAAGGAATGAGACCAAGTAACATTGTTTGTGTTTTGTGAATAAAAGCACAACAAATTTATTCTCCTTTTAGGAGACACACAAACACTTAAAAAACAGTCTTGTAGATTTTATGTGGTCTAAAACAAACCACTTGTACAAATTGAAACAAATAAAAATGATAAACTATAGAAATATGAAAGTAGCATATAAGTAACAATAAATATGCAAAATTGCAGATTGTGAAATACTGCAACATGAAGTGACATAAACAAAATAACATCATAAAAAGCTATGAAAACATTTGATACTCATTCAAAACAAGAATTATTGGTAAACTAATAACTAATTAATTAACTCATTACATAACACAAACTAAAGTTGTTGTATATCAATACGCCTCCATCATCCATCAGACCCGTGTTAACACCAGACAGTTTTGTGTTTTTTTTACAAAGGAGCTCGATATAGCAGTGCTCATTTCTGAAGTGTGTGTCCCTCAATATGCCACCTCCTGAAGCAGTTTCGTCCTGGCACAGAGCACAAAGGCACCTGACATTTTGTGCAGTACATAGGCGTTTTTACCTGTTTTCCAGCCAGGATGCACAAGGCACATCTTCTTCTTGCAGCTGTTCCGTCTGCTCCAAAAAATTCTGGAAAGCATTGCTCATCTTCCACATTTCCAGAAGTGGCAGCATTTGCCAACTCACACACAAGTGCCTCTCTGAAAGCCTTTTGGGTGAGTGGGGTCTTGCCCTGTTCTTTTGCCAGCTGTTGGTGGAAAATAAAACTATTCACCACGCCAATGTCCAGGAAATGGTAAAAAAATGTTTTGTACCATTTAGTCGTCTTATGCAAGACATTGTAGTAGCCGATAAGGGCATCAGAAAGATCCACACCTCCCATGTTCTTGTTGTAGTCTTTGACTGTGTCAGGAATTGGAATTTGCCGTGTACACCACCCACCTGTGGGATTCCTTGAACGCCTGGTGACCTTCTCACCGCTATATGCCTTGTGCATACTGGAGCACATTACGACCTCCCTTGTGTCCATCCATTTGACAAACAGCAGCTTACCATCTCTGAGCCATCGGATCGTTCCTCTTTCTGCCTTTTTGCTGAGGTCATTTTCTCTGGTTTTGGGAAAACCTTGACGGTTCGGACGTATGGTTCCACAGGCCAGTGTTTTTTTTTCAGCAAATCCATAAAAAGGGTTGGACTAGTGTAGAAATTATCTACATAAACCTGATAGCCTTGGCCTAATAATGGAGTATTCAGCAGATGCATGACAGAATCATATCTAAGGCCTTTGCTTTTGACTAGTGAATCTTTACCTTCGTACACAAAGAAGTTCCAAGTGTACCCACGTGTTGAGTCGGCAAGGACAAAGAGTTTGAAGCCCCACTTAGTAGGCTTGTCCTTCATGTACTGCTTGAAGCCTACACGTGCTTTGGAAGCCACCATCCTTTCATCCACTGACACTCGTCGACCTGGTTGAAAGTATGTCATGCATGATGTCAGTATGTCAGAGTAAAGTGGCTTGATTTTGAATAGTTTGTCATAATCTGGGGTTCCTCTTTTCCGCCAATTTTGCAGATCCTCTTCTAGATTGCACAGATGGAGATTCCATGAGATGGCCTGAAATCTGCATCTGGACATCACTGACTGTGGGTACGGAAAATTGTAGATAGGTTTCCTAGCCCAGGAATCAGCATAGGTCTTCACCTTCACAAGACCCATGTAGAGAACCAGAGAGATGTATGCAAGGAACTCAGAAACGGTCAGAGGCACCCAGTGGAATTTCTTTCCTGCCGAAGATCTCATTGCACCATAGCTATTTGTATTTTTAACAATGTTCTCTAAAACAGAGTTCGTAAAAAAGAGCTGGAACAGTTGCAGCGGTGAATACGACCTGTCCATAGCCAGCTGTGGTCCTGGAATTCTCTTCGGTTGGAAAGGTGGCAGAACAGGATCTACATCCTCCACATTTAGATCATTCCACTTTAGTGCCTCGTCTGGATATTTCATCCCCTGTATAGAAGACTTTCCTCTGGTCTTCCTCCTGAAAATCTGAGCCCTCTCAGGTGCCTCATATTCCTCATCAGAATCTGCACTGTATCACAAAGAAATAAGCAGTTTTGTAAACATTTGGTTGTTTTCACTGTAATAATAACATGCATTTCAAAATAATTTCAAAATGCTTATTTACTCGAACAGAATCATTTTATACTTCAAAATTAATTTAGTGAACAATACAATATAAATGTATTGTGCTTTTCACAATACACATTGTTTCAAAAGTGGCTTTCGTAAATTCATCAAGTTATTAGAAAAAGCAAAGTAAAACTTATAACCACTATAGCACATGAAAACACAATTCAAATTATTATTTTTATACATACTCATCAAAATCTGGGTCACCAAACACAACACTGGCAGATCTCTTGGTCTCCTGTGCTCTCCTCTGCTGTCGCACAGCATGTTGATGTTGTGAAAGAAGGGTGGGTGTGGGGATCTCAGGCCCATCTATGTTTGCTAGTTCAGATGCATCTTGGCTGTAACACAAAGTAAATTTATATATATATATATATATATATATATATATATATATATATATATATATATATATATATATATATGCACATACATACACACATACATATATGTATGTATCAAAACAGATTTAGTAAAAAAAAAATGCTAAATCAAGTTTCCAAATATTCTGTCAAGTTATAATTAACGTTAGCTGGCTCAATTACTGTACTTTTCAATTTCAAAATAAAAATATAAATGGTAAAATACTTAACAGCATTGTAAATGCAAAATTATATGAACTTACCCGTCAAACGCAGGGTCTTCTCCCTCAAGAAAAGCGGCTTCCACTTCAGAGTCAAAACTAGCATCGCTAAAGTTACACGATGCACCGTCACTTTCTCTTTCAAGCTCTTCTAATATTGCTTCGACGCAAGAGAACAGCTTATTAGCTGGTTTTCCCTCTCCAGATGCCATTTTTTAATCAAAACGCTCGAAAAATACAAAAATATCCACAAATTTCCTGTCAGTCGTCTTCGTCACTTGTCATTCACTTGTTACTGTCTACTCGCCTATCATCAACAACGTCGTGATACAACATACATTCATAAAAACCGGTCGTGATCCCGCCCACCTACTCCACTGATTCGTTGGCTGATTCAGCATGTGACTGGACTAGATACATGATTGACATGTGATTGGAAAGCTGTCAACCTCAGCTTTCAACATGTGCCTGATATGTATATCATCGTCATGATTAGAGGACGCTTGCACGTTTTGATGATGATGTGTAGATCGCGTGTTTCTCCGGTCGAGTGCTTTTTGTGTTCTCGACATCCGCGACAGAACAGTGGATTATTTACCAAGAGGAGCTAACAGAAAAGTACAAATGGGCTCATTTGAAAGAAAACATCCTAAGGTAAAAGATGATATAGAGTTTGTGGCTGATTTTAGCTTAGAGCACCTGTAATCGAAGTAGAAATGAGACGTTTGTCTTTGTTTTTTCACTGAAATCATATTTTACTGCCCGATTCTTTTGGAGATAATGTGAACTATGATGTTAAAACAATAAAACAAACTACACAGTCACATTTCTTAGAATGAGAGCTTTCTTTTGATGTATGATTTTCCTGTTTTGTGAAATACGTAAAATATACATATTCATATTTACATTTCTGCATAGCCATTTTGGGGGAGGAGCGATTTTGTGACGATTGTTTTTTAAAGCTTTATATTAATTATTTGTGTTCCATATACACACATACAATTATATTCTGTGTAAAGATGAGATTTTAAGATTTAAAATGATACTATATATGGGGTGATAGTATCTCCAGAAACATAAAAAAAAAAAGTTTAAATATAATGACGTAGCTCTTTTGCCCGCCCACGGGCGATCAGAGTGGAACAGGTTTTAAAGGTTTCAGTTCTGTTTTAGGCTATTGTAGTTTGTTGCATGGTTGCATGTACCTAAATTTATATAGACCATCTATCTATCTATCTATCTATCTATCTATCTATCTATCTATCTATCTATCTATCTATCTATCTATCTATCTAGCTCATGATCTATCTATCTTCACGTTAATGCGTCTCTATAGCATGCATTGTGTATTATCGTGTAATTTATACGCGAAAATTAGTTTTTACGTGTATTTGATACGCAGTTCATTTGCGTGTAATGCACGCACCCCACACTAATACCCAAACGGTGCGGGATGCATTTCATTGTTTAAACTTGATTTTTTAAATAGATAATTTCTTGAATTTTCTAAAAAACGACATTTAGGCTACTTGTATCTTTAAAGTTTTTAGGAGGAAAAAGCTCAGTATAATAGAATAAGCAAAAAAGACTTCACATATTAAAAGAAATATAACACAAAACACAAGGTTAGATGCCAAATGCACCCTCCGACTTTTTGCCCCTTTATTAAAAATTTGAAATATTCACAAATTAATATAGGAAATAAAAATAGATTTTTACTGGTTTTCTAAGGCCAATGTAGAACCTGGAAATAATATTTTTCCCACAGTGCTGAATGAGAAGAGCCGTTTCTGGAACAGAGATATGATTTCTAGGCTAATGATAATAAAGGTGTCTGAAAAAATAACGAGCCATTTTAATTGTTCGTTAAAAGTAAACATTTCAAGCTTTATATGTAGGCTATATTTAGTTTCAGTTAATTTATGAAATGCGCTCCAGTTCACGGAGATCATGAAAGCGCGCCTAGCTGATTGTTTTATTGTATTTTTCAAAAGCACAACGTTTTCTTGTGAGTTTGGACAAATAAAAGTAGTTGCGAATGCTGTATTATTCTTTTCTGTATGACCAGAAAGAGTATTTTAAGTTGTTTCCACTGTTGATAGTAAAATGCAAGTGTTCGCGCCCGCGCCTCCGTGCCATGCGCGCTCCACACACACTTGGATATGCGCCAAAATCTTGTGTTTATTTGTGATAATCTTAGCCCTGTATTATTATTGTCTAACCTGTATTATATGACTGACATTTGACGAATTGCTTTGTTCCTTTTTTGGTTAAAAGCGCCTTCTAAATATGTAAAACCTAAATGTAGGCTACTAATTATATTATATTATTTGCGTTTATAACTATATGAGTTCACTGAAGACAGTAATATGTTAATCATAACATAATTTATGAATGTTTTATTTTTATATAACCTAACCTAACCTTGTGTTTGTGTTATATTTCTTTTTTATATGTGAAGTTTTTTTTTTTGCTTATTATATGAGCTTTTTCTTCCTAAAAAAATGGACTTTAAAGATACAAGTAGCCTAAATGTCATTTTTTAGAAAATTCAAGAAATTATCCATTAAAAAAATTAAGTTTAAACATAATAAAATGCATCCCGCATAAACAGGAGGCCTGGTTGGCACAGACTGGGGGTTTACAAACCCGTGGGAACGGATTGCAAAAGCGTGGGCACGGTTTATGAATTTGTGGGTATGATTGGAAAAACTGAAGGCACGGTTTAAAAATCTGAGAGCGCGGATTAGGAACTCATGGGTAGGCTACGGTTTATTAATCCGTGAGCACGATTTGTTGAACCGAGGGAACAGTTTGAGAATTCGTGAGTAGCCTACAGTTTATAAACTGAGCGAACGGATTGCAAAACCGTCGCCACGGATTGTTTTTTTCCACCAGGTGACTTCCCGGGCTCCGTACTCACGCACCCCACCACACCACTAAACCTGCCCTAACCAACCCATGCGTATCCTATGCACGTAAAAACTAATTTTCGCGTATAAATTGCACGATAAAAACACGGCGTGTCTGTCTGTCTGTCTGTCTGACTGACTGCTCTCGCTATATGAAAAACCTGAATGCAAACATTTATGCACAAATATCTTAAATAACAGTTTTTTAAAAAGGTGGTCTGTTATATTTCACAAAGGAAGCGCGCCGTTTGTGCGGTCGTTCGCGTTATATGAGAAGGACATTCTGAATATTAGCCTACTGTAAAATTAGCTGTCTTAAAAATGCGGATTGATCATTGCAGTTATTCCAGACGCCTCCCGGTGCTCGTATTAGAATTGTGTAATCACAGATTATGAACAGATGTTTTACACAACAAGGATTGGGTTGTTGGGTTTTCATGTTTTATGGGAACTTAATGATTTTTATACTGTACAGTACGATCCCCTAACTCCAATGTAACAGTTATGGGTAGGTCATCTACGGACATCTAATGTTACTGATATATTATGGTACAGTTCAGCCTATTATTGATTTTTATTGCCTCTTCCCTTTTTGATCCAAAGAGACGGAACTATTTGCACGGTATTTACCAATGGAAAATACATGCTAAAATAATCTCAGCGGTCTGTGGCTCATATTAATGGGGTCGCTTGCAAGTCGCATTACGTGACCAGCAACATATTTCTGCTTCAAATATTGTGCGTAGTTAACAGTGAGTGGTGGTTTCAGACATTATTTTATTAAAGTGCATTTGTCAGTGCCGCACTTGTGCTGACTCTTATTCTGCCTGACAGAAAGAAAAGCTCGTAATGAAGGCGGAGCGTTTTGACCAATCAGATGAAAGGGGCGTTTCAGCGCCGCCCACGTGTGCGAATGAAATATCGAACCCATAAACCGATTTGTAAACCACAAATGAAAAATGAAAAATCGAGCCAAAATCTAATTTTTCTTTTTTAAAACTAAACAAAAAAACGAATAAACGAGCTGGATTTCATTTCTCGTTATTCCATTCCAAACAGGAAATGAAATGACCAAAAGATACACGGACCCTCTGGTTAAAACCACTATGGATATCTTCACAAAAGAAGCTTGACTCTGATGTAATGTTAGAACAGGTGTAACAAAACATGATAGTCATATCAAAAGTTTGAAAATTCATGAGTCCATGATTCAATTCGTGGAAAAGAAAAAGGAAGCCTCACTCACACTTTACTTTAAACCCTAAAACATTGGACAAAATGTTTAATTTAATGTTGGAGAACAACACACTTTAACTAACGTTATAACTGTTAGACGAATGATATAACGTTACACATTTATTTCATGGTGAGAATCTTTTTGTTTAAGGAACTACCTAGGTTATATAGAAGAGCGTTATTGAGTGTGTTATAACAACAATAATAAGAGTTTATTTTGATCAGATTTTGATGTGGTTAAATTAAGTCAGTGGTTAAATTGTTCTAACATGCTAAGACTGCTGGAGCCAGAAAAAAAACTAAGTTACTAACGTTATATCATTTTCTATTTAAGGAATAAAACATTGTTGGTACAATTACAGACTGCAAAGTGAATAATACACACCATACCACACAATATATCTGGGTTAAAAGCTCTTCATGATTTTCTGGTTCATGATTAAAATGGTCTGTTAGCGCGCTCGTTTAGCCGCCTCACACACCCGCCAAACTTAAGCGTGTTCGGCTGCAGTCAGACAACCTAAATCCCTTTCCTCCTCAACAAACTGGGTCATTCCACGAAACAACACTTGCGGTGTATATAAATGGACTTCACTGGGTACCAAACGGTCCAAGGTCCAAATGACAGTTTCAGTGCAGCTTCAAATGGCTTTAAACGACACCAGACGATACATAAGGGTCTTATCTATAGCGAAACGATCGGTTATTTCAAAAATAAATAAAAAAGTTTAAGTTTTATAAGCACAAATGCTCGCCTTGCTCTGTTCTGTGATGCACATTCGGGACTCTCCTGTTTCGAACTCGTTAATCAAAATGAACAAATCTTTTTTCGAGTCATTTCGTTCATTCAACGAACAAAATGAACGAAATGACTCAGTGAAGTCCATTATATGGAGAAAAATCCTAGAATGTTTTCATCAAAAACCTTAATTTCTTTTCGACTGAAGAAAGAAAGACATGGACATCTTGGATGACATGGGGGTGAGTAAATTATCAGCAAAAGTTTTTTAAAAAGTGAACTAATCCTTTAAGTCATTGTCATATTTGTAGTGCTTGATTAAAAAACAAACAAACAAACAATAAACTTTAATCATCTTCAAGAAACCCTTTTCAGGCCAAGGACTTCTTGCTGGACAGAGAGTTAAAGCAGGGATCCCCTTTTAGTCTGGCCTCTAGATAGCAGGCTTGTGCAAAATTCAGAATTTCAGAATTGGCCTCCATTCAATTCATGAATTGGAATTTGAATTGAATTGACTCCGCCCCACAGGAAGTTGAATTTGAATTGGAATGACAGGAAGTGGAATTAAATTCATGGCAATTCAAAGAAATTCCAAACAGTCACACAACAGAAAGAATATGTTGAATCTCACATACATTCAGCATTAGGAAGGTTACTTTGGAAATGTAATTGCTTACTGTTATAAGTTACCCTTTATAAATGTGGTTTGGATTACTTTATTTTGATTACTTTATCAATTTAAAACAATTTCCTTTTAATTTGATTAGTAACTAATTAAATTACACATTTTACCTCAGTAATACAACTTAATACAATTAAATTAATTTTGTAATTCATATATCATATTATAGAAGTATACTGAAATATTAAGAACATATGTTATGTCTTTCATTATGAGATTGATAATGACCAGTTTATGGTCTTGGCTTGCAGTTTGGTTCAGTAGTTTGTGAAATGAATTCGTCATTTAACTTCAATTAGGCCTACCCAGACAACATTTTGTTTAAACAAATTTGATCAGCAGATTGTGCATCCTCAAATTAAACTACCCATCTTTATTCTCAGATTAATGGAGGTATGATGCTGGCAATTGTATTGTTTCAGATTGAAAAGGAAATAGTTCTATTCTATTCTATTCTATTCTATTCTATTCTATTCTATTCTATTCTATTCTATTCTATTCTGCGCATGGGACTTTTACTGTAAAATTTCGCCATAATTCTGCGTCGCTCACGTTGCGTCGCAGTTGGCAAAAATATTCGCAGTAAGATGGCGCTGTCTGGAGGGGCGGATAGAGGATCTCACAGCATGGATAAGAGCATAACACTCCCTCCGGATGAAATCTTCCGCAATTTGGAGAACGCCAAGAGGTTCGCTATAGATATAGGTATCATCACATGCAAACTTCCACCCTTTATCTGTTCTTTTTCGCAGTACAGTCACTTGTGGAGTTTGGACGCGGTAGAGTTTGTTGGGAAGGGCTGTGCTCTAACCTGTTAGCGCGTGCTGCTAATCTGACAGTTCATTCAATGTATGTGAGAAATATCATCAAACGTTTATAATAGAGACATCGAGGCTGTAGATATCAACTGAATAATGTTGATTTTAGAAATAAACCCGAACGATGAGGTGTTTATTTGTTCTTCTGGACTGCAAAGTGCAATCATCATAATTATATCAGATTTTTTTGATGGACTCTAGCAACCCCTGGTGTAATGTGTTAATAACATAATTATCGAATATGATAAGGTTAAGTGTGTATAAATATATAATAAAGAAACGATTTGACCTCATCTTATCTGACAGGTGGCTCTTTGACAAAACTGGCCTATTATTCCACTGTTCAGCACAAAGTTGCCAAAGTCAGGTCATTTGATCATTCAGCAAAGGTAAGCTTGCAGGTAAGATTTTCTCATTTAACCCCATGACATTAGGGTCCTTGTTTGGAGACAAGGGAGGCAGTATCAGAAATTTGGATGAGAAATTAATAGACTTTAAAAAAGTAAAACAAAACAAATATTAAATAATGTTAGATTGAATAATATTATATAAATCAGTCATTTATATCAGCCCTAGAAAAGCTTCATTGATCAAGTGTACAAACAAACAAGGCCTCTGAGCACTTGCATAAAATATATACAATATCATGAATAAAGAAGAGTAAATGTAAGAATAAAAAAAGAAAGAAAATGGAACAGTAAATGTATGTTTGCATTATGTACTTTTTCAACATAATATTTCAAGAGTAAACTGTAAAAGAGAATAGTGGCTTTTAAATGTCTGTTATAGATATGTATGGGTTCAGGGAAGGACCTGTTTTTGTTTCTGGATGTTTTGGGGCTCAGTGCTCTATACCGCTTACCAAATGGCAGGAGTGCAAAGATAGTACCTATTATTCTTTTAGTTGCACTGACTGTCTGATGTAGTCTACTATTGTCTGATTTGGTGGCCAAGGATATGCTGACACCGCTATCCCTTTGTCTAAAAAGGTTTACGTTCATCTCCACTGTTTTAAGTGTGTTCAGCTGCAATAGATAGCCTAGCTATCACCACTGTCAGTTAAGTTCCTGCTTGGTGTAACAAATTAGCTCAAAAAGGAGATATTAATAATTAACCATAATAACTTGGTGTTGAAAGTAGACAAAGTTGACTGTCTACAAATAGTCACCTTGAAATATAGCTGCGAGCAGCGATTACGGGCCCAAGCCGGTGGCACCGCAACCCCGGTGCCTTTAGTTACCTAAAGGCACCGGGGTGGCGGTGCCGCCGGCTTTGCCCTTCATCGCTGCTCGCAGCTATATTTCAAGGTTACTATTTATATATTACTATTTCAAGGTTACTATTTATATATATATATATATATATATATATATATATATATATATACACAGGTCCTTCTAAAAAAATTAGCATATTGTGATAAAGCTAATTATTTTCCATAATGTAATGATAAAAATTAAACTTTCATATATTTTAGATTCAATACACACCAACTGAAATATTTCAGGTCTTTTATTGTTTTAATACTGATGATTTTGGCATACAGCTCATGAAAACCCAAAATTCCTATCTAAAAAAATTAGCATATTTCATCCAAGCAATAAAAGAAGTGTTTTTAATACAAAAAAAGTCAACCTTCAAATAATTATGTTCAGTTATGCACTCAATACTTGGTCGGGAATCCTTTTGCAGAAATGACTGCTTCAATGCGGCGTGGCATAGAGGCAATCAGCCTGTGGCACTGCTGAGGTGTTATGGAGGCCCAGGATGCTTCGATAGCGGCCTTAAGCTCATCCAGAGTGTTGGGTCTTGCGTCTCTCAACTTTCTCTTCACAATATCCCACAGATTCTCTATGGGGTTCAGGTCAGGAGAGTTGGCAGGCCAATTGAGCACAGTAATACCATGGTCAGTAAACCATTTACCAGTGGTTTTGGCACTGTGAGCAGGTGACAGGTCGTGCTGAAAAATGAAATCTTCATCTCCATAAAGCTTTTCAGCAAATGGAAGCATGAAGTGCTCCAAAATCTCCTGATAGCTAGCTGCATTGACCCTGCCCTTGATAAAACACAGTGGACCAACACCAGCAGCTGACATGGAACCCCAGACCATCACTGATGGACCCCAGTCTTCCTCCAGACTCTGGCACCTTGATTTCCGAATGACATGCAACATTTGCTTTCATCCGAAAAAAGTACTTTGGACCACTGAGCAACAGTCCAGTGCTGCTTCTCTGTACCCCAGGTCAGGAACTTCTGCCGCTGTTTCTGGTTCAAAAGTGGCTTGACCTGGGGAATGCGGCACCTGTAGCCCATTTCCTGCACACGCCTGTGCACGGTGGCTCTGGATGTTTCTACTCCAGACTCAGTCCACTTCTTCCGCAGGTCCTCCAAGGTCTGGAATCGGTCCTTCTCCACAATCTTCCTCAGGGTCAGGTCACCTCTTCTCGTTGTGCAGCATTTTTTGCCACACTTTTTCCTTCCCACAGACTTCCCACTGAGGTGCCTTGATACAGCACTCTCGGAACAGCCTATTTGTTCAGAAATTTCTTTCTGTGTCTTACCCTCTTGCTTGAGGATGTCAATGATGGCCTTCTGGACAGCAGTCAGGTCGGCAATCTTACCCATGATTGCGGTTTTGAGTAATGAAACAAGCTGGGGTTTTTTAAAAGCCTCAGGAATCTTTTGCAGGTGTTTAGAGTTAATTAGTTGATTCAGATAATTAGGTTAATAGCTCGTTTAGAGACCCTTTTTATGATATGCTAATTTTTTGAGATAGGAATTTGGGGTTTTCATGAGCTGTATGCCAAAATCATCAGTATTAAAACAATAAAACACCTGAAATATTTCAGTTGGTGTGCAATGAATCTAAAATATATGAAAGTTTAATTTTTATCATTACATTATGGAAAATAATTAACTTTATAACAATATGCTAATTTTTTGAGAAGGACCTGTATATAAAAGAAGCCGGTGGCATTAAGTGCAAAAACGTAACCCTGCTTTGACTGTCGAAAAGAAGTGTGCTGTAGAGCTTGCATCAGTGTGGGCATTGTGTGCACATATCAACCACAAAGTATGCGTGAGCAACCTTCTGAAACCTAAAATGAAAAATGAGACACCCTATGGTCTCATGGATTTAACGGACACATGAAATAAGTACACAAGACTGAAAATTCATATGAAGTGTGCCATTTGGGGACAAGGCCTATGATCATGAACCACAATAGCCACTTATGGATTTTGCCCGCCCATCATTTCCCATTTTTGATTTCTGTATTTGATCGATTGTTTACCGTTGCTGACTACTTTTTGCCTCCCCCGATCTGGATTGTTTATTGGACTCTGATTCTTGCTGCATGCCTCGGCCCTTTGCCTGTTAACCTTGTTTGTCTCTGCCTTTTCTCTTCTGCCATGTTTGCCATTGCTCACCCTGCCTGTCTTTACCATTCTTAATAAAAAGCTGCAAATGGATTCCCCTGGCCTGACCCTGCCTCGTTACAACACATATGCTGCATCTGTTCGCTATCTACCGAACGGCTCTAGTTCCGCTTCAGCACTGATGATGTTGTAGAAATAGTGTGCTCTGGTTGGTCTGGATTATTCAGGATTTTTTATTTTATACAGAAATAAGTTATTTATAATTCAGATGAGAATAAAGTTAGTGTTGATTAAAATGAAGGAAAACAAATATATTGATCTGAAATATGTAAGGGATAATGTATAGCGAGGCGGTTATAGCTAATACCATCCCCGACAGGCTAACTAGGAGCCCTACGCGAAGTGGAGGGATCTTAATCAGCCTGAAGGGGTGGTATTCGCTATAACAACCGCCTCGCTATACATTATCCTGCTTATTATATGGCTACCTACCAAACACACACACACACACACACACACACACACACACACACACACACACACACACACACACACACACACACACACTAGTTAAAATAGTTAAACAAAGATCACAGCAGAACCATTGCGCATCTCACAGCATCGTGTTTTCTCATTACTGAATGGTTCAGCATTTTGAACGAATTGGTTGACTCAAAGATTGACAGGAGCAGATACCGGCTCAGGAACAGATACCGGCTTCGCGGAGCGCTCAGGTTCAGGCTTGACTTGAACAGTCTCTGGATCGGCAGACGTGACTTGAAAAGTCTCTGGATCGGCAGATGTTATGTGAACCGTCTCTGACTGGGCAGACGGGGTGGGCGGTGCCAGCAGGGCAAGACGCTTGGGTGGCACCGGCAGGGGAAGCTGTCTGTACGGCGCCGGCAGGGCGAGGCGCTTTGGTGGCGCCGCAAGTGCGAGGTGCTTGGGTGACGCCGGCAAGTAAAGACGCTGGGGCGGCTAAGGTAGGGCGAGGAGTCCAGAAACAGTCTCTCGGCTGACCGTAGGCTTAGGCCTGACCCTCGGACCCTGTGGGATGCCGGAAGTCTTTCTCCTCCGACGTTGTTGACGGCAAAGTACAGACTCTAGACTGGACGGAACCAGCGGTCAGGGCTTTAGGCTGGACAGAACAAGCGGTGAAGGCTCTGAGCTGGACGGGACCAGTGGTGAAGGCTCTGAGCTGGACGGGACCAGCGAAGAAAGGGTCTGAGCTGGACGGGACCAGCGGTGAAGGCTCTTAGCTGGACGGGACCAGCGGTGAAGGCTCTGAGCTGGACGGGACCAGCGACGATGACCTTGTGCTGGATGGAAAGCCTGGACTTTAGCGAGGACTTTATCTGCTGGACGGAACCCACAGTGATGACCTTGTGCCGGGTGGAACCAGAGGCGAGGACCTTGGGCTGGACGGTGCCAGTGGCGAAGGCTTTGTGTCGGACGAAACCAGCGGCGAGGGCTATGTACTGGGCGGAACCACGTGTACCGGAACCTGACTGAAAGGTGACTGGGCGGCAGACCGATTTTGATGTCCGTGACGATCCTGTCCCCCTCCATGGCCTCCACGGGTCTCTGAGAATTTCACCAAGCGGGTTCCCCTGAAAGATTGCGACCCAGCTAGAGTTGCGGACGAGCTGCCAGTTGCAGTTCTGTGGTCTCCTCCTCCTGCAATTCCAGGTGAAAGGTGAATTTAATGAAACAACAAATAAACACAAGCTACAAATCAAAACTCCCTCAAGGGGGAAAACGGGAATAATACAGAACATAAACATAAACACAAACGCTAGGTACCGGGTACTTGGACAAACGAACCAACACTGAACTGCAAACACAACCCGGAGTCAAATTTCATTAACCACGAGAGTGAAGAGCTGACTGAAAAGATGATGACGGAATTTTTTGTGTAAAAGCGCCTATTCAAGCAACTCTGTCATTGTACTCTTTTGTTGTTGTGTTTTCCGTGAAAAATAATAGGCTATTGAACTCACAATTCAAGCAATCGGCCCCCGAGGTTGCGCTAATTTTAAAGTGACACTAAAAAGTGCACGGCTGCATGTGCATTCATAATGGTGCGAGGAGCGAGCAGAACAGAGCGAACGTTTTTTCATTTCTACTTCCATAGGAATTCATTTGAGTGCTCTACGAGCGCCATTATCTATATCCGTGCGGACGTCAGTACTTTACTTTCACTTTTATATTAGCGATTTAAAAGCCCACACGGTGTCACACGTCGATTAACCGGTGGGAAAATATCCTCAGTCACATACCTAATATATTTATATAAAAATACAATAGGCATACCTGATAAAAAAAGTTTTATGTACTATGTTGATATCATTTCGGACACAAGACGGCAGTGTAGCCCTATGTATGTTTTTTTGTCTAACCAAATAGCAATAAATGGCCTGTTTTAAACTTTTTTATACTTCTTGAATTGAAAAAACTGAATAAAATGAGTTTAGTTCTAATATTTGTTTAATTTTATATAAAAATAAATGGTGTATAATTAAATTTTTAGAAGATATGAGACGTTTCCTGATTCTTTATTTGACATAATCCCTCGCCATAGCAAAACCGTTTGAGATATTCAATATACGTTCACAATTTAGTATCTTTAATGTATTTTCATCATGTTGAAAAAGTTTGGTGGGAATACTATAAACCACTTTATAGGAGTGAGTAAAAATGTAGAGTCTGGTTTTGCAAAACATCCACATTCAGACCAAAATAGCCCACTTCCTGTTGGGCTGGCTTAAAGTTGTTCGGCCTGATGAGATCTATATGTGTACCGAGTTTCATATTATTACATGCAAGTGTTTTTGATTTATGGACCAAATTTTCAGACCAAGTTTATGGACCAAGTTAATTTAATTAATAAACTAATTATATAAAACTATGGTTAATGCGCTATAATTAAACTGGTTATATGCCTTTATTAATAAAACTTATTTAAAAAATACAAGGGGTAAGACATTTATTTTCCTTTTTAATGCAGGCCAAACCACACAGCAGCGAAATGGTTAATCTAGCCCCCCTCCTCCTACACACACACACACACACACACACACACACACACACACACACACACACACACACACACACACACACACACACACACACACAGAGACAGGCACAGAGAGACAGAGATAGAGAGAAAATGACCATATTCAAACCAAAATATCTGACTTCCTGTTGGTCGGAGCTAATGAATGTAAATTAGAAAGTTGTCCGGCTCGAGGAGAACTATATACATACCGATTTTTGTAAATGTAGATTAAACTAACCCCCCACTTTTTTGTCAAAAGGTGGCGCTACTGAGCCCCTCACCAAGCCCGCTTCTGAAACTTTGCACATGTCTACTGGCTAATAAATGTGATGTATCTGTCAAGTTTCATGCAATTTCAAGTATGCTAAGAGTCTCAAAAGCATCAACAAAGAATATTACAGTTTAATGCGTTGCCACGGCAACAGTATCTAAGATATCAATAATCCTTTCACAGGTCTACATCTGCCGTGTGTTTACATTATACACATAAAGTTTGAAGCAAAACGGGTAAAAATAAGAGGGGAATTTCAAAGCATTTTGAAAGTGACACACTTCCTGCTGCCAGTTGGTGGCACTATAACTTTGACTCACAATAGTCACATCCATCTGATCGGCCTCTTACAAAGAACCCACTGCTGAAGTTTCATCAAGATCAGTTAATGTATGCAGAAGTTATAAGACTTTGTGTTTCTCTTTTCTCGCCATAAAGTAGTTTCCTTGCCACGGCCAAACCGTTCGAGATATCAAAAATCCGTCTGCAATTTAGCATCCTCAATGTCTTGACTTCCTGCACACCGAGTTTGGTGATGATTGGGTGAATGTCCTCGGAGAAGTTTTTCTCCGAGGAAGGTATAAAATAGAAGGTATAAAAATAAATAAAACTCTAAATAGCGATAAAATTCGCTCAATTCGCGTTTGGTCTGAACGCAGCATAATGAACAGACTGCGATGTCAATAATGCAATGCTGAAGTGTGTGTGTACGTGCGCGCGATCGAACTGTGTGTGTGTGTGAGAGAGAGAGAGGCGCGGGCGCGATCGAACTGTGTGTGTGTGTGTGTGTGTGTGAGAGAGAGAGAGAGGGAGAGGGAGAGGGAGAGGGAGAGGGAGAGGGAGGGGGAGGGAGGCGCGGGGGCGATCGAACAGTGGAAACAAAAACATACTCCGTAAACAAATTATTCAAACTACAAAGTGTTTACATATATTTGTGTACACTCGCAATAAAACACAACATTGTGATTTTGTCACACTCTCTTGTCAAACTGTAACCTACAACTGTCACCCAACCAAAATCACACACACACACACACACACAGTTTTACTTTTAAATTACACATTCTACATTGATTAAAAATCATACATTAATGGTAGCCTAGTATTATTTTATACGGAAATCAATTATTTAGAATTCAGATGAGAATAAAGTTGGGGTTAATTAAAATTAAGAAAAACAAATATATTGATCTGAAATATGGCAAATTAATTTTAAATTCATTCAAACATACCAAACATATCGCAAGGTCTTTGTCTTTTTATTAATTTAATTAACTAATTAAATTATATAAAACTATTGTCAGTGCACTAGAAATAAACTGGTCTTTGCCTTTATTAATAAAACTTATTTAAAAAATACAAGGCTTAAGACATTTATAAAAATGCCTTTTGCATTTTTGTTTTGCTTTTCACTTAATTGTACCGAAATCGTACCGAACCGTGATGTCTGAACCGAGGTATGAACCGAACCGTGACTTCTGTGTACCGTTCCACCCCTAATATATACAGTATGTGTGTGTGTATAAATAAATATATATATATACATAAATATAGCTGCGAGCAGCGATTACGGGCCCAAGCCGGTGGCACCGCTCGGGCCCTCCATCACTGATCGCAGCTATATTTATATATATATATTTATTTATACACACACAGATATATATATATATATATATATATATATATATACAAATGGTCTATCTAAACCCCCTCCCCCCTCACACACACACACAGAGACACACACACACAGAGACACACACACACAGAGACACACACACACAGAGACACACACACACAGAGACACACACACACAGAGACACACACACACAGAGACACACACACACAGAGACACACACACACAGAGACACACACACACAGAGACACACACACACAGAGACACACACACACAGAGACACACACACACAGAGACACACACACACAGAGACACACACACACAGAGACACACACACACAGAGACACACACACACAGAGACACACACACACAGAGACACACACACACAGAGACACACACACACAGAGACACACACACACAGAGACATAGACACACAGAGAGAGAGAAAATGACCACGTTCAACCCAAAATATCTGACTTCCTGTTGGTCGAAGTTAATGACTGTAAATTAGAAACTTGTCCGGTTTGATGAGAACAATATATGTACGGAGTTTTGTTACTGTGTGTAAAACTAACCCCCCCACTTTTGTCAAAAGAATTTAGAAAGTGACACACTTCCTGCTGCCAGTTGGTGGCACTATAACCTTGACTCACAATAGTCGCATCCATGTGATCGGCCTCTTACCACGAACACACTGCTGAAGTTTCATCAAGATCAGTTAATGTATGCAGAAGTCATAAGACTATGTGTTTCTCTTTGCTCGCCATAAATTTGTTTCCTTGCCACGGCCAAACCGTTCGAGATATCAAAAATCCGTCCGCAATTTATCATCCTCAATGTCTTGACTTCATGCACACCGAGTTTGATGATGATCGGGTGAATTCCCTAGGAGAAGTGTTTCAAATTCCTGAGCGTGCGTTTCCAAACAACCCTAAATAGCCGACTTCCTGTTGGGCTGATGTAAAACTTATAGCACGAAAGTTTTTTGGCCCGATGAGATCTATATGTGTACCGAGTTTCAGATTATTACATGCAAGCGTGTTTGATATATGGACAGGTGTTCAAACCCCATTCCAGGGGGCGCTGTCGAGCCCCCGTGCCACGCCCGGGTACCAGCTTCAGCCCGGCCCTGATGGCCGCGGGTTCTGACCGGTATGTGCCAAGTTTCAAGAGTTTTCGAGCACGTTAAGGGCCCCAAAAGTGCCTAAAAGGTAGTAAAATAATAATAATAATAATAATAATAATAATAATCCTTAGGAAAACAATAGGGCCTTCGCCTCTTCAAGGCTTGGGCCCTAAAATAATAATAATAATATAGCTGCGAGCAGCGATTACGGGCCCAAGCCGGTGGCACCGCAAACCTGAAGGCACCGGGATGGCGGTGCCGCCGGCTTTGGCCCTTCATCACTGCTCGCAGCTATATATATATATATATATATATATATATATATATATATATATATATATATATATATATATATTAGGGATGCTCCGATCAGGATTTTTGCAGCCGATACCGATAGCCGATTTCTTGGCATGGTGATCGGCCGATACCGATCCCAATACCGATGCTTAATATAGGCTACTTAATATAAGAAAAAAGATAAATACAAACAAAATGGAGCAGTCTGATGCAGCCCACAAGGTTAATTAAACATTGTCCAATAGTAAACTTTGGAGGACAACATAAACATTTAGTCACCTAAAATAGAGAAGTCTGATGTAACTTAAACCTTGTCCAATACAAGTCTTAGCAGGACAATAATTAAATAAATAAATAATTTAAACTCCTAAAAGAACAAATTGGAGTAGTTTGATGCTACTCATTAGAAGGGATGGGAATTTCAAGCAAAAACAAAATTCGAAGATAGCTGGGTATTATTCGAAAATCGCACCCCTCCCTGTTATGTACGCACACATGCATGTATAGGCCACACACGAGAAAAGCGGAGTGGTCTGACGTTTAAATATAACTTAAAAACGTAAATATACATTTCATATTTGTTTTATATAATATAATGTTCTTTTTTAAATTTCATCTATGTTGATTATATGAAAAAGGAACCGCATGAGATGGGTAAGATAGGATTATAAGATGCCCAATATATCAGGAGACATTTGGAGTGGTTCAGACATGATTTTGACCACTTAATTAAGTTGGTAACACTTTAAGGTAAGGGTACATGAATTATCATAAATTCATGCATGAATTCTGCATTCATTCATGCATTAATATCTCATGAATCATCAGGAACTAACACAAGTTCAACATTTTTCATTCATGACTTCATGGACGAACAACACCTTAATTAAAACATTAACTAAGATGAGCACATCATCATGAGTTATGATTTATTACACATGATCATGATGTTTTCTTTGTTCACAGTTATGCCACCATTAATAGGACATTGTTCATCAGTGTTTCAAAGGACTAGTCACCACTTTAGTTGAGGGTCCACACACATGATGAAGTCATTGATAGATAATGCGTAGTTAATGATGACTACTGTATTTGAATGTCAACAGAATTTGTGCTATGAGTTGCGATTGGTCTATTTTGGGGTCTGTCCAATACAGTAGTCATCATTAACTAAGCATTATCTACCAATGACTTCATCATGTGTGTGGCCCCTCAACTAAAGTGGTGACTAGGTCACTGACCTAGACAAACAACAAAGAAAACATAATGATGATGCGTAATAAATCATAATTCATGATGATGTGCTCATCTTAGTTAATGTTTTAATTAAGTGAAATCATGAATGAAAAACGTTGAACTCGTGTTAGTTCCTGATGATTCATGAGATATTAATGCATGAATGAATGCAGAATTAATGCATGAATTTATACATGAATTCATGATAATTCATATACCCTTACCGTAAAGTGTTACCATTAAGTTTTGTTTTGTAGAAAGCCATTCTTTAAAGTGAATTTCGTTTTGTAAAAATTTTATATTAATTTCAATCAATGTTTCATCAACCAATTGTCTGGATTTAATACATAAGAAGCGAAATATAGCAGACAATATAATAGGACATGGAGGCGCCCGCGCGTGAAATGGAGCGCGTCTCATAAATGAACTGAAACTAAGTGTATAAACGACATGCCTCACAGACCTGAGCTTGAAATGTCTACTTTAAAAAAACCAACAATTCAAATCGTTAAGAAATGGGGTACTCTCTGCTTATAGGCTAATCCGTATGAACTGTGCATTTCTCTCTATAGGCGCGTTCACTATGCGAAGATGGCGTCAACATCGCCAACTGTATCTTTGCAGCCAGAAAACACTAGTTTATTAATAAACAGCTAAAATGTATCAGGCTGCATAAACTTTACTTTTGCCTGTTCTTTGTGGAAGCTTTATGCATGCGCTTGATATGCGGAATATGCAATATTACGATAACGCTCACTATGGTTTAGTATTGTCTCCCATATATATTTAAGTAATTAAATTATATAAATATGTGATTAGACTAATGGCTTAAATGAACTACTCTTAGTCAACTAGAAAAAAAAAACTTCAGTCGTGCATGGGCAGCCCAATTTCTTTCACATATTTCCTAACCAGGACGTCAGTGTGGGCGTTCTGAGCGAGCGGCGCTGTGTGGACTGAGCGAGCGAAGCAACTCTTCAGAAAGGCAAATAGCTCATTTTTTCATTGTTTCTCGACACATCAAAGTAATTCCACACTGGTGATGACATGACTGCCAAATCATTTAAGTCCCCACGCATCATGTACCTTATTCTCACGTTTTGACGTAATCAAATTGTGATCGGTTTGTGAGATCGGCCAAGTTTAGTGAGTACCGATCGAGTCATAAAATGTGATTATCGGCCGATACCGATCTCCGGCCGATCGATCGGAGCATCCCTAATATATATATATATATATATATATATATATATATATATATATATACACAAGTCGCCACCCTGGTGCCTTTAGTGTTGTTGTGCACGACGTGCAAAAACGTAACCCTGCTTTGACTGTCGAAAAGAAGTGTGCTGTAGAGTTTGCATCAGTGTGGGCTCTGTAAAAGTGCGCATCGAGGGCATATATCAACCACAAAGTATGCATGACAAACCTTCTAAAACGTAAAACCTAAAATGAAAAATGAGACACCCTACAGTCTCATGGATTTAACGGACACATGAAATAACTACACAAGACGGTGACGGTGGGGTGGTGATTGCGCAGTGGATAAGACACATGCCTTTGGTGTGAGAGACCCGGGTTCGAATCCACTGTGAGACACCAATGGTTCCCTGAGCAAGACACTTAACCCCTAGTTGCTCCAGAGGCGTGCGACCTCTGACATATAGCAATTGTAAGTCGCTTTGGTTAAAAGCGTCAGCTAAATGAATAAATCTAAATCTAAATCTACAAGACCGAAAATTCATATGAAGTGTGCCATTTGGGACTAGGCCTATGATCGTGAACCACAATAGCAACATATATGAGATAATTGAAATATAGAATAATTTTTAATGTCTTAGGATGTCATAGCTCAATATGTTTTGCAGCACTTAAATGTGTAAATATAGAAGCCCAGTATTTATCTGGAGGTCTTTGTACAGGTTTATTAATGTAATTTTATTTTACGTGTTCTATGATATTCAATGGAAGTAAATTTTAATGTTTAACATGGGTGTATTCATAACACATAGCATACGATATAATATCTTAAGATTATTGTTTTGAAATGGGGTTGGATAAATATGTTTTGCTTTTAAAACAGTGTGCGTGTGTGTGTGTTTTTGGTTGGGTGACAGTTGTAGGTTACAATTTGACAAGAGTTTAGAGTGTGACAAAAGCACAATGTTGTGTTTTATTGCGAGTGTACACACATATAAGTAAACAATTTGCAGTTTGAATTATGTCCCGTATGAACCAAATGACGGAGTATATTTTTGTTTCCACTGTACGATCGCGCCTGCGTTTCTCTCTCTCTCTCTCTCTCTCTCTCTCTCTCTCTCTCTCTCTCTCTCTCTCTCTCTCTCTCACTCACACACAGTTCGATCGCGCCGGCGTCTCTCTCTCTCTCTCTCTCTCTCACACACACAGTTCGATCGCACCCACGCCTCTCTCTCCCTCTCTCTCTCTCACACACACAGTTCGATCGCGCCCGCGCCTCTCTCTCTCTCTCTCTCTCTCTCTCTCACACACACACAGTTCGATCGCGCCCACGCCTCTCTCTCTCTCTCTCTCTCTCTCTCTTTCTCTCTCTCACTCACACACAGTCCGATCGCGCCGCACGCACACACACACTACAGCTTTGCAATCTCGACATGGCAACCAGTTTATTATGCTGCGTTCACACCAAACGCGAATAGAGCGAAATTTATCGCTATTTAGACTGAATAGATGATGAAGGAATATTTTGTGTAAAGTCGCCTATTTAAGCGAATCTGTCATTATACTCTTTTGTTGTTGTGTTTTCCATGAAGAATAATAGGCTTTTGAACTCACAATTCAAGCAATCAGCCCCAGAAAAGGCGCTAATTTTGAAATGAAACTAACGGCTGCACGGGCATTCATAACGGTGCGCGTCAACAGCGATGAGAGAGCAGAACAGAGCGAACGTTTTTTAGTTCATTCCTACTTCTATAGGAATTCCATCGAGCGCTCTGCATGCGCCACCATTATCTATGTCAGTGTGGACGTCCGTATTTAAAAGCTCTCGCTGGTGTCACGTCAATTTACCAGTGGGAATATATCCTCAGTCACATACCAAATATATGTATATATAAATATAATTTTGGACACAAGAGGGCAGTATGGCCCTATGTATGATTTTGTTTAAACTAAACTTTCACTCGAAGAGCCCCTCCCCACCCCACACACACACACACACACACACACACACACACACACACACACACTAGTGATGTGTCGTTCATGAACGATTCGTTCATTTTGAACGAATCTTTAATATGACTCGGGACTACCGAGTTGTCTCAGAGAGTGATTCGTTCATTTTGTGTCGACCGCGCATGCGCATTATGCAACATATGGGTTCTGAATCTGTACTGGAAACAGAAATGATTTGTTCATCTCTCTCGAGTCTTCGGGTTCGGGACGGGTCCAAGTCTTTCGTTCTTCCTGTCAGTCCATAGAGACTATGCAGTCAGCACTGGAAAGATAATTGATTAGTTAATCTTTCGAGTCTCGAGTTCGGGTTCGGCCGGGTCCGAGTCTTTCGTTCTTCCTGTCAGTCCAATAGAGGCTATGCTGTCAGTACCGGAAAGAGAAATGATTAGTTCATTTTTTCGAGTCTTCGGGTTTGAGTCCTTCGTTCTTTTGTCACGTGACTTGTCACCGTATTGAATAGCCTACTAATTTACAACCTTTTTACAAACAAGCACATAGTTAAGGTATTAAATATAATAGTACTTAATTAATGCATAATTTATAATAAAACATACCACAGATGCACAAGAACCATTTAGAAAAGAGAAGGACAGGGACAATATAAGATGGAACTTTTATTTTA
Organism: Siphateles boraxobius; assembly: GCF_051911475.1. NCBI lineage: Eukaryota > Metazoa > Chordata > Actinopteri > Cypriniformes > Leuciscidae > Siphateles > Siphateles boraxobius. The sequence goes on along the minus strand of NW_027509141.1, from coordinate 12,070,644 downwards.
CAGATAATGTTTTGCACATATTTTGTATTTTAATTCCGAAATATAAAACAATATACATTCAGACGCAGTCAATAATACGAATATAATGTTGTATTTGATGCGAGATACCAGCGGTCACGTGACAAAAGAACGAAGGATTTAAAACCCGAACTCGAGACTCGAAGAAAATTAACTAATAATTTCTCTGTCCGGTACTGACAGCATAGCCTTTATGGACTGACAGGAAGAACGAAAGACTCGAACCCGAACTCGAGACTCGAGAGATGAACTAATCATTTCTCTTTCCGCTACTGACAGCATAGTCTCTATGGACTGACAGGAAGAACGAAAGACTCGGACCCGGTCGAACCCGAACTCGAGACTCGAAAGATGAACTAATCATTTCTATTTCCGGCCCTGCGGCATCACACACACGGCACGGTCGGCCCAGCAGACAGATCCGAGTCAGACACTTGCAAAGGAAAGAACGTCTCGGATCAGGAGGTGAGGTGTACAAACAGAATCAGACTGCAATAGCCTGAACTTAAGACCCAACAACTAATCAATTAATAAAACATTTCGGTTTCTTATAATTTGGCTTTGGCTGCATTAGGCTACCCTATAGTTTATTTTCATTCTTTTTACAAATGTAATCACTATTTTCGTAAGTACTAGATGTGTTGGGATATTTAACATGCCATTTTAATTATATTATGCTGAAATGAACGAAATGACTCGAAAAAAGATTCGTTCTTTTTGCTGAACGAGACTCAAAGATCCGAGTCAGTAAAATGATCCGAACTTCCCACTACTAACACACACACACACACAGAATGGCAGGGTGCATTCTGACTTTGGTCGGAGCTAATGACTGTAAATTAGAAAGTTGTTCGGCTTGACGAGAACAATATACACGCCATGTTTTGGAACTGTAGGTAAAACTAACTACGTTATAACACACTTTATGTGTCCTTTTATAGTCATAAATTCATTTCCTTGCCACGGCCAAACCGTTCGAGTTATTAAAAATCCGTCCGCAATTTAGCATCCTCAATGTCTTGACTTCACACTGACCGAGTTTGGTGACAATTGAATGAATTGCCTTGGAGAAGTTAAAATTCTAGAGCAAGCGTTCTCCAAACAACCCATAATAGCCGACTTCCTTTAAAAATAGCCATAATAACCCATAATAGCCGGCTGGCGTAAAACTTGACTGAGGGAAAGTTGTTCGGCCCAATGAGATCTATGTGTGTACTGAGTTTCATATTAATTCATGCAAGCGTTTTTGATATATGGACCAAGTTTTCAGACCCCGTTCAAGGGGGCGCTGTTAAGCCCCCCTGCCACGCCCTGCCACGCCCTGCTACGCCCTGCCACGCCCGGTAAAGTTGTCTGGCTTGAGAAGAACAATATACATACCGAGTTTTGTTACTGTATTTAAAACTAATACCCAATATTGACTAAAGGTGGGCTAAAGCCAGCAGCACCGCCATCCCAGTGCCTTCAGGTAACTAAAGGTTGCGGTGCCTTTAGTTGTATATACAGGTCCTTCTCAATAAATTAGCATATTGTGATAAAGTTCATTATTTTCCATAATGTAATGATAAAAATTAAACTTTCATATATTTTAGATTCATTGCACACCAACTGAAATATTTCAGGTCTTTTATTGTTTTAATACTGATGATTTTGGCATACAGCTCATGAAAACCCAAAATTCCTATTTCAAAAAATTAGCATATTTCATCCGACCAATAAAAGAAGTGTTTTTAATACAAAAAAAGTCAACCTTTAAATAATTATGTTCAGTTATGCACTCAATACTTCGGCGGGAATCCATGCATGGAGGCAATCAGCCTGTGGCACTGCTGAGGTGTTATGGAGGCCCAGGATGCTTCGATAGCGGCCTTAAGCTCATCCAGAGTGTTGGGTCTTGCGTCTCTCAACTTTCTCTTCACAATATCCCACAGATTCTCTATAGGGTTCAGGTCAGGAGAGTTGGCAGGCCAATTGAGCACAGTAATACCATGGTCAGTAAACCATTTACCAGTGGTTTTGGCACTGTGAGCAGGTGACAGGTCGTGCTGAAAAATGAAATCTTCATCTCCATAAAGCTTTTCAGCAGATGGAAGCATGAAGTGCTCCAAAATCTCCTGATAGCTAGCTGCATTGACCCTGCCCTTGATAAAACACAGTGGGTCAACACCAGCAGCTGACAAGGCACCCCAGACCATCACTGACTGTGGGTACTTGACACTGGACTTCATGCATTTTGGCATTTCCCTCTCCCCAGTCTTCCTCCAGACTCTGGCACCTTGATTTCCGAATGACATGCAAAATTTGCTTTCATCCGAAAAAAGTACTTTGGACCACTGAGCAACAGTCCAGTGCTGCTTCTCTGTAGCCCAGGTCAGGCGCTTCTGCCGCTGTTTCTGGTTCAAAAGTGGCTTGACCTGGGGAATGCGGCACCTGTGGCCCATTTCCTGCACACGCCTGTGCACGGTGGCTCTAGATGTTTCTACTACAGACTCAGTCCACTGCTTCCCCAGGTCCCCCGTCCGGTCACCTCTTTTCGTTGTGCAGCATTTTTTGCCACACTTTTTCCTTCCCACAGACTTCCCACTGAGGTGCCTTGATACAGCACTCTGGGAACAGCCTATTTGTTCAGAAATTTCTTTCTGTGTCTTACCCTCTTGCTTGAGGGTGTCAATGATGGCCTTCTGGACAGCAGTCAGGTCGGCAGTCTTACCCATGATTGCGGTTTTGAGTAATGAAACAGGCTGGGAGTTTTTAAAAGCCTCAGGAATCTTTTGCAGGTGTTTAGAGTTAATTAGTTGATTCAGATGATTAGGTTAATAGCTTGTTTAGAGACCCTTTTCATGATATGCTAATTTTTTGAGATAGGAATTTTGGGTTTTCATGAGCTGTATGCCAAAATCATCAGTATTAAAACAATAAAAGAACTGAAATATTTCAGTTGGTGTGCAATGAATCTAAAATATCTGAAAGTTTAATTTTTATCATTACATTATGGAAAATAATGAACTTTATCACAATATGCTAATTTTTTGAGAAGGACCTGTGTATATATATAAAGAAGCCGGTGGCACCGCCACCCTGGTGCTTTTAGGGACGTGCAAAAACGTAACCCTGCTTTGATTGTCGAAAAGAAGTGTGCTGTAGAGCTTGCATCAGTTTGGGTGCATCAAGTGTGCATCGAGGGCACATATCAACCACAAAGTATGCGTGAGCAACCTTCTGAAATCTGAAATGAAAAATGAGACACCTCATCCATGGGTCTCATGGATTTAACGGACACATGAAATAAGTACACAAGAACGAGTATTCATATGAAGTGTGCCATTTGGGACAGGGCCTATGATCTTGAACCACAATAGCCACATATATGAGATAATTTAAATATAGAATACTTTTTAATGTCATAGGATGTCATAGCTCAATATGTTTTTCAGCACTTAAATGTTTAAATATAGAAACCCAGTATTTATCTGGAGGTCTTTGTACAGGTTTATTAATGCAATGGAAGTAAATTTTAATGTTTAACATGGGTGTATTCACAACACATAGCATACGATATAATATCTTAAGATTATTCATCATTATGTTGTCTCTGCCTTTTCTGTTTTAATGATATTCAGAAAAGAAAAACTAAATGTTCCTTATAATTTTAATTAACACTAACTTTATTCTCATCTGAATTATAAATAATTGAGTTCCGTATAAAATGATTTCAGCGCCTCTCTCTCTCTCACTCTCTCTCTCTCACTCTCTCACTCTCTCTCTCTCTCTCTCTCTCACACACACACACAAAGTTCTATCGCGCCAGCGAGCCTCTCTCTCGCGCGCACACACACTCCAGCTTGAGAGAGAGGCGCGCGCCATCAAACTGTGTGTGTGTGTGTGTGTGTGTGAGAGAGAGAGAGAGAAAGAAGCGCGGGCGCGATCGAACTGTGTGTGTGTGTGCGCGTGTGAGAGAGAGAGGCGCGGGCGCGATCGAACTGTGTGTGTGTGTGAACAGTGGAAACATACTCCGTCATTTTTTTCATACAGGACATCATTCAGACTGCAAACTGTTTACTTATATTTGTGTACACTCGCTATAAAACACAACATCCTCAGTCACATACGTAATATATTTATATATAAATATAATTTTGGACACAAGAGGGCAGTATAGCCCTATTTATGATTTTGTGTTTAAACTATCACTGGAAGAGAGCCCCCCCCCCCCCTTTCCTTCTCAACCTCCCTACACAGACACACACACACAGAGAATGGCAGGGAACACTCTCTCTGTCAGAGAGAGGGAGAGAAAATTCTCAGAATCCACATTCAAACCACAATATCTGACTTTCTGTTGGTCGGAACTAATAACTGTAAATTAGAAAGTTGTTCGGCTTGAAGAGAACAATATACACGCCAAGTTTTGTAACTGTAGGTAAAACTAACTAAGTTATAACACACTTTATGTGTCCTTTTTTAGTCATAAATTCATTTCCTCGCCACGGCCAAACCGTTCGAGATATCAAACATCCGCTGGCAATTTATCATCCTCAATGTCTTGACTTCATGCTGACCGAGTTTCGTGGTGTTTGGATTAATTCTCTAGGAGAAGTATATAAAAAATAAAAGCATGCATTTTCCAAACAACCCATAATAGCTGACTTCCTGTTGAGCTGTCGTTAAACTTAGAGCACGAAAGTTGTTCGGCCCGATGAGATCTAAATATGTACCGAGTTTCATATTATTACATGCAAGCATGTTTGATATATGTGACCAGTCACGGAAACTAGGGACACAAGTCGGTTCTGGGGCATTTTGAGTTATTCATAGATTCTGAGAGTGTAATATCCAAGCTTTCCAACGATGTGTAACATGTGGAAATCTGATAATATTTGGAGAAGTTGTGGCCATTTTAAAGTAGGCACTTAAAAAAGCTCAAAGAGGAGAAAACGAGCTCTAAAGATTGTGCAGTTCTCACCTGTCTCTGCTGCTGGGGGTGACAATAGGGCTCATTTACATCTCATTTAGATAAGCCATACCCCCTGTAAAGCTCCTCCATGTGCTTTACAGCTTTTTTTACACTTCGAATGAGTGCACTTCTGCCGCACTAGGCGAAAAACAATTGTGCTGCCCCTCTATTTGCAACGTACCAGCAACAACACACAAAGACCAATAATGCCATATAGACTGCATATAACGCGAAACCAGCAACAACACATAAAGACCAATATGCCATATACATATAACGCAAAACCAGCAACAACACACAAAGACCAATATGCCATATAGCCTGCATATAACGCAAAACCAGCAACAACACACAAAGGCCAATATGCCATATACATACAGTATAACGCAAAACCAGCAACAACACACAAAGACCAATATGCCATATACATATAACGCAAAACCAACAACAACAAACAAAGACCAATAAGCCATAGGCCTACATATAGCGCAAATAGTGCGCAACGCACGTGTGCCCAAAATGTCAACAATATTAAAGTTTATGTAGGAGGCAAATGCCTGCTGGCATTTTTCTTTAAGCAGTCATTTCTGCAATTTTCCAAATAATCACATTTCACCTCCTCAAATTACTGTTGCAAATCTCTTTACACCACTTTCTTATGTGCGTATACACACACAAATGAAATGTCCGCAAGCACATTATATCATCAGCAGGTTCAGCATCTTAAATAACGACTAAAGAGCAAATGAAGCTTAACTTACATTTCAGAAACACGCACGGCAGGCCTTCATCGCAGCAGCAAAGGTCTTAACTGCATCCTCTATTTCGATTCTCCGTCACATATGAAACAGCCAGCCACCGCTGTCAGCGAGCCGAGCCGCCGTATTGAAGCACTGAGGGCGCGCGCGCTGCGCCCATACCTCCGGTTCAGTTTCCCGAGCCCACGAAGTGCGGCGAAAACATTTTCGGTGTAACTGCCAGACGGTTCATCTCGTCTGCGACAATCTTTGCGGCATCCATCTTCATTGAATTTTGATATCAGAGAGAGCTGGCCAGAGCACAGCATAATAAGTAGCCATGTGGTTGACTTGGAGGGCGGGGGCAAAAGCGCCGGGTTATTCAGTATGGAAATACACACAGACAATGACACGCCACGCCCCTACTGCATGCTAGAATCTCCGAAAACAAGCCGATTTCAACCTCAAAATGTAAGCTTTTAAATATACCAATACTGCTATCTCAAACATGGAGAGGCTTCTTCGTGATTTCAATTAACAGATTCTCCAAAAAATTGAAAATCACCAATTTTGAAAAAAAACTCTTCTTTCTCATTTTGCTCGAAAGTTGTGCTGCCGACTTGTGTCCCTGGTTTCTGTGACGGGTCACATATGGACAAGTGTTCGAATCGCATTCCAGGGGGTGCTGTCGAGCCCCCCTGCCACGCCCGGGTACCAGCTTCAGCCGGCCCTGATGGCCGCGGGTTCTGACCTGTGTGCAAAGTTTCAAGAGTTTTCGAGCATGTTAAGGGCCCCAAAACCTTGAAAAACAAAAATAAAAGCATTCTCACTCAGCAGTCAAATCCCCCTCCCCTCAAACACACGGAGAGACGTAGGGTCAGAGAGAGAGGAAGAGAAAATTCTCCAAAACATCCACATTCAAACCAAAATATCTGACTTCCTGTTGGTCTGAGCTAATAACTGTAAATTAGAAAGTTGTCCAGCTCGATATGAACAATATACATACTGAGTTTTAAGATTGTAGATAAAAGTATAGACCTAACTCCCCCTCTTTTGTCAAAAGGTGGCGCTACTGAGCCCCTGCACCACGCCCGTTTCTAAAATTTTGCAAATGTCTACTGGCTAATAAATGTGATGTGTCTGTCGAGTTTCATGCAATTTCAAGTATGCTAAGAGTCTCAAAAGCATAAAAAAATAATCTTAAAGTTTGATGCGTTACCACGGCAACAGTATCTAAGATATCAATAATCCTTTCACAGGTCTACATCTGCCGTGTGTTTACATTATACACATAAAGTTTTAAGCAAATCGGGTAAAAATAAGAGGGTGATTTAAAAGCATTTTGAAAGTGACACACTTCCTGCTGCCAGTTGGTGGCGCTATAACTTTGACTCACAATAGTCAAATCCATGTGATCGGCCTCTTACAGCGAACACACTGCTGAAGTTTCATCAAGATCAGTCAATGTATGCAGAAGTTATAACACACTTCCTGTTTCCATTATTCGCCATAAATTAGTTTCCTCGCCACGGCCAAACCGTTCGAGATATCAAAAATCCCCTGGCAATTTTTCATCCTCAATGTCTTGACTTCATGCACACCGAGTTTGGTGACGATTGGGTGAATTCCCTGGGAGAAGTGTTTCAAATTCCTGAGCATGAGTTTCCAAACAACCCATAATAGCCGACTTCCTGTTGGGCTGGCGTAAAAAGTAAGAGTACGAAGGATATATGAAACGATGAGATCTATATGTGTACCGATTTTCATATTAATTCATGGAAGCGTGTTTGATATATGGACATGTTTTCGAATCCCGTTCCAGGGGGCGCTGTCGAGCCCCCCTGCCACGCCCGGGTACCATCTTCAGTCCGGCCCTGATGGCCGCGGGTTCTGACCCGTGTGCAAAGTTTCAAGAGTTTTTGAGCACCCAAAAGTGCCCAAAAGGTAGTAAAATAATAATAAATATATATATATATATAAATATAGCTGCGAGCAGCGATTACGGGCCCAAGCCGGTGGCACCGCAACCCCGGTGCCTTTAGTTACCTAAAGGCACCGGGGTGGCGGTACCGCCGGCTTTGGCCCTTCATCGCTGCTCGCATCTATATTTATATATATATATATATATATATATATATATATATATATAAAAAGCCGGTGGCACCGCCACCCTGGTGCCTTTAGGGTTATTGTGCACGACGTGACACAAAATATCTGCTGGCTATCTGCCGAACGGCTCTGGTAGTTCCGCTTCAGCACTGATGATGTTGTAGAAATAGTGCGCTCTGGTTAGTCTGGATTATTCCGGATTTTTTATTTTATACAGAAATAAGTTATTTATAATTCAGATGAGAATAAAGTTAGTGTTGATTAAAATGAAGGAAAACAAATATATTGATCTGAAATATAGCACATTAATTTTTAATTTATTTAGGTTCAATTACCAAACATACAATCTTAATTTAATTTAAAGCAAAGAATACATTTAAAAGATATGGGTTGTATGCACTTTTTTTTTTAATAAAAAAAGATATATATCCAAAAAACAAGGCCTTAAAGGGTTAAACTCTTGTCACTGTAACAGACACAATCTCTCTCTCTCTCACACACACACACACACACACACACACACACACACACACACACACACACACACACACACACACACACACACACACACACACACACACACACACGTCAAGTCACTTCCATTTTAGATGCAATATTGAATAAGCAGAAAATTCGGATTTTCTGCTCTGAAAATGTAAATAAGCATAAAAATTGAATAAGCACTTTTAATATTCTAAACAGAATAAGCACTAGTCGCTAATGAATAAGTACTAGTACTTAATGGAATAGATACTAGTATCTAAAAAATAAGTACTAGTAGCATGAAAATAGAGACTAGTAGGTTAAAATGATAAAATGTTAAAACGGCTTGCCATATTGGCTCAGAGAGAGAGAGAGAGAAAATGACCTTTTAGATACTAGTACCTATTAATAGATACTAGTATTTATTCAATAAATACTAGTACTAAGTCATTAGATACTAATACCTATTAAATAGATACCAGTACTTATTCATTAGCTACTAATACGTATTCAAAAGAATATCTAAAGAATAAGCACTAGTATCTAAAGAATAGGCACTAGTACTAAAGAATAAGCACTAGTCGCTAATGAATAAGTACTAGTACTTAATGGAATAGATACTAGTATCTAAAAAATAAGTACTAGAAGCATGAAAATAGAGACTAGTAGGTTAAAATGATTAAATGTTAAAACGGCTTGCCATATTGGCTCAGAGAGAGAGAGAGAGAGAGAAAATGACCATATTCAAACCAAAATATCTGACTTCCTCTTGGTCTGAGCTAATGACAGTTAATTAGAAAGTTGTCCGGCTTGATCTGAACAATATGCGTACCGAGTTTTATGATTGTAGGTAAAACTATAAAACTAACCCCCCCACTTTTGTCAAAAGGTGGCGCTACTGAGTCCCTGCACCACGCCCGTTTCTGAAACTTTGCACATGTCTACTGGCTAATAAATGTGATCTGTCTGTCGAGTTTCATGCAATTTCAAGCAATTTCAGGCATGCTAAGAGTCTCAAAAGCATCCAAAAAGAATTTTAAAGTTTGATGCGTTGCCACGGCAACAGTATCAAAGATATCAATAATCCTTTCACAGGTCTACATCTGCCGTGTATTTACATTATACAGATGAAGTTTGAAGCAAATCGGGTTAAAATAAGAGGGTGATTTCAAAGCATTTTGAAAGTGACACACTTCCTGCTGCCAGTTGGTGGCGCTATAACTTTGACTCACAATAGTCACATCCATGTGATCGGCCTCTTACAACGAACACACTGCTGAAGTTTCATTAAGATCAGCTAATGTATGCTGAAGTTATAACACACTTCCTGTTTCCATTATTCGCCATAATTTCGTTTCCTCGTCACGGCCAAACCGTTCGAGATATCAGAAATCCCCTGGCAATTTTTCATCCTCAATGTCTTGACATCATGCTGACCGAGTTTCGTTGCGATTGGTTGAATTCTCTAGGAGGAGTATATCGAATTCCAGGGGCATACGCTTCCAAACAAACCATAATAGCCGACTTCCTGTTGGGCTGGGGTAAAAAGTAAAAGTACAAAGGATATATAAACCGATGAGATCTATATGTGTACCGAGTTTCATATTATTACATGCAAGCGTGTTTGATTTATGGACCAAGTTTTCGGACCCCGTTCCAGGGGGCGCTGTCGAGCCCCCCTGCCACGCCTGGGTACCACCTTTAGCCCGGCCCTGATGGCCGCGGGTTCTGACCTGTGTGCAAAGTTTCAAGAGTTTTCGTGCACGTTAAGAGCCCCAAAAGTGCCCGAATAGTCATTATAATAATAATAATAATAATAATAATAATAATAATCCTTAGGAAAACAAAAGGGCCTTCGCCTTTTCAAGGCTTGGGCCCTAAATATAGCTGCGAGCAGCGATTACGGGCCCAAGCCGGTGGCACCGCAACCCCGGTGCCTTTAGTTACCTAAAGGCACCGGCGTGGCGGTGCCGCCGGCTTTGGCCCTTCATCGTTGCTCGCAGCTATATTTATATATATATATAAATATATATAAACAAGCCGGTGGCACCGCCACCCCGGTGCCTTTGGAGTTACTGTGCATGACGGGCAATAACGTAACCCCGCTTTGACCTTTGAGAAGATGTGTGCTGTAGAGCTTGCATTGGTGTGGGCTCTGCAAAAGTGTGCATTGAGGGCACATATCAACCACAAAGTATGCGTGAGCAACCTTATGAAACCTAAAATGAAAAATGAGACACCCTACGGTCTCATGGACTTAATGGACACATGAAATAAGTACACAAGTTTGAAAGTTATATGAAGTGTGCCAAGACAGAATATTTGCCTGATCTGATTAGAAAAATAGTTTGTGTGTGTGTGTGTGTGAGGCGTGATTGAACAATGTAGACATAAAAACATACTCCGTCCTTTTGTTCATACAGGACATTATTCAAACTGCAAAGTGTTTACTTATATTTGTGTACAATCGCAATAAAACACAACATTGTGCTTTTGTCAAACTGTACTGCTAAACTACAACTGTCACCCAACCAAAATCTCTTACACACACACACACACACACACACACACACACACACACACACACACACACACACACACACACACACACACACACACACACACACACACACACACATAGTTTAAAAGCAAAAAAATCTTTTGGACATTCATCATATTGCATTGGTTTTCATTTCTTGTCCTCGAACAGAGCCCTAATCTGTTTATTTTTTCAGTTACACATTCTACATTCATTAAAAAAGAAAAATCAAATGTGTTTTTATTTTATACATAAATAAATAATCTATCATTCAGATGAGAATAAAGTTAGTGTTAGTTCAAATTTTAAGGAAAACAAATATATGATCTGAAATATAGCACATTCATTTAAAATTCATTCAGGTTCAATTACGAAACATACAAATCTCAATGTAATTTAAAGCAAACAATACATTTAAAATATATGGGTTGTATGCTATTTTTTATTTAAAAAGATATATATCCAAAAAGACAAGGCCTAAACTTTAAAAAGGGTTAAACAATCACTGTAACAGACACAATCACACACACACACACACACACACACACACACACACACACACACACACACACACACACACACACACACACACACACACACACACGTCAAGTCACTTCCATTTTAGATGCAATATTGAATAAGCAGAAAATTCGGATTTTCTGCTCTGAAAATATAAATAAGCATAAAAATTGAATAAGCACTTTTAATATTCTAAACAGAATAAGCACTAGTAGCTAATGAATAAGTACTAGTACTTAATGGAATAGATACTAGTATCTAAAAAATAAGTACTAGTAGGATGAAAATAGAGACTAGTAGGTTAAAATGATAAAATGTTTAAACGGCTTGCCATATTGGCTCAGAGAGAGAGAGAGAGAAAATGACCTTTTAGATACTAGTACCTATTAATAGATACTAGTATTTATTCAATAAATACTAGGACTAAGTCATTAGATACTAGTACCTATTAAATAGATACCAGTACTTATTCATTAGCTACTAATACGTATTCAAAAGAATATCTAAAGAATAAGCACTAGTATCTAAAGAATAGGCACTAGTACTAAAGAATAAGCACTAGTCGCTAATGAATAAGTACTAGTACTTAATGGAATAGATACTAGTATCTAAAAAATAAGTACTAGAAGCATGAAAATAGAGACTAGTAGGTTAAAATGATTAAATGTTAAAACGGCTTGCCATATTGGCTCAGAGAGAGAGAGAGAGAGAGAAAATGACCATATTCAAACCAAAATATCTGACTTCCTCTTGGTCTGAGCTAATGACAGTTAATTAGAAAGTTGTCCGGCTTGATCTGAACAATATGCGTACCGAGTTTTATGATTGTAGGTAAAACTATAAAACTAACCCCCCCACTTTTGTCAAAAGGTGGCGCTACTGAGTCCCTGCACCACGCCCGTTTCTGAAACTTTGCACATGTCTACTGGCTAATAAATGTGATCTGTCTGTCGAGTTTCATGCAATTTCAAGCAATTTCAGGCATGCTAAGAGTCTCAAAAGCATCCAAAAAGAATTTTAAAGTTTGATGCGTTGCCACGGCAACAGTATCAAATATATCAATAATCCTTTCACAGGTCTACATCTGCCGTGTATTTACATTATACAGATGAAGTTTGAAGCAAATCGGGTTAAAATAAGAGGGTGATTTCAAAGCATTTTGAAAGTGACACACTTCCTGCTGCCAGTTGGTGGCGCTATAACTTTGACTCACAATAGTCACATCCATGTGATCGGCCTCTTACAACGAACACACTGCTGAAGTTTCATTAAGATCAGCTAATGTATGCTGAAGTTATAACACACTTCCTGTTTCACGTTTCTCGCCATAAATTCGTTTCCTCGCCACGGCCAAACCGTTCGAGATATCAAAAATCCCCTGGCAATTTTTCATCCTCAATGTCTTGACTTCATGCTGACCGAGTTTCGTGGCATTTCTTTGAATTCTCTAGGAGAAGTACTTTAAATTCCATTGCATGCGTTTTACAAACAACCCTAAATAGTCGACTTCCTGTTGGGCTGGGGTAAAAAGTAAGAGCATGAAGTATATATGAACCGATGAGATCTATATGTGTACCGAGTTTCATATTATTACATGCAAGCGTGTTTGATTTATGGACCAAGTTTTCGGACCCCGTTCCAGGGGGCGCTGTCGATCCCCCCTGCCACACCCGGGTACCACCTTCAGCCCGGCCCTGATGGCCGCGGGTTCTGACCTTTGTGCAAAGTTTCAAGAGTTTTCGTGCACGTTAAGAGCCCCAAAAGTGCCCGAATAGTCGTAAGAATAATAATAATAATCCTTAGGAAAACAATAGGGCCTTCGCCTTTTCAAGGCTTGGACCCTAAATATAGCTGCGAGCAGCGATTACGGGCCCAAGCCGGTGGCACCGCAACCCCGGTGCCTCGGGGTGGCGGTACCGCCGGCTTTGGCCCGTAATCGCTGCTCGCAGCTATATATATATATATATATATATATATATATATATATATATATATATATAAAAAGCCGGTGGCACCGCCACCCTGGTGCCTTTAGGGTTATTGTGCACGACGTGACACAAAATATCTGCTGGCTATCTGCCGAACGGCTCTGGTAGTTCCGCTTCAGCACTGATGATGTTGTAGAAATAGTGCGCTCTGGTTGGTCTGGATTATTCGGGATTTTTTATTTTATACAGAAATAAGTTATTTATAATTCAGATGAGAATAAAGTTAGTGTTGATTAAAATGAAGGAAAACAAATATATTGATCTGAAATATAGCACATTAATTTTAAATTTATTTAGGTTCAATTACCAAACATACAATCTTAATTTAATTTAAAGCAAACAATACATTTAAAAGATATGGGTTGTATGCACTTTTTTTTAAATAAAAAAAGATATATATCCAAAAAACAAGGCCTTAAAGGGTTAAACTCTTGTCACTGTAACAGACACAATCTCTCTCTCTCTCTCTCACACACACACACACACACACACACACACACACACACACACACACACACACACACACACACACACACGTCAAGTCACTTCCATTTTAGATGCAATATTGAATAAGCAGAAAATTCAGATTTTCTGCTCTGAAAATATAAATAAGCATAAAAATTGTATAAGCACTTTTAATATTCTAAACAGAATAAGCACTAGTCGCTAATGAATAAGTACTAGTACTTAATGGAATAGATACTAGTATCTAAAAAATAAGTACTAGTAGCATGAAAATAGAGACTAGTAGGTTAAAATGATAAAATGTTAAAACGGCTTGCCATATTGGCTCAGAGAGAGAGAGAGAGAAAATGACCTTTTATGGCTCGTTTCCACTGAGCGGTATGGTACGGTACATTTCGGTACGGTACGCAATTATTTGCGTTTCCACTGTCAAAAGTTGTGAATGGTACCAAAAAGCCGAACCGTACCGTACCAATTTTTGGGTACCCTTCCGTTGGGGTACCTAGCACAGTGGAACGGTACTAAAGGGTGGAGCTAGACTCACTGCAGAACGCTGATTGGTTGACAGAGATCGTCACTTGCGCGTGCTATAAGGGGAATGACAACATAAGAAGCGCCATTTTTAATATACAGTTGGAATATAATACTACGGTTATTCTTTCACGAAATGTAGTTTTAAGAGTTTTTGAGGCGAGAATGTAGTTGTTTAAAGCTCAAATCTGCGGTTTATTTATAAGGATTTATGATAATTTGATCCATTCCAGGCGATCACCGGGCGCCCGGCGCTCATGTTCCCCGCCTTGAACAGCCTTTCCTCGGCTAGTCGTTCTGACGTTTGCCGCTGACTCTGTAGTGGTAATTCGTCTTGTGTATATCTAACGGGTGTTCTTTGGTCTCGTGAATCGATAATTCATTCCCTGGCCAATCGTTTTGGCTGAGGGCTAAGTGAAGTTTCATATATTTAGGCTATACCTTTTCCGTTGTAACGTTAACGTTAGACTAGCGCTGAATTTGTATGTTTGACTGAATTGTTTGCTTTATTTCTTATTGCATAGCTTCTTGTAACGTTACCTTTTACTTATACTTTTATAATGGCTATTATTGATAAAACTGAAATTTAACAAAAAGAGATTGGGTTGAGTTTTGTCATTTTTTATTACAAGATTATCACTGTAATGTTGTTTATTGCAACATTTGTACAAATGCACATATTGCCTGGAATATGTTTAATATTTTTTTAAATTTAAACGAAATGCGGGGTTGTGTTTTATATTTCGTTTTGTTATAGGCTACCGTTAAACATGCTGTGAATAATGTCATCAGGTCTATACATTGCCTGAACCACATTTGTGTGCCTATAATGTTTAAAATTTATTTAAATGAAAACGAAAAGAGGCAGAGTGGTGTTTTATAACATATTTCGTTTTATTGTTGCCTAAAATGTACATGCAGAGCGAGCTGAGTGACGCTTTCACGAATACGCTGTTCCATTTGGAGAATTACCGGACTCGCGTCCTCAGGAGTCCTTCTGCTGAGAACTTTACATACTTGGTATTGAGAAATGCCTAATGTCGGCGCTTGTCTTCTTGTGACAAACATGCCGAGAAGCAAGGACAAGATCTGCTGTATGCCATCCATTGGTGTTTACTTTGTCGCTTTCTTCTTCGCGTGAAAATGACGTTGACCGCTTCTTTCCGGCAAACACCACGCCTATCAAGTAGGGTACTGTTGGCGGTGGAAACGCTAGCCGGATCATGGTTTACTGACCCGACCCGAACCGAACCGTACTGTACCGTACCGTACTGCTCAGTGGAAACGAGCCATTAGATACTAGTACCTATTAAGGCGAGACACTACAGGTGAATAGGGTATTTTTTTTAACTAGCAGATATCACCATGAAACTTTGCCAGTTGATTACCTACATTAAGATGAGAAAAAAATGTATTACAAGTTTTCTGTAATTTAATGTTTAAATATGCAAATTAGACATTATCTAATTAAATATGCGCAAATCTGCATATATTTTAAAAAACGAAATCTGAGTATTGGATAAAACCAGGTTCAAAATTATTTTTTCATTGTGTTCACATATTAGATGGGAAAAAAATTACAGAGGGATTTATGGATATCTACTTTTGTTATCCTGTAAATCAGAATATACTGCCAATAGCCTTAAAAAAATGATTTTCGACATGTTTTTTGGAATAAAATGTTATGTAAATCAGGCTAAAAATAATATATTTACAAATCCCTCTGTAAATGTCTTCATAATATAACTAGGTACAAGACTGGAAAGGTTGGTGTATATAGGTGCTACTGACGTGGAGATTTCGGACTTGGAGTGAGAGAGAAAAGTCATTTTGAGAAAACGGGCTTTAAAGAATTAGCATCAGCCAATGAGATCGCGCATTTAGAGTAAAATCCCCCCTTTTACTTTCGCGATTGGTTGCTGATAAAAAGGAAATGACCATATTTGGATCCGGCAGTATTGTACAGCAGAGAGCAAGCTTTCTAACGGTGTGTGTGATGACAGAGTGCAGATCGCGATCGCGGAGCAGAAGGATGATTTATAACGACAACTTTTGATGAGTTTATGAGAAATCTACAGACGCAAACAGGCAAAGTGTAGTAAAATAAAGACCTAAATGTGTATTTCTGACTTTTTTTCACCACAAGTCTGAAAGAAGACATGTTATTGAAGACAAATATCCTAAAATCTCAAAATTGACCAGTGAAAAAAAAACGATGTTTTTGCCTACCGTGTCTCGCCTTAATAGATACTAGTATTTATTCAATAAATACTAGTACTAAGTCATTAGATACTAGTACCTATTAAATAGATACCAGTACTTATTCATTAGCTACTAATACGTATTCAAAAGAATATCTAAAGAATAAGCACTAGTATCTAAAGAATAGGCACTAGTACTAAAGAATAAGCACTAGTCGCTAATGAATAAGTACTAGTACTTAATGGAATAGATACTAGTATCTAAAAAATAAGTACTAGAAGCATGAAAATAGAGACTAGTAGGTTAAAATGATTAAATGTTAAAACGGCTTGCCATATTGGCTCAGAGAGAGAGAGAGAGAAAATGATCATATTCAAACCAAAATATCTGACTTCCTCTTGGTCTGAGCTAATGACAGTTAATTAGAAAGTTGTCCGGCTTAATCTGAACAATATGCGTACCGAGTTTTATGATTGTAGGTAAAACTATAAAACTAACCCCCCCACTTTTGTCAAAAGGTGGCGCTACTGAGTCCCTGCACCACGCCCGTTTCTGAAACTTTGCACGTCTACTGGCTAATAAATGTGATCTGTCTGTCGAGTTTCATGCAATTTCAAGCAATTTCAGGCATGCTAAGAGTCTCAAAAGCATCCAAAAAGAATTTTAAAGTTTGATGCGTTGCCACGGCAACAGTATCAAAGATATCAATAATCCTTTCACAGGTCTACATCTGCCGTGTATTTACATTATACAGATGAAGTTTGAAGCAAATCGGGTTAAAATAAGAGGGTGATTTCAAAGCATTTTGAAAGTGACACACTTCCTGCTGCCAGTTGGTGGCGCTATAACTTTGACTCACAATAGTCACATCCATGTGATCGGCCTCTTACAACGAACACACTGCTGAAGTTTCATTAAGATCAGCTAATGTATGCTGAAGTTATAACACACTTCCTGTTTCACGTTTCTCGCCATAAATTCGTTTCCTCGCCACGGCCAAACCGTTCGAGATATCAAAAATCCCCTGGCAATTTTTCATCCTCAATGTCTTGACTTCATGCTGACCGAGTTTCGTGGCATTTCTTTGAATTCTCTAGGAGAAGTACTTTAAATTCCTTTGCATGCGTTTTACAAACAACCCTAAATAGTCGACTTCCTGTTGGGCTGGGGTAAAAAGTAAGAGCATGAAGTATATATGAACCGATGAGATCTATATGTGTACCGAGTTTCATATTATTACATGCAAGCGTGTTTGATTTATGGACCAAGTTTTCGGACCCCGTTCCAGGGGGCACTGTCGATCCCCCCTGCCACACCCGGGTACCACCTTCAGCCCGGCCCTGATGGCCGCGGGTTCTGACCTGTGTGCAAAGTTTCAAGAGTTTTCGTGCACGTTAAGAGCCCCAAAAGTGCCCGAATAGTCGTTAGAATAATAATAATAATCCTTAGGAAAACAATAGGGCCTTCGCCTTTTCAAGGCTTGGGCCCTAAATATAGCTGCGAGCAGCGATTACGGGCCCAAGCCGGTGGCACCGCCACCCCGGTGCCTTTGGGGTTACTGTGCATGACGGGCAATAACGTAACCCCGCTTTGACCTTTGAGAAGATGTGTGCTGTAGAGCTTGCATTGGTGTGGGCTCTGCAAAAGTGTGCATTGAGGGCACATATCAACCACAAAGTATGCGTGAGCAACCTTCTGAAACCTAAAATGAAAAATGAGACACCCTACGGTCTCATGGACTTAATGGACACATGAAATAAGTACACAAGTTTGAAAGTTATATGAAGTGTGCCAAGACAGAATATTTGCCTGATCTGATT
The DNA here is from genome assembly GCF_051911475.1 of Siphateles boraxobius. Classification (NCBI taxonomy): domain Eukaryota; kingdom Metazoa; phylum Chordata; class Actinopteri; order Cypriniformes; family Leuciscidae; genus Siphateles; species Siphateles boraxobius. Next base: position 12,052,279 of record NW_027509141.1, on the reverse strand, counting down.
AGAAAAATAGTTTCTGTGTGTGTGTGTGTGAGGCGTGATTGAACAATGTAGACATAAAAACATACTCTGTCCTTTTGTTCATACAGGACATTATTCAAACTGCAAAGTGTTTACTTATATTTGTGTACAATCGCAATAAAACACAACATTGTGCTTTTGTCAAACTGTACTGCTAAACTACAACTGTCACCCAACCAAAATCTCTTACACACACACACACACACACACACACACACACACATAGTTTAAAAGCAAAAAAATCTTTTGGACATTCATCATATTGCATTGGTTTTCATTTCTTGTCCTCGAACAGAGCCCTAATCTGTTTATTTTTTCAGTTACACATTCTACATTGATTAAAAAAGAAAAATCAAATGTGTTTTTATTTTATACATAAATAAATAATCTATCATTCAGATGAGAATAAAGTTAGTGTTAGTTAAAATTTTAAGGAAAACAAATATATGATCTGAAATATAGCACATTCATTTAAAATTCATTCAGGTTCAATTACCAAACATACAAATCTCAATGTAATTTAAAGCAAACAATACATTTAAAATATATGGGTTGTATGCTATTTTTTTATATAAAAAGATATATATCCAAAAAGACAAGGCCTAAACTTTAACAAGGGTTAAACAATCACTGTAACAGACACAATCACACACACACACACACACACACACACACACACACACACACACACACACACACACACACACACACACACACACACGTCAAATCACTTACATTTTAGATGCAATATTGACTTTTTTTCTGTTTCAGCAGCGAAAATAGTTAAACAAAGATCACAGCAGAACCATCGAGGATCTCACAGCAACGCGTTCTCATTACTGAATGATTCAGCATTTTGAACGAATCGGTTGACTCAAAGATTCAACGACCAATCCATAATCTGTCTCATTCATGAATGACTCAGCCGTTCGAACGAATCGTTTGAACGAATGAATCAATGACTCGCTCATTAAGACGGTCGCCTGGCGACACCTAATGACGGTTTAGTGATATGTTTAAAAGTATCATTCTTTCCAACGATTGTTAATTAACTCATATTTGAAACATAAGCTATATATATATATATATATACACACATGTATACACAAAAATAAAATAAAAACACATTTGAAGCGTGTTTGCTTACTAAATTGGGAGCTGAACGAAAGTTGCAGCAAAGATCAGCAACAGGAGTCAAAATTCATTAATCACGAGAGTGAAGAGCTGACTGAAAAAAATGATGACGGAATATTTTGTGTAAAAGCGCCTATTTAAGCGAATCTGTCATTTACTCATTTGTTGTTGTGTTTTACCTGAAAACCGGAAACAATCGGCCCCCGATATGGTGCTAATTTTAAAGTGACACTAAAAAGTATGCGGCTGCACTGGCATTCATAACGGTGCGCGTCCATGGCGACGAGCGAGCAGAACAGAGCGAAGGTTTTTTCATTTCTACTTCCATAGAAATTCATTCGAGCGCACTGCGAGCGCCACCACTATAAATGTCCGTGCGGACGTCCTTATACTTTACTTTCACTTTTATATTAGCGATTTAAAAGGCCTCGCTGGTGTCTAACGTCGATTAACCGGTGGGAAAAGATCCTCACAGCCACATACCTAATATATTTATATTTAATTACAATAGCCATACCTGATGAAAAAGTTTTATGTACTGAGTTGATATCATTTTGGACACAAGAGGGCAGTATAGCCCTTTGTATTACTTGATGTATTTATTTTTTAACTGAATAGCACATTCTGGCTGTTTTTAAACTTGTACATTATTCTTAAATTGAAAACAAGAATAAAATGGGTTTAGTTCTGATATTTGTGTAATTTTATCTAGAAATAAATGGTGTATAATTAATTTTTTAGAAGATATGAGGCTTTTAGTGTTTACTTTTTTGACATGACTTTAATCCCTCGCCATAGCAAAACAATTTGAGATATTCAATAGCCATTCACAATTTAGCTTCTTTAATGTATTTTCATCATGTTGAAAAAGTTTGGTGGGAATTGAATAAACCACTTAAGAGGAGTGGGTAAAAAAATCAGAGGCTGATTTTGCCAAAAATCCACATTAAGACCAAAATAGCCCACTTCCTGTTGGGCTGGCTTAAAGTTGTTTGGCCCGATGAGATCCATATGTGTACCGAGTTTCATAATATTACATGCAAGTGTGTTTAATTTATGGACCAAATTTTCTGACCAAGTTTATGGACCAAGTTAATTTAATTAATAAACTAATTATATAAAACTATTTTCAATGCACTACAATTCAACTGGTTATATGCCTTTACTTATTAATACAACTTATTTAAAAAATACAAGGCGTAAGACATATATTTTCTTTTTTAATGCAGGCCAGACCAAACAGCAGTGAAATGGTTAATCTAGCCCCCCTCCCCCTCCCCACACTCACAGACACACACACACACACAGAGACGTAGGCTCAGAGAGAGAGAGACATAAAATGACAATTTTCAAACCAAAATATCTGACTTCCTGTTGGTTGGGGCTATTGAGTGTAAATTAGAAAGTTGTCTGGCTGGAGGAGAACAATACACATACCGATTTTTATTACTGTAGATAAAATTAATCCCCCCACTTTTGACAAAAGGTGGCGCTACTGAGCCCCTCACCACGCCCGTTTCTGAAACTTTGCACATGTCTACTGGCTAATAAATGTGATGTGTCTGTCGAGTTTCATGCAATTTCAAGTATGCTAAGAGTCTCAAAAGCATAAAAAAAGAATATTAAAGTTTGATGCGTTGCCACGACAACAGTATCTAAGATATCAAGAATCCATTCACAGGTCTACATCTGCCGTGTGTTTACATTATAGTAGTGAAGTTTGAAGCAAATCGGGTTAAAATAAGAGGGTGATTTCAAAGCATTTTGAAAGTGACACACTTCCTGCTGCCAGTTGGTGGCGCTATAACTTTGATTCACAAAAGTCACATCCATGTGATCGGCCTCTTACAACGAACACACTGCTGAAGTTTCATCAAGATCAGTTAATGTATGCAGAAGTTATAACACACTTCCTGTTTCACGTTTCTCGCCATAATTTTGTTTCCTCGCCACGGCCACACCGTTCGAAATATCAAAAATCCCCTCGCAATTTTTCATCCTCAATGTCTTGACTTCATGCTGACCGAGTTTCGTGGCATTTCTTTGAATTCCCTAGGAGAAGTACTTTAAATTCCATTGCATGTGTTTTACAAACAACCCTAAATAGCCGACTTCCTGTTGGGCTGGGGTAAAAAGTAAGAGCATGAAGTATATATGAACCGATGAGATCTATATGTGTACCGAGTTTCATATTCTTACATACAAGCGTGTTTGATTTATGGACCAAGTTTTCGGACCCCGTTCCAGGGGGCGCTGTCGAGCCCCCCTGCCACGCCCGGGTACCATCTTCACCCCGACGGCCGCGGGTTCTGACCCGCGTGCAAAGTTTCAAGAGTTTTCGTGAACGTTAAGAGCCCCAAAAGTGCCCGAATAGTCGTAAGAAAAATAAAAGAGGAGAAAAAAAAAAAATAATCCTAAGGAAAACAATAGGGCCTTCGCCTTTTCAAGTCTTGGGCCCTAATAATAATTAAAGTTGCAAGCAGCATTTAGCGGTGTTCAAGCAGTTAAGGCCTTTAAGGCCGTAAAGCACAAAAGCACCAAAAGACATTAAGTTTTATTTAGCATACATTTAAACACTGACATAATAGATGGAAAATACCATTTACAGCCAATACAGGCAATTTTATTATGATTTACCATGATATACCCCATTTCAGTGTGATTTTCATGATTTACCATGAATCTAGCATGATTTACCATAGTTTACCATGGTATACCAAGTTCTAGTATGATTCACCTTGATTTACCCTGTTCTAGCATGATTAACGACAACTGAACACATTCTAGTATGATTTAATATGTTTATAGCATGATTTATCTTAGTTTACCTTGATTTACCATGTTATAGGATGATTGACCATGATATACCACATTCTAGAATGATTTATCAGGATTGTAGCATGATTTACTATGATTCATCACATTGCTAGCATGATTTACCATGATATACTGGTGAAAATCAAGTCTGTCAAAATGAGAGTGAGCCAATAAGTGGTCTTCTACTGCCCTTTGCTGGCCATTATACTTATTAATAAAGTGTTTTCACAGGTGCTTTTGTGACTCATATCTAGACACACACACAAGTCATTATGAAAATATATGAAATGCTTATAGACCATTAAAATATGTCTTTGCAAGCTATTAATCAGATTATTCAGGATTTATTCAGAAACATGGGACTACACACACACATTCTGTTGTAGATAAAGTGATCTGAACTGTGTCTCATTCAGGATTAACATTTGTCCGTGACACAATGGTCAATAGTAATACTTCAATAGATAAATTTTGACAAAATGTGAGTGTAAATGTTAAAATAGTGATTTTATAAACTCTAAATAAGAATTATAGAATGTTAGTAGTTAGTAGCTTGACAAAATGACTATTTTAAACAGCAGGGGGCAGTAGAATACCACTTATTGGCTTAATATGCCATTATGTTATAACTTTAACCTTTTTAACTGTTATAGATGCATTATTTCTTATCTTATTTAGAGTCACATGTTCTGACTTGTTTTTAAGAAGATCTGAGCATTCATTGAAGAGATAAGAAATATCTCATTTTGTTCACGAGTTATAGCCATTTTAGTAAAATAGGCTCCTCCCACAACGTTTATTTTGCACCCCCTAGCGACCGGAAATCAAAATTTCGACTTTTCTTCAATAATTATTGATAGTCAGACTCCAGAGAACATTTCTGCACTGGTTTGGTTCCGATCAAGCGAAAAACCAGGGACTAGTTTGCAAAAGTAGGTTTTGGACAAAACCGGAAATAGCGGAAAAATTTCCATACCGGAAATGAAATCGGAGATATACGTTTTTTAAGTCAAGAGTCCAGCTTTCCAATGATATAAGACACTTGACTCTACGACTTACGGTCTAGGAGTTATGACCAGTTTCGCGCTTTTGGTTGCTATAGCGCCACCTATGGGCCAATTGGGCTTATAATTTGATAAGCTCTCCTCGATTTTTGTACTACCATCTGACAAAGTTTCAAGTCTCTAGCACTTACGGTTTGGGCTGCACGATGCGTTTTACGGCGGAAGAATAATAATAATAATAATAATTAAAGCTGCAAGCAGCATTTAGCGGTGTTCAAGCAGTTAAGGCCTTTAAGGCCGTTAAGCACAAAAGCATCAAAAGACATTAAATTTTATTTAGCATTAATTTAACCACTGACATAATAGATGGAAAAGACCATTTACAGCCAATACAGGCAATTTACCATAGGAAATATATGGTTTTAAAGCTTTTTAACAGTTATAGCGCCACCTATTGTCCGATCTCCATAACATTTTGCATGCTTGTTAATGATGTTATGTCACATATGCTCACCAATTTTTGTGAAGTTCTGAGTTTTTATTTATGATTTATAGGCTTTTGAGTGTATTTTGTCACGCCCATTTTCTAAATGACCCTGTTATAGCAAAACAAAGGACAAAGTTCAACTTTTTTTCAATGATTATTGATCTAGAGAGTCCAGAGAATTGTCCTAGACTGGTCTGGTTCCGATCGGGCGAAAAACCTAGGACTAGTTCGCAAAAGTAGGTTTTTAACATATTCGTGAATATTTAATGAACGGTTTGATTGACAGCAATGGTTCTAGAGGCAAAGTTGTTCATCATGAGGAGATCTATCAAATGATATGCATTTTGTGGGGATGTGTGCAACACCACGTGATTACAGAGCCGTAAAACTCGTTAGCGCCAACAAGTGGCCGATTTCTTTCAAAACTCTTACAGACCTCTTGGACCATGAGTCAAACATGCCCATTGAGTTTCGTTCCGATTGGCCTCCGTTAACCTCATCTCACAGGTGCTCAAACTTCATTCGCCGATGGCGGCCATGTTTTTTGAGATACGCCAATATCCTTTTACACATACATGGGGCCTTGGACCAAGACACTGCATACCAATTTTCAGGTCAATCGGACTAACGGTCAGGTGGCCACACCCCCTTTTATGTTTTTTTAATGTTCTAGCGCCACCTAGTGTTAGATCGACGCGGTTTTTTTACTGTGACCCCAGACTGTCCTCATACACATGTGTGTCAAGTTTGGTGAAGATATCTCATTTACTTCTCGAGTTATAGCCATTATAGTAAATTAGGCTCCTCCCACAACGTTCATTTTGCGCCCCCTAGCAACCGGAAATCGAAAATTCAACTTTTTTTCAATGATTATTGATATTCAGACTCCAGAGAACATTTCTACACTGGTTTGGTTCCGATCGGGCAAAAAACCAGGGACTAGTTTGCAAAAGTCGTTTTTTAACAAAATTCAAAATGGCGGAAAATCTATCATGGCGGAAATGAAATCGGAGATATACGTTTTTTAAGTTAAGAGTCCAGCTTTCCAATGATATAAGACACTTGAGTCTACGCCTTACGGTTTAGGAGTTATGAGCAGTTACGCGCAATTGATTGCTGTAGCGCCACCTATAGGCCAATCGGGGTCATACTCTCTGAACCTCTCCTCGATTTTTGTACTACCATCTGACAAAGTTTCAGAGCTCCAGCACTTACGGTTTGGTCTGCACGATGCGTTTTAGGGGAAAATAATAATAATAATAATAATAATAATAATAATAATAATAAAAATCAGTACAATTACAATAGGTTTTCAGCACTTCGTGCTTGAACACCTAAAAATCCTTACAATTACAATAGGTTTTCAGCACTTCGTGCTTGAACACCTAATAATAATAATAAAAATCAGTACAAATACAATAGGTTTTCAGCACTTCGTGCTTGAACACCTAATTAAAGCTGCAAGCAGCATTTAGCGGTGTTCAAGCAGTTAAGGCCTTTAAGGCCGTTAAGCACAAAAGCATCAAAAGACATTAAGTTTTATGTAGCAAGCATTTAACCACTGACATCATAGATGGAATAGACCATGTTTTAGCATGATTTACCATGATATACCACATTTCAGTTTTATTTTTCTTGATTTACCATGTTCCAGTATGATTTACCATGTTCCAGTATGATTTACCATAGTTTACCATGATATACCAAGTTCTAGTATGATTGACCATGATTTACCCTGTTCTAACATGGTTTACCAGAATTGAACACATTCTAGTATGATTTAATATGATTCTAACATGGTTTACCATAGTTTACCATGATTTATCTTAGTTTACCTTGATTTACCATGTTATAGGATGATTTACCATGATATAGCACATTCTAGAATGATTTACCAGGATTCTAGCATGATTTACCTTATTTACTATGATTTACCATGTTTCTGGCGTTATTTACCATGATTTACCACGTTGATAGACATTATGTGAAGCATCAGAACAATTGAAGTGATAAACTCTGACAAAATATGATTGTGTTATAATAGTAATTGTTGTATAAGTGATTTATTATTGTCTATATATATGAATGCAAAAGCACATGTGAAAAGACTATTAATAAGTAGAGAGGGCAGTAGAAGACCACTTACTGACTCACTTTCATTTTGAACACACTTGATTTCACCAGTATTCTGCACTAAAACAAACCAGTTGTTAACTATATTATGCATGCTTACACACACACACACACACACACACACACACACACACACACACACACACACACACACACACACACGGGATATGTTATTGTGAAAATCTCTTTTAATGGTATATAAGCATTTTGACAGTTATAGCGCCACCTATGGTCCGATCTCCATGAAACTCTGCATGCTTCTTCACCATGTTAGGACACATGTGCTCATCAATTTTTGTGAAGTTCTGAGTTTTTATTTATGATTTATAGGCTTTTGAGTGTATTTTGACACGCCCCCTTTTCTAAATGACCCTGTTACAGTGAACCAAAGGGCAAAGTTCAACTTTTTTTTGTCCAGAGAATTGTCCTAGACTGGTCTGGTTCCGATCAGGCAAAAAACCAGGGACTAGTTCGCAAAAGTAGGTTTTGGACAAAATTGGCCATAACAAATTTTTCTTCGCTCAAATCGACAATCCGAGATATACATCTTGTCCGTCTTGAGCCAAGGAACACAGTGGTGTGAAAACCTTGATTCTAGGTCAAACGGTCGAGGAGTTATGGGCAATTTAGTACTTTTGGTTGCTGTAGCGCCACCTATGGGCCAATCGGGGTCATACTCTGATAGGTTCTCCCCAAACTGAGGCCCTACCATCTGGCCGAGTTTCAAGTCTCTAGGCCTTACGGTTTGGGCTGCACGATGCGTTTTAGGTTTTTTTTTTTTTTCAAATAGCAATTACAATAGGTTTTCAGCACTTCGTGCTTGAACACCTAATAATAGGGGACCTTTTTGCCCGTTATAGCGCCACCTATGGTCCGATCTCCATGAAACTTTGCATGCTTCTTCACCATGTTAGGACACATGTGCTCATCAATTTTTGTGAAGTTCTGAGTTTTTATTTATGATTTATAGGCTTTTGAGTGTATTTTGACACGCCCCCTTTTCTAAATGACCCTGTTACAGTGAACCAAAGGGCAAAGTTCAACTTTTTTTTGATAATTATTGATCTAGAGAGTCCAGAGAATTGTCCTAGACTGGTCTGGTTCCGATCAGGCAAAAAACCAGGGACTAGTTCGCAAAAGTAGGTTTTGGACAAAATTGGCCATAACAAATTTTTCTTCGCTCAAATCGACAATCCGAGATATACATCTTGTCCGTCTTGAGCCAAGGAACACAGTGGTGTGAAAACCTTGATTCTAGGTCAAACGGTCGAGGAGTTATGGGCAATTTAGTACTTTTGGTTGCTGTAGCGCCACCTATGGGCCAATCGGGGTCATACTCTGATAGGTTCTCCCCAAACTGAGGCCCTACCATCTGGCCGAGTTTCAAGTCTCTAGGCCTTACGGTTTGGGCTGCACGATGCGTTTTAGGTTTTTTTTTTTTTTCAAATAGCAATTACAATAGGTTTTCAGCACTTCGTGCTTGAACACCTAATAATAGGGGACCTTTTTGCCCGTTATAGCGCCACCTATGGTCCGATCTCCATGAAACTCTGCATGCTTCTTCACCATGTTAGGACACATGTGCTCATCAATTTTTGTGAAGTTCTGAGTTTTTATTTATGATTTATAGGCTTTTGAGTGTATTTTGACACGCCCCCTTTTCTAAATGACCCTGTTACAGTGAACCAAAGGGCAAAGTTCAACTTTTTTTTGATAATTATTGATCTAGAGAGTCCAGAGAATTGTCCTAGACTGGTCTGGTTCCGATCAGGCAAAAAACCAGGGACTAGTTCGCAAAAGTAGGTTTTGGACAAAATTGGCCATAACAAATTTTTCTTCGCTCAAATCGACAATCCGAGATATACATCTTGTCCGTCTTGAGCCAAGGAACACAGTGGTGTGAAAACCTTGATTCTAGGTCAAACGGTCGAGGAGTTATGGGCAATTTAGTACTTTTGGTTGCTGTAGCGCCACCTATGGGCCAATCGGGGTCATACTCTGATAGGTTCTCCCCAAACTGAGGCCCTACCATCTGGCCGAGTTTCAAGTCTCTAGGCCTTACGGTTTGGGCTGCACGATGCGTTTTAGGTTTTTTTTTTTTTTTCAAATAGCAATTACAATAGGTTTTCAGCACTTCGTGCTTGAACACCTAATAATAGGGGACCTTTTTGCCCGTTATAGCGCCACCTATGGTCCGATCTCCATGAAACTTTGCATGCTTCTTCACCATGTTAGGACACATGTGCTCATCAATTTTTGTGAAGTTCTGAGTTTTTATTTATGATTTATAGGCTTTTGAGTGTATTTTGACACGCCCCCTTTTCTAAATGACCCTGTTACAGTGAACCAAAGGGCAAAGTTCAACTTTTTTTTGATAATTATTGATCTAGAGAGTCCAGAGAATTGTCCTAGACTGGTCTGGTTCCGATCAGGCAAAAAACCAGGGACTAGTTCGCAAAAGTAGGTTTTGGACAAAATTGGCCATAACAAATTTTTCTTCGCTCAAATCGACAATCCGAGATATACATCTTGTCCGTCTTGAGCCAAGGAACACAGTGGTGTGAAAACCTTGATTCTAGGTCAAACGGTCGAGGAGTTATGGGCAATTTAGTACTTTTGGTTGCTGTAGCGCCACCTATGGGCCAATCGGGGTCATACTCTGATAGGTTCTCCCCAAACTGAGGCCCTACCATCTGGCCGAGTTTCAAGTCTCTAGGCCTTACGGTTTGGGCTGCACGATGCGTTTTAGGTTTTTTTTTTTTTTCAAATAGCAATTACAATAGGTTTTCAGCACTTCGTGCTTGAACACCTAATAATAGGGGACCTTTTTGCCCGTTATAGCGCCACCTATGGTCCGATCTCCATGAAACTCTGCATGCTTCTTCACCATGTTAGGACACATGTGCTCATCAATTTTTGTGAAGTTCTGAGTTTTTATTTATGATTTATAGGCTTTTGAGTGTATTTTGACACGCCCCCTTTTCTAAATGACCCTGTTACAGTGAACCAAAGGGCAAAGTTCAACTTTTTTTTGTCCAGAGAATTGTCCTAGACTGGTCTGGTTCCGATCAGGCAAAAAACCAGGGACTAGTTCGCAAAAGTAGGTTTTGGACAAAATTGGCCATAACAAATTTTTCTTCGCTCAAATCGACAATCCGAGATATACATCTTGTCCGTCTTGAGCCAAGGAACACAGTGGTGTGAAAACCTTGATTCTAGGTCAAACGGTCGAGGAGTTATGGGCAATTTAGTACTTTTGGTTGCTGTAGCGCCACCTATGGGCCAATCGGGGTCATACTCTGATAGGTTCTCCCCAAACTGAGGCCCTACCATCTGGCCGAGTTTCAAGTCTCTAGGCCTTACGGTTTGGGCTGCACGATGCGTTTTAGGTTTTTTTTTTTTTTCAAATAGCAATTACAATAGGTTTTCAGCACTTCGTGCTTGAACACCTAATAATAGGGGACCTTTTTGCCCGTTATAGCGCCACCTATGGTCCGATCTCCATGAAACTCTGCATGCTTCTTCACCATGTTAGGACACATGTGCTCATCAATTTTTGTGAAGTTCTGAGTTTTTATTTATGATTTATAGGCTTTTGAGTGTATTTTGACACGCCCCCTTTTCTAAATGACCCTGTTACAGTGAACCAAAGGGCAAAGTTCAACTTTTTTTTGATAATTATTGATCTAGAGAGTCCAGAGAATTGTCCTAGACTGGTCTGGTTCCGATCAGGCAAAAAACCAGGGACTAGTTCGCAAAAGTAGGTTTTGGACAAAATTGGCCATAACAAATTTTTCTTCGCTCAAATCGACAATCCGAGATATACATCTTGTCCGTCTTGAGCCAAGGAACACAGTGGTGTGAAAACCTTGATTCTAGGTCAAACGGTCGAGGAGTTATGGGCAATTTAGTACTTTTGGTTGCTGTAGCGCCACCTATGGGCCAATCGGGGTCATACTCTGATAGGTTCTCCCCAAACTGAGGCCCTACCATCTGGCCGAGTTTCAAGTCTCTAGGCCTTACGGTTTGGGCTGCACGATGCGTTTTAGGTTTTTTTTTTTTTTCAAATAGCAATTACAATAGGTTTTCAGCACTTCGTGCTTGAACACCTAATAATAGGGGACCTTTTTGCCCGTTATAGCGCCACCTATGGTCCGATCTCCATGAAACTCTGCATGCTTCTTCACCATGTTAGGACACATGTGCTCATCAATTTTTGTGAAGTTCTGAGTTTTTATTTATGATTTATAGGCTTTTGAGTGTATTTTGACACGCCCCCTTTTCTAAATGACCCTGTTACAGTGAACCAAAGGGCAAAGTTCAACTTTTTTTTGATAATTATTGATCTAGAGAGTCCAGAGAATTGTCCTAGACTGGTCTGGTTCCGATCAGGCAAAAAACCAGGGACTAGTTCGCAAAAGTAGGTTTTGGACAAAATTGGCCATAACAAATTTTTCTTCGCTCAAATCGACAATCCGAGATATACATCTTGTCCGTCTTGAGCCAAGGAACACAGTGGTGTGAAAACCTTGATTCTAGGTCAAACGGTCGAGGAGTTATGGGCAATTTAGTACTTTTGGTTGCTGTAGCGCCACCTATGGGCCAATCGGGGTCATACTCTGATAGGTTCTCCCCAAACTGAGGCCCTACCATCTGGCCGAGTTTCAAGTCTCTAGGCCTTACGGTTTGGGCTGCACGATGCGTTTTAGGTTTTTTTTTTTTTTCAAATAGCAATTACAATAGGTTTTCAGCACTTCGTGCTTGAACACCTAATAATAGGGGACCTTTTTGCCCGTTATAGCGCCACCTATGGTCCGATCTCCATGAAACTTTGCATGCTTCTTCACCATGTTAGGACACATGTGCTCATCAATTTTTGTGAAGTTCTGAGTTTTTATTTATGATTTATAGGCTTTTGAGTGTATTTTGACACGCCCCCTTTTCTAAATGACCCTGTTACAGTGAACCAAAGGGCAAAGTTCAACTTTTTTTTGATAATTATTGATCTAGAGAGTCCAGAGAATTGTCCTAGACTGGTCTGGTTCCGATCAGGCAAAAAACCAGGGACTAGTTCGCAAAAGTAGGTTTTGGACAAAATTGGCCATAACAAATTTTTCTTCGCTCAAATCGACAATCCGAGATATACATCTTGTCCGTCTTGAGCCAAGGAACACAGTGGTGTGAAAACCTTGATTCTAGGTCAAACGGTCGAGGAGTTATGGGCAATTTAGTACTTTTGGTTGCTGTAGCGCCACCTATGGGCCAATCGGGGTCATACTCTGATAGGTTCTCCCCAAACTGAGGCCCTACCATCTGGCCGAGTTTCAAGTCTCTAGGCCTTACGGTTTGGGCTGCACGATGCGTTTTAGGTTTTTTTTTTTTTTCAAATAGCAATTACAATAGGTTTTCAGCACTTCGTGCTTGAACACCTAATAATAGGGGACCTTTTTGCCCGTTATAGCGCCACCTATGGTCCGATCTCCATGAAACTCTGCATGCTTCTTCACCATGTTAGGACACATGTGCTCATCAATTTTTGTGAAGTTCTGAGTTTTTATTTATGATTTATAGGCTTTTGAGTGTATTTTGACACGCCCCCTTTTCTAAATGACCCTGTTACAGTGAACCAAAGGGCAAAGTTCAACTTTTTTTTGATAATTATTGATCTAGAGAGTCCAGAGAATTGTCCTAGACTGGTCTGGTTCCGATCAGGCAAAAAACCAGGGACTAGTTCGCAAAAGTAGGTTTTGGACAAAATTGGCCATAACAAATTTTTCTTCGCTCAAATCGACAATCCGAGATATACATCTTGTCCGTCTTGAGCCAAGGAACACAGTGGTGTGAAAACCTTGATTCTAGGTCAAACGGTCGAGGAGTTATGGGCAATTTAGTACTTTTGGTTGCTGTAGCGCCACCTATGGGCCAATCGGGGTCATACTCTGATAGGTTCTCCCCAAACTGAGGCCCTACCATCTGGCCGAGTTTCAAGTCTCTAGGCCTTACGGTTTGGGCTGCACGATGCGTTTTAGGTTTTTTTTTTTTTTCAAATAGCAATTACAATAGGTTTTCAGCACTTCGTGCTTGAACACCTAATAATAGGGGACCTTTTTGCCCGTTATAGCGCCACCTATGGTCCGATCTCCATGAAACTTTGCATGCTTCTTCACCATGTTAGGACACATGTGCTCATCAATTTTTGTGAAGTTCTGAGTTTTTATTTATGATTTATAGGCTTTTGAGTGTATTTTGACACGCCCCCTTTTCTAAATGACCCTGTTACAGTGAACCAAAGGGCAAAGTTCAACTTTTTTTTGATAATTATTGATCTAGAGAGTCCAGAGAATTGTCCTAGACTGGTCTGGTTCCGATCAGGCAAAAAACCAGGGACTAGTTCGCAAAAGTAGGTTTTGGACAAAATTGGCCATAACAAATTTTTCTTCGCTCAAATCGACAATCCGAGATATACATCTTGTCCGTCTTGAGCCAAGGAACACAGTGGTGTGAAAACCTTGATTCTAGGTCAAACGGTCGAGGAGTTATGGGCAATTTAGTACTTTTGGTTGCTGTAGCGCCACCTATGGGCCAATCGGGGTCATACTCTGATAGGTTCTCCCCAAACTGAGGCCCTACCATCTGGCCGAGTTTCAAGTCTCTAGGCCTTACGGTTTGGGCTGCACGATGCGTTTTAGGTTTTTTTTTTTTTTCAAATAGCAATTACAATAGGTTTTCAGCACTTCGTGCTTGAACACCTAATAATAGGGGACCTTTTTGCCCGTTATAGCGCCACCTATGGTCCGATCTCCATGAAACTCTGCATGCTTCTTCACCATGTTAGGACACATGTGCTCATCAATTTTTGTGAAGTTCTGAGTTTTTATTTATGATTTATAGGCTTTTGAGTGTATTTTGACACGCCCCCTTTTCTAAATGACCCTGTTACAGTGAACCAAAGGGCAAAGTTCAACTTTTTTTTGATAATTATTGATCTAGAGAGTCCAGAGAATTGTCCTAGACTGGTCTGGTTCCGATCAGGCAAAAAACCAGGGACTAGTTCGCAAAAGTAGGTTTTGGACAAAATTGGCCATAACAAATTTTTCTTCGCTCAAATCGACAATCCGAGATATACATCTTGTCCGTCTTGAGCCAAGGAACACAGTGGTGTGAAAACCTTGATTCTAGGTCAAACGGTCGAGGAGTTATGGGCAATTTAGTACTTTTGGTTGCTGTAGCGCCACCTATGGGCCAATCGGGGTCATACTCTGATAGGTTCTCCCCAAACTGAGGCCCTACCATCTGGCCGAGTTTCAAGTCTCTAGGCCTTACGGTTTGGGCTGCACGATGCGTTTTAGGTTTTTTTTTTTTTTCAAATAGCAATTACAATAGGTTTTCAGCACTTCGTGCTTGAACACCTAATAATAGGGGACCTTTTTGCCCGTTATAGCGCCACCTATGGTCCGATCTCCATGAAACTCTGCATGCTTCTTCACCATGTTAGGACACATGTGCTCATCAATTTTTGTGAAGTTCTGAGTTTTTATTTATGATTTATAGGCTTTTGAGTGTATTTTGACACGCCCCCTTTTCTAAATGACCCTGTTACAGTGAACCAAAGGGCAAAGTTCAACTTTTTTTTGATAATTATTGATCTAGAGAGTCCAGAGAATTGTCCTAGACTGGTCTGGTTCCGATCAGGCAAAAAACCAGGGACTAGTTCGCAAAAGTAGGTTTTGGACAAAATTGGCCATAACAAATTTTTCTTCGCTCAAATCGACAATCCGAGATATACATCTTGTCCGTCTTGAGCCAAGGAACACAGTGGTGTGAAAACCTTGATTCTAGGTCAAACGGTCGAGGAGTTATGGGCAATTTAGTACTTTTGGTTGCTGTAGCGCCACCTATGGGCCAATCGGGGTCATACTCTGATAGGTTCTCCCCAAACTGAGGCCCTACCATCTGGCCGAGTTTCAAGTCTCTAGGCCTTACGGTTTGGGCTGCACGATGCGTTTTAGGTTTTTTTTTTTTTTCAAATAGCAATTACAATAGGTTTTCAGCACTTCGTGCTTGAACACCTAATAATAGGGGACCTTTTTGCCCGTTATAGCGCCACCTATGGTCCGATCTCCATGAAACTCTGCATGCTTCTTCACCATGTTAGGACACATGTGCTCATCAATTTTTGTGAAGTTCTGAGTTTTTATTTATGATTTATAGGCTTTTGAGTGTATTTTGACACGCCCCCTTTTCTAAATGACCCTGTTACAGTGAACCAAAGGGCAAAGTTCAACTTTTTTTTGATAATTATTGATCTAGAGAGTCCAGAGAATTGTCCTAGACTGGTCTGGTTCCGATCAGGCAAAAAACCAGGGACTAGTTCGCAAAAGTAGGTTTTGGACAAAATTGGCCATAACAAATTTTTCTTCGCTCAAATCGACAATCCGAGATATACATCTTGTCCGTCTTGAGCCAAGGAACACAGTGGTGTGAAAACCTTGATTCTAGGTCAAACGGTCGAGGAGTTATGGGCAATTTAGTACTTTTGGTTGCTGTAGCGCCACCTATGGGCCAATCGGGGTCATACTCTGATAGGTTCTCCCCAAACTGAGGCCCTACCATCTGGCCGAGTTTCAAGTCTCTAGGCCTTACGGTTTGGGCTGCACGATGCGTTTTAGGTTTTTTTTTTTTTTCAAATAGCAATTACAATAGGTTTTCAGCACTTCGTGCTTGAACACCTAATAATAGGGGACCTTTTTGCCCGTTATAGCGCCACCTATGGTCCGATCTCCATGAAACTCTGCATGCTTCTTCACCATGTTAGGACACATGTGCTCATCAATTTTTGTGAAGTTCTGAGTTTTTATTTATGATTTATAGGCTTTTGAGTGTATTTTGACACGCCCCCTTTTCTAAATGACCCTGTTACAGTGAACCAAAGGGCAAAGTTCAACTTTTTTTGGATAATTATTGATCTAGAGAGTCCAGAGAATTGTCCTAGACTGGTCTGGTTCCGATCAGGCAAAAAACCAGGGACTAGTTCGCAAAAGTAGGTTTTGGACAAAATTGGCCATAACAAATTTTTCTTCGCTCAAATCGACAATCCGAGATATACATCTTGTCCGTCTTGAGCCAAGGAACACAGTGGTGTGAAAACCTTGATTCTAGGTCAAACGGTCGAGGAGTTATGGGCAATTTAGTACTTTTGGTTGCTGTAGCGCCACCTATGGGCCAATCGGGGTCATACTCTGATAGGTTCTCCCCAAACTGAGGCCCTACCATCTGGCCGAGTTTCAAGTCTCTAGGCCTTACGGTTTGGGCTGCACGATGCGTTTTAGGTTTTTTTTTTTTTTCAAATAGCAATTACAATAGGTTTTCAGCACTTCGTGCTTGAACACCTAATAATAGGGGACCTTTTTGCCCGTTATAGCGCCACCTATGGTCCGATCTCCATGAAACTCTGCATGCTTCTTCACCATGTTAGGACACATGTGCTCATCAATTTTTGTGAAGTTCTGAGTTTTTATTTATGATTTATAGGCTTTTGAGTGTATTTTGACACGCCCCCTTTTCTAAATGACCCTGTTACAGTGAACCAAAGGGCAAAGTTCAACTTTTTTTTGATAATTATTGATCTAGAGAGTCCAGAGAATTGTCCTAGACTGGTCTGGTTCCGATCAGGCAAAAAACCAGGGACTAGTTCGCAAAAGTAGGTTTTGGACAAAATTGGCCATAACAAATTTTTCTTCGCTCAAATCGACAATCCGAGATATACATCTTGTCCGTCTTGAGCCAAGGAACACAGTGGTGTGAAAACCTTGATTCTAGGTCAAACGGTCGAGGAGTTATGGGCAATTTAGTACTTTTGGTTGCTGTAGCGCCACCTATGGGCCAATCGGGGTCATACTCTGATAGGTTCTCCCCAAACTGAGGCCCTACCATCTGGCCGAGTTTCAAGTCTCTAGGCCTTACGGTTTGGGCTGCACGATGCGTTTTAGGTTTTTTTTTTTTTTCAAATAGCAATTACAATAGGTTTTCAGCACTTCGTGCTTGAACACCTAATAATAGGGGACCTTTTTGCCCGTTATAGCGCCACCTATGGTCCGATCTCCATGAAACTCTGCATGCTTCTTCACCATGTTAGGACACATGTGCTCATCAATTTTTGTGAAGTTCTGAGTTTTTATTTATGATTTATAGGCTTTTGAGTGTATTTTGACACGCCCCCTTTTCTAAATGACCCTGTTACAGTGAACCAAAGGGCAAAGTTCAACTTTTTTTGGATAATTATTGATCTAGAGAGTCCAGAGAATTGTCCTAGACTGGTCTGGTTCCGATCAGGCAAAAAACCAGGGACTAGTTCGCAAAAGTAGGTTTTGGACAAAATTGGCCATAACAAATTTTTCTTCGCTCAAATCGACAATCCGAGATATACATCTTGTCCGTCTTGAGCCAAGGAACACAGTGGTGTGAAAACCTTGATTCTAGGTCAAACGGTCGAGGAGTTATGGGCAATTTAGTACTTTTGGTTGCTGTAGCGCCACCTATGGGCCAATCGGGGTCATACTCTGATAGGTTCTCCCCAAACTGAGGCCCTACCATCTGGCCGAGTTTCAAGTCTCTAGGCCTTACGGTTTGGGCTGCACGATGCGTTTTAGGTTTTTTTTTTTTTTCAAATAGCAATTACAATAGGTTTTCAGCACTTCGTGCTTGAACACCTAATAATAGGGGACCTTTTTGCCCGTTATAGCGCCACCTATGGTCCGATCTCCATGAAACTCTGCATGCTTCTTCACCATGTTAGGACACATGTGCTCATCAATTTTTGTGAAGTTCTGAGTTTTTATTTATGATTTATAGGCTTTTGAGTGTATTTTGACACGCCCCCTTTTCTAAATGACCCTGTTACAGTGAACCAAAGGGCAAAGTTCAACTTTTTTTTGATAATTATTGATCTAGAGAGTCCAGAGAATTGTCCTAGACTGGTCTGGTTCCGATCAGGCAAAAAACCAGGGACTAGTTCGCAAAAGTAGGTTTTGGACAAAATTGGCCATAACAAATTTTTCTTCGCTCAAATCGACAATCCGAGATATACATCTTGTCCGTCTTGAGCCAAGGAACACAGTGGTGTGAAAACCTTGATTCTAGGTCAAACGGTCGAGGAGTTATGGGCAATTTAGTACTTTTGGTTGCTGTAGCGCCACCTATGGGCCAATCGGGGTCATACTCTGATAGGTTCTCCCCAAACTGAGGCCCTACCATCTGGCCGAGTTTCAAGTCTCTAGGCCTTACGGTTTGGGCTGCACGATGCGTTTTAGGTTTTTTTTTTTTTTCAAATAGCAATTACAATAGGTTTTCAGCACTTCGTGCTTGAACACCTAATAATAGGGGACCTTTTTGCCCGTTATAGCGCCACCTATGGTCCGATCTCCATGAAACTCTGCATGCTTCTTCACCATGTTAGGACACATGTGCTCATCAATTTTTGTGAAGTTCTGAGTTTTTATTTATGATTTATAGGCTTTTGAGTGTATTTTGACACGCCCCCTTTTCTAAATGACCCTGTTACAGTGAACCAAAGGGCAAAGTTCAACTTTTTTTTGATAATTATTGATCTAGAGAGTCCAGAGAATTGTCCTAGACTGGTCTGGTTCCGATCAGGCAAAAAACCAGGGACTAGTTCGCAAAAGTAGGTTTTGGACAAAATTGGCCATAACAAATTTTTCTTCGCTCAAATCGACAATCCGAGATATACATCTTGTCCGTCTTGAGCCAAGGAACACAGTGGTGTGAAAACCTTGATTCTAGGTCAAACGGTCGAGGAGTTATGGGCAATTTAGTACTTTTGGTTGCTGTAGCGCCACCTATGGGCCAATCGGGGTCATACTCTGATAGGTTCTCCCCAAACTGAGGCCCTACCATCTGGCCGAGTTTCAAGTCTCTAGGCCTTACGGTTTGGGCTGCACGATGCGTTTTAGGTTTTTTTTTTTTTTCAAATAGCAATTACAATAGGTTTTCAGCACTTCGTGCTTGAACACCTAATAATAGGGGACCTTTTTGCCCGTTATAGCGCCACCTATGGTCCGATCTCCATGAAACTCTGCATGCTTCTTCACCATGTTAGGACACATGTGCTCATCAATTTTTGTGAAGTTCTGAGTTTTTATTTATGATTTATAGGCTTTTGAGTGTATTTTGACACGCCCCCTTTTCTAAATGACCCTGTTACAGTGAACCAAAGGGCAAAGTTCAACTTTTTTTTGATAATTATTGATCTAGAGAGTCCAGAGAATTGTCCTAGACTGGTCTGGTTCCGATCAGGCAAAAAACCAGGGACTAGTTCGCAAAAGTAGGTTTTGGACAAAATTGGCCATAACAAATTTTTCTTCGCTCAAATCGACAATCCGAGATATACATCTTGTCCGTCTTGAGCCAAGGAACACAGTGGTGTGAAAACCTTGATTCTAGGTCAAACGGTCGAGGAGTTATGGGCAATTTAGTACTTTTGGTTGCTGTAGCGCCACCTATGGGCCAATCGGGGTCATACTCTGATAGGTTCTCCCCAAACTGAGGCCCTACCATCTGGCCGAGTTTCAAGTCTCTAGGCCTTACGGTTTGGGCTGCACGATGCGTTTTAGGTTTTTTTTTTTTTTCAAATAGCAATTACAATAGGTTTTCAGCACTTCGTGCTTGAACACCTAATAATAGGGGACCTTTTTGCCCGTTATAGCGCCACCTATGGTCCGATCTCCATGAAACTTTGCATGCTTCTTCACCATGTTAGGACACATGTGCTCATCAATTTTTGTGAAGTTCTGAGTTTTTATTTATGATTTATAGGCTTTTGAGTGTATTTTGACACGCCCCCTTTTCTAAATGACCCTGTTACAGTGAACCAAAGGGCAAAGTTCAACTTTTTTTGGATAATTATTGATCTAGAGAGTCCAGAGAATTGTCCTAGACTGGTCTGGTTCCGATCAGGCAAAAAACCAGGGACTAGTTCGCAAAAGTAGGTTTTGGACAAAATTGGCCATAACAAATTTTTCTTCGCTCAAATCGACAATCCGAGATATACATCTTGTCCGTCTTGAGCCAAGGAACACAGTGGTGTGAAAACCTTGATTCTAGGTCAAACGGTCGAGGAGTTATGGGCAATTTAGTACTTTTGGTTGCTGTAGCGCCACCTATGGGCCAATCGGGGTCATACTCTGATAGGTTCTCCCCAAACTGAGGCCCTACCATCTGGCCGAGTTTCAAGTCTCTAGGCCTTACGGTTTGGGCTGCACGATGCGTTTTAGGTTTTTTTTTTTTTTCAAATAGCAATTACAATAGGTTTTCAGCACTTCGTGCTTGAACACCTAATAATAGGGGACCTTTTTGCCCGTTATAGCGCCACCTATGGTCCGATCTCCATGAAACTCTGCATGCTTCTTCACCATGTTAGGACACATGTGCTCATCAATTTTTGTGAAGTTCTGAGTTTTTATTTATGATTTATAGGCTTTTGAGTGTATTTTGACACGCCCCCTTTTCTAAATGACCCTGTTACAGTGAACCAAAGGGCAAAGTTCAACTTTTTTTTGATAATTATTGATCTAGAGAGTCCAGAGAATTGTCCTAGACTGGTCTGGTTCCGATCAGGCAAAAAACCAGGGACTAGTTCGCAAAAGTAGGTTTTGGACAAAATTGGCCATAACAAATTTTTCTTCGCTCAAATCGACAATCCGAGATATACATCTTGTCCGTCTTGAGCCAAGGAACACAGTGGTGTGAAAACCTTGATTCTAGGTCAAACGGTCGAGGAGTTATGGGCAATTTAGTACTTTTGGTTGCTGTAGCGCCACCTATGGGCCAATCGGGGTCATACTCTGATAGGTTCTCCCCAAACTGAGGCCCTACCATCTGGCCGAGTTTCAAGTCTCTAGGCCTTACGGTTTGGGCTGCACGATGCGTTTTAGGTTTTTTTTTTTTTTCAAATAGCAATTACAATAGGTTTTCAGCACTTCGTGCTTGAACACCTAATAATAGGGGACCTTTTTGCCCGTTATAGCGCCACCTATGGTCCAATCTCCATGAAACTTTGCATGCTTCTTCACCATGTTAGGACACATGTGCTCATCAATTTTTGTGAAGTTCTGAGTTTTTATTTATGATTTATAGGCTTTTGAGTGTATTTTGACACGCCCCCTTTTCTAAATGACCCTGTTACAGTGAACCAAAGGGCAAAGTTCAACTTTTTTTTGATAATTATTGATCTAGAGAGTCCAGAGAATTGTCCTAGACTGGTCTGGTTCCGATCAGGCAAAAAACCAGGGACTAGTTCGCAAAAGTAGGTTTTGGACAAAATTGGCCATAACAAATTTTTCTTCGCTCAAATCGACAATCCGAGATATACATCTTGTCCGTCTTGAGCCAAGGAACACAGTGGTGTGAAAACCTTGATTCTAGGTCAAACGGTCGAGGAGTTATGGGCAATTTAGTACTTTTGGTTGCTGTAGCGCCACCTATGGGCCAATCGGGGTCATACTCTGATAGGTTCTCCCCAAACTGAGGCCCTACCATCTGGCCGAGTTTCAAGTCTCTAGGCCTTACGGTTTGGGCTGCACGATGCGTTTTAGGTTTTTTTTTTTTTTCAAATAGCAATTACAATAGGTTTTCAGCACTTCGTGCTTGAACACCTAATAATAGGGGACCTTTTTGCCCGTTATAGCGCCACCTATGGTCCGATCTCCATGAAACTCTGCATGCTTCTTCACCATGTTAGGACACATGTGCTCATCAATTTTTGTGAAGTTCTGAGTTTTTATTTATGATTTATAGGCTTTTGAGTGTATTTTGACACGCCCCCTTTTCTAAATGACCCTGTTACAGTGAACCAAAGGGCAAAGTTCAACTTTTTTTTGATAATTATTGATCTAGAGAGTCCAGAGAATTGTCCTAGACTGGTCTGGTTCCGATCAGGCAAAAAACCAGGGACTAGTTCGCAAAAGTAGGTTTTGGACAAAATTGGCCATAACAAATTTTTCTTCGCTCAAATCGACAATCCGAGATATACATCTTGTCCGTCTTGAGCCAAGGAACACAGTGGTGTGAAAACCTTGATTCTAGGTCAAACGGTCGAGGAGTTATGGGCAATTTAGTACTTTTGGTTGCTGTAGCGCCACCTATGGGCCAATCGGGGTCATACTCTGATAGGTTCTCCCCAAACTGAGGCCCTACCATCTGGCCGAGTTTCAAGTCTCTAGGCCTTACGGTTTGGGCTGCACGATGCGTTTTAGGTTTTTTTTTTTTTTCAAATAGCAATTACAATAGGTTTTCAGCACTTCGTGCTTGAACACCTAATAATAGGGGACCTTTTTGCCCGTTATAGCGCCACCTATGGTCCGATCTCCATGAAACTTTGCATGCTTCTTCACCATGTTAGGACACATGTGCTCATCAATTTTTGTGAAGTTCTGAGTTTTTATTTATGATTTATAGGCTTTTGAGTGTATTTTGACACGCCCCCTTTTCTAAATGACCCTGTTACAGTGAACCAAAGGGCAAAGTTCAACTTTTTTTGGATAATTATTGATCTAGAGAGTCCAGAGAATTGTCCTAGACTGGTCTGGTTCCGATCAGGCAAAAAACCAGGGACTAGTTCGCAAAAGTAGGTTTTGGACAAAATTGGCCATAACAAATTTTTCTTCGCTCAAATCGACAATCCGAGATATACATCTTGTCCGTCTTGAGCCAAGGAACACAGTGGTGTGAAAACCTTGATTCTAGGTCAAACGGTCGAGGAGTTATGGGCAATTTAGTACTTTTGGTTGCTGTAGCGCCACCTATGGGCCAATCGGGGTCATACTCTGATAGGTTCTCCCCAAACTGAGGCCCTACCATCTGGCCGAGTTTCAAGTCTCTAGGCCTTACGGTTTGGGCTGCACGATGCGTTTTAGGTTTTTTTTTTTTTTCAAATAGCAATTACAATAGGTTTTCAGCACTTCGTGCTTGAACACCTAATAATAGGGGACCTTTTTGCCCGTTATAGCGCCACCTATGGTCCGATCTCCATGAAACTCTGCATGCTTCTTCACCATGTTAGGACACATGTGCTCATCAATTTTTGTGAAGTTCTGAGTTTTTATTTATGATTTATAGGCTTTTGAGTGTATTTTGACACGCCCCCTTTTCTAAATGACCCTGTTACAGTGAACCAAAGGGCAAAGTTCAACTTTTTTTTGATAATTATTGATCTAGAGAGTCCAGAGAATTGTCCTAGACTGGTCTGGTTCCGATCAGGCAAAAAACCAGGGACTAGTTCGCAAAAGTAGGTTTTGGACAAAATTGGCCATAACAAATTTTTCTTCGCTCAAATCGACAATCCGAGATATACATCTTGTCCGTCTTGAGCCAAGGAACACAGTGGTGTGAAAACCTTGATTCTAGGTCAAACGGTCGAGGAGTTATGGGCAATTTAGTACTTTTGGTTGCTGTAGCGCCACCTATGGGCCAATCGGGGTCATACTCTGATAGGTTCTCCCCAAACTGAGGCCCTACCATCTGGCCGAGTTTCAAGTCTCTAGGCCTTACGGTTTGGGCTGCACGATGCGTTTTAGGTTTTTTTTTTTTTTCAAATAGCAATTACAATAGGTTTTCAGCACTTCGTGCTTGAACACCTAATAATAGGGGACCTTTTTGCCCGTTATAGCGCCACCTATGGTCCGATCTCCATGAAACTCTGCATGCTTCTTCACCATGTTAGGACACATGTGCTCATCAATTTTTGTGAAGTTCTGAGTTTTTATTTATGATTTATAGGCTTTTGAGTGTATTTTGACACGCCCCCTTTTCTAAATGACCCTGTTACAGTGAACCAAAGGGCAAAGTTCAACTTTTTTTTGATAATTATTGATCTAGAGAGTCCAGAGAATTGTCCTAGACTGGTCTGGTTCCGATCAGGCAAAAAACCAGGGACTAGTTCGCAAAAGTAGGTTTTGGACAAAATTGGCCATAACAAATTTTTCTTCGCTCAAATCGACAATCCGAGATATACATCTTGTCCGTCTTGAGCCAAGGAACACAGTGGTGTGAAAACCTTGATTCTAGGTCAAACGGTCGAGGAGTTATGGGCAATTTAGTACTTTTGGTTGCTGTAGCGCCACCTATGGGCCAATCGGGGTCATACTCTGATAGGTTCTCCCCAAACTGAGGCCCTACCATCTGGCCGAGTTTCAAGTCTCTAGGCCTTACGGTTTGGGCTGCACGATGCGTTTTAGGTTTTTTTTTTTTTTCAAATAGCAATTACAATAGGTTTTCAGCACTTCGTGCTTGAACACCTAATAATAGGGGACCTTTTTGCCCGTTATAGCGCCACCTATGGTCCGATCTCCATGAAACTTTGCATGCTTCTTCACCATGTTAGGACACATGTGCTCATCAATTTTTGTGAAGTTCTGAGTTTTTATTTATGATTTATAGGCTTTTGAGTGTATTTTGACACGCCCCCTTTTCTAAATGACCCTGTTACAGTGAACCAAAGGGCAAAGTTCAACTTTTTTTGGATAATTATTGATCTAGAGAGTCCAGAGAATTGTCCTAGACTGGTCTGGTTCCGATCAGGCAAAAAACCAGGGACTAGTTCGCAAAAGTAGGTTTTGGACAAAATTGGCCATAACAAATTTTTCTTCGCTCAAATCGACAATCCGAGATATACATCTTGTCCGTCTTGAGCCAAGGAACACAGTGGTGTGAAAACCTTGATTCTAGGTCAAACGGTCGAGGAGTTATGGGCAATTTAGTACTTTTGGTTGCTGTAGCGCCACCTATGGGCCAATCGGGGTCATACTCTGATAGGTTCTCCCCAAACTGAGGCCCTACCATCTGGCCGAGTTTCAAGTCTCTAGGCCTTACGGTTTGGGCTGCACGATGCGTTTTAGGTTTTTTTTTTTTTTCAAATAGCAATTACAATAGGTTTTCAGCACTTCGTGCTTGAACACCTAATAATAGGGGACCTTTTTGCCCGTTATAGCGCCACCTATGGTCCGATCTCCATGAAACTCTGCATGCTTCTTCACCATGTTAGGACACATGTGCTCATCAATTTTTGTGAAGTTCTGAGTTTTTATTTATGATTTATAGGCTTTTGAGTGTATTTTGACACGCCCCCTTTTCTAAATGACCCTGTTACAGTGAACCAAAGGGCAAAGTTCAACTTTTTTTTGATAATTATTGATCTAGAGAGTCCAGAGAATTGTCCTAGACTGGTCTGGTTCCGATCAGGCAAAAAACCAGGGACTAGTTCGCAAAAGTAGGTTTTGGACAAAATTGGCCATAACAAATTTTTCTTCGCTCAAATCGACAATCCGAGATATACATCTTGTCCGTCTTGAGCCAAGGAACACAGTGGTGTGAAAACCTTGATTCTAGGTCAAACGGTCGAGGAGTTATGGGCAATTTAGTACTTTTGGTTGCTGTAGCGCCACCTATGGGCCAATCGGGGTCATACTCTGATAGGTTCTCCCCAAACTGAGGCCCTACCATCTGGCCGAGTTTCAAGTCTCTAGGCCTTACGGTTTGGGCTGCACGATGCGTTTTAGGTTTTTTTTTTTTTTCAAATAGCAATTACAATAGGTTTTCAGCACTTCGTGCTTGAACACCTAATAATAGGGGACCTTTTTGCCCGTTATAGCGCCACCTATGGTCCGATCTCCATGAAACTTTGCATGCTTCTTCACCATGTTAGGACACATGTGCTCATCAATTTTTGTGAAGTTCTGAGTTTTTATTTATGATTTATAGGCTTTTGAGTGTATTTTGACACGCCCCCTTTTCTAAATGACCCTGTTACAGTGAACCAAAGGGCAAAGTTCAACTTTTTTTGGATAATTATTGATCTAGAGAGTCCAGAGAATTGTCCTAGACTGGTCTGGTTCCGATCAGGCAAAAAACCAGGGACTAGTTCGCAAAAGTAGGTTTTGGACAAAATTGGCCATAACAAATTTTTCTTCGCTCAAATCGACAATCCGAGATATACATCTTGTCCGTCTTGAGCCAAGGAACACAGTGGTGTGAAAACCTTGATTCTAGGTCAAACGGTCGAGGAGTTATGGGCAATTTAGTACTTTTGGTTGCTGTAGCGCCACCTATGGGCCAATCGGGGTCATACTCTGATAGGTTCTCCCCAAACTGAGGCCCTACCATCTGGCCGAGTTTCAAGTCTCTAGGCCTTACGGTTTGGGCTGCACGATGCGTTTTAGGTTTTTTTTTTTTTTCAAATAGCAATTACAATAGGTTTTCAGCACTTCGTGCTTGAACACCTAATAATAGGGGACCTTTTTGCCCGTTATAGCGCCACCTATGGTCCGATCTCCATGAAACTTTGCATGCTTCTTCACCATGTTAGGACACATGTGCTCATCAATTTTTGTGAAGTTCTGAGTTTTTATTTATGATTTATAGGCTTTTGAGTGTATTTTGACACGCCCCCTTTTCTAAATGACCCTGTTACAGTGAACCAAAGGGCAAAGTTCAACTTTTTTTGGATAATTATTGATCTAGAGAGTCCAGAGAATTGTCCTAGACTGGTCTGGTTCCGATCAGGCAAAAAACCAGGGACTAGTTCGCAAAAGTAGGTTTTGGACAAAATTGGCCATAACAAATTTTTCTTCGCTCAAATCGACAATCCGAGATATACATCTTGTCCGTCTTGAGCCAAGGAACACAGTGGTGTGAAAACCTTGATTCTAGGTCAAACGGTCGAGGAGTTATGGGCAATTTAGTACTTTTGGTTGCTGTAGCGCCACCTATGGGCCAATCGGGGTCATACTCTGATAGGTTCTCCCCAAACTGAGGCCCTACCATCTGGCCGAGTTTCAAGTCTCTAGGCCTTACGGTTTGGGCTGCACGATGCGTTTTAGGTTTTTTTTTTTTTTCAAATAGCAATTACAATAGGTTTTCAGCACTTCGTGCTTGAACACCTAATAATAGGGGACCTTTTTGCCCGTTATAGCGCCACCTATGGTCCGATCTCCATGAAACTCTGCATGCTTCTTCACCATGTTAGGACACATGTGCTCATCAATTTTTGTGAAGTTCTGAGTTTTTATTTATGATTTATAGGCTTTTGAGTGTATTTTGACACGCCCCCTTTTCTAAATGACCCTGTTACAGTGAACCAAAGGGCAAAGTTCAACTTTTTTTTGATAATTATTGATCTAGAGAGTCCAGAGAATTGTCCTAGACTGGTCTGGTTCCGATCAGGCAAAAAACCAGGGACTAGTTCGCAAAAGTAGGTTTTGGACAAAATTGGCCATAACAAATTTTTCTTCGCTCAAATCGACAATCCGAGATATACATCTTGTCCGTCTTGAGCCAAGGAACACAGTGGTGTGAAAACCTTGATTCTAGGTCAAACGGTCGAGGAGTTATGGGCAATTTAGTACTTTTGGTTGCTGTAGCGCCACCTATGGGCCAATCGGGGTCATACTCTGATAGGTTCTCCCCAAACTGAGGCCCTACCATCTGGCCGAGTTTCAAGTCTCTAGGCCTTACGGTTTGGGCTGCACGATGCGTTTTAGGTTTTTTTTTTTTTTCAAATAGCAATTACAATAGGTTTTCAGCACTTCGTGCTTGAACACCTAATAATAGGGGACCTTTTTGCCCGTTATAGCGCCACCTATGGTCCGATCTCCATGAAACTCTGCATGCTTCTTCACCATGTTAGGACACATGTGCTCATCAATTTTTGTGAAGTTCTGAGTTTTTATTTATGATTTATAGGCTTTTGAGTGTATTTTGACACGCCCCCTTTTCTAAATGACCCTGTTACAGTGAACCAAAGGGCAAAGTTCAACTTTTTTTTGATAATTATTGATCTAGAGAGTCCAGAGAATTGTCCTAGACTGGTCTGGTTCCGATCAGGCAAAAAACCAGGGACTAGTTCGCAAAAGTAGGTTTTGGACAAAATTGGCCATAACAAATTTTTCTTCGCTCAAATCGACAATCCGAGATATACATCTTGTCCGTCTTGAGCCAAGGAACACAGTGGTGTGAAAACCTTGATTCTAGGTCAAACGGTCGAGGAGTTATGGGCAATTTAGTACTTTTGGTTGCTGTAGCGCCACCTATGGGCCAATCGGGGTCATACTCTGATAGGTTCTCCCCAAACTGAGGCCCTACCATCTGGCCGAGTTTCAAGTCTCTAGGCCTTACGGTTTGGGCTGCACGATGCGTTTTAGGTTTTTTTTTTTTTTCAAATAGCAATTACAATAGGTTTTCAGCACTTCGTGCTTGAACACCTAATAATAGGGGACCTTTTTGCCCGTTATAGCGCCACCTATGGTCCGATCTCCATGAAACTTTGCATGCTTCTTCACCATGTTAGGACACATGTGCTCATCAATTTTTGTGAAGTTCTGAGTTTTTATTTATGATTTATAGGCTTTTGAGTGTATTTTGACACGCCCCCTTTTCTAAATGACCCTGTTACAGTGAACCAAAGGGCAAAGTTCAACTTTTTTTGGATAATTATTGATCTAGAGAGTCCAGAGAATTGTCCTAGACTGGTCTGGTTCCGATCAGGCAAAAAACCAGGGACTAGTTCGCAAAAGTAGGTTTTGGACAAAATTGGCCATAACAAATTTTTCTTCGCTCAAATCGACAATCCGAGATATACATCTTGTCCGTCTTGAGCCAAGGAACACAGTGGTGTGAAAACCTTGATTCTAGGTCAAACGGTCGAGGAGTTATGGGCAATTTAGTACTTTTGGTTGCTGTAGCGCCACCTATGGGCCAATCGGGGTCATACTCTGATAGGTTCTCCCCAAACTGAGGCCCTACCATCTGGCCGAGTTTCAAGTCTCTAGGCCTTACGGTTTGGGCTGCACGATGCGTTTTAGGTTTTTTTTTTTTTTCAAATAGCAATTACAATAGGTTTTCAGCACTTCGTGCTTGAACACCTAATAATAGGGGACCTTTTTGCCCGTTATAGCGCCACCTATGGTCCGATCTCCATGAAACTCTGCATGCTTCTTCACCATGTTAGGACACATGTGCTCATCAATTTTTGTGAAGTTCTGAGTTTTTATTTATGATTTATAGGCTTTTGAGTGTATTTTGACACGCCCCCTTTTCTAAATGACCCTGTTACAGTGAACCAAAGGGCAAAGTTCAACTTTTTTTTGATAATTATTGATCTAGAGAGTCCAGAGAATTGTCCTAGACTGGTCTGGTTCCGATCAGGCAAAAAACCAGGGACTAGTTCGCAAAAGTAGGTTTTGGACAAAATTGGCCATAACAAATTTTTCTTCGCTCAAATCGACAATCCGAGATATACATCTTGTCCGTCTTGAGCCAAGGAACACAGTGGTGTGAAAACCTTGATTCTAGGTCAAACGGTCGAGGAGTTATGGGCAATTTAGTACTTTTGGTTGCTGTAGCGCCACCTATGGGCCAATCGGGGTCATACTCTGATAGGTTCTCCCCAAACTGAGGCCCTACCATCTGGCCGAGTTTCAAGTCTCTAGGCCTTACGGTTTGGGCTGCACGATGCGTTTTAGGTTTTTTTTTTTTTTCAAATAGCAATTACAATAGGTTTTCAGCACTTCGTGCTTGAACACCTAATAATAGGGGACCTTTTTGCCCGTTATAGCGCCACCTATGGTCCGATCTCCATGAAACTCTGCATGCTTCTTCACCATGTTAGGACACATGTGCTCATCAATTTTTGTGAAGTTCTGAGTTTTTATTTATGATTTATAGGCTTTTGAGTGTATTTTGACACGCCCCCTTTTCTAAATGACCCTGTTACAGTGAACCAAAGGGCAAAGTTCAACTTTTTTTTGATAATTATTGATCTAGAGAGTCCAGAGAATTGTCCTAGACTGGTCTGGTTCCGATCAGGCAAAAAACCAGGGACTAGTTCGCAAAAGTAGGTTTTGGACAAAATTGGCCATAACAAATTTTTCTTCGCTCAAATCGACAATCCGAGATATACATCTTGTCCGTCTTGAGCCAAGGAACACAGTGGTGTGAAAACCTTGATTCTAGGTCAAACGGTCGAGGAGTTATGGGCAATTTAGTACTTTTGGTTGCTGTAGCGCCACCTATGGGCCAATCGGGGTCATACTCTGATAGGTTCTCCCCAAACTGAGGCCCTACCATCTGGCCGAGTTTCAAGTCTCTAGGCCTTACGGTTTGGGCTGCACGATGCGTTTTAGGTTTTTTTTTTTTTTCAAATAGCAATTACAATAGGTTTTCAGCACTTCGTGCTTGAACACCTAATAATAGGGGACCTTTTTGCCCGTTATAGCGCCACCTATGGTCCAATCTCCATGAAACTTTGCATGCTTCTTCACCATGTTAGGACACATGTGCTCATCAATTTTTGTGAAGTTCTGAGTTTTTATTTATGATTTATAGGCTTTTGAGTGTATTTTGACACGCCCCCTTTTCTAAATGACCCTGTTACAGTGAACCAAAGGGCAAAGTTCAACTTTTTTTTGATAATTATTGATCTAGAGAGTCCAGAGAATTGTCCTAGACTGGTCTGGTTCCGATCAGGCAAAAAACCAGGGACTAGTTCGCAAAAGTAGGTTTTGGACAAAATTGGCCATAACAAATTTTTCTTCGCTCAAATCGACAATCCGAGATATACATCTTGTCCGTCTTGAGCCAAGGAACACAGTGGTGTGAAAACCTTGATTCTAGGTCAAACGGTCGAGGAGTTATGGGCAATTTAGTACTTTTGGTTGCTGTAGCGCCACCTATGGGCCAATCGGGGTCATACTCTGATAGGTTCTCCCCAAACTGAGGCCCTACCATCTGGCCGAGTTTCAAGTCTCTAGGCCTTACGGTTTGGGCTGCACGATGCGTTTTAGGTTTTTTTTTTTTTTCAAATAGCAATTACAATAGGTTTTCAGCACTTCGTGCTTGAACACCTAATAATAGGGGACCTTTTTGCCCGTTATAGCGCCACCTATGGTCCGATCTCCATGAAACTCTGCATGCTTCTTCACCATGTTAGGACACATGTGCTCATCAATTTTTGTGAAGTTCTGAGTTTTTATTTATGATTTATAGGCTTTTGAGTGTATTTTGACACGCCCCCTTTTCTAAATGACCCTGTTACAGTGAACCAAAGGGCAAAGTTCAACTTTTTTTTGATAATTATTGATCTAGAGAGTCCAGAGAATTGTCCTAGACTGGTCTGGTTCCGATCAGGCAAAAAACCAGGGACTAGTTCGCAAAAGTAGGTTTTGGACAAAATTGGCCATAACAAATTTTTCTTCGCTCAAATCGACAATCCGAGATATACATCTTGTCCGTCTTGAGCCAAGGAACACAGTGGTGTGAAAACCTTGATTCTAGGTCAAACGGTCGAGGAGTTATGGGCAATTTAGTACTTTTGGTTGCTGTAGCGCCACCTATGGGCCAATCGGGGTCATACTCTGATAGGTTCTCCCCAAACTGAGGCCCTACCATCTGGCCGAGTTTCAAGTCTCTAGGCCTTACGGTTTGGGCTGCACGATGCGTTTTAGGTTTTTTTTTTTTTTCAAATAGCAATTACAATAGGTTTTCAGCACTTCGTGCTTGAACACCTAATAATAGGGGACCTTTTTGCCCGTTATAGCGCCACCTATGGTCCGATCTCCATGAAACTTTGCATGCTTCTTCACCATGTTAGGACACATGTGCTCATCAATTTTTGTGAAGTTCTGAGTTTTTATTTATGATTTATAGGCTTTTGAGTGTATTTTGACACGCCCCCTTTTCTAAATGACCCTGTTACAGTGAACCAAAGGGCAAAGTTCAACTTTTTTTTGATAATTATTGATCTAGAGAGTCCAGAGAATTGTCCTAGACTGGTCTGGTTCCGATCAGGCAAAAAACCAGGGACTAGTTCGCAAAAGTAGGTTTTGGACAAAATTGGCCATAACAAATTTTTCTTCGCTCAAATCGACAATCCGAGATATACATCTTGTCCGTCTTGAGCCAAGGAACACAGTGGTGTGAAAACCTTGATTCTAGGTCAAACGGTCGAGGAGTTATGGGCAATTTAGTACTTTTGGTTGCTGTAGCGCCACCTATGGGCCAATCGGGGTCATACTCTGATAGGTTCTCCCCAAACTGAGGCCCTACCATCTGGCCGAGTTTCAAGTCTCTAGGCCTTACGGTTTGGGCTGCACGATGCGTTTTAGGTTTTTTTTTTTTTTTCAAATAGCAATTACAATAGGTTTTCAGCACTTCGTGCTTGAACACCTAATAATAGGGGACCTTTTTGCCCGTTATAGCGCCACCTATGGTCCGATCTCCATGAAACTTTGCATGCTTCTTCACCATGTTAGGACACATGTGCTCATCAATTTTTGTGAAGTTCTGAGTTTTTATTTATGATTTATAGGCTTTTGAGTGTATTTTGACACGCCCCCTTTTCTAAATGACCCTGTTACAGTGAACCAAAGGGCAAAGTTCAACTTTTTTTTGATAATTATTGATCTAGAGAGTCCAGAGAATTGTCCTAGACTGGTCTGGTTCCGATCAGGCAAAAAACCAGGGACTAGTTCGCAAAAGTAGGTTTTGGACAAAATTGGCCATAACAAATTTTTCTTCGCTCAAATCGACAATCCGAGATATACATCTTGTCCGTCTTGAGCCAAGGAACACAGTGGTGTGAAAACCTTGATTCTAGGTCAAACGGTCGAGGAGTTATGGGCAATTTAGTACTTTTGGTTGCTGTAGCGCCACCTATGGGCCAATCGGGGTCATACTCTGATAGGTTCTCCCCAAACTGAGGCCCTACCATCTGGCCGAGTTTCAAGTCTCTAGGCCTTACGGTTTGGGCTGCACGATGCGTTTTAGGTTTTTTTTTTTTTTCAAATAGCAATTACAATAGGTTTTCAGCACTTCGTGCTTGAACACCTAATAATAGGGGACCTTTTTGCCCGTTATAGCGCCACCTATGGTCCGATCTCCATGAAACTCTGCATGCTTCTTCACCATGTTAGGACACATGTGCTCATCAATTTTTGTGAAGTTCTGAGTTTTTATTTATGATTTATAGGCTTTTGAGTGTATTTTGACACGCCCCCTTTTCTAAATGACCCTGTTACAGTGAACCAAAGGGCAAAGTTCAACTTTTTTTTGATAATTATTGATCTAGAGAGTCCAGAGAATTGTCCTAGACTGGTCTGGTTCCGATCAGGCAAAAAACCAGGGACTAGTTCGCAAAAGTAGGTTTTGGACAAAATTGGCCATAACAAATTTTTCTTCGCTCAAATCGACAATCCGAGATATACATCTTGTCCGTCTTGAGCCAAGGAACACAGTGGTGTGAAAACCTTGATTCTAGGTCAAACGGTCGAGGAGTTATGGGCAATTTAGTACTTTTGGTTGCTGTAGCGCCACCTATGGGCCAATCGGGGTCATACTCTGATAGGTTCTCCCCAAACTGAGGCCCTACCATCTGGCCGAGTTTCAAGTCTCTAGGCCTTACGGTTTGGGCTGCACGATGCGTTTTAGGTTTTTTTTTTTTTTCAAATAGCAATTACAATAGGTTTTCAGCACTTCGTGCTTGAACACCTAATAATAGGGGACCTTTTTGCCCGTTATAGCGCCACCTATGGTCCGATCTCCATGAAACTTTGCATGCTTCTTCACCATGTTAGGACACATGTGCTCATCAATTTTTGTGAAGTTCTGAGTTTTTATTTATGATTTATAGGCTTTTGAGTGTATTTTGACACGCCCCCTTTTCTAAATGACCCTGTTACAGTGAACCAAAGGGCAAAGTTCAACTTTTTTTTGATAATTATTGATCTAGAGAGTCCAGAGAATTGTCCTAGACTGGTCTGGTTCCGATCAGGCAAAAAACCAGGGACTAGTTCGCAAAAGTAGGTTTTGGACAAAATTGGCCATAACAAATTTTTCTTCGCTCAAATCGACAATCCGAGATATACATCTTGTCCGTCTTGAGCCAAGGAACACAGTGGTGTGAAAACCTTGATTCTAGGTCAAACGGTCGAGGAGTTATGGGCAATTTAGTACTTTTGGTTGCTGTAGCGCCACCTATGGGCCAATCGGGGTCATACTCTGATAGGTTCTCCCCAAACTGAGGCCCTACCATCTGGCCGAGTTTCAAGTCTCTAGGCCTTACGGTTTGGGCTGCACGATGCGTTTTAGGTTTTTTTTTTTTTTCAAATAGCAATTACAATAGGTTTTCAGCACTTCGTGCTTGAACACCTAATAATAGGGGACCTTTTTGCCCGTTATAGCGCCACCTATGGTCCGATCTCCATGAAACTCTGCATGCTTCTTCACCATGTTAGGACACATGTGCTCATCAATTTTTGTGAAGTTCTGAGTTTTTATTTATGATTTATAGGCTTTTGAGTGTATTTTGACACGCCCCCTTTTCTAAATGACCCTGTTACAGTGAACCAAAGGGCAAAGTTCAACTTTTTTTTGATAATTATTGATCTAGAGAGTCCAGAGAATTGTCCTAGACTGGTCTGGTTCCGATCAGGCAAAAAACCAGGGACTAGTTCGCAAAAGTAGGTTTTGGACAAAATTGGCCATAACAAATTTTTCTTCGCTCAAATCGACAATCCGAGATATACATCTTGTCCGTCTTGAGCCAAGGAACACAGTGGTGTGAAAACCTTGATTCTAGGTCAAACGGTCGAGGAGTTATGGGCAATTTAGTACTTTTGGTTGCTGTAGCGCCACCTATGGGCCAATCGGGGTCATACTCTGATAGGTTCTCCCCAAACTGAGGCCCTACCATCTGGCCGAGTTTCAAGTCTCTAGGCCTTACGGTTTGGGCTGCACGATGCGTTTTAGGTTTTTTTTTTTTTTTCAAATAGCAATTACAATAGGTTTTCAGCACTTCGTGCTTGAACACCTAATAATAGGGGACCTTTTTGCCCGTTATAGCGCCACCTATGGTCCGATCTCCATGAAACTTTGCATGCTTCTTCACCATGTTAGGACACATGTGCTCATCAATTTTTGTGAAGTTCTGAGTTTTTATTTATGATTTATAGGCTTTTGAGTGTATTTTGACACGCCCCCTTTTCTAAATGACCCTGTTACAGTGAACCAAAGGGCAAAGTTCAACTTTTTTTTGATAATTATTGATCTAGAGAGTCCAGAGAATTGTCCTAGACTGGTCTGGTTCCGATCAGGCAAAAAACCAGGGACTAGTTCGCAAAAGTAGGTTTTGGACAAAATTGGCCATAACAAATTTTTCTTCGCTCAAATCGACAATCCGAGATATACATCTTGTCCGTCTTGAGCCAAGGAACACAGTGGTGTGAAAACCTTGATTCTAGGTCAAACGGTCGAGGAGTTATGGGCAATTTAGTACTTTTGGTTGCTGTAGCGCCACCTATGGGCCAATCGGGGTCATACTCTGATAGGTTCTCCCCAAACTGAGGCCCTACCATCTGGCCGAGTTTCAAGTCTCTAGGCCTTACGGTTTGGGCTGCACGATGCGTTTTAGGTTTTTTTTTTTTTTCAAATAGCAATTACAATAGGTTTTCAGCACTTCGTGCTTGAACACCTAATAATAGGGGACCTTTTTGCCCGTTATAGCGCCACCTATGGTCCGATCTCCATGAAACTCTGCATGCTTCTTCACCATGTTAGGACACATGTGCTCATCAATTTTTGTGAAGTTCTGAGTTTTTATTTATGATTTATAGGCTTTTGAGTGTATTTTGACACGCCCCCTTTTCTAAATGACCCTGTTACAGTGAACCAAAGGGCAAAGTTCAACTTTTTTTTGATAATTATTGATCTAGAGAGTCCAGAGAATTGTCCTAGACTGGTCTGGTTCCGATCAGGCAAAAAACCAGGGACTAGTTCGCAAAAGTAGGTTTTGGACAAAATTGGCCATAACAAATTTTTCTTCGCTCAAATCGACAATCCGAGATATACATCTTGTCCGTCTTGAGCCAAGGAACACAGTGGTGTGAAAACCTTGATTCTAGGTCAAACGGTCGAGGAGTTATGGGCAATTTAGTACTTTTGGTTGCTGTAGCGCCACCTATGGGCCAATCGGGGTCATACTCTGATAGGTTCTCCCCAAACTGAGGCCCTACCATCTGGCCGAGTTTCAAGTCTCTAGGCCTTACGGTTTGGGCTGCACGATGCGTTTTAGGTTTTTTTTTTTTTTCAAATAGCAATTACAATAGGTTTTCAGCACTTCGTGCTTGAACACCTAATAATAGGGGACCTTTTTGCCCGTTATAGCGCCACCTATGGTCCGATCTCCATGAAACTTTGCATGCTTCTTCACCATGTTAGGACACATGTGCTCATCAATTTTTGTGAAGTTCTGAGTTTTTATTTATGATTTATAGGCTTTTGAGTGTATTTTGACACGCCCCCTTTTCTAAATGACCCTGTTACAGTGAACCAAAGGGCAAAGTTCAACTTTTTTTTGATAATTATTGATCTAGAGAGTCCAGAGAATTGTCCTAGACTGGTCTGGTTCCGATCAGGCAAAAAACCAGGGACTAGTTCGCAAAAGTAGGTTTTGGACAAAATTGGCCATAACAAATTTTTCTTCGCTCAAATCGACAATCCGAGATATACATCTTGTCCGTCTTGAGCCAAGGAACACAGTGGTGTGAAAACCTTGATTCTAGGTCAAACGGTCGAGGAGTTATGGGCAATTTAGTACTTTTGGTTGCTGTAGCGCCACCTATGGGCCAATCGGGGTCATACTCTGATAGGTTCTCCCCAAACTGAGGCCCTACCATCTGGCCGAGTTTCAAGTCTCTAGGCCTTACGGTTTGGGCTGCACGATGCGTTTTAGGTTTTTTTTTTTTTTCAAATAGCAATTACAATAGGTTTTCAGCACTTCGTGCTTGAACACCTAATAATAGGGGACCTTTTTGCCCGTTATAGCGCCACCTATGGTCCGATCTCCATGAAACTCTGCATGCTTCTTCACCATGTTAGGACACATGTGCTCATCAATTTTTGTGAAGTTCTGAGTTTTTATTTATGATTTATAGGCTTTTGAGTGTATTTTGACACGCCCCCTTTTCTAAATGACCCTGTTACAGTGAACCAAAGGGCAAAGTTCAACTTTTTTTTGATAATTATTGATCTAGAGAGTCCAGAGAATTGTCCTAGACTGGTCTGGTTCCGATCAGGCAAAAAACCAGGGACTAGTTCGCAAAAGTAGGTTTTGGACAAAATTGGCCATAACAAATTTTTCTTCGCTCAAATCGACAATCCGAGATATACATCTTGTCCGTCTTGAGCCAAGGAACACAGTGGTGTGAAAACCTTGATTCTAGGTCAAACGGTCGAGGAGTTATGGGCAATTTAGTACTTTTGGTTGCTGTAGCGCCACCTATGGGCCAATCGGGGTCATACTCTGATAGGTTCTCCCCAAACTGAGGCCCTACCATCTGGCCGAGTTTCAAGTCTCTAGGCCTTACGGTTTGGGCTGCACGAT
Source organism: Siphateles boraxobius (assembly GCF_051911475.1). Lineage (NCBI taxonomy): Eukaryota > Metazoa > Chordata > Actinopteri > Cypriniformes > Leuciscidae > Siphateles > Siphateles boraxobius. Next base: position 12,014,244 of record NW_027509141.1, on the reverse strand, counting down.
GCGTTTTAGGTTTTTTTTTTTTTTCAAATAGCAATTACAATAGGTTTTCAGCACTTCGTGCTTGAACACCTAATAATAGGGGACCTTTTTGCCCGTTATAGCGCCACCTATGGTCCGATCTCCATGAAACTCTGCATGCTTCTTCACCATGTTAGGACACATGTGCTCATCAATTTTTGTGAAGTTCTGAGTTTTTATTTATGATTTATAGGCTTTTGAGTGTATTTTGACACGCCCCCTTTTCTAAATGACCCTGTTACAGTGAACCAAAGGGCAAAGTTCAACTTTTTTTTGATAATTATTGATCTAGAGAGTCCAGAGAATTGTCCTAGACTGGTCTGGTTCCGATCAGGCAAAAAACCAGGGACTAGTTCGCAAAAGTAGGTTTTGGACAAAATTGGCCATAACAATTTTTTCTTCGCTCAAATCGACAATCCGAGATATACATCTTGTCCGTCTTGAGCCAAGGAACACAGTGGTGTGAAAACCTTGATTCTAGGTCAAACGGTCGAGGAGTTATGGGCAATTTAGTACTTTTGGTTGCTGTAGCGCCACCTATGGGCCAATCGGGGTCATACTCTGATAGGTTCTCCCCAAACTGAGGCCCTACCATCTGGCCGAGTTTCAAGTCTCTAGGCCTTACGGTTTGGGCTGCACGATGCGTTTTAGGTTTTTTTTTTTTTTCAAATAGCAATTACAATAGGTTTTCAGCACTTCGTGCTTGAACACCTAATAATAGGGGACCTTTTTGCCCGTTATAGCGCCACCTATGGTCCGATCTCCATGAAACTCTGCATGCTTCTTCACCATGTTAGGACACATGTGCTCATCAATTTTTGTGAAGTTCTGAGTTTTTATTTATGATTTATAGGCTTTTGAGTGTATTTTGACACGCCCCCTTTTCTAAATGACCCTGTTACAGTGAACCAAAGGGCAAAGTTCAACTTTTTTTTGATAATTATTGATCTAGAGAGTCCAGAGAATTGTCCTAGACTGGTCTGGTTCCGATCAGGCAAAAAACCAGGGACTAGTTCGCAAAAGTAGGTTTTGGACAAAATTGGCCATAACAAATTTTTCTTCGCTCAAATCGACAATCCGAGATATACATCTTGTCCGTCTTGAGCCAAGGAACACAGTGGTGTGAAAACCTTGATTCTAGGTCAAACGGTCGAGGAGTTATGGGCAATTTAGTACTTTTGGTTGCTGTAGCGCCACCTATGGGCCAATCGGGGTCATACTCTGATAGGTTCTCCCCAAACTGAGGCCCTACCATCTGGCCGAGTTTCAAGTCTCTAGGCCTTACGGTTTGGGCTGCACGATGCGTTTTAGGTTTTTTTTTTTTTTCAAATAGCAATTACAATAGGTTTTCAGCACTTCGTGCTTGAACACCTAATAATAGGGGACCTTTTTGCCCGTTATAGCGCCACCTATGGTCCGATCTCCATGAAACTTTGCATGCTTCTTCACCATGTTAGGACACATGTGCTCATCAATTTTTGTGAAGTTCTGAGTTTTTATTTATGATTTATAGGCTTTTGAGTGTATTTTGACACGCCCCCTTTTCTAAATGACCCTGTTACAGTGAACCAAAGGGCAAAGTTCAACTTTTTTTTGATAATTATTGATCTAGAGAGTCCAGAGAATTGTCCTAGACTGGTCTGGTTCCGATCAGGCAAAAAACCAGGGACTAGTTCGCAAAAGTAGGTTTTGGACAAAATTGGCCATAACAAATTTTTCTTCGCTCAAATCGACAATCCGAGATATACATCTTGTCCGTCTTGAGCCAAGGAACACAGTGGTGTGAAAACCTTGATTCTAGGTCAAACGGTCGAGGAGTTATGGGCAATTTAGTACTTTTGGTTGCTGTAGCGCCACCTATGGGCCAATCGGGGTCATACTCTGATAGGTTCTCCCCAAACTGAGGCCCTACCATCTGGCCGAGTTTCAAGTCTCTAGGCCTTACGGTTTGGGCTGCACGATGCGTTTTAGGTTTTTTTTTTTTTTCAAATAGCAATTACAATAGGTTTTCAGCACTTCGTGCTTGAACACCTAATAATAGGGGACCTTTTTGCCCGTTATAGCGCCACCTATGGTCCGATCTCCATGAAACTCTGCATGCTTCTTCACCATGTTAGGACACATGTGCTCATCAATTTTTGTGAAGTTCTGAGTTTTTATTTATGATTTATAGGCTTTTGAGTGTATTTTGACACGCCCCCTTTTCTAAATGACCCTGTTACAGTGAACCAAAGGGCAAAGTTCAACTTTTTTTTGATAATTATTGATCTAGAGAGTCCAGAGAATTGTCCTAGACTGGTCTGGTTCCGATCAGGCAAAAAACCAGGGACTAGTTCGCAAAAGTAGGTTTTGGACAAAATTGGCCATAACAAATTTTTCTTCGCTCAAATCGACAATCCGAGATATACATCTTGTCCGTCTTGAGCCAAGGAACACAGTGGTGTGAAAACCTTGATTCTAGGTCAAACGGTCGAGGAGTTATGGGCAATTTAGTACTTTTGGTTGCTGTAGCGCCACCTATGGGCCAATCGGGGTCATACTCTGATAGGTTCTCCCCAAACTGAGGCCCTACCATCTGGCCGAGTTTCAAGTCTCTAGGCCTTACGGTTTGGGCTGCACGATGCGTTTTAGGTTTTTTTTTTTTTTCAAATAGCAATTACAATAGGTTTTCAGCACTTCGTGCTTGAACACCTAATAATAGGGGACCTTTTTGCCCGTTATAGCGCCACCTATGGTCCGATCTCCATGAAACTCTGCATGCTTCTTCACCATGTTAGGACACATGTGCTCATCAATTTTTGTGAAGTTCTGAGTTTTTATTTATGATTTATAGGCTTTTGAGTGTATTTTGACACGCCCCCTTTTCTAAATGACCCTGTTACAGTGAACCAAAGGGCAAAGTTCAACTTTTTTTTGATAATTATTGATCTAGAGAGTCCAGAGAATTGTCCTAGACTGGTCTGGTTCCGATCAGGCAAAAAACCAGGGACTAGTTCGCAAAAGTAGGTTTTGGACAAAATTGGCCATAACAAATTTTTCTTCGCTCAAATCGACAATCCGAGATATACATCTTGTCCGTCTTGAGCCAAGGAACACAGTGGTGTGAAAACCTTGATTCTAGGTCAAACGGTCGAGGAGTTATGGGCAATTTAGTACTTTTGGTTGCTGTAGCGCCACCTATGGGCCAATCGGGGTCATACTCTGATAGGTTCTCCCCAAACTGAGGCCCTACCATCTGGCCGAGTTTCAAGTCTCTAGGCCTTACGGTTTGGGCTGCACGATGCGTTTTAGGTTTTTTTTTTTTTTCAAATAGCAATTACAATAGGTTTTCAGCACTTCGTGCTTGAACACCTAATAATAGGGGACCTTTTTGCCCGTTATAGCGCCACCTATGGTCCGATCTCCATGAAACTCTGCATGCTTCTTCACCATGTTAGGACACATGTGCTCATCAATTTTTGTGAAGTTCTGAGTTTTTATTTATGATTTATAGGCTTTTGAGTGTATTTTGACACGCCCCCTTTTCTAAATGACCCTGTTACAGTGAACCAAAGGGCAAAGTTCAACTTTTTTTTGATAATTATTGATCTAGAGAGTCCAGAGAATTGTCCTAGACTGGTCTGGTTCCGATCAGGCAAAAAACCAGGGACTAGTTCGCAAAAGTAGGTTTTGGACAAAATTGGCCATAACAAATTTTTCTTCGCTCAAATCGACAATCCGAGATATACATCTTGTCCGTCTTGAGCCAAGGAACACAGTGGTGTGAAAACCTTGATTCTAGGTCAAACGGTCGAGGAGTTATGGGCAATTTAGTACTTTTGGTTGCTGTAGCGCCACCTATGGGCCAATCGGGGTCATACTCTGATAGGTTCTCCCCAAACTGAGGCCCTACCATCTGGCCGAGTTTCAAGTCTCTAGGCCTTACGGTTTGGGCTGCACGATGCGTTTTAGGTTTTTTTTTTTTTTCAAATAGCAATTACAATAGGTTTTCAGCACTTCGTGCTTGAACACCTAATAATAGGGGACCTTTTTGCCCGTTATAGCGCCACCTATGGTCCGATCTCCATGAAACTTTGCATGCTTCTTCACCATGTTAGGACACATGTGCTCATCAATTTTTGTGAAGTTCTGAGTTTTTATTTATGATTTATAGGCTTTTGAGTGTATTTTGACACGCCCCCTTTTCTAAATGACCCTGTTACAGTGAACCAAAGGGCAAAGTTCAACTTTTTTTTGATAATTATTGATCTAGAGAGTCCAGAGAATTGTCCTAGACTGGTCTGGTTCCGATCAGGCAAAAAACCAGGGACTAGTTCGCAAAAGTAGGTTTTGGACAAAATTGGCCATAACAAATTTTTCTTCGCTCAAATCGACAATCCGAGATATACATCTTGTCCGTCTTGAGCCAAGGAACACAGTGGTGTGAAAACCTTGATTCTAGGTCAAACGGTCGAGGAGTTATGGGCAATTTAGTACTTTTGGTTGCTGTAGCGCCACCTATGGGCCAATCGGGGTCATACTCTGATAGGTTCTCCCCAAACTGAGGCCCTACCATCTGGCCGAGTTTCAAGTCTCTAGGCCTTACGGTTTGGGCTGCACGATGCGTTTTAGGTTTTTTTTTTTTTTCAAATAGCAATTACAATAGGTTTTCAGCACTTCGTGCTTGAACACCTAATAATAGGGGACCTTTTTGCCCGTTATAGCGCCACCTATGGTCCGATCTCCATGAAACTCTGCATGCTTCTTCACCATGTTAGGACACATGTGCTCATCAATTTTTGTGAAGTTCTGAGTTTTTATTTATGATTTATAGGCTTTTGAGTGTATTTTGACACGCCCCCTTTTCTAAATGACCCTGTTACAGTGAACCAAAGGGCAAAGTTCAACTTTTTTTTGATAATTATTGATCTAGAGAGTCCAGAGAATTGTCCTAGACTGGTCTGGTTCCGATCAGGCAAAAAACCAGGGACTAGTTCGCAAAAGTAGGTTTTGGACAAAATTGGCCATAACAAATTTTTCTTCGCTCAAATCGACAATCCGAGATATACATCTTGTCCGTCTTGAGCCAAGGAACACAGTGGTGTGAAAACCTTGATTCTAGGTCAAACGGTCGAGGAGTTATGGGCAATTTAGTACTTTTGGTTGCTGTAGCGCCACCTATGGGCCAATCGGGGTCATACTCTGATAGGTTCTCCCCAAACTGAGGCCCTACCATCTGGCCGAGTTTCAAGTCTCTAGGCCTTACGGTTTGGGCTGCACGATGCGTTTTAGGTTTTTTTTTTTTTTCAAATAGCAATTACAATAGGTTTTCAGCACTTCGTGCTTGAACACCTAATAATAGGGGACCTTTTTGCCCGTTATAGCGCCACCTATGGTCCGATCTCCATGAAACTCTGCATGCTTCTTCACCATGTTAGGACACATGTGCTCATCAATTTTTGTGAAGTTCTGAGTTTTTATTTATGATTTATAGGCTTTTGAGTGTATTTTGACACGCCCCCTTTTCTAAATGACCCTGTTACAGTGAACCAAAGGGCAAAGTTCAACTTTTTTTTGATAATTATTGATCTAGAGAGTCCAGAGAATTGTCCTAGACTGGTCTGGTTCCGATCAGGCAAAAAACCAGGGACTAGTTCGCAAAAGTAGGTTTTGGACAAAATTGGCCATAACAAATTTTTCTTCGCTCAAATCGACAATCCGAGATATACATCTTGTCCGTCTTGAGCCAAGGAACACAGTGGTGTGAAAACCTTGATTCTAGGTCAAACGGTCGAGGAGTTATGGGCAATTTAGTACTTTTGGTTGCTGTAGCGCCACCTATGGGCCAATCGGGGTCATACTCTGATAGGTTCTCCCCAAACTGAGGCCCTACCATCTGGCCGAGTTTCAAGTCTCTAGGCCTTACGGTTTGGGCTGCACGATGCGTTTTAGGTTTTTTTTTTTTTTCAAATAGCAATTACAATAGGTTTTCAGCACTTCGTGCTTGAACACCTAATAATAGGGGACCTTTTTGCCCGTTATAGCGCCACCTATGGTCCGATCTCCATGAAACTTTGCATGCTTCTTCACCATGTTAGGACACATGTGCTCATCAATTTTTGTGAAGTTCTGAGTTTTTATTTATGATTTATAGGCTTTTGAGTGTATTTTGACACGCCCCCTTTTCTAAATGACCCTGTTACAGTGAACCAAAGGGCAAAGTTCAACTTTTTTTTGATAATTATTGATCTAGAGAGTCCAGAGAATTGTCCTAGACTGGTCTGGTTCCGATCAGGCAAAAAACCAGGGACTAGTTCGCAAAAGTAGGTTTTGGACAAAATTGGCCATAACAAATTTTTCTTCGCTCAAATCGACAATCCGAGATATACATCTTGTCCGTCTTGAGCCAAGGAACACAGTGGTGTGAAAACATTGATTCTAGGTCAAACGGTCGAGGAGTTATGGGCAATTTAGTACTTTTGGTTGCTGTAGCGCCACCTATGGGCCAATCGGGGTCATACTCTGATAGGTTCTCCCCAAACTGAGGCCCTACCATCTGGCCGAGTTTCAAGTCTCTAGGCCTTACGGTTTGGGCTGCACGATGCGTTTTAGGTTTTTTTTTTTTTTCAAATAGCAATTACAATAGGTTTTCAGCACTTCGTGCTTGAACACCTAATAATAGGGGACCTTTTTGCCCGTTATAGCGCCACCTATGGTCCGATCTCCATGAAACTTTGCATGCTTCTTCACCATGTTAGGACACATGTGCTCATCAATTTTTGTGAAGTTCTGAGTTTTTATTTATGATTTATAGGCTTTTGAGTGTATTTTGACACGCCCCCTTTTCTAAATGACCCTGTTACAGTGAACCAAAGGGCAAAGTTCAACTTTTTTTTGATAATTATTGATCTAGAGAGTCCAGAGAATTGTCCTAGACTGGTCTGGTTCCGATCAGGCAAAAAACCAGGGACTAGTTCGCAAAAGTAGGTTTTGGACAAAATTGGCCATAACAAATTTTTCTTCGCTCAAATCGACAATCCGAGATATACATCTTGTCCGTCTTGAGCCAAGGAACACAGTGGTGTGAAAACCTTGATTCTAGGTCAAACGGTCGAGGAGTTATGGGCAATTTAGTACTTTTGGTTGCTGTAGCGCCACCTATGGGCCAATCGGGGTCATACTCTGATAGGTTCTCCCCAAACTGAGGCCCTACCATCTGGCCGAGTTTCAAGTCTCTAGGCCTTACGGTTTGGGCTGCACGATGCGTTTTAGGTTTTTTTTTTTTTTCAAATAGCAATTACAATAGGTTTTCAGCACTTCGTGCTTGAACACCTAATAATAGGGGACCTTTTTGCCCGTTATAGCGCCACCTATGGTCCGATCTCCATGAAACTCTGCATGCTTCTTCACCATGTTAGGACACATGTGCTCATCAATTTTTGTGAAGTTCTGAGTTTTTATTTATGATTTATAGGCTTTTGAGTGTATTTTGACACGCCCCCTTTTCTAAATGACCCTGTTACAGTGAACCAAAGGGCAAAGTTCAACTTTTTTTTGATAATTATTGATCTAGAGAGTCCAGAGAATTGTCCTAGACTGGTCTGGTTCCGATCAGGCAAAAAACCAGGGACTAGTTCGCAAAAGTAGGTTTTGGACAAAATTGGCCATAACAAATTTTTCTTCGCTCAAATCGACAATCCGAGATATACATCTTGTCCGTCTTGAGCCAAGGAACACAGTGGTGTGAAAACCTTGATTCTAGGTCAAACGGTCGAGGAGTTATGGGCAATTTAGTACTTTTGGTTGCTGTAGCGCCACCTATGGGCCAATCGGGGTCATACTCTGATAGGTTCTCCCCAAACTGAGGCCCTACCATCTGGCCGAGTTTCAAGTCTCTAGGCCTTACGGTTTGGGCTGCACGATGCGTTTTAGGTTTTTTTTTTTTTTCAAATAGCAATTACAATAGGTTTTCAGCACTTCGTGCTTGAACACCTAATAATAGGGGACCTTTTTGCCCGTTATAGCGCCACCTATGGTCCGATCTCCATGAAACTCTGCATGCTTCTTCACCATGTTAGGACACATGTGCTCATCAATTTTTGTGAAGTTCTGAGTTTTTATTTATGATTTATAGGCTTTTGAGTGTATTTTGACACGCCCCCTTTTCTAAATGACCCTGTTACAGTGAACCAAAGGGCAAAGTTCAACTTTTTTTTGATAATTATTGATCTAGAGAGTCCAGAGAATTGTCCTAGACTGGTCTGGTTCCGATCAGGCAAAAAACCAGGGACTAGTTCGCAAAAGTAGGTTTTGGACAAAATTGGCCATAACAAATTTTTCTTCGCTCAAATCGACAATCCGAGATATACATCTTGTCCGTCTTGAGCCAAGGAACACAGTGGTGTGAAAACCTTGATTCTAGGTCAAACGGTCGAGGAGTTATGGGCAATTTAGTACTTTTGGTTGCTGTAGCGCCACCTATGGGCCAATCGGGGTCATACTCTGATAGGTTCTCCCCAAACTGAGGCCCTACCATCTGGCCGAGTTTCAAGTCTCTAGGCCTTACGGTTTGGGCTGCACGATGCGTTTTAGGTTTTTTTTTTTTTCAAATAGCAATTACAATAGGTTTTCAGCACTTCGTGCTTGAACACCTAATAATAGGGGACCTTTTTGCCCGTTATAGCGCCACCTATGGTCCGATCTCCATGAAACTTTGCATGCTTCTTCACCATGTTAGGACACATGTGCTCATCAATTTTTGTGAAGTTCTGAGTTTTTATTTATGATTTATAGGCTTTTGAGTGTATTTTGACACGCCCCCTTTTCTAAATGACCCTGTTACAGTGAACCAAAGGGCAAAGTTCAACTTTTTTTTGATAATTATTGATCTAGAGAGTCCAGAGAATTGTCCTAGACTGGTCTGGTTCCGATCAGGCAAAAAACCAGGGACTAGTTCGCAAAAGTAGGTTTTGGACAAAATTGGCCATAACAAATTTTTCTTCGCTCAAATCGACAATCCGAGATATACATCTTGTCCGTCTTGAGCCAAGGAACACAGTGGTGTGAAAACCTTGATTCTAGGTCAAACGGTCGAGGAGTTATGGGCAATTTAGTACTTTTGGTTGCTGTAGCGCCACCTATGGGCCAATCGGGGTCATACTCTGATAGGTTCTCCCCAAACTGAGGCCCTACCATCTGGCCGAGTTTCAAGTCTCTAGGCCTTACGGTTTGGGCTGCACGATGCGTTTTAGGTTTTTTTTTTTTTTCAAATAGCAATTACAATAGGTTTTCAGCACTTCGTGCTTGAACACCTAATAATAGGGGACCTTTTTGCCCGTTATAGCGCCACCTATGGTCCGATCTCCATGAAACTCTGCATGCTTCTTCACCATGTTAGGACACATGTGCTCATCAATTTTTGTGAAGTTCTGAGTTTTTATTTATGATTTATAGGCTTTTGAGTGTATTTTGACACGCCCCCTTTTCTAAATGACCCTGTTACAGTGAACCAAAGGGCAAAGTTCAACTTTTTTTTGATAATTATTGATCTAGAGAGTCCAGAGAATTGTCCTAGACTGGTCTGGTTCCGATCAGGCAAAAAACCAGGGACTAGTTCGCAAAAGTAGGTTTTGGACAAAATTGGCCATAACAAATTTTTCTTCGCTCAAATCGACAATCCGAGATATACATCTTGTCCGTCTTGAGCCAAGGAACACAGTGGTGTGAAAACCTTGATTCTAGGTCAAACGGTCGAGGAGTTATGGGCAATTTAGTACTTTTGGTTGCTGTAGCGCCACCTATGGGCCAATCGGGGTCATACTCTGATAGGTTCTCCCCAAACTGAGGCCCTACCATCTGGCCGAGTTTCAAGTCTCTAGGCCTTACGGTTTGGGCTGCACGATGCGTTTTAGGTTTTTTTTTTTTTTCAAATAGCAATTACAATAGGTTTTCAGCACTTCGTGCTTGAACACCTAATAATAGGGGACCTTTTTGCCCGTTATAGCGCCACCTATGGTCCGATCTCCATGAAACTTTGCATGCTTCTTCACCATGTTAGGACACATGTGCTCATCAATTTTTGTGAAGTTCTGAGTTTTTATTTATGATTTATAGGCTTTTGAGTGTATTTTGACACGCCCCCTTTTCTAAATGACCCTGTTACAGTGAACCAAAGGGCAAAGTTCAACTTTTTTTTGATAATTATTGATCTAGAGAGTCCAGAGAATTGTCCTAGACTGGTCTGGTTCCGATCAGGCAAAAAACCAGGGACTAGTTCGCAAAAGTAGGTTTTGGACAAAATTGGCCATAACAAATTTTTCTTCGCTCAAATCGACAATCCGAGATATACATCTTGTCCGTCTTGAGCCAAGGAACACAGTGGTGTGAAAACCTTGATTCTAGGTCAAACGGTCGAGGAGTTATGGGCAATTTAGTACTTTTGGTTGCTGTAGCGCCACCTATGGGCCAATCGGGGTCATACTCTGATAGGTTCTCCCCAAACTGAGGCCCTACCATCTGGCCGAGTTTCAAGTCTCTAGGCCTTACGGTTTGGGCTGCACGATGCGTTTTAGGTTTTTTTTTTTTTTCAAATAGCAATTACAATAGGTTTTCAGCACTTTGTGCTTGAACACCTAATAATAGGGGACCTTTTTGCCCGTTATAGCGCCACCTATGGTCCGATCTCCATGAAACTCTGCATGCTTCTTCACCATGTTAGGACACATGTGCTCATCAATTTTTGTGAAGTTCTGAGTTTTTATTTATGATTTATAGGCTTTTGAGTGTATTTTGACACGCCCCCTTTTCTAAATGACCCTGTTACAGTGAACCAAAGGGCAAAGTTCAACTTTTTTTTGATAATTATTGATCTAGAGAGTCCAGAGAATTGTCCTAGACTGGTCTGGTTCCGATCAGGCAAAAAACCAGGGACTAGTTCGCAAAAGTAGGTTTTGGACAAAATTGGCCATAACAAATTTTTCTTCGCTCAAATCGACAATCCGAGATATACATCTTGTCCGTCTTGAGCCAAGGAACACAGTGGTGTGAAAACCTTGATTCTAGGTCAAACGGTCGAGGAGTTATGGGCAATTTAGTACTTTTGGTTGCTGTAGCGCCACCTATGGGCCAATCGGGGTCATACTCTGATAGGTTCTCCCCAAACTGAGGCCCTACCATCTGGCCGAGTTTCAAGTCTCTAGGCCTTACGGTTTGGGCTGCACGATGCGTTTTAGGTTTTTTTTTTTTTTCAAATAGCAATTACAATAGGTTTTCAGCACTTCGTGCTTGAACACCTAATAATAGGGGACCTTTTTGCCCGTTATAGCGCCACCTATGGTCCGATCTCCATGAAACTTTGCATGCTTCTTCACCATGTTAGGACACATGTGCTCATCAATTTTTGTGAAGTTCTGAGTTTTTATTTATGATTTATAGGCTTTTGAGTGTATTTTGACACGCCCCCTTTTCTAAATGACCCTGTTACAGTGAACCAAAGGGCAAAGTTCAACTTTTTTTTGATAATTATTGATCTAGAGAGTCCAGAGAATTGTCCTAGACTGGTCTGGTTCCGATCAGGCAAAAAACCAGGGACTAGTTCGCAAAAGTAGGTTTTGGACAAAATTGGCCATAACAAATTTTTCTTCGCTCAAATCGACAATCCGAGATATACATCTTGTCCGTCTTGAGCCAAGGAACACAGTGGTGTGAAAACCTTGATTCTAGGTCAAACGGTCGAGGAGTTATGGGCAATTTAGTACTTTTGGTTGCTGTAGCGCCACCTATGGGCCAATCGGGGTCATACTCTGATAGGTTCTCCCCAAACTGAGGCCCTACCATCTGGCCGAGTTTCAAGTCTCTAGGCCTTACGGTTTGGGCTGCACGATGCGTTTTAGGTTTTTTTTTTTTTTCAAATAGCAATTACAATAGGTTTTCAGCACTTCGTGCTTGAACACCTAATAATAGGGGACCTTTTTGCCCGTTATAGCGCCACCTATGGTCCGATCTCCATGAAACTTTGCATGCTTCTTCACCATGTTAGGACACATGTGCTCATCAATTTTTGTGAAGTTCTGAGTTTTTATTTATGATTTATAGGCTTTTGAGTGTATTTTGACACGCCCCCTTTTCTAAATGACCCTGTTACAGTGAACCAAAGGGCAAAGTTCAACTTTTTTTTGATAATTATTGATCTAGAGAGTCCAGAGAATTGTCCTAGACTGGTCTGGTTCCGATCAGGCAAAAAACCAGGGACTAGTTCGCAAAAGTAGGTTTTGGACAAAATTGGCCATAACAAATTTTTCTTCGCTCAAATCGACAATCCGAGATATACATCTTGTCCGTCTTGAGCCAAGGAACACAGTGGTGTGAAAACCTTGATTCTAGGTCAAACGGTCGAGGAGTTATGGGCAATTTAGTACTTTTGGTTGCTGTAGCGCCACCTATGGGCCAATCGGGGTCATACTCTGATAGGTTCTCCCCAAACTGAGGCCCTACCATCTGGCCGAGTTTCAAGTCTCTAGGCCTTACGGTTTGGGCTGCACGATGCGTTTTAGGTTTTTTTTTTTTTTCAAATAGCAATTACAATAGGTTTTCAGCACTTCGTGCTTGAACACCTAATAATAGGGGACCTTTTTGCCCGTTATAGCGCCACCTATGGTCCGATCTCCATGAAACTCTGCATGCTTCTTCACCATGTTAGGACACATGTGCTCATCAATTTTTGTGAAGTTCTGAGTTTTTATTTATGATTTATAGGCTTTTGAGTGTATTTTGACACGCCCCCTTTTCTAAATGACCCTGTTACAGTGAACCAAAGGGCAAAGTTCAACTTTTTTTTGATAATTATTGATCTAGAGAGTCCAGAGAATTGTCCTAGACTGGTCTGGTTCCGATCAGGCAAAAAACCAGGGACTAGTTCGCAAAAGTAGGTTTTGGACAAAATTGGCCATAACAAATTTTTCTTCGCTCAAATCGACAATCCGAGATATACATCTTGTCCGTCTTGAGCCAAGGAACACAGTGGTGTGAAAACCTTGATTCTAGGTCAAACGGTCGAGGAGTTATGGGCAATTTAGTACTTTTGGTTGCTGTAGCGCCACCTATGGGCCAATCGGGGTCATACTCTGATAGGTTCTCCCCAAACTGAGGCCCTACCATCTGGCCGAGTTTCAAGTCTCTAGGCCTTACGGTTTGGGCTGCACGATGCGTTTTAGGTTTTTTTTTTTTTTCAAATAGCAATTACAATAGGTTTTCAGCACTTCGTGCTTGAACACCTAATAATAGGGGACCTTTTTGCCCGTTATAGCGCCACCTATGGTCCGATCTCCATGAAACTCTGCATGCTTCTTCACCATGTTAGGACACATGTGCTCATCAATTTTTGTGAAGTTCTGAGTTTTTATTTATGATTTATAGGCTTTTGAGTGTATTTTGACACGCCCCCTTTTCTAAATGACCCTGTTACAGTGAACCAAAGGGCAAAGTTCAACTTTTTTTTGATAATTATTGATCTAGAGAGTCCAGAGAATTGTCCTAGACTGGTCTGGTTCCGATCAGGCAAAAAACCAGGGACTAGTTCGCAAAAGTAGGTTTTGGACAAAATTGGCCATAACAAATTTTTCTTCGCTCAAATCGACAATCCGAGATATACATCTTGTCCGTCTTGAGCCAAGGAACACAGTGGTGTGAAAACCTTGATTCTAGGTCAAACGGTCGAGGAGTTATGGGCAATTTAGTACTTTTGGTTGCTGTAGCGCCACCTATGGGCCAATCGGGGTCATACTCTGATAGGTTCTCCCCAAACTGAGGCCCTACCATCTGGCCGAGTTTCAAGTCTCTAGGCCTTACGGTTTGGGCTGCACGATGCGTTTTAGGTTTTTTTTTTTTTTCAAATAGCAATTACAATAGGTTTTCAGCACTTCGTGCTTGAACACCTAATAATAGGGGACCTTTTTGCCCGTTATAGCGCCACCTATGGTCCGATCTCCATGAAACTCTGCATGCTTCTTCACCATGTTAGGACACATGTGCTCATCAATTTTTGTGAAGTTCTGAGTTTTTATTTATGATTTATAGGCTTTTGAGTGTATTTTGACACGCCCCCTTTTCTAAATGACCCTGTTACAGTGAACCAAAGGGCAAAGTTCAACTTTTTTTTGATAATTATTGATCTAGAGAGTCCAGAGAATTGTCCTAGACTGGTCTGGTTCCGATCAGGCAAAAAACCAGGGACTAGTTCGCAAAAGTAGGTTTTGGACAAAATTGGCCATAACAAATTTTTCTTCGCTCAAATCGACAATCCGAGATATACATCTTGTCCGTCTTGAGCCAAGGAACACAGTGGTGTGAAAACCTTGATTCTAGGTCAAACGGTCGAGGAGTTATGGGCAATTTAGTACTTTTGGTTGCTGTAGCGCCACCTATGGGCCAATCGGGGTCATACTCTGATAGGTTCTCCCCAAACTGAGGCCCTACCATCTGGCCGAGTTTCAAGTCTCTAGGCCTTACGGTTTGGGCTGCACGATGCGTTTTAGGTTTTTTTTTTTTTTCAAATAGCAATTACAATAGGTTTTCAGCACTTCGTGCTTGAACACCTAATAATAGGGGACCTTTTTGCCCGTTATAGCGCCACCTATGGTCCGATCTCCATGAAACTCTGCATGCTTCTTCACCATGTTAGGACACATGTGCTCATCAATTTTTGTGAAGTTCTGAGTTTTTATTTATGATTTATAGGCTTTTGAGTGTATTTTGACACGCCCCCTTTTCTAAATGACCCTGTTACAGTGAACCAAAGGGCAAAGTTCAACTTTTTTTTGATAATTATTGATCTAGAGAGTCCAGAGAATTGTCCTAGACTGGTCTGGTTCCGATCAGGCAAAAAACCAGGGACTAGTTCGCAAAAGTAGGTTTTGGACAAAATTGGCCATAACAAATTTTTCTTCGCTCAAATCGACAATCCGAGATATACATCTTGTCCGTCTTGAGCCAAGGAACACAGTGGTGTGAAAACCTTGATTCTAGGTCAAACGGTCGAGGAGTTATGGGCAATTTAGTACTTTTGGTTGCTGTAGCGCCACCTATGGGCCAATCGGGGTCATACTCTGATAGGTTCTCCCCAAACTGAGGCCCTACCATCTGGCCGAGTTTCAAGTCTCTAGGCCTTACGGTTTGGGCTGCACGATGCGTTTTAGGTTTTTTTTTTTTTTCAAATAGCAATTACAATAGGTTTTCAGCACTTCGTGCTTGAACACCTAATAATAGGGGACCTTTTTGCCCGTTATAGCGCCACCTATGGTCCGATCTCCATGAAACTCTGCATGCTTCTTCACCATGTTAGGACACATGTGCTCATCAATTTTTGTGAAGTTCTGAGTTTTTATTTATGATTTATAGGCTTTTGAGTGTATTTTGACACGCCCCCTTTTCTAAATGACCCTGTTACAGTGAACCAAAGGGCAAAGTTCAACTTTTTTTTGATAATTATTGATCTAGAGAGTCCAGAGAATTGTCCTAGACTGGTCTGGTTCCGATCAGGCAAAAAACCAGGGACTAGTTCGCAAAAGTAGGTTTTGGACAAAATTGGCCATAACAAATTTTTCTTCGCTCAAATCGACAATCCGAGATATACATCTTGTCCGTCTTGAGCCAAGGAACACAGTGGTGTGAAAACCTTGATTCTAGGTCAAACGGTCGAGGAGTTATGGGCAATTTAGTACTTTTGGTTGCTGTAGCGCCACCTATGGGCCAATCGGGGTCATACTCTGATAGGTTCTCCCCAAACTGAGGCCCTACCATCTGGCCGAGTTTCAAGTCTCTAGGCCTTACGGTTTGGGCTGCACGATGCGTTTTAGGTTTTTTTTTTTTTTCAAATAGCAATTACAATAGGTTTTCAGCACTTCGTGCTTGAACACCTAATAATAGGGGACCTTTTTGCCCGTTATAGCGCCACCTATGGTCCGATCTCCATGAAACTCTGCATGCTTCTTCACCATGTTAGGACACATGTGCTCATCAATTTTTGTGAAGTTCTGAGTTTTTATTTATGATTTATAGGCTTTTGAGTGTATTTTGACACGCCCCCTTTTCTAAATGACCCTGTTACAGTGAACCAAAGGGCAAAGTTCAACTTTTTTTTGATAATTATTGATCTAGAGAGTCCAGAGAATTGTCCTAGACTGGTCTGGTTCCGATCAGGCAAAAAACCAGGGACTAGTTCGCAAAAGTAGGTTTTGGACAAAATTGGCCATAACAAATTTTTCTTCGCTCAAATCGACAATCCGAGATATACATCTTGTCCGTCTTGAGCCAAGGAACACAGTGGTGTGAAAACCTTGATTCTAGGTCAAACGGTCGAGGAGTTATGGGCAATTTAGTACTTTTGGTTGCTGTAGCGCCACCTATGGGCCAATCGGGGTCATACTCTGATAGGTTCTCCCCAAACTGAGGCCCTACCATCTGGCCGAGTTTCAAGTCTCTAGGCCTTACGGTTTGGGCTGCACGATGCGTTTTAGGTTTTTTTTTTTTTTCAAATAGCAATTACAATAGGTTTTCAGCACTTCGTGCTTGAACACCTAATAATAAAAATCAGTACAAATACAATAGGTTTTCAGCACTTCGTGCTTGAACACCTAATAATTAAAGCTGCAAGCAGCATTTAGCGGTGTTCAAGCAGTTAAGGCAGTTAAGGTAGTTAAGCTCAAAAGCATCAAAAGACATTAAGTTTTATGTAGCAAGCATGAAACACTGACATCATAGATGGAATAGACCTTGTTTTAGCATGATTTACCATGATATACCAAATTTTAGCGTGATTTTTCATGATTTACCATGTTCCAGTATGATTTACCATGAATCTAGCATGATTTACCATAGTTTACCATCATATACCAAGTTCTAGTATGATTCACCATGATTTACCCTGCTCTAGCATGGTTTACCACAATTGAACACATTCTAGTATGATTTAATATGATTCTAGCATGATTTATCATAGTTAACCATGATTTACCATGTTATAGAATGATTTACCATAATATACCACATTCTAGAATGATTTACCAGGATTGTAGCATGATTTACCATGATTCATCACATTGCTAGCATGATTTGCCATGATACTCCATGTAATAGTATTATTTACTATGATTTACCATGTTTCTATCGTGATTTACCATGATTTACCACATTGCTATCATTGATGTGAAGTGTCAATAGCCATGAAGTGATAAACTGACAAAAAAATGATTGTCTTATAATAGTTAACATGGAAAAACAGGTTTGCTTTAGTGTAGAATAGTGATGAAAATCAAGTCTGTCAAAATGAAACTGAGCCAATAAGTGGTCTTCTACTGCCCTCTGCTGGCCATTATACTTATTAATAAAGTGTTTTCACAGGTATCTTCTTTAGACATATGCTTACACACACACACAGACACACACACACACACACACACACACACACACACACACACACACACACACACACACACACACACACACACACACACACAAAGACAAATGTTGTTGTTGATTTTTTCAATGCTATTGGGATGTGTCATTATGAAAATATACTTTAATGGTCTATAAGCATTTCACATAATGTCTTTGTAATCTATTAATCCGATTATTCAGCATTTATTCAGAAATATAGGACTACACACACACATTCTGTTGTAGATACAGACATTTGAACTATGTGATGGAAAAAAATGTTTACTGCAAGTCTCCTTCAGGATTCACATTTCTCAATGTGCCACAATAGTCAGTAGCAATACTTCAATAGATGAATTTTGACTAAATGTGAGTGTAAATGTTAAAATAGTGATTTTATAAAGTCTAAATAACAATTATAGAATTATATTAGTTAGTAGCATGACAAAATGACTATTTAAACAGCAGGGGGCAGTAGAATACCACTTATTGGCTTAATATGCCATTATGTTATAACTTTAACGTTTTTAACTGTTATAGATGCATTATTTCTTATCTTATTTAGAGTCACATGTTCTGACTTGTTTTTAAGAAGATCTGAGCATTCATTGAAGATATATAGGCTTTCTTGGTAAAGGCTTCATATTGAAGTGACCCTATTATAGCCATCCAAATGAAGAAGTTATGACTTTTCTGATAATTATTGATCTAGAGAGTCCAGAGAATTGTACTGCACTGGTTTTGAACATTATGATATGAACATTACATGATAATAAATGCAAAACACCATTTACAGCAAATACAGGCAATTTGCCATAGGAAATACATTGTTTCAAAGCTTTTTAACAGTTATAGCGCCACCTATGGTCCGATCTCCATAAAATTTGGCATGCTTTTTAAGGATGTTATGTCACATATGCTCACCAATTTTTGTGAAGTTCTGAGTTTTCGTATAGGATTTATAGGCTTTTGACTATATTTTGCCACGCCCATTTTATAAATGACCCTGTTATAGCCAACCAAATGCCAAATTTCAACTTTTTTTTGATAATTATTGATCTAGAGAGTCCAGAGAATTGTCCTAGACTGGTCTGGTTCCGATCGGGCGAAAAACCAGGGACTAGTTCGCAAAAGTAGGTTTTTAACATATTCGTGAATATTTAATGAACGGTTTGATTGACAGCAATGGTTCTAGAGGCAAAGTTGTTCATCATGAGGAGATCTATCAAATGATATGCATTTTGTGGGGATGTGTGCAACACCACGTGATTACAGAGCCGTAAAACTCGTTAGCGCCAACTAGTGGCCGATTTCTTTCAAAACTCTTACAGACCTCTTGGGCCATGAGTCGAACATGCCCATTGAGTTTCGTTCCGATTGGCCTCCGTTAACCTCGTCTCACAGGTGCTCAAACTTTATTGGCCGATGGCGGCCATGTTTTTTGAGATACGCCAATATCCTTTTACACATACATGGGGCCTTGGACCAAGACACTGCATACCAATTTTCAGGTCAATCGGACTAACGGTCAGGTGGCCACACCCCCTTTTATGTTTTTTTAATGTTATAGCGCCACCTAGTGTTAGATCGACGCAATTTTTTTACTGTGACCTCAAAATCAACTCATTCACATGTGTACCGAGTTTGGTGAAGCTATCTCATTTACTTCTTGAGTTATAGCCATTTTAGTAAAATAGGCTCCGCCCACAACATTCATTTTGGGCCCTCTAGCGACAGTTAATCAAAATTTCAACTTTTTTTTGATAATTATTGATATTCAGACTCCAGAGAACATTTTGGCACTGGTTTGGTTCCGATCGGGCAAAAAACCAGGGACTAGTTCGCAAAAGTAGTTTTTCGACAAAATTCAAAATGGCGGAAAATCTATCATGGCGGAAATGAAATCGGAGATATACGTTTTTTAAGTTAAGAGTCCAGCTTTCCAATGATATAAGACACTTGAGTCTACGCCTTACGGTTTAGGAGTTATGAGCAGTTACGCGCAATTGATTGCTGTAGCGCCACCTATAGGCCAATCGGGGTCATACTCTCTGAACCTCTCCTCGATTTTTGTACTACCATCTGACAAAGTTTCAGAGCTCCAGCACTTACGGTTTGGTCTGCACGATGCGTTTTAACGGAGAATAATAATAATAATAATAATAATAATAATAATAATAAAAATCCTTACAAATACAATAGGTTTTCAGCACTTCGTGCTTGAACACCTAATAATAATAATAATAAAAATCAGTACAAATACAATAGGTTTTCAGCACTTCGTGCTTGAACACCTAAAAATCAGTACAATTACAATAGGTTTTCAGCACTTCGTGCTTGAACACCTAAAAATCAGTACAATTACAATAGGTTTTCAGCACTTCGTGCTTGAACACCTAAAAATCAGTACAATTACAATAGGTTTTCAGCACTTCGTGCTTGAACACCTAAAAATCAGTACAGAAACAATAGGTTTTCAGCACTTCGTGCTTGAACACCTAATAATAAAAATCAGTACAAATACAATAGGTTTTCAGCACTTCGTGCTTGAACACCTAATAATAATAAAAATCAGTACAAATACAATAGGTTTTCAGCACTTCGTGCTTGAACACCTAATAATAATAATAATAATAAAAATCAGCACAAATACAATAGGTTTTCAGCACTTCGTGCTTGAACACCTAATAATAAAAATCAGTACAAATACAATAGGTTTTCAGCACTTCGTGCTTGAACACCTAAAAATCCTTACAAATACAATAGGTTTTCAGCACTTCGTGCTTGAACACCTAAAAATCAGTACAGAAACAATAGGTTTTCAGCACTTCGTGCTTGAACACCTAATAATAATAAAAATCAGTACAATTACAATAGGTTTTCAGCACTTCGTGCTTGAACACCTAATAATAATAATAAAAATCAGTACAAATACAATAGGTTTTCAGCACTTCGTGCTTGAACACCTAAAAATCCTTACAAATACAATAGGTTTTCAGCACTTCGTGCTTGAACACCTAATAATAAAAATCCTTACAATTACAATAGGTTTTCAGCACTTCGTGCTTGAACACCTAAAAATCCTTACAAATACAATAGGTTTTCAGCACTTCGTGCTTGAACACCTAAAAATCAGTACAATTACAATAGGTTTTCAGCACTTCGTGCTTGAACACCTAAAAATCCTTACAATTACAATAGGTTTTCAGCACTTCGTGCTTGAACACCTAATAATAATCCTTAGGAAAACAATAGGGCCTTCGCCTTTTCAAGGCTTGGGCCCTAATAATAATAATAATCCTTAGGAAAACAATAGGGCCTTCGCCTTTTCAAGGCTTGGGCCCTAATAATAATAATAATCCTTAGGAAAACAATAGGGCCTTCGCCTTTTCAAGGCTTGGGCCCTAATAATAATAATAATAATAATAATCCTTAGGAAAACAATTGGGCCTTCGCCTTTTCAAGTCTTGGGCCCTAATAATCCTTAGGAAAACAATAGGGCCTTCGCCCTTTCAGGGCTTGGGCCCTAATAATAAATAATCCTTAGGAAAACAATAGGGCCTTCGCCCTTTCAGGGCTTGGGCCCTAATAATAAATAATCCTTAGGAAAACAATAGGGCCTTCGCCCTTTCAGGGCTTGGGCCCTAATAATAATAAATACAGCTGCGAGCAGCGATTGCGGGCCCAGCTTTGGCCCTTCATCGCTGCGAGCAGCTATATATATATATATATATATATATATAAAAACGAGCCGCCACCCCGGTGCCTTCAGGGTTATTGTGCACGGCGTGCAAATACGTAACCCCCGCTTTAACTGTTTAAAAGAAGTGTGCTGTAGAGCTTGCAAAAGTGCGCATCGAGGGCACATATCAACCACAAAGTATGCGTGAGCAACCTTCTGAAACCTAAAATGAAAAATGAGACCGCCTACGGTCTCATGGATTTAACGGACACATGAAATAAGTACACAAGACCGAAAATTCATATGAAGTGTGCCATTTGGGGACAAGGCCTATGTGTGACGATGTTCGGCTGGATTGCCCTCGAGTGTCACTAGAGGGTGCTCCACCCCTGCACTGCCTTCCCTGGGACTGATCATGCACACACCCTGAACTGATTTCACACACACCTGTTTCCATTGATCACTCGACACCTGCATCGAGTTCCTCACGCAGCTCCGCACTCATTTATACTCCACTCTAACTATCACTCATTGCTAAGTCTTGTTTTACTGTTGTGGACATCACCAAGCTTTTCCTAGTCTAGTCCTGTCTGTGTATCTGACCCATCGCCTGTTTCCAGGATTCCGTCTTGTCTGCTGCCTGCCTCTGTCTTCCCGCCTGGTTATCGGACTCTGAGTATTGCCTTGTCTCCTATGCTGTGTTTGCTGTCTGTGATCCTTGCCTGTCTGACTACCCTCTTATAAACTCACGCTGCGTTTGGATCTACCTGTGTCTGGTTGTATCATGACAGAAGACTTAGCCATAAACAGATCCAGCAGCATGTCAGCCTTGTATGCCTCCCAGTCAGCCAATGCGGATCTGATCGCTGTACACCGGGATCAGCTGGATCAACTCACCTCGTCATTGGAGAGGTTGGCCAAGATGGTTCGCGGTCTACAGGTTTCCACACCGGGACCATCGCAGACTCAACCTGTCTCCACAGTTGTCAGCCCTGATCCAATCCCAGTTCAACGCCAAGCTCTCCCGGTAAAATTCGTCAGCAAGGTTCCACGTCGAGCTTTCGCAGCAATACCGAACACGGATACGGGAGCTGAGATTATGCGACTTCGTCAAGAGGATCGATCGATTGAGTGGTATGTCAAAGAGTTTGTTGAACTGGCACGTTTCACTTAATTAGTACCGAATGTTTAATGGTGTTTTTCCGCGGAGGGTTATCTGAACCGCTCCGGTCACTGATGCCCATTCATGATCCCCACGGTACTTTAATGCAGTATATTGACATGGCCCTTCTACTGAGTGGTTCTGCTCTCGCTGTGAGTAAGATGGAGAAGGAGCTCCACGACGCCGCGACATTCACCGAACCAGGGTATAGTCATGTCACGCTTGACGAGCTGGAGAATCCTCACGTCAGCCTCGACGAGCCAGAGCTTCACGTCAGCCTCGACGAGCCAGAGCTTCACGTCAGCCTCGACGAGCCAGAGCTTCACGTCAGCCTCGACGAGCCAGAGCTTCACGTCAGCCTCGACGAGCCAGAGCTTCACGTCAGCCTCGACGACCCAGAGCTTCACGTCAGCCATGACGAGCTTGAGTTTCACGTCTGCCTAGCTGAACCAGAGCCTGCTACCGAACTGCCAGAGCCGCCTGCAGCCGAACCTCCGAAACCTTTAGTGAAGCCTGCAGCCGAACCCCCGAAGCCTCCAGTTCCAGTCTATGTCCCCGTAGGTTCCCCCAAGTATTTTTTGGAGGGGGGCAGTAGAGGCCACGAAGGGACAATGAGGGGCGTGCCACCGTGGTCTCCTGAGGGGTCGTCTCTGCCGTGGCTGCCCGTGAGGTCTTCACACCCAGGGAGGTCTGAGGGGGCCCCACCCTGGCCATTGGTCCATCCCGTTCCACCCTGGCCTTTGGCTCATCCTGCTCCGCCCTGGCCGCCATCACGTCCTGCTCCGCCCTGGCCGCCATCACGTCCTGCTCCGCCCTGGCCGCCATCACGTCCTGCTCCGCCCTGGCCGCCATCACGTCCTGCTCCGCCCTGGCCGCCATCACGTCCTGCTCCGCCCTGGTCGCCCACGCTCTGCGGCCCAGGCCCGCCTTGGCTACCTCCTTGTCCCGTTCCCCTGCACGGGCCTGGCCCTCCGTCCCTCCCCCAGGATCGTCTTCACTCTGCCCCCCACCTGGATATTCTTTGGAGCGTCTGGAAGCCGCTCCTTAAAGGGGGGGTTATGTGACGATGTTCGGCTGGATTGCCCTCGAGTGTCACTAGAGGGTGCTCCACCCCTGCACTGCCTTCCCTGGGACTGATCATGCACACACTCTGAACTGATTTCACACACACCTGTTTCCATTGATCACTCTCACACCTGCATCGAGTTCCTCACGCAGCTCCGCACTCATTTATACGCCACTCTAACTGTCACTCATTGCTAAGTCTTGTTTTACTGTTGTGGACATCACCAAGCTTTTCCTAGTCTAGTCCTGTCTGTGTATCTGACCCATCGCCTGTTTCCAGGATTCCGTCTTGTCTGCTGCCTGCCTCTGTCTTCCCGCCTGGTTATCGGACTCTGAGTATTGCCTTGTCTCCTATGCTGTGTTTGCTGTCTGTGACCCTTGCCTGTCTGACTACCCTCTTATAAACTCACGCTGCGTTTGGATCTACCTGTGTCTGGTTGTATCATGACACTATGATCGTGAACCACAATAGCCACATATATGAGATCATTTAAATTTACAGTAATTTTTAGGTCAATATGTTTTGCAGCACTTAAATGTGTAAATCCAGAAGCCCAGTATTTATCTCGAGGTCTTTGTCCTTTGCCTGTCAACCTGGTTTGTCTCTGCCTTTTCTGTTCTGCCCTGTTTGCCATTGTTCACCCTGCCTGTCTTGACCATTCTTAATAAAAAAGCTGCAAATGGATTCCCCTGGCCTGACCCTGCCTCGATACAACACATATGCTGCATCTGCTCGCTATCTGCCGATCGGCTCTGGTAGTTCCGCTTCAGCACTGATGATGTTGTAGGAATAGTGCGCTCTGGTTGGTCTGGATTATTGTAGAATTTTTATTTTATACAGAAATAAGTTATTTATAATTCAGATGATATATGTATATGTGTGTGAGAGAGAGAGAGAGAGAGAGAGAGAGAGAGAGAGAGAAAGAGAGAGAGAGAGACGCGGGCGCGGTCGAACTGTGTGTGTGTGTGTGAGAGAGAGAGAGAGGCGCGGGCGCGATCGAACTGTGTGTGTGCTGAGACAGAGAGAGAGGCTCGGGCGCGAACGAACTGTGTGTGTGTGAGAGAGAGAGAGAGAGAGAGAGGCGCGGGCGCGATCGAACTGTGTGTGTGTGTGTGTGTGTGCGTGTGTGAGAGAGAGAGAGGCGTGGGCGCAATCGAACTGTGTGTGTATGTGTGTGTGTGAGAGAAAGAGAGAGGCGCGGGCGCGATCGAACTGTGTGTGTGTGTGTGCGTAATACATGTAATAAATAAATAAAAGTGCGTATAAATATAATTATGGACACAAGAGGGCAGTATAGCCCTATTAATGATTTTGTGTTTGAACTATCACTGGAAGAGACCAAAGGCTGGAGGAGGTTGGCCTGTCCAGAGCGGAGATGACGTGATGAGGAAAGGGGGGTGATGAGTTGTTTGAGATATAGGGGGGCAGTGCCATGGAGGCACTGGTGAGACAGAAGGGAAACTTTGAACTCAATCCTGTACTGGACAGGAAGCCAATGGAGCGATTTGAGGATGGGAGTAATGTGGTGATACTTCCGCACACCCATCAGGATCCTAGCCGCACAGTTCTGAATGTACTGCAGCTGCTTGATGTTCTTCCTTGGGATCCCGATGAGGAGTGCGTTGCAATAGTCCAGCCTGGAGGAAACAAAGGCGTGGACAAGTTTTTCGGCATCGGGGAAAGTGAGCATTGGGCGGAGTTTTGCAATGTTCCTGAGATGAAAGAAGGTGGTTTTACAAAGATATTTAATCTGGGCCTCAAAGGTCAACTGAGGGTCCATTCTAACACCAAGGTTTGTGACTGAGGATGAGAGGTGGATGTCATGACCAGAGAAGGTGATGCTGGTGATGGTGGATGACCGGGTCTGGTGCGGAGTGCCAACAAGAATGGCTTCCGTTTTTGAGCTGTTGAGTTGTAGAAAGTTAGCAGCCATCCACGACTTTATCTCCTCCAGGCAGGTGGAAAGTGTGGAAGGGGCTGCAGAGGGGTTTGGGTTTGTTTTGATGTAAATTTGGGTGTCATCAGCGTAGCAATGGAATGATATTCCATGCCGGCTGATGACATGACCAAGGGGAAGCATGTACAGCGTGAAGAGGGTGGGGCCAAGGACTGATCCTTGAGGGACACCACAAGTGACAGAGTGTGTGTCCGATTTAGCAGCACCCAGGGCTACATACTCAGTTCTGTCCGTGAGATATGATGTAAACCAGGCCAGAGCAATATCAGAGAGTCCAATGGAGGAGTGGACGCGGTGTAAAAGAATATGGTGGTCCACAGTATCAAATGCTGCGGTGAGATCGAGAAGGATGAGAAGTGATGGGGAGCCAGCATCAGCCGTCATCAGCAGGTCATTGGTGACCCTGACCAAGGCAGTTTCCGTACTGTGGCCAGAGCGAAAACCAGACTGGAACTTCTCATAAAGACTGTTTGTTATGAGATGATTGTGTAATTGAGCAGAAACTACCTTTTCCAGCACCTTTGACAGAAAAGGGAGGTTGGAGATTGGGCGGTAGTTGGCAGGTACTTCGGGGTCAAGGCAGGGCTTTTTGAGTATTGGCTTAATGGCCGCGGTTTTTAGAGACTTAGGGACATGGCCAGATCGGAGAGACTGATTGATGATTTTGGTGATCATGGGACTTATTGCAGAGGAATGACTTTTTATCAGGGCTGAGGGAAATGGGTCCAGGTCACAGGTGGAGGGCTTCATCTTCCTTAGAAGGTCTTCGATGTCATGCTGAGTGATATCCGTAAAACGGCAGAGGAGCTGTGTAGTCCCAGATTGATGATCAGTGGATGTAACTGGAAGAGCAGAGGGGCTAGGGAGAAAAGGGATCGGACACACCCAGATCGTGCACCGAGAGATTGCTGATAGAGATGGAATTGGTGATCAACAAATCAAGAGTATGGCCTCTGGAATGTGTTGGGACATCGACGTGTTGAATGAAATTGAGACTGTCAAGAAGATTAGTAAGTTCAGCTACCGAGTAGGATTGGGGATCATACAAATGGATATTAAAATCACCAAGTATGATGATATTTCCTGGGGTTGAGTAAAGTGTGGTGAGGAGATCATGTATCTCAGGAATGAAAACTGGGTTCGGTTTGGGGGGCCGGTAAATCAGGAGCATTGTAGTGGACAGTGGCAGTTTGCATTTAAATGCAAGGCATTCAAAAGAAGAGTGGAGAGGCAAGGACAGGGGGGACAACTCAAAATCTACCCGGTGCAGAACGGCAAGACCACCACCACGGCCAGTGGTGCGGGCCTTGCTTAGGTAGGTATAGCCAGGGGGACAGGCTTCATTTAGACTAGAATAAACTTCTGGTTGTTGCCAGGTTTCAACTAGGCACATGAAGTGTATGTGCTCGTTGATGATGTGGTCATGGATAAAAGATGCCTTATTATTAAGGGATTGTGCATTTAAAAATTCAATTTTGACTAGGGGTGCTGGGTTGAGGGTAGCAGAGTGTTTCTGTAGGGGCCGGAGAAGGCTATGATCCACTCCGCGTTTTATGTCCTGCTTGGAATGAAATAGCCTCTTGGTGGCAGCGTTCTGATGACGTGTCAGTTTTGCGACGGGCGTCCAGATTGACGGAACGTAATGCTCAGCCTGCTGATGGTTGACAAAGCATCTGCGTGTACTCCGGTGGACATAACGAGAGCGACGCAAAATTCTGAGTTCACTTATAATGGGGATGTTAAGTCCAGGAGTGAATGCAGAGTTGAGTTTGTGGAGCTGTGAGGAGGAATAACTGAGCGCCATGCCAAACACGGACAGATGCCACCTAGCCTTGCTAACCGCTTGCCGACAAGGTAGCCTGTCTTCCGATAGCCCGTCTTCGTGTGCCAGCACCGATAGCAAGCCCCGTGCATGAGTTCCGCAGACTGATGACAGAGAGCCCCTCAGGTTAGTCAACTTTGACTGGTATAAACAATCCAAAAGACTCCAATCGAATTCGTGGAAAACACTGACAGAGGGCTTTTACAAGTTGGTCGAACTTTGCTTGACATAAAACAATCCAAGTACAATATAAAATGATATAAAACAATCTAAAACAATCCAAAAAGAGGACTCTAATCCCGGTGAGCAGCGGCAGCCAGACGTGCCTGCGTACGCCCCTTTGTTAGCCTGCCATCTGTAGGTAAAACTAACTGAGTTATAACACACTTTATATGTCCTTTTTTAGTCATAAATTCATTTCCTCGCCACGGCCAAACCGTTCGAGATATCAAAAATCCGCTGGCAATTTATCATCCTCAATGTCTTGACTTCATGCTGACCAAGTTTCGTGGTATTAGGATTAATTCTCTAGGAGAAGTATATAAAAAATAAAAGCATGCATTTTCCAAACAACCCATAATAGCTGACTTCCTGTTGAGCTGTCGTTAAACTTAGAGCACGAAAGTTGTTTGGCCCGATGAGATCTAAATATGTACCGAGTTTCATATTATTACATGCAAGCATGTTTGATATATGGACAAGTGTTCGAATCACATTCCAGGGAGCGCTGTCGAGCCCCCCTGCCACGCCCGGGTACCAGCTTCAGCCCGGCCCTGATGGCCGCGGGTTCTGACCTGTGTGCAAAGTTTCAAGAGTTTTCGAGCACGTTAAGGGCCCCAAAACCTTGAAAAACAAAAATAAAAGCATTCTCACTCAGCAGACAAATCCCCCTCCCCCCAAACACAAGGAGAGACGTATGGTCAGAGAGAGAGGAAGAGAAAATTCTCCAAAACATCCACATTCAAACCAAAATATCTGACTTCCTGTTGGTCTGAGCTAATAACTGTAAATTAGAAAGTTGTCCAGCTCGATATGAACAATATACATACTGAGTAGTAAGATTGTAGATAAAAGTATAGACCTAACTCCCCCTCTTTTGTCAAAAGGTGGCGCTACTGAGCCCCTGCACCACGCCCGTTTCTGAAACTTTGCACATGTCTACTGGCTAATAAATGTGACTTGGCTTGACTTGGCTTGACTTCATGCACACCGAGTTTGGTGACGATCGGGTGAATTCCCTAGGAGAAGTGTTTCAAATTCCTGAGCATGAGTTTCCAAACAACCCATAATAGCCGACTTCCTGTTGGGCTGGCGTAAAAAGTAAAAGTACGAAGGATATATGAAACGATGAGATCTATATGTGTACCGAGTTTTATATTATTACATGCAAGCGTGTTTGATTTATGGACCAAGATTTTTTACCACTTCCAGGGGGCGCTGTCGTGCCCCCCTGCCACGCCCGGGTACCAGCTTCAGCCCGGCCCTGATGGCCGCGGGTTCTGACCCGTGTGCAAAGTTTCAAGAGTTTTCGAGCACGTTAAGGGCCCCAAAAGTGCCCAAAAGGTAGTAAAATAATAATAATAATAATAATAAATAATCCTAAGGAAAACAATAGGGCCTTCGCCTTTTCAAGGCTTGGGCCCTAATAATAATAAATAATCCTAAGGAAAACAATAGGGCTTTCGCCTTTTCAAGGCTTGGGCCCTAATAATAATCCTTAGGAAAACAATAGGGCCTTCGCCTTTTCAAGGCTTGGGCCCTAATAATAATAATAATAAATAATGCTTAGGAAAACAATAGGGCCTTCGCCTTTTCAAGGCTTGGGCCCTAATAATAATAATAATAAATAATGCTTAGGAAAACAATAGGGCCTTCGCCTTTTCAAGGCTTGAGCCCTAATAATAATCCTTAGGAAAACAATAGGGCCTTCGCCTTTTCAAGGCTCGGGCCCTAATTAGATCCCAGTCTTTTAAGATATTGCACGAGGTACAGTAGTGCATTTTTCATTTTAACTGCACATGGTTCTAATGGTCATACCTTAGTTGTTGTTTTTTTATTTGTGTATGAGCGACTATTAGAAACCAACAGTACAGCGAATTTGTGACCACCGACAACTTAATCCCTGTCAGTGTGAACAGGACTTTTAGCATGGCACGTATATGATAGGGGGAAATTCAGGTAAAAAAGTGAGATGAGAAGAGCCAGTGTCTACACATTGCTTTGGTTGTCTAACCAGTGATTGTTTTTAAAAAGTTCACCAATCAAATTAATTAAATAATTAATGTTACTGTTAATAAATAGTTATTAATCATAAGAATTAATTGCCGATCAAAAGTTTGTGGTAGAAAATAATGAAATACAAAATATTATTTTTTATTTTTTTAGGTAGTGAACATAACTTTTGATGCTGACATGGCAATAACAAATGTGATCCTGAATGACAAAACCAGTCATATGGTTCATTTTTTTGAAAAATTAAAATAAAAATTGATAATTTTGACCCATACAATGTATTGTTGGCTATTCCCACAAATATACCCGTGCTACTTAAGACTGGTTTTGTGATCCAGGGTCACAAATAAGAAGATAAATAAACTCTATATTTTGTGGGTATTATTTATACTATATAACTTTATACTTGGCTTTAACACATGTTATTTAGGAAAAAAGTAATGCAAACAAAGACATTTTAGTATTGTTTTCTTGTTGATTGTCTTGTTGTTGAACAAATGCAGAAAAGGGACCAAAAGACCAACACTCACCAGTGTGTACATAATAAAGTAATGATTGCCTTATCAGTAGTAGTAACTGCATAGGATTATACACATCCTCAGTATGTGTGAGAATAATGTGACAAGGGATTTACCTATATTAATTTCTCTCCATGAGTAATCACTAATGGCATAGTTAAAAGTTTCTGGCTTTATGGATAAGTACACTATCCAAATATGTGCTTGTCCATCTGTTATCAGAGTGATGTTTGCCTTGGAATGGCATGTTTTGAAAATAAATCTGGTTATTCTCTAGAATCATGTTGGTTAAAACATATTTTAATCTAGTTGTAATATATTATACTATACATATTATATTTAAATTATGGTAGCAGTTTACAGTGATATTTTGTATGTAATCATTAGTTATAACAATAAGTATCAGTTATAATTATAATTTATAATGAATATAATTATTTTATTATTATTAATTGAAGTCTTGGTCTTGTCATTTTACCTGTGGATGTCATGTCTATTTAATCATGTATTATAATTTTTGATTTTTATTGGTTTCCAGGAAACAGATGGTGACCCTCTTTATGAGATATCTGTACAGGAAGAGATTACTGCCCGTCTTCACTTTATCAAGTTTGAGAATGCTTACATTGAAACCTGCCTGGATTTCATTAAGGATCACTTGGTTAACACAGAAACCAAAGTTATCAAAGCTACTGGTGGAGGGGCGCACAAGTTCAAGGATTTGATAGAGAAAAAGTTAAAGCTAAAGTGAGTAGAATTTTAGAGCTTACTGAGAACAACAATGCAGGCGCTTTGAGTTCAAGGATTTGAATAATCTAACATTTATTGTGAATTGTTGTAATGGTAGTTGTATAAATTTTTTCTCTTAGAGTGGACAAAGAGGATGAAATGACTTGTCTGATTAAGGGATGCAACTTTGTTCTAAAGAATATCCCCCATGAGGCTTTTGTGTATGCCAAACACGCTGATTCTGAATTCCGGTTCCAGAATACACACCCTGACATCTTCCCATACCTGCTTATAAACATTGGATCTGGAGTCTCAATAGTAAAGGTATATCCATACTGCACTTGGTCTACATGTCTTTGTGACATTGTACACACACACACAGAAATGCTGAGATTGTAGACTGTGACTTTCTAAAGGGAGTGTCCATATGTTTTTTTTTTTTGAAGGTTGAATCAGAGGACAAATTTGAGCGTATTGGTGGCAGCTCTATAGGTGGTGGCACTTTTTGGGGTCTTGGAGCTTTACTCACAAAAACTAAGGTGGTTCATTTTGTGAATTTTTACTAGGAATTTCTGTTTATTCTTTATTCTTCATGCACTTATTTTGAATTTCCATTCCCATTCTCCGTCTTAGAGGTTTGATGAACTTCTGCAGTTAGCCTCCAAAGGACAACACACAAATGTGGATATGCTTGTTAAAGACATCTATGGAGGTGCTTATGGGTCCCTGGGTTTGACTGGTGACCTCATTGCAAGTAGCTTTGGGAAATCAGCCACCACAGACAAAGGTAAAGTACTGAACATGTGCTTTGATTGTAAAGAGAGGCAGTTTATTGTATAATCTGTTTTCCTCACCCAAGAAGAGTCATTTGACCCTTCACCCAGTGGGCAGTGTTATTATTGTCCAAAGAAGCCAAAGGTCTTTGGTTTCACAAAGGCGTGTATGAGGGAAATATAACAGAGACCTGCAGTGGTCTTATTGAAGTTCTAAAGTAATATAAAAACAAACAAGAGACCAGCAGAGTGTTTGGCTGGTGAATGTCACAACATACTTAACATCTTTATTATTACATATGCCCTGTTTAGCACCATGTATTTAAATTAAGGAATAGTTTACTTGCAGGGTTTTTCCTACTTTGAAAATATTTTGGCGACCACCAAAATTAATCTTAGTCCCACCAAAGATTTATTTGATCATTTAATTTGATGATACCTGCTGTTCTGCAGTTCTACCCGCTGATAGCAGGCTTCTTTAAAACTCTCCTGTGAAGAGCGTCAAAGGTTAATATTTACATCGTGTTTTTGCAGCATTGAGCTTTGTAGCCAATCACAGACATGTCTGTTGAGCACGTGAATGCAATGGCCAATCATATGTTTAAGATAGTCAGAATCTGCTCAACACCACTCAAATAGTCTGTTCTGCACGTTCACGAATACTTTCATTATAATTAAGTACAAACACAATGTCAATAAGAGATTCATTGCACAGCGTACACAGCTTCATTGATTATAACGGGAGTTTTCGCAAGAGTGCAGCTTTGTGTACCTCGCGTTGTATTTGACAGCTTTAGTGATTATAATTGCAGTGAGTCTTTCTTCGCTTTCTCTATTTTTCATGCTGCTAACTACACATTGCAAAGTTTCTGGATTGACAAGCACATTCAGGACTCGACATTAACACTTGTCTGGGACAAGTGGGTTTTTTGAAGGGACAAGTGAAAGAGAATTTTTCTTGCCCGACCGGACAAGTAGCTAATTACAACGTCAATAACAAAAAATTAAGTAGGGAATCACTAAAAGGAGAGAATGTTTATCATTTTATTACATTTATTGTAAGTTGCGATTGACAGTGGAAATGTCTATTACTGACGGTAACAAGGTTGCACTGTTGAGGCTCGTGCAGCCTCTCGAGGAAACAAATGAGCGCAGCACACAAAGAAACTCAGTTAACAACATTGGCTAATGCCGGTAAAAATTTGAAATGTAGGTTATTATTTTTAACACGTGTAGCAAAGATCAGACTCAGGGGAGAAGGAAGGAGACGGGTCGGCGTGCTGTGGAACGTGTGTATCTTTATTCACAAATATTTCAAAGCAAAACGATCGCACTTCATGCGCATTAACCATTAAACTCTCGAATAACTTCTTCAATATAGCGGATGCTTCTTCAGGCTTTTTCTCTCTTCACAGGCACACACATGTCCACAGCCACTCTCTCTCTGTCAGCTTCCCACTTCCAGGTGGCTTTTGTGCTTCCTCACGGCAATCACTGCAAACGAGATCAGGTGTTAGTCATTTTGCACTTGACCTACTTACCGCCCGCCTCCCAGCTCTCTCTCCGGTCACAGACATCGCTGAAACACGCCCCCCCTTGCCACATACCCCCACCGCCCGACTCAGGCCGGGGAGCCGTCCGGCCTGCAGCCGCCCTCCCCCATTTCTGGAGAGAAAGTCTGCCACAGCCATCTGCGCCCCCGGCCTGTGCATCACCTGAAATTTAAAGGGTTGTAGTGCCAGATACGGGTGATCCGCGTTTGGTATCTTTCATGCAGTGGAGCCACTGCAGGGGACCGTGGTCCGAACAGAGGGTGAACTCCCGCCCCAGGAGATAGTAGCGGAGGGTGAGGACGGCCCACTTGATGGCTAAACACTCCCTCTCAATGGTGCTTTTCATAGTCTCTCTCTTTGAGAGCTTTCAACTGATGTACAGCACCTGCCGTTCCTCACCCTCTATCTCCTGCGACAGGACCGCGCCCAACCCCCTGTCCGAAGCGTCTGTCTGTAACAAAAAAGGGAGAGTAAAGTCATGGAGGAGCGGGTCCAGAACATACTGAATTTCGTTTTTGCTCTCTGAAGGTCCGTCCTCCCAAGCTTCTCTCAGGACGTCTAAAACCCCACGGGGCTGACGTCTGTAGAGAAGCTTGAAGGGGGAAAACCCCAATTTTAGCGTCCTCGTGAACTAACTTACGAATCATTGTTTTCAACGTGTGATTAAACCGTTCGACTAGCCCGTTCGTTTGTAGGTGATAGACACTAGTGCAAACCGATTTAATGCCCAATAATTCATACAGTTCGCGTAACGTACGTGACATGAACGCTGTGCTCTGATCAGTGAGAATTTCTTTCGGAATTCCCACTCGGGAGATTAAACGAAACGGCGCGTCTGCCACACTCTTTGCAGAACTGCTTCGGGATATCGCATAGTCCACCAAGACTAATGCAAAGCGATGTCCCCGTGCGGATCGCTCTAATGGCCCGATGAGGTCCATACCAATTAGTTCGAAGGTGACCTGCATCAGTGGAAGAGGGCGCAAAGGCGCTTTAGTGGCGGCTGGTGAGTTTACCAGCTGACATTCACGTACGCACCATCTGCGTTCGTTCCCGTGAATGCCCGGCCAAAAGAATCGGGCCATTAGTCGATTTAACGTGGCTGCCACTCCTAAATGTCCGGCCATAGGATTACAATGAGCCGCCTGGAAAAACATTTCCCGACGGCTTTTCGGTACTAATGAACTGATGTTAGTACCGAATTCGGTACTAATGAACTGATGTTAGTACATTGGTACTAATGAGCTGATTAGTTAATTGATTTGAACTGATGAACTGCCCCAGTATTACCTTCTTGACGACGGCCTCGACGACGCTTTCCCCGGCCAACAGCCATTTGCGGCAGGAGTCCCGGAGCTGCTGGGCCATTACAAAGGGCCGGCCGCCTTCCTCCATCTGTAGCGACCGGAAGCACTGACGGTGCTGCTCCGAACTTAGGGCGACCCTCTGGAGGATGGCCTTCTTCAGGTCTACATGAACCAGGAGGATCTGGACCGGCAGTTGTTGGGCGGCTTTCTGTGCCTCCCCCGACAGCAACGGAATCAAGCGCACCGGCCAGCTGGTCTGGGGCCACTCGCATGCCTCGGCGGCCCGGTCATAAAGGTCCAGAAAGGCCTCCGGGCCATCCAGCGGCCCCATCTTGTTGAGGGATATATGAGCGGCGCCAGTGGCTGGGGGGGGAGGGGCTTACGTGCCACTCGCCTCCCAGCTCTCTCTCCCGTCACAGATATCGCTGAACCACGTCCCCCTCGCCACAGCATGATAGTTAAGCAATGACGAGTGCTGTTTTCCTGAATACCATCACGATTGAAAATGTGACATTGATTTCAAACAACAGTTCTATAAACCAGTCCTTCCAGCAAAATGCGGAGTTTTTTGCAATTGTTGCTGGCAAAAATCCTTGATTATGCGGCACGTTTTCTTAAAAAATGCAATGGAATATGCGGGATATTTATGCAATTTTATGCCATGAAATTGCGGGAACTTGCAAAAATTGCCGGAACTTGCAAAAACTACGGTTTGATGGAAAAAGAGAAAAAAAAGTGATTTCACCCAACACCCTGTTCTCACTAGGCTACTACCTTGTAAATAGTCATTTCTTATTACTTCCTATGATAAGCAAGCATACTACATCACAGAAAGTGCTGGGAATATTTAAGTTCTCATCTTGTTTTATTTCAGACCTTAATAAACACAGAAAGTGCTGGGAATATTTAAGTTCTCATCTTGTTTTATTTTAGACCTTAATAAACACATGGCTCAAACTTTCAAAACATTTACTCAAACATGTTCTGTAGCTTTACAAAAGGAATATGCTACAACTTCTTTAAAAATGAAAAAAAAAAAATGTGTGCTTCCTATTTTACAGCTTTTCGGTGATGTTTCGATAATTATGTCACTTCATAACGTTCCCATGGCACCGGGAAAATGGCTGCTCTTGTGTGAAGTAAATGCAACATTTTTCAACTTTCCGCTTGGATATATGTGACTTTTTTTGCAACAAATGCGGGGATTATGAAATCATGCAAGTCCCGCATATTTTCCGCAAAAATCGGCAATTTATGCCACGAAAGTGCGGCGTATTTGAAAAAAATGTGGCCCCCGCATAAATATGTGGACTTTGGCTGATTATGCATTATGGATTATGCGATTGCATAATCACGTTTTTCTGGAGGGACTGATAAACGGTTATAATTAAGTCACGTACATTTTAGACACAATATTGGCTGTTTTTATTCTGTTTCAGCAGCGAAAATAGTTTCAAACAAAGATCACAGCAGAATCATAGCGCATCTCACAGGAACACTCAGCGGTATTTTCATTCCTGAATGAATCAGTCGTTTGAACGAATCGTTTGAATGAATGACTCAATGACTGTCTCCTGGCGCCACCTACTGGCGTTTTAGTGTTATGTTTAAATGTATCATTCTTTCCAACGTTTCTTATTTGTATATTTAAAAATATTTAATACAATCTTATAACATTATTTAATGCAGTTGTCATTTTTAAGTGCAAATTATTTAATTTCATCAGCCCTGCCTAGGGTTAAAGTAAAATGAAAGATAAAGCATACATTTAATAAGATTAGGGGAGGGGAAATGCCCTTTAAAGGTACAGATATGACAATATGCAGATTTGAATATACCAAAGCTGATTGAACACTGATGAGAATATTGCTTCAGAATAAATTTTATATTTACAACACAAATTATTATTTTTTTTCCGGACAAGCAACTTTTTAACTCAGACAAGTGAATGACAGATTTACTTTTCCGAACGACAAGCACATTTAAAGGCTTAATGTTGAGCCCTGATATTTAAATGTGAGATTTGAATCGATTGACAATAATAACCTTGGAATGGACAGAACAAAATGTTCTGATACTGTATGTCAAATGATCTGACAGTAATTATTTTTAATTTCATAAATAAATAGGATAAGTTTATATTGCAAACTGTTTATTTGCATTTATTTGGATTTGTTGTCTGTACGGGCTTACAATTCACATGGGTAGGACACTTTGTTCTGTGTGTGTGTGGATGACCGTGTATTCGTCCGCCACCACCGAAGACCATTTTTGACCCAGGAAAAACCCTGACGTGGCAGTTATAAGATCTCTCTTACTTAGATGGGAATTTTGTGTTTGTATGTATTACTCAAGAGTTCTCCAAAGAAGACATGGCAAAGAGCCTACTGCACATGATAAGCAATGACATTGGACAGCTGGCCTGCCTCTACGCCAAACTGCATAACCTTACCAGAGTCTATTTCGGAGGATTCTTCATTCGAGGACACCCCGTCACCATGCACACCATCACCTATAGCATCAACTTCTTCACTAAGGTCTTCAACCGTTACTTTTTAAATGTTCATAAGCTGTGTAATAACATATTGATAATGATTAAATAGCTTGCTGGAAAACGTGATCAGGTCAAACATGCCATTCTGTCAAATATTTTTTTTATTTGATCATTGTCCCAGGCAACTGATTTCTATCATAGCTAGTTTAATGTGTCCCTTATTATTCTCTTTTATTTCTTATTGTATAATACAACATTGACTAAATGTTATTTCTCTTTCATATTCAAGATAGAAATTTCATTACATCCTGCTATGTTTTTCTGTGGATATTTTGGATAAAGAATTGGATTTATTTGTAGGGGGAGGTCCAGGCTTTATTTCTAAGACATGAAGGATATCTTGGTGCTATAGGGGCTTTTTTGAAGGGGGCAGAACAAGACAGTAAGTTATTGTCATATATACATAACCAAACTGTTTATTACTTTCTGCAGAGAGTGTAGTTTGTTTTACAGACTGTTTTTTTTTTTAAGACCCTAACCAGTACAGCTGGGGAGAGAACTATGCTGGCAGCTCTGGTCTCATGAGTGTATCTCCAGAGTTAAATCCTGTGCAGCGGGCTCGTAGCGGAACAGTAAGTTGGCACAGAGAAGAGGCCCACTGTAAATTTGTCGCTGCAGTATTTAAATTTTTTGGATGGACAAAGTCTATTGTAGTTGGATTTATATCTTAAGTGCAGTATATTTACGGATTTGGTCAACTGAGATGCATGCTACCTATCCTTCATTACCTATTTTGTGTTCTCCGTAATGTTCTCATTTCATCTCTTTTCTTTTTTCTTCTTCATCCATCTTCCCCATCTATTCCACAACCTTTTGCCTCAGTTTTCAGTAAGTACCCTTTCATCCAGGCTTTTCTCTGGATGCTTTTTGCTGTCAAGTAATGCACAACCTTTAGCTAAATCAGTGCCAATCAGTGGTAGCATTGTTATCTAAAAATACAAGAGTCTCGGAAGGTTATTTATCATTAATACGTGTGCTGCCATGGATATTACTCAGTGTGTTGCATTTGGTTTTCATGAGTGCAAACGGTGCACCTTAACAAGTAGTACATAAGATATCTCCATCTTGTATGTTTGACAGTTGCTGCCGTGGGAAATGTCATATAGGTGGCATTTTTCGCACTGTTAGGACTCTTCACACAGAACTTGTTTTTGCACTGTTTTTAAAGGTGCTCTAAGCGATGTCACATGTTTTTTAGGCCAAAATATTTTGTCACATACAGCAGACATCTCCTCACTATCCGCTAGCTGCCTGTTCCCTGACCACACTGTAAAAAACGCGGTCTCTGCAGACACCCCAGGCTCCAAAAACGCCCAAAAAACAAACAGGGCTAACCTGCACCACAACAAACAAACTGTTCCAGCCAATAGCCGATAAGAAGGATTATTGGCTGGAAGGATAAGAAGGGGTTTGTGCGCGTCAACAAGAAG
Organism: Siphateles boraxobius; assembly: GCF_051911475.1. NCBI lineage: Eukaryota > Metazoa > Chordata > Actinopteri > Cypriniformes > Leuciscidae > Siphateles > Siphateles boraxobius. The sequence goes on along the minus strand of NW_027509141.1, from coordinate 11,976,032 downwards.
TGACGTCACCCAACATCGCTTAGAGCACCTTTAAAAAAAATGCTTTCCAACTCAAACATGCATCAGATGGACATATTTGACCATTGCACCACTTGTCATCGCTGCTTTTCATTGTTGCATGGATTGGTGTCATGATTTTAAAATGCAGAGCTAAGTTTAGCTTTTAAACACAGCCCCTTTGTTACAACCACAAATAAGTTAAGTATGGCTAGTAAGTAAAGTGCTGCATAGATGACGTATTTTTGTTATCCAATACTAGGAAGCATGTTAGCATTTTAGCAACTTCCGGTTCCATCGTCCTGAAGTCAATGTTTTTTTAAATGGGTGTTTGGTTAAAGGGGACCTATTATGCAAAAATCACTTTTATAAGGTTTTGAACATATTGTGTCCACATTGTGTAAACAACCAGTCTATAAAAAAATCCACCCATTCCCTTTTTTTTTTTAAAATATAATTCCCATAAATTATAAACCGTCTCTCCAAAAGAGCAGTTCCACATTTCCCCCTACATTTATGTAAGAATATGTGAAACCCCGCCCATGACTGGTGACGATCTGCCCTATTAGCATAGATACCACGCTGAGTGAGGCGCAGCAGTCCGCCATTTCTGTTTCCTCGCTGTAGTAGCTGGTGATATACAATGTCTTACAAATGTTCTGTTATTGGATGTACCAACGAACATAAGAGTATCCATAGATTCCCAGGCAAGGAATTTCAAATTTTCCCATTTAATTTATGAAGGAAATGTGCCGAAGAAAATCGTTAAAGTGTTATGTATTTGCGCAAATCTTTTTACGCCGGACTGCGTCACAAACGAGGGTCAGTTCAACGCTGGATTTGCCCAAAAGTTTTTTCTGAAATAACTTTTAGATTAAGTAAGTAGTAAGTAAAATTTATTTATATAGCACTTTTCCCAGATAAACATCACAAAGTTCTTCACAGTAAAATGTAATACAAAAACAATTTAAATACATTCCCCAAAATACAAACAACAAACAGTACAAACAACCATACCCCTCGACTAACCAAAAGCCTGTTTGAAGAGCCAAGTCTTCAGTTGTTTTTTAAAAGAATCAACTGAGTTCGCACAACGTAAAACAAGCGGCGAAGCATTCCACAGCCTGGGAGCGACTGCCTGGAATGACTGGTCCCCTCTAGTTTTAAAATGAGTTTAATTGTTTTGAATGAAGCTCCAAGGACATAGCTGACTCAAAGACAACACCTAAGCTCCTGAGGCTCGGTTGGACAGACGAGCCTAAGTCACCAATATATTGTATTATCTTTGGGATTTTACTTTCAGGGGCGATGATTAGCGTTTCTGTTTTGTCAGAATTGAGAAGCAAAAAGTTCTCACATAACCACTTTTTAATACCAGTAAGACAGTTAAAGAGGACAATTTAAACAACTCAATTTCCTTAAAGGAGCAATACAGTTGGATATCATCCGCATACAGGTGGTAAGATATGTAGATAAACTGACTAATAACCTTACCGAGAGGAAATATATACAAGAGGAACAAAATAGGACCCAAGACAGAACCCTGAGTCCCACACGACAACTCTGCAGTTTCAGACATAGTCTGATTCATATTAACACTGAAGCTTCTACCAGACAGGTAGGATGAAAACCATTTTAAAACTGATCCCGACATGCCAACCAGATCACGAAGTCTAACATGAAGATTAACATGATGGTACATGCTAGTCGATAAGTTGAATCAACTTAACTCCACAACAACTACATAAATGTACCCACTAACCGTTCAGAAATATCCAGTTGCATTCTAAAAGTTGTAACTTCTTCCTGAGTCTCCGATTCTGGTTTGAACATGTATGGCTGTACACCGCTATTCTGACAATTTCTGACATTTTGGCTCTGTGACGACATCCAGTTTTGTGGTTGCCGGAGTATCTGAAGCACAAGCTGTAAAGGCTCCGCCCTCTTTTGGAAAGGGAGTGTAAAGAAGCACACAAATCGGCGTGTTTTTGCTCACCCAAATAGGAGCAAATTTGACAAGCTATAATGAATGACCTGTGTGCTATTTTGAGCTGAAACTTAACAGACACATTCTGTGGACATCGGAGACTTTATATTACATCTTATGAAAAGTGGCAAAATAGGTCCCCTTTAAAGGCCCAAAATAAAATCTGTGGTGAACCCAAGATCAATATATTTCCAGTTTAATTCTACAATATAAAGTACATCAGTAATACTCCCTTGTGATTTATTTTAATGCATTTAATTACTTGTCTTGAGCAAGTGGCTAAATGGGACGACATAGGATGTTGAGGACTTTAAAGTTGGCATGAAACGGAAGCTGCAATAGTCTTTTCTTCACTGTTGTGACTTATCTAAGTGAAATGACTTCCCGAACAAGAAACAATATAGGATGGGACTTGATTTTGTCTACCGGGAATTTATTGTGCTGTTCTCTTTTGCTATTGCTGCGCTATCATGCGAGTGACAAAAAAAGATTTGTCAAATTTGATTTCATTGTGACTTTAAACATCACATTGAATAGGAAAACTAATTTACTCATTAGTCTGCTTTTACAGCCTCGTTGTGTTTTATAATTGTGCTCTTGCAAACTATTTTTAACTCAGACTTTCAGGTAAAATGTTTTTTTAAATAAAGACTGAAAGTGTTGTTGGAAGCTGTTATTGTTTTAACCTCTTCTTGGTGTCACCAGCATTTCTGTTGAGGATGTATTGCAGTTCCTTTGCAGATGAATGCACAAATTGCCATTTAGTACATTGTGGGTACTTACTTACTATTCCTAAATTGTCTCCAGTTCGACATGTTGGAGATGGACCGCCTGGAGAGGCAGCTAGTGAACCTCCCCCTGCTGCAGGACCCAACCTCTTACATTCCAGACACAGTGGACTTGACTGAGGATGGTTTGTCTCGGGATTACTGGCTCTTCTGCTTTGAGGATGCATTGGATGGGGTGAGGCTTCTAGGCTAATTTGCTATGGTAACTTCTAACAGAATAAGTATACAGGTCTCACAACTCTGAAGGCCAGTATACTTTGCAGCTTATTCAGAACAACAACCACCCACTAGGATTTTCTGACCGTCATGTAAAGTGACTAACAATGTGTTTAATCTGAAACGATAATTGACCAGTATAGGGAAAAATAGCATAGCTGTGTCCTTCTATGAACAGTGTCCTAAACCTCTATGAAGACATTGGTTAGCTGGTTCAGGTGTGTTTGATTAGGGTTGGAGCTAAATTCTGCAGAACAGCGGCTCTCTAGGACCGAGCTTGTCTACCCCTGGCCTAGACTTTCAATACATGGACAAAAAATAAATATTAAAAATATCTATATGACAGTATATGTAGCGTTTCCCCCCGTTATATCGAAAATGATATTGAATATCGATACTTTTCAAGGTATTGTATGGAAGCTAGAAATTCCAGTATTGTGACAACACGCATGTAATAAATTGTTTATATATTTTAAAGCATTGAATCACTATCGAATCACAATTCATTTGATTCCTAGCATTTTAAATCAATTATTGACTGAAATAAACAATTAATGATTAAAAAAACCCATGTTTCAAGGTCGATTCCTATGCATTTTTTCTGGATTTGTAATCGATACATCGAGAAAACAAGTGAATCATTACACCACTAGAAAACACTGAAATACCGTTGTACATTGTCAGTATCCTGACAAACTAAATTTAAAAAAAAATCAGAATCAATGAAGAGAGAATCATGAAGCGTTCTTTTTTTCTCCCACCCCAAATATGTAGATATGTAGTACCTCCACAGAATGCGTTTCCTGAAAGTATATACAGTATAACTAGCCTTTAAGATCGGATTTTTATTTTTATTTATACTTAGTCATTGGGAAGACTCTTTAATCCAAAGCAACTTCTAGATCAGGGGTCGGCAACCTATGGAGGCTTAATCGCTGGCATGTGGAGGCGTAATCGCTGGCATGTGAGCAAAAGCGAGAGATGTGTATGTAATTCATTCAGATAAAGTACCTCGTGCCTGCATACAGATCTACATTTTGAGATAATCATTCCTCATAGAAACACAGTTTGTTTTATTAAGTTAGGAGTTATACATACTATTAAAGCGTGAGAATTAAACTGCACAAGTTAATAAAAAGCGCTCAGCTCTGACCATTAGCGTCCCTGCACATCATGTGCACACAAGTTACTGACTGACAGTTTACAGCTTGTTCCGCTGTATAGTAAATGCTATAAATTTCTGAGATATTCAACTAAGTATATTGAGTCCCATTAAACATTCCACACAACAAAATGGCTGTGATGCATGTGGAAACTCCGTTCTTGCGGACCTGATCACTTCTCTGATTGGATAGCCATCCAATCGTGAAAAGACCGAAAGAGTCTTTATATATTTGATTTTTCGCATTCTAGATGAACTGAACAAAATGCATCTGGTTGGTGAAGTGCGTTCCTTGAAATCGAACCCATGAAATTTGTGTTGCTAGCATCACACTCTGTAGCACTTTGGTGGCTTGCAGTCAGAGGCTGAGATTAAAAGTGTCAGGTTTGCTGTACTCTAGATTAGGGGTGGGCGATATGGCAAAAATATAATATCACAATTTTTTAAATATTTTATCACAATTTTTTCATGTTGGTTTTACTATTTTGTAAAATAGTGACTGAGTAACTATACCCAGTTTCAATAAACTATGATTTTATTTTTTCACAGTATGTGTATTTAACAGTAGTATTCAAGTAAGATATTGAATAAACAAATGTGCAGATGGTAATCAAGAATGGTACCAGAATGTATTTTTTTGCGGCGGGACATGCACTTCTGCTCTTGCCCGCTAAGTAGTGCTATAACCATAGATTTTCACGACTTATCACAGCTCGTTTTCGCGAGTAGCAAACAACTGTGCCATTAGGAGATTACAAAAAATACTATCAATAAGATTTTTAAAAACACTTTGACATAACCAAATGTCGTAATCAAAAGCCAATGTAAGCATTTGCTGTTTAGAACAAATTCAAACAGAACAGTAGCCTAAATGTCAACATTTTTTACTTTTTCATGGACTGTGCTATAATGCGGTACTAATTCCCCATATTTCAAAAAATAATTCTTAATGTCTTATTTTCTCCTTGTAATAAAATAAAAAAAAACTATAGAAATGTGAATTATATATAGGGTACATACATATTTAAAGAATAAAGAGCAGAGGTGGGTAGAGTATCCAAAAACTGTACTTATAGAAATATTTACTCAAAGTAAAAGTAATAATCTTAATTACTTGAGTAAGAGTAAAAAAGTATCCAATGAAAAATCTACTCAAGTAGCTTGTTACTAGTTACTTCGGATCATATATACCCTATATAACAACAATACAACATTTTAATATTTAGATAGATATTGAATTTAAATTATTATTATTATTATAATTAGGTATCTTTGCATTGACTAATAATTACTTTTTCAGTAGCTTTGTTGGAATAGGGTCTAACATACATGTTGTTGATTTTGATGATTTAACAAGTTTAGACAATTCTTCCTCTCCTATTGCAACGTATAAATGGAAATTTTCCTCAGGGACACTACAATGCACTGCCTGATGTGATACTGTAGTAGACGGTTGCATAGAAATAATTTTCTCTCAAATATTATCAATCTTGTAAGTAAAGAAGTTCATAAAGTCATTACTGCTATGCTCTTTGGAAACTCCAGAAGTAAAATGGTAAATGGTAAATGGACTGCATTTATATAGCGCTTTCAACAGACCCATGGCCACCAAAGCGCTTTACATATTGCTTCACATTCACCCATTCATTCACTCATTCATACACCGATGGCAAAGTAGAAGCTATATTTCTATTATTATTACTAATATTATTATTAATAAAGCAATCTTTAGTGGCAGAAGTGATAGTTCTAACATATTTGTAACACAGCAAGGCTTTGCAACCTTGGCTAAATGGAGCATACACGAGACTAGATAATGATCTGAGATGACATTGCTCTGCTGCACAATTTCAATGGCATCAACATTGATTCCATGTGACAATATTTGATCTAAAGTATGATTATGACAATGAGTGGGTCCTGACACGCGTTTTCTTACTCCAATAGAGTTCAAAATGTATGTATCTAAATGCAAATCCCAATTAGGGATGCTAACCGATGACCGTTTGACCGATGGTTGACCGTCTCAACGTTAAGCGATCAAAGTTGTCGGTAGTCGGTTAAAAAAAAAGTGATCTCTAAATTAGGCTATTATAGACAGTGGACTAAACGCTACTACAGTTAGCAATCTCATTCCAAGATATTTTTGTGTGAAGTGAACAAATCCCTCACAATCAATTTTTCATAACTCGCCTGTTTGTACTTAATAAACCAATAAAAACATTTGGCGCGAGATCACAGCGTTTGGGTTCGCACGCTCACAAGGTTTGCGAAAAGTAAACAGGCTAAACAGGCTACAGGCTAAAACACTGGAGGTTAGAGCCAGGGCAGACGACAGGATGAAGCGTGCAAAGAAAAGTAGTGTGTGGGACCATCCAAAAAGAATGACACAGTAAGTTGCAACTTGTGTGATACAGTGCTTAAATACAGTAGTAATACTGTAGAAATACATTACATCTACATTTCAGTGGTAACAGATAAGGTGATGATGATCATCATCTTTCTTTATTATTGTTAGGACTAACGTTACCTCAAACTAAAGCGGAGTCTCTTCGGAGCTATCATTTTCTTAAATGAGCCGCTGCAATGTTTCAAATGAGCTTCTAACGCTAGACTAACGACTTTATTTTCAACGCGATCACCTTGTACCCAAACCATTTCAAAACTAAAGAGCCATTTGTCCTCCGATTACATACAAGCTCCTCGGCGCCGCGTTTGCGGGACTCATGTTTCGCGCTGTAGAGGATTTTAAAAAAGTGACGTGAGTGGACGCGCGGCGCCGGGGCAGTGTGTGTGTGTGTGTGTGTGTGTGTGTGAGCGGGAGACAGAGAGAGAGATGCAACAGAGTTGCGAAATTGCAGGAGCGGCTCGAAATGGCTGTTTTTCAAATAGCGTGGGATATTTTAAACTAATCGGTTAACCGGTTTCAACCGGCTAATGAAGCTCGGTGGTCGGTCAAGAAAATTTTTAGTTTTCGCCATCCCTAATCCCAATACGTCTTTTTCGTTATCTACATGTATATGAAAATCAACAACAATTAGGACTTTATCTGCAGCCAGTACTAACTCCGATAAAAAATCAGCAAATTATTTGATAAAGTCTGTATGGTGCCCTGGTGGCCTGTATACAGTAGCTCGCACAAATGTCAAGGCGGATTTATTATTTACACTAAATAGTGTTACATTAAGCACCAACACTTCAAAAGAATTATGTTTGAAACTAGACTTCTCAGTAATTCTGAAGATATTACTATAAATTACAGCAACACCTCCCCCTTTTCCTTTCAGACTTGGCTGTTTTTTATAACTGTAATCTTGGGGAGTAGACTCATTTAAAGTAATGTAATCATCTGGTTTTAGCCAGGTTTCTGTCAAACACAGCACATCTAGTTTATAATGTGTAATTATATCATTGTGGAAATTGCAGTAAATTGCAAGAGACAATTTCTCACGTTGAGCACACAAATGCGTGTGTCATTTATTTTTTTGTTGGCAAAACAGTGAAACAAAATGGCGCTGACAACCGTCCCACGTCATCAGCAGCTGGTGTCCCATCTTGACACGGGTGTAGGGCATGGAGTGTGGGAGGCTTGGGAGGGAGGGGAGCAAGGGGGGCAGAGTAGGAGGCCGTCCGCGTTTTAAGGGCTGGGCCAGGTCAATGGTCCTGGCCACGTCCAAGTGAGCCGGTTTGAGGCGGTCAATGGAGAGTCGCTCCGGTTTGCTGTCCCTGTCCACCACAAAATGTTTGTCCCCATCTCCAGAACCCGGAATGGGCCCTCGTAGGGCAGGCGTAGCGGTCCCCTGTGGGCATTGTGGAGAATGAAAACATAGTCAGCCGTCTGAAGTCCAGCGGGAATGTGTGACTGAGGGAGACTGTGATGGGAAGTAGGGACACGTGCGAAAAGCCTCGCATTTTCCAGTAGAGTAGACAGCTGGAGAGTAGCAGACCAGGGAACCGTGGTGCTGGGGACAAAATCCCCTGGTGCTGCTCCCTCTGCCATTGTACCCGCAGTGGCTGTCCATAAACGAGCTCCGCGGATGAGGACTGAAGGTCCTCCTTTGGCTCTCTTTTGAGGCTGGCCCGCATGGCCGCCTTCATCGACCCATGAAAACGTTCACAGAGTCCGTTAATCCGAGGGTGATATGTAGGGGTGTGAACCTACACTGGTTCGGTTCAATTACTATTATCATGTCATCGATTCAGTTCAATTCGATATGACGATGCATTGCGATGCACTGCATCCTCAATTTTCAATTTTACGTCCAAAGTGATGTGTGGCGTGTGTGTGTGTTCACCTGTTCGGGAAGTCGCAGTGAAAGAAACAGTGACATTCCAGTTTAAGTTTCAAGGGAGTAAAGCCTGTTTATGCCATTAAGAAAATTCTGTGAAATCAATCTTGTTTTAAAGAAATGTTCATTTAAAAGCAGCGCTTATTCATCAGTGTATAATGTTACCCTAGATATGCGTGCATCAACCGTCGCAGAGTCCGCTGTTGAAGGTGACGATCATCCATTTATAATCACGCGTAACAACACAGAATAATTGTAATTTGACCATCGGGTGCGGATACTTAAATCAGAGAAAATTATTGGGGCGGGTGAATGATTTGTTTTTGGCTGCGGATTCGGGTGACGTTGGAGCTCATCCTCATCATTGATGGGAGAGGGACTGCCCCGTCCTTAGTGACTCTGTCCTAGGAAGTCAATGGTGGAGAGACCAAACTGTATGTTTGGTCACCATACATGAAAAATGTATCAGCCTCCTCAGCCAGTCTCCGACAGTCAGTGATTGTGGTGTTGGCTATTGCAGGTCTCACTTGGGAAGGCAGCTTACACTCTGTTGTAAACCTTTTCCTTCTTAAGTTTAAGAACTCAGAAGTGAAGACCAGGAGACTCGAGGTTGTTTCTTTTAAGCAGGATTCTTTATTTGCTGTAGTCTGCTTCGTCCAAAATCTTACCCAAGTCTGAACTAAAGGCAGTATACATTTTAGTTCATATACCATTTAAGGGGGAGGAGTTACATAAAGGTGGAGACACTCTGAAACCAAGCATGTAAATGATGTATACCGGTTTAGGAACCTGCCCTATACATGGAGTGTTACCAATTCCAATCCAATCAGCATAACTATTCAAACAGTGAGACTACCAAAGTTTCAATAATCTGCTTACAATAGAGAGAAACAGGAATAGCCGGTTAGATAGAGAGCAGTATTCTGCCAGATACAGAAAACAGGATTTGCCGGACTCTCTTGCTGGAAAACTGTTTCACAGCAAATATCATCATCATCATCATCATCATAACCTTAAATGCTAAATTCAGTATACAAAACTGTCTCAGTTTTTATACTATTGTATTGGAACCTCAATTAAAAATTTAATACATTTGTAACACTACAACATGAAAAGCTGGATGTAAAGAAAATCGGGTCTGTGCTCGCCCAAAAGATCCAGCATATGGTCCATGAGCTCAGACGGTTTGCTGTCACCCAGTCCTTGAAAGGAGAAAAGCCTGCTGGCTCTCTTAGCGTCCGACAGTTCAAACGTTTTCAATAGGTGGGCTTTGAGTGCACAACTTCTCAGTTGCCGGAGGATTTGTAAGAAGGCTCACCGCTCTGGATGCCATTGAATTTCTGAGAGCCGACACAACGTAGTAGTATTTTGTTGTATCCGCGGTAATCTCACGCAACGCAAACTGCGCTTCAGTCTGAGCGAACCATGCCGATGCCGACGATTCCCAGAATTCGGGGAATTTGAGGGTGACCGCATTCGCAGTCATGGTCGTGTTGTGTCTCTGGATACGTCCAGCAGACAAAGGTCGGGTCACCAGTGTGGAAATTGCAGTAAATTGCAAGAGACAACTTCTCACGTTGAGCACACGAATGCGTGTATCATTTATTTTTTTGTAGGCAAAACACTGAAACAAAATGGCACTGACAAGCGTCCCACGTCATCAGGCACACAGAACATTTAATGGACTGCGATCCCTGCACAGTCACGAAGAAACACGGTAAGAACAAAGTGCTGCGTTTATAACCAACAGTGTATAGAACTACACTTAATAACAAAGGTGAATTATGTATCTCACATTCACTACATCATTAACAAGAAGTGCTTTTGAAGTAAGGGATCGAATATTCAGCAATCCGAGCTTTATCATTTGTTCATCTGTATTACATCTATTTTTTTATTTACCGAACATTTATAACATTTTTACCCTTAAATGGGTTTGGGAGTTTTTTGTATTTTCTAGTTCGGTGAACAGACACAGTCTCTATATGATGATATCTAGGTGAAATAGTCTCTATGTGATGGGATTTATCTGTCCTCTGTGACATGAGACAGCTAGGAGACGGTCTGTTTAGCCAGTCTGTCTGCTTCCTGACCTGGGCCCCAGAATTAGATGGTCAAGGATCAACTCTGAGACTGTGTGCCATATTACTAAAGAGAAGAGCAGCACCATCCCAGGAGGGATGCATACCATTTCTTTTCAACAGGTCAGGTCTGCCCCCAAAACTTTCCAATTGTCTATGAACCCTATATTATTTTGCGGACACCACTTAGACAGCCAGCCATTGAGTGAGGGCAGTCTACTTACTATCTCATTACTCCGGCGAACAGGAAGGGGGCATGTAAGGGGAACTGTAGTGTATTGAGTTGTACATAAACTCAGAATTAAGCACCGTTTGGCCACTCTAGAGATTAACTCTGGGTTAGTTTTTAGTTGGCAAGTTCATTGTCCAAAAAAGACCTGTGTTCACAGAGTTTGGTAATTCATATTGCGCAGTAAACCAGAAGAAGAACACCTTTGTCCCGGCTCTTTTTTTTTTTGTGTGTTGTTTGAACAGTATCAAAACATAGCAAGAACATAGCTTATTTGGTTGCTTCAGGTGTGTTTGATTAGGGTTGGAGATGAACTGTGCAGGACAGTCGATCGGCAGGAGCAGGAATGGGCACCTCTGCCCTAATAGGTAGGGTTGGGTATCGGTTGGGTTTTATCCAATACCAGTACCTACTCGGTACAGTATTTTTTTAAACGGTTCCGGTGCTTAAAAGGTTATTGAACTGGTACTTAAGAAAACGAAACCGCACACACTTTGTCCAAAAATAATACCCTTTTATTTACAGGGCCAAACACCGTCTTTGGATGCTGTTTATCATTGCGCATTGAGATTTATATCAGATTGTAAACCTTTAACTCATCGTTGTATATTGTATAACCAAGTAGCCTGGCCCTCTCTGTCCATTAGAAGGAAAATGCACTATTATCTACAGGTCCTTCTCAAAAAATTAGCATATTGTGATAAAGTTAATTATTTTACATAATGTAATGATAAAAATTAAACTTGCATATATTTTAGATTCATTGCACACCAACTGAAATATTTCAGGTCTTTTATTGTTTTAATACTGATGATTTTGGCATACAGCTCATGAAAACCCAAAATTCCTGTCTCAAAAAATTAGCATATTTCATCCGACCAATAAAAGAAGTGTTTTTAATACAAAAAAAAAAGTCAACCTTCAAATAATTATGTTCAGTTATGCACTCAATAGTCAATACTTGGTCGGGAATCCTTTTGCAGAAATGACTGCTTCAATGCGGCGTGGCATGGAGGCAATCAGCCTGTGGCACTGCTGAGGTGTTATGGAGGCCCAGGATGCTTCGATAGCGGCCTTAAGCTCATCCAGAGTGTTGGGTCTTGCGTCTCTCAACTTTCTCTTCACAATATCCCACAGATTCTCTATGGGGTTCAGGTCAGGAGAGTTGGCAGGCCAATTGAGCACAGTAATACCATGGTCAGTAAACCATTAACCAGTGGTTTTGGCACTGTGAGCAGGTGGCAGGTCGTGCTGAAAAATGAAATCTTCATCTCCATAAAGCTTTTCAGCAGATGGAAGCATGAAGTGCTCCAAAATCTCCTGATAGCTAGCTGCATTGACCCTGCCCTTGATAAAACACAGTGGACCAACACCAGAAGCTGACATGGCACCCCAGACCATCACTGACTGTAGGTACTTGACACTGGACTTCAGGCATTTTGGCATTTCCTTCTCCCCAGTCTTCCTCCAGACTCTGGCACCTTGATTTCCAAATGACATGCAAAACTGAGCAACAGTCCAGTGCTGCTTCTCTGTAGCCCAGGTCAGGCGCTTCTGCCACTGTTTCTGGTTCAAAAGTGGCTTGACCTGGGGAATGCGGCACCTGTAGCCCATTTCCTGCACACGCCTGTGCACGTTGGCTCTGGATGTTTCTACTCCAGACTCAGTCCACTGCTTCCGCAGGTCCCCCAAGGTCTGGAATCGGTCCTTCTCTGCAATCTTCCTCAGGGTCCGGTCACCTCTTCTCGTTGGCCAGCGTTTTTTTGCCACACTTTTTCCTTCCCACAGACTTCCCACTGAGGTGCCTTGATACAGCACTCTGGGAACAGCCTATTTGTTCAGAAATTTCTTTCTGTCTTACCCTCTTGCTTGAGGGTGTCAATGATGGCCTTCTGGACAGCAGTCAGGTCGCCAGTCTTACCCATGATTGCGGTTTTGAGTAATGAAACAGGCTGGGAGTTTTTAAAAGCCTCAAGAATCTTTTGCAGGTGTTTAGAGTTAATTAGTTGATTCAGATGATTAGGTTAATAGCTTGTTTAGAGACCCTTTTCATGATATGCTAATTTTTTGAGACAGGAATTTTGGGTTTTCATGAGCTGTATGCCAAAATCATCAGTATTAAAACAATAAAAGACCTGAAATATCTCAATTGGTGTGAAATGAATCTAAAATATATGAAAGTTTAATTTTTATCATTACATTATGGAAAATAATGAACTTTATCACAATATGCAAATTTTTTGAGAAGGACCTGTATTTATTTATAAAACTATTCTGGGGTTGTTGCCTTCGTATCTAAGTTGGTCTAACTCAAAAGAAAAGTGTAGGGAAATATTCCCTCCGGTCTGAAAATAGTTTTACTCTTTCTGTTCCATTTGTAAGAACTGAACTGGGAAAAAGGGCTTTTATGTATGCAGCTCCATTTGAATGGAATCTACTCCAAACAAAACTGAAATTACAAACTCTGGTGCCTATGGAACATTTTAAATCTATTATTAGGTCACTTGAAGAAGACTCAATGATGTTCAAGTGTTTTAATTTTATATTTGTTGTTTTGATTTGTAAGTTTGTGATTGTAACTGTTGTCCATTCTTGGCCAGGGCACTCCTATGAAAAAGATTTTTAATCTCAGAGAGATTAACCTGGTTAAATAAAGGTCAAATAAAATTAAAAAATAAATTGGATCGATACCGTGGCTTTTTTGAGGTTGGGTAGAATCTGCAATCTCTGGCCCAGTTTGTTTTGCTGGATCCAATATGCTGTATTTCCTGCCAATTGGCATCCCGGGGTGTCGAAATACTATTGGGTGAACTGGCAGTGGGTGAGATTGTTGTGGTTTTCAATCTTTCTGAAAAATAACTTCGCAGAGATCTTTGATGCCAGAAATAATTAGACTTTATTTTCGAACGCCGTCCCGTTCCATAGAATGGCGCTCTAACGCTCTCTGGCCCTCTGGCCTTCCAGTGCGCTCCCGAGTATCTTTTGGTTCAGAGTTATATACATAAATCTTCTTCCAAAGAAGGTAACACACCCTATAGATAGTTTTGGGTAAAGGTCTTTTACCATGTGACTTCTCAGAATAGAATTTTCTGCAGCAAACAACATTCCATTCAAGGTCTTTCACATACACAGAGGAAATCCAAAGTCACAGACAGAAGAAATAATTGTGTCCAAATATATAGCAAAATTACTTGTTTTCTAAATAATAAAATCTTCTACATTCCCTCCTCTGAGGCTTATCTAAGCCTCACTTTCACTAGTTTTTTTCCAGAGTGTAGTTTCAAAATCCAGCTCCCTCAGTTATGCTACCTAGTGACTCAACTGAGTCACCCATTCTCCTTTTCAATTACTGGATTAAGCCACCACACTCCGGAGGAGCACTCGAGCCAAACATCTTCTTCCATACATTTTATTTCTTTTAGTTGTTCTTTCTTTTTTGTTTAATGGAAAAAGTAAAAGAATCGAGGTCTCCTAGTCAGACAAACTGAAACATTGTTATAAGTGTGTGTATACCTTTGTTCTTGCATTGCATGTTATTGTCACAGTTATGTAGAGTATATCAAACATAAAAGTCTCTTATACTATTGAAAGTTTTCTTGCGGTGTAGATATCCTCTAGGGTCTGGCTCATCAATCATCTTCTTCGTCCTCAATTCCTCATTTACTGGAATCAACATCCAGGGTTTGTAGATATCAATTTGGTTGCCCTCTCAAATTAGTTTTCATTATCTTTTTTCCGCATTTTCATTCGTTTAACCGTGGTTTTCCAACTAATGATCTTAATATACAAAGTACACAACAGAATAATAACCCACTTTCAATATCCCTAATTGAGCAAACCTTAATTTTCAAAACTTTTCATTAAGTTTTCCTTAACTTCTGCTCTTAAGTTTTTCTTGACTCAATCGTAATCGCTAAATTTTCCTCCCTGCGCAATATTATTCAGTAAAAGTGCAACACTGATCACCAAACATAAGTCATTCTACTATTTTCATATAATTGTTTTTCTCCAAATGCAGACAAATCATTATAATAAATCACTGCTTATTATAGTAGTCTAATTGATTTATTATGCATTTTTGTTCTACTTGATCCATATGACTATTAATTCAAAATATGGCTGGGTAAACATAACTCTCTCATTTTTATCACTTCTTATGAGAGAATATCATTTCTTAAATTCGAAGAATCCATCTTTTAGTCAGTCAATTTTTGTGAATAGAACACTTTACACCTATCTAATAAATTGCAATACATTTCGCTTACTGTCTATTTTATTACCAAATTTAAACAATAAATTCCATTTTGACCTTTTTAATCTCGCATATTGCTTCCTATTCTCATTGTAGCTCCTCAGTTCAAGACTAAACTGAATACATTTTCTTCGTTTCTACTAATTTCTAAATAAACTATCATGAATAAACTAATTATGTCTCATGTAATCACTCTAACTAAGAAAGCTTCAGAGCAATGTTACATTTATCTCATAAAAGTCATTCAATAAACTTATTAGACAATTAGAAAAATAACTCTAGAGAACAACTTTTTGCACTCTTACATATTCCTTATATGTACGTTTCTTTTTCTTTATATCTAACAATCTAAAAGTTTGTCTATCAACCATTTAAACCATTAGCATTATATCTTAATTATTAATAAAACTTCCTTTTGTTCGTATGCAACTTATTTTTAATCTTCAATACTTCTGTTTAGTTGACATATAATCTGACGTTATTTCTGATAGACTTCCAATCTAAGGATTACTTCTGTTAGAGATTTAATTTCTGTTCCTGCCCCTCCTCTGTTGATTTCATTGCTTTTACCCATCTATATCATGTCCACATGGTATACTGATATATGGCCTATTTTTGTCGCTGTTCTTTTCTTAACTTTGTTTTTGCCACAAATTTCACAAAACTTTGCAAAAAATGCTTTTTAATTTAAAATGCCTTTAATTTTATCTTCATTTTAATTTTTAATTTCCTTATACCTTACTCCCCCCTTTGCGCACTGGTTTAAAACCATTGCGCATCTGGACTGAGAATATTCAAAAGTATTCATTGGTTCAACAATCTGTCCTTCATGTGAATGCTAAATATCTATTCTTGACCCCCCTCTGGTGCCATTTAGATTGTTCACAAGGGCCTGTTAGTTATTGGATTTCAATAAGTTCTTGTAAGTCTATAAACTTTCTATCCTTTCTATCAAGCACTACTTGATATCATTTTAATTAATCAATTGCATTTTGAATCAAATTGTATTCTTATCAATTAAAATTAAAATTTAATATTTGTTAATACTTGCTTTAATTTCAACTGTAGCCTTAAACTAATTAAGTATACCCTTGTATTGACAAGTTACATCTGAGTACCCCTTAAAATGTATTTTAAAGTTATTTTTAGTTCTAATTTTTTCCTTCATTAATTGTCTTAATTCCCATTATGCTATATTAATTGTTAACATTATTTTAGTTTCTTTTCTTAATTAGTCATTATCATTGTTTTCTATGTTGCGTAATATATTTTTCTCCGCAATAATTTTTTTTTATGGTGGGGTTATTATTAAGTTGCTACTGAATCTATTCAAGGGCTGAACATCCAATCATAGGAAAGTTGGTTGATGTTGACTATTGTTTGAGCTTGTACTCATCTCTGTTGATTCTCTTTTCTTTGCACAGTTCCTCTCATTACTGTGTTTCTGGTCAAGTTTGTCTTTTCTTCCATTCATGATTTGATCATTCTGTTAACCTTGTCATCAATCATTACATCTTTCACCAGGGTGTCTCCAGTGAGTCGTTCGTTGCAATGGACTCTTTCTCTCATTGTCAGCATGTCCTTGATCCCTCACTTCAGTTTTGGGGGGTTGCTGAAGTCAGTTGGTGTATTCTAAGTTGAGAGGCATGGACTCAAATGTCACACTGTTGATCACTTCTTCTGAAATTACAAAGCACAGTTACTGGTTGTTAGACTTGTTCCAGAATCCTTCCTGGAATCGAGCTGCTGCTATCTGTAAATTAAAGCTTAATTATTTTTGTTAGTGAAAACAACATGTGATTTCAATCATCTGCTCATCTGTCCCATTGTACTTCTCGCTGTTACCTGTAGAAAGGTCATGTGGGCTGAGTGGTGTCCTTTCTGCCTTCATTAACAGCAGGACTTTAATCCATATATTCTTATTTGTTTTTCATAAATTTGACTTTTCATCATTATTTGCAACTTTTTGCATTTTTCTTACAATAAATTTCAATGTACTCTTATAATTAGTCAATTCAACTCAGTTATCTCTTTGTCTTGAGTTCCACTATCAACCCACTATTTATTAGGCATCTTGGACAATACTCAACCCACTTTGACAAAAGTTACAAGACAATATTTCATGCTTTTGACAAAGATCAGCTCCATCACGATATGCTGAAAAGAAAGGCAGATGTGTTATGCTGCAAAGAAAGTCAGATATGTTATGCGCTGCGCAAATGTGGCACGGTTTTTTCTCTTTTTATTTTTCTCTTTTCATTCTTTGTTTTTTCATATTGTTACTTCAGTTCCTACCAGGAAATTTAACCAAATCCATCCATGGTCATTATTTTACTGGGCAGAATTTGCCCTGTGGGCCCACATGTTAAATTTTAAATACAGCTGTATTGGCAAAATAATTGATTTGCCTTAGTGTTTCTTCAGACACAATCTCTCACTCATTCACACTCAGTGTCTCTCACACACACACACTGGCCAGCATACACTCTTGCAGGTTGTGCTCTAAATGTGGCATCCTATAATTTTAGCCATAAGGTCTGATCAGGTCAACACAGCTATGTCAAACACTATTGAGAAGTGTCAATGATCACAAGGTTTAGTTTAACACCATTGTTATAATCCTTTTTTTTTTTCTTTTTACAAAATCTAATAGACTAAGTATTTTAGAATAATAAGCCTGCCAATTGTAATTTTTCAAATACATTTTGTCATTTGTTTTTCTGATTTTTCCTATTCTTTTTTTGTTTTTTCTCATGAGCTGCTTTATGAATTAAATTGGAGATCTCTGCATAATCTTGGATCCATGGCCAACAACATTTCCATCTCATTATCCCAGTTTTGACAGCATTTTTTGCGATTTCATAAGCTTGTACTTTTGGAGTAATTTTTTCTCCAATCTATATCTCTAAAAACTTAGCAAAACAAAATGGAGTGACCAGTATCATTGTTTTGCAAACAATAATAATAATTCTTTGACATTTTGCGTCTATCTTTTTCTTTGCTACAGAATAATTTTTCATGCTTTTAGCCCTATAATTGTTTAATGTAATAGCCCTCACTATACCAAATCCAGCCTCAGTTTGAACTATTTGGTGAGTTGAGCACCCACTTCTCTCTTTCAGTGTATTCTCTTTCTTTTTTATATGGCTGGACTTGAACCTACTGGAAAAGCAAAGAGGGTTAGTTTAGCAGAGAATATAAAGAATTGCTTATGAGACCAGTGAATAATCAGAATGAATAAAGTTAATATAATAACTAAATTTGAAGCAGTCTCTAGAGGGATCATCGGAGTTGCCACACCTGTGTTGCCCATAAGGGAAGGGTTTCGGTCAGTTCTTCTGTTTTTAGATTATCAGTCTGTCAAAGCTTCTTGGCTGTCGCTCTGCATGTGTCGTCAGCCTAGCTGTCACTCAAGGCTTGGTGTAAACAGGAATATAGGCTCTGTTGTTTCTCTGCCCCTTCTCAGTTTGGGCTTTGATAGATTTTGCCACAGCTTTGCATCTCAGGATTTTCCTCTTGTCCTCAGGAAAAAGTCTGCAGTGAAATAGTGAAAGTTTCACCTTTTCCAGCATTAAATCAGTCTTTCTCCATGCCAGTTTTCCAGAGAGTGGTCATCTTCAGAAGGGGAGCTGAACGCCCCTCACCCACTCTTCTTCTTCTCTCTGCAGTCGTCTTTGACCTTTCACCTCTTCCATTCGACACTGAAGCCATCTGAAACTTGAACACTCAGAGAGCTGCATAGATCAAATTAGTCTTTATAAATATTTGTTCCTGAGCTATTAGCTCTTTATCTAAATTCCACTTTTAACCATATTTTTCCTAGTTCTTTTATACTATATAATAATCACTGGTTGACAACAGCAGTTCTCCCATTCTGTTTTTAGTAAAGCAAGTTCTTCGTTGCAGGAAAAAGCAAGCTATTACTTCATTGCAATTTTAGCAATAATCTAACTTTTGATTTTCTGAGTATAATACAATTAAATAATTTTCCCTATCATAAAATCAGCCTTCAATCGTTCTTCTGTATTTGCATGCTGTGCTCAAAATAATCTAACATGGTGAATACATTTTTCCTCACCCATTCCCAACAATTCCCATTTACTACAATTCTAAGATTGCTGTAAATTATTTATGACTGTTGAAACTTGGTCACCCAATCTTGTTCACTTTTAGCACACTGCACAAGTTATTTTTTCCTTAGCACAAACTTAATTATCTACAATGGAATCATTTTTCTCTCACTTTGTCTTCAGGGATAATGAGATACAAATTTTAGACGTCTTCAGATATAAGATAGAATATATTAAGCACGTGCATTTTTATTTATTTATCCATTAATATATATCAGTCCATTTATTAATATATATTTTATACTTTAACTTATTTATACTACAATAATCTGCAAGACTAATATCTTGAAACAATTGTTTTCTTTTACTATTTCCTTTACTTTTAATACTCATTTATACATTACTTGTCTCTCAAGCACATTCACACATTCCTTGTCACCTATTTTTAACCACAGTCACAGTCAAGCAGACACACAGGACAGGATCCTACATACAAATACACAGAGCTAAATTCTACTCACAGTGTTTCTCACTGTTTTTACAAACAATACTTCACTGAATAACTTTAAACTATCACAGACCTCTGCGATTCACTTCCTCCGACACAACAGAGTCATATACTACATAGCTTTTCCGTACAGTCCCTTGTTAACCTATAACAAGGCGGTAACCAAAAGCTAAACTTATCTGTGCAATATTCGCCATCCTTCCAGGCCCTCTTGGCGAAATCCACATAAAACGTACCCAGTCCCTTGTTAACCTATAACAAGGCGGTAACAATAAACCAAACTTAATCTGTGCACATGCAATTAACTTATTATCCTCAAGGCCCTCTTAATAAGTAACACAAAGTTCTGGTAACCTTTACCAGTATACTTAATGATACCCAATACCATTAAAATCTACAATAAGTTGGTAACCTTTACCAGTATACTTAATGATACCCAATACCATTAAAATCTACAATAAGTTGGTAACCTTTACCAGTATACTTAATGATACCCAATACCATTAAAATCTACAATAAGTTGGTAACCTTTACCAATAAACTCAAACTCTTGCTAATCATCCATCCAGGCCCTCTTGATTTAGCAAACACAGATTCTTACATACGTACGACAAAACCTTTAGCGGCACATCAGCAGTACCAATATTCATACAATCTACATCAGATTATATAAATACTGGCAAACACTAATGGGAGCTCCACCGCGCTTTAACACATTACTTGACATCATCAACAACAATAGACACTTATTTCTAGAATCAAAGATCCTCTTTTCAATTTTTTAGTTCTTTAAACTTGGAGAAGCATTTTTAAAGGGTCTTACCACTCTGGCTCACTGGTGACAACACATACTTTTTCAAAAGCAAAAATTGCTCACCTCAAAGTACAGTGGCCACTGTTGTCTGTGTCGGTCACCAGTGTTGCCTTTCGTGGTTCCTTCAGCTTCAACCCAAGTCCTGCCGGGGTCGCCAAATGTTGTGGTTTTCAATCTTTCTGAAAAATAACTTCGCAGAGATCTTTGATGCCAGAAATAATTAGACTTTATTTTCGAACGCCGTCCCGTTCCATAGAACGGCGCTCTAACGCTCTCTGGCCCTCTGGCCTTCCAGTGCGCTCCCGAGTATCTTTTGGTTCAGAGTTATATACATAAATCTTCTTCCAAAGAAGGTAACACACCCTATAGATAGTTTTGGGTAAAGGTCTTTTACCATGTGACTTCTCAGAATAGAATTTTCTGCAGCAAACAACATTCCATTCAAGGTCTTTCACATACACAGAGGAAATCCAAAGTCACAGACAGAAGAAATAATTGTGTCCAAATATATAGCAAAATTACTTGTTTTCTAAATAATAAAATCTTCTACATTATCACACAGATCAAAACAAAAACAGACATTCCAACACGGAACGCACTTTCAAAATAAAATAACTGGCTGTAGAAGTGCTTTTCAGAGAAACGAGTATGTGACCTCCTAAATATCTGCAAAAACATTATGGTATTTTTATGCTTTAGTAGAGTGAAAAAGTTACATACAGCACCTTTAAAGTAAAAGTTACCAGATTTAAATCTACTCTTATAAGTACATGTACTTTGCTACTACCCACCTCTGATTAGGAATGATGGCGCAGTTTTCTAATAGGCTACTTGAATTAGGCTTGGCCTTGAGGGTATTAAGCCAATAGCCTTGTGGGTAGCATTCCGGATCGCCTGTGGCACGGCTGTGATGTACCAGAGCCGTGCCACAGGCGATCCGGAGTTCGTGTCCTAGCACGAGGATCAGGCTTTTCAAACCAACATCATAATTTTGTCTCCAGTTTAAAATTTGTCACAAACAAACTAAATTATTTTACCTTTTTTCCTTAAAAGGAACTGAATGCACCTTACAATAAAAATAACAATAAAATAATAAAATAAAAATCAAATAAAAGAGCTCTTTCTCCACTCGCATTCGTTTCAGGTATGCGTTCCTAAACAATTCATAATTAGATAATCATAACACCCTGCTCAAACATTCTATACCCTACAAAACCAATTGAAACGAAACGCTTGGATTGACCAATGGATTACTTTTTTTTTTATGTAAAACCTTTAAATCCATTAGAATATTTGTAACGTAATATACATTTGGTGATAACATCGAGACATTTTGCCTGAAACGAACTTTTCAGGCGAAACTGCCTACTCTGTAAGTTGAAAGTGAAAGTGACACGTGATGGCCAGGTATGGTAACCCATACTTGGAATTTGACCTCTGCATTTAACCCATCCAAGTAAGTGCACACACATTAGGAGCAGAGTAGTGAGTAGTGAACACACACGCAAACGTGGATACACACACCCGGAGCAGCGGGCAGCCTTGAGTGGCGCCCGGGGAGCGATTGGGGGTTAGGTCAAGGCCACCTCAGTCATATTCCTGCCGGTACTGGAATCGAACCAGCAACCTTTGGGTCACCAGTCCAACTCTGTTACCATTACTGACTGCCCCAGTCATGGCCTAAGTTTAAACTGATCGTCAGGCATTTACAGGATTTACAAATTTATATTGTCATGCACCCCCTCTGTGAAGCTACTGAACTGTCCCTCCCAACCCCCATATCTGTGATCAAGCGTCTGAGGCGGACTACTAAAAAACAAAGACAAGTCGCACCAGAACAATTCAGACTTAAATCGCTATTCTAAACATTAGGCTAACATTATTAAAGCAATGAAGTCATTCAAAGAATAAAATATTTAACAATTATTAAACATTATGACAAAAATACTACGACATGTAAATGATTTAATTCCTTCATTGATTGAAGAATTAAAACAGAATCAGATGCTTTTGCTTGATGATTTAGCTGCTTCGTTTTACTATGCCAGCTTTTTCCAAGCAAAACGAAGTGGAACTTCATACTTATGTTCCTTGTTCACTTGATAATTCAGTTCCAGAGTCAGGGATCCTAGGATCCTTACAACCATGTTTCTACAAACACTTTCTGGATAACGAACCTCATGATTTTTTTCTTTTCAGAACTGATGTTTGTTGATATTCTGATTGGAATTCTACAATGTAAATTCATTCGTACCGTGGGATTATATTTGTTGCTTAGTGTAAAATGGAAATGCATGGTAATTGTATAGCCTATACATGTAAGCACAAAACATTTTGGTGTATAATTAATCAATGCGTTTTAGAACTGCAGGAGACACAATCTCACTGCATTAATCAAAAAACAAAAAAACAAATGAACAGTAGCCTGTGATTGTTCCGGATTTGAACCCGTGTCATTGACATTGTTGGCCAATGCTCTACCACTCGACTACAAATTAACTTTCTGCGAAATGCCCTGAAGTTGCCTTTTCCAGCAGTAACCAGCATGTCCGAGCATGCGAGAGAGAAGCGCTCTTCATTCGTCTCATTCAGCAATAGTAAAAATATCACTGTTCCACCTAAAAATCCACCGTTTCTGTCGTTTTATTTATTTTATGGAATGATTGTACAGTATGTTGGGACGGAGGCGCCAGAACTGCAACTGATAACACAGTTAATGCTGCACAACAGCACGATATTACTATATATCTTCAAAAGCAGATTGTGAAGACGTTTTAATTGTTCATAATCAAAAATCGTCATATCGCACACCCCTACACTAGATATATTGATTATATATTATTTGTCCGTAAATTGCATAGCTTATATCTTTATGACATATAATGATATATATCTTATAGTCTATATCTATTATATCTAACCCATATCTATTATATCCCACAGCCAAACTTCAATCCACATGTTCATGACTGTTACGTGTTTAAAAGATGTTAGCGGGATGATTGCGTAACATTTAAGTGAGGTACTGCTTCTAGGTGGGCAGGTGGCAAAAACAATCATGGAAACCAGTCTTAACATTGAAAACGTTTATTCAGTCACCAAAGTGTAAGGATGTTAAAAAGTATATGATAAAGTTTATTCAGTCACCGAGGTGTAAGGATGTTAAAAAGTATATGATAAATGTAAAGGAAAAGGAAACATGAATAATCAGAAAAACAAAAGGGTCGCCAAATTAACGAAATAATCAAAACATAACCCCCATATCTATTTAACCCAAAACCTCTAGAACTAACTACCAAAAAGAAAATGTAGAAAACGACCCGCAATCTTCAGCGTATTTGACGCCTTACATAAACTATGCTAACTAACTAAACAAACAAAACAACAATGGGTGACGACCACCACTCTCCAACTAAGTAACAGAGAAGAATACTACCTACCGTGGTTATTACAGATGGGATCTTAATTGTAGAGACAGAACGATCAGTAGACAACAAACTCACAATGCAAACAAGCTTCACTCTAAATGATCTACGGTTGGGCTACTGCGCACAACGCCGTGTTCGAATAAGTTTAACTGCGCTTAATCCAATCATCAATCATACGCACACAATGCATTTAATCAAGTTTAGAAATCTAGTTCTGAAACCACACATTCCATCAATAGCAATAACGTCAACCCGAAAGATTAATAATCTCTGAACCAGCGAGTAAGTATAAACATAATCATAATCACAAACATAGACATACACGTGAACTTGATTCCAACAAACAATCAAAGCATGGGTGTTAGCTGAGATCTGGTGCTGATCTGCCACGCTTCTCTTCGATGGGCCTTTTAACCCGGTGGAAACCTCCAGGGATTGGTGAACGTCACTTCAAATACATAACGTGATGACGTCACATATGATGAGCAGCAAATGATTCACGACCTAGGAGCATGAATAGAAACGAGCACAAAAGAAAAAAGAGAGCAAAACACACAAACATATGTGGAACGTAACAATGACTTCATCTTCTTTTTTGAACAGGTGGTGAAGCGAGCTGTGGCTAGCCAGAAAGACCAACCAGAGGCTGTGGAGAGGGCAGAAAAGTTTCGGCAGAAATACCGTCACAAACTCCAGACTCTTCGGCACCAGCCTTTGTAAGAGCATCATGAACCTAAAGGCTCTGCTTTGGCTTATCACGGGTTCATTTTTCAGCTTGACTGTATTTGTGGCTTAATATTCAACAAGATCTTAGTAGTAATTAGGATGTTTTATGAGTTACAGTCCTGTATTGTGTGTGTGTGCTTGAGTGTTGCTGGATGATTGTTTCCCTCTTCTAATGTAGCTTGCCTCTCCTCTCATCTCTAGTGCTTATGGATCCCTCACCGTCAGAAGTCTTTTAGACACAAGAGAACACTGTTTAAACGAGTTCAACTTTCCTGACCCCTACTCTAAGGTTTACATTGAATCATCCTTCACCTTGCCTGTTGTTCTTCAAATCACATCAGTTCCCCACAATCTGTTATTTAAAATCTTGTAAACATATTTTTCTGTCATGAGATTGTTTCAATCTCTATCTTTGTGCATCTGTTTGTCTATTTTCCAGTGTTTAAACCATTATTTGCTATGGAGAATTATCTGATTCAGTCTGAATCTCTTATTTTCCTGTAGATCAAGCAGAAAGAGAATGACATGGCCCTGAAATACTATCTGAAGGTGGTGAAGTCAGTAAAGGAGCTGAGCTGGGAGCAAAGACAGTTCACTTTGGTCAAAGGCCTCCTGGCCGGCAACGTTTTCGACTGGGGAGCCAAAGCTGTGACAGAGTGAGTGTACTAACAAATATGGCAGGGTTATTTATTTATTTATTTATTTATTTTATTGGGGGTATATTCTTACTTTTATTTGTTTTTCAGCATGCTTGAATCAGATCCAGACTTTGGGTTTGAACAAGCAAAACAACAATTACAAGGTAAGAAAACTTTTAAACTGTTACATAATAATGATAAAATATTGTATCACAAATTATTTTTGGTCTGATAAATGCTAAACATGTATACGTTTGTACTCTACCGGTCAATTGTTTGTAATAATTGGAATTTATTTTGATCAAAAATACACTCATAAACAACAAAACTATTATTAAATATTATTACATTCAAAAGAACAGTTGTCTATTTTAATCCATTAAAATGTAATTTATTGCTGTGATGGCAAAGGTGAATTTTCAAGGTTTTTCCTGGATCAAAAATGGTTTTCGTGGTAGTGGATGAACACCGTCATCCACACACACAGTACAAAGTAAATCCACAATAAATGCAAAGAAACAGTTTGTAATATTAACTTATCCTAATTTTTCATGAGATAAAAAATAATCAGGGTTGGGACAGATCATAAAATAAAGTGCTTAGAACTATCTGTAAATGTACAGGTCCTTCTCAAAAAATTAGCATATTGTGATAAAGTTCATTATTTTCCACAATGTAATGATAAAAATTAAACTTTCATATATTTTAGATTCATTGCACACCAACTGAAATATTTCAGGTCTTTTATTGTTTTAATACTGATGATTTTGGCATACAGCTCATGAAAACCCAAAATTCCTGTCTCAAAAAATTAGCATATTCCATCCGACCAATAAAATAAGTGTTTTTAATACAAAAAAAAAAGTCAACCTTCAAATAATTAAGTTCAGTTATGCACTCAATAGTCAATACTTGGTCGGGAATCCTTTTGCAGAAATGACTGCTTCAATGCGGCGTGGCATGGAGGCAATCAGCCTGTGGCACTGCTGAGGTGTTATGGAGGCCCAGGATGCTTCGATAGCAGCCTTAAGCTCATCCAGAGTGTTGGGTCTTGCGTCTCTCAACTTTCTCTTCACAATATCCCACAGATTCTCTATGGGGTTCAGGTCAGGAGAGTTGGCAGGCCAATTGAGCACAGTAATACCATGGTCAGTAAACCATTTACCAGTGGTTTTGGCACTGTGAGCAGGTGCCAGGTTGTGCTGAAAAATGAAATCTTCATCTCCATAAAGCTTTTCAGCAGATGGAAGCATGAAGTGCTCCAAAATCTCCTGATAGCTAGCTGCATTGACCCTGACCTAGATAAAACACAGTGGACCAACACAAGCAGCTGACATGGCACCCCAGACCATCACTGACTGTGGGTACTTGACACTGGACTTCAGGCA
The DNA here is from genome assembly GCF_051911475.1 of Siphateles boraxobius. Classification (NCBI taxonomy): domain Eukaryota; kingdom Metazoa; phylum Chordata; class Actinopteri; order Cypriniformes; family Leuciscidae; genus Siphateles; species Siphateles boraxobius. Next base: position 11,949,459 of record NW_027509141.1, on the reverse strand, counting down.
TTTTGGCATTTCCTTCTCCCCAGTCTTCCTCCAGACTCTGGCACCTTGATTTCTGAATGACATGCAAAACTGAGCAACAGTCCAGTGCTGCTTCTCTGTAGCCTAGGTCAGGCGCTTCTGCCGCTGTTTCTGGTTCAAAAGTGGCTTGACCTGGGAAATGCGGCACCTGTAGCCCATTTCCTACACACACCTGTGCACGGTGGCTCTGGATGTTTCTACTCCAGACTCAGTCCACTGCTTCCGCAGGTCCCCCAAGGTCTGGAATCGGTCCTTCTCCATAATCTTCCTCAGGGTCCGGTCATCTGTTCTCGTTGTGCAGCGTTTTTTGCCACACTTTTTACTTCCCACAGACTTCCCACTGAGGTGCCTTGATACAGCACTCTGGGAACAGCCTATTTGTTCAGAAATTTATTTCTGTGTCTTACCCTCTTGCTTGACGGTGTTAATGATGGCCTTCTGGACAGCAGTCAGGTCGGCAGTCTTACCCATGATTGCGGTTTTGAGTAAGGAAACAGCTGGGAGTTTTTAAAAGCCTCAGGAATCTTTTGCAGGTGTTTAGAGTTAATTAGTTGATTCAGATGATTAGGTTAATAGCTCGTTTAGAGACCCTTTTCATGATATGCTAATTTTTTGAGACAGGAATTTTGGGTTTTCATGAGCTGTATGCCAAAATCATCAGTATTAAAACAATAAAAGACCTGAAATATTTCAGTTGGTGTGCAATGAATCTAAAATATATGAAAGTTTAATGTTTATCATTACATTATGGAAAATAATGAACTTTATCACAATATGCTAATTTTTTTAGAAGGACCCGTATATGTTAAAAGTCACTGAGTGACTGATTTGAAGGTTAGTAATAAAATGAACAACAAAGTAACACATTAGATAGAAAAAGTGGCAGGTCTAATATTTTGCATTCACAGTCCAAGACTTAATGCACAGATCATTTGACATACAGTATCAGATTGGTGTATTTCGTCCATTGCTAAATTTATCACTGTCAATCGAGTCAATCGTACATTTAAATACAGTTGTCAATCCAGAAACTTTGCAATGTGTATTTACAGTAGCAGCATGAATATACAGTGCTTAACAAATTTATTAGACCACCATCCAATGTAAGGTTTGTGCCACAGCTGCCCTAAACTAATAGTATTGGTGATTACCAAAATATTTTTTATGTTTCTTTAATGGTAAATCCACCAGTATGTTTAAGCTCTTTAATCACAGTTGGCCAAGTCAAAGTCCAGCCTTGAATCCTATTGAACAGGTTGGGTCTTGTCTGTTACATGTGTTGAAAGTGTGGTGAGTACGTTGTACGCTGTGCTCGCCTCGCTGCCGCTTTTTTGTTTTGTTTGTCTGATTGTTTAGCGTCTACCGTGCCTCTCTTTTACGTTGGCTTGGACATTATTATTTTCATTTTCCTGTGGATTTTTAATTTGGATATAACACGGACATTGACATCTTTCCAACTCATCGCTGGCACTCAACTAACTCGCACAACTCATACTACTCTGCTGCTATCTGTTGATCTTCGCGCTACTCCTGCACCTGTAATAACAACAACAACAATGCTGTTGTCCCGGGTACATTACCCCCGATGCGGAGATATGCCAAGGAAACCCAATAGCGCAATAATGGAGGAGGAATTAAAAAAACATAAAAATATCTCTGAACACCTTGACAGCTGAGATGCAGAAAATCTCGACGCAACAAACGACCATAATGGAGTTGATGCTTGAAGTGAAACGATTAAAAAAGCAAAACGAGGAAAAAACCAAAAAAGAATTACCCTGGAAAACCGATTGGCGGATTTGGAGCAATACACCCCAATCAATTTCGCAAAGAAAACAAAATCCAGGCAACATGGACATCCAATTGCAGGGTGTTCAACAAATTAAATGGATCACCTGAACAAGCTAAAGTTCTGCTGATTAAGGAATGCTGTGAATTGGATCAGTCCAGATAAGGTAACAAATAACCTAACTTTCATTCACCATGATGACAGACATTCTAACTAACGACTCGTCCTCATCGGACAATGAGGATACAGCTGATATTCAGAGTCAGAGTTAGAAATATTTTCAAATGTTGAGCACAAACCAATGAATATGCTAAATAACGTGGATCCTGATATACATTTTTATATCTCTCATAACTGTAAATATTATCGCTATGAACAAAGACTTTAAATAAGGCAGATTGTATGTCAATAATGCACTTAAACTGCAGCAGTTTATACACAAACTTTGAGTATGTTAAAGAATATTTGAACAAGCTAGATGTCAAATTCAATGTAGTTGCACTATCAGAGACATGGATAAATGAAAACAAATATGGGAATTTTAAACTTGATGACTATCAAATGTACAACCAAAACAGACACCATAAATCTGGTGGGGGGGTTGCAATTTATGTGCAAAAAGAATTGAAAGCTCAGAAGGTTGATTGTATGACTATGGAAATAGATCATGTGTTTGAATGTGTCATGTTTGAGATATTTACTGATAAAATGAAAAAAATGCTTATATCTTGTATTTACAAAGCTCCGGGTGCAGACATGGAAGTGTTTATTGATCACATGGAAAGGTTGTTTACAAATAAGAATCAAAAATTACAGCATAGATTTATTAAAAGCAAAATTACATAGACCCACTGGAAAATTCATAGACACTATGTACAGTCTTTCTTTATATCCAACAATTACGTGTCCCACAAAGATTACTGCACACTGCGCTACTTGAATCGATAATATATTTACAAATATTCAGAACTCTAATATATCAAGTGGATTGCTGGTTAGTGATATCAGCGATCACTTACCAATTTTTATATCCTATGAAAAAATAATAAATACGAAAAAGATAAGAAAAACAATAACAAAGAAAATCAGACTAGGATCTGAACAGTCAATAAATATTCTTAACCAAAGCCTGTCCAAACAAAATTGGGATGATGTTCTTGGAAAAAATGATGTAAACAAAGCATATTCCAGTTTTGTTAATACATTTAATACCTTATATGATCAACACTGCCCTGTAAAAACATATACATATACACAGATGAATAAAACTAGTCCATGGATGACAAAGGGATTGTTGAATGCGTGCAAAAAAAAAACTTTATATAAAACTTTTATACGGACAAGGACGAAAGAATCGGAAGTAAAATATAAAAAGTATAAAAATAAATTAATAAGTATTATAAAACCTGTAAGAAACTATACTAAAGAAATTTGATTGAGAGAAATAAAAATAATATGAAAGGTCTCTGGGGAGTATTGAATAATGTAATTAATAAGGATTATAAATATGCTACGTTTCCTGATTACATGATTAAAGACGACCAAAAAGTAACAAATATGGATAAACTTGTTAACGCATTCAATGACTTTTTGTTAACATCGGCCCACAATTGGCATCAAAGATTGCCACCACAGATCATAATTACGCTGGCTACACAAATAAAATTGTACACTCACTGTTTCTGACTGCAACAAATGAGAATGAAATCATTAAAATAGTCAATGATTGTAAAAATAAAAAGTCCACAGATTGGAACGACCTCGATATGGCCATAATTAAGAAAGTAATATGTAATATAGCAACACCTCTAACCTATATCTGCAACACATCTTTTTTAAATGGAGAAGTCCCTCAGCTCATGAAAATCGCGAAGGTCACTCCAATTTATAAAAACGGGGATAGTCATCAATTCACTAACTACCGACCTATTTCTATACTTTCTCAAGTATCAAAAATATTGGAACATTTTTTTGTTGTTCCAAATAGCATATCATGAAAAGGGTCTCTAAACGAGCTATTAACCTAATCATCTGAATCAACTAATTAACTCTAAACACCTGCAAAAGATTCCTGAGGCTTTTAAAAACTCCCAGCCTGTTTCATTACTCAAAACCGCAATCATGGGTAAGACTGCTGACCTGACTGCTGTCCAGAAGGCCATCATTGACACCCTCAAGCAAGAGGGTAAGACACAGAAAGAAATGTCTGAACAAATAGGCTGTTCCCAGATTGCTGTATCAAGGCACCTCAGTGGGAAGTCTGTGGGAAGGAAAAAGTGTGGCAAAAATGCTGCACAACGAGAAGAGGTGACCCGACCCTGAGGAAGATTGTGGAGAAGGACCGATTCCAGACCTTGGGGGACCTGCGGAAGCAGTGGACTGAGTCTGGAGTAGAAACATCCAGAGCCACCGTGCACAGGCGTGTGCAGGAAATGGGCTACAGGTGCCGTATTCCCCAGGTCAAGCCACTTTTGAACCAGAAACAGCGGCAGAAGCGCCTGACCTGGACTGTTGCTCAGTGGTCCAAAGTACTTTTTTCGGATGAAAGTAAATTTTGCATGTCATTCGGAAATCAAGGTGCCAGAGTCTGGAGGAAGACTGGGGAGAAGGAAATGCCAAAATGCCTGAAGTCCAGTGTCAAGTACCCACAGTCATTGATGGTCTGGGGTGCCATGTCAGCTGCTGGTGTCTGTCCACTGTGTTTTATCAAGGGCAGGGTCAATGCAGCTAGCTATCAGGAGATTTTGGAGCACTTCATGCTTCCATCTGCTGAAAAGCTTTATGGAGATGAAGATTTCATTTTTCAGCACGACCTGGCACCTGCTCAGAGTGCCAAAACCACTGGTAAATGGTTTACAGACCATGGTATTACTGTGCTCAATTGGCCTGCCAACTCTCCTGACCTGAACCCCATAGAGAATATGTGGGATATTGTGAAGAGAAAGTTGAGAGACGCAATACCCAACACTCTGGATGAGCTTAAGGCCGCTATCGAATCATCCTGGGCCTCCATAACACCTCAGCAGTGCCACAGGCTGATTGCCTCCATGCCACGCCGCATTGAAGCAGTCATTTCTGCAAAACGATTCCCGACCAAGTATTGAGTGCATAACTGAACATAATTATTTGAAGGTTGACTTTTTTTCTATTAAAAACACTTATTTTATTGGTCGGATGAAATATGCTAATTTTTTTAGATAGGAATTTTGGGTTTTCATGAGCTGTATGCCAAAATCATCAGTATTAAAACAATAAAAGACCTGAAATATTGGTGTGCAATGAATCTATCAATATGAATCACAATATGCTAATTTTTTGAGAAGGACCTGTGTGTGTGTATATATATATATATATATATATATATATATATATATATATATATATATATTATACAATGCGAGGTATACAAAGCTGCACTCTTGCGAATACTCCAATTATAATCAATGAAGCTGTACAATGAATCTTATTGACATTGTGTTTAAATTTGGTTTTAATGGAAGGAATCGAGAGAGTGCAGAACTCCTGCTGAACAAAATCTCTTCCGCCTGGAGCGTAGTTGAGCGGATTAAACAACTGATTGACCATTATGTTCACATGCTCCAAAAGAACACTCACTGGAGCGTTTTAAAGCAGCCAGCTATCAGCGGGTAAAGGTACAGGAGAGTGGCAGGTATCGCCACATTAAATGATTAAATAAATCTTTGGTTTGACAAAGGTTCATTTTAGCGGCCGCCAAAATATTTTCAATGCAGGAAACACCCTGATCATTACTCCAGTCTTCAGTATCACATGATCTTTCAGAAATCATTCTAAAATACTGATTATGATAAACCTTTCTCTTTCAAATAAATGCTGTCCTATTAAATTCTATTCATTAAAGAATCCTGAGAAAAATGTATCACGGTTTTCAACATTGATAATAATAAGACCCATTATTAATAATTGAGCACTAATAATAGTTGCTAACAATTGAGCACTAAATCAGCATATTAGAATGATTTCTGAAGGATCATGTGACACTGAAGACTGGAGTAATGACTGATGAAAATTCATCTTTGCCATCACAGGAATAATTATATTAAAATATATTAAATAGAATAGAATTGAAAATATATATTAAAGTAGAAAACGGATATTTTAAATTGTAAATAATTTCACAATATTACTGTTTCTACTGTTTTTGATAAAATAAATAAAGATAAAAAACTTTACAAAAATTACAAACTTTTCACTAGTATGTACATATTTTGATACCTTTAAGTTTTCTATGTACTGAACATTTTATATTCCCAGAGAGGCCATGGCTTGTGGATGCCTACAATCAATGGATTGAGAGAATGAAGGTCAGATCTTAAATCGACAATGACTTTAAGTCATTGAACTTTAAACTTTATAGTTAGCTGCACTCATACACTGTTCAAACAAGGTGTGATATGATAGTATCTCTTCTATTTTTATAAGCACTTATCCGTGTAAAAAAAAAAAAAAAAAAACACAACAGGACATTGGGTCTCATTTACACACATAGTTGAATGTACTGTAAAATCTGATCTAAAATCTAAAATCAAGCTAAAATGTATTCTAAATGTAAACATGCTCCCTGGGGCATCATAAATAAATGTAAAGTATTTAAAAGAAAGAAAGTTTAATGATGTGTATTATTTCAAATCAAATATGTAGTATGTTAAGTTGTTGTACACAGGGTTTTTTTAGACAATAAATTAATTTTATTTTAACAATAAATTTAAAAAAAGCATGTAAATAACTGTCTGCGGGCACGCACCCCCTCATTTAGAATAATCTGTTTTAAATGTTGACTTATAATGGATCTTGTCGATACCAGCTAAAGTGAGATAACAGGTCAGAAACCAGTTTATTGACTTAATAGTTTTTTTTGTATTATTACTTATATGAATTAAAACTTTCCACACAAAATGCTTAAGATATTACAAAATGAATAATGACTTCACCTTGAAAATGTTTTTTAATTCTAATACAAAATAAATAAAAGAATAACTATGCTTCACTACTGACCATAGGCGTTGATCCCACGGAAATGGCCATGTGCCCACGGAAAAAACGAGATATTCTCCATTCATTCGGGAATGTGTGTTTTAGTTTAGTTGGTAATCATAGGCGGAGGGTGAACCAACACTCTTATTTGCATATTTTCTACACTTTGTAATAATGAGAGGATTTGCGAGCGTGCAGAACTCAGAATACACTCAATGCTGATTGGCCATTGAGTTGACCCCCCCCCCCCAAACCCCCACCTTCACCCCACGGGTTAAAGTTATGACATATTGCAGTTTTTAAATTTGGCTGAAATGCTTGTATTGAAATATTTTATAGTCTACCAATGATGAAACTGAGCTAGATCTAATTTTTTTGTGTGAAGGAGGAACACGGTAGTGAGCCTTTGATCTCTTTATGATCACTATGAAATAGGGGTTTTCAATTTGTCCAAATTTATTTCTATAGCACATTTAAAAGCAACAGAGTTGCACCAAAGTGCTGTACAATAAAACGTTTCAAGCATATCAAAAGAAAGCACTGAAAAAACCTTGCAGCATACAAAATATAAACACTTTAAACAGAATACAATCAGAAAACTTCAACATAAAACCCTTAAACTAATCTTAATCAAAAGAATTTGCATAACAGTGACTGAAAAATATGTATTTTAGATATGGGAATGGCATATTTTGAGTTTTGATATTTGGGATATGGTCATTTGGCTACTTTTAGGCTATTTTTGATTGGGCCATCGTGGTTAGTTTTATTACGCAGACCTGGCAACCCTGTTCATTGTCGAAAACAGAAATAAAATAATGTCATGTCTTTTTAAATGTATATTTGAAAATGTAATATTTAAACAATCTATGAAGTTTTCCTGGTCTTGATTGAACACGGTGCCTGCTGGCTTTCTTTTACAGGGTCCTCCTCATAAATGTGCATTATTTTTCGTAGATAATAGTGGAATAGACATTATTCTTGGGGTTTTCCCTTTCATTAGAGAACTCCTCATCAGAGGCACAGAGGTAAGTTAACAACAATATGTCTGTTTTAACAATATGAAAATTTTAATTGTTGGACACAATTCACAGTGTGTTGTTTGTTTCAGTTGCACATCTGTGTATGTTGGCTTTTAGGTTGTGGTTGCCAGTAACTCAAGCCCTGCCCTAAATGATGTCACTAACAGTGAGCTGCAGATCCTGACTGAGAGAATAGCAGCCATGGACCCTGTCATTCAGTGAGTTATCACCCTTATTACCGGCGGTGAAAAGGTTTGCAAAATTTTTTTTAATCATTTGAGTCTAGATAATGTAACATGAGAATGGCAGTCAGTTCCTGTGCACATCAATAGAACAAGTTTGTGTATGTTTGTGCACTCTCTCAAGTCACTCCTCATAGAGCTTATTTGTGACAAACCAGTTTATAAGCACTAAAGATGCCCATTGTTTGTTTTATTTTTTAATATATAAACGATTTTACTATGAAATAGCTAGTTTAATAGGCTTTGTAAAAAGGCTTAACCATTTGAATTGTTCCTTGGATTATATTTTTACGATACATTTTTTCCCTACCAAATAGCACATTCAAACACTTTTTACAGAACTTTAAGCATACCTCATTTGTTTTTTCAATCTCCAAAAATGTATGTTTGCTGCAATATCATAGAAGACACTCTGTTCATCCCTGTTTTTATTACAGGCAAAAAAAAATTCCAATCAAATGTTAAATTATTAGTTTTAACTGGAAAAAAAAGAAAATCATATAAATGTACAGTTAAATCATTAATTTTACAGTGTGGTGCCTTTTGCTCCAGCATATGGTTTAACCCTGTAATCTAAACATAGAATTATCAGAAAATCTAATTTATTTAAATGCAACTGTTTAAGCTTTAGAAAAAAAAAGAAGGCACTTCTTTCAATTTTTTTTATGAAAAAATCATAACATCTATCTATGATTATATATATATATATATATATATATATATATATATATATATAAATATTTGATACATCATACTTGTATGGCTCAAATAGTATGAGATTATAGTACGTGAGATTATAGTACGTGAATAGTACGTGAGATTATGGAGCTCATACAAATCATTGAGATTTTATAACAGTATAGCAGACTACTTGCATAAAATATAAGTTTACTTGCTAAAAATTAATACAATTGGTTTTTGCAGCAAAGTTTTGATCATGTTGATAATTTAGAGGCCTTAGAATTTTGTGAATCAAATATAATACAATAGGTTTTAAAAGGTTGAAGCTTATTATATTGTGATAGTATTTTTTTTTTAATATTGTGAACTGTTTCACCATTATTCTTTACACCATACTACTATAACATGGTGACAGCAGATTGACCATGTTTCCATTTTTCCTTTTTCAGGGCTGCACTCAAAGAGGACAGACTTGCTTTGGTGCAGAATGGTTCTAGTTCTCCTTGTTTAGACCTGAGGTATAATATGTTCCCTCCCATAGGCCTATTTGTTGGAAAGTATCAGACTTCCCTCTGCTTAAAACCATGTCATTTTCCCTTTATTTTTCATTCTTCAGTCGCCTGGACAAAGTCCTGGCCACAGTCGTCAGGGAGCGTGGCACGGATCTGGTGATCATTGAAGGTATGGGTCGGGCCATCCACACTAACTACTACGCCATGCTCAGCTGCGAGAGCCTTAAACTAGCCGTCATAAAGAACTCCTGGCTGGCCGAGCGTCTGGGAGGCAAGATCTTCAGTGTAGTCTTCAAGTACGAGGTCCCTCCAAAATCTTAAGGGTAACATTAGGGAAACTAAGAGGTATTTAGAGGTGAAATGGCTTGCTCCGGAAGGAAAGAGCACTACTTGGTCCTCTGTGCTTCTTCCTGAGATTGACGTAATGATTGTATTTCAGGGTTTTCTTTTGCTTCATTTAAAAAACAAAAATCAAAATCAATAATTACGGGGTGGTCGTGCGTGCCTGCTCTGAAATTGAATGTGCACGTCTGCTGTAACCTCCCTCATAACAATTAGATGACAGCTGTAGGGGCTTTTTCTTTTGATGAGATTGAATTTTATTGTTATCAGACCAGATTTCTGTTGCTGAATGATTCTCCATTGGATTTAGGATGGATTGCAATGACAAACATAACATTTTATGAAGTTTTGAATTAGCCCTGATCCTGCTGGCTTTAACAATGTATTTAAATGTATAAGCCTGGTAATTAAAAATGGGTTTTTCTTTTGAAACATCGATAAAATCACAAAGAATATTGGCTTTTTTATTTCATTGCAGACTTATTTAGATGACACATTTTGTGTATTTCCTATTTTTTGACAAGCAATCTGGTTTCAAATGTAACTGTATATTTCTAATTATTTCACCCACTGCTTTTGTTGCTGCCATACTAAATCATATCTCAACCAGCTGGCATTGTCTTTTAATGGCTTTCTCCTCTGTTCCCATGACAACATTTTGGAGTGACAATGATTTCTGTTATTTTAATACATTAATTGTGGCGACCCAACTAAAGTGAATAACAAAAGCTTCCTGCACGAAATAACATGCTTGGTTTTTGGCAAAACTGAGAAACTTTATGGATTCAAAATTTTTTCTTCCACTGTCTGATTGAGATAGATAAAATGGTGTAACTATTTTAACAAACTCATATATAAATAGACAAAAGACCTTTTCTGAGTTGTTCATCCATTAACGCTAGGTGTCAGTTTTCTATTATAATTAGTCCTATACAAATATCTTTCTTGATAAAGGCAAATACTCAACTGGTAGACTTTCAGGATTCTTTCTCCCTCTCTTTTTTTCTTTTGCTTTAATTTATCAGGCATAGGAAAAAATTACATGGAACAGAGCCTTCTTCAGATATTGCATCATTATAATGTACTGCATTTAGCCTCAAATCTGATGCAGCTCTCGCTTTCTACCATCTGTGGAAATCTTTGTAATATAAAATCCATTTCAGGGTTGTACAGCACAGCATTGCCTCACTATCACAGCACTTTCTGGATGGGAGAGAGACAGACCGAGTTTGTGTGTATGCGAAAGAGAAAAAGTAAATTTTAATCTATAACACAATCATTAGTTTGTGGGCACTAAATGTTAAAGCACAATATTTCGAGGATATGCTACAGAGTAAGAATCACATTGATTGTTTTTTTTTTATCATTCTGATTGATTGGTTGGTTTTCTCAATGTATCATTTATCTTATGTGTTTTTGCATTATTTACATGTGTGTGTGGCCCCCAAAAACCAAAATGTGTCAAATTGCATACAAATTGACAAGCTATAATGTATTTTAAGCACAGTGTTTACGCCATCATTCTGACTTAAGGTTTAGGACTGATGGTCTAGAATGTGATGTTCAGGAGTCGATCAGTCGGGCGGTAGCTTTCAAATATGCTCATCATGGACGTTGTGAAAACAAGGATCTCTCAGACTAAAGCTGTTTGTACAGTCCTCGTTTATCATCTGGCCAAAGGCTAAGTTACTTTAGTAATGCATACATTTTGTGAAATTTTGTAAAATCAAGTGTAAATATAACGTAAACTTGTACATCAAATGTACTGTTTATTTGCCTTTATCTTGATGCATTCTCAAGATTTCAGAAAATGAATACTCACTTGACAATCACATGTAATTCTATGTCAAATATATTTTACACTGTCTTCACTCAGCTTGGGTCTCTTTAATCTCTGTATTTGTATTTGCAAAAATAAAATGTTGGCCTCTTTAGTATTGACCTGTCACCAAGGACTTTACCAGTTTTGTAGATTAGATTAGATCGATAGATCTTTACAATCAACATGAAAGATTTGACTTCAATGTGATGTATTTCCAAATGAAACTGATATACTGTGAGAAAAAAAGCAGGATTATATCCATTGATATCTAAATGAGGTGATATCGTTGAGGTGATTGGAAGGAATAGTTGAAAATGAGTGATGTCAACTAAAAAGAAAAAGTTGTTTCAGAAGTAGAGCACTGGTGAAATATCCAAATAATGAAATATCTCATTGGAAGCCACAAATATGTTTGAATGTCTGCCAGTAGAAAAAAAATGCTTTTATGTATCAAAAAAGTGTAATAACAACATCTACCACCAGGGAGTTGCTGGACCAAGCTAATAGTCAAATCTCAACCTCTTGACCCGGGCTGCGTTTCCCAAAAGCGTACATGAGACCCCTGTATACACCCCTGTTAAAACAAACTGTTTTTTGTGTAGTAAAAAAATTAAAGATAAAACATATCAGAACTTTTGCAACTTGAATGTAAACATTACAATAATTGAAAACCAAAGTGATATTTCAGAGCAAAAAGAAAAAAAATAAACACTTAAATGAATAACTGCATAAATGTGCACCCCCTTTTACAGTTTGCATATGTTGTGTTCAAAATAAACTAATCAACATACACTTTTCTTCTCTTGAAGTTACTCTGATTAACTAAATAAATCTCAGCTGTTCTTTTCTGACATCTATTTTTGTTCATGCAAGAGCCATGGGCCATGAAGAGCTTACAAAGCGTTGACAGGATCTCACTGTTGAAAGTTATCGCTCAAGAGAGGGCTACAACAACAAAACAATTCCAAAACATTAGATATACCATGGAGCACAGTGAAGAAGGTCGTCAACAAGTGAAGAAAATATAACACAACACTGATATCCAGAACTTGGTATCCCTCCAAAATTGATGACACAGCTGGTCAGGGAGGCTGTAAAGAGGCCTATAGCAACATTAAAAGAGTTGCAGCTCTTTCTGGCAAGTACTGGTGGCTCCCTATATGTGACAAATATCTCCTGTATTCACTCTGTCTGGGACAGGTGTGTGGCAAGCCACATGCCTTTTCTGATGAAAAAATAAAATAAAATCCAAGCCCAGCTAAATGTTGCTAAACCATATATCCGGTCTCCCAAAACTGTGGAAATATATGGTATGGTCTGATGAAACTAAGATTGAACATGTTTAGGCCAGAAATATTAGCAAAAGAATGCAATACCTGTGTTGGGGAAGCTACTACTATTTATGATTTCAAAGAGTATTGTTTTATTACTCACAATACTCAACTATCTCAGACTGTTTGTCAAAGTGCAAAATTGCAACACATGCAACATTGCAAGAACAAAGTACATCCAACTTAAGCATACACAGAACATTTTTTCAAAAATACAGATTGAGAGATGGTTGCATTTTGGCAGGAAAATACTTTGAACTATGAACAACCGCTCACATGTGGCACTGGCAGGGAAAGCACTCTCTGGTGTACTGTAGTTGCAGTAGACTGAAACCTGTCTATTTCAAAATATTGACCTCCAAAGGGTCAAAATGTTATAATTTATTATGTTACAAAAGCCTAAAAACTGAAGAGTGAGGACGCTTGGAAAATGTTAAATATGTCAGTTGAACTGGCATAGTTAGAGTCAATGTTATATTCAGTTGGGCTTCACTCTCTTCACTCAGCCTACAGAAGACTATTTGTTTTTGTGAATTGAAAAAAAAAATACACTGTTGGATCAAATGGACAAACTAATGATATATGACCTACTTTAGAATAGTTATAGGCTATTCACTGTAGGTTTTTATATACAGGAGACTGATTGATATATGTTGTTGTGAATTTATATAAAGTTACATTTAGATATTAACCATATTTAGCCCATTAAACATACCGTGTAATCATATGGATCCTCAATTAAATATCTGCTGTACTATTCACTGTTGGTCACCATTGGCACTAGGCCTACTGCAACAGAACAGTGTCCTAGCATTTTATGAAGACAAACACAATGGATCCCTTCTAAAATTACAAGGGCCATTTAGAAAAAAGAGACAATATTGTTGTTCACAAAAAAGTTATTTATTAACTCCATTTATGAATTAGGATGACTTCCGTAGATCGCTATGGCTTGGCACTCTTCTTTAACGGTTTTTCTATGTGTTCCCACATAGAAGTTTAAACTCCCACTCACTAATAAAAAATAATTTAAAAAAGAAGCAAAAGTTGGATAGTGGATTACTGTGTGAGATCGTTTAGTGGTTAAAAGGATAAGACAAACAGAGATACGATTAAATAATATTTAAATAAGATTAAATATGCTGTATTACCATGTTCACATAAGACTTTAAAACAACACAATTAAACTAGAAAAACTCAGTCTGTTAACAGCATACAGTCCAAATCACCATACCCTAAAACAGTCCAAGAATCCTAGTGTGTTGAAGTCCAAATTTGTGTGTCCACCAGTGTATATACAATCCAAGAAAAGTGTAATCCAAAAGTTTGAAGTAGTTTCTGGAAAGGTAAGTCCACAGGTTGTAAACTCCACAACCCAAGTAAGTTGTGCTTCCTGTCATGTGACATGATAGGTCAACAATACATTGCTTAAAGACATACACACACACTTAAAATGGTAAGAGAAATAAAATGGACAAAAAACATGTAAACCTATTAACACTATTATACATAAAATCATAGTATTAAATAGCGTGGGAAAACATGTTTCTTATGTGACAGTGTCACATAGTCAGTCCCCCCCTTTGATGGATCAAGGCCTTTGGAACTGTGAGCTGCAGCCAGTGCTGGCTGTCCCTGCCCTGGATCCGTCAGTACAGCAGGCCCTGGTGGTTGATTATTGGCATCCTGTCAGTCTGGTGTATAGAAGGGTAGATGGAAAGTGTGACGTCATCCTGCTGTGCACTGTAGACTTCCTCACTGGAGAAGAGCAGGACCGAGAAGATGTTGGTAACCTCGTGCCCAGATAATGTCTTGTCACAGGTACTTCCTTCCTTTGCTCTGCCCTCAGTCTGTGAAGCTGTTAAGGCAGTGTGATGATCAGCAAGAGGATAAGAGCTGATAGTGGAAGACACCGGCTGGATGTTGCAGCAGGAGTTGGAACAGCAACTTCCGGAGCTTTTCTTTCCTTTAGTTGTTCAGTCCACTGTTTATCTCTCCTCCACAAGCACTCCACAACCTCTTTCTCTAATGCCACCACAGTCTCTTTCACATATTCCTCCATCTTACTGAATTTTTCATCCACCTCCTCGCTAAACTACACTTCACGATTAAAATGACTTTCGACAGAGTCTTTAAAATCCTTCTCCAGTTTTAAAACAATGTTTTTAAGAGAAAGTACTTCAGCACGAAGCTTTTCACAATCCTACTGGTGTAAAACAGGGTTATCATTAAAATTAGCAGGTGTTTTAAAAGGAGCAGCATTACCAACATGAGTCGTAATCTTTTACCACTTTCTCAACATAGCTTATAAAATCTTAAACATTCCCCATACGGGCCACCATATGTAACGTTCTCCCAAATCGGTAGGGTTACAAAAATATTTAAATGGGGTCAGACTTTACTGTGTGAGATCGTTTAGTGGTTAAAAGAATGAGACATAAACAGAGATACAATTGAATAAGAATGGTGTATTTACAATGTTCACATAAAACTTTAAAACAACACAATTAAACCTGAAAAACTCAGTCTGTTAAAAGCATACAGTCCAAATCACCATACCCTAAAACAGTCCAAGAATCCTAGTGTGTTGATAAATCCCAATTTGAGTGCCCACCATCTTATATACAATCCAAGAATAGTGTAATCCAAAAGTTTGAAGTTGTTTCTGGAAAGCTAAGTCCACAGGTTGTAAACTCCACAATCCAGGTAACTTGTGACTGTTCGTGAATTCCCCCTTCCTTTGATTGCCATGCTGCTCTCTTATAAAGATGTATTTCCTGCTTCCTGTCATGTGACATGAAAGGCCAACCATACATTGCTTAAAGACATACACTTAAAATGGCAAGAGAAATAAAATGGACTAAAACCATATAAACCATATAACACTATTAAAACAGGTTTCTTATGTGACAGTCACAATGTCATGTTGGACCATTTTGTCATTTTTAGTATCCTTACAGTACCTTATGTCAATGACAGGTCTTCGCAGAAATTTCTCCTCAGACTCCAAGATGGACAAATGTCCCACAAAAGCCAAGGCACAGATGATGGACCACCAGAGAAAGAATTTAGATTGATCACGCCCCAAATAAACCAAGCGTTATTTTGCATGTTTAGTTTTTTACAACAAAATCAAAAGTGCCTTTTCTATTATTAAACACAAAAACGTCTCAGGTTACGTCTGTAACCCTGGTTCCCTGAAGAGGGAACGAGACGCTGCTTCGAGAAGCTGTGGGAACGCCCCTGCGTGATTGCGTCATGAAGCACCTATCAGTCCAATGGCTTGACGGAACATCATGTGACGTCATAGACCAGGAAACTATAAAGCACCCCTGAAAACAGACCAAGCTAGCTTCTGAAAAGCCGAAGCCAGTCGATCACAGGCATGCAGCGAGTATGGCAGGGTGACGCAGCGTCTCGTTCCCTCTTCAGGGAACCAGGGTTACAGTCGTAACCTGAGACATTCCCTTTCAAGGGAACTTGAGCTGCGTCGAGACGCTGTGGGAACACTACACCCACGATGCCATAGTAACAAGTGCCTGTCCGTGTGAAATCTCTGCGCACACCAAGACGAAAGCACCACTCCCCTGGAGTGGAGCCGAAGTCAAGGTCAAAAACCTCACTAATTTTTGCGGCGAGGCAACCTCCTGCCACATCACAAACAAATTTCTGACAATAATGTTTTAGAAGCAGCCATTCTCCCAGTATCTTGGTCTGACGCCTCACTGTGCCACGAATGAAACATTACTAGATGGTGTACTAGAACTCCAGCACTGCAACCACAGGGCAGATAACTGGGTCCAGCTGGTGTTCACTACACCATGAAGTGAACAATATGCACTTCAAGGTGTAGAGTTTCCTCGTGGAGGCTGCTCTGGAGGGGAGGATGGTCTCAACAACCTCAGTTGAGAGACCTGAACTTATGACCTGGGCCCCCTCAGAGGCCAAGCCCAAAGTTAACAGTCATTAGCATTACGCAACGACAAGAAGCCCCCAACACTGGGTCTTGGGCGAGGAACCAAGGTTTCTTCCACATGACTAAGGAACGTAGGCATCGCCGTGTGACCTTGATCATGCGAAAAAGATTTCCCCTCTGAGAAAACCCCTTGTACAGGAGGCCAAAATTTATTACGTTGGACGCAGCTGCCATGAGACCCAACAGTCAGTCACTGGCCTAGTTTTACCTAGGCCGAAGGGAAGAACCCAATATTGGTACACTTCGCCCCCGAAAGTGAACCTCAGGGACTTCCTGTGATGAGGACGGATGGCTACATGGAAGGACGCCTCCTTCAATCTATCATGACAAACCAGTCCTCGGAATGAATCTGTGACACAATCTGTTTGAATGTAAGCCTCAATCTTTCTTTGGAACAATGAAGTAACGGCTGTAAACCCCTGACTCCCTACTGGGAGGAGGAACCCTTTCTATAGCCTCCTTTCGCAGAAGAGTCTGTACTTCTTGCTCCATAACCAGAGCCTGCTCAGGGTCCTCCCTACGTGGTGGACCCCAGGCAGGCTCTGACCCCTAGATTTCTAGACCCCTAGAAATCTGGGCGGAAGAACCGAACTGAATTCTGAAACCATTTCTATAGTGACTGCTTTACAACCCTCCTCAGAGGATCGTTCGGGAAAGCTGACACCTCGGTGCCCTGAAGCGGTGAACCGGCAGGGAACAACCGGACTGGCAGCGCTGCGACCCTCCTCAGAGAGTTGCTCCCCCAGAGGTCGCAGAGGAGACATGGATTCTCTAACCCATCTCTCCCCGGAGGGGCCCACTTTCAGAAGCCTGATAGCCTCTGCGTCAGGACTTCTTCCTAGTTGAAGCCTTCTTCGAGATAACGACTGTCCACAGATATGTCTTTTTTTTACATATTTTTATTGAAAAACATGGAATATAACAAGAACATTCCCAAAAAAAAAACATTTTATATATATTTTAACTATCTTCCCACCCCCATCCACACCCACCCTCAGCATCCAAAAAATCAGTTACACAGGTATAGAAGTTATTATACAAAGGCTAAGACAGACATGCCCATATATTTTCAAATACTTAAGCCCATCATATACATACACATATCAATCAGTGGAGTGAGAGGTATCTAATATTGCCTGTATCGATATTTGGTTATTTTCCAGAAAATGTATAAAAAGATCCCATATTTTATGTTAATCTCTTAGTTTGCACTTTATAATTGGATATATATATATATATATATATTGGATCAGCTTAAATGTAGTGTTAATTGACAAATTCTGGGCTTTAACACATATCTGGCTCCATTCTGAATCTGGAAGGTCCTATTGCAAATCTATACCCCAAGCAATTCTCTTGGAATCCTTCGAACTGTTTACAAATTTGCAATAAAACAGTGAAATTTGGTTTGTACTAAGTTCCTCATAAAACATAGCCTTTTCTAGTTCTGTTGGTAGTGGTCAAGATAATGAATGATTTTGCTTGGCATTGATATAACTGCAAATTTGCAAGTATTTAAAAAAGTGTTTCATTGGGATTCCAGATTTTACATTAAGATCTTTAATGGGCATCAATGTATCTCCCTCAAACAAATCCCCAACCTTACGAAAGCCCTTAAGTTCCCACTGTTTAAAGCCAGAGTCATTTTCCCCTGGTCTGAAGTCCCTATTTCCACAAATAGGAGAAAATTAAGAAAGAGTTGGGACTTCTCCCAATGTGTGCTGAACATTATTCCATACTATCAAAGTATTTTTAACAAAGGGATTTTTGGTAGCCTTTTTTAGATTTTTATACAAGTCAGAGTATAACTACATATCCCTCCCTATACCTTTTGAAACTATAGATTCTATTTCTACCCAGGGTAATTTCGGCTGCAAGGAGAAACAATAAGCCAACTGGGCAGACCAATAGTACCACTGCAAATTGGATAAACGTAACCCTTCTCTGTCATAAGGGAGATATAACAATGTTAGGCGAAGCCTTGCACGTCTATTATTCCAGATGAATTTGGTTAATTCTTTTTCATATTAGAAAAAAAAGCCTAAAGGAGGGGAGAGTGGAATAGAGCGAAATAAATATAAAAATTTGGGAAGAATGTTCATTTTTATAATGTTTATGCAACCAATTAATGATATTGGCAGGGAGGACCATCTGTCTACAGTTTCACAGACTTTGGTTATAACTGGGTTATAACTGGCAGGAACTAACCTGTCAATTGTGGGAGTAATAACTATGCCTAAATATTTGAAGCCATTAATTGAGTTTATAAATGGATGCCCAAATGGTGGTTGATGCCTTTCTTGGGTATTTAAAAACAGTATTGAGGATTTGGTCTTATTAATTTTATAGCCAGAGAACTTTCCAAATCTATCAATCAGTTGTAGCAGTGCTGGAACGGACCTCTCAAGCCTTGTTAGAAAAAGAATAGTGTCATCTGCATATAGTGCTATTCGGTGATCGTGATCTTTAATTTGAATGCCCTTAATGATAGAGTTACTTCTGACTGCAATTGCTAAAGGCACTAATGCCAGAATAAAATGCATTGGCAAGAGCATCCTTGACGTGTACCCTGTAACAATGTTCGTCTTTATGGAGGAAGAAGGAGACAGGGTCGGCGAGACTGGGACTCGTACGGATTTTATTTCTCAACAAAAACAATAACTGCTGCGCACACAGCGCATTCACCGTAGTAGTACTACAGCAACACAATATTTCTGATAACAACTCTTTCCACGCTGGTTCAGCTTCAACGTCCTCCACAGCTTCGGTCAAACTCCTTCCACGCTGCTTTCAGCTGTCCCAGTTTCAACACTGCTCACGTACGAGTCGCCAATCCTTCTCTCCCCCCTCATTCTCTCACTTTGTGGTTTTTATCCGTCTCCCCACGCCAATCACTGCAATCAGACACAGGTGTTTATCATTTGCACTTGACCCACTTACTCACCGCCGCGCCCTCTGACTTGTCTCTCACTACAGACGGCGCTAAAACCACGCCCCCCTCATCACATACCCCCACCGCCCGACTCAGGCCGGGGAACCGTCCGGCCTGCAGCCCCCCCCCCTCCTCCCCCCTCCCCCCCCTCCTCCCCCCTCCCCCCCCTCCTCCCCCCTCCCCCCTCCTGGAGAGGAAGTCGGCCACAGCCATCTGCGTCCCCGGCCTGTGGACCACCTGAAATTTAAAGGGATGTAAAGCCAGATACCAACGGGTGATCCGCGCGTTGGTATCTTTCATGCGGTGGAGCCATTGAAGGGGAGCGTGGTCCGAACACAGGGTGAACTCCCGGCCCAGGAGGTAGTATCGGAGGGTGAGAACAGCCCAACGGATGGCCAAACACTCATTTTCTATGGTGCTGTACATCGTCTCTCTCTTAGAAAGCTTCCGACTGATGTACAGCACCGGCCGTTCCTCCCCCTCCACCTCCTGGGACAGGACCGCGCCCAAACCCCTGTCCGAGGCATCCGTCTGTAGGATAAAAGGGAGAGAAAAGTCAGGAGCATGCAAAAGCGGTCCGCCGCACAGAGCAGCCTTTATGTTGGTAAAAGCCTGCTGGCACTGCTCCGTCCACTGAACCGTATCTGGAGCGCCCTTTTTAGTTAGATCAGTCAGCGGGCTAGCGAGGTCCGAATAATTGGGAACAAACCGTCTATAGTATCCCGCTAGCCCCAGGAACTGTCTAACCTCCTTTTTGGTCTTAGGACTCGGACAGGTCGCAACCGCAGCAGTCTTATCAATTTGGGGACGCACCTGTCCATGTCCCAAGTGGAAGCCCAGATATCTTACTTCAACCCGCCCAATTGCACACTTCTTCGGGTTGGCTGTGAGCCCAGCTCTTCTCAGCGTTTTCAGGACAGCACGCAGATACTGCATATGACGCTGCCAATCATTACTATAAATAATGATGTCATCTAAATAAGCAGCGGCATATGCAGCATGCGGCCGGAGAATTCGGTCCATCAAACGCTGAAAAGTCGCCGGTGCCCCAAACAACCCGAACGGAAGTGTGACAAATTGGTGCAATCCAAACGGCGTGGTAAAAGCTGTTTTTTCTTTAGATATTGGAGATAAGGGGATCTGCCAATAACCTTTTGTTAAGTCCAGCGTCGAATAAAAGCGAGCAGAACCAAGCCGATCAAGCAACTCGTCAATCCTGGGCATTGGATACGCATCAAACTTAGACACCGCGTTCACCTTCCTATAATCCACACAGAACCGAATCGAACCGTCAGGTTTGGGTACCAAAACGATCGGGCTCGCCCAGTCACTGTTGGACTCTTCTATGACCCCCATGTCCAGCATTGTCTCTAATTCGGCCTGAACGGTTTTCTTTTTGTGTTCAGGTAAACGATACGGGCGGCAACGTACCACGACCCCCGGATCTGTCTCAACGTGGTACTGAATGAGGTTTGTTCGACCAGGCAGGGGCGAGAACACATCGGCAAATTCTGCCTGTAAGATTGTGATGTCAGCGAGCTGCGAGGGCGAGAGGTGGTCACCAGAGGGAGCCAGAGCGCATGACTGGGATTTGATATTCGCTTCTGGCCCGAGATCCTCCTCTCCAGTCACCACCGTCGCGAGCATCACTGCTTCAGCCTCAACCCATTTTTTAAGCAGGTTGAGGTGGTAAATCTGACGTCCCCCCCCCCCCCCCCGATCCGATCGAATTACCTCATAGTTGAGATCACCAACTCGCCGTGTGACCTCAAATGGCCCTTGCCACTTTGCGAGTAATTTCGAGCTGGACGTGGGAAGTAATACAAGTACCTTATCTCCCGGTGTGAATTGACGAAGTTTAGTCCCCCTATTGTATTGCTGTCTCTGTCTGTCCTGGGCCTGTAACAAATTCTCCAAAGAGAGCCACCCCAATGTGTGGAGTTTTGTTCTCAGGTCCAGGACATACTGAATTTCGTTTTTAGTAGCGGATGGTCCGTCCTCCCAAATCTCCCTCAGTACATCCAACACCCCACGGGGCTGGCGACCGAAAAGAAGCTCGAAGGGGGAAAACCCCATGGAGGCTTGGGGAACCTCGCGTACAGCAAACAGAAGGGGTTCCAACCATTTATCCCAATTTTTGGCGTCTTCGTGAACAAACTTACGAATCATGGTTTTCAAAGTACGATTAAAATCGTTCGACCAGGCCGTCCGTTTGTGGGTGATAGACGCTGGTGCGAACCGATTTAATGCCCAACAATTCATAAAGCTCGCGAACCGTTCGTGACATAAACGCCGTGCCTTGATCGGTGAGGATCTCTTTAGGGATCCCCACCCGGGAGATTAAAGAAAACAGCGCACTTGCCACACTCTTAGCGGAGATATTGCGAAGCGGTACTGCTTCCGGGTATCGTGTTGCGTAATCTACCAAGACTAACGCAAAACGATGCCCTCGTGCTGACCGTTCTAATGGCCCGATGAGGTCCATACCAATTCGTTCGAAGGGGACCTGCATCAGCGGAAGGGGGCACAAGGGTGCTTTTGGGTTGGCCGGTGGATTAACCAACTGACATTCACGACAAGACGCGCACCACCTGCGCACGTTCTCGTGAATGCCCGGCCAAAAAAATCGGGCCATGAGACGGTTTAGTGTCGCCGTTTGCCCCAAATGACCGGCCATTGGATTACAGTGAGCCGCCTGGAAGACCTCCGCCTGGAAGACCTGCGACCTCCACACTATGCTTTTGTCCCTTAAATAGAATTTCTACCGACATTAAGGGATAACTCACCACCACCCCGTGCACACACCGCACCTTAACCACGCGGCTGTTATCCAATGCCCCAGATCGAACCAGGCTTTGATGAATAGAGGTTTGGTTACATCCTGAATCCACCAAAGCCTGATAAGTACCCCCCTTTATACTCACTGGTATTTGGTACGGACCGGCTTGATCGGGGGCGGCCTTTGGCGCGTCGGGGACCCGAACCAGTGTCCCCACCTCCATCACCGGGCACCGGTCGATGAAGTGGCCCGGGTCCCCACAGCGCCAACAGGCCGGCCCAGGTTTTACCGCTGTTCCAGCGGCAGGAAGCGGGGCAAGGGATTGACGTGGGGAGAGAGGTGCCAGCTGCGCCAGGGTGGAAAGTTCCCCAGCCGGTGTCCCCCTCGTCGCCGTCCTCCCGGTCGCGCCATTGTCACCGGACCACCCAGACCTCCACCTCGGCGCTGGCCTGGGTGCGAAGCCTCCTCGCGACCTAGGAAGGGGGACAGGCTTAGTAGAAAGGGAGGGGGTAGAGGCCGGGGAAGAGAGAGAGAGAGAGGGGGAGAGAGAGACAGATGGAAGGGTTTCGCCGACCCCAGAGCACGCCACCATGTGATCCTCCGCCAGTTGGATGGCCTGGTCCAGCGACGTCGGGCGGTGGCACTGGACCCACTGTGCAGTTTTTTTGGGGAGCTTCACTATAAACTGTTCCAGTACCACCTGGTCGATAATCTGCTCGACGTCGCTTCCCCCGGCCATCAGCCATTTGCGGCAGGAGTCCCGGAGCTGTTGCGCCATCACGAAGGGCCGGCCGGACTCGTTGAGTGTCAGAGACCTGAAGCGCTGGCGATGCTGTTCCGTAGTCCGACCGACCCGTTGCAGGATGGCGCGCCGTAGGTCTTGATAGACCAGGAGACTCGCGACTGGCAGCTGGTGGGCGGCAACCTGCGACTCCCCTGACAGCAGCGGGATGAGACGCAGAGGCCAGTCTGCCCTGGGCCAGCCCCGGGTCTCGGCCATCCTTTCAAAGAGGTCCAAGAACGCCTCCGGGTCGTCAGTAGGACCCATCTTCGATAAGGTAAGCGGCGAGGCCGAGTCTGTTGCAAGGGGGGGGGGCTGGCCGGAGTCTCCCGGTCCAGACAGCTCCGGAACAACTCGCGGTCTTCCTGCTGACCTTGGAGCAGCGCCTGAAAGCGCCGCTCATGCTCCTCCTTAACGCTCAGCAGGGCCTGATGTTGTTCTCTTTGAAGAGCCGCGAGTGACTGAATGATGTCCGCAAACGGCGTTCCTGACGGGCTCTGCATGGCGGCGGCCGATCTCCTTCTTCCCGGGTTTCGGCACCAGTGTAACAATGTTCGTCTTTATGGAGGAAGAAGGAGACAGGGTCGGCGAGACTGGGACTCGTACGGATTTTATTTCTCAACAAAAACAATAACTGCTGCGCACACAGCGCATTCACCGTAGTAGTACTACAGCAACACAATATTTCTAATAACAACTCTTTCCACGCTGGTTCAGCTTCAACGTCCTCCACAGCTTCGGTCAAACTCCTTCCACGCTGCTTTCAGCTGTCCCAGTTTCAACACTGCTCACGTACGAGTCGCCAGTCCTTCTCTCCCCCCTCATTCTCTCACTTTGTGGTTTTTATCCGTCTCCCCACGCCAATCACTGCAATCAGACACAGGTGTTTATCATTTGCACTTGACCCACTTACTCACCACCGCGCCCTCTGACTTGTCTCTCACTACAGACGGCGCTAAAACCACGCCCCCCTCATCACATACCCCTATATACATTAAAATGTCTTGATATTGTATTATTAGTCCTAACTTCTGCTATTGGTTTAAAGTATAAAATATTGACCCATGGTAAAAATGAATCCCCAAATGTCATGTCTGCTGCAAGGAATACTGGAAGCAAAAGCGAGTTACTCTTTTAATTGAAGATAATAGTCAGAATACACGGGAACAACACAGTGCAGCCGATGGTGAGTGACACAGGGACTTCGATGATCAGGATCCTCGGGTGGGTGCAGTGAAGAGGTGAAGACAACGAAGACTCAAAACCCACACGACACGGTGATGAAGACGATGATGGCGAAGATGACGAAGAGCAGGAACATCAGGCAGGACAGGATGCAGGAACACCAACACCGAGGACATCAAGACAAACGATCTGACAATGATGAGGAAACAGTGGTAAGAATATATGGAGTGTTGAGATTGAGTACAGCTGGTGATGAAATGATGATCAGCTGGAGCGTTACCAGTGTGTTACCCTGAGAGGGTGGGAGGGCGGTAACAAAATCTAGAGCGATATGGGACCAGGGTCTCGAGGGGACCGGCAGTGGCTGGAGTAACCCGTCTGGAGGTTGATTGGAAGTCTTACCAGTGGCACAAACCGAGCAAGCCAAAACAAAATTGTGAATGTCCCGAGCCATAAGTGGCCACCAGAATCGTTGCTTAACTAAAAACTTAGTCCGATTAACTCCTGGATGGCAAGCCCCGTTGGAACCATGACCCCACTGAATAACGTCAGACCGTAATGCCTCCGGCACAAACAATCGATTCGGTGGGCACCCGGGCGGAGGCGTTACCCCTTCTAGGGCTTTAGTGACCCTCGATTCGACCTCCCATGTGAGTGTTGAAACAAATAGGGTTTCAGGCAAAATACACTCGGGAGTAGATGGGCGCTCAGAAAAATCAAATATACGGGATAGTGCGTCGGGTTTGATGTTCTTAGACCCCGGCCGATAGGACAAGGAAAAATCAAAACGACCGAAAAACAGAGCCCACCGAGCCTGCCTGGAGTTCAATCTTTTAGCGGTTCTAATGTATTCGAGGTTCTTATGATCGGTCCAGACGATAAAAGGTACCCCCGACCCTTCTAACCAGTGGCGCCATTCCTCCAACGCTAACTTAACAGCCAACAACTCTCTGTTACCAATGTCGTAATTACGTTCGGTGGGTGATAGTCGATGTGAAAAAAACGCGCAAGGGTGCATTTTGTCGTCCACAGGAGAACGTTGGGACAGCACTGCACCTACTCCCACCTCTGACGCGTCGACCTCCACCACGAACTGACGTGAAGAATCAGGGGCGACAAGGATGGGTGCTGAAACAAAGCGACCTTTCAGTTTAGTGAACGCAACTTCGGCTGCGTCCGACCACCTGAACGTAGTTCTGGGGGAGGTCAAGGCAGTCAGAGGTGCGACTAGTTGGCTGAAGTTGCGAATAAAACGCCGGTAGAAATTGGCGAACCCCAGAAACCTCTGCAGGGCCTTGCGGGAATCTGGGTTTGGCCATTCCACGACAGCCTTAATCTTCTCAGGGTCCATTCGCACTCCTTCAGACGACACAATGTAACCTAAGAAAGGGTCAGACTGTGCATGAAAATCGCATTTCTCCGCCTTGACAAAAAGCCCATTCTCTAGCAACCTCTGAACGCAAATCCAGTTTTGTGAAGATGGACGCTCCCTTTAATCTCTCGAAAGCTGAAGACATCAACGGCAAAGGATAAGTATTCTTTACCGTGATGTTGTTCAGCCCCCGGTAGTCAATACAAGGTCGCAGAGAGCCGTCCTTCTTCCCCACAAAAAAGAACCCCGCCCCCGCTGGAGAGGAGGAAGGGCGGATGAACTTGGTTGCTATAGAATCAGAAATGTATTTCTCCATAGTCTCTCTCTCCGGAATAGAGAGAGCATATAACTTGCCTTTAGGCGGAGACTTACCTGGCAGTAAATCTATAGCACAGTCGTAGGGACGATGCGGAGGTAGAGAAGCAGCACGAGACTTACTGAACACTTCCTTCAGGTCCAGTTACTCCATGGGCACGTTAGACAGATCCCCTGCTTCCTCCTGTAACAGAGACATAGGCACAGACGAACAAGCAGACACAAGGCAAGACTTATGACACTCCTTGCTCCACTCCAGCACGGATTTGTGATGCCAGTCCACTCGGGATTGTGTTGGATGAGCCAAGGGTGTCCCAGGACGATGGGTGACAGGGGTGAATCCAGAATATAAAATGAAATAGTCTCGGAATGGTTGCCAGAGTTGATGAGGGTGACGTCTTCAGTGGAAAGGGAGATGGTGGGTAGTTCTTGTCCATTGAGTGCGTGAACAGCGATCTTGTTAGTGAGTGGTTTGCAGGGAATTTGAAACTTTTGAGCAAAACTGTAGTCCATAAAATTACCTTCGGCCCCTGAATCCAGTAGTGCGTGACAGTCGTGCTGGTGGACTGACCATCTTAGTCTTTCCGGGAGAAGGGTGGAGGTGGATGTCACAGCTGATGAGGTCTTCCTGGCGGAGATCCCACCCGATAGTAGCCTCAAGTTTACTACCGGGCTGGGCCTTTTACTGGGCAGCTGTGGGCAAAATGTCCTGATCCTCCACAATAGAGACAAAGGCCCTGGGACCTCCGCCTCTCCCTCTCCTCCCGGGAAAGCCGAGCTCGACCCACCTGCATGGGCTCCGGATCGTAGTTGGGGCTGACCACGTCCCTGCCACTGGACCGAGGAACATCGATACCGAACGAAGGTACGGGTGGACTGGGCTCGACGTTCGATCCTGGACAAACGAGCGTCCACCCGCAGATCCAGGTCTATCAGTCCGTTAAGGGTGGTGGGTAGGTCCAGGGCGTAGATCTCCTTCTGGACGTGGTCAGCCAGCCCATGCAGGAACATGTCCCACTGCGCCTCCTCGTTCCAGCCGCACTGCGCCGCCAAGGTCCGGAACTCAATGGAAAAATCTGAAACAGATCTTCCCCCCTGTCGCAGCTCTGCCAGAGTTCGGGCTGCCTCACGACCCGAAGCAGCCCGGTCAAACACCTTCTTCATCTCGGCGGCGAGGGTCTGAAACGAGTCGCGGCATGGGTTTTGGTTTTCCCACACCGCCGTCCCCCATAGAGCCGCTTTCCCAGTCAGCAGGGTTAACGTGAAGGCTACTTTGGCTTGTTCTGTGTTAAACGTGCGAGGTTGCAGTGCGAAGTGCATGGAACAGCGGGTGATGAATGCTC
The DNA here is from genome assembly GCF_051911475.1 of Siphateles boraxobius. Taxonomy (NCBI): domain Eukaryota; kingdom Metazoa; phylum Chordata; class Actinopteri; order Cypriniformes; family Leuciscidae; genus Siphateles; species Siphateles boraxobius. The sequence goes on along the minus strand of NW_027509141.1, from coordinate 11,922,004 downwards.
TGCAATGAGTAGGATCTCCTCCATAAGCCTCGGGTACTGGTAGGCGTGGTTCTGACTGGGATGGGTTGTCTGGTGGTGTGGGGGGAACGGCCGGTGTGGGCGGCGCAGTGGGAACACGCAGGTGTTGGATCTGCCGGGTGAGCTCGGACACCTGCGTCACTAAGGCTTGCACTGCGCGACCCGTGTCGCCGATTTCTCTTTCCTGGGCGCCCATACGCCGAATGCTGTGGTGGATAAAACCTCCAATGATGACGGTGATGCACTCGCTGCTTCCATTTGACGGTCAGATCGTTCTGTCATGTCTGCTGCAAGGAATACTGGAAGCAAAAGCGAGTTACTCTTTTAATTGAAGATAATAGTCAGAATATACGGGAACAACACAGTGCAGACGATGGTGAGTGACACAGGGACTTCGATGATCAGGATCCGTGGGTGGGTGCAGTGAAGAGGTGAAGACAACGAAGACTCAAAACCCACACGACACGGTGATGAAGACGATGATGGTGAAGATGACGAAGAACAGGAACAACTGGCAGGACAGGATACAGGAACACCAACACCGAGGACATCAAGACAAACAATCTGACAATGATGAGGAAACAGTGGTAAGAATATATGGAGTGTTGAGATTGAGTACAGCTGGTGATGAAATGATGATCAGCTGGAGCGGATCAGGAGTGCCAATCATTCACGCCCACACGCACGTGCAATCATACAACAACATAAACACGAGACTAGAAGAGACCAGAAAATACATCTACCGTGTCACCAAAACCAAAACGAGTCAATACTTCATTTATATACAGCTACTCTACCCAATCAAACGTTTTTTCCGCGTCAAGTGATAGGATACATGTGTCAGGGACTTTCCTTTTTTCATACTTAATGTTTAAGATGCGCCTAATATTAGGAGTAGCCTGACCATTCTTAATACATTTTGGTCTAGACCTATTACAGATGGAAGACATTTTTCTAATCTTAATGCAAAGATTTTGGCAATGATCTTTACATCTGTATTGAGTAGAGAGATTGGTCTATTTGGTAGGAGACTTGTCAGGTTTCAAAATTAAAGTGATTAAGGCATTTCTCAAAGTTGGTGGCAAATAACCATTTTGAAATGATTCGGGATACATTTCCGTCAAAGGGCCAAGCAATTTATTTTTAAAAAGCTTATACATGTCAATTGGCAGACCGTCAGGGCCAGCTGATCTACCATTCTTCATTTACCAAGCTGATTTACCAGCTTTGATATACATGACTTCACTTTCTTCAAATATACAGTCTAAATAATTTTTATCTTCTTCTGATATGAGTGGGAACTGAAGATCATTGTCACAGATCAGAACGTCAGAAACAGGTAAAGTTGTATAGAAGTTTATTTACAGCACTTACAGGAACAGACACGGCAGGTAAGTTGATGAGATGAAGGAATAAATGGATGAGTAAATGGATGAATGATTATGACCGAGTCTCTTATCTGTTATAGGATGAACTGAGCAGAAGATGGCAGGCAGGCTGAAAACAGATGGTCTGGAATAGCTGATTGGGGTTCTTCAAAGATGTTGGTAAGTACACGAATCAGGTAAGGTTGTTAGCTGATTGGAGAATGTCTCAAATCAGAGAGCCAGGAAGTTGATGGCGTATCGATGAGACCAGACAATTGAGTGAGGGGACTGGTGGTGTTTTTAAGGTGTGGATGAAGTGAGTGCAGATTGCCAGCAGGTGATGATGACAGGTGCAGGTGATCAATACTCAGGAGATGCGGAACGAGTGGGAGGAGTGTGGAGGTCTGGCGCTGACGTTGGTGTATCCGTGACAATTATTGAGAAATCAAACTTGGTCTTCAGTAAAATGAGCTGATTCAGATTTATATAAATCTTAATAAAACGAAACGAAAGCATTATTTATCTCTAAAGGATTAGATGTTACTTCCCCATTCAACATTTGAATACTATTAATGGCTTTTTCTGTGTCCAGTTTTTTTTATCTGCCATGCTAATATTTTTCCTGCTTTTTCTCCATGTTCAAAGAAAGATTGTTTCAATCTTATTAAACTGTTTTCAGCTTTTGTTATGGAGAGAGTATTATATTGATCCCTAAGTTTAAGAAGTTCATGATGTATTTTATTTGAAGTGTCTAAGTAAGCCTTTCCCTCTGCAAGCTTGATTTCATTTTCCATTTTTGTAATTTATAGTAATATTTTCAAAACCACTAAAAAATCTAGTTTTAAATATACTTCTTTTGAAGTGTTGGTGCTTAATGTAAAAATATATAATGTAAACGATAAATCAAGGTTGAGAATTCTGCTGGCAACTGTATACAGGCCACCAGGGCACCATAAAGATTTTATCAAAGAATTTGCTGACTTTCTATCAGAATTAGTATTGACTGCAGATAAAGTCCTAATTGTTGGTGATTTTAATATACATGTAGATAATGGAAAAGATGCAATGGGATTGGCATTTAAAGACATTCTTAACTCTATTGGAGTTAGACAACACGTGTCAGGATCTACTCATTGTCGTAATCATACTCTAGATCTAATATTATCACATGTAATCAATGTTGATGCTGTTGAAATTCTGCAGCAGAGCGCCGACATCTCAGATCATTATCTAGTCTCATGTAAATTACATTTAGCCAAGGCTGCAAAGCCAACTCCGTGTTACAAGTATGTTAGACCTATCACTTCTGCCACTAAAGATTGCTTTATCAATAATCTTCCTAATCAGTTTCATCGTCTCAGCATCCCAGATAGCTTAGACAAACTTGATATTGCAACAGAAACTTTTAACTCTCTCCTTTCTTTAGACACAGTTGCTCCGTTGCGCTTAAAGAAGATTAAAGAAAATAGTCCAACGCCGTGGTACAACGAGCACACCCGGGCCCTTAAGAGAGCAGCCAGAAAAATGGAGCGCAACTGTAAGAAAACAAAACTAGAGGTATTTTGGATTTCATGGAAGTAGTGCTCGATTGCTTACAGAGAGGCTTTAAAAGCTGCTAGATCTGCTTATTTTTCAATCCTATTAAAAGAAAATAAACATAATCCAAGGTATTTATTTGAAAAAGTGGCTACACTAACGAAAAAGAAAGCTTCAAGCCCAGAAGTTTCCAAGAAACACAGCAGTAATGACTTTATGAACTTCTTCACTTATAAGATTGATAATATTAGGGACAAAATTATAACTATGCAACCGTTTACTACAGCATCACATCAGGGAGTGCATTATAGTCTCCCTGAGGTAATATTTGATTCATTTGTTGCCATAGGAGAGGAAGAATTTTGCAAACTCCTTAATTCATCTAAATCGACAACATGTATGTTAGACCCTATACCGACTAAACTACTGAAAGAGATGCTTCCAGAACTCATAGATCCTCTTCTTAACATCAGTAATTCGTCTTTGTCTCTAGGATACGTACCAAAAACCTTTAAGCTGGCTATGATTAAACCGCTTGTTTAAAAACGCAACTTGATCCTACAGAATTAGTCAATTACAGGCCGATCTCAAATCTGCCTTTTCTGTCAAAGATACTAGAAAAGGCAGTATCCTCACAACTGTGTTCCTTTCTTAAAAGAAATGGTATCTGCGAGGATTTCCAGTCAGGATTTAGACCGCACCATAGCACTGAGACTGCTCTCATTAGAGTCACAAATGATTTGCTCTTATCATCCGATCGTGGTTGTATCTCTCTATTAGTGTTACTTGATCTTAGTGCTGAATTTGACACCATTGACCACAACATTCTCTTAAATAGACTAAAAAACTATGTTGGCATTAGTGGAATTGCATTAGCATGGTTTAAATCATATTTATCTGACCGCTATCAGTTTGTAGCAGTAAATGAAGAGATGTCTTATCAATCACAAGTTCAGTATGGCGTACCACAAGGCTCAGTACTAGGACCGCTGCTGTTCACTCTGTACATGCTACCTTTAGGAGATATCATTAGGAAACATGGAATTAGCTTTCACTGTTATGCTGATGATACTCAGCTCTATATTTCTTCCAAACCTAACGAAACTCACCAATTCACAAAATTATCGGAATGCATAGTTGATATCAAAAATTGGATGACTAGTAATTTCCTACTACTAAATTCTGAAAAAACTGAGATTCTAATTATTGGACAAAAAACTTCCACACGTAATAACCTAGAATACCGTCTAACACTTGATGGCTGCTCTGTTAAGTCTTCGTCGTCAGTTAGGAACCTGGGTGTGCTCTTTGATACCAATCTTTCATTTGAAAGTCACGTGTCTAGTGTCTGAAAAACCGCATTTTTCCATCTTAAAAATATATCTAAATTACGTCATATGCTCTCATTGACAAATGCGGAACAACTAGTTCATGCGTTCATGACATCAAGGCTAGATTATTGTAATGCTCTACTGGGTGGTTGCCCTGCACGCTTAATAAACAAACTACAGCTAGTTCAAAAGGCAGCCGCTAGAGTTCTAACCAGAACCAGGAAGTACGACCATATTAGCCCGGTTCTGTCAACACTGTATTGGCTCCCTATTAAACATCGTATACATTTTAAAATATTGCTGATTACTTATAAAGCACTAAATGGTTTAGCTCCCCAGTACTTGAGCGAGCTCTTAACGCATTATAGTCCTTCACGTCTATTGCGATCTCAAAGTTCTGGCCAGTTGATAATACCTAGAATATCTAAATCGACTGCTGGCGGTAGATCCTTTTCCTATTTAGTACCAAAACTCTGGAACAATCTCCCTAACATTGTCCGGGAAGCAGACACAGTCTGTCAGTTCAAAGCTAGACTAAAAACACATCTCTTTGACCTAGCATTCACATAACACTCTATAGACTTCTAGAATTCAATATTAGGCTGCTTAGATTAGGCCAGCCGGTACTGGGAACACTGCCCTTAAATCCTGATGTACTCGTTACATCATAAGAAGAATGGCATCTACGCTAATTTTAGTATCTTTGTTTATCCCGAGGTTTTCCCGCAGCCTGCCGGATCCAGGCCGTTTCCAGATCTGACGAAGGACTTTCGCCTGGACCCGATGACAATGCAGTGCTGAAGTGCGAACTAGCCTCTCCCTATGGAGGATCCCTATACCACTCTACAGATATAGCGTAGTGGAATTTTTCGGTTCGCGTACCGAGTGATAAGATAAAATAAAATTCTGCATCAAAATTTATAGACAAGACAAGTAGTTTGTTTAGGCATAGTTTGTAAGGAATTACAAACCTGCGCACATATATTCAAACGCACATAACTATAGAATAAATTCTTAATGCGCATGTGAACGCCATCAGCGTCTATCACAGGTTCACGTTTAAAGTCTGTTTAGAGAGAACGGTGTCGTCTTAGCGGCCCCTAATTTAATAACAAACTATCATTTAGACGGAAGTGAATCAATCAAAACTAACTTTAGCTGGAAAAAACATTTTTCAAGAACCACTATAAAACCAAACCAATCTCTGTTACCTTAAATGATATGTTTATCTCTGTAAAGCTGCTTTGAAACAATCTACATTGTTAAAGGCGCTATATAAATGAGGATGACTTGACTTCCAATAAATCTAATGCCAATTTTATTTCATTAATTTTTGAGCTTTAAAACAAATTATCTGACCTTGGATATATGCCTTGAATGCTTCCCACCTTATAGTAGCTGACATTTCATTTTTATTCTCTTTGAAAAAATTATCTATATGTTCTCCAATAAATTTGATAAAATCACGATCATGCTGTTTAAGAATACACTTTAAACAGTTTACCGTTTAAGAGCTCAGATAAACACGTGCGATCAACGTGCCGCCATGTTGAAAAACCCTCAGATAAGTCTTATCCCAAGACAACTACGGCTGAGACTACTAAAGGAACCAGCCTATCGAGACTGGTCTCTATTATAGCTTAAGAAGCCAATCCAGCGTCCTGAAACGGATGACCGGCAGGAGATAACCGGACTGACCCCTCTTAAACCCTCCTTCTGCGAGTCAGACACTGAGACTAGAACTCGCTGGAAGGTAGCGAAGGGAGATGGACACCATATAATGAGGTGTTATCCATTTCCCCCTGGGAATTCACCATTTATTTCCTCAGAATTAAATGACTCCTCAAAGACCAGATGAGTATAAATTTAATTTCCTTAATTAAATGCAGCCAAATATCAACCAGACAAGTAGAAACGGTCTAGGTGAAAGGCTGAATGTATGAATATAGACTTCAAATAAAAAGAGTATTTAACATTTAATTTCATCAAAATTAAATGCAGCCAGAACAAGCAGACAAGAATATATGGTCTGAATGACAGGCTGAATTTTCTTATTATAATCTCAAACAATAAAGAATACATAATTTGTTTGCACACAATCATAAGAGAAAAAGAGAAAGGGGAATTCCTGTCTGCTTAATTCCCTGCGCATATTACACATTGCGGACCTATTATCTACACGTTGCCTCCCCTTACGAAAATTAACCATGGTTTTAATATAGTAAAACTGTAGTTAACTGTGACTATGGCTTTGATACCATGGTTTTACTACAGTTATATTGTAGTAATACTACAGTAAAACCAAAGTAACCATGAATGTAGTAACTGGTATTTTTAAAAACCATGGTTTTGATACCATGGTTTTACTACAGTTATATTGTAGTAATACTACTGTAAAACCATAGTAACCATGACTGTATTGTACAAATATGACTTTAAATACCTTTAAATACACAGCATCTACCTAAAATATCTATAACCTGTAAACACATGCCCAACACAAGCATGTTTGCAATTTATACTGTACATACATTAACAGGATTACAACATTACTTAACAAGAACAATATAAAAAAAAGAAGAAATGAGCAGTTATTTTAAGAATGTTTTAAATGATCAAGAGATGAAGACATGGAATCTCCTCCTCACTTTAAATTCTAGGTGAATTTTTTGTTCAAAAACATGTGATGCAGCATCCATGCCAGTAGTTGTCAGTATGAAGTCTGTCATGTAGGCCAGTAGGTCACAGTCCGGCTTTGGTTTGGTTCTGTCTTGACCTTCAGCCCAAATGGATGCAGGACCTAAAATGAGAAGAATACACACCACATTAACACACGGCTTGCTGGAATACTCAACTGTTATTGGTCAGTTGCACTATCGAGTAGCCATGTATAAGCCCGACTTTCGGTCCAGTGGCAGTCTTCCAATAGTTACTGTCTTTCCTTTTACGCAACACAACAAGATTAAATAGAATACATTTTCTCCTATGTATTAACTCGTTCCCTTACAGTCGATAACGTCGGACGTAGTCGACGCCGACTGAAATGGGGATCACGCCAGAGAGCCTATCATCTTCGAGTACTATTGAATGAGCCAATGTAATTGATGTGCGTGATTTGCATCACACACACTCCGCCCCGCAGCGCAGGTATAAATACGGAAGTGGATGCACGCACTAGTTGCCTTTCGCTTCGGAGCCGTTCATCTTGATGTCTCTGAAGAGTGCTGTTGTCTACAACGAGGTCCCGGCGTGGAGACGGCTGCGGAAGGGGCGCCCAGCCTGCTCCAGGTGCTGCCAAGCCAGGTGGTAAGCGACAGCAGAAAAGACGCTGAACCTGGACGGGCTCCCAGGGATGGAGGAATTGCTCGTGGAGTGCCCCTTTAAAAACGGGGTCAGCGGTACCCACATATTCAGAAAAAGAGCAATTTTTCTATTCCTGGGTCCCAAGAGGACCAGTCTGGCGGGTGTGACCCTGTATAGCCTTACATCCCTCAGCTCTCCCTTGGTCGCCAGCAGGCAGCTTGGTGCGTTCGAGGACCCGGTGATCCGCCTTCTCTCGTGCCTCCTGCCGCTAGTGGAGACAGGTAAGTGTTGCAAAGCACACTAACACCACACTCTCCACTTTCTGCTGCCCCACCTCAGGCTCGGCTTTTTCCGCTCAGGTCAGTGATAATTATCGCATTAGGTGTTGAGCAGACGTGCTCCTGAAAAGATTCAGTCTCACCTAGTGTTGAGCAGGGCTCCTGATTGTTGCGCGTTGAATGTCTTTTCCCGCTGGCGAGGGTTAAGATAGCCGCTCCTCCAGCCAGTACGAGGGCTAGTTAAATCTGTCTTCGTACTTTCAGGTGGGTCATGACCATCTTGGCCCAAGATTGGTCTGCAGCTTTGACCTGATAGACGTGTGCTTCAGATACTCTTCCTCCACGCCCCAGGCCATCCTGTGTGTGCGTGTATGGAGGTGTTTCAGTACAGTCTCCTTTTTCCTTCGAGTGCTGTAAAGCCCGTTGGATGTTCAGGTCAACTGGGAAAGAGCAATCTCACCCACGGGTTGAGTATCTCTTTGTCAGTTTTGGAGATGGACTCGGTCCAAACGTCTCTTCAATGAGAGTGTGTTTAGCTGGGGTTGAAGTGAGAAAGGGTCCCACTGAAAGAACTTTCAGAGGCTCCTGGGGCATATGGTAGATGCAGCCAGGGGCTTCCTCCATATATGACCACTTCAGCTCTAGCTTCACGATTGAGTCCCGAGGTGACCGTGGCAGAGCAGCCCACCCTCTGTGACTATAGTCATTCCGGTCTGCTGCCAAACCCTCTGCAACTAAGGGGCCACGTATAAAGGGCGTGTTTTAACGGGGGCCTGGGCGACACAGGCATATATGCCTTGAGTTGTTGGACTTTGCGACTGTTGCTTAGTCTTCCCTCGCAGGTCACGACTCACCCATCACCTCCTCCTTGGAGTCTGAAGCTGCTGAGGATGCTTCGTTCCACTTTCCGCTCTACTCAGTCGTGCCGCTGGCGAGCCTCACGACAGTTAGAGCCAGGGTGAGTGGAGACTCCATCCCCTGGGGTCCAGCTGGGTCATGATCACTCCGGAGCCGCCAGTTGCCCTCCGGTTTCGTCTTCTTGCCTGTGTTGTCCGAGCGGACTACCCTTGGACAGACACTAGCTCTCATCTGCCCCAGGGGCCCGCAGCAATGTGTTTAACCCCAGTGAGCCTCCTAAAAAGCGACTGCGATTCAGGGTCTGGATCTGGATCTGGATCTGGATCAGGATCTGGCGCCGGATCTAGTCAGTGAATTTTCACATGTCATGTTGAGCAAAAATGCTCCTGAAACTCAGTGAAGTTCATCGCACTCAGGTGTTGAGCAACAATGCTCCTGTAGCTCAGTGAATTTATCACACTCAGGTGTTGAGCAGAAGTGCTCCTGAAGCTCAGTGAATCCTTTCACACTCAGTGCTGAGCAGAAATGCTCCTGTTGCTCAGTGAAGTTCTTCGCACTCAAGTGTTGAGCAGAGATGCTCCTGTAGCTCAGTGAGTTTATCACACTCAGGTGTTGAGCAGAAATGCTCTTGAAGCTAAGTGAATCCTTTCACACTCAGTGTTGAGCAGAAATGCTCCTGTTACGCAGTGAAGTCCTTCCCACTCTAGTGTTGAGCAGAAATGCTCCTGTAGCTCAGTGAATTTTATCCCACTTAGGTGTTGAGCAGTAATGCTCCTGAAGCTCAGTGAACTTATCACACTCAAGTGCTGAGCAGAAAATGCTCCTGAAGCTCAGTGATCTTCACATGTTGTGTTGAGCAGTGCTCCTGTCTCTTTGCGCCGTCGCTTGCACCTAAGGTGCCAAGTCAGGAGGGAGCAGGTCTTCATAGTTGCCCCTTATTGGCCCAACTTGACCTGGTTCCCATCGGCAGCCTTCCTGACTACCCCTGAACACTTTTTCAGGGACGGGGCACGATGGCACCCGCGTTCTACCCCTGGAGATTCCGGGGAGTTTTTTTTTGAACATCTGAACATCTGAACGCGGAGGTTCAGGTGGCTATCAGAGGGACATGTGATAGTTACCATCACTTCTGCGAGCATCCCCTAGAAATGGATAGCGTGCTTACGCCTTTAGAAGTGGAACCTAGTCATTGGGTGCGTCTTCTCTCCAGAGGAGATCCTGAAAGCTTTCGATCACTTCAGTGTTCTCTTTCCTGCTGGATGGGTTTGAGTAAGGCAAGGCAAAGCAAGGCAAGTTTATTTATATAGCACATTTCATACACAATGGTAATTCAAAGTGCTTTACATAGAAGAAATTAAAATAATCAAAAGAAATCAGAATAATTAAAACAGTTTAGAATAAAAGATAAAATACAGAAATAATCAAATGAAATCAGAATAATTAAAACATAAAATAAAATACAGTGCAAACAGTCGGACGAACAGTGGCACAGTGCTCATTCAGTAAATGCACAGCTAAACAGATGTGTTTTGAGTCTGGATTTGAATGTGACTTCTGTAGGAGCACATCTGATCTCTTCTAGAAGCTGGTTCCAGCTGCGGCTGGCATAGTAGCTAAAAGCTTGCCATGCTTAGAGTGAACCCTTGGTATTTCTAGCCGATGTGATCCTAATGATCTGAGTGATCTGTTGGGTTTATATTCACTGAGCATATCTGCAATGTATTGAGGTCCTAGGCCATTGAATGATTTGTATACCAGTAATAATACTTTAAAATCAATCCTAAATGTAACTGGCAGCCAGTGTAAAGACCTGAGGACTGGTGTGATGTGTTCATATTTTCTGGTTCTGCTCAGAATCCTAGCAGCAGCGTTCTGTATGAGCTGCAACTGTCTTATGGTCTTTTTGGGAAGGCCAGTGAGAAGTCCATTACAATAATCCACCCTACTGGTGATGAAAGCATGCACAAGTTTTTCTAAGTCTTGACTGGAAACAAAGCATCTAATTCTTGCAATATTTTTCAGGTGATAGTATGCTGATTTAGTTATTGCTTTGACATGACTACTGAAACTAAGGTCTGACTCTAGAGACACACCAAGATTCCTGACTTGATTTTTAGTTGTTTGACCCCTAGACTGAAGGTATGCGTTCACCTTGAGAACTTCATCTTTGTTTCCAAACGCAATGACTTCAGTTTTGTCTTTGTTTAACTGAAGAAAGTTTTGGCACATCCAATTGTTTACTTCATCAATGCATTGGCAAAGGGAGTCAATGGGGCTGTAATCGTTAGGCGATAGGGATAAGTAGAGCTGTGTGTCGTCTGCATAGCTGTGGTAAGCGATTTGGTTCTTTCTCAGTATTTGGCTCATTGGGAGCATGTACAGGTTGAATAGGAGTGGCGCAAGAATTGAGCCTTGAGGGACTCCGCATGTCATGGATGTCCACTCAGACTTATTGTCTCCTATACTCACATAATAACCTCTGCCTCCTAAGTATGACCTGAACCATTTTAGGAATATCCCAGAAAGCCCGACCCAGTTTTCAAGCCTGTCAAGAAGTATTTCGTGATCGACAGTGTCAAATGCAGCCCTGAGGTCGAGTAGTACCAGCACTGATAATTTGCCTGTATCAGTATTTAAGCGAATATCATTTATTATCTTTATGAGCGCGGTCTCTGTACTGTGGTGTGGTCGGAAACCAGATTGAAAATGGTCAAAGTATCCATTCGAGCTTAAGAATTTGTTCAGCTGATTGAAGACAACTTTTTCAATGATCTTGCCTATGAAAGGAAGATTTGAGATCGGTCTATAGTTGTTTAATATGGTCTTATCCAGATTGCTCTTTTTCAGGAGGGGCTTTAGCCTACTCAGGAGGGGAGTAGGCTGTTTTCCTTCACCCTCAAAATGATGTTGCCTCGGTGTTTAAACGACGGTCATCGTGATGCAGAAGTATGGAGAAGCACATCCTGATCGTCAGGTTCCTGAGGAGCAAGGTAATGTAAAACCCTATTTATCCTCGTTGGCTTTATCTCTGGTGCAACTGCACTGCAGGCAGTTAGTTAAAAATTCTGTTATATCAGTTCTCCTGCTCGCGTGGTCTCTACTAGAGGGTAGGGACTTGCTCGCTTTCGGTCAATGTATTGTGCCTGGAGTTCGGGCCGGCTAACTCTCACAAGCTGAGACCCCGGCTCAGATTGTGCCCAAGGTTCCTACCTCTCCTGTAATAGGAGCAGGTGGTGAGCCTGCAAGCGCTGCCCTGGAGGAGGCAGATCCAGCCCTGGCTTTCTCTGTCCGTTCGCTTATAGCGGTTAGACGTGTACAGAATGCAAGCCATAGATCTCAGACCAGCTCTACAAATATCTGTTAGGAATTCAGCAGAGAGGGAAGGCTGTTTCCAAGCAAAGTTGGCCACTTAGTGCTTGCTTTCATTTCGGTAAAAATTCCGAGATGCAAAATGTCCACTTAGGTGTTGAGCTCCTCTATGATGAGTGTAAAGTGCTCTGCCTGGGCGCTGACGATATGCTTTGCTAAACAGATTCTAGAATTAGGGGCTGGACGACACCTAGTTGAACCGCTGCTTCCGTGGGCTCCCTTCCCATGAAGCCAGTTTCACTGTGAGCCCGGTTCAATTGTCGGCTTGCTGAGCCATTCCCCTCCTATGGACTGGATACGTGCACCGTTTTACTCCTGTTGAGTTCCCTTAAATCTGAACCCTGTTGAGTTCCTCCTTACCCCTCCAACTCCGGACGTGCGGAACGTCCTGGGTCAGGCCTACCACTCGTAAGCAGTGTGGAACCTGTGCTAGGCTGGGTCCATATGTTGTGGTCTCTATGGTGATCCCATATGTGTATTCTTCCACGATACGGCTCCCCACGGCAAGCCCGTGTCTTCCCTCGGCAGAGTCTCTCTGCCGTCACTGTCCGGTGAGTCTCCCCCCGTCTTAGGCTGGAGCCACCCCAATGACATTCGATATGTTGTACTGCGGTCTTCCGCCAGTTCATATGTGTATTTTCCTCATTACTGCCCTTTGGGTAGGATGTGGCTTCCGCAGCGTCCCTTCCTTCCAATGTACGGGAACGCTTTCCCAGTGGTCCTGTAGGAACAGCAGTGACTTCCTGACCTAAGCCCTGTCCTTCCCCGCCTTAATTACGGGGGCATCAGGAGGCTTTTGTCCAGGCTCTGGAAGGTGGCAGCTTTAGTGGCGCTTTCAAAGGTTATCCCCATTTCAGTCGGCGTCGACTACGCCCGACGTTATCGACTGAAAGGGAACGTCCTGGCGTATGCAACCCACCGTTCCCTGAAGGAGGGAACGGAGGACGTATCCCCTTGCCAATATCGCTGGACCACCGCTGACCCTGGGTAACTCTCGGCTCCTCAGCGAAAAAGCAACTAGTGCGTGCTTCCACTTCCGAATTTATACCCGCGCTGCGGGGCGGAGTGTGTGTGATGCAACTCACGCACGCCAATTACATTGGCTCGTTCAATAGTACTCGAAGATGATAGGCTCTCTGGCGTGATCCCCATTTCAGTCGCCGTCGACTACGTCCTCCGTTCCATCCTTCAGGGAACGGTGGGTTGCATACGCAACCAGGACGTTACTTCATCTGACTCCATTAATGAAAAAGGTTTTAATGATATCTGGGCATCATTAAAAGTGAGCGAATGTTTGATTATTCTTTTTAAACTCTTTAATTATGTTTTACCCACTCAGAGGTCCTCGCGTCTTCCGCGGGTCTCATGCTCGCAATCTCACCAGTTTCGGTCACCAAACAGAGGTAATTGGCTAATATCTTAGACGGTCGGATTCACCCTTACACTATCAAAGATACTTTTATATTGAATTTGTATACACTTGAATTTAAAGTAACATTTGCTTCAGGCAGATCTATGGCTACTATTACAGATATAAGGTAACCAACTTTACTTCTCTTATAATAGCTTTGGATTGGCCATGCCATGGTTTCCCACGTACACTCATCTAAAGTAACATTAAATTAAAACAGAGGTAAAACAGACACACCCAGATTAAGGTTGGTCGAACAGCATTTTTGCTGCCCTAAACGGAAATAACTCGTCTCTGCAAAACAAGTACACTTGAATTGATGCCAAATATTAGTCATCACTAATCTGGTTAATTTTGTAGTAACTATGGTTTTACTACAAAAACCATAGTTAACCCTCTGAGGTCTAGGGTGTTTTTGGGGTCCTTGAGATGTTTTGACATGCCCTGACATTTGTGCTTTTTTCAGTTGCTTATAAACATATTAATTGCAAAGGTGTAATTACACTCCATTTAGCACAAACAGGGCTACCATAATATGTGAGCAAGATGTATGTACATGTTTGTATTTTTGAGAGAATATTGTCTATGCATGAAGAAGAGAGTTCAAGCTTCATTATGGAAAAACACTTGTGCCTGTATGACAAGTATTCGCGGAATTAAAGTTAATTTTCGGACACGTTTCAGAATGGACTTCACTGACAGAGAGAAGGCAAAACTAGCATCATGTTTATTTTGCTTTATTTGACTAAAAGCACAATACTTTGTTTATATTGTGAGTATACACAAAAAAAATAGAAACTTAACAGGATCGAATGATGTATAACACTAACACTTAAGATCAAAATCAACAGAGTATTTTGAGTCTCTTTTGCACTGAGAAGAAAAAAAGTGAGACTATTGCGCCGGCGCGATAGCCGACCTCAGAGGGATAAACCATGGTTACTAGTAAAAAACGTAGTTACTACAAAAAAACATGGTTAATTTTCGTAAGGGTCGGCAAACATGAGATGAGCCACTAGATTATTATTGCAGATATGCAGACCCATATTCTATGCACTGCGTCTGCAAAGGTAAACGCGCGATCTGAGCCATTCGATTCTTATTGAAAAGATGCAGACCCAAAATCTATGTGCTGCCTCAGCACACGCGAGATCCGAGATCAAGTCACAGAATCTTTATTGCAGACCCGTAATCTACGCGCTGCCTCGGCAAACGCGAGATCCGAGCCAAAAAATCTTTTTTGACTTTCTTCCTTTGAGAAGAAAGCGAACAGGAGCAAAGCTAAAAACTCTCGATAGTGCATATGTTACACGCGGGGAATTTGTGAATGAACACCGTCAGCCCCCTTTTACTAGAGTTGACCGTTCATGCTCCACTCCCAAACAAACAACACATCGCGTGTGTCCCCACTCGTAATGAAGCGAGGGCAGGGACGAGAACACGATCCAAAGATGTTTGCTCGCCATTATACTTCATGACGCAATAACGCAGGGGCGTTCCCACAGCGTCTCAACGCAGCTCAAGTTCGCTTGAAAGGGAACTATTCTTTCCCTTGCAATGGTCTCACATTATGGATATCCATGTATGTCTCTGTAAGTCGTTTATTTACAAGACAAGCTATTGGTTTGGAATGCAGTTAAAAAAAGAGATGGGTGTTTATAGTATATACAAGTTTAGAGAGAGAGAGAGATTTTCATTACCTTAAGTAGCTAAAGCAAACACACACCTTAGAGGTGTGCGATCAGAGCGATAAAACTCACATTAAGTGCACATAAATTTGACTCCAGATCAGTAAGCTATTTTAAGAAAAATGTATATTAAGATATAAATTAAATAATAAGATCATCTCATTTATAAGAAACAACTCAAACCAAAATCTACAGTACATTCAAACCATATGGGACTAAAGTTTTTAATGTGGGTTTTATCATGTATGATGTCGGAAATAATAAAAATATGTGAGTGAGTGTGCAGTTCAACTCTTTACTTAGAGAGAGATAGAGAGAGACATGCATATATGCGTATTATAAATGTGTCTTTTGTGTGTTCACACCAAAAAAACAAGTTCCAATATCTACGATAATGTTGCTCCAGAAACCACGGTGAGTATGTTTCAATGCAAGGAGCAAACAGGGTCTTACAAGAAGAGGCCATCTCACGCAAGCTAAAGACAGACAAACAAAATCAAATAAAAAACTTAATTAATCAATTAAAATCAATTTAAAAACAAATTAAAAATTAAAAACCCTACTCGATTCTGCCGCCATGTCTTGCTCCATCATAGATAATATAGGATGGGTGTGTCGAACTTGAATTATCAAGTTGAATTACCACGCCGCTCGCCGTGGGCCGGAGCCTGCTACCGTCCGCCATTGAAGGGGAGGAGCAGGGAGCGGGGAGGAGCAGGGAAAGGGGGGAGCCATCGCCATCCGCCAGGCGGCGGAGGGGTGATTAGCAGTCCACCGAGCGCTATCCAGCGTCACCGCCAGGCACCGCGGAGGAAATCGACCAGCTGGTGGGGGCAAGGATGGCAGCGCGTTGTGGGAACCGGACCAAGAATATTTTTTTCCTCTATCCCCTCTCTCGGATCTGTCGTGTCGAGTCCTCATGCTTCCGTCTCCGTTTCCCTCGCCTCGTCGGCCCATACCCCCCATACCGGCCCATATCTCTCACGGAGGAGCGGAACCATAAAAGGAGGAGCGATGACGCTGAAGATCGAGAGAGGAACAGGCCCGATTTTGTGTTGTGTTTTGTTTCTGTTTTGTGTGGCTAGCAGTCGTCCATGAGGGGCTGCTGGCTTGTGCTTTTGTTTTTGTATTTGTTTTATTTTATTATTAAAGTGTTGAATGTTCGCCGGTTCCCGTCTCCTTCTTCCCATAACATCTGAACCCTGTTACACCTATAATGCCACAAACTGTTGAATGGGTTACTACTGAAGCTGATGACTTTGCTGCTTGCTCTATTCTTTGGGGTTTGCTCTTCTGTCTTCTCTTAAACACATCTAACTTCCGCCTTCTTCCTCTCTTCTCCGGGGATGGAACATGGTTGAAGACAGATGGGACGTTGTCTGGTGAAAGAGGGTTGTCATTCTTTTTTCCCTAAAACATTAGTAAACAGAAAATGGCAACAATTTAAGCTTCTTTTTGGCTAGCTACATTAACATCTATTCATTTATCTGACACTTTAATCCATAGGGACTTACAAGTTGTAACAGTGTGACTCTGGGTTTCCCCCCCTTTTTCTAGTTTTTTTGTTTAGTCCTGTTCAGTTTGCCCGCTCCTCGTTTGTCTTCAGTGAATTCACCTGTGTTTAGTTAATTATCCTCATCTGTGTCACCTGTGCCCCAATTACGTTCCTTTGTTTCCCTGTGTTATTTAAGCCCTCTGTTTCTCCCTATTCCTGGTCCGTTCTCATTAGTATATCGTTTGTATTATGATGTGTGTTGCTATTGTATCAATCTGTTGGCAAAAAGTTGGTATTGTATCAATCTATGAATGCACTGCAGCTAAAGCCACATGTCTGACCATGTTATATTTAAAATCTGAAGATGACAAGTCTAAAACTCTGTATTTAGTTAAATGTTTTTCAAGCTCATGTCATATGCAGGGGCGGAGCGGGGGGTGGCTAATTGGGCTTAAGCCCCGAATGGTTTGTCAAAAGCCCCGAATCTTTTAGGTTTTTTAAAATAACTTCAACTTTGTTTCATTTCCTCTCAGAATTTCTGATGGAGCGGCAAAAAATTAAACAATGTGCGTGGTGGCGGACGGTAATGCATCGCGCATCACTCAGCTTGTTTGCCAACTGCCAATAAAAACTAACGAAGAAGAATATAAATTAATCTTCTTTGCCGTTGTCATCAGGGGTTGGCCGCTTGCGGGCTGTTGTATGTTTAAACCGGCGTCGTAGCGAGCTTACTGGCTAACCGGCTGAAGTTATTATGGACATCATAAAGTTTTTTTATACGGAACACTAACAGTAAACCTCACCGGCCGGAGAGAGATTCAGAAGCAGCGTCAGACGAACCGCGGACAAGTGTTACATGTGAATCTGCTGTTGTAGGCCTAACACTTGAGTTAAGTGATGACAACAATTCCAAGTACAGATGCATCAATATCGTCAATAAGTTATTTTTCCCCCCATACTTTAATTTAAAAAGTAAATCTTTAATATATTCTAGATTCATTACATAAAAAGTTAAATATTTCAAGCCTTTTATTGTTTTAATCATGATGATGGGCTTACAGCTCATGGAAATCAAAACTCCAGTACGCCTATCTCAAAATGTATTAGAATTTTAGAACAAAGAATTTTTTATACGACCTGACAAGATCTCTAATCAGCTAATCAACTCAAAACACCTGCAAAGGTTTCCTGAGAATTCAATCTGTCAGTTTTGTTCTGGTGGTGCAGCACAATGACCTTTTCCACAATATTACATTTTTTTGAGATGCGCCTGTAATAATGTAATAAACATATTAGTATTTACATAATTAAAGGAATTGTTATGGTGAACAGTGATAATGAATAAATGGTAGCAGCAGAGTATTGCTAATTAAATGAATATCACTGTCCACAATTTTATATGTAAGCTTTTTGGGCAACGCATCATTAATTTACTGTAACATATTGCACAATATCATCAATATTTAATGCAGCAATTCTGAACAAAAAGTATACATCTTTAATAATAAGACACAGGTCTTTGGAACTTTTATTGCACACATGAGACTTAAATTATTCTCAGCGAGTTATGGTGGCGTTTTGTCCCCAGTCTAAAAGGGCTGCTATCTAAGTTTTACACGCCACCAGATACCATTGTGTTTTACCTATTTAGGCAAACTTAAAAATAGTCAGATAATGGTTGCCTCTTTTTAGTTGCCAGGGGTGAAAATGAGTCATCCTTAACATTTTTGGTGTTTTGGATTCACTACAGCTGGAGAACAATTACATACAAAATAGGTTGTAGGCTCTACTCTGTGATTTTTTTTTTTTTACTGAGTAGGCCTAACTATCATAATTTTCCCAGGTAGTGTATAGATTTTTAGGCTTTCTAATATCTCAAACAGCCTGAAAAATAGTGCATTTAGCTGACGTAAATGGGGAAAAAATCTCCAAGGGAGTATGCCCCTGCCTGGACCGCCCCTAGGTTTGGGCTAAGCCCCGAATGTTTACATCGTCTGGCTCCGCCCCTGGTCATATGACTTTATTTTGATTAGACTCTAAAATGCAAACTGATGTTTATTGTCATGTTCTAAGCATCTATTCAGTCTATTGTCTCTATTGTTTTGTGGTGCAAACGAGCCCCATTCAGTCTCAGTCTCCCCAGCACACATTCACACCTCTCCGGCCTGAATATGGCTCTAAATATGTTTTTCTTTTGTCTGCATTATAATTACTAACGACTGGCTATTCACAATGTTTCAATCCCTAATTTCCCAAAGTTAGGGTTTTCAAAGTTCTCACTTCACATTTGAAACTGTATCAAATGTCCTTCTTGAAAAAAATAAACATTTCAGTAAGCATTTTTATTTAGAAAAAATCATAAAAATAACAGCTAGGTGGCAGGTGCATCTGAGGGCTATGTAGCATGTTAGCTTAGCACACCATCAATACACGACAATTTATGAAATTTGTCAAACCATGTTTGTTCTCAAAATTTACTTTATAACGCAAGTCGAGTGTTTTAAATAACCTTCTGTGATCTGATTTGGCTTCAGATAAAAAAAATCAAACAGAAAATATATTATTTTATAGTATTCTGCACAATGATAAAGTCTATATCAATTAGCATTACATTATAAATGTAATCTATTATTTTGAAAATACATGACATGGCTCGAAGAACACGGGTAAATCAAATATCATTGCAATCATGTTTATTGTCTTCAAAACGTCTTTATCTGCATATTACAGCGATCTCTGGAAGCTTTGTTTTTGTGTCAGGACTTCCTGAATGTCACATGATTATGGCACTTCTTCATGTGTTCCATATATGGACTACATGTGCACACAACGCCCTCAGGCTGCCAGTATGGATTGAAAACACAGTACATCAGAGTATTCAGCGCTCATAATGGTTACAACGGCCCAGTTGGGTATAAATTCTATAGTTCTATAATTCTAAGTCTATATAAATCTGGGGCCGTATTCACAAAGCATTTTATCTTACCACTAGGAGTGCTCCTTAATCGCACTAAAATATTTTAGCTAGGAGTTTTCTCTTAAAAGTTATTCACAACGCCTTTCAGACCTACTCTTAGTAAAGAAAAATGACAACTCCTAAACTAAGAGTGAGTCTTCGTTGCTATGGATGACGTCATTACTCATGCACGAGCTTGACTGAAGTGACCACCTTGATTGGCTGATGATTGTAACGCGGGAATGATTCCAAACACCTCCCCTATGATGATGAGTGACAGGTGACAGGTCTGAGAATGCGTGCGCTACACAAGTAGTGCGAAGGACGGAAGATGATGAATAACTGAATAAATAGCCTAAATGAATAAAGAGTAAGGAAAAACAAATAGCCTAGTAGCCTAATGAAACATATGGATTGATGCAATATCTTTGCAACATTCTTGAATTAATCTGTCACTATATGCCTCTGCCTACGTTTGCAAAGAGAAGAACATTTTAATTTGATTCACAATGAAATGTTACAATTAGTTTACATGCAGTGAGTAGTTTTGGTTGTTGTTGGTGGCGTTGTTGCATCCCTAGTTATGCCTACAATGCAAAATTGTTCCCTCGTGATTGGAAGCTCCTGTAGCCGCCGCATACGCATTTCAAAACATCGCAACGTGAAATGCCACAAAAAGTGGTTTGTGAATAGGTCTTAGTGAGTTAGGAGTCCTCTCGACTTCTCTTAAGCTGTCCCAGACTTAGGTGCTACTTTTAGGGCTAAAATGCTTCGTGAATTACTCTTAGTCAAAAAAATTAGGAGTCCTAAAGTTACGAGTGACACGCCCATTATTTTTAGGAGTTGCTCCTAAATTCGCCAGTTAGGAGCTACTTTTAGCCTTAAAATGTGTTGTGAATACGGCCCCTGAAGTAAACCTATGAGAATCTATCAATATTTCTCCAAATCTGCAAATTTTTGAGCTAAAAGCCCTGAGAGACGTTGTTTTGTCAAGCGCTGTCATGACGACCTCACAGGAGATTTTTTCTGAATGAGACCGGCTGACGCTCATAATTCATATTAAAAGTATGGACTCATTTTTTGATTAGATAACTCCTTACACAAATTAAGACATAACTGTCACTATAAGTTTCTTAGAATACAATAGTGGTCAAATACTGAAACTTGAGTCTTTTATCTTTTTAATGATGTATAGTTTGTCAAGGTAATAACTTTAAATCTGATAGTAACTTTGAACTATTTAAACAAAAAAACGCTTCAGTGCGCCGGCGCTCTGGCAACGGTTAACAGGTTAAACATGTTAGCAAGCCAAGTTAAATTAGAAAGAACATACCTGAAATTAAGTGGTCACTGCACAAGCGAAATACATTGCTTGAAGGCTCCCATCTCTCTGTTTTGTTGTGTTGGTCAGCACGTTTTATTGCAGTGAACCTTAGTAATACGATACTGTCACAGTGTCTGGTTTATGTTCCCTGGTGTCCACTAGAGGTCCTCCTTCCCAACGGTGTCATTCACTTTTGGAACTGCATTCCCCCACAATCCTTGTCGGCGCTCATCACTGTTCATTGCTCTCAGCTGTTCCCCATCATGATTGTCTTGTTCTGTGTATAAATACCCTGCCTGTTTAGTGTTTGTTACGGAGTCCTTGTTATGTCACACTACCTCGGAAGTCTTGCCTGTTCTTGTTTTGTTTCTGTCTTGGATTGCTTTATGGATTTTGACCTTTGCCTGGACTGTTTTGAGTACGGATTCCCCTATATAATAAACTGCTTTTGGATCTTACCTGTTGTGCGTGTACGTAACGTGACAGAAGGACTCCGTCATGAATAGATCCAGCGGTATGGGGTTTCATGCCTCTCCCTCAGCCACCGAGAGGGAGAGGAAACAGCAGAGGCGGAATTTTCAATATAGAGAGATTCCTCCTCGTATTACCATATTTGAGTGTTTTTCACTGATTGACTGAGGAAACTGATTTAGAAGAAGCTTCAACACCCCCTCCAGACCATCCTAGAGAATAATTAGAGGGAACCTGGCTGGCAAAATTTTCTGGGACTCGCGGAGGTCATAGGAGAGGAAGTGCCAGAGGTGAGCTCCGGAACCACTCTCCGCTTCAGTCACTCCTCGACCCTGGGCTGGTGATGTCCAGTCCAGAGCTCCATCCCCCATTGATTACGTTCAGCACAGAATCTGTACATCGCCAAGAGCCTGGAGGCCGTGCCCCAGCAGCCCGCCGTTTTTCCGGAGGTCGTACCAGAGACCGCTCACGTCACGTCTGCCGAGTCAGAGACTGTTCACGTCCCGTCTGCCCAGTCAGAGACGGCTCATGCCACGTCTGCCCAGTCGGAGACAGATCGGGAGATGCCCATTCTCATGGCCGGAGGGGCACTGATCGGCTATTTAGATCGGCTATTAGACTAGCTCGGATCCTGGAGACGCCCTTCAGACCTTTAGTGTCTGCTGTTCTTGAGCCGGGGCCGGTGTCTGTTCCTGATCCGGAGCCAGTGTCTGCTGTTACCGAGCTGGAGCCAGTGTCTGCTGTTCCCAAGCCGGAGCCAGTGTCTGCTGTTCCCGAGCCGGAGCCAGTGTCTGCTGTTCCCGAGCAGGAGCCAGTGTCTGCTGTTCCCGAGCCGGAGCCAGTGTCTGCTGTTCCCGAGCCAGAGCCAGTGTCGTCTGTTCCTGAGCCAATGTTTGTTTCTGTGTTTGTGTCTGTCCTTGTGGCTGTTACTGTTCTGGTGTCTGTTCCTGAACCGGAGCCAGTGTCTGTTCCTGAGCCAGAGCCAGTGTCTGTTCCTGAGCTGGAGCCAGTGTCTGTTCCTGAGTCTCCGCCCTGGCCGCCGAGGGGTCGCTCCGCCCTGTCCGCCCGAAGGGTCATCTCCGCCCTGGCCGCCCGAGGGGTCGTCTCTGCCCTGGCCGCCCGAGGGGACGTCTCCGCCCTGGCCGCCCGAAGGGTCTTCACCACCATGGTCGCCCGAGGGGTCTTCACCGCCCTGGCCGCCCGAGGGGTCTTCACCGCCCTGGCTGCCCGAGGGGTCTTCACCGCCCTGGCCACCCAATGAACTGTCTGCTTCGCCCTGGTCGCCGGCTAAGTCGTTATTTCCTGTTTTTGTTCCCCTGCATGGACCTGGCCCACCATCCCTCCCCCTGATCCTCCACCATTCCACCTCCCTCCTGAACTCTTGTGTTGTGTGTTAGTTGACTTGGAGCACCTGGTAGCCGCTCCGTAGAGGGGGGGTCATGTCACAGTGTCTGGTTTATGTTCCCTGGTGTCCACTAGAGGTCCTCCTTCCCCACGGTGTCATTCACTTTTGGAACTGCATTCCCCCACATCCTTGTTGGCGCTCATCACTGTTCATTGCACTCAGCTGTTCCCCATCATGATTGTCTTGTTCTGTGTATAAATACGACTGCCTATTTAGTGTTTGTTACGGAGTCCTTGTTATGTCACACTACCTCGGAAGTCTTGCCTGTTCTTGTTTTGTTTCTGTCTTGGATTGCTTTATGGATTTTGACCTTTGCCTGGACTGTTGTGAGTACGGATTCCCCTATATAATAAACTACTTTTGGATCTTACCTGTTGTGTGTGTACGTAACGTGACGGATACAATGATTTCCCTTTGCTTTCCTCCACCTGTTCTGGCATCCAGGTGCACAACATTATAAGGTTTAAACAGTCTGGTTTTAAATTATCATTCGACCACTATCGATCATGCTATTGATGCTACAGCCGCTCTGGTGCTCTCCTGATTGCCTGCCAAAATGGCGGAGTTCATATTGTGTGACGTCAGCCTCCAGAGCTCTATAAGAAGAAGTTGCGCTGCTTCAATGCATCGCAGGCTCGACAAAACGCAATGTAGCTTTTGCTCGCACTACACCGCTACTTTCTGCAAAAAGTAGTTAGCTACTGGAAAAGCTACACTGTTTAAAAAGCAACTGAGCTACTGCCAAACTACTGAAAAATTTAGTTGAGTTAATAGCACGCTACTTGTAGTTAACTACTCCCTAACACAGTGAAGCATGGTGGTGGCAGCATCATGCTTTGGGGTTGCTTTTCTTCAGCTGGAACTCGGGCTTAAGGGTGAAGAGAATCATGAATAGCTCAGAGTTAAGCATCTATCACCCTGAAGACCAAGAACAGTTGCCCACTAAATCTAAGCAGAGTCGAGCCTGGTCAATAACTGGATATGAGACCTCCTAGGTTGCTGCTGGAAGAGGTGTTAGTGAGACCAGCAGGGGGTGCTCAACCTGTGGTCTGTGTGGGTCCTTACACCCCAGTATAGTGATGGGGACACTATAGGCTACTGTCAAAAAAAGGACCATCCTTCGGATGAGACGTTAAAAAAGAGTCTCGAAAAAGAGTAGGTGTGTAACCCTAGCATCCTAGGGTTACACCCACTGTGTATTTTGCCCACTGGCCTCTGTCCATCATCATGGCTATCCTAATCATCCTAATCATCCCTATATGAATGCTCTTCACCAATGAGCTGGTGTGTGGCGTTCTGTGCGCAGTATTTCCCCTTCAATATGTAAAGTGTTTTGAGTGCTGAGAAAAGCACTATATCAGTGGTTCTCAACCTCTCCTGCAGGGACCCCCTGACGGGACATGTTTTTGTTTTAACCCTGAAATGGCACACCTGATTAAATTAATTAAAGGCTGAAAGGCTTAATGTGTAGCTGACTAATGGAATCAGGTGTGCTATTTCAGGGTTAAAACAAAAAAATGTCCTGTCATGGGGTCCCTGCAGGAGAGGTTGAGAAAAACTGCACTATATAAATGTAACAAATTATTATTATTAGGGATTCAAGCATGTAGTGTCACCAAGGCCCACCCTGATCGGCCTAACCCCCAGTTAGGCCAAACCCCTTCTATAGCTCCTTTTGCAGAAGTGTCAGTACTTCCTGCTCCATAACCAAAGCCTGCTCGGGGTCCACCACAGTGGGGAGGACCCCTAGAAATCTGGGTGGACAAGAACCGAATTCTGAACCCTTTCCTATAGTGTGCAGGACCCACTGAGAAATATCTGGCAGTAGTTCCCACACTGCCAGAAATTCTACTAGGGGAACCAGTCTCTCAAGACTGGCCTCTGGATTTGGTTGAACAGTCACTATGGTGCCCTGAAGCGGCGAACCGGCAGGGAAAAACCGAACTGACTGTTCTACGACCCTCCCGGAGGATCGTATTGGGGACGCTGACACCTCGGTGCCCTGAACGGCGAACCGGCAGGGAACAACTGAACTGGCAGCGCTGCGACCCTCCTCAGAGAGTCGCACCCCAGAGGGCGCCTAGGAGAAACGATTTCTCAAAACCGTCCCTGACCCGGAGGAGCCCTCAGAAGCCTGATAGCCTCGTTTTTTGCGACAGGACTTCCTGTCTAAGCTTTATTAGAGATGACGATAGTCCTCAGATCTTGCCTACCTCTAAGTAGCTTAGTTCCTACGACCCTCCTCGGAGGATCGTTGGAAAAAGCAGGCACCTCGGCACCCTGAAGCGGCGAACCGGCAGGGAAACCGAACTGACTGCTCTACGATCCCCCTCGGAGGATCGTTTGGGGACACTGACAAATTGGTGCCCTAAACGGCGAACCGGTAGGAAAACCGAACTGGCAGTGCTGCGACTCTCTGAGGAGGGTCGCAGCACTGCCAGTTCGGTTTTCCTACCCCAGAGGGCGCCGAGGAGAAACGATTTCTCAAAACCATCCCTACCCCGGAAGGGACCTCCCTTAGAAGCCTGATAGCCTCGGCGTCAGGGCTTCCTCTTTGTCCAAGCTTCTTTAGAGATAAAACAGTCCTCAGATCTTGCATATATCTAACTGGCTAGACTGCTACCACCACCCAGGTCCCCCTCGATTGTGAGGAGCCCAAATGGCGATGCTCGTTTTGCACTGTGTGCTGTGCTCCCGCCCAGCAGTCTCAGGAACCTAGATTGGTGAGGAAGCAACCTCTTGAACGCCGCTGAATGGTTTATTTCTTAGTTTTTTTGAAAGCGGAGCATCCAGAAGAACAGACATAATTTTATCTCATTTTTCTTTATTTTTAAAACAGAAAAACGTATATATATATATATATATATGTGTGTGTGTGTGTATATATATATATATATATACATATATATATATATATATATATATACAGTATATGCTCCATAATGATTTCCACACTTCATTAAGCAACACAACCATTTTCAACTGTGATCATAATCTGAAATGTTTCTTGTGCAGCAAATCAGTATTAGAATGATTTCTGAAGGCTCATGTGACACTGAAATCTAGAGTAATGAGCTCTGCCATCACAATACATTTTTTTTTAAACATTAAAATAGAAAACTTTCACATATTTATAATATTTCACAATATTACTGTTTTTCAGATAATGTAGTCTTGGTACCCTACCTAGAACCTTACTAATACCAAACTTTTGAACAGTAGTGTATATATTATTATATCAAAGCCAGCACAAGCACACCATGCAACCAAAACATTAAAAAAATTGTGTTACATTATTTTGCCATTATGTATATTTGTAAATATAATTCTTTTAGAACATCAAATTGGTTGCTTATTATATTCCGTAAAAGAATGTTAAGTGTTTTTTTCCTCATTTACAGTAAATTGTACTTAAGTATTAAAGCAACACATTCTTGCCTTTGTGTGGTCTTAAATTATTTAGCTTATTTAAATGAACAAGAATTTAAGAACAATCACACCGGGATATATTTTTTAAAAAAAGTGTTAGCCCACAGATACATTTATGAGGGTTTATTTAATTTATTGCAATCAACAAATGATAACAATTAGTAAAATACACAGTTTTAACGCTTCGCAAGGTGCAATTTATATGACGAGTTGAAGTTTGCTGTACTTTATATACGCCTACGCGAAATGAATGCCTGCAATCATTCAGTCATTGATGAATGCACAAAACTTGCAAATTAATAAAAACATTATGAACTTTACGAAAGGATACACAATTGTAGTTTAAGTTCGCGCTGAAACTATATTTACCTTTTTTGAAATAACCCATTAAACCTGCTGAGAAACGAGGAGTGAACCTCTGAGTGAACTAAAATGAGCATTTCCTTGCGCATGCCCGGGAAACTCATGAATATTCATTTAGGCCCCGCCCACTGCTTCTACAGATGTACAAGTCTCTTTTGCTCCTAATTTCACGAGATATATGGTGCAAAAGGGAGAGCGCGCTAAACTTGTCACTTGAAAGCAAAAACAGTGTTTGAGATTCGTCGCAGTAGATTCAAGCAGCTGTAGTTATGTACTTGTGTTTGTGCTAGAAAACATATTTGTGAGAAAATATTCTACAAATGTGCAACTCTCTATTGATGAATTCACATACTGATTTGCGGATGAGCAAAATTTCTCAGTGACTTCACATTTTTGATGCAGGTGTTTAAATCCGTTTTGCACCATTCACTGCAATTGTAGCAAAAATGTGAGCGCACGAGTTTATTATTTTGTGATTTATAGAATAGGATTTGTGCACCTGCAATGAGGAATTTGAGAAGGTGTAACTGTTACTGTTGTGTTGTGTTTGTGGGAGAGAAAAAAAAAAGTCTACAAGTTTGCAACTCTTAATGCATTTCTCTCTGTGACTTCAAATTTACTGATACACATGTGTGGCTATTCTCTACAACTACAAATTTCACTGTCACAGGCATTCAGTTGTTTTGCACCAAAAATACCTTCATACTTTCCTCACTCTCTTTCTTTCTGCAAGTCGTATGAATGTGTGTGTGCTTCTGATTGTGTTAGATATTAGTTTTATGTGTTAGAATAATCAATAAAGTCTTCTTTGCATTTTAAAGATAATTTTTCTTGTGTTATGTGCTTACGAATTTAATGTCTTAAACTGCTGATCTAAGTTACCTTGCTTATATATAGTGTTTCACTATAGTTTGGATATCTTTTCATCTTTTTTTATCTTTTTATATTGTGCGGATGAGAGATCTATGGAAATTTGTTTCCGCCACAGAATGAAAAATAAAAAAAGGTAATTGTGACTTTTTATCTCACAATTCTGACTTTATTTCTCAGAATTGCGAGATATAAAGTCAGAATTGCGTGATATAAAGTCGCAATTGCGTGTTATAAAGTCAGAATTGTGAGATATAAAGTCAGAAATGCGTAATATAAAGTCGCAATTGCGTGTTATAAAGTCAGAATTGTGAGATATAAAGTCAGAATTGCGTGATATAAAGTCGCAATTGCGTGTTATAAAGTCAGAATTGCGAGATATAAAGTCAGAATTGCGTGATATAAAGTCGCAATTGCGTGTTATAAAGTCAGAATTGTGAGTTATAAAGTCGCAATTGCGTGTTATAAAGTCAGAATTGCGTGATATAAAGTCGGATTTGCGAGAAAAAAAGTCCCAATTCTTAGTTTTCTCTCTCGCAATTCTGACTTTGTGTACACAGCTCCGTCACACTTGAAAAATATATAATCAAAAAACTTAGCTATTTTTGCTTAATTTTGATAATTTAGCATAATTAACACACCAACGATGAATAAGTCGAAAAAAAATGTAAAAAAGGCTCCGTCCCCGGCTGCCGAAACCGTGGAAGGCAATCCAGCAAGTCCGAAGTTAGCCGAAACAAATACTTGCGATCAAGGTAACCCCGTTAATGTGGCCACAGACACCGATCTTTCTCAATCTTTAGAGGGTGAGGACGAGCCATCACCTAGGGCTATTCTTTCGGCCATTAGAAAGATGGATTGTTTCATGACTGCCCGATTTAATGACTTGGAGGCTTCCCTGTCAGGAGTGAAGTCAACACTAGCGGCCAACACATCCCGTATCGCTGATCTGGAGGAGGCTAGCACTGACAATGAAGGCCGCATTTTGCATTTGGAGCAGCTTTGCTCTAATCTATCGCAGGAGAATACGTCTCTGAAGTCCAAGGTAACGGATTTAGAGGCCAGATCCCGCAGGCAAAATATCAAGATCGCAGGTCTCCCTGAGAACGTCAAGAAGGGCAACCCCACACGATTTGTCTCTGGCCTGTTGCCTTTGCTGCTGGGCGAAGCTAACTTTCCGCGTGGTGTAAAGGTTGACCGTGCTCACCGCATTGGCCCCGTCGTGAACAACAGGCTGCGAGTTATGATTGCCAGGATTCATCATGATGCTGTTAAGACTGAAATACTGCAACTTGCCTGTAACCAAAGTCCGCTTTCCTTCGACAGGGGTCGTATCAGTATTCTTCCGGACTTTCCAGCGGAGGTGTCAGCGGAGGTATACTGTGGTACATCATGGTAAGACACTATGCCTAGTTGCTGTAGGGTATGGACCAATCAGACACATACTAATTATTCATTATATACAAAGGTTTATGAAACTCCTCACACAGCCCAAATGAACAAACACAAGGGCAGAAACAGTGTCAGGTTACAGGGCATGATAAGGAGATTTTACGACCTCCGAGGAATGTGGCCACATACTCAAGAGAGAGACTATGAAACAGAAACCCTCTTTAAAACAGACTTTGCTGCATTAATCATAGACTAACTGATCTATAAATGAACATGCATAAAACTTTGAAAGAAACAGTGTAAATGGTTTACTGTCTCGTGTACTATTAGGTATATATTATGGTATGTATCCTGGTATACAACCAACTAACGATCAATGTAACCTCACCTGTATCATGCCTGCTAACTAATTAATCCTCATTTAATGACTCACACTTCGATGTACATCACCTTCTTCTAGAATGCGGTGTGGATGTGTTATAGCTATTTTAGCATTAATGAAGGTATAATCATATTATGGGACAAAGATCCGTAAATCAACTAAGAGCCACTTTCCCTCTCAGACATGTCCCCTTTCTGATTGGTCGAGTTCAAACCTTAGGGGAGGATCTTCTCCAGGCCTTATTAGAGACAGTCCACATGTGACCTCCCTCTCTTAGTTCTTTCATCCAGCCGCAACACTGTTCTGGTGATTCTGGGGAACCCCCTCCCCCTCCACGAGGGCCCCAGGGCCCAGCAGGCCTCAATCCAACCAGATATGGGCTCAGGCAGGAGAGAGATGACTCTCTCACAAAGAACCAAGGACAATCTCAAGAGTTTTGGAACAAAGACTCCAACCAACAACGACTCCAATCACCCATCCTTCCGACTTCCTCACTTCTCCTGGGTGCTCGGCGTGGCCTCAACAGAGTCCCAGGCCTTCACCAAACCAGTCATGCGTTCCTGGAGAAAGAGAACGCTCAACCAACTTCCACTTGACACTGCCGGAACCATCAACGACTTCAATTTTCAACAACTTCAAGAATTGTTCCCATTACAAATGCAAGTATTCAATTCAATGAAATGTGAAAATGAAATTCTGATGGTTCTTCTCATAGACCCTCTTCCGGTTTCCAATTTCATCCTATCACTAACCTATTTATGTATTCATGTGTGTATGTTGTTTAGTTTATTTATATTCATATAAATATCTATATTTAGTTAATAAAACTTGTACATAATATGTATTTGGTTCTGTTTTGTTTGCAATACAAGTCACTTTACGATCACGGTTTTTGCTACTGGCTCAAAGTACTGTACAGGCGAAGAAATAATTATTCTTCGGTGGCCATGGAAGATACCCTCTTCTTAGAATAAATTAATAATCAAAAGAGTTCGTTGGAAGAACTGATTAATTGATTGTAATATTAATTCAGCCACATCAAGTTAATCCAATTAACTGACCCAAATATTTATAATTAATAATAACAAGATGTTATTGATTATTAATATTTCCAGAAAGCTGAGTTCCTTACATATATGGTGGAGAATTTTAAGGCATTGTATTAAACATTGTATGCAAGCAGACAGTAATCAATCATATGTTGTCCCATAAGTTTTTATTAACATCTCATACATGCACGTACAAGTTTCTGGGTAAATCAGCAAAACTATAGCTTGAATATGCCTTCCTACGAATGGCAGAAAGTTCACAAATGCTATAATGCATATTTAAATCATACGATAAGAAACTCCTGATATTAGCGAAGAAAGCCTAATTTCAGATATAAATCGAGCATGAGCCTTCTCTGACGAAGAAATCTCAGATTAGCCGCGCGCATAAATGGTACCAGAACAAATTAACCTGATATGGACAAAGAAATCTCCATTTTCAGCATTTTTGAATGTGATCTGAGCGATGTTCCTCAATCACCGATTAAGGCCTTATGCGTTACGTCATTGTATTCATATTAAACCGCTGAAGCGCTCATATGAAACAATCGCTTCAAATTCGTATTAGAACAATCAGCTAACTAGTAATTTGCCATTGTCTGTGAAAGAACGGTGCTGTTTTGATTTGTTAAAAAGAGTCACTCACACGCAACGTCGTGTCTAAGCGAGAGACTCAGTGCAAACTGTCAGCACAGCTCGATCGCTGCTCCGAACGATCTGTGTTGTTGGTTGGCATTGCGTCCGGAACGCGAGCAGGCGTTCCTATCTAGTTTTTCTGACAACAGCACCAATCTCACAGACCCTCGTGTAAACAAGCGACGGTTGTAGCCAATAGCTCCCTCAATCCTAACTTACAAGTAAAAACCTCTACCTCGAGTGATAGTTTTAGCACCGCCTAAAAACTTAGACACGTTAGAGCGTAAAGTGTAACCTTAAACCAAAGACTATAGATTTTGCGTGATTTGAACTGAGTGATTTGAACACGAGTAATGAGAGTCAAAGCTCTTCGAGGCTTTGAATCAAAGGAGTCAACTGCGTCACAAATGATTCTTTGTTTGAAGCGCCCTCGCTGGCGACCCCTGCTGGTCAAAACAGTGGAAGGGTAGCGGAAACTCAAATCAACGGAACACCTTTTACAAACCAATCGCAAAGGTTTTATCAAAAGGTGTAATCAGGTAATGGCAATCCGCGAGCTACCTAATATCGTTTAATATGAGGTGTCTTTCAAGGCACAATATCTTAGTAAACTGTAGGGCTCGTTTTATGAAAGCTTGACTTGAAAGTCAATCAGACCCTAAATCAAATGCGTCATTAAATGTGTACGAATCTATAAAGTGATACGAGATCACATAGAGACAAGATACACACTGGTTCACAAACCGTTGAAATTTAAAACAATTTCGAAACAGCTATGACGCGTAACGAAGCCCAGTTTAATAAAATCACGTGACCTTAGCAGTGATACACATTACACACTCCGAATGATTTGAGACGAATGATTCACCCTGGTGTCAGAGCTTCACGAAGCACGTCTCATAAGAGGGTTAAACCACCCTCTTCTCTCTCTCTTTCTCTCTCTCGACCCCTTCCTCTTGGTTTCACTTTCAGATTGAAACCCAGATACTTTGGGTTTTTATTTGTGTTTATTTTATTTTTACTTAAATCTACCCCTCTTTTATTTTGTGTATTTACACCTGTTGAGCCTGAATCGTCCTATTCAGTTAAGTTGAATTTAATTAAATTGGGAATTTAATTAAATCAATTTGCTTATTCAAGTTCCCCCATAGTTACCAGAGCTATGAGAACACATAATGTTTACATAATTTTTTTTGATTTTATTTCAATTTAGTTATTTACTTTGGTTTCAGCCTGAATTCTTATATTCAGCTAAAGAAAAAAAAAGGGCTTAACTAAATTTGAAATTTAATTAAATTACTTGATACGCTTCCCTTTCCTTTTAGTTTTCTTAGAGCTATAAGGACGTTCTAACTTTACCTTTACCTTATTTTAGATCACTAGTCACTATCCTCATCTTCTCTCTCTCTATAGGATTACAATATCTAGCGACTGTTGTTTCCATAGTGAGTTACACAGGTCATTAATATCCTACTTCCTGTCTGTGTTTTACCCATCCTCACTCCTTAGCACCAAGCTAAATACATGAAGTACGGCTAAACACAAATGAACAGTAGGCCCCAGACAGAACTGGAAACACTTCCCATTGTTTCTTCTTCTTCTTTTGGACCTTGAGATGTCTGATGTGTCCCCGGTAGCTTAGTCTAACAGCAGCATAACCCATAAGTGACTCCTGTTTACCTATGTCTCCTAGCTAAACCTAAATAGGTAAAACACTCCTTTCTTCCTCTTCTTTTCTGGTTTCATCCTATTGTTTTATTTTGGTTTTTCTCTATCTGTTACTCTCGTAGCACAACATGTGAGAAGAACCATCAGCATTTTTGAGTAATAGGTTATGACATGTAAGAGCCCAGTCATCAGTCGATGCTGCTTAAAGCAGTCAACTAAGATACTCAAAACTTTTTTTTGTTGTTGTGTGTGCTCACCAACACTTAATTGTAGCTGCTCCACATAGCCATTCTCCCACACAGATAGCTCACCACCTCTGTAGAAACTTGCATTTGCCTTTGCCATTTCTCTCTCGTGTTCCCACAAGTGTGCCAGTAGGCCTCAGACACCCGGCCCTGCCACCAGGACCACCTGAAGACCCGGCAGAGCAGTGTCATGGACATCCTTCAGCCTGAAGCAGGCAACGACCTGCCACGGCAGAGGAAGGAACAGTTAGGCAACAACAAAAGCAGACGTCTGACACCCAGCCTGAGCCACCAAGAGCTGACCAGCATTATCTTCTCCTTGGCCATGCTCCCGCAGGCCTCAAACAGGAGGTAAATGAACTAACGCTGCCAGCCACAGGACTCCACAGAGAACGAACCCTGCTTAACGGGAGAAGGCACAGGACAGATGCAGAGACCCTGACAGCGTGGAGCAACTGAAAGAGATCACCAGTTTTCAAGCGGCTCTGACAGCTGCTGAGCACCTGCCAACAGACGAGAGAGGAACTGGTTGAACTCAAAGAGAGAGACGCTGAAGCCATCGGCTTGCAGCCAGAGCTGAAGTCCCAACACTGACTCAGCGATGCTGCAACATTATAGTCCAGCTCGATGTGGTCCAAATAGAACTGAAACAGTCCAACCAACTGCAAATGGACCCCACGAGAAAGATGTACCCTGCTGAACTTCGCATCAGCAGCGTAGGCTTCCCCAGCCCTGCACAAAGGGGGGGGGGGGGGGGGGTTCGGGGCTGGGGGACAAACCCCTCTGCTTAACATGTCATCAGACAATTTCCTTAAAGCTTCTGCAGCCGTGGAAGGAAAAGGATTGATTCAGAAGAATCTTGAAACGACGCGTGTAGTGACACTCAAAGACCTCAACCGAACGGCCAGACATATCCCTGCATTTACACCAGAGCTTGCTAGACTATCTGACCTGGATCACATCCAGCCCAGAGTTGCGACGCTTTCTGGCTCGGCAGCCAGAAAACATCCAGTCTAACTACCAGCAGCCGGAACAAGCCATCACAACAGGATTCTCAGACTTAAGAGTCTGAATGTAGACTGGGCGCGGTCCCAGACACCAACCAGGGTAACCCTGAAAGTCCCTGTGCTACTACCACAGACATCAAGCGAGCTACCTCGGAGCGTGCAACGAACCTGTGATGGAGGAAGACACCAGCTTCAAGAACATTTTGACTCTGAACTTCAAAACCCAGAAGACACACGGCATGACCACAATGCACGACTCTGCTACAAAGTTCCTAGTCAGCATAGGACATAAAACTTTTAAAGTAGATGAAAATGTGTGCTCAAAAGGAAGCAAGAGTTTCAAGGGCGTCTCTCTGCCTGCCATATACAAAGGCCAGAGTAAAACATTTTAATATTCCTTTTTTTTGCCCCTTTTTGTACTTTGTAGATCAGCTATGTCAGATAATGTCACCCAAGAAGAAGAAAGGGGACATACGAAGCTTTTTCATAAAGCAGAGTGTAAGTAGGCAAAAATAACTAGCCACACAAATAACTAGCAGTAGTACATGTTAAAAAGGCAAAAGTTAACACTGTTGGTTATTATTCAAATATAATGAATCATTATTTGATTGATAATATCCAAATAACAATATATGGTAGGAGGGTTAAACTTGCTAGCCATAGGACAGACTACAAAATTAATTAACCATTTTGTATGCAGGAAAGACAGCATCAAACCACGACAGATTTACATTTATTCATTTAGCAGACACTTTTTATCCCAAGCGATTTACAACTGAGAACAATAGAAGCAGTAAACCTAGGATAACAATATGCAAGTTTTATGACCCTTCCCAGTTTTATCTAATGCACTTTTTTTTCTTTTTTTTTTTAAAGAATATAATATATCAATAGAATTTGATATAGAATAGAAGATACAATTTTAGTATTAATAGAATACTGTAATAATGGATAATCATAATAATGGATTTGTTAATCCACAAAACCATGTCCCCTTCATATTTAAATTGCTTTGAAATATAAACATGATGTGTTGAATGCATACCATGATATGTGTGTATTTTTATTCATACGTTTA
Organism: Siphateles boraxobius; assembly: GCF_051911475.1. Lineage (NCBI taxonomy): Eukaryota > Metazoa > Chordata > Actinopteri > Cypriniformes > Leuciscidae > Siphateles > Siphateles boraxobius. The sequence goes on along the minus strand of NW_027509141.1, from coordinate 11,887,075 downwards.
TTTAATTACATATAGGAAACTCAGACATCTTGTGAAGGTGTCATAGAGCATGTTGAGGAAGAAGTAGCTGGACCTTCAGGGCTTCAGGTGAGGTCTTTATGAACTATGAATTATTAAAGCGTGAGTAAAGGAAATCATGCATGTTAAAAGTTTTGAAAACCATGTCCCCTTCATATTTAAATTGCTTTGAAATATAAACATGATGTGTTGAATGCATACTATGGATTGTGTGTATTTTATTCACAAGTTTATTTAATTACATATAGGAAACTCAGACATCTTGTGAAGGTGTGATAGAGCATGTTGAGGAAGAAGTAGCTGGACCTTCAGGGCTTCAGGTGAGGTCTTTATGAACTATGAATTATTAAAGCGTGAGTAAAGGAAATCATGCATGTTAAAAGTTTTGAAAACCATGTCCCCTTCATATTTAAATTGCTCTGAAATATAAACATGAAGTAGCTGGACCTTCAGGGCTTCAGGTGAGGTCTTAAAGTGATAGATCGTCTTAAAGTAAAGGTCTTAAAGTGATTCTGTGATGAGATATACTACTATTGATTAATAGCAAATTATTAAATATAAATATAGTCTACATGTTTTATTATGTGAAAGTGAAGTGAATTGGTACTAGTATAAAAGGATATCAGTGTGGATGAAAACCAGGGTATGTTTTGTTTGCTCTTCAGGAGACAGTCAATGAGAGCAACAGCGATCCTCAAGCAAGTCAGTGTAGCAGTGTCCTGGACTTGGGAAGCAAGCCATACCAGCCTGATCCAAAATTCATAAAAGTACAGAAACTTAGAAACAAGAAGTTAAGGTTTCAGGCAAAGTGGTTTAGTCAATATCCATGGCTGCATTATAGTCCTACATTGCAGAAAGTTCTTTGTTTTGAGTGTGTCAAAGCATACACAAACAAAAAGACCACTCTAGAGAAAAGAAATGACCCTGCCTTTTGCTCTAATGGGTTTAACAATTGGAAACATGCCGTAGAATGCTTTAATCGCCACAAGAGAAGCAAAGCCCACCATCATGCCATTACTGTCAATGCACTGGAGCAAACTCCAGTGCAGACACAAATATCTAGTTTAATGGCTTGATTACAGGAGGAGGCGAGGTACTGTCTCGAGCAAATCATGGGCTCTTTCAGATATCTAGCAAGGCAGGGAGTTGCCTTTCAAGGACATGAGGTTAATGAGGGTAATTTTTACCATCTTGTGAAATTCCTTGCAACCAAGGACCCTATTTTATCCTCTTGGTTCAAACGTTGCCATGATTATATCAGTCCACAGTGCCAAAATGAGTACTTAGCTTTATTTGCCAACACAATTGTGAGGGAAAATGCCTCAACAATCAGGTCCTTGTCTGTGCTACAGTTTTCAATCATAATGGATGGTACTCAGGATATACAGGGGAAAGAGCAGGTTTCCATATGTCTCAGATATGTGGATCAAGACCTTGTGCCTCAGGAAGTATTTGTGGGATTGTATGAGGTGCTAGGGACAACTGGTGAGCAGATGGCTAAGCTAGCTATTGATGTGCTCCTGAGATTGAATATTCCAATCTCTGGCTTGCGAGGTCAGACTTACGATGGAGCAGCCAATATGTGAGGGAAATTCTCAGGCGCACAGGCAGTGTTGAAGAGCGAACAGCCATTGGCTTTGTATGTGCATTGTGGTGCACATTGTGTGAATCTTATAACACAGAGTGCTTGCAGTGCCTCTACCTTACTACGTCACACATTGCAGTGGGTCCATGAGCTTGGAACTCTGAGCAACCATCAGGGAAATTCAAAGGGGTATTGGGTAGCCATCTAACATCTGAGGGGCCTACCAAAACAGTTAAACCTCTGTGTCCAACTAGGTGGACAGTGCGTGGTCAAGCTGTTGATACAGTTCTTAGCCAGTATGAGGCTGTGTTGTGTAGTTTGGAGGAAATGGCCTCTGTTGGTTCTCCAAATGGCACTAGAGCCAATGGTCTCCTAGATCGCTTCCAGAAGGGTAAGACTGTTCTTGGACTGCTGGTAGCATCAGAGGTGTTGGGAGAGCTTGAGTGCTTAAACAAATCTTTGCAAAAACAGTCCCAAACAGTTAATGGCATGCAAGCTGCTGTTGACTATGTTAGTTCAACTCTTCAAGAAAAAAGGAGTGAGGAAAAGTTTGCAGAAGTGTTTGAGAAGGCAGTGTCAATGGTAGACTCCATGGGAATTGAACCTATTCAACTCCCTCATCAAAGAAATCCCCCCAAAAGATTCACTGGCGGGGCTAGTCAGCATAAGCCAAAAACACCAGAGGAATACTATAGAATAGAATTTTTCAAGGTGTTGGACAGTTTGGACACTCAGTTCAAGGAACGGTTTAACCAACCAGACTTACAGAAACTGAAACAGATCGAGAATGTTCTCCTCACTGGGCAGATGGATGATGTGATTGTACAGTATCCAGAAATAAACAGGGATATTTTGAAGGTGCAGCTACCAATGTTTCTTTCAAAGCATACAATCACATCAAGTGATGAAGCTGCATGCATTCTGAAAGCAATGCCAAGTGAGGTGAGAGGCTTATTTGATGAGGTTGAGAAGCTTGTTAGGTTGTTGTTGGCCGTCCCTGTGGCCTCAGCTGAAGCTGAACGAAGCTTCAGTGCACTGACGAGACTGAAAACTTGGTTACGATCTACCATGTCTCAGCAGCGCCTTAATAATGTAATTGTATGTCATGTACATCAAGAGGCCCTTGACAAAGTGGACCTTAACGATGTAGGCCAACAGTTTGTATCTGTAAATATCTGTAAATCTGTAAAACAGACGTAGGCATCTGTTTGGAAAGTTTAGATAAAAGGAAGGAATCAAGAAAATGCAGTAAAATGTGGAAAGTAGCCATAATGCAGTTATAATTTTGGGTGCCAAATAGTAGAATAAAGATGTTTTTTTGCTTTGTTTTTTGGTTTATTATTATGCTCCAAAAGTTCTTAAAGTCTACCTCTTGCAACAGTGTTTTTTGTAAGTATAAATAGGCTACTAACGTACATAGTAAATTATGTTTGTTTGTTAAACCGTATGGTTGTTCAGCATTTCACATTGCCAGGTATTAACGTGAGTGTGAGTATTTGTTAGAGGTACTGGAGGGTAAAAAGTGTTTATAATAGAAAAAGGTTATTATATTTATTTATTTATATTTGTTTTGCTCCACAAGTTCTGAAAGTACTTCCTTGTGACAGTATTTTTTGTTAGTGTAAATACTAATGTACATAATAATTTATGTTAAATAAAATGTTTGGTTCACTTCTGTATTGTGATATTCTGTATTGCCAGCAGTCTGAAATGACAAAGGAAATCGCCATTAAAGCACCGTTACTTATCTTACAACAAAATAATTCTCGGGGGGTGGGTGGGGGTGGGGGGGGGGGGGGGGGGTGGGGGGTGAAGTGGGGGGGGGGGGGGGTATGTCCCCACCAAAGCTGAGACCAAACCTACGCCCATGAAGAGTTTGCATTAGTAAAATTTGAATTTTACTGATTTAAAGAAAATCTTGAATGCAGGTGTAAGCCTCACGTGCCAACAGACTATGCACTGCTTTTTGAAACATACAGACATTGTGCCACCCGCTGGTTGAAATATACACTGCTGCACATTAGTTTCCATGACAATGACTTGTTACAGGAAATACAAATTCCAAATAGGGCATTCGTCACCCTAATGCCAGATAGTAAACAAACCACCTAAGCTGGGAAAACTAGCATGACCTAGAGCCCCTTCGTAACTACTGTTATCCTAAAAGTGCTTATTTGATCATTCCGATCCAAACGGGACATGATATGCGATACACATTTTGATCACAAGCTGCTGGCTTGTCTAAATGCAGACAAAACGATAGCTGGAATTGACATCTCTGCTTAAAATAATAATAATAAAAAAATAATAAAAAAGGGGTCTTAACTGGTATCGGTAATTTCAGCATTAAAGCGTAAGTCTGTTTGACAAAGGAATGTCATCTCAGCGGCATGCAAACTGTACCGGTATTTATTAGTCTGCTTTGGTTGAAGGAATCCAAATTGCAGTATTGCTTAATCTGTTTCTGACGAAGGAATCTCAGTACAGTGTTATATACACGTAGACTTGGGTGATGCTCCCCTTTCTACAAAGTAAAGACCTTACAAATTATTGTTAGGTTGATGTAAATTCACCTACATTTTGGCTGCATCTACAAGCAGAGAGCTACCTAGCGATCAAAACTGTTCACTCGCTGAAAAGTCAGTATTTATGCACGAGATGGACGTAACTATATAGGCTTAGACAAGCTTTGACTTACAGCAAATCTATTTCCTTACTCTGTAAACAAATAGAATAAGTTGCGTACAGTAAAGAGAAGAGTTCCATGAGTAAAATTTGCAAATGCCAAACCACATTTGCATTTTACTGAATGTAACATCAAGTTCTTGAAAGACTTAAAGTATAGGCGCCCCCTTTTAACCCGTTTAAACATGCATAACTCATTTAAAATGTGCAGTCATTCTTCATGGACTGTTGAATTGTTCTGACATGCACTGGTTCCCATGACAACGACTTGTCACAGGAAGTGCTAACTCGTGACGTCATCTTGTAAACAAACCAGCCTAGGTGGCTAAGCTAACTTAAAGCTAACTTAATCTAGCGTCCATCCAGCTTAGGCTAAGCTAAGCTAACCTAGCATCCATCCAGCTTAGGCTAAGCTACATAATAACTTCTACAGTTAGCGGTTAGCATCATTTACTTGAAGCCTTAATTACAGTTTTTATGTATACAGCGCAAAGTATTCTAAAATACTTTCTTTAACCCCATTTAGGGTTTAAAATTTTTCTCTTTCCTTACTTTCAATTCTTCTCAGCTGAATTTCACCTTCACTAGTTTAGGCATAGTCCTTGCTGAGCGCTGTAGGCTAAATTTGCAGATGCCCTGTCAATTAAACCCAAGTTTAATAACATGCAAGCTGTGTAGCTAGAGAAGAATTCTTATAGTTATGAGAATTTTCATCAGCATGTTGACTAAACCTTTGGAGGGACACACACGGTGTGGTCTTAAACACGCAACAGCTGTGACCCACTATGGAGTGTTGGTCCAGGCAAATCTAAAGGTTAGTCACTAGTGCTATTGATTATTCTCAATTTCAGATCATTCCCGCTGTTTTGATCACTTACTTAAGTCCTTTTTATTTTTATTTTACTTCGATAATAATAGCAGTCAGCTATTCACTTGTCTATTCTGTCATGTATATGATTTATTTCCATTTCTTCTCTTGTTCAAATGTGATTCCATTTCCCATAGGGCCCAGAAAGGAACCAGAGACACCTTTATTTGTGATTTTGTTTATTTTCAACAAGTGCACTAATTTTTATGACCCTGCAACACAAGTAACTTCAATGATTACTAGGGCATAACTATAGTCCTGAGGAATGATAATAAGCATAATTTGAATAGGAAAGCTGTCCTTTTTCCTCCTATTCTTCACTTCGTCAAGCCGTAGTGAACCACCAGTTAAGTCCAGAGAAATATTTTAGTCATAAGAACCATCTTAAGTCATTTATTTCATCTCGGCCATGCCCTTTCCAGGAAATACTCTCGGAACCACACAAGTCTTAGCCTCCTAACATCCACAGCTAAGATGATAAGGATACAATACACACTTCACTAGCTAGCTACACATGAAATACCTAGCTTTATGCTACATATCTAGCGAACCCATTAAACCGTGGCTCTGAACTTTCTAGGGTCATGCATTAGTCTCTCACCACAGGTGTGCCAAAATGTTGCAGATCCTCTGCTTAACCTGACCTTAACCGGTTAGGAGAACGAAAAGACTGACAAGCCATCGCGAGGAACACTGTTCCACCCATGGCTGCTGACATCCGACGGCACCGGAGCCAACGGAACTGCACCATGAGAGAAGAGGACAAACGACCCATGACCCAAGCCAGAGTTACAGCCACACCGGGGTGATCAAGATTCTCATCTCCTTACCCCACCTTATGGGTATAAAACAGAAGGTAAACAACCTCACATAATAGACCACAGCGTCCCACAAGGAGCGGACCTGTGCCCAAAGCCTTACAGACCAGCTAGACACTGAGGTTCGAACCAGATTCAATGCAGCTGGACTGAGCATGCCCAGGACCAGCACAGAACTGTCACCATGGCAACAACCCAGGTACCAGCCAAGCCCCTTGGAGAAGCCATGGAGGACAGCACCCTCAACCTGCAAACACCACAGGAAGACCAACGGCTGTCAACGACAGCATCCTCTTCCATACCCTTCACACAGGTGTCAATCTGAGGCTCCGCAAGGACAGCTGGACGCACCTGCCTCAGAGTTACTGGAGCCGCTGACACACGCAAAATAGCTCCCTGCACAGGACTCACCCGAGGAGTCCTGTAAGGTACAAGCTTCCGACTCCTTGCCCACCCCAGCTTAGGCAAGCTTGCATCGGCACCACCATAAGGACAGAACAACACTTCAATCTTTCAGACCTCTCGTGACTGAGAGGCTAACAACCACCTTCTGACCTCCGGCCACCAGCACCAGGTCAGCTTGAAAACCTCTCTATGCTACATAGAGGCCTAACCACTTCATACAACCACAAGGAAACACCTGCCCCAAAACTAATGAACTTCAGAATGCCCCAACACCTGCTGCCTCAACACCTGCTGCAGAGACCTGGACTTGGCTACTGTCCACATCACCAGCCGTGGAACGACCACCGCTCCAGAAGACACGAGCAACCAGAGCCTTCCAGCCTTCTATGACAAGTGTGTGTCTGATCTCTCTGCACTTCCAACTTCGCTCGTGGTTGTCCTTGAGGAGGGACAACAACGATCGAAAGGGGGGATCTGTAGGGTATGGACCAATCAGACACATAATAATTATTCATTATATACAAAGGTTTATGAAACTCCTCACACAGCCCAAATGACAAACACAAGGGCAGAAACAGTGTCAGGTTACAGGGCATGATAAGGAGATTTTACGACCTCCGAGGAATGTGGCCACATACTCAAGAGAGAGACTATGAAACAGAAACCCTCTTTAAAACAGACTTTGCTGCATTAATCATAGACTAACTGATCTATAAATGAACATGCATAAAACTTTGAAAGAAACAGTGTAAATGGTTTACTGTCTCGTGTACTATTAGGTATATATTATGGTATGTATCCTGGTATACAACCAACTAACGATCAATGTAACCTCACCTGTATCATGCCTCCTAACTAATTAATCCTCATTTAATGACTCACACTTCGATGTACATCACCTTCTTCTAGAATGCGGTGTGGATGTGTTATAGCTATTTTAGCATTAATGAAGGTATAATCATATTATGGGACAAAGATCCGTAAATCAACTAAGAGCCACTTTCCCTCTCAGACATGTCCCCTTTCTGATTGGTCGAGTTCAACCCTTAGGGGAGGATCTTCTCCAGGCCTTATTAGAGACAGTCCACATGTGACCTCCCTCTCTTAGTTCTTTCATCCAGCCGCAACACTGTTCTGGTGATTCTGGGGAACCCCCTCCCCCTCCACGGGGGCCCCAGGGCCCAGCAGGCCTCAATCCAACCAGATATGGGCTCAGGCAGGAGAGAGATGACTCTCTCACAAAGAACCAAGGACAATCTCAAGAGTTTTGGAACAAAGACTCCAACCAACAACGACTCCAATCACCCATCCTTCCGACTTCCTCACTTCTCCTGGGTGCTCGGCGTGGCCTCAATAGAGTCCCAGGCCTTCACCAAACCAGTCATGCGTTCCTGGAGAAAGAGAACGCTCAACCAACTTCCACTTGACACTGCCGGAACCATCAACGACTTCAATTTTCAACAACTTCAAGAATTGTTCCCATTACAAATGCAAGTATTCAATTCAATGAAATGTGAAAATGAAATTCTGATGGTTCTTCTCATAGACCCTCTTCCGGTTTCCAATTTCATCCTATCACTAACCTATTTATGTATTCATGTGTGTATGTTGTTTAGTTTATTTATATTCATATAAATATCTATATTTAGTTAATAAAACTTGTACATAATATGTATTTGGTTCTGTTTTGTTTGCAATACAAGTCACTTTACGATCACGGTTTTTGCTACTGGCTCAAAGTACTGTACAGGCGAAGAAATAATTATTCTTCGGTGGCCATGGAAGATACCCTCTTCTTAGAATAAATTAATAATCAAAAGAGTTCGTTGGAAGAACTGATTAATTGATTGTAATATTAATTCAGCCACATCAAGTTAATCCAATTAACTGACCCAAATATTTATAATTAATAATAACAAGATATTATTGATTATTAATATTTCCAGAAAGCTGAGTTCCTTACATTGCGGATTGCCGACGCAATCAATGGACTCGTCAGGCACTTTAGGGATGTGTGTGTGTGTACATATATGTGTATATATGTCACGTGTGTGTGTATGTGTATATGTACGTTTGATCTATAACTTTTGGCGAATCAGTTGGGTCATCCTCATATTTTGTCCTTGGAGACTGAAAAATGATCGGGTCGGCATTTTCCGGAGATTGTTTGAGTGTGTAACGTCATGCAAATGTATTTGTTTAAATGTGTACAGAATGTTTATTAATTTAGTTAGACACAAAGTTTTTCCCTGACAACTACGAGTGGAGACGGAGCTGTGTGTTGTTGTTTCGAAGAGCAGTTAGGTAACCAGTCGATTTTTGTTTTCTTTTTTTGCCTTAACTCTTTTCCCCTCCTCTTTGTGTTCTGGTCAGCTGTCCCACGTCTTAATGGGGTATTTTGGTTTCCGCGGGGGTTCGAGAAACGAGTTTATTGGGTTATATTCATGTCAGCCTATCTTTGTATTGGAAATGTTATTTGTTTTGTTTTTTTCTTCTGTTTCGCACATCTAACAATGCCAATGCTTTCACTTAATTACCACTTATTTTGCCCTGTGATTTAGCTCACGCTGGACTTGGATGAGCTCCTTTAAAAAGCATTTGAATATTCTGAGCTGGAATGTGCGTGGTTTAAATAATATTGTTAAAAGATCTAAAGTATTCATGCATTCGAATTCTTTGCATGCAGACATAGTGTTTCTGCAAGAGACTCATATTAAACATTCCTGTCCTCACAGATTTAGATGTAGGTGGATAGGCCAAATGTACCACTCTACTTTCTCTTCAAAGGCCCGTGGAGTGTCTATATTAATACGCAAGAATATTCCCTTTCAACATTTGTCCACTAAACATGATATCAATGGTCGTTATCTTATTGTGACTGGCACTATTTTTGAGAAACATGTTACATTTGTGAATCTATATGCTCCTAATTTCGATGACCCACATTTTTTTTCGGTCTGTTTTTAATATCATACCTGATGTTGACTCCACCCATCTTATTATTGGAGGGGACTTTAATTGCATTTTGGACCCTTTTATGGATAGGCATTCCCCCAGCCCTCCCAAACCTTCTAATTCAGCTACTGTTCTTAACAATCTCATTCATTCACTGAATATTCTTGACATTTGGAGACTTCAGCACCCTACTGACAAAGACTATTCTTTTTTTTCTAATGTCCATAACTCATATACAAGGTTTGACTACTTTTTAACGGATTCCAAATTAACCTCTAAGATCTTATCCTCTAAATATCACAATATTCTAATATCTGATCCCTCCCCTGTCTCGATAACAGTAGACTTTGAGATGGAAACTCCCTCTTACTCTTGGCGTTTTAATCCCACTCTGTTAAATGAGGACCGTTTTAAAGAATCTTTTGCCACCCGTATTGCTGAATTTCTTTCTCTGAATGATAAAGGGGATGTGTCTGACTCAACATTGTGGGAAACTCTTAAAGCTTTCATTAGAGGCCATATTATAGCTTTTCAAGCAGAACTGAAAAAGTAGAGGGGCAAAAGGCTGGCAGAAATAGAGAGCGAGTTGCCAGTGCTGGAACATCAGTTCAAACTCACAATGTCCAATTTAACTTTGGCGAGTATTATGAAGCTCAAATATGAATATAATACACTCTTGTCTGCCCAAATTAGCTCCCTTTTATTAAAGATAAAGCAGAAACTATTTGAATTAGGTGACAAACCCAACCGCTTGCTTGCTCGTCAACTTAGGGGCATACAAGCTAGTAGAGCCATAAAAACAATCAAGTAAAAATCTGGGGCCTTGACCAATAAACCGATAGAAATAAACAATGTATTTCGGGAATTCTATCAGGAATTATATTCCTCTCAAAGTACTGAGACTCATCTGATATAACAAAATTCCTTCGCTCCCTAGGACTTCCTAAAATCAGTGAGGATGCAAGGGAAAACTTAAATTCGGACATAACATTGGAAGAAGTTTTTACAGCTATTAGAAGTTTTCCCAATGGGAAAGCGGCTGGTCCGAATGGGTTCAGCATAGAATTTTATAAAGCCTTTTCTAATCAAATTGGCCCCTTGATGCTAAGGATCCTTAAAATTTTTATTGAAAACAAAAAATTACCAGAAACACTTTATTCTTCAAACACTGCATTGATCTTAAAGAAAGATAAAGATAGTACGGACCCTTCCTCTTATAGACCCATTTCCCTTCTCGGTAATGATCTTAAAATATTTACTAAAATCTTAGCAAATCGGTTGAGTAAGTGTATCAGTTCAATAATACATGATGATCAAACAGGCTTAATTTCCGGGAGATTTTCTTTTCATAATGTACGTAGCCTTATGAACATTGTTTATAAGAGAAGAGGAAAAAATTATAAAACAGCCATTCTAGCACTGGATGCTTAAAAAGCATTTGACAGTGTGGAATGGTCCTACATATTAAGCACCATCAAATAATTTGGACTGGGACAACATTTTTCTTTGTGGGTTGAAATTTTCTTTGCCCCACTGCCTCTGTTCTCACGAACAATAATAGATCGCCCTCTTTCTTCCTCCATCGTGGTACCCGCCAGGGCTGGCCACTGAGCCCTTTACTTTTTGCTATCGCGATGAAACCTTTAGCGATAAGTATAAGGAATCATCCGCATATATCGTCTATGTTTACGTATGTAACCTTCGTTCCCTGAGTAGGGAACGGAGACGTTACGTTGGATGACGACGAATGGGGTTTCACTTAGAAAGCCTATCAACTTCGAGTATTACAAAACGAGCCAATGGCAAAGAAATGCCATGGGTCTGCGGAATTGCATGGCGTAACTCCGCCCCACCTCGTGGGTATAAAAGGAGGAAGCCGGCAACATGCAGATATGTTTCTTCGCTGAGGAGCCAAGACTGAGCTCAGGCAATCCCCGCGGTACAGCGGAGAGTGGCATGCAGACGTAACGTCTCCGTTCCCTACTCAGGGAACGAGGGTTACATACGTAACCACAGACGTTCCCTTTCGTTGTCACTCCGAGTTACGTCGGATGATGACGAATGGGGTTACCAGTCTAATCACGCCACCTTCTCAGCTGTCTTCCAGTGCCCTGCGTAAATCGAGATCCCTGTCGAGACTGGACGAAGGACTCCAATTAACACAGGAATACCAAGGTACACTGGGAAGCATATCCCAAGCTAGGGTAGTATGCAATTAATGCCAGCCCGGAGGTGGGGGGGGGGGTATGGGACTTAGAGAATACACATATGACCCGAAGGAACATATGGAGAACACTGGGGTATCCAGCCGCAGGTGGAATATTTCAACCCCAGGGGAGGCAAGGTGGCTTGCCAAGGGAAAGACACATGCTCAGAGAGGCTTACAGTGGAAATACACATGTGGGGGTCGCTCAGGGGAGGCACCTAGCCGACGCGCAGGCAATAGACACTGGCGCCAACGTCAGGAGTGCTGGAGGAACTCAGGGCTTTCGGGGAAGCTCACCTGAGGAGAATATCGCACGTATCCAGTCCGTGGAGTGGAATGGCGAGGAAGCGAAGACACCTGAGCGGGTCCATTACTAGCTGGTTGAAGCGAGTACATGGGAGGACACTGGCTCCAGTCGGAGATTGTAGAATCTGGCGAATGTGTTAGGTGTCGCCCAGCCTGCAGCTCTGCAGATGTCTGTTAGCGAGGTGCCATGTGCTAGAGCCCAAGAGGACGCCACACTCCGGGTGGAGTGGGCAGTCACACCAAGGGGGCACGGTCGACCTTGCTGCTGGTATGCCAAAGCAAAGGCATCCACTATCCAGTGAGACAACCTTTGCTTGGAGAGAGCCTTTCCCTTCAGCTTCCCACCATAACAGACAAATAGCTGGTCTGAGGTCCTGAAACACTGCGTCCTGTCTACATAGGTGCGGAGAGCGCGTAATGGACAGAGCAGTGCCAAGGCTGGGTCTGCCTCCTCCAGGGGCAGTGCTTGCAGGTTCACCACCTGGTCCCGGAAGGGAGTGGTAGGAACCTTGGGCACATATCCAGGCCGGGGTCTCAGGATCACGTGAGAGTAAGCCGGCCCGAATTCCAGGCACGCTTCGTCAACGGAGAATGCGTGCAGGTCCCCTACCCTCTTGATGGAGGCCAGTGCAACCAGGAGTGCTGTCTTCATAGACAGGAATTTAAGCTCGACTGATTGCAGGGGCTCAAATGGAGCACTCTTCAGGGCAGTTAGAACCACTGAGAGGTCCCAAGAGGGAACGAGAGGAGGGCGAGGCGGATTTAGTCTCCTCGCTCCTCTCAGGAACCTGATGACCAGGTCTTGCTTCCCCACCGACTTACCTTCGATGAGGTCATGGTGTGCGGCAATAGCGGCAACATAGATCTTCAGGGTGGAGGGAGACAGCCTTCGCTCCAGCCCCTGTTGAAGGAAGGAAAGCACAACGCTGATCGAGCATCTCCGGGGGTCTTCTCGGTGAGAAGAGCACCAGCTGACGAAGAGGTTCCACTTCAACGAATAGACGTGTCTCGTGGACGACGCCCTAGCGGAAGTGATGGTAGCCACCACCGCTGGTGGTAGGGTACTCAAACCTGCCTCGTCCCATCGAGGAGCCACACGTGGAGGTTCCAGAGATCGGGACGAGTGTGCCATAGGGTGCCCCGTCCCTGAGAAAGAAGGTTCTTCCTCAGAGGGATCGGCCAGGGAGGTGCTGTCGCGAGGAGTACTAGTTCAGGGAACCAGTTCCGGTTGGGCCAGTAAGGGGCAACCAGGATGACCTGCTCCTCGTCCCCCCTGACCTTGTGCAAGGTCTGCGCAAGAAGGTTCACTGGGGGAAAAGCATACTTGCGGCCCTGCGGCCAGCTGTGCGCCAGAGCATCCGTGCCGAGCGTGCCCTCGGTCAGGGAATAAAACTGGGCGCAATGGGTCGAGTCGTGGGAGGCAAACAGATCTATCTGTGCGTCCCCGAACTGGTCCCATATCAGCTGGACCGACTGGGGATGGAGTCGCCATTCTCTAGGGAGTGGCTGAAGCCGTGAGAGCTCGTCGGCTGCACAGTTCAGCGCTCCGGGAATGAAAATGGCTTGAAGCGACCTCAGATGCTTCTGACTCCATAGGAGGAGGTGGTGGGCGAGTTGTGACATAAGGCGGGAGTGTAGACCACCTTGATGGTTGATGTACGCTACAGTGGTGGTATTGTCTGAACGGACTAGTACGTGTTGACCCCTGAGCAACACCCGGAAGCGGTGCAGGGCAAGGCGTACTGCCAACAACTCGAGGCAATTGACATGCCATAGCCGCTGGGGTCCTGTCCAGGAGCCCGCAGCAGCATGTCCATTGCACATGGCGCCCCAGCCCGTGGTGGAGGCATCTGTTGAGACGACAACATGCCGGGAAGCTCGTTCCAGGGGGACACCCGCCCAGAGGAAACTGAGGTTCGACCACGGGGTGAAGAACTAACGGCAGAGCGGAGTAACTGGTACTCGGAGCGTGCTGTATTGCCATGCCCACCTCGGGACTCGGTCGCGAAGCCAAAGCTGAAGCGGTCTCATATGAAGTAATCCGAGCGGCATGACCGCGGCTGCAGATGCCATATGCCCCAGGAGCCTCTGAAAGAGTTTCAGTGGAACCGCACTCCTGCCCTCGAATTGTCTCAGGCAAGTCAGCAGTGACTGCGCGCGCTCGCTCGTAAGCTGCGTGGACATGGTGACCGAGTCGATGTCCATACCGAGTAAAGAGATCCTCTGCACGGGGCAAAGTTTGCTCTTCTCCCAGTTGACCCGAAGGCCCAGACGAGCTAGGTGCCGAAGCACTAGGTCCCTGTGTTCGCAAACCTGATCTCGAGAGTGAGCTAGGATCAGCCAGTCGTCGATATAACTCAGGATGCAAACCCCGTGTTCCCGCAGGGGAACAAGGGCAGCCTCGACGACCTTCGTGAAGATGCGAGGAGACAGGGCTAACCCGAAAGGGAGAACCGCGTACTGGATGCCTGCCCCTCGAAAGCAAACCGAAGGAACAGTCTGTGTCGAGGAAGAATGGAGACATGAAAGTAGGCTTCCTTCAGGTCGATTGCTGCAACCCAATCCTGGGGCCGTATGCATTCGAAAACGCGTTTGGCGGTGAGCATCTTGAACGGCATCCTGTGAAGGGAGCGGTTCAGCACGCGCAAGTCCAGGATTGGCCGTAACCCACCGGTTTTCTTGGGGACAATGAAGTAGGGGCTGTAGAAGCTGGACCTCATCTCGGCTGGAGGGACAGTCTCGATTGCACCCTTCACCAGCAGGGTGGCAATCTCTGCTCTCATGATCGGGGCATTGCCACCGACCAAAATTGAGCGGACTCCCCTGAAGCGGGGAGGAGACCGTGCGAACTGAATCGCATAGCTGAGCCTGACGGTCCGCGCGATCCAGCGGGAGAGACGGGGAAGCTCTAGCCAGGCTCCCAGGAACTGAACCAGCGGGATCCTGCGAACCACAGGCGTTCCCCCGGAGGAGCAGCAAAGCGGAGTAACTGGCCCAGACGTGGGCGGCATAGCGGCCCATTGTGGGGGCGCAGTTAGCAACCGTGCCCTGGCAGAGGGGGCCAGGGGAGGACCAGGCTGGTCGTCCCGCGGGGGCCTGCTCTGCCAGGGGTCTGGCGACAGAGGTGGACAGGGGCGAAGCGGTCCGTGGACGGCATGCCGTATCAACCGCCTCTGGGACAGAGTGGGGCGAGGAGAGCACGGCTTGTGGGCGGCGCTCTGTGTCGCCCGAGAACTCTGTGAACTCAGGGAAGAGGGGATTGTTTCTGTTTTTAACCACATTAGGGTGCTGCCCACCCGTGGGTGAGCAGCGGGGAGTGGAGAACAAAAGATTCTCCCCCGGCCCTCCACCGGGGGAAGGAGTGGTCCTGCTACCACCTCCTGAGAAACAATCATCATCCCTGAGCAGCCCGTCTCAGGAGCGCCGCTTGGCCCGGCGTTTAGCGGGGGGCGGGGCAGGAGAGGGCTGTGGCGCCTTCTTGCGGCTTCCTCCACGACCGGCCCTGGGTGGAGGCTGCTGCGTGGTCCGGGCAGGAGGGGCGAGAGCCGCAGGAGGGCGCCCTCGGCGGAAAACAGGTTGAGGCGTCTGCCCGGCCGGCTGGGTGGAGGCAGCAGCGGGCCGGCGGGGCAGAATGTGTCTGATGGCCTCGGTCTGTTTCTGGGCAGTTGAAAACTGTTGGGCAAAATCTTCAACCGCACCGCCGAAGAGGCCAGCCTGGGACAAGGGGGCGTTAAGCAGACGGGTTCGCTCCGCGTCCCGGATGTCGGCCAGGTTCAGCCACAGATATCTCTCCTGGACCACAGCTGTGGACATCACCAAACCCAGGGAGCGCGCGGTAACCTTCGTCGCCAAGAGAGCTAGGTCGGTCGCGGCGCGCAGCTCATCAAAGAGCCCTGGGTCTGTCCTACCCTTGTGCATGTCTCTGAGCACCAGCGAGCGGTCCCGAGAAGACAGGGGGGTCTTCCAAGACTTTGAGATCTCATCATGCACATCCGGGAAGAAAGGTATTGGGGTTTGCCGAGGACGAGGGTCGGCGGCCTTACCCAAAAACCAATCGTCCAGCCGCGAGCGCTCGGGACAGGGTGGAGGCCTCCACTCAAGTCCAATGCTCGCGGCTGCCCGGGAAAGCATGGCCGTCCTCTCCGGATCAGACTCGAGCACAGCCGTATGCACACCGGAAGGTGGCAGCTGTGACGAGCCCTCACTTCCAGAAGACTCAAACCCACCTAGTGATGCTGCAACAGACATGGCATCTTCCTCTGTAGCTTCAACTGAAACACGCGGGCCACCAGAGGGTAGACCCGCGGGAATCAGCAGTTCGCTAGCGGGCACCGTCATTGAAGAGGGAGGCTGGGGTCGCGGACACATAGTCGGTGCCTTGTTCCAGACCGTAACCCTCAGGTCACCCTGGCTCCCAGCCGCAGAGCGGGGGGTTGGATGAGGGGACTCTCACTCTTGCGAGTTCACGGAGTCTCGACCGTAATGACGCGATGGTCATGTTCCCACAGAGAGAACATGAGTCATCCACGAGCGCTGCTCTAGCATGATCAATGCCCAAACATACTATGCAACGCTCGGGCCCATCAGAGTCCGATACCAATCTGCCGCAACCAGAAGTACACGGGGGAGACATCTTTAAAAAGAGGTGCTACGTGTAAGCTCTTTTAGTGAGAGAAAACTCAAGTGTTTAAGCACCCGGGGAGAAACGCACCGACTGGCAGACCACTGCAACAGATCAGCAGGAAGCACGCTCTCGCCGTAGATCGCCGTCACACCAACACTCGAGGTACTCGTTTGTGAAGCTGACAATTCAGAGATGGCTTGTGGAGAGAAGAATACACTTGGCTCTGAAGCGAAAACATATCTGCATGTTGCCGGCTTCCTCCTTTTATACCCACGAGGAGGGGCGGAGTTACGCCATGCAATTCCGCAGACCCATGGCATTTCTTTGCCATTGGCTCGTTTTGTAATACTCGATGTTGATAGGCTTTCTAAGCGAATCCCCATGCGTCGTCATCCAACGTAACTCGGAGTGACAAAATATATTCGGATGATGTTCTTCTTTTTCTTTCAGAACCTGAGAGATCTCTGCCTTTCTTGTTCGATCTAATCAGGGAGTTTGGTACCCTTTTTGGATATACTGTTAACTGGCAAAAAAGTGAATTTATGCCATTATATGATGATATGGACCCAGTTTTTGATAACAATCTCCCCCTTTAGGTCTGTAAGTGAATTAAAATATCTTGGTATCACTGTTCCTAGACATTTCAAACGGTTATATGATACAAATTATAAAGTTATGATAGATAAACTGAAGAGTGATGTAGAGACTTGGCGAGTACTTCCTCTAACAATGATTGGTCGTGTCAATGCAATCAAAATGGTTACCTTACCCAGGTTTCTTTATTTGTTTCAAAATGTACCAATCTTTCTAACCCAGTCATTCTTTAAGACACTTGACTCGGTGATCATGCCATTTATTTGGGGGTATAAAGCCCATCGTATTTCTAAAGCTCATATCTGTAAAACGAAAGATATAGGAGGTTTAGCCCTTCCTTGTTTTCAACACTACTTTTGGGCAGCCAATTTAAGGGCCTTAATGTATTAGTGTAATGCATATCAATATAAGTATTGACTGCTACCACCATTCCTGCATGGCTTGTTATTGAGCGGGATATTGCGGATTCTTCCCTCCCTGCTTTACTTTTTGCAGAAAGTAAACCTATTAGAACATTTAAGAAATGTAAACCCATCGTTGTAAATTCTCTCAAGGTGTGGTATCAGCTTAGAAAGGTCTTTAAACTCCCTCAAACGTGCTCTCTTACTCCTATAGTTTATAACCACGCATATCCTCCCTCGCAGACTGATCAAACTTTTTTATCATGAAAAGAAAAAGGAATTGTATTGATAGGCGATTTATACATTAACAATGTATTTGCTTCCTTCACCCAGCTTAGGCAAAAGTTTGGACTACCCCCCTCTCATTTTTTCAGGTATTTACAAGTACGAAGCTACGTTAAAAGTAATATACCTAACTTTGAAACCTATAACCCCCCTGAGCATCTTTACAACTGTATGACCTTTGAACTTGATATGAAGGGTTTGGTTTCCAAATTTGCTGAATGCTTAAATGACTTCAGAGTTCCTACTTCACAGTATTTAAAGATGTTCTGGGAAAAAGACTTGGGTATAGATATTTCGGAAGACTCCTGGGCCGAAGCCCTCCCGGGTATTAGGTCTTGCTCCATCAGTTCTAATTTTCAGCTGATACAATACAAAGTGGTGCATAGATTGCACTACTCTCGTACAAAATTACATTCTATATACCCCTCTGTCTCACCTTTGTGTATTAAGTGTAAGTCCAATGAGGGTACATTGGCTAATTTATTTTGGTTCTGCCCAAAAATATGTAAATTCTGGTCTGAGGTCTTTTGCTTTTACTCAAAGGTACTTAAGACTGATTTTCCTCATGATCCTAGTGTTGCAATATTAGGCTGGGCCCCTTCTTTAGTGACCTATAACCTTAATCTAATCCAGACGATACAATTTGGGATGACAATAGCGAAGAAGGCAATTTTGTTGATGTGGAACAAAGAGTGGGTACCTAAATTTTCGGACGTGGATTGCAGAGGTTAGCAGTGTGCTACATATGGAAAAGTTTAAATACTAAATTGCTGGTAAACCGAAGAAATTTTTGCAGATTTGGAAGTCCTTTATATAATTTCTGGAAGGGGATCATGGAATTTAACATGTTGGACATATATCTAAGAAGTGTGGTACTGTAGATTATATAGCGTCTTGCAGGGTGCAATAACTCATCTCTTTTCCATAATTGGGTAATCATTGGTAATGGCATTTTATTTAAACATTTTACTGTCAATATATGTGTATGTAGAGATCTGCAATGTGCATCTGTATGTATGTATGGGCATGGTATGTTTATGTGTGTATATGTACTTACACATGTGTCTATATATAGGCATTTATCATTATTGTTTATTTAATTATTTCTTTTAATTATAATTTATTTAATTTATTTTCTTGTTAATTATATGCTGGCAGGGGGTGGTGGGTTGTTCTGTAAAATGGGAAAAAGCTTTAAATAAAATATTTAAAATATATATATATATATATATATATATATATATATATATATATATATTTCTCCTAGTTAAGAATTTTCTTTCTTTTTTCACTCTCATTGAAATTGGGTTTTAACCTTTCTTTTTCTTTTTCTCAGTTGAATGACAAAGTCCTCACAACACGAGTTGAAACCAGCTTTTCATTGATAGAAAATATTTATAAAAAAAAAGTTTCTCCCATTGAAAAAAAAAGTTTCTTTCCCATGAGATTTGTTTTAACCTTTTTCTCTCTCTTTCCTTTACTCAGTTGAATGAAGAAATCTTTACATCACTAGCCTACCCGTCTACACTTAGACCAACATTTCACTATTCGTGTACAATTACTGAAACGACACTTAGTTGTTCAACCACATATAGGTGTCATGATCCTGTCTCCTTCTCTGTCTCCCTCTGCTGGACACATGCACACACACACATCTGTTTACGTTACACTGCCAGTCTTTAGGTTTCTTCGGTTGCTGTTTATAATTGAATTTTCTGTTTGGATTACCTGTGGTCAGACTTTTTGATTCTATTAAAGAACTGTAATTGTCACTCTCGCTTTTGAGTCCTCTCTAATCTCATCACAATAGGCTTATACCCCACACAGATCTGTGTCAGTCTCTTCACCCCAGCGCGCCAGCATGTCGTGGACGACAAACCCCACTGCCCAAGGGGAAGATGTGGAGGCCTTGCTCAGAGGCATTACAGACTGCCTCACACCAAAGACAATTGAACTGTTATTAATTTTAATAATAAGAAATAATTTTGAGAAGATTCCTGACACACTATTCAAGCCAGAACCAGAACCACAACCACATGGAACTAACCAAGATCACCAGTTCCCTAAACAATGCCTTCACAGCCCAGCTGAAACTAAGCGACAAGCACATCCCCCAGCTTCGGGAGGAGCTGACACGTGCCCAGAACCGCATAGACAAGCTGGAAATGAAAGTCCAGGACGACTTCAAGCGTCAGACCACTGAGTTTCTGAGAGAGCTGATGCACACTCAACGCTGCACAGACCAGCTCAAAGCGAAAGCTCAAGACAAACTCAAAGTGCACGATGAAGCCGAGCAAGGAACAATGAAACAAGTTGAAAAGCTCCAAGAATCCCTTGCAGTCACTGAACGTGACAAACAAGAATTAAAGACTGCCCAGAAGAAGCCCAGGTAAACCAACTCCAGTTTGCTGAACATCAGCTAGAGAAAGCCAAAGCTGACATTGAAGATAAGAACTCTAAAATCAATGCTCTGGAAGACCACCTGGAAAGGTGCAGCGCTGAAATGGACCACCTGACCCAACAGTGAGATGACGCCAATGACAAGCTCTATGCGGTCAGAGACCTCCCTCAGCATCACCACTGCTGAGCAGAACAGTGTCCTCTATCCAAGAACTGCCATACAACGGAAGAAGTGAATGGCCACAACTCAAAGCGTCACAGGCCTTCACCACAGAACTGTTCACTGCCAACAAACGAAGAGAGCTCATCCAGGCAGACTCCAAAGCTGCAGATGGGATGACCTTTAAAGATTTCGACAAGCTGGCTAAGAACATTACCCCGTTCAACCCGAACTCCACGGAGGGCCAAGACATCCAGGCCTACCTCCGAGATATCGACTTCCACCTAGAGGTGAGACCCCATGTGACTGACAGAGACACAACCTATACCTCATCCGATCCACATCCAGTCCAGAGGTAAGAAGCTTCCTAGACCGACAGCCTGCTCATGTAAAGTCGAACTACCAGCTACTATGAGAGACACTGATAAAATAATTCACAGGCCCAGAGTCGGAGCATGGTATGTTAATCGCCTTGGAAACCAAACAAGGTCGACAAGAGACTCCCCAAGCCTACTACCACCGCTTTCGACAAGCATACCTTGGTGCACACAATAAACCTGAACTCGAAGAGGATGTGAACTTCAAAACCCTCTTCCTGAGAAACCTGCACCCCGGATTGAATCATCATCTTGGTGTCATGGCCTGCCCAAACACGATGACAATTCAACAGCTACGTGACCTGACACACAAGGCCTAAATCAAACAAAAGATGGCCTCAAAGAAAGGTTTGAAAACATCCACAGTTTCAAACTCCATCAGCCAAGACACAAGCCTTGCACTGGAAGACACCCAGTGGCATGACAACACCACAGTCCTTCGTAAGGAGCACAGAGAACATGACTCCCATGCTGATAACAGCTACCACACCAACCGCATGGAAAAGTCATGGGACCAGCCACGCTTCTCAAGAATCCCACAAGAAGGAAACAATTGGAATCCTTACTGGACATCCAAATGCCATCAACCAATTCATCCAAAACCATTCTATGTTGGTAATCAACGACGACACCAACCTCTGCACCACTCAGTCATACACAGAGTGTGCCCAAGAACAAGACAGTTTACCCTCAGGAGACATGGAGCAACTAAACATGAGTGACCCACAAGATGAGTCATCCTCGCTATGACTAGCGATGGAACGGAAGACCAATGATCATCTGGTACAGCTTCATAATGAAGATGACGACCACTTGTTCTACAACAACACAGAACAAAGGGGTCTTTCACAACCAACGACTGGCAAACACCCAGAGGTACCAGAAAACACCATCCTGGTTACCCATCACTCACAAAGAAACAACCAAAAGAGCTCCAAACTCAAGAACCAGGTGTGCTACATTAACCACAGTAAGCACAGAAGGCCAGATAGTCTGTAACAACCAGAAGGAATCACAAGAGAAATGCAACAACAGAGACAAAGTTTTGCACTACAGCTTAACGCATCCACACCAAACTACCTCTCAATGTCTGCCAGATAACTTCCTGCCTTACTGGACTGACCCCCAGCAGATCACAGAAGATCCCTTTTCTAAGGCAAAGATGTCACAAGCCAATCTCCATCTAAGCTCATCAAAGCTAAGCCAAGAAGCATGTGGCCAAGCCTTCAAGAAAAGGGGGGAGCAAAACAGACTGAAACAGATCTGACCATACATACATGCACTACACTACACTGCACCACTAACATACAGAAGTTAAACACATCTACCATGAAAAACATTCACCAAACATGTTCTTCCCACAGGTAGAAACTAGCTTAACATCGACTTAGCTACACTTACCATAGGAAACATATAGCTATCCACCCAACAAGGGGAACCCCTCTCATTACATTGTGACACCTGACACTGTGCAACAGTAGTTGTAAGCCATACCAGGAAGCACTCAACTGCTTTGTTTTGTTTTATCTCTTCCTTTCCTTTTCTTCTTCTTTTATCAGGTAAAATGCCTGTTTAACCCATAAGGGTAAAGGTCACAATATTAGGATTGATGCACCACGCCTAATAAGCCACCTTCAAACGAATGTGAGCCAGAGAGCTCCATGCATGATGGGTCACATCGTTTTTACTACAAATGATGTGACCAGAAATGAAAAGTAAAACGTTCTTAACCTAGAACAATTTAGAAGAGAATAAAACAAACAAACAAAACGAATTTAATCACAGAATTTGATCAAAGAATCACCGTACCGAAACAAATTAGCATAACAATCCCAATATTTAACCAAACTATGTTCAACATGATAAACTATATTGAGAGAATGAACTTGAACTCTTAATACTAGATAATATAATGCCCTGCACCAGTACAGTGGCCAGTCATGGAGGTGTTGTCTTGTTACTTGCTGTGTATGTGTCTGCTTCTGGGTGGTGATGGCACAGTGGATAAGACACATGGCTTTGGTGTGAGAGACCCGGGTTCTAATCTACTGTGAGACACCAATGTGTCCCTGAGCAAGACAACCCCTAGTTGCTCCAGAGGCGTGCAAACTCTGAAATATAGCAATTGTAAGTCGCTTTGGATAAAGGCGTCAGCTAAATGAATAAATGTAAAATGTAAATGCTTCTTCTACCCGTGTTTCTCCAGCGTTCACCGATATCTTCATCTCAACACAATGAAGGGGGGATATGAAGGATTTGAGGGGGAACCAAACACAAATTAATCTTCCAGGTGATTTCTTCAAACATAATTCCACACAGACCCCCAAATCACCAGTCTAATCTAGGGCCATAAATGGAGTGGGCTTCAGCCAGTTCTAAAGCTTCAAAGAGATGTGCCCAACTAAAGGGGAACGTCGTCAACGTTAGATAGTTTGGAAAAGATTGATTGGTTCAGAGATGGCATGGCTCGGAACCTACCAAGATAACGGCAGAGGTTGTGTGAACCCATGACAAATTATTTAAAACGTCCCGGGTTACGTATGTAACCCTAGTTCCCCGAAGGGACGGACGCTGCGTGAAATCGCAGTGGGAACGCCCTCAGCGTGACGCGTCTGAAGCATGAATGAAATCAGTCAATGGAGAGAATGAGCGTACGGCGAGTGACGTCATCGACCAGGAAGCTATAAATATCCCCTGAGTACACAATACGCCAGCTTAAAAGTTACTGAAGCAGCGACCCAAGGGGATGCCGAGAGTATGGCAGGACACGCAGCGTCCGTCCCTTCGGGGAACTAGGGTTACATACGTAACCCGGGACGTTCCCCTTCAGGGACTACCGCTGCGTGAAATCGCAGTGGGAACGCAATACCCACATCCCCATACGACCAAATCCCCGTCGTGTGTCATTAGGAGACACAAACCGACGAGAGAACCTGAGCCCCGGGAGTGGAGCTAAGATCGAGGGAATAAAATCTAACGAAAGTGTGCGGTGCGGACCAGCCTGCCGCATCACAAACGTCCTGAAGAGAAGCTCCTGAAAGAAGAGCTGTAGAAGCAGCCATACTCCGGGTGGAATGAGCCCTTACAGCCAAAGGTGAAGGCTGATGGGCCGAACCATAAGCAAGTGGGATGGCCTCGACCACCCACTTGCTCATCCTTTTTCTAGATGCAGGACACCCTTTCTTAGGTGACCCAAACAGACGAACAGTTGTTCCGATCTCCTCCACAGGGCAGCTCTGTGGACGTAAGCATCAAAACCCAAACTGGGCACAGCAAATTAATTTTCTCCTGGTCTGACGTCAGAAAAGGCGGAGGACAGAAAACCTGCAGAACTATAGGTCTAACTGAAACAGTTGGAACCTTAGGAACATAACCTGGTCTCGGAAAGAGAAAGGCCTTAACCAACCAGGAGCAAATTCCAGGCACGAGGGAGCCACCGAAAGTGCTTGAATATCTCCAATTCATTTCATTTTCATTTTATTAGAGGATAACCCCTTGAGATGGAACATCTCATTTTCGAGGGGGTCCTCAAGATTACACCAAACACTTACACATTCGCACATATTAAAGCTCTTCCTCACAACCAACCACCCCAACCTGTCCCACCTCTGTCCAAAACATTTTCACATAAACAATATAGTATGACATTAAGATATTACAGGAGAGAACCATATTTGACGAAACCACAAAAACAAACAAATATAAACAAATATAACCTACATATACATACCAATACAAATATACATACCTATATACACATATGCACACAAACGTGCATGCACATACATAATTTCTTACTAAGGGCATTAAAGAAGCTCATATACTAGAAAAACATATACATTGGTCACAAGATTGCAAATAAGTTAAAAGGGCTGACTTAAAGAGTGGAAAGGAAGAGATGGACCTTAAGGAACAAGGTAAACTGTTCCAATCTGAGGGGGCTTTGAATTTGAAAGCACGTCTTCCAATTTCTTTAGATATCTTTGGGACAGAAAAAAAGGGATAATCAAGGTGTCTCAGGCCATAAGTTGACCTATATACGACTAAATGTTGCTTCAAATAAAAAGGGTAATTAAAAAATATACATTTATAAACAAACTGAAACCAGTGTAGCTGACGTCTAGCCTTTGGTGATAAAAGATTCAATTGTTGGTACATATGACAATGATGGGTTAGAAACGGACATCTCAACACAAATCGACAGAGACTGTTATAGACTATATTTAAGGATTTAAGGTGTGATTCTGTTGTATTCATATAGACAAAGTCAGCATAATCAATAATAGGAAATAGAAGCTGAGTTACAATTCTTAGTCTAATCAATTGTGTAAAGCAATTAATTGAACGGTATAATAGTCTCAAATTATAATTTACTCTTTTCACTATATAGTCAATATGAGGCCTAAAGGAGAGGCTAGAGTCAAGCCAGAGGCCCAAGTATTTAAATTCCTCAACATTCTCCACAAATGTACCATCTGAAAATTTAGATGTTAAACTATTACCATGGTTATGTCGGGCAGATCTAGTGGAAAATAACATACTATAAGACTTACTTTTATTCAATATAAGTCCATTATTCGAAAACCACTTTTGAATAGTATTAAAATCAAGTTGCAGTGATGATTGAATTAAATTAATATCACGTTTTGAAGAATAAATGACTGTATCATCAGCATACAAGAGAATATGACTATCAGAGCACACTTGTGGGAAGGTCATTAATGAAAATAGAAAATAAAAGAGGGCCTAAACAAGAACCTTGAGGAACACCCTTTTCCATTATCAAGAACTGAGAGAGAGCACCATTACAATTTACACATTGACGTCTGTAATGAAGATATTAATTAAACCATAAAATGGACTGTTCGGAGAGACCAATGTTATATAATTTATCAAGGAGAATATAATGATCAACCAGATCAAACGCTTTGGTAAGATCTATAAATATTGCTCCAGTGGACATATTATTGTCCAAAGTAGATGCAACATCGTTAACAAATTTTGTAAGAGCAGTAGTGGTAGAGTAATTGGGCCTAAAACCTGATTGGTTTGGAGAAAAAATAGAAAACTCATTAATGTATTTAAACAGTCTCTTGAATATAATTTTTTCAAATACTTTTACTACATTACTAATAATTGAGATTGGTCTATAATTGTTACAATCAAGAGGATCACCCCTTTTGAATAAAGGTGTTACTCTAGCACACTTCCACATGACTGGAACTTTGCAAGTAGATATAGATAAATTAAATAGATCACATAATGGATATGCTAGAACATGAGAGGCAATTTTGATAAACTTTATCTCCAGACCATCTATACCAACACCACTTCCAGATTTAATTTCGGAGATTGCCTGCTGTACCTCAGTGGGAAGAATTGTAGTAAATGAAAAAGAACTGTTTACTACATTACTATTTACAGGGTTGGACTAACAGAAATCAAGTGGACGTAAATTACAAACAGAAGAAAAGTGCTGATTAAAGGCGTAGGCTACAGAAATTGGATCACTTATAATATTATTATTTATTCTTAATTTTGCAGGGGAATTCTTATTAGATTTATTCAACAGGCAATTAAGTTTTTTCCAAAAATGTTTTGGATTTGTGAAATCATTTGATAGTGAATTTTTATAATAGTCAGATTTGGCATTTCTTGTTTTAACAGTACATACATTTCTTAATCGCTTATATTCAATCCAATCTGACAAATCTTTTGTTAAATGATATCTTTCCCAGGCCTTGTTCCTTTGCTTAAAGAGATATATTAAGTCACCAGCAATCCATGGTAGATGTCTACCCTTCACTTTGACTGATGACTCATGTTTATCTATAACTTTTAATACCTCAGTATGAAAAAAATTCCAGGCATCATCAACATAAGGAATTAAATCCATCCTGTCCCAGTTAATACATAACAAATCTTGAGTAAATGCATCATTATTCATATTTTTAAATTGTCTTACCTTGATTATTTTAGGTGGTAGACGAGGTAACCTTATTTTCCAGATACAAAAGATAACTGAATGATCACTGAAGCAATCGGATAAAACACCTGAATCAGCAATTCTATTGGGATGCGTAACCAAGATCCAATCTAAGAGAGACCTGGAGTTCCCCTCCACTCTGGTAGGCTCCTGTATTAATTGAGTAAGATTTAAGCTTTCAAACTGATTCCTCTCTTTCAGAGAGGACCTATCAAGCCAATTTCGATTGAAATCTCCCAAAACTATAATTTCGTCAAAACAATTTAAAGAATTAAAAGTACGAAGAATATTATTAGTTGATTCGGATGGAGAGTTAGGGGGTCTATATATGTTTCCTATGATCAACCGTTTATTTTGATGAAGACATATTCTAACAAAAAGGCATTCAAAGTGCATGGGGCTTTCACTTGCAATAATAAATTCAGAAGATACATTTGCGGAAACATAAGTAATGACTCCTCCACCACGACTGCCTCTGTCTGCTCTATATACATTATAACCATCAAGACTTATTTCATCATCACGTACATTACTATTTAACCAAGTTTCAGACAAAGTAATAACAGCAGGTTTGTTATAAGAGAGCCATGCTCTAAGAAGATCAATTTTATGAGGTAGACTCCTAATATTTAAGTGGATAACTAATAAGCCTTTAACCATAGTCATTCAGAAGTAGATAAGAGAGAGGGACATGGGATTGTAGGAAGAGCAACACACACAGACACACACACATCCACACTCGTTTCTCCAGGCATACATAAACAAGCACAGACTGCATGATCCAGAACATTGAAAGAAAAAAAAGAAAAAAAGAGAAAAGGAAACAGACTATCTGCCAATATATAGCCTACTGAATATTGTATTTACATTATTTACTTTTTTAAACTCCCAATATAAACAAAACAATAGAAAGCACATTCTTGTAAAAATAAATCTCACCATACAACTAGGGGGAATATGCTTCAACTTTTTATCAGCAATGGCTTATTGAGCACAATTTACTTAAAGTAAGGGGATAATTAGAAAGATCAAATCAAAACCTTCAAAGAAAGGGAGAAGAAAAAAAAAAAAGAAAAAAAAGAAAAAATCTATAGGCATTTAAATTACACCATTTTACAGATTACACCATTTTGCAGCAAGTTCCATCGAATAAAGTAACGTCAATAAATCAACAAGTAAAGTCAGTCAGCATTTTACAGCGCCTTGTAGAAAACAGTTCGCTTCTGCTGAAGTTTTAAACAGATGAGGTTTCCCATTGAAGATAATCCTGACAGTGGCCGGGTAAATCAGAGTATATTCCAATTTACGTTGTTGGAGTTGTTTCTTGATATCATCGAATTGACGTCGCTTGCTAAGCAAAGCAGCACTAAAGTCAGGAAATATATGGATACGATCACCATTATACTCAAGTTGTTTTTTCTCCCGGGCAAGTCGGAGGATTTTATGCCTATCAAGGAGACTGAGACACTTTACCATAATCACCCTTGGCCTGGCGCTGTCCTTGATCCGATGCATTGGAGAGCGGTGAGCCCTCTCTATAGCTGGGGGTGTAGTGAAGCTTTCTTTCCCGAATCGCTGCTGGATCAGACTGGAAATAAATCCACATGTGTCTTTGCCCTCCGACTCCTCGGGAACGTGAATAAAACGCAGGTTATAAACTCTGTTACGATTCTCGGCATCATCCACCTTGTCCCGCAGGTAAGCGTTTTAACTCTCAAGTGTTTTGATTCGTTTTCCAAGATCAGATATATTATCCTCATTGCCACCGACTCTTTGCTCAAGCTCCGATATATGATCTCCCAGGTTTGATAAGGAAAGCTTTATTGTATCTAAGTTCATCTGTAGATTGTCCATCTTTACATCAAAATGTGAAACCATTTCGGACTTTAATTGTTGCAGTGCGTCCAAGAGGAATTTATTTGACGCGGACTGCTCCATTGTAGCACTTGCACAGATCAGAGCTGACTGCTCCTTTCGTAGAGCTTGCTTAAATCAATAATCCGCGAAAACTTTGTATGTAGGCTTTCAGATTAAATATAATTCTTATCGCAAATTTAATTGAAGACAAATAATTCCATAATTAGCAGACCAGTCTGCACCAAACACTCACGCGGCCGCCATCTTGTTTTCACCACTTCACCATAACAGAATGATTCTTTTTAGAGATGAGATAGCGAGAAGAAGGATAGTCTTTAGAGTAAGAAACTTTTCCGAAACTTCCTCGATGGGCTCGAAAGGAGCAAGGGAGAGACCTTCTAAGATGATGGCCAGATACCAAGCTGGTACCCTCTTGCGAACTGCAGGCCTCAGCCTCAAGGTGACACGAAGGAAGCGAGACATAAGTGGGTGTTTCCCGAGGGAACCTCCACTTGAAGGGGTGTGGTAAGCAGCTAAGGCCGCCACATACACCTTCAGTGTGGAGTGGGATAACCCTGTGGAGAGACGGTCCTGCAGGAAATCCAGGACTGTACCAACCGGGCAGTTAACTGGGTCCTGCTGGCGCTCTCCACACCAAGAGGTGAAAAGTTTCCACCTCGCGGCATATAACTTCCTCGTGGAGGGAGCTCTGGATCGGAGGATGGTCTCAACGACCTCAGCCGAGAGACCAGAATCTATGAGCTGGGCCCCCTCAGAGGCCAAGCCCACAGCCTCCATAGCTCTAGACGGGGGTGAAGGATCGACCCACTCGCCTGAGAGAGCAGATCTCTCCTGATCGGTATCTCTAGGGGAGAGCCGTTGAGGAGAGACACTAGGTCCGCAAACCATACCCGGGCCGACCAGAACGGGGCTATTAGCAGGAGACTGAGCCCGTCCCGGCGAACCCTCTCCAGAACTCCTGGGAGCAGAGCGATCGGGGGAAAAGCGTACAAGCGTGACCTCGGCCACGGATGTACCATCGCATCCAACCCCAGCGGGGCTGGATGGCTGAGAGAGAACCACAGCGGGCAGTGTGATGTTTCTCGAGAAGCAAATAGGTCTACCTCGGCAAGACCGAAATGTTTCCATAGGAGTTCCACCACCTCGGGGGTGAAGACTGTCTTGACAGGATGTCTGCCCCCTGATTTAAATACCCCGGGAGATAAAAGCTCTCAGAGAAAGAATTTTCCCCTGGGACCATAGAGGGATCTGACGTGCCAGTTTGTAAAGCGGGCGAGAACGCAAACCCCCCTGATGGTTGATATAACAAACCACCGATGTGTTGTCTGTCTGGACAAGAACATGGTGGCCCCTTAGGTCTGGGAGGAAGTGTTTCAGAGCCTGAAACACCGCCAACATCTCTAGGCAGTTTAAGTGCCACAGACGATGATGGTCCTCCCACAGACCCTGAGCCGGGCGACCATCCATGATCGCCCCCCAACCCGTGAGAGAGGCATCTGTCATTAGCATAACGCGACGACAAGGAGCTCCTAACACAGGGCCTTGGGACAGAAACCAAGGATCTTTCCACATGATCAGGGCGTGATGACACCGTCGCAAACTCACGATCATGCGAAGCGGATTTCCCCTCGGGGAGAATCCCTTGGTCCTGAGCCACCACTGTAACAGTCTCATGTGCAAGAGGCCAAGAGGTATCACGTTGGACGCAGCTGCCATGAGACCTAGCAGTCTCTGGAACTGTTTTACAGTGGATGACTGGCCTAGCTTGACCTGATCTACTGCAGCGAGAATCAAAGCAATACGAGCAGGTGACAATCGTGCCTGCATCGTCGTTGAATCCCACACTTCACCTAGAAAAGTGGTTCTCTGTAATGGGGAAAGAACACTCTTTTTGGCGTTGAGCCTCAGCCCCAGTCACTTGATATGAGCAAGAACGACATCTCGGTGCCGAACCGCCTGTTGTTCCGATTGAGCTAGAATCAAGCAATCGTCTATATAGTACAGAAAGCGGATGCCCTGTAACCTCAGCGGGGCTATAGCAGCATCCGTACACTTCGTGAATGTTCGGGGTGACAGTGCTAGGCCGAACGGAAGAACCCGATATTGGTATGCTTCGCCCCCGAAAGCGCCCTGTATAGGCAGGGTTAGTAGAACAGACCCCTGAGGGCATCGAGAAAGACAGGGCACCGTGTTTTTGTGCGGTGAACTCAAGTTTTTCCCGATGGGGACCACCCTCAGAGTCCTGACGTTCAGCCCGTCAGGACTTTTTCGACGCGGCCTTACTGGCGACAATGACTGTCCTCAGATCAGTCCTGCCCCGAGAAGGCCGCGCCGGAGAGCGCCCCGCCTCGTCCCTCCAGTTTCTCTGCAGGGGGGCACGAGACGTGACACTCCGCTTCTGCTGTGCTCTTTTGGAAGACGAACTCGACGAAAGACTTTGCTCTGGTTGAACATTCTGCGTGACAGACACAGTGCCCTGTAACGGCGCACCGGCAGGGAACGACTGGTCTGAACACACTAGAACCCTCCTTAGAGGCGGCGAGCGTCACTCGGGAAAGCACTCGCCAGACCCTTCTACGCCCTGTTTCGGCAGGGTTAGTAGGACGGGCCCCTGAGGGCGCCGGGAGAGACAGGGCACCCTTAAGGGAGGTGAACGCAAGTCTCTCTCGGCGGGGACCCCCCTCAGATTTCCTTTGAGCAGGTCGGCCAGAAAAGCCTGCATAAAAGTCATCGTATGCAAACATGCAGCCGCCTGCCGAGCCACCGAGTAAGCCTTCCCCACCAGCACAGAGGTATATATATTTATTTATTTATTTATTTTTTGGTGGAAGAGCCGGTGCTTTAAGTGAAGACGATGAAGCAGGAGAGAGATAGCTCGCGAGCGTCTCCTCCGCCTACAGTATCGTCACATAACCAGCAGATTTAGCACCAACAATGTTACCATAAGCATTGGACTGATTTGTGTAAATTCAGCTTGAAACCGGTCTAACCCAGGTCTTTAAAACCTCAGCATGAAGATCTGGGAAGAACGGTAAGCACCGGCTAGAAGGTTGAGGTCGTGCAGACAGAAATCTATCATCTAGATTGCTTTTAATTCTAGAAACCTGTCTATCAGCTGGCCACTCGATACTGTTATTTTATTTTATTTTTTTCAACAGCCCGAGATAATACATCCATCAAACCTTCTTCATTTGCAGTACAATGTGATAAACTAGTTTTCTCTGATGCAAAACTTTCCACATCCAGCTCCTCAGAACTGGAAAATCTCAATTCAACATCATCATGTGCCTCCACCCGGGCAGAAGTAACCGCCGCAGCGCGTGCTTCCAGAGCCGGGTGAGACGCACTAGATCTCGTCGGAGATAGCTGAGATAGGGCGGAGCCCGTCTCAACGTCGCCAGCGAGATCCATCTGCCTCAACAGAAGTGGGACCCGAGCCTCGGGGAGCTCGCAGCAAATCACTCTCCTCGAAGAGCGATCGCCGCGAGCGCAGAGTTCTCAAGGGAAAACGCTCGCAATGCTGACAATCGACTCCCTCGAGAGCCGACTGGGCATTGCTGCACTCCCAAATAAGCCACACTTAGCTCGTGTGAATCCCCACCCGTGATGTACCGAGCACAGGGGGGAACACACTTCTTATACTGCTCGCTCATATTGGTTTTTTTATATAAAATATATATAGTGAAAACTCCTGACAAAACAGACAAACACAATCGACAGATTCAGACACACACAGAGCTGCTGAAGTAACTAAAGCTGGCGTATTGTGTACTCAGGGGATATTTATAGCTTCCTGGTCGATGACGTCACTCGCCGTACGCTCATTCTCTCCATTGACTGATTTCATTCATGCTTCAGACGCGTCACGCTGAGGGCGTTCCCACTGCGATTTCACGCAGCGGTAGTCCTTGAAGGGGAACAGACCTCCTCCTTTTTAAGGACCTTGGAATGACCCCAGGGTGGAAATCTCTTAAAACCACAGAGACTGAGACTTTACATATAAAATACATAAAATCATCCCAAAACAATTATTGACGGACTTCTAATCAAACATTGTTCAACTACATAATCCTATATTGTATCTACAACCTCTGTATGCGTCTATTATGCTTAGATCACATACAAGTCATGTAATTGTTATAACTATTAGATGTTTTAATGAAAGTGTGTCTTGATTCCTATCAATACAATCATATGTTCTTAATTCAGAAGATGGCTTGATGGAAATCTGTGTAAAATGTTTTGTGTTCTTATAATAGGAATCATGTCTAAACTGTACACTTTTGTACTCTCCTAGAGCGGGAGAGTAAAGAGATCACAGATAACGCATGATTTATGATGAGAGGTGAAGAGAATGCCACCTCTCAGATAAAGACAGTGCCTAATTGGTCAGAACTCATCCAAGAGGCTGGACAAACAGCTGAGTTTAAAATCTTAGGACCCGAACAAAGCCAGAGTTTTAGTTGGGTTGAAAGAGTTTGTTTGACATAAATTTGTTCACTAGAGCATATTTACAGAAGTCATGAAGAAGCCTTGGTAACCGGACAGACGAGTAACCATGTAGAATTCGTTCAAGCCATCTAACTACTCTCGTCTTACTTTTCTTTCTGTTTCTTAGCTTTATTTTATTTTCCGTTGAGAGTCTCTATTCTAAGTTAAGTTTTTCTACAAAGTTTCGTTTAAACGATTCAACTTTAATGTCTTAAACTGCTGATCTAAGTTACCTTGCTTATATATAGTGTTTCACTATAGTTTGGATATTTATATCCGTTTTAGAGCTGATAGTTACGGCCCGGTCAAATGAACGCTGGACGAGCATTTGCTCGGCCGTTTAAGTGATTCATTTAAGTTTCCCTATAAAATAATTACTAATTCCTTTGAGCTAAATTGACCTGTATGACCCTACACGTTTACTACACCTAATTTGATCGTTGCCACCAGACAATTGCCAACAGTGGTCTCCACAATCAATTTAGGCTTACAATGCTTTTGGGAAACGCAGCCCAGGCCTGGTCCTTTCTCATCCTTCACTGTATTCGGTTCTCCTTTTATGTTTCTGAAGCTCCTCCGGGAGAGATACGAGGCCAGTGCAGTGCATGTGGTGCTCATGCATGTGGTGCCACCAGCCTCGCCCTGCTTACCACAACCTGAATAACCCTGTAGTATGTAAATTATATTAGGATATAAGGTAATTCTCACTGATAGTGCACAAGTTGCTAATGAATTCAACAACTTCTTCATGCAATCTGTTAACAACCTTGCGTCAAGCTTTCCATGCTGGAACAATATAGGCCTAACAACAGTAGACCTGCTTGAAGATCAAGATAACTCATTTCAGCTCAGGGAGGTAAGTCAGACAGCTGTTCTGAAATCTATACAGGATCTAAACACCACCTTTTCAAAAGATATTTTTAATTTAGATACAGCTTTTCTTAAAAAATATAGTAGTATTCTGGTCCATCCTCTTACCAAACTGGTTAATATCTCCATTAGATCAGGGCAATTTCCAGACGGGTGGAAAAATGCTCTAGCAATACCGATTTTTAAATCAGGAGATGACAAAATGTCTTGTAATTATAGACCTATCAGTCTTCTTCCAGTATTGTCTAAGGTTTTAGAGAAGATTGTCTCAGGACAACTTGTGCACTATCTTGAGACAAACCAGTATCTGAGTCCTCTGCAATTTGGATTCAGGCACAACCATTCCACAGAATCTGCTACTTGTTTATTAACTGAAAACATTAAACAATCACTTGATAAGGGAAATGGGTGCAGTATTTTTAGATTTAAAAAGGGCATTTGACACAGTAAATCACAACACCTTAATTTCAAAATTAGCTAAGTTCAATTTATCCAAACAGTCATTGTGCTGGTTCGATTCATATTTAAAAGGCCGTGAACAGTGTGTTGTGATTAATAATGTGAGATCCACTTTTCTTAAAATCAAAACAGGGATTCCTCAAGGCACGATCTTGGGACCCATACTCTTCAGTCTCTACATTAATGACTTGCCAGATGTAGTATGTCCAGATATAGGTCTACAGATGTATGCAGATGACACAGTGGTATATGCATCTGGTAATACCTATATTTCTGTGGCTGAAAAACTAAATGCTAACTTAGAAAAAATATCATCTTGGCTGACCTCATCTTGTTTAACCTTAAACACCAAAAAAAACAAACTCTGTCTGCTTTTCAAATAAAAAACTACCTCTAACACAACTTTTGAACGTACAAATTAATGGGGAACTTATTGAACAAGTACCTGAAGTGAAGTACCTCGGAATAATTTTGGACTATCAGTTGAACTTTAAAAGTCATATTAAGAAAATCTGTAAAACCATTAAGGCCAACTTGAGCTGTTTTATGATGATAAGAAACGTCTCAGGTTACGTATGTAACCCTGGTTCCCTGATAGGGAACGAGACGCTGCGTTTGAGACGCGGTGGGAACGCTCTGCGTGATTACGTCGTGAAGCACGTGTAAAATCAGTCCAATGGAAGCCCGCTACGACATAGGTGACGTCATAGACCAGGAAACTATAAAGCAACCCTGAAATCAGACCGCGACAGCTTCTGAAAAACCTGAAGCAAGTCGATCAGGGCATGCAGGAAGTATGGCAGGCAAACGCAGCGTCTCGTTCCCTATCAGGGAACCAGGGTTACATACGTAACCTGAGACGTTCCCTTTCAAGGGAACTCGAGCTGCGCTTGAGACGCGGTGGGAACCCTATACCCACTACGCCATAGTGACAAATGCCCGTTCTGTGTGAGGTCCTGCGCACACTAAGAAGCAAGCAACCTCGCCCCAGGAGTGGAGAGGTCAAGGTCATAAAACCTGACAAATGTATGCGGAGAGGACCATCCTGCCGCATTACACACGTCAAGAAGGGAAACTCCCGAAATTAAGGCCATAGAGGCCGCCATACTCCGAGTAGAATGGGCCCGCACAGCCATAGGTGAAGGCTGTCCGGCCGCTTCATAAGCCAATGAAATAGCCTCGACTATCCATTTACTCATAACCTGCTTAGATGCAGGGCATCCTCTCTTGAGTGACCCAAAACAAACAAATAGTTGCTCAGATTTACGCCACAGGGCAGCTCTGTGAACGTAGGCATCTAAAGCCCGGACTGGACATAACAGGTTAAGCTGTTCCTGGTCAGGGGTATTAAAGGGTGGAGGATAGAAGGCCTGCAGCACTATTGGGCCCCCAACATTCAGTGGGACCTTAGGAATATAACCCGGCCTGTGGTAGAGAAATGCCTTACCATACCAGGTGCAAATTCCAGACATGAAGGAGCAACCGACAAAGCATGTAAATCACCAATTCTCTTGATAGATGGGATAGCAAGGAGAAATAAAGTCCTTAGAGTGAGGAACTTTTCAGAAACCTCCTCGATGGGCTCGAAGGGAGCTAAAGCCAGACCCCGAAGTACAATGGCCAAGTCCCAAGCCGGTGCTCTAGCGTGCAGTGCAGGTTTCAACCTCAATGTACCACGGAGAAAGCGAGTAATTAGAGGGTTTCTCCCAATAGAAGTACCCCCCAGAGGGGTGTGGTAGGCAGATATAGCCGCCACGTAAACCTTTAGGGTGGAAGGAGATAACCTGGCCGAGAAACGGTCTTGCAGAAAATCAGGAACTGAACCAACAGGGCAGTTAACAGGATCTAACTGACGTTCAACACACCACGTGGTGAAAAGTTTCCATTTTAGCGCATACAGCCTTCTCGTGGAAGGAGCTCTGGATTGAAGAATGGTTTCTACAACATCGGTCGAAAGACCGGTCTCCCTGAGCCTGGCCCCCTCAGAGGCCAGGCCCACAGTTTCCACAACTCCGGCCGAGGGTGAAATATCGTGCCCCCGGCCTGAGACAGGAGGTCCACCCTGATTGGGATCTCCAAGGGGGAGCCGTCCAGAAGAGACACCAAGTCCGAGAACCAAACTCGGGTCGGCCAATAAGGGGCTACTAGAAGCAGACGAGCCCCTTCTCGGCGAACCCTCTCCAGAACCCCCGGAAGCAAAGATATCGGGGGAAAGAGGTACAGGTGCAGACCGAGAGGAGCTGGGTGCGTTAGAGAGAACCACATGGGACAATGGGTTGAATCTGATGATGCGAAAAGGTCTACCTGAGCACGACCGAACTTTTCCCACAGGAACTCCACCACTTCTGGGTGAAGTCTCCACTCCCCGGGCCTCAGCCCCTGTCTCGACAGAATATCTGCTCCCACATTCTGACGCCCCGGAATATATACCGCCTTGAGCGACAGTAACTTCCCCTGGGCCCATAGGAGGATCTGATGGGCCAATTTGCAAAGGTGACGTGACCTCAGACCCCCCTGATGGTTGATATAGGAGACCACCGAAGTGTTGTCTGTGCGGACCAACACGTGATGGCCTCTCAGGTCTGGCAGGAAATATTTGAGTGCTAGAAATACCGCCATCAACTCTAAACAATTTATGTGCCAGGAACATTGATGGTCCTGCCACAGACCTTGCGCCGAGCGGCCACTCATGACCGCCCCCCATCCCGTGAGGGAAGCATCCGTCGAAAGCGTGACGCGTCGACAAGGAGCCCCCAACACTGGGCCCTGGGCGAGGAACCAAGGTTTCTTCCACAAGGCCAAGGCACGAAGGCATAGCCGCGTGACCTTGATCTTGCGGAACGGATTTCCCCTCGGAGAAAACCCCTTGGTCCTGAGCCACCACTGCAGGGGTCTCATGTACAGAAGGCCAAAAGTAATAACGTTGGACGCAGCTGCCATGAGACCCAACAGTCTCTGAAACTGTTTCACAGTGAGTGACTGGCCTAGTTTCACATTCTTTGCGGCTGTGAGAATCGCAGAAATACGAGCAGGAGACAGGCGTGCCGGCATTGTGGTCGAATCCCAAATTACACCTAGAAAAGTGGTCCTCTGAGCAGGGAGGAGCACACTCTTTTTGGTGTTTAGCCGCAACCCCAAACTCTTTATGTGGGACAGAACAGCATCTCGATGCTGAACTGCCACCTGCTCTGACTGAGCTAAAATCAACCAATCGTCGATGTAATTTAATACGCGGATGCCCTGGAGTCTCAACGGAGCCAGAGCTGCATACACGCATTTTGTAAAAGTGCGGGGAGATAAACCTAGGCCAAATGGAAGAACCTGATATTGGTATGCTTCGCCCCCGAAAGCGAACCTCAGGAACCTCCTGTGATGAGGATGGATAGATACATGGAAGTACGCGTCCTTCAAGTCTATTGTGACAAACCAGTCCTCGGACTGAATCTGTGATACAATCTGTTTGAGTGTAAGCATTCTGAACTTGAGTTTCTGAACCCTGCTGTTTAACTGGCGCAGGTCTAGAATAGGACGCAGCCCTCCATCCTTCTTTGGAACAATGAAGTAACGGCTGTAAAACCCTGACTCTCTGCTGGGAGGAGAAACCCTTTCTATAGCTCCCTTTCGAAGAAGTGTCAGTACTTCTTGCTCCATTACCAGAGCCTGCTGTGAGTCCACCACCGTGGGGAGGACTCCTTGAAATCTGGGCGGACGAGAACCGAGCTGAATTCTGTAACCCTTTTCTATTATGTGCAGGACCCATAGAGAAATATTTGGCAGAAGTTTCCACGCTGCCAGAAATTCCGATAAGGGAACCAGTCTCTCGAGACTGGCCTCTGGATTTGATTGAACATCCATTTCGGTGCCCTGAAGCGGCGAACCGGCAGGGAACAACCGAACTGACCATTCTACAACCCTCCTCAGAGGATTGCACGGGGACGCTGACACCTCGGCGCCCTGAAGCGGCGAACCGGCAGGGAACAACCGAACTGGCAGCGCTGCGACCCTCCTCAGAGAGTCGCACCCCAGAGGGCGCCGCTAGGAGAAACGATTTCTCAAAACCGTCCCTCTTTTTTTTTTCATTCGACAGGACTTCTTGTCTAAGCTTTATTAGAGATGACGACAGTCCTCAGATCTTGCCTACCTCTAACTAGCTTAGTTCCTACGACCCTCCTCGGAGGATCCTAGGAAAAAGCAGGCACCTCGGCACCCTGAAACGGCGAACCGGCAGGGAGACCGAACTGACTGCTCTACGACCCTCCTCGGAGAGTCGCACCCCAGAGGGTGCCGAGGAGAAACGATTTCTCAAAACCGTCCCTACCCCAGAGGGGACCACCCTTAGAAGCCTGATAGCCTCGGCATCAGGTCTTCTTCTTTGTACTCTATGCCAGTTTCAGGAACATAGATTGGTGAGGAAG
The DNA here is from genome assembly GCF_051911475.1 of Siphateles boraxobius. NCBI lineage: Eukaryota > Metazoa > Chordata > Actinopteri > Cypriniformes > Leuciscidae > Siphateles > Siphateles boraxobius. The sequence goes on along the minus strand of NW_027509141.1, from coordinate 11,848,289 downwards.
AAACCTCTGGAACGCCGCTGAAAGGTTTAGTTTTCTTGAAAGCGGAGCGTCCAGAAGAACAGACATTTTCATCTTTCTTTTTCTTTATTTTTATATCAGAAAAACGTATACATATAAACATATATATATATATATATATATATATATATATATATATTCTCGAATAGAGTCAATGCTGACATCCTCACATTCATCTATGTCCTTAAATACTTTACCCACCAGTACTGCCTAATAAAATGTATTTATTATTAAAGATGGCTGGTGGGTAACGTCGGGGTTAAAAATGATGACGCCGACTCGGGAGAGAGAAAGCTCGCAAGCGTCTCTATAATCCAAGGCACTGTCATACCATGATACTTAATACCCATAACATTACTCTAGTTAGACGTTTGGGTATTAAACACATAAAATAGAAACCGGTTTATTCCACGATCTCGACACCTCAGTGTGGAGATAGGGAAAAACCAGTAGTCCCCGACGAGGAGGCTGAGATACAGAGTTTTCCTGATTTTTTAGATATATTTCATCTAATAAACTCTTTTTATTTTCACTCTCATAATGTTCAGCTGTCCAGTAAATATTTAACTAGCAACAGCATTAGAAAAGCCTCCTTTTAAAAGCTCCTCTTTATTCAACAGAGTTATGAGCTGCCTATTTATTGAAAAATCAAACATCTGCCTTTTTCTTAATATTTTTATTTGTTTTGTTCACTTTTTCTTAACAAAACACAAACGATAACAATTCCTCAGAACTGGATATCGCAGCACACTGGATCTGCAGGTGAAAGCTGAGATAGGGCGGGGCCCGTCCCAACCCACGCTGTCAGATCCGATTTCGATCCCCAAAATGCGAGTCGCCGCCGTGTCTAGGCAACAGCGGGACCCGCGCGGGGAGCGCAAAACGTACCGTCCTCCTCAAAGAACGATCGGCGAGAGCGGAGCGTCTTCATAGATAGACTCATACAATGCTCACAATCAGCCCCCTCGAGGACTGACTGAGCATGCTCCACTCCCAAACAAGCAACACAAAGCCGATGTGTGTGTCCCCACCCGTATATAACGAGGGCAGGGAACAACACACCATCTATAATCTTGCTTGCTCGCCATAATAATGATAGATATATTGGGCTTGACAGACAACAATAAATAGACAAGGACAGATATACAGAGAGCGCTTGCTGAAGGTGCAGAAGCTGTCGCGGTCTGATTTCAGGGTTGCTTTATAGTTTCCTGGTCTATGACGTCACCTATGTCGTAGCGGGCTTCCATTGGACTGATTTTACACGTGCTTCACGACGTAATCACGCAGAGCGTTCCCACCGCGTCTCAAACGCAGCTCGAGTTCCCTTGAAAGGGAACTGCTTGACTCTTGACTGTGCTTTTATTTTTTTTAATTCTATGATTCTAACACGCATATCTTATGGCTTAACCACATGGTCTCAAGCTCATCAGTCATCAATCAAAACCATAGAGTGTCTTTATAACCGTGCCTTGAAAGTTTTGGACAAGAAGAGAATAAGGTACCATCACTGCCAAATTCAAAGCAAATATAAGATTTTAAGTTTTGCTAATTTTATTTCCTTGCATCTGGTTAAACTGGTCTTCAAATGCTTGAATGACGCTGCTCCACCACCGCTTTGCAAAACAATAACAAGACAGCAAAGTACTAGATCAATCACCCGTTCAGTGTCAAAAGGCAACTGTAGGATCCCTTTTCGAAGAACATCATTTGCCCAGGCTGCTTTTTCAGTTAAAGGGGCAAAATTATGGAATTCTTTGCCAGACCATTTGAAATGTATCCCAACACTAGCCTCCTTCAAAAAAAATACAAAATCGTGGTTAATTGAGGAACAATATTGCTCTCATACTTAGTATTTATACTTTGCTATCTCTGTATATTTCCTGTCCTTTTTTATTTAATTTCTTTTTTCTTTTTTTATTATTGTAATTTTCTTCTCATCCTTTTAATAATGTTAAACTGTATTTTTTATCAAAAAGCCCTACTAGGGACAATTGTCGTGAATTAGCTTTAGCTAAAAACACTATGATACATACATCAGATGACTGTTAAAGTTGATCTATGTTATTTGTGTCTGTCCCTATCTAAATAAACTATTAAAAAAAAAAAAAATTTGAAAGTATCAAAATAATGATCAATAAAAAGAAAAACAAACAATACCTTTATCACTCCATCTTTTAAAAGTGTGATCAATAACAGACAGCAAAAACAAGTATATTGTTGTATTCACAAAGAAAAGAATGTCATCGTTTACAATTAGACGTGAATTTGGATTTTTTTTCCTGCAATCAAATATTGCATTATATTAGTATAGCTATTAAAGGGATTAAGACTACATGTTCTTGTGATGTATAAGCAAACTTGTCATGATCTTATTTTCCTACAGCACAACAGTAGCCATATCATTAACAGCTGAGGTGATTGGCTGAAAACAACCTTGCATCAGAACTGATCTGCCATGAGTAAGATAACAGGTTTCAAATAGTGTACTTTTTCTCCAGTCAAATGCTTTTGAGATGAATAAGAATGCTACCATATGAAGCTGTTTTAGCAGAAATTTGGACTGGAAGGAGACAGCTAGTCTATACCTAAATATTTTAATTTCTCACTGTGTTATTTTTTCTCTTCTCTTTAATTTATGCCAAATTACATAATTTTACTTCCAGATATACATTTTAAAGGAGATACACTTATAACTATGTCTGAAAAAGAAAGAAATGACTACCGTGTTACCATATGAGGGCTTATCTGAGAGATATGAGAGGAAGCCTGTTTGTGAGAAATTCTGCTTAATTTTCGTCCTTTTTCCTTAGGGATAAATATGTGGTGAACTTGATCGGTGATTTTCTCTCATCATTACTGACATCAGCCTTCCCAGCGGCGCGCATCTGGGACCGCGCTCAACAATCAGAGCCCGAGACAGTTCATCTATGATCTGCTTCTTCACTCAGCTCCCTTTCAACGGATTAAAACACGGTAAGAGTCCTGCTCTTATACTCATTCTTATGCTTTAAAGAATGTCATATCGTTTTGTTTGATTTTGTCAAATCTTTTTGGAAAAATGTGAAGCTTTTTAGTAGGCTATACAATTCGCTCGGGGGTTCATTTATCATTTACTATTAGAGCAAAAAAGACTCAACTTTTGCCTCTTTTCTATTCTTATTATTTTCCTTTTCAGTATGTTTTTTCCCTCGTTTGTATTATTTTCAAATCGCAAAATGATTTTTGTCAAAAAGATGGTATGGATAACAGTTTTGTTTTAAAACTAACCAAGATCAGCATTTCCACGTTTTTCTAATCAGGATACACCCTATACAATCGCCTTCTCTTCTTAATATAGACTTCTTCGTTGTTTATAAGAGTAAATATGTTTATTTTCAATTTAGCAATTTGAGTTGCATACTATTTTATTTTCCACAGACCTGTGTATTTTATAGACCTAATTATTTTAAAGATAATGAATATAATATTTAGAAAGTGCGTCTGTCTGCGCCCATCTGTGAGACCCCGAGCTTGATCATATCTTTATGTTTATAATTTTAATAATAATAATAATAATAATAATAATAATAATAATAATAATAATGAGTTTGATATAGCGCATTTCCAGTGCTCAAAGCGCTTTAGCTACAAATAAAAACATGAACGCAACAAAAACACTAATTGTGTGACTTGATTTGAGTGGGGAGCTGAGTTTGAAAGCATACAATTACATGTGAATTTTAATTAGACTCCAAATAAGGATCTACCTCTTATTTTCACACATCATTGTACAAACTTGATGCATCTTTGTGACTATAATGATCGATGGAATACCTTTGGTCAGTCTGACGTAGAAAGAATAATGTAGCAGATAATGTAAATATGTAATTAAATTAAAACAAAAATGAAAAAGAATGTAAAAATATAGCAAAAACCTATTAATTGTTAAGCAGTAAATTTATTAAAAAACAGTATTACAGAATTTCACAGTAAACTTTTGTAAAAAAATAAAGTTGACATGAATGACATTTTCAGAAAATTGATATTTAGAAAAACATTGACATCAGAAAGTCAATATTGATAAAATTGTGTTTTTATAATTATTAATTTATTTGCCTTCATGGCAACAGTTGCTGAAATAAATTTAGAAACTTTTTTAATCATGTGGTCTTCTACTGTGTTATTATTATCAACAGATTTGAATAGCTCAAATATTATATTAACATTATATAATTGAATGACATACATTTAGGAACTGCAACATTTATAGTGACAAAAATTATGTCCTGTAATACTTGTACCAACAACCTGGCAACCGCAGCTTCCACGTTTTATATCTTAAGTTTTACAACCACAAAAACTTGATTCTTTGACTTCTGGACATTGTTTTAGATGCATTTTTTCCTGGCATCAATAAATGCTGGAATTTCACGTATACTATATAGTCATATTTGTAGAGTTGCAGAGCTTAGAAATGGTGCTGAAAAGCGTGATTGTCTTGTTTCTTTGTGGTCATTCTCTTGCTGCCGTTGTTTGGAACAATTATTATAATTTTTTTTTTTTACTTAAATGGCTTCAATATGGCTTGGTAATTGTGGGCTCCAAATGTGTGTTCTTCTTACAGAGCCAAACTTCTACTCAATAAATGTTTAAAAAGATCACACGTATTGATCATTTCATGCCATACAGTGGTATCAAGACATCGACTGTACAATGCTGACTGAATATCAAAGAACTCATCAATACTATGATCGAATGACCTTTTGCTGATTCTAGCTAGAGTGTGATTGTTAAGATAGAACAGATGCTTCAAATGTAGGCCATCATTAAAACACTTCCAATTGCTTCAGCAATTAAGAGACATCAAAGCAGATCAATAAAGACCTTTGTGTGATTTGTTCTCCAGCGTCAATGTCCTGCTGGCTGACTGGGAATTAGTCTTTGTTGGACACTGGAGACAGCTGGTCTATTGCTCAACAAATGAGACACGGTCCCTCTCTCCCACTTATCTTATACAGAAGATACTTTGATTCAACAGAGATGTTTCCATGTAGACTAGTTTTATGGTTGATCATATGGCGTGGTTCTCCACGTTGCCTTCCTTTTGTTGTCTTCACGGCTCACAACGTGCCAATAAAGACTGCAGAGTATGTGTGCTTGTGCATCTGTCTGTTTTTTGGGACAAGATGAAGGAGTTTTCCTTGCTGAGAGGATGAGGAGCATTCTGCCAGGATGCTTAGCTAGAAGATAACAAGACACATTGCTGGGAGCCATTTGTGATATCACTCTCTCACTTTTCCTGAGCTCTCTTGGCACCAGATGGATTCTCTTTATGGCAATTTTAACACTTAGCCTGTTGTTACGCGCTTTGTATCCTTGACACTTTTAGAGCTGCCAAAACGAACAATGTGAGGTGTGAAAATGCTGAAACTGTTTGTTAAGGGATGGCTGCTCTCATTTGTGTAGATGCATTTATTTCCCTCTTTTGAAGCATTCTTTTTATTCTATAAAGCATTCTATATATTTTTTAATTTTAGGAGGCTGCATGTGAAATCTTAAGGTTTCTGTCAACCTTATCTCAGATTCTCAGTGCAAGATTGGAAGGATGCAATTTGCAAAGCTAAGCACTTGTTTTTTTATGTGTTTTTTAATTATTATTATTATTACTTGATCTTAGTCACATATAATGTGCTTATACAGACCAGCAGGAAAATATCTGACAAGAATTGAAAATAAATTATGTGATAAAGCAATACTCTTTTCCTGCATAAAGTATGAAATTGTACTTCTGACATCATTGTTACAGGGATATTATTGGTTTTATTATAGACTGTGGCTTTGGGTTTTATTATACAATCTTGGCTTTGGTACAATATCAGCCCATGTCACCTCATTAGTGATACTAAATCAATACATCAATACAAAGAACATTAGGTAGACCCTTGAATGTGTGATAGACCTAATAATCAATAGTAATAAAATCATCACGGTGCATATATATATATATATATATATATATATATATATATATATATATATATAAACTTTGTAATCATGTGGTCTTCTACTAGGTTATTATTATCAGTCCATTTTATGTTAAGACAGATTTGAATAGCTCAAATATTATATTAACATTATAGACCCCTTTTCAGTTGGTAAACATGATGACGTTATTACGTGGGCAGAGCTTAGGTGGAGTCAGAACGATCCCTCTACGAGGGAGCAGGTCAGGCGCTTCTGCCGGTGTTTCTGGTTTAAATGTGGCTTGACCTGGGGAATGCGGCACCTGTAGCCCATTTCCTGCACACGCCTGTGCACGGTGGCTCTGGATGATTCTACTCCAGACTCAGTCCACTGCTTCCGCAGGTCCCCCAAGGTCTGGAATCGGTCCTTCTCCACAATCTTCCTCAGGGTCCGGTCACCTCTTCTCGTTGTGCAGCGTTTTTTTGCCACACTTTTTCCTTCCCACAGACTTCCCACTGAGGTGCCTTGATACAGCACTCTGGGAAAAGCCTATTTGTTCAGAAATTTCTTTCTGTGTCTTACCCTCTTGCTTGAGGGTGTCAATGATGGCCTTCCGGACAGCAGTCAGGTCGGCAGTCTTACCCATGATTGCGGTTTTGAGTAATGAAACAGGCTGGGAGTTTTTAAAAGCCTCAAGAATCTTTTGCAGGTGTTTAGAGTTAATTAGTTGATTCAGATGATTAGGTTAATAGCTCGTTTAGAGACCCTTTTCATGATATGCTAATTTTTTGAGATAGGAATTTTGGGTTTTCATGAGCTGTATGCCAAAATCATCAGTATTAAAACAATAAAAGACCTGAAATATTTCAGTTGGTGTGCAATGAATCTAAAATATGTGAAAGTTTAATTTTTATCATTACATTATGGAAAATAATGAACTTTATCACAATATGCTAATTTTTGAGAAGGACCTGTACTTCCCAGAATAGAGACCAATTAGAGTTAGCTAGTAACAACTAAGAAAATATTATCTGTGTCCCGTATGTGGTCTATCTACCTCATTCAGTATCAGACAACTGTCAAAAAGTTGTAACTTTCTTAGATCTTCCAGTTGAGGAAGTAAAGAGAAAAAGCTTCAACTTTTCATCTCTTTGAAAAGCTTTTTTCCCCCTTGCTTTGGGTAGCAGGGGTGCAGCAGATGGCTTAGGGAGCCCCAGATCTCAGCAGGAGGAGATGTTAAAGACCTCACAGTGGAAGCTCTCTCCCTCCTCTTGAAATGTCACTGAGTTCATTAGTGAGCTTCACATTCCTTTCAAACTTTTGCACAATATCATCCAAGTCGCTTGTGGAGGCTTTTATCAGTTATTCACACAATGGTAGGATCTGAACACCATGTTGTGCTCACACATATCCTCTGTGGTTACTCCATCCCCCTTTCTGTTTTTCTTTCTATTTTTCTTTCATTCTCTTTTTGGTTCTTGGTCTCGTTGTCTTTCACTGAATTTCCAGCCTCATCCCAGCCTCCATGCTGTGACCCTTTGCTGAATATCTTATATAATCTAAACTTGCTTGCCGTTGCTCTACAGACTAATGAAGTACTACTGCATGAATATATATGAATGGCAATTCAATAAAATTCAAAGAAATTCATATACATATTTTAAGTGAAGTGTTTAACAATGAAGTTTTACAGTACATGTCATATATGATAACATAACATATTCTATAAATTATTTTAGTTTGAACTACTTGTACAGATTACATTAACAGGAAATGTTTTCCCCCAGCAACGAATGTTAAAAGCTCTAGTCACAGAACAAATAATTAAGTTTGATTTTTTTGTAATTGTAATTGTTTTGTAATTTAGAACAAAATGTATGGAGTGTTGAGGAGAGACTAGTTACGTGCAATGAAATTATGTTATTAAATACAAAATGAATGTAATTGTATTTAGTTGCATTACTGAGGTAAAATGTGTAATTCAATTAGTTACTAATCAAATTAAAAGGAAATTGCTTTACATTGATAAAGTAATCAAAATAAAGTAATCCAAACCACATTTAGAATGGGTAACTGTAACCTTCCTAACACTGAAGATTCAACACATTCTTTCTGTTGTGTGACTGTGTGGAATTTGTTTGAATTGCCATGAATTTAATTCCACTTCCTGTCATTCCAATTCCAATTCAAATTCAACAAATTCAAATGCATGAATTGAATGGAGGCCAATTCTGAAATTCTGAGTTTTGCACAAGCCTGCTGATAGCTCTCAGGTGGAGTGAGCTCTCAAGGTGGCAGGGCTGGTCTTGAACATGATACATTAAAGGCTATGGCATCCACTATCCAGTGGGCCAACCTCTGCTTGGAGACAGTCTTAGCAAGACAAAGGGGACACAGCAGAGCAAGGGCTGGGTTCGCCTCCTCCAAGGGCAGCGATGATCCTGATCCCTGAAAGGGGTGGTGGGAACCTTGGGCACATATAGAAAAAACAGAGGTGATTATATTTTGGTCCCTCTAAAATGAGTGATGCGGCTGTAATTAACCTGGGTTCATTGAGCTGTTTTAGGAAACATCAAATAAAAACTTGAGTGTGACCATATGACCATATTACCCCTGTCCTGAGATCATTGCATTGGTTACCCGTACCTTATAGAATTAATTTTAAGATTCTAATCTTTGTTTTTAAATCTTTGCATGGTACAGCCCCTCCATACATTGCTGATCTCATTCATGTTCATGAGTCAAAGAGATCATTACGATCTAATGCACAAAATCTCCTACATGTTCCGCGATCAAAGGCTGCCCCAAGGCTATGGAACAGTTTACCAGCGTGTTTGAGACAATCATCATCCCTGAATGATTTTAATAAACAATTAAAAACATATTTTTTTTACATTACCTTTTGCTCAGGTAGGATCAGGTATTGTTGTTGTAGCTAGTTAGTTTTTTCGTGGTTATTGTTTTTTGTAATTCTCTCGCTTTTTATTTTTTATTTCATTTTACAGCACTGTGGTCAACTATGTTGTTTTATTATGTGATTCATAAATAAAATTGGATTGGATTATATGAGAGTTGGCCAGCCCAAATTCCAGGCTGAATTAGTAGAGCGAAAATGCATGTAGGCATTTATACCCTCTTGACAGAAGCGAGCGCAATCAGGAGCGCTGTTTTAAGAGACAGGATCTTAAGCTCTACTGACTGCAGCAGCTGGAAGGGCGCTCACCGTAAGGCTGAAAAGACCATGGAGAGGTCCAAAGAGGGTACAAGGAGAGGGCAGCGAGGATTCAGCCTCCTAGCGCCCCTCAGGAACCTGGTGATCAGGTCATGCTTCTTCACAGACTTAACATGGGGTAATGTAGTGGCTGAATTATTTTTTTTAGGCTTTCTGACCCCAAGACTCAACTCATTTCTGCAATTCTCCAGCTGTGATCCTTGGAGCGTCTTTAAAAGATCCTCCACGCCACGCATCAAGACAATATAGACATCTTTTCTCGAGATATTGAAGCAAAAATTATCCTTAATTTTGCATTTATTGTCAACGCAGTGCAGCAGCCAGCAGACCTAGAGCAGGCTATCTTGCGTGCTTATTGGCTGCCCTGTGGCAACTGCTGCTGCCTACCACTGAGCCTCGCGCATGACGTCACGCCCAATGAGTGACGCTTCGCGCCCTCTATGCGTCAGAGTCCGTCAAAATGGGGGTGGCTTAGCGTATAAAAGTCAGGCTCGGAGGCTGCGTCACTGATTTCATCATCTTCAGCGAAGCTCTCTGCGTCGCTGGACTCTGAGAGAAGCCAACGCCGTTGAAACCAGCGACCAGCACACAGAGGAAAGAGCCTGAGGAAGGCGGTTGTCTTTTGCTGCCTTCAGCCTACCGTGCCTGCTACACCATCCGGCGACGAGTATCCTTTTAGTGCTATTGCTTTCTGTGAGTGTTCGCCGCTGTGACACTCACTTTCTAAAAGAGCGCAAGGCGTTTTTCTAAAAATGCCTCGCATTTCCTGTGGCTCGTGCAGAGCCCCGCCCAGCGGCGGAAACCGCCATGTGATCTGCGCTCTCTGCCTGGGCCCGGAACATGCAGCCCTCGCCCTGGATTCGGGAGGCTGCGTGCACTGTGAAGCGCTTCCGCTGTCGACCCTGCGGGCTTGACTCGAAGCCATCACTATGGATACTGTCACTCCGCCCTCTGGACCGCGCAAGAAGAAGCGCCGTTCACAGAAGCGAGGGGAGCCTGAGGTCACACTGAAGAGCTCGCCGGATTACATCCCACCAGCTTCTCTCTCTCCTTCTCTGCCCCTCCCGGATGCGCAGCTGTCGGCTTCGGCCCTCAATGCCGCCGCCTCAGGGGACGAAGCTGAAGGAATGGACCCAGGTGACAGCTGTTCCATCCTGGCATCGGACAGCAAGGAGTGGTCGAGTTCTCATCACTCCACCTCCTCCTCGATCCGGGAAGGCTACACAGGCTACTGCAGCGGCGTATTCGGCAGCCAACGAGCCGGCAATGCAACCCGCTCGCCTTCAAAATCTCAAGAGTATAACGTCTGGCTATCCGGCTCATGCCGTGGTGCTCTAAGTGTAGAAAATGTGCCCACATCTCAGTGTTCACCCCTACACTTAAGCACGTTACCCCGTGTCTCTCACACTCACAGAGCCCACTCTCATAAAGCTGGCAAATGCCACTCGAGTGCTAGATGTAGGAAATGTGCCCACAACTCTGTGCTCAGGCCTACTCTCTGCCCGCTCTGTCACACGGCCAAAACAGCCTCATATCGGTCAGGTTACGAATGTAAGTTACGTGCCCGGTTACGAGCGCTCGCGCTTACTAGTAAACGCCCGGCACTGCTCGCGCATCACAAAGTTATCTCAAACGTTCCCCGTTCAAAGCAAACGGGACGTCACATGTGAAACAGCCAGCCATAAATGTCAGCAAGCCGCCGTATTCAAGCACTGAGGGTGCGCGCACCGCGCCCATACCTCCGGTTCAGTTTTCCGAGCCCACGAAGTGTGGCGATCGGAACCCGGAGGCTATTCTGCCCATGGCTATGAATGTAAGTTATGTGCCCGCTTACGAGCGCTCACACTTACTAATAAAAGCCCGGCGCTGCTCGCGCATCACAAAGAAGGGTATAATGTCTGGTTATCCGGCTCAGGCCGATGGTGTCATAAGTGTAGAAAAGGTGCCCACATCTCAGTGTTTACCCCTACACACAAGCACTATAACCGTGTCTCTCGCTCTCACAGAGCCCACTCTCCTAAAGCTGGCGAATGCGCTCAAGTGTTAGATGTAGGAAACGTGCCCACAACTACGTGCTCGCGCATCACAAAGTGATCACAAAACGTTCCCCATTCAATGCAATCGGGACGTCACATATGAATGTAAGTTACGTGCCCCGCTCACGAGCACTCACGCTTACTAACAAACTTTTTGCCCCGGGCGCCGCTGGCGTATCATAAAACGTTCCCCATTGAAATCAATCGGGATGTCACATATGAAACAGCCAGCTACCGCTGTCAGCGTGCCGCCGTATTCGATTCGGGCTCGCTGTTCCCCTCGCTTTCGAGCACGGACCGAGACGAAAGTGAAAGTGGAAGCAAGGCATCTACTCCGCACAGAAATGGCCAAACTGCTGTGCAAAGGGGCTATAGAACCAGTACCTCCTTCTTTGAGCGAGTAAGGCTTTTACAGCCGCTATTTTCTCGTACCCAAGAAGGACGGAGGTCTAAGACCTATCTTAGATCTGAGATATTTGAAAAAAGCTCTCATGAAAAGTACGCTCAAAATGCTCACGACCAGACAAATCCTCACGCAAATTCGCCCGAGGGACTGGTTTATATCTCTTGATCTGAAAGATGCTTACTTTCAGATTCAGATAATACCCCGTCACAGGCCATTCTTGAGATTTGCCTTCTACGGCCAGGTATATCAATACACGTCCTCCCATTCGGCCTGTCTTTAGCACCCTGTACATTACGAAGTGCATGGATGCGGCTCTTACTCCCCTGAGAAACTCCCCAGCCAAACTGCTGTGCAAAGGGGCTATAGAACCAGTACCTCCTTCTTTGAGCGAGTAAGGCTTTTACAGCCGCTATTTTCTCGTACCCAAGAAGGACGGAGCTCTAAGACCTATCTTAGATCTGAGATATTTGAAAAAAGCTCTCATGAAAAGTACGCTCAAAATGCTCACGACCAGACAAATCCTCACGCAAATTCGCCCGAGGGACTGGTTTATATCTCTTGATCTGAAAGATGCTTACTTTCAGATTCAGATAATACCCCGTCACAGGCCATTCTTGAGATTTGCCTTCGACGGCCAGGTATATCAATACACGTCCTCCCATTCGGCCTGTCTTTAGCACCCTGTACATTACGAAGTGCATGGATGCAGCTCTTACTCCCCTGAGAAATCAGGAATGCAGATTCGGAACTTTTTGGATGATTGGCTGATTCTGGCACAGTCAGAGATATGACTGTTATCTCTCAGAACAGTGCTCCTCAGTCATCTGGAAAGCCTGGGTCTCACGGTCAACTGGACCGTGGGGATAGAACTGGGGATAGAACTGAACTCTGTGGCTATGACGGCCCGTTTATCGACACAGTGCGCGCGTGCCCTGTGCGACACCTGGCCGCGTCTTTCCAGAAGGGTAGCGTCGCTTCTCTGAAAACGTTTCAAGAATGTTTCAGCAGTGCTTCAGCTGGGCCTGCTGCGCATGCACCCGCTACAATAATGATTGAATGCTCGAGTGCCTCACCGAGCTTGGGCTCTCGGCTGCAGACAAATCAGAGCGACTCAGAGCTGTGTTTCAGCTCTGCAGCCCTGGTTAGTGGCTGACTGGTACCAGCGAGGGGTGACGATGGGAGCCGTCTCATATCGAAAAGTCATCTCGACGGACGCCTCCAACCTAGGTTGGGGCGCTCTCTTCGAGGGCAGACCGGTCTTTGGCATGTGGTCAGATAGAGAGAAATGTCTTCACATAAACTGTCTAGAGATGATAGCGGTTGAGAACACGCTGAAGCACTTTCTCCCGCTCATACGAGACCACCACGTTCTAGTCTGGTCGGACAACATGTCTGTTGTGTCATACGTGAACCATCAGGGCGGTGTCAGATCCAGGAATCTCTGCAGTCTGACGGAACGCCTCCCCATATGGTCCCAGCACCTTCTGCACTCGCTGAGAGCCGCGCATGTGTCAGGCCATCTGAACGACGGCCCAGACAAACTGTCCAGGAACAGCGTTCCCCCAGGGGAATGGTCCCTGCACCCCCAAACAGTCCAGTTACTGTGGTGCCTTTTCAGCAAAGTGGAAGTTGACCTGTTTGCGTCAAAATACAACGCTCATTGCCCGATGTTCTTTTCAAAGAACGAGGATGCGCTGGCCCTAATCTGGCCCAGCCTTCCACTCCATACTTTCCCTCCGGTCTCTCCGTTACCACAGGTAATCAAGAGGATCAGGAAAACGCGCCACTCGGTGCTCCTTATAGTCCCGCGATGGGAGAACCAATTCTGGTTCCTGGAGCTGACGCGGCTGTCACACACAGCCCCTTGGCCGATTCCGGTGAGGAGAGATCTCCTCCCTCAAGCCCGCGGCTCGATCTGACATCCCCATCCAGAGCACTGGTCTCTGCATGTATGGTTAATCAACGGATACCCGTTGTCTTGCCAGAAGGAGTGATGAACACGATTACGCAATCCAGAGCTCCCTCTATGAGGGCGGCTCTATGCGTCTAAATGGTCTGTGTTCTCCAAATGGTGTGTCGATAGTAATCTGGACCCACGGTCATGTGGGGTATCGTGGTTGCTTAGTTTCCTTCAAGAGCTGTTGGACAGGGGCAGGTCCTCCTCCACGCTTAAAGTTTATGTGGCGGCCGTTGCAGCATTCACTGAATCAACGCACGGCCAGTCAATAGGAAGGAACGATTATGGTTATCCGCTTCCTTAGCCAGGAGGATGAATCCCTTGTGACCCCCGTCGGTTCCCATGTGGGATCTTTCCTTGGTCCTAGAGGCCCTGAAAGCTTTCCCCTTTGAACCGATAGACTCCGTGGACCTAAAGTACCTCTCGCTCAAAACCGTTTTTCTTACAGCTCTGTCATCAGTTAAACGTGTGGGGAATTTACATGCGCTGTCTGTTAGTGCTGCGTGTCTTGAGTTTGGACCAAATGACTCTAAAGTCATCCTTAAACCAAGGCATGGCTACGTCCCTGAGGTGATAGGCACTCCCTTCAGAGTGCAGGTCATTTCTCTATCGGCTCTGCCAGCATCCAATAGTGAGAGCGATGTTAATCTCCTCTGCCCTGTCAGGGCTTTGAGGGCTTACATTACGTGCTCCGCCCCTTTCAGGCGCTTGGAGCAGCTCTTTGTTTCGTTTGGTGGGCGCACCAAAGGTCTCGCCACCTCAAAAAAGAGCCTGTCCAGATGGATAGTGGATGATATTGCATCCGCTTATGTATCTGCAATGCCCGTTGGGCGTGGCCTCGTCGTGGGCTTGGTCGAGCGGGATTTCCATTCAGGACATTTGTGAGGCGGCAGGCTGGGCCTCCCCGTCCACATTTGTTAGGTTTTATAACCTGGAAGTTCCCGCCCTGCAGGCTAGACTTCTGTCAGTATGAGCAGTGTGTATGTCCTGCCCAGATTTATCATGCGCAGACTACTCTCACGCGACCTTAGCTCTCCTGGTTGAGCTGCACTGTATGGTGAATATTTATATAGACCGGTATCGCCGCTCTGTATACCCTATATGTGCTTATAACATATGCTGGACCGCATTGCTGGCCACCTGTTTCCCACTTATCTATGTTCCCCAGGAATCCCAGGGACTCATGAAGTGGATGCACGGCATTGACAATGGGTTCCCGTAGCGTAAGCAACTTACACAATACGAGAGAACCTCTCGTTAGAGAACGTACTCGGTTACATACGTAACCTCGGTTCTCTCTAGAAGAGGGAACGAGCATTGCGTAACCCGACCCTGCAGGCGCCACGAGCGATTTTCGCTTCAGCTGATGAAACCAGTGACGCAGCCCCTGAGCCTGACTTTTTATGCACTAAACAACCCCCATTTTGGCGGGGTGTGACGCGTAGAGGGCGCGACGTCACGTGTGAGGCTCAGTGGTAGGCTGCTTGCCGCAGGGCAGCCAATGACCACGCAAGATAGCCTGCTCTAGGTCTGCTGGCTGCCGCACTGCGTTGACAATAAATGCAAAATTAAGGATAATTTTTGGCTTCAATATCTCGAGAAAAGATGACTTTACCCGTAGCGTAAGCAACTTACACAATACTCGTTCCCTCTTCTAGAGAGAACCGAGGTTACGTATGTAACCGAGTACGTTTCCTCATATTTATACTCCTGTGAAACCTGAGCCATGGCTGGACAATTTTATGTTTCTAGTCACCCTGATGTGCTAAAAAACGTAAATAGCAATGGGAATGTGCTTCAGAGATATTTTTCCCATAAAAAAATTCTAGGTGTGCCAATAATTGTGGCCCACGTGTTTTGGACACACACACACACACACACACACACACACACAGACACAGACACAGACACAGACACAGACACAGACACAGACACAGACACAGACACAGACACAGACACAGACACAGACACAGACACGCACACGCACACGCACACGCACACGCACACGCACACGCACACGCACACACACACACACACACACACACACACACACACACACACACACACACACACACACACACTTTTAATTATTTTACTTCAATAAAAGGTTAGATTTTTTGCAATTTTTTTAAATGAAAGATCAAACGGATAAACAATGCAGATTTATTTTTATTGCCATCTTTGATCATATTTGATATTTGTAAACATTTTAAGAAACACTTGCTATATTATAGTACTATAACTATAAATACAAATGCAATTAATGTCCAATAAAGGTTGGTTTAAAGCACTTAATTAATGACATTTACCCATTATCTGTGACCTAATTTAAAGTGAAAACTATTTATTGTCAATATATTGTTTACAAAGCATAAAACATTATGTAACAATTTACATATGAGTTAATTCAACAATAATCATTTTCTTAATTATATGGACAATGAATGAAGAACTCACTATATAGCTTATAAATATATTAACAATGTAGAGTGTCACCGTCACATGTTAATCACCGTCTGGACTACATATCCCATCATCCTCTCAGGTCACGATAACTGGTATACGAATTGGATATTGTTTTGATGAAGTTCTTTTAGACATCTAGAAATCACATAGCAATTGTATGTAGAACAAATAGGCAACAATTTTACAGCCAATGGCTGTATTATTGATTTTGCACAGCCCAGCATCTTTATAAATCATGCACTGGATACATTTAAGATTCCCCTCCCCCTCAACATCTCTCCTCTCTTGTCATCTCACAGTCAGCATCTTACCTTAAGGCTGAGCACTGGTCCTTTGCCATATCATGCCAGATGTTGTGTATGTTTATCATGGCTCCTATTCAATTGATCTTTGTGGGTGAGGTCCTACCAAGTCCCGCAGGGTGCACGAGTCATGACCCCCACATCTCAAGACTTAATTTCATCCTTCAGCCCCCTCAGAGGTCCACCTGTTAGTCACATGACAGTTGGCAGTTTTTGTATTGGATCAGCATGAACTCACATCACCCAGACTATTAATTTGTGAGGCCCTTTCAGGAATCTGAGCAGCTTCCTGACTTTTTTTTTTCTTCTTTTTTTTTAATGTTCATTGCTGTTCAATTCTTTATTTATCTTTAATGTTGTTTTTATGTGGTGGATGAGAGACTAATGAACTACTAATGAACACATTTATACTAAAATGTGTTCATACTAAAAAGTCTACAGGGCAGCGTTCATACTGAATAGAGACTAGCAATTCTGTGAAAACTAAAGCAGAGCAGTCGCTCCAAACCCTCTCCGGCTGTGAAAAGCACACAGTGTGTACAACTGACTGATAAAGTCCAAATCAGTCCGTGTGTATTCCCAAATGAAACACCTACAACTCCTTTTTTCTGGCAGGAGATTTGCAACATATGCAATTTTCTTCACCTAGCCTTTGTAGACGAGTTCTTAAATAGCCCACAATAAAGTCCCCTGGCAACTCTACACAACTATCTCTGCAGGGTGTGAGGGGCATTTGTGCATCTCTGGCTGATAAGCCTGGTCCAACTATCGACCCACACAAGATCAATACCCCATCCTTATTTATTTATCATATGCCGCTGTCTTAGCAGAGCAGAATGTCTGCATGGGCGGGGTGCCGGTTTGATGACCTAGCCCTTCCCCTCATTGAATAAAGTCTCAGAGAGACCTAAATATGCTAATTCTGACATCAACACAATGTAAACACACCCCTAATCCCATTTAAGCATGCTATAAACTCAATACAAACACTAATTCATAATGCTAATGGTAGCACTAACACAATGCTAAAACCGATATGTACACTGCCATTAGTAACTCAAAATGAACACTACTACTATGACTAAGCCCTCTGACTTTCATTAATTCAAATAAATTAAATCTAATTGTAAACTTTAAAGTCATTTTACATGCATTTAAACAAAGTTTCTGCACATATAAAGAGCATTACATGTCAGTGTAGCATAGCATTGAAATGTTTTCAGGTCCTGTTAATGAATACGTTTACATGCACATCAAATTCTATATTCGGGTTGCCGCCATAATTCAAATGAAATGTTTATGCATAAAGCCATTTGAACATTCTAGTGTAGGGTCCAACAATGTTTTTCAGTTTTGTTCAAGGTAATTAAAAAAAAAGTGGTAGCACTTTGTTTTACAGTCCTGTTTCACATGAACATAATATGTACTTATTGTAGTAATGACACTATAGGTACTAACCCCGAACCTACCCCTAAACCTTAACTTAACCCATGTAGTTAAGTTACACTACTCATTACTTTTGTGGTAAGAACACTGTAAGTACATTGAAAGTGCACGTACTGTAAAATGAAGTGTTACCGAAAAAGTTTTCCAATAACGGAAAAATATGTAAAAGTATGGTATTTGAGGTAAAAGGCGCCCCTGCTGTTGGGACGAAAGGCACAATAATTAACAAGATAATAAATAGCTTGCTGACTTTTCTATTTGTTGACATAATATGGTCAGATTCAGATGGTAAATATCGTATTAAGTTGGGTGTCTACCATACAGATAATCATCATATTTATAATGAAACCATCATATTTAAAGACATGATATTAATCATATCATATAATAAAATGTCATATTTATTGTTACTAATATAAAGCCATATTAAATCATAATGGGATCTCTTTCAGTGCTTTCAGAATTTTTACTTTTTTAAAATAATTTTGTTTCTGTATTTTTACAAATGAACACATCTAAAATATATAATATGAAAGCACTGAAAGAGATCCCATTATAATTTAATTTGGCTTTATAGTCGTAACAATAAATATGACATTTTATTATATGATATGATTAATATCATTAAAATATAGTCATTAAAAATTGTATTATAAACAATATTTATTATATACTATATTTATTGAGCAAAAATGAATTATTTTATTAATCAAAATAAACCGAAAATAGTACAGAATTTGCTAAAGGGATTGTTTTGAACAAGTATTATTCAAAACATATTACTTTAGCTAAAGTATTTGTATAAATACTTTGTGCCTTTTGCTCCATGCTGGTGAGCCTTTTACCCCATGTGTGCCCCACCTTGCCACCTTGTGCATTTATACGAATTTTAAACAAACAAACCACTTTTAGGATTTTTTCACACAAAATCTGTTGCTCCATCAATGTTCAATAAAAACATGTTTTCTGCAATCATACACAGTGTGTAATGCTGATATCCACAGAAGATGAAGATAAATCCAAGGTTTATTAAACAAGTACTAACAAAAGAGCCAACAATGCGAGACAGTGTGCTACGCACAAACAATACCGGACAAAGAAGTGAACACAAGGAGGAACTTAAATACACAGTGATGACGTGCAGGTGATGGCTGATTGAGTGCAGGTGGGAAGCATTAGGAATGCAGGGAAATGTAGTGCTGTTGAGGTGTGTGACAGTACCTCCCCCTCCCGGATGGCGCGACCTCGTGCTGTAGATAGACCAACTGCGGAGGGAGGGGGCTCAGGAGGAGGACGAAGAGCACGTGAAGGGCAGACAGAAGGCAGGAGGAACCAGGGCGGAGCAGACGGAGGGAAGAGCCATGATGGAGGCAGGGCTGGCGACTCCAGGGGGCCGACTGACAGAGGCAGAGCAGGTGGAAGAGGATACCCGGATGGAGCCTGAGAGCCGATGAGCCGAGGCGATGCTGAGGATCCTAGGGGACATGGCGATGCCAACGGCTCTGGCTGGGATCCAGAAGGCTGCGGTGAAGCCGGAGCGACAGAGAACCAAGGTGGAGCTGCAGGGAGTGAGGAGCCGATCGGAGCCAGAGGGATGAAGGGACGAGGTGAAACCATAGGAGTGTAGTCCCCAGGTGAGGGCAGGCAGATGAACGACCAAGGCAGAGACGGGGGGACGAGGTAGCCCGGTGGAGCTGGAGGATTGATTGGCCACGGTGAAGATGAGGGAGGTAGGAGCCAAGGTTGCACTGATGGATCGACGGGCCGAGGTGTAGTCCTGGTCGCGGAGGTAGGAGGGGGAGACCGGGGATCCAATGACCATGCTGGAGCTGAACACTGGTAGACCCGCGTAGAGCTCACCTCACTGAAGGTGGCATGTGGGTGAGCTGTGGGGCTAGCAGGAGGTTGCGACAGCATGGTTGAGGAATGGATGATGGGAGGAGGAATGGATGATGGGAGGAGGTGGGAGAGGGAGGCTGGGTGGGAGTTCAGGAAAAGGCTCAGGAACAGGCTCAGGAACCATCTCAGGCTCAGGTTCTGGAACAGATTCAGTCTCAGGTTCTGGAACAGATTCAGGCTTGGAAACAGACTCTGGCTCAGGAACAGACTCTGGCTCGGGAACAGACTCAGGCTCAGGAACAGATTCGGCCATCTTTGCCGAGGGCTCAGGTGGTGAGGCTGCGGTCATCTTTGTCAAGGGCTCAGGTGGTGAGATGTCGGCCATCTTTGCCGAAGACACAGGCACGGCTGACCAGGCGTGAACAGTCTCTGGCTTGGCAGGCATGACGTGAACAGTCTCTGGCTCTGCATGACTGATGTAAAGCTCAGGCTTGGCAGGACTGACATCAAGTTCAGGCTCGGCAGGACTGACGTGACGAAACTCAGGCTCGATTGGCATGACGTGACGTACATTATGCGTACATTATACACTATGCTCAGTTTAAACTGAATGCTGTAATTGACACTTTTTACGATCGTCAAAGTCTGGTTCTGACCACATTGCCTTAGTCAAAACAGATTTCTATTGCTTGATAGGGATTTCAAAACTATTTCCCTACAGAATGTAGGGTCCACCAGAAAAACACAAATTTAAAAAGAAATCACAAGAGTATGACACGTAATATTCTAGAAGGTCACCAAGAACCCCAGGGTGAGACGTTAAAGTAAGAATATATAATGTTTTTATGCAACATGGGCTCATTGGAAAGACATGCCATTGCCTATATTTTTTTTAAGTACTATTCACCGCAGCGGCAGTAAAACATCAACATCTTTTCCATTACATAATTAGCTCCATTTGGCTTTTCTGACATAGTAAACATGTTCAGAAGCTCGCCTAGTACAACATTGCACTTGCAATGTGGAGCACTTGAGTATTGTGAAACACAAGACTGATAAAATAGCTCAAAGACTTGTGGAAGCAAGCGAAAATGGCATGGTTTCTTCAGCAAATACATTTTATCTTATATTTGCTTAAGTTGACACTATCGGTTAAGTTTAGGGAAGGGTTTAGTGTAGTTGGTATTTTCTAACACAGTAGAGTGCTGCAGCTGATGTTACGTCAAAACCCGGAGCGCTAATTTGCTCGTGGTTCCCTCAAGATTTTCCTATGGGTTTTTATAGTGTCTTGTTTTCAATTCATAATTAGGTCTGTGGTAAACATAACTTGACAATACTTGGGACGTTTTGTACTTAAACATAAACTGCACACAATTACACCCCAAACATTCTTATTTAGTTACTTATTTGAATCAATTTTTTTCGATATGTTTCATTTATGTTGTAGAGCAAAATGTCCAAGTATCATGAAGTTATGTTTACCACAGTCCTTACTTTACTTATAAATTAAAAAATCCATTATAAAAACCCATACTGGCAAATTAGTCTTCTGAGTTTTGACATCACGGCTGCAGCACTCTATAGAACCTTTTAGTGACACTCTTTGCAGAAATGTCATGATGACAGGCACATTTTTCCAATAAGCATGTGTTGTTTTTATGCTGTTTTATAGTTATATTACTTAAATAAATGTCTAATCAATATATAGGCCAAATATGTGGATACAGGGTTCTAGTGCCACTGTAGCTCCTAAAATAATTATCTATGGATGAGAGTACATGGCAAAGATTGGTGGGAGAAAGTTGTCCTAAACCCTGCTGTGTGTGCAATACATTTTTGAATCTGATTGTGGAAGTGAAAGATGTATAATATAGTGCAAAACTCAGCTACTAGACTCCTCATTGGGACTCGTACTTTTGAGCCAGTAACTCCTATTTTATCTGCACCGCACTGGCTACCTTTCATTAAGAATTGATTTTAAAATTCTACTATATGTTTATAAAGCACCTAATAATTTGACCCCTCAGTACCTGACTGTTCTGCTCCATCTGTACGCTCCTTCTAGAACTCTGAGATCCAGTGATCTCTGCTTCCTCATCGTGCCTAGATCCAGGCTTCAAAAACTGGTTTTGTTTTCTCTTTATATTTATTTTCTCTTGTTTGCCCTGACCATAGGTTGGATTATTGTTTTACCATTGTTGTGTGCTTTTTAATTTTGGTAGTTTTATTCTTTTCAATTTTCTTAGTTTTATTATTTTCTGTACAGCACTTTGGTCAGCCTTGGATGTTTTAAATGTGTTTTATAAACAAACATTGTATTGCATATTGTTATATAAACTATGGCATATTAAACTCTTCTCATTACCGCCAGTTGTACCAGACTCTCATTAAATTCTGCTTTATTTCATTGAGCTTGATTCATTACCAAAATCATAGCACTGAGATGCTAATTAAAAGGCAATAATGGTGTGAGATGGAGCTGCAATCTAAGTCTTCTTAATGTGCTCTTCAGTCACCAAGGCAATGAAGAGTAATGTCTTCCTATGATAGTTTTACATGCATCTTAAGAGGCAAAACATTTTTGGAGCTTTTTTCTTTAATATGTACTATATGGAATGTTGTACAGATTGGGATCTTCATATATTCAGCCAGCCCAAATGAATAATGGGTGTACTTTAATTTTCTCAAAACGTTCACTTATAAACAAATGAATAGGGTTATAGGGTAAGTGTCCTTTGTGCATGTTCCCTCCACTTTAAAAAAAGAAAGAAAAAAAAAAAACCCTGGCGAGACCTATGTGCTACGTTTAATTTCAGTTTGTGTTCCATGGACTTTTAGCTTGTATATTCTTGTTTCCTGTGTTTCCTTCTGGTTTTCCTTTGTTCTAGTAACTAATTTGTTTCCATAGTAACTGATTATGCTGTACATCTGTTTCTAGTTTAGTGGCTCGTTATTTCCTGTGTATTTAAGAACTGCGTTTGGTTCCGCCAATTATTCAGTATTGTCTTCATGCAGATGCCAAACTACATTACAAGTTACAAATACAAGTTACATCTTTTCTACTCCTGTGATTTAGATTACATTTTTTGTTTATGTTTATAAATAGTTAAATGGCTGCTGTTTGTTCCACCTCTCTGCCACCAAAATCTCCAACCCGTCATTTAATTATCCATATAATTTAATTCATTAATGTACCACAAAAAAAGTGCATGGTAAAATGGATCTGGTGACAAAACTGTAAAATGGCTGCCTAATGAGGATATTTCAATATGTACACCTTAACGCTGTGTGTCCACCAAAGCGTTTTTAGCCAGCTGAAAACACTAGACGCTCTGCTGAAAACGCCTAGCTGTGGGCGTTTGAGAGCGTTTTGGCACCGCAGCGTTTTTTCAGTTGAGACGATTCGTTGCTATGATAAAGAATATCCACAGCACAGTTTACTTGTAACTGATTTCGCAGATAACTTGTTTCATACTAAAAATTAATTTTTCATCCATTTTGTTTGGTTAGCTCTGCTGGTTGACGTCGTTGTACAGAAAGAATGTTGTGACAGTTGGTCGGTGTGGTATTTGTCCCGCCCCTCATCCACTGTGATTTGACGGCTGGGTAAAAAGTGACAGTGATGAGCGCAGTGTTTTACCCAAAGTTGAACATTTTTCAACTCCCGGCGACCAGTAAAAAACGCCGGGCGCTTGGCGCTTGAGCGTTACACTCATGGCGTTCTAAAAATGCGGTACTCCCATTGAAAACAATTGGAATTATACGCCAGCTGCATGAAAAAATGCTTTGGTGGACACACGGCCTAACAAATGAGGATTTCACTTACATATTTCTACAGGTTTAGCTACCTTTTAAGTGCAGCCCTTAGGAAATAAGCATGCAGTAGCCTGGAAATCTAGGCGCACCCTAGCGGAAGCAAAATTTATTTTGCAGCCAGGGTAGTCTAGCAACTCTCCATTAGCTTTCGAGCTGGAAAAACCATACTCTAGTCAGGCCAATCACATCGTGTATAGAGTTGGTGGACGGGCTTAACATAATGACTGCAGAATTTTGACAGTTCCGCTTGAATTCCCTGCTACTTGAAAACAAAGAAGATGAACGCTGCTGCTGGCGAACAGCAGTCTTTCGAATCGGCTTTGGCCGCGACTCTGGAGGACTTGGAGTTAAGCTTTTCTTTGAGAAAAGAACAAAGAATGGCACTTAAGTCCTTCTTAAAAAAGGAAGATGTGTTCGGAGTTTTGCCGACCGGATACGGCAAAAGTTTAATATATCAACTAGCTCCTCTGGTGGGAAAATCCATGGGACTCACTCAGCCACAACCGTTCGTTGCTCTGGTTGGTTGTAGCGCTATCCTATTGCATGTAGAGGGAATTTGAAAGACAACCATTTATCCCGCCCCTCGGATTGAGGCATGCCAATGGTGATTTCCCAGACCTAACATCTTGATGTGGGTCTGGCTTGCCAGGCTAAGCATGCAGTGTATTTGGTTGTGACTGCATCTAGCAAAAAAAGTTTTTCTATTACTATTTACAATCTGTTGGAGTCATTAAGCATGCCTTTCAAATAAGGGCTTTGGGCACATTGCTAGTAAATATCTTCTCAATTTTTACATTGAATGTGAAAATGAATTGGCCTTAATAGTCTTACTAGTGGATTCTTTAGCATCAAGTGATTTTGGTTTGGAATAAAAGTGTGTTTTTGGGCTATTTCATATTTCTTGCTCTCTTTTCACTTGCTAAGTTTGTTATCACTAGAAAAAAAGTGGTTTGATCACACAAGCCTGATAACACATAGCCGGTTAAATTAATTATATTTTCAGGTAAGCTTTATTGCTATTCCTCATCAACAATTTTCCCACGAGCAATTATTGGTGACATTCTTAAATCATTCTGACATGACTTGAATCCATCATAAGAATAACATTACTCCATTAAAAATATGACAAATAATCCATCATTAAAAATATGACAAATAATCAGAAATATAAAGACATCATATATGTAGAGTAAAACATGTTTGTATCAGTACTTCTGGTGCCAGTCTTAAATGCAGGGATAGATGCCTGCTGTTTGAAAATATGAGGATAAGAGGAGACCTCGGATGATCAAAGTAAGACCCATGTCACTGATTTGCATGGTGAGATGCATGGTAAGAACCTCCTCATAAGCTTGAATTTGATATGCCACCTGAGGAAAGCATGTTTTTAGGTTTTTAAATTATAATAATGACATTTTTGGAGGCGAAAAGAAACTACAACAAGTATATGAATATTTATTTGCGTTCTCATTTTCCCCAATAGCAAACTCTACGATAACATTCCTATGACTTTCTAAAAGAGGAAAAATATTGAGAGATTGACAACATTTTTCAGAAGAGAGAAAGATGTCAAATTTGCTGTCTCTCCCTCAAATGTTATATTAGATACATTCATTCAGCAGAGTTAAGGTACTTCGTACTGAGTACAAAATTCTTGTCCGAAATTTTTTCTCACGTTAAAAAATAAATACGACCTCGCGTTTTGTCAAGCAAGTTTTTTGCATCCGTAGCAAGCATTTTGAGAGGTGTTTTGACAATTCAGAGCCACCGAATGACGAATACGGCAAAACACATACGAAAATTTCGGCCTCAGTGTGCAAGGACCTTTAACCAGTGATGGTTAAATCAAACCATCTGTGATTTAATGCAAAGGTAATAAAGCCCAAAGTTACAGTTATAAATGTATATTCAACTTTAAAAAAATAAAAATATAAAAATTGTCGATAGATTTATAATCTCCATTTTAACTGCGGAAACATGTCATGACAGCATTTGAAAAGGGTCCATTAGTCTCTTACAATATCAGATAATTTGATGACTTTATGACAAGTCAGTGTTAGTTCTAAACGTCATGTGGTGCGACCTCCCCTTCTAATAGTTAATAATATTCAGGAATTAATGATTGTAATAAATCATAAGCATTATGTAAATATGTAATAAATGTGTGCACACTAATAAATAAGTAATGTGTACACGCAAATGTATTTAATGTGCAAATATACAATATCTATCTGTCTGTTTTGAGCTGACCTGATTGTGCCCTAACCAGCAGGTGGCGCTGTGTTTGAAGATGTCAGCTCCGGGCTTCTGTCATCTCTTTGCCCTGCTCCTTATCACACTGTGCTACACCTCGCACAGCTCTGAGATCCCATCTGAAAATGCCAAACAGAGTCTGACCAGGTCTTCCACCTCCACCACTGACTTCAAGCCAGACCCTGATATGGGTCTTCTTGGCGACAGCCAGCAAAGAAGACACTGGTCACGCAAAGAGAGTGATAATGCTGGGCTGCTCTCTCGAAGGCCTGTAGACCGACCAGAGGATGATAGGACAAGTCTAGAGGGCCTGAGCCCTGTAAGGCTGGAGATGGGGCCTGGAGATAGTATGATGGTGGAGGTTCACGATGAAGTCAGGGGTCCTGCTCATATGCGGCGGGGAAATCATCCACCAGAGGGAGAGTTCAATCGTAAAGGCAGGAGACGTGGCCCTGGGCATCTGGCTGAGCACAGAAAGCAGGGAGGCAAAAGAGACAAAGGTCGCGCTAAAGGTAATAAAGATTTTCTGAACATTCTGAAAGAATGTAACATTTTATCTGGCTAACTAAGTATAATTAGCCAGATAAGATTTTACATTCTACAAAGAAAGGTTAAATATATTGTTCACAGAAAAATTAGGTTCCACTTTATTTTGATAGTCCACTTTAGACATTCTACTAACTATAAGTAACTTTGCAACTACATGTCAACTAACTCTCATTAGAGTATTAGTGGACTGTTAATGGACTGTTAGGTTATGGTTAGGTGTTAGGGTTTGGGTTAGTAGAATAAGTTGACTTGCAGTTGACAAGTTACTTATAGTCTGTCGGGGGACCATCAGAATAAAGTGGTAGCAGATATTAAGCTAACAGTCTACTAACACTCTAAAGTAGACTATCGAAATAAAGTGTTACCAAAAAGGACAATTTTGTTGACATTTGCTCAGTTACATATTGCTTCAGACTTGTATGATTTTCTTTTCTCCGTGGCAGGGATTCCCAAACGTTTTTTATCAGCCAATCCTCTTTGACATTAAAAATATTTTCTTAAAAAAAAAAACCCTGAGATTTTAAATGAAAATGTATATAATTATTATCAACGTACTCGCATGTTCATGGTTCTGTGATTGTATCTTTCTTTTTTAAATTATTTTGTAAACATCCAGTCAAAATAACAAAGAAACCCCTCTCAATGGCAATAGTGCATTGGGTGTTCACAATTGGCTTCAATCTTTACAAGAACCAACTAAGACTTCTTTTACTGATCAGATTGAACCGAGAGAAAAAAAGGATAGGACTATTTTTAGTTGTGATAGTGTCTGCGTTCACATTTATATTCACAGTTTTTTTTTATTATTTGAATAATAATGTATATATTTTTAATTATTATTATTTAAAGGTAACTACAAAAATGAAGACAGAAATTTTTATTTTACCTTACAAGTTACAATACTAATATGTCTTAAAAGGGTAGTTCACCCAAAATGAAAATTCTGGGATCATTTACTCACCCTCAAGTTGTTCCAAACCTGTATGAATTTATTTCTTCTGCTGAACACAAAAGAAGATATTTGAAGAATATGGGTTACCAAACAATTGATGGGCCCCATTTGGGGCTTTCGCACTGGAGGAACCTTTTCATAGTTACTAGAACTAATGGTGGAAGTACCGGCTTTTTGGTGTGTTCGCACCGCAGGAACTAGGAACGATTTTAGTTCTAGACACAGCACAATAGGAACTACCAGTGACGGAGGTGTACGCTGATTGGTCGAACGTACGCGAAACACCAGCACCCGGCATTTAAAAAAAAGCTGTGTACACACAGAATATAGCCTATATATTTGTTCCAGAAACTAACTCTACGAACATGGAAACAGTATTAGATGGACCTCTCAACATTTACACTAAGGAGAAAATCCAATGCAGCTTTGAGTTGACCAAGCAAAAAATTATTATGTATTTCTGCTCAGCTAGCGTCATTGGTCATCATCCACACGGCAAAAATAAATACTTTTTCATATACTGTCTACTTTTTTTGTATAACAGTTCTATCTAATAACATATTAGACAGGACTGTTAGACAGATCGTAAACTAATTAAGACGGAGAATGTGAGCACTGTGTGCTCAGGCTCTGATGTTCTTCTTATTCTTCGGAGGCTCTGATGTTGTCAGCGCTGTCAAAATAAATGTCCGCCGCACTGTGAAATTAAAAGGGGAACATTTAGTTCACATGAAACCACCCTACATTGAAACAATCTACATTGTTAAAAGCGCTATGTAAATGAGGATGACTTGACTTGACTTGACCCTGGTTGATAGTTCCTATAACGTGAAAGAGGCTATTGACTTCCATAGTATGGAAAAACAATTGTTGGTTAATGACAAACTTCAAAATATCTTCTTTTGTGTTCATCCATCCATCCATCCATCCATTTTCTTCCGCTTATCCGGGGCCAGGTCGCAGGTCCAGACTTCCCTCTCCATAGACACTTCCTCCAGCTCTTCCGGGGGAATACCGACACAATCTCTCTAGCGTGTCCTAGGTCTTCCCCGGGGTCTCCTCCCTGTGGGACGCGCCTGGAACACCTCCCCCGGAAGGCATCCTGATCCACCTCAGCTGGCTCCTCTCGATGTGGAGGACCAGCGGCTCTACTCTGAGCTCCTATCTCCAAGGGAGCGCCCAACCACCCTGCGGAGAAAGCTCATTTCGGCCGCCTGTATCCAGGATCTTGTCCTTTTGGTCAGGACTCACAGCTCATAACCATAGCTGAGAGTAGGAACTTAGATCGACTAGTAAATCGAGAGCTTCGCCTTACAGCTCAGCTCCTTTTTCACCACGTCAGACCGGTACATCGACCATGTTACTGCAGAAGCTGCACCGATCGGTCTGTCAATCTCCCGTTCCATCCTTCCCTCACTCGTGAACAAGATCCTGAGATACTTGAACTCCTCCACTTGAGGCAGAAACTCTCCACCACCCTTTTCCAACTGAGAACCATGGCCTCGGACATGGAGGTGCTGATTCTCATCCCAGCCACCTCACACTCAGCTGCAAACCTTCCCACTGCATGTTGAAGGTCCTGGTCTGATGAGGCCAACACGACAACATCATCTGCAAAAAGCAGAGACGAAATTGTGTGGTCCCCATACCGGACCCTCTCCGGCCGCTGGCTGCGCCTAGAAATTCTATCCATAAAAAATATGAACAGAACCAACCCAGAACAAGTCTGACTTACTGGCGGCAATGCGAAGCAAGCTCCTTCTCCAGTTGTATCTTAGTAGAGGGCCCCGGACACTATACTCCCAGAGCCCCCTCCAAAGGGTGCCGCGAGGGACACAGTCGAATGCCTTCTCCAAATCCACAAAACACATGCTGATTGGTTGTGCAAACTCCCATGAACCCTCCAGCACCCTGGAGAGGGTATAGAGCTGGTCCAGTGTTCTACGACTGGGACAAAAACCACACTGTTCCTCCTGAATCCAAGGTTCCACTATCAACCAAATTCTCCTCTCCAGTACATTGGCATAGACTTTCCCGGGGAGGCTGATGAGTGTGACAGTCCCCCTGTTGTTGGAACACACTCTCCGGTCCCCCTTCTTGAAAAGAGGGACCACCGTCCCGGTCTAC
The DNA here is from genome assembly GCF_051911475.1 of Siphateles boraxobius. Taxonomy (NCBI): domain Eukaryota; kingdom Metazoa; phylum Chordata; class Actinopteri; order Cypriniformes; family Leuciscidae; genus Siphateles; species Siphateles boraxobius. The sequence goes on along the minus strand of NW_027509141.1, from coordinate 11,818,944 downwards.
CAGTGCACCAGAGGTACTGTCCCCAACCGCCATGCGATGCTGCAGAGGCGTGTCAGCCAAGACAGCCCCACAACATCCAGAGACTTGAGGTACTCAGGACGGATCCCATGCACTCCCCTTCCTTGCCACCAAGGAGCTTTTTCTTAACTACCTCGGTGACTTCAGCTTGGGTGATGGACGAGTCCACCTCCGAGCCCTCGGCCTATGTTTCCTCAATGGAAGACGTGTCGGTGGGATTGAGGAGATCCTCGAAGTATCCCTTCCACCGTCTGACGATATCCCCAGTTGAGGTCAACAGCTGCCCACCTCCACTCTTTTGTGTTCAGCAGAAAGAAATTCATACAGGTTTGGAACAACTTGAGAGTGAGTAAAGGATGACATAATTTCATTTTTGGGGATCCCATTCAATTCTTCACTTTCAAAAATTAAACCTGCAAGCTGCAGGGACCTTTAAGTCTGTGTTTAGTTGACAACAGGCTTATAAACAAATTGTTACAAATCTGATAAAATGCTGAAAATATTTACACAAAATTGTTGGCGATAATGCAAATGTAAATTTATTTTAACAGGACAACAGACATGATAGATAAGATGATAGATTAGGTGGAAAAATATAAAAGCCATATTTCTTGATTGCGAAAAAAGTCTGAAAGTCTCCAATGCAGAGTGGCACAAATGCTCTTATACCCATTCCGAGCACATGATGATGTGCTTTAAAGCAACATATTTTTTTGAGTCATGGACGATCCTAGCTCCAATAATTTCTAAAACATTTAGAACACAAAGATTAGAGATACTGTATATGTGCAACACCTAACGTATTGCATCTATTCAACATTTTACTGAGCCTTGTTCAGCAGGGATTTAAATTCTAGTTACTGTGAGTGTGAATGACATGATTTTTTCAGCCCGCCGCTACTAACACTCTCACCTAACAGACAAACAATAGCGAGTACCACACCATTTAGAATAACTAAAAAACTTCAGTAAAATACAGCCCTTTTAAACAAAAGCACAGACCTTTATTTTCAGATTATGCATTCAATTGTAGCACCATGAAGAAAGTTTTCTTGTGCTCACTGTCATAGCATAATGCGACATTATGTTTGAAGATGCTGAATGTAGAATGACTTGACTGCTGCAGAGGATGGAAGAGTTTCCATCAATTTAAATGTAACATCTTGTTAATGAAATATAATGTGTGAAAATGTGCATTTAAAATCCTTTGTTGATCAGTGTCACATGGTCCTTCAAAAATCCTTCAGAAAAGGCTTAATATTTTTGTGAAAACAGTAATAGAATTTTTTCCAGGATATTTTGAATAAAAAGAAAAAAAACAGCATTTATTTGAAAATAGTAATATTTTGTAACATTTTAAATGTCTTTACTGTCCCTTTTGATCAATTTATTTGCATCCTTGCTCAATAAAAGCATTATTTATTATTTTTATCTTACTCTTCCAACACGTTTTTGGTGGTGTATCACAGTTTTGACAAAAAAATTAAGCAACAAAAATTATTTTCAAGCAATGATAATTCAGCTTTGACATCATCACAGAAATTATGTTAAAAATGCTCTCTTGATGACAATATATATATATATATATATATATATATATATATATATATATATATATATATATATACAACAGACAACAGTTATTTAATCAATATTACTGTTGAAATCAATGTAGCCTTGCTGAGCATAAGAGACTTCTTTTAAAAACATCAAACTTTTGACCGATAGTGTATGTAAATTATATATATTTAACAATAAAGTCCTGAGGTGTCCAAATGCCCCCACATGGAGTAGAGTATAAGTAGCGATTTCAGAAAATTTCCAGGTCTGGAGTTTAAATGCTAATTTGATTAAAAACCAACCATAGTTTCTCTCTCTTTTTCTCTTAGGGGATCTCTATGACCCTGAACCAGAATTAGACTCCTTGTTGAAGGACACGAATGCATTTGAGGATGGTCTTTATACCTCCTCTCCCAATTACGACAATGCTTCACTCACTGAAGCTCCCTCCCGTCTCTCCCCCATTTTGGTAACCACGGCAATCGACGAGCATCCCCCAACACTGCCCCCAGCCTCCACCAAACCCCAGGTACCCTGGTTGTTCAGAGTGTTTCGTTTTCTAAGATGCTGTTATTCCTCACATATACTCTTAGGATTGCCAACAAATTTGGTGAAGCGTTTTTGCATTGTTTGGGGGGAAAGACAGAGCAGATTTACTTTTTTTTCAGGATCTTGGTTAAACACCTCACCTGCATCCTTATTTTATTGTAAAAAATTTAGTTGCTTGGACATTTTGAGTCTTTTTCCACTCTGACATTTTGTTGTTAGATCCCAAAATGAACATCTTCATTTGAACTGCGCACCATGGCAGATATAGATACTGAAATGCTGTTTGGAGCCAGTAGTGGAGGTACTTGTCATCCTTGTGGTGTGTGGTGCTTCATCACACAGATTTATTTACCTGTGCTTCTGTGCCATGCTTATTACAGAGTTCCGCCTGGGGTTGGATTGTACACAAGTAAAATTACCCAGCTTGCTTTGCACTAGGGAGGAGGTGGAGGATGGGAGCTGTCAACTGAGCGAGTGAGGGGTGAGATGTCGCTCGCCCATCCTCCTGCTCCTCTTTCTCACAGCCATCTGTTCTGCTCCGTTCTTCTCCCTAGATATATTTTTACCACTCCCTGTATTTATATAAATTCCCTTGAGAGGCATCACTAGGCCTGGATACTTATATTAATAAAAACTAGATTTGCATTTCCTCATGGAAATACATATGCTTACAAGGCAGTAAAAACATCATGTTTTTGATAAAATAATCCAGAAAAGAAAATGAAAGCTGGCGAATGTGATACAAAGAGATCAGGGCTTAGCTGACATTATCATCTGTGGGTGGGCCATTATGATAGCCAATTTCAACATAAGCTGATACTGGTGAACATTCTGGGCCCTATCATACACCCGGCGCAATGCAGCAATGTATTGTTTTTTTTTGCTAGTTTCAGCCTGACGCTGTTATAATTGTCACGTCCTGCGCCACGTTGTTTAAATAGCAAATGCATTTCCGCCCATCTGTGTGCCCATGGGCGTGCTCGTCTGAAAATGAGTTGTGTTCGGGTGAATTGTTGGCACGTTGCTATTTTGAGGCAACTGAAATAGACTGCACCATTGACCAACAAAAACCTGGTCTAAAGTCAATGGCACAGTACTTTTTTTGTTATTTAAAGGACACATTATTATTATGCGCCTATAGCTGGGTGCACAACGTGCTTACACTCTGCTTATTACACACAGAGAGTCGTGCAGCAGCACACAAACATGCCAAATATTAAAAATAAAAGGATTACATTGTAAAAGATTAATATTGTGTTCATATGGTAGATATGGTGGAATCCGGTCTGTCCCGTATATGGTCTGCTTGCGCTCTTTAACCTCACACACAAGCAGATCCGTTTCCTCTCTGCAGAAGCGCTCAGTCTTTTCATTTGCAAATTCCGCCATGTAAGTAGCGAATCCGCCATAACGCGAGCGCAACTGACTTTTAAATGGAATGGGAGATGAGACTTTGATTGGTTTTTTGCACGTTATGCACAAAACACACCCATTACTCATTAAGAGAATAGGGAAAACCCTTTTAGACCATGCACCGGGTGCGCCGACCATTTTTCCAGTTAAACTAGCAAAAGTGGATTTGGACACCCCCTAAGTGCACTTGCACTGTGCGCTTTAGACCATGCACTTACATCGTTAAAATAGGGCCCATTATGTCAACAGAAGTCGCTAATTTCCAAACTTTAATCTTAAATAGATCATATCTTGAGGAGACAGGTTATTCTTAAGATCTTTTAAGATAAGAGTTCAATGTATTTAAAAAAAAGCCACTGTGAAGTAATAGAGGTAAGATAGATACCATTTACTTTTATAACACCAGAAGATCAAAATATGTTAAAGTCAAACCTTCTGCTATTTCTGTGTGTAGCCCCAACACGATCTCATAAAATGCATCTCTATAGCATGCATTGTATTTATTGTGCAATGTATTTATCACATGCACATAAAAACTAATTTGTGCCTATAAATTGCATGATAAATACAATGCATGCTATAGAGATGCATTTCATGAGATCAGGCAGGTATCACCTGCTGCTTTGTACATTATTCCAAAAGATCCCAACCAGGATGTTACCACCTGGCAACAATCAGATGAAGGCAATGGCATGTGATTTTGCTCATCTAAGTGACTGTATGAGACTTGTGAGACATCTCAGAAATCTGACAAGAAATGCTGTTGTTTAGATGCAAGCAACAGACATATGGAATTACATTTGTTTCCAAAAAAATGAACGTAACTTTATAAAGCTGAACGTAACTTTATAAAACTGAACGTAACTTTTTCAGAAACTATCAAAATATGCCATTACAAAAGAAGAAAAACAATGGAAATGAAAATAAATTAACTCAGTCACACAAATTTAACAGTCTCTTCAAATATGCTTAATTCTTTGTTAATGTTTTTCAAAGATTCGTTTTTGCAAATCGTGGATTCTGAATGCATTGCCACAGATTTCACTTACGCTTCGCAGTTATTCGTTTGCTGTTTTGAGACAAACCTCTCGTGGGGGTGGACTTAACAGTGAGCTACTCTGATTGGATAGTGAGCTTTTGATGGACAGGTGCTCTCTGACCTGGAAGTACAGACGTCACTCAGTGGCGCGCATATTGGAAAGCTCTCGCGGTGATTTGTATCAGAGCCCGTCTAACGAAGAGCCTTGGAACTTCCTATTAGCCCCATTGTATACAATCTTGGTAGCCCACCCTTTTGAATGCAACTTTCAAATTACTTGACAAAAAATAAAATCTTGAGAAAAGTGAATTTCTGGGGGTGGAACCCCATAGACTCCCATTCATTCTGCATTTGCTTGCGAGCGCCCCCGCATGGACAGAGACATGTTACTGCAGCCAGTCCAGAAACCGGAAGTAACCAGACAGTGCCAATTCTCTTCTATTAGACATTCTCTGTTTGTATGCAATACGTTGTGCTTTGTATTACTAAATATGTAAATAATATTTGACCTTCGATCGTCTCTGTCTGTAAAGATGAGCTCTCAGGAGAGACATGGAGCGGCATCATCTTCCTCCTCCATTTGTCCTTCAAGGCAGCTTGAAGTAAGTTCGTGTTACTGAATTTACATTTACATTTATTCATTTAGCTGACGCTTTTATCCAAAGCGACTTACAATTGCTATATATGTCAGAGGTTGCACGCCACTGGAGCAACTAGGGGTTAAGTGTCTTGCTCAGGGACACATTGGTGGCTCACAGTGGATTCGAACCCAGGTCTCTCACACCAAAGGCATGTGTCTTATCCACTGTGCCATCACCACCCATTAACCAATAACATCGATAAAAGTTTTATTCATGTACAGTGTGCAACAGTTCTGGCTTTATTTTACACTGTGCATTGTATACTTGTGAGTGACAATAACAACCTGCAACGAACTGTTGCACACTGTAGACCTACATGAATAAAACATTTTATCGACGTTATTGGTTAACATTACTTCAGTAACACAAACTTACTTCATGCTGCCTTGAAGGACAAATTATTTACATATTTAGTAATACAAAGCACGACATATTGCATACAAATCACCGCGAGAGCTTTTTTTAATTATTTTTTTTATTAAACATTTACTTACAGAATACAAAAATGAAGATCCATAAGCCAGAAAAGAGAGCCAGAGGTTCAGGGACTGATAGATATTACATCACATTTGAATTCAGAGAAAGAAAGACAAACAAATAAATACAAACAAAGGTAAAAAATAAAAATAATAATAATAATAATAATTATACAAAAACGTTTTAGTTCAAAGATGTAGTAGCCTTTTTGTTAGAAGAGGTAGATAATGATTTGATATAGATCTTAACATCATTTTGAAAGTGAGAAAAAATTTTGCAAGCAAAATAATTAAGTTGCAAAGAAAAAAATATTCTCATATTGCTTCTCAAAAATGAAAAACCCAAACAAAACATCCTTGAAATAAAGCTCAGAGTCTTTATATAGTTTACAGTGAACTGGCAAATGTCTTGCCAAAGTTTTCTTGTATTATCACAATGCCAAAAAAGATGTAAGATAGTCTCTGGTTGTGAATCACAAAAACGTCCTGGTTGCGTATGCCTATCATCGATAGGGAGCCTATCATCTTCGATTACTATTGAACGAGCCAATGGAATTTGGCGTGCGTGATTTGCATCACACACTCCGCCCCCGCGGCGCAGGTATAAATACGGAAGTGGATGCACGCACTAGTTGCTTTTCGCTGAGGAGCCGAGAGTAACCTGGGGTCAGCGGTGGTCCAGCGGTAGTGGCAAGGGGACTACGTCCTCCGTTCCCTCCTACAGGGTTGCAAGCCTCCTGATGCCCCCGCAAATTTAAGGCGGGGAAGGACAGGGCTTAGGCCAGGGAAGTCACTGCTGTTCCTACAGGACCACTGGGAAAGCGTTCCCCGTACATTGGAAGGAAGGGACGCTGCGGAAGCCACATCCAACCCAGAGGGAGGTAACGTGGAAAATACACATATGAACTGGGCGGAAACCGGGCAGTCTAACATATGGAATGTCACTGGGGTGGCTCCAGCCTAAGACGGGGGGAGACACACCGGACAGTGACGGCATAGAGACTCTGCCGAGGGAAGACACGGGCTCGCCGCAGGGAGCCGTATCGTGGAAGAATACACATATGGGGTCGCCGTAAGGACCGCAACAAATGGACCCAGCCTAACACAGGTTCCACACTGCTTACGAGTGGTAGGCCTAACACCAGACGTTCCGCACGTCCGACGTCGGAGGGGTGTGGAGGAGTTCAACAGGGTTCAAATTTAAGGGAACTCAACTGGAGTAGAAAAGCGCACGTATCCAGTCCATAGGAGGGGAATGGCGCAGCAAGCCGACACTTGAACCGGGCTCACGGTTAAACTGGCTTCATGAGAAGGGAGCCCACGGGAAGCAGCGGTTCAACTAGGTGTCGTCCAGCCACCAGAGACCACGCGAGCAGGAGAACTGATATAACAGAATTTTCACTCACTGCCTGCAGTGGCTCAGGGGCGGTCTCTGCAGTGCAGTCGCACCAGGGACAAGGCCCAAGAGGATAAAGAGGGACGCAAGGATTTACAAGACCTTGCTCCTCAGGAACCTGACGATCAGAACGTGCTTCTGCACACTTCTGCAACACGATGAGCGTCGTTTAAACACCGAGGCAGCATCATTTTGAGGGTGAAGGAAAACAGCCTACTCCAACCCATTTTGCAGGAAAGAGAGCACTGAAGTGATCGAAAGCTTTCAGGATCTCCTCTGGAGAGAAGACGCACTCAACGACTAGGTTCCACTTCTAAAGGCGTAAGCACGCTACCGATTTCTAGGGGTGCTCGCAGAAGTGATGGTAACTATCACATGTCCCTGTGATAGCCACCTGAACCTCCGCGTTCAGATGTAAGACCGCCCGGAATCTCCGGGGGAAGAACGCGGGTGCCATCGTGCCCCGTCCCTGAAAGAGTTCTCAGGGGAAGTCAGGAAGGCTGTCGATGGGAAGCAGGTCTAGTTGGGCCAATAAGGGGCAACTATGAAGACCTGTTCCTCTCCTGACTTAGCACGTAGGTGCAAGCGACGGGCGCAAAAGACAGGAGCATTGCTCAACACAACATGTGAAGATCACTGGGCTTCAGGAGCATTTTCTGCTCAGCACTTGAGTGTGACAAGTTCACTGAGCTTCAGGAGCATTCCTGCTCAACACCTGAGTGCGAAGAACTTCACTGAGCACCAGGAGCATTTCTGCTCAGCACTGCGTGTGACGAATTCACTGAGCTACAGGCGCATTTCTGCTCAACACCTGAGTGTGATGAACTCACTGAGCTACAGGAGCATTGCTGCTCAACACCTGAGTGCGATGAACTTCACTGAGTTTCAGGAGCAATTCTGCTCAACATGAAGTGTGATGATTTCACTGACTTGAGCAGGCGCAAGGCGACCATGAGTCGCAGTCACTTTTAGAAGGCTCACTGGGGTTAAACGCATTTCTGCGGGCCCCTGGGGCAGCTGAGACCCAGTGTTTGTCCAAGGGTAATCCGCTCGGTTTACACAAACACTGGCGGAAAGATGAAACCGGGGGGGCCACTGAGCGGCCCCGGAATGGTCATGACCCAGCTGGACCCAGGGGATGGAGTCTCCACTTGCCCTGGCTATAACTGTCGTGAGGCTCGACGGCGGCACGATTGAGTAAAGCGGTAAGAGTGGAACAAAGCGTCCTCAGAAGCTTCTGACTCCAAGGAGGAGGCAACGGGTGAGTTGTGACATGCAAGGGAAGCTTACGTAACGGTCGCAATGTCTAACAACTCGAGGCACGAATGACCGTGTAGTCGGGGGTCGCCCAGGCCCCCGTTAAAACACGCCCTTTGTACATGGCCCCTCTGTTGAAGAGGGTTTGGCAGCAGACCGGGATGAACTATAGTCACACAGGGTGAGCTGCTCTGCCACGGTCACCTCGGGACTCGATCATGAAGCTAGCGCTGAAGCGGTCACATACGGAGGAAGCCAAAGGCTGCCAAAGACCATAAAGTTCTTTCAGTGGGACCCTTTCTCACTTCAACACCAGCTGAACACATTCTCATTGGAGAGACGTGTTAGACCGAGTCCATCTCCAAAACTGAAAAAGAGATACCAGAGCCCGTGGGTGAGATTACTCTCTTCCAGTTGACCTGAAGACCCAACGGGCTCTGGAGCACTCGAGGGGAAGGACACTGTACTGATACTCCACCCTTACATGCCACACACAGGATGGCCTGCGGTGCGGAAGGTAGAGATCTAAAGCACATGTCTTTCAGGTCGGAGCTGCAGACCAATCTTGGGCCAAGATGGTCACGACCCACACCTAGTAGCACGAAGAACGAGTTCACAACTGGCCTTTGTACCGGCTGGAGGAGCGGCTATATCAAATCCTTCGCCAGCAGGATAAGATAAGCACGCACAAGTCAGGAGCACTGCTCCACACTCGGTGCGATGAATATCACTGAATTTTCAGGAGCACGTCTGCTCAACACCTAATGTGATGATTATCACTGACTTGAGCGGGGTAGCCGAGCCTGGGGTGGGGCAGCAAAGTAGAGACAGTGGTGTTAGTGTGCAGTGCAACACTTACCTGTCTCCACTAGTGGCAGGGGGACGTGAGAAGGCGGATGACCGGGTCCTCGAACGCCCCCAGCTGCCTGCTGGCGACCAAGGGAAGCTGGGGGATGTAAGGCTATTACAGGGTCACACCGCCAGACTGGTCCAATTGGGACTCAGGAACAGAAAATTTGCTCTTTTTCTGAATATGTGGGTACCGCTGACCCCGTTTTTATAGGGGCCAGCGGCGGAACAGACACACACATATCAAAAAACTCCAGCCGGTCCTCCAACCAGCCAGAGGGAGTGGATCGGCGACCACTCCACGAGCAACTCCTCCATCCCTGAGAGCCCGTCCAGGTTCAGCGTTTCCTTTTGCGCTGATGCTTACCACCTGGCTTGGCAGCGTCTGGAGCAGGCTGGGCGCCCCTTCCGCAGCCGGCTCCACGCCGGAACCTGGGTGAAGGCTGCTGCGATGGTCCGGCGGGAGCTGAGGCGGCTGCGGGCGGACGCCCTCGGCGACGAACAGGCGGAGGATCTGACCTCGGCGGGCGGGTGAAGACAGCAGCGTCCCTCCGAGGCAGGATGTGCCGGATGGCCTCCGTCTGTTTCTGAGCTGTAGAGAACTGTTGGGCAAAGTTCTCCACAGCGTCGCCGAATAACCCAACCTGGGAAATGGGAGAGTCCAGTAACCGAACCTTGTCCGCTTCTCTCATATCGGCCAGGTTGAGCCAGAGATGGCGCTCCTGGACCACAAGTGTGGACATCGCCGAATCGACCGCGCGAGCTGCAACCTTCGTCGCCCGGAGGGCGAGGTCAGTTGCAGTGCGGAGCTCACCCATGAGCTCACGGTCCGAACTACCCTCATGCATGTTCATGAGTGCCTGGGCCTGGTGGACCTGGAGCAACGCCATGGCATGCAAAGAGGAAGCGGCTTGCCCACAAGTAAGCCTTGTAAGCTGAGCTGTAAATAAGTAAATAAATAAGTAAATAAGTAACCATCCTGATTAAATAATTGCTAAACCGATTGATCCCAATAACCGCAAGAGCTTTCCAATATGCACGCCACTGAGTGACACCTGTACTTCCAGGTCAGTGAGCAACTGTCCATCAAAAGCTCACTATCCAATCAGAGTAAATCACTGTTAAGCCCACCCCCACGAGAGGTTTGTCTCTAAACAGCAAACGAAAAACTGCGAAGCGTAAGGAAAATCTGTGGCAGTGCATTCAGAATCCACGATTTGCGAAAACAAATCTTTGAAAAACATTAACAAAGAATGAAGCATTTTTGAAGAGCCTGTTAAATTTTTGCGACTGAGTTAATTTTTTAAATTAGGGGCCAAGCACCGAAGGTGCGGGCACCTATTGTAATTGTTCCGGTTCTTATTCTTCTTCTTCTTCCGACTGGGCGTCTATGGCAGCCCATAGAACCCTTTGCGCGAAAGTTGTTTTGGTTTGACATTCTGATAGAGGAAAGTCCCAACATTAAATACACCAATTTTGGTGTCTCTAACTCATTGCCTCTAGCACCACCACCTGTCAAAAATGTCACTTTTATTATGCTAATAACTTTTGAACCGTAAGGCCTATAAACAAAATTGTTTTTTCCTCTGATTCCGGAGCTCATGACGATTCGATTGCACCCTATGTCGTCATTTTCCGTCATAAAAATATGGCCGCCATTTTGAATTGTTCAAAAAAACTACTTTTTCTGACTCGTCCTAGACGGTTTTTCCGATTTTCACCAAAATCGCACCAGATCATCTTCAGGCAGTGGGAACAAAAAGTTATGGAATTCAAGTTGATTCGTCAAACCATTTTCGATAAACGCACGAACAGATTATACGTAGCGCTTGCAAAAACAGACGTAAGGCTGTATCTCCGCAACGCTTTATCTTATTAAGACCAAACTTGGTATCTGTCATCACAAGCATGACCTGAGGCTACATGCTACGTTTCGGCGCAGCGCCATCTACTGGTCCGGAGATACAGAAAGTGGCTATTTTTGCTTATAACTTCTGAATGGTTTGTCCAAAAATCATAAAAGTGGTCTCGTTAGATTCAGGGCGTCACGATGAGTCGAGCAATATCCAATTTTCCTAGATCGGCCATTTTGGCTGTCGGCCATTTTGAATTATGTGCTAAAATGTATTTTCTGAACTCATGAACGAATTGTTACGAAACTCGGTATGGGTCATCAGTACGATGCCCTGAAGGAGCCTGAGAAGTTTCGAAACAGCGCCACCTAGTGGTAAAATGTATTTTTCAAATGATTATAACCCTGCGTAAAAAACATTTGCCGATATCTTCGAAACCGTTAGTACGATCGAGACGAAACCACCGTCAGAAGTTTGGAACCGTAGCTTGTTGACGAAATGCTATGTCCCAAATATCAAAATATGGATAGTAAGGGGTAGTAAAATTCAATCAAAGTCACGTGTCAGTCATTTTTGACGTGTTTTTTCATATAAATGTCTATAACTTTGAAGCGAATTGAGATATTTTCACCAAATTTGGCACACACATGTATGGGCTCACTCTGAGGACACATAAAAAGAATTGTGAGATTTTGCCTCTTGGTGGCGCTATAATAGAACAAAACATGAAATTCCCATTGACTTCAATACAGTTTTGTGATGTAAAATGCTATACTTAACAAATGCATTGCTGTAACATTGTGAAACTCAGAATTTTCCACCAGCACCATCGCCTGAAGGTACTCAAAAGATTTCGAGAGAGCGCCACCTTTTGGTCAAAAGTTATAATTAAATATACAAAAATGCTAATAACTTTTGAATGAATTTGCCTATTGTAATGACTCTGGTCTTAATTGATTCCTTGGGTTATGCCAAAAACAAAGATACCAATTTTGCCAAAGTCAGCCAAACTTCCTGTCCGCCATCTTGTTTTTTATTAAAAACCTACTTTTTCGAACTCCTCCTAGACCGTTTGTCCGATTTTCACCAAAATCGAATCGTATCTTCTCCAGACCGTGCCGACTAAAAGTTATGGATTTCGTGTTGATAGACGAAACCATTTTCGTATACCGCAGCATCAAAGTTGAGGCATGCTGCCAAAATGACTATTCAGGCTTTATCTCTGCAATGCCTTGACATTTTGAAACCAAACTTTGTATGTGTCATTGTCACCTCACTCCACCCACATCACATCGATTTCGTAACTGCGCCACCTATAGGTCGAAAGTGATAAACCATTAAATCATCTTAAAAGTTACTTTATATATGATTTTTCAGCCATTTTCCCAAAATCCTCTTAACCCTCTGAGGTCTGCTATCGCGCCGGCGCGATAGTCTCGCTTTTTTTCTTATCAGTGCAAAAGAGACTCAAAATACTCAGTTGATTTTAATCTTATGTGTTAGTGTTATACATCATTTGCTCTTGTTAACTGTGTATTTTTTTTGTGTATACTCACAATATAAACAAAGTATTGTGCTTTTAGTCAAATAAAGAAAAACAAACATGATGCTAGTTTTGCCATCTCTCTGTCAGTTAAGTCTATTCTGAAACGCGTCCGAAAATTTACTGTAATTCCGCAAATACTTGTCATACAGGCACGAGTGTTTTTCCATAATGAAGCTTGAACTCTCTTCTTTTAAATGAATTAATTTATATAAAAAACAAATATTCTCAGTTTATGTAATCTGTATGAAAAGAGAGAGATGTCAGTCTTTTTCTTTCCAGCTCATTATACCTAATTACGTGTTAATGTGCCACGCCCACGGAGAGCGCGCGGTATTCAAACGCAAATGATCTAAGGCAAGCCATTCAAACATGCCAACGCCCACCAGCTGGATAATAAAACAGATCAAGTTTAGTAAGTATCTTACTACCGCTGTGTACACAGCGTATCCCTACGCTGTGAGGAATAATACTATCTAATAACCCTGGAAAATTTACCAAAAGTGCTGGTAGTTTCATTCCGAGGAGCAACGGATCCAGCTGATGTAGTAAGTAAAAACTGTTAAATGTCTTCTTTTATTTGTGTACACTAATAATAAAAACAAAAAGTTGTGTTTTTCCTAAAATAAAGAAAAAAAAAACATGATGCACGTTCTGTCTTCTCTCTCAATGTGAAGTTCATTTGAAACGCGACAGAAACTGATCTGTAACTCAGCCAATACTTGCCACCCACACATGAAAGTAATGTCTTTACCAAGCTTGAAGTCTCCTTTTTTAAAATGAAAAAATGAAAGAAAATTTTTTTTTCTCGGTTTAAGAAATCCGTATGAAAGCAACGACCTGTACAGTTTCTCCAGCCCGAGCTCATCAACTTTAATGTGACCACACCCCCACGCGCGCGAGCAGTTCTCATTCAAATGATCCACGTGAAGGAACGTTAATGCCCTCATCAGCTCGAAACCAAGAATCAGCGACTCCAGTATTTCTCTGCTTTTCATCAGTTTGGAAGACTGTTTGTGGTGTGGATTTACCTTGGATTTACCTCAGAAGGACACGTTTTGATTATGAGAACAATTTTTAAGGTAAGAGACATAATAGTAAGTGTTTTATTGTTGCATAAACTTTACATTGTAGCTACTAAACTGGTGCCAGCCTAAAATGTTATGAAATGAGATACAAGTATGCTAGTATGAGTGTTTATTCTAATATGGTGAATATTTTCATGTTTAGACCTGTGTTTACTGTTAAATACTGTGTTTGTGGATATCTGCTCAAACGTAGATGTATAATGTAACAATAATGTTTCATAGTTTGGAGCGGGCTTGATCGCTGCACGCACTGAGTTTGGGTCTGAGTCACGCTGTGTTTTTGAAAAGCAAAACACGCCACACATTAGGCTTCACGCCAAACTCATCTCATTTCATAAGGAATAGAAATATTTGAAGTAACATATGACAAACAATATATGTTTGTCTAGTTTAGTGTTACTGAAGTGTTCATTTTTAACGATTTATAGGCAGCTATCTAGGCTATTGTTATTATTTTATGCAGCCCTACACATGCCTATATACAAGGCACAACAAACTAGGTGTTTGTATATATATATTTACAAAATACATTTACATATATACACTGCCGTTCAAAAGTTTGAGGTCGGTAAGATTTTTTATGTTTTTAAAAGAAGTCACTTATGCTCACCAAGGCTGTATTTATTTGATTAAAAATACAAAACAAACCCAGTAATATTGTGAAATATTATTTCAATGTAAAACAGCTGTTTTCTATTTGAAGATATAGTAAAAAACGTAATTTATTCCTGTGATCAAAGAATTTTCAGCATCATTACTCCAGTCTTCAGTGTCACATGATCCTTCAGAAATCAGTATAATATGATGATGTGATGCTCAAGAAACATTTATGATTATTATCAATGTTGAAAACAGTTGTGTACCTTTTTCTTTAGAATTCTTTGATGAACATAAAGTTAAAAACAACAGCATTTATTTGAAATAGAATCCTTTGTTATAAATGTCTTTACTGTCACTTTTTATCAATTTAATTCCTCCTTGATGGATAAAAGTATTGATCCATTTTATTAATTTCCCCCCAAAAATAAATATAAATTCTTACTGACCCCAAAGTTTTGAATGGTAGTGTTTAATGTTACAAAAGATTCTTTTTCAGATAAATGCTGCTCTTTTGAACTTTCTATTCATCAAAAAAACCTGAAATGAAAATGTAAATAACTGTTTTCAACATTGATGATACTGAAAAATGTTTCTTGAGCATCAAATCATCATATTATACTGATTTCTGAAGGATCATGTGACACTGAAGACTGGAGTAATGATGCAGAAAATTCAGCTTTGATCACAGGAATAAATTACACTTTACTATATATTTACATAGAAAACAGCTGATTTACATTTAAATATTATTTCACAATATTGCTGGGTTTGTTTTGTATTTTTAATAAAAAAAAAAAATGCAGCCTTTGTGAGCATAAGTGACTTCTTTTAAAAACATTAAAACTCATACCGACCCCAAAGTTTTGAACGACAGTGTGTGTGTGTGTTTGTGTGTATTCTGGGAATACATTTTAGATTTTTCACTCTCTCTCACACACACACACACACACACACACACACACACACACACACACACACACACACACACACACACACACACACACACACACACACACACACACACACACTCTCACACACACACACACACACACACACACTTATATATATATATATATATATGTGTGTGTGTGAAAAATCTAAAATGTGTATATATATATATATATATATATGATACTGAATGTATATGATACTGAATGTATATATATATATATATATATATATATATATATATATATATATATATATATATATATATGTATATGTGTGTGTGTGTGTGTGTGACTGAAAAATCTAAAATGTATTCCCAGAATCTTGCAGCCCTATAGTTTGTCTTGATATCAACATGTTTACAGGTGTTTATTTATTTATTTCTTAGAAAGGGACCAGATGCCACTGGATGAGTCCTGCTGACTTCAACATTCACATGAGTCTCTGTACATGAAGATGGTAAAATGAAAAGTCAAACACCTTGGACATGACAGGTATAGTTTCAGGAATGGCACAAAGGTGTCTGACTGTTTAAGTCTTTGTCTTTAGATCAGTGTGTTTACTAATGTGCTTTTTGTCCTTTGTTGTGTATCTTTGGATTATGTTGTGTTGTAAATAAATCCAGACAATCTAAAAGCCATTCTTTTTTTAATTTCTCCTCATTCTTTGTGCAAGGCTCCTCATAATGATCGGGCCTGATAGCACCTGATAGGGCCATTAGGGGAGGGTCTTTGTCTTTCTCAGGTGTAAAATGCATTCATATTAATGAGAGATTCACACCTCCTCGCATAAAGCTTTCTCACACAAAACGCGTCATACAAATTTTAAATCAATATATTGTCTTATCTAAATTAGTATGCAAGATGATTTTCACATAGTTTTGGAGCAAATATTCTAGGCTACGTGATACAATTTTCAAAAGTCTTGTGAAGAAATAATCACTATGGGTTTTATGACCTTATTTCAATGACATTTGTTTTTTTGTTTTTTCACAAACCAGGCATAAACATTATTATCTTAAAACTACAAACTTTTACATACATGCTGCTGACATGTTACTGTAGCAGAGTTTGTGCTGAATACAATGTAATAAGACTTTAGCCATGAAAATGTCACAAGTAACAGAAATAAGCACAAATGTCAGAGCATGTCAGAACACCTCCAGGACCCAGAAAACACCTCAGACCACAGAGGGTTAAGATGCGGGGCGACAGGGACAGCCCCATGGGTAGGACTTTTTATTCTGATATGCCTGCCCCTTGATTGCAAAGTGAATAAACGGTCTGTGTCGAGGGAGAATAAAGACATGAAAGTACGCGTCCTACAGGTCTATCGCTGCAAACCAATATAGGGGACGGATGCATTTGAAAATGTGTTTATGCGAAAACACCTTGAAGGGGAGCTCTGTTCAGGGCCCGATTCAACGTTCGCAAGTCCAAGATTGACCGTAACCCACCGCCTTTCTTGGGTACAATAAAGTAGGGGCTTTAGAACCTGGTCTTCATATCGGCTGGAGGTACCGACTCGACCGCGTCCTTCGCCAGTAGGACATCAATCTCTGCCCGCAAGGCAGGGCTCTGCAAAGAGGTGAAGTAGATGTCCCTGAACTGGGGTGGGCGCCGGGAGAACTGAATCGCATAGCCGAGTCAAATGGTACGGATAAGCCAGCGGGATGGGCTGGGGAGCACTAGCCAGGCTCCCAAGCACAGTGCAAGCGGGACCAACGGGACCACAGACGTGCCCGGTGTGGAGCAGCGAGGTGAAACACAGGGACTCGGCTTGGGGAGGCACTGAGGTGGCTCGAAGTGAAGTCTGAGTGTGCTGTGCAACACTTACCTGGTTCCAGGTTGAGTAAGAGGGTGCGTGGGGTGGCCTGGTGGCATCCCTGAGCCGCACACTGCTGCCCGCTGGCAATGAAAGAAGGGGATGGGAGTGGCAAGGCAGGAAAGCGTCGCTCACTGCCATCCACACCCTCTTGTGACCCAGAGAAAAAAAACTGAAACAAAATATTCTCTACCCGGCCCTCCTCCGGGGTTGGGAGTGGTATGGTCACCATCTCCTGGAGAGCAACTCCTTCCATTGCTGGGTCGCGTGTCTCCAGGCCACTTGCTCTTACGCTTGCCGTCTGGTTTGGCTGGGGCCTGGACAGGCTGGGCTCCTCTTGTGGCCGGCCACCTGCTGCCTGGGTGGAGGCTGCTGCTTAGGCAGAGCAGGGGCGGAGAGGGACGCAGGGGGGTGTCCTCGGCGACAAGCAGGTGGAGGCGCTGCAGCCAACGACTGAGTGGAGGCAGCAGCTGGTCGTCGGGGCAGGATGTGTTTTATCGCCTCCATCTGCTTCTGGGCTGGTTAAACTGCTGGGCAAAGTTTTCCACAGTGTCGCCGAAGAAATGGGCATTGAGGAACCGCACTTCATCAGGCTCATGCATATCTGCCAGGTTCAGCCCCAGGTGTCGCTCCTGGCGCATGCAGTGACTTTCGTCGGAAGAAAAGACTTACACACCCGTAGGGGAAACGCGGATTACCCCACCATGAGGTAGCGGTCTTGGGAAACAGCTGCATCGCCACAGACCACTCCACTGGGGGGAGCTCCACGTTTCCATGTGCTCCGCCACCGAGGGTAATGAAGGTGGAAAAGGCAGAAAAAGGTGTCGTCTACAAACTAGTGACCTGATCATGCACTTCCGGAAAGAAAGGCACTGGGGTGGGGCGCTAAGAACCAGCACGAGACGCCTTGAGATACCAGTCGACCAGCCGCAAAGGTTCGTGACATGGTGGAGGGTACCACTCGATCCCGACACTTGCGGCGGCCCGGAAAAGCAGAGCCGTGAGCTCTGGGTCTGACTCAGGCAATGCTGCCACACCCGAAGGGGGCAGC
The DNA here is from genome assembly GCF_051911475.1 of Siphateles boraxobius. Taxonomy (NCBI): domain Eukaryota; kingdom Metazoa; phylum Chordata; class Actinopteri; order Cypriniformes; family Leuciscidae; genus Siphateles; species Siphateles boraxobius. The sequence continues at coordinate 11,800,839 of NW_027509141.1, read as the reverse complement.
GCAGCAGAATCCTCATACCCAGACGACATTAGCTGATCCTCCGATGCAGCAACCAACATTTGATCCTCCGGTGGAGCCCCAAAAGAAACAACTGGCACCCCCAGAGAAGGGTCAGCGCGCTCTCTTGGAGGCTCTGTGGTTTGCAGTGTCAAAAAGGATGTGAGGGGCCCGAGGAGGTTGACTCGGCGGGGAAGCGCTCACTGTGATCCTCAGGTCACCAAGGCTATCAACCGAAGTAGGTTTCTTCTGGCCAGAAGATCTAGATCGGGGAATATGCGAAGGGGCTCCACCCCTTTCGAGGTATTGGAGTTTCGACCGTAACGCCGACATGGTCGCAAATTTGGGAACATGAGTCATCATTGAACGCTATCTCATAGTGCCTATAGCCCAAACACGTGATACAGTGATCATGACCATAAGCCGCAGTCAAAAATCAACCGCATCCAAAAACACATGATCTGAATGACATCTTAAAAAAGATGCAGGGTCAGACGTGTCTTTCAGGAAGTTGCTCTCTCTGGTGCAGAAGCGCACAGGGAGACAATTCTATTCAAACATAACTCTAAATTTATTATTGAACACTCAGGTTATGATGATGATGGTAGAGTTGCATATTGCTGTACTGTAATAAAAGGAAAGAGGTTTGGATTTGTTAATATACATATGCTCCAAAATCATATGATGCCTCCTTTTTTCCAAATGTTGTGAGTTTATTAGATTAAACCAGGACTCTGTTTCCAATCAGGAAATGTTATGGGGGTCCATCAAAGGGTTTTCTCCTTTTCTGCTAGACTTAAAAATAATTATCTTGAACAACTATCAGTATTAGAGAGAAGATTTGGGGGGTCTTAGGTCAATAATTTTCCAATGATAGACAACAAAAAATAAATGTTGAAAGAGCTACATTAATGATCTGATGAGCTGAGTATTTAATGCACATTACAAAACATACATATTACATAGATGGAAGCAGACTGAGCTGACTTCTTGCGCTTACATTGAAAAAACGTGCAACGTTTTAACATCCAGGCAATCAAAAGTTTAAAAAATGGTCTCACCTCACATCCCACAGCCATCCACAAAACATTCATGTCATTTGTTGAATATTTATATAATTCAGAAATGCAACCAAATACTGACCAGTTAAAAAAGTTTTTTGATCAGTTGAATTTAAACATACTTTCAAAGGAAGAAGGTGACAGCCTTGATAGTAGGGAGGTTAAGCCCAAAAAATAGGCCTTTGACTTCAAGTCATGATGCAAAGGTCTCCTTTGGTATGGAAGTACCTTAGGGTCATACAAATGAATTTATCCTAAGACACAAGTGAGATCACACTTTGTATCAGAAATAAACATGTTTTTTCAAAAATGGCCACCAATGCGCCGGAAATACTCTAGAGCCCATATCTTTGCTTCTGTTATCGCTATAATGACAAATTTGGTGTCAAAGTGTACATTTTTGGGGTCGAGGAATCCAATAAAATTGGTTTCAAGTTTAAAAAAAAATGTATTTCCCATACCATGACAATTGGGGGTAAATATGCACATTTCACATAACAATTGTCATCAGAGTGACTTTACTTATCTTTTCGTTCAAAAAAATTTAATTTTGTATTCAAGCAGTGCAGCTACTTCTGTACATTACATTTGTCCTAAGTAGCATGAGATTTCGACCAGTCAGGAGTAGCCTATAGCATATCAGTTCCTGCAACAACACATCCCATCTGCACCAGGAGCTGTGACAGCTGTTGAAGGTCAGAGGTGACAGGTTAACACTTTGAGCTTTCTCATTAAATAGAAAAATGTTTTTAATGTTAGATAACTAATAAATAGCTAGCTAGTTGACTATGGAAAAAAAAACCTTAGAGGGAAAACCTCTTTTCTCGAGAATACTGAAGCCAAAAATTATCCTTATAATTTTTAATAATTTAAAACACACTTGCTGCAGCTAGCAGACCAAGGCGAGGAAACTCGCGCGCCTATTGGATGCTATACGGCAACTGCTGCAACCTATCGAGGCACTGCACGTGACGTAAGCACCAATGAGTGGGCGTGTGGGCGAATGGGCATGGCTTATGCCTATATAAGCCAGAGCTCGATAAGATGCTCCTTGGTTTTCATCGACTGAAGCGAAACCAGATGGTAGCACAAGCACGGCAGAGTTACGCAACACTCATTCCCTCTTCTAGAGAGAACCGAGGTTACGTTAGTAACCGTGACGTTCTCTTACGAGACTACTCTCATGTTGCGTAAGCTAGCTTACGCTACGGGAATCCAATTTAAAACGCTGTGCATGCTAAATCTACCACAACACTGATCCAAGAGCGAGCGCCCTGAGTTCATATGATATGGGGATATAAAAATGGGCAGCCAGACCTTTAGATTGGCCACAAAACGAAACAAATAGCTGTCCTGACCGTCTGAAAGCAGCCGAACGTTCCACGTAAATTCTAAGGGCCCTAACCAGGCAAAGGAGATTCACGTCAGACTCGCTGTCAGATCCGAAGAGAGAATGTCAGATTGAAGAGGCGGTGGTTCCAGTACCAGTCGGTCGCCTTCCAAGGTTTCAGAGCTGTTTCGACGCATTTCTGATTGACCCTGAGGCGAAACAGATCGGAGGCCCAAGCTCGAGACGACACTCATGCTTTCAGCCACCACTGCAGTGGGCGCATGCGAAGCAGACCCAGCTGGAGTACTGATGATGATGAGGCCATGAGGCCCAGCCTTTTCTGAAATCTCTTGAGCGGGACTATAGTGCCGCAATGTTCAGTATGCGGTCTGGCGATAGTGGCGCGGTCATTGACAGCGAGTTCAGCTCTGTGCCCAGAAAGGTTATTTCCTGGCTGGGGGACAGCGAGCTCTTCGCCCAATTGACTGTGAGACCAAGATTCTCAAGGTGTTCGAGTAATATGGTCCTGTGTTCTTTGAGCTCTGAATGAGATCGAGCTAGAATCAGCCAATCATCCAAATAGTTCAAATTGCATGCCCTGAAGTTTCAGGGGCGCGAGAGCAGCGTCCATGCACATCTTAATATACAGGATGCCAGGGACAGGCCGAACGGTAGGACTGTGTATTGATATGCCTGGTCCTCGAAGGTGAATCTCAAAAATCGCCTGTGACGAGAGAATGTCAGACTCGCTGTCAGATCCACAGAGACTTGTGCTCTGAAAGGAGTGGCAAGTACTTTGGGGACATAATCATGTCTTGGTTTGAGGATGACCTTGGAGTCATTAGGCCCAAACTCAAGGCACGATGCGCTAACAGAAAGTGTGTGTAATTCACCCACCAGCTTGACTAAGGCGATAGCCACCAGAAAGGCTGTTTTCAATGAGAGATACTTAAGGTCCACAGACTGTAGAGGCTCGAAAGGGGCACCCTTCATGGCCTCCAGGACCAAGGAAAGGTCTGAGGGGGGGCGAGGAGGGTTCATCCTTCTAGCTCCCCTGAGGAAGCGGACTACAAGGTCATTCCTACCCAGTTTTACCCAGTCCCTTTTACGCTTGATTACCTGTGGTAACAGCATGATCGGAGGGAAAGCATAGAGAGGGCGGCTGGGCCAGTGATGGGTCAGCGCGTCCTTGTTCTTTGTGAAGCATATTGGACACTGAGCGTTGTCTTGAGACGCAAAGAGGTCGACTTCTGCTGTGCCAAAGGTGTCCCCCAACAGCTGAACTGTCTGAGGGTGGAGGGACCATTCCCCTGGGGGAAACCACCGGCATGTTGTCCGTGCGGACAAGGACATGGTGGCCCTTTAGAAGGGGAAGGAAGAACCGCAAGGCGTTCTCGACCGCCTTCATCTCTAGACAGTTTATGTGCAAGCTCTTTTCTTGGCTTTTAGCACCACAGGCCAAAAGTCGGTCTGCCCTAATAGAGGGCGCCCCAGCCCGAATTGGAGGCGTCTGTCGAAACCACTATCAGTTTAGAGATTACTCCCAGGTTTACACCTGTCTAATACCAGTCGACCGCCTTCCAGGGCTCCAGAGCTGTGACACAGTTCTGAGTTACCTTGAGACGTAAACGACCGGATGCCCATGCTCGACGCAGGACCCGCGTCTTCAGCCAGTGCTGTAAAGGGCGCATGCGAAGCAGACCTAAACGAAGAAATTATTAAGTTGTGAATGGACTGTGTGTTTGGCATGCGTTTTTTTAATAAAAAATTGCATACTTCACCTCCAATTGTCATGTTAAGGACAACATTATTGTTTTTTAGTCTTGGAACCTATTTTATTGGACTCCTTGACCACAAAATTGTACCCGTTGATACCAAATTTGTCCTTATAGCTATAACAGAAGCAAAGATATGGGCCTCTCAAGTATGGTCGGCGGCCATTTTTAAAAAATGTGCGTATATAAGATACAAAATGTGATCTCACTTGTGTCTTAGGATAAATTTATTTCTATGGCCCTAAGGTACTTCCATACCAAAGGGGACCTTTGCATCATGACTTGAAGTCAAAAGTCACTTAACCTCCCTACTATGAGTCTGAAATTACCATAGAAGAACTATGCAGTGTTATGTTCAAATAAAGCTAAGTCCCTGGGAATGATGGCCTTCCAATAGATTTATACCTGGTGCTGCGGGATCCACTAGACCACATTTGGTTACACACTATAAATAAGGTCATATTCAAATGCTGTTTTCTCAAAGACCTCAATACAGCTCTCACCACGGTTTTACCTAAACGCTGCAAAGATAATTCAGACGGCTCTAATAACAGGCCCATCTCCTTGATTAATGGTGATGTAAAAATTTATGCGGAAGTTATTACCAGACGTCTACAGTCAGTGATGCATGTATTAATTGACCCAGATCAATCAGGATTTATTACGGGACGTTTAGCTTTAGATAATGTCCGTTGAATGTTACATATTATTGCTGAATCCGGGAAATTAGAAACACCCCCCAGCCTCCTATTTATTGATGCTGAAAAAGCCTTTGATCGGCTGGAATGGAGCTATTTATGGTATACGTTGAAAAAGTTCAATTTTGGTGACCAGTTTATTAGAATGATACAAACTCTATACACTAATCCCATGGCTGTCACGGATACACCATCGTCAGCGCCAGACCTTCACACTCCGCCCACTCGTTCTGCATCCCCTGAATATTAATCACCTGCACCTGTCATCATCACCTGCTGGCAATCTGCACTCACTTCACGCACACCTTAAAGGGGTGGTAAAACATGATTTCACTTTTCTAACTTTAGTTAGTGTGTAATTTTGCTGTTTGAGCATAAACAACATCTGCAAAGTTACAGCACTCAAAGTTCAAAGCAAACGGAGATATTTGCTTTTGAAGAAATCAATTTCTAAGGACTACAGCAAACAGCCGGTAGGGACTACACGGCATTCCTCCGGGGTTGCTGACGTCATTAACCCCAATAAACCCCTCCTCCAAGAATATGAAATAAGGGGGCGAGGCCATTTTATATTGTGTTGGAGAAGAGTTATTGTGGTATAGGGGTGTTGTTGCCGCCGCAATGTCGTCGAAACGCTGTTATTTTCATCAGTGCCTGGATTCCAGGTCCACTTTGTTGAGCCTTCTTAGGGTCACGGGAGTTAGGGATCAATGGTTAATTATTACCCAAATCTTACTCTCTGTGCTGCACATTTATCGGAGGAAAGCTTCCACAATCTTGGCGAGTTCAATGCAGGATTCGCACAACGGCTTGTGCTGAAAGATGGAGCAGTTCCAACATTAAGAACAGAAGCTGTTGTTTACGGGCCACAATCTGTAAGTATGATTTATTTTTCGTCGAGGTGTTTTCTTGTAATAGTTTGTATTGTTAATTGTACGTTGTAGCAAGGAAGTAAACAAATGACAACGCTGTTTGGCTCTGCAAACCAGCTTGTTAAATGCTCATTCAAACGTTACAAACTTTTTTTAAATCTCAACAGCGAACTTGGAATTAGAGTAAATTATTCTTTGATTAGAGTTCTTATGTATTGTTTATCGCTTGTTTATCTACAGGCATGCTAAACATGGTTCTGTGTTTGATTTGGCTACTGCAGTAAAGCCAATGTTTAGTGTTCGTTTTGGGTTAATAGTTCTGTCGACAGATAATTGGCTACAAACGTTCTAAAAATACAAAAGTAACCGTGCCATACAGTCAGAAATGATCACTATAGATCCGCAGTCTTTACTAAAAAAATTTTTTTTTGTAATGCTATAATAATTAGTACAATTAAATAACAGCGTATCTAAAAGGTAATGAGACAACAAAAAACAAACCTTTCTGAAACGTCGTTTATCAGCCGTTCTGGAACAGGTTCTGCTCGATCATCTTCACTAACATTCTCTGGGTCTGATTCGGGCTCAAATTGGTATAGTTTTATTGACGCCATCGTTTATAATACACCAAAGCACAAACTAGGCTACCGGTAAAGGTACGGGGCGTGACGTTTCCGGAAAACGTGCACTAGTCGGTTAGCGAATCACAACACACTGGGCCAGCTAACCAATCTGAGCCCATTGTGTATTTTTGAGGGACTGGCTTCATAGAACCCGGAAACCATCAGACCGTTTTTACAAGGAGGGACAGAGCAGTATAGAATAAAGGTAAAATATATCAAAAATAATGCAATTTTTTTAAAAAGAAGCATGAACACATGTTACAGTGCACCCCACAAACACAATCAAGCCTTTGAAAAAATGTGTTTAACCACCCCTTTAAATACACCACCAGTTCCCTCAGTTCACTGTCTGGTCTCGTCGATACGCCAATGACTTCCTGACTCTCTCCTTCGAGACATTCACCAGTCAGCTATCAACCTTACCTGCCTTGTGTACTTACCTGCTCTCCTTGAGAATCCTGATCTGCAATTCCGGACCATCTGACTTCAGCCTGCCTGCCATCTTCTGATCATCTCCGCTCCTCCTGTAACAGATAAGAGACTCGGTCATATTCATTCATCCATTTCCTCATCCGTTTACAACCTTCATCACATCAACTTACCTGCCGTGTCTTTTCCTGAGTGCTGTTAATAAACTTCTATACTACTTTACCTGTTTGTGTCGTTCTGATCTGTGACAGAAGACCAGACCAACAATGCACAAACCAACAGCTGACAGCGAATAGGAAGCTTCACCCCCGGTCACTGTCGTTGAAGTCTTGCGGGACATTGTCCACCACCCGCCATCAGTCCTTCTACATCTGCCTCTGTCAGTCCCATGGCCCGACTAGTGCCCTACTCTGGCAAGGAGGGGGAGTGCAGCGGTTTTCTCCTGCAATGCGAGTTGTACATGGAGATGCACGCCTCATAATTTCCTTCAGAAAGAGCTATGGTCGCATTTATCACCTCCCTTCTCACCGGACGAGCCCTTCTCTGGGCACTATGGGATGCGATTGGTACAGTTACCCAATCTCTCGTTGACTTCACGGCCTGGATCCAGCAGGCTGCGGGAAAACCTTGGGATAAACAAAGACACTAAAATTAGCGTAGATGCCATTCTTCTTATGATGTAACGAGTACATCAGGATTTAAGGGAAGTGTTCCCAGTTCTGGCTGACCTAATCTAAGCAGCCTAATATTGAATTATAGAAGTCTATAGAGTGTTATGTGAATGCTAGGACAAAGAGATGTGTTTTTAGTCTAGCTTTGAACTGACAGACTGTGTCTGCTCCTCGGACAATGTTAGGAAGATTTTTCCAAAGTTTTGGTGCTAAATAGGAAAAGGATCTACCGCCAGCAGTCGATTTACATATTCTAGGTATTATCAACTGGCCAGAACTTTGAGATTGCAATAGACGTGAAGAACTATAATGCATTAAGAGCTCGCTCAAGTACTGGGGAGCTAAACCATTAAGTGCTTTGTAAGTAATCAGCAATATTTAAAAATGTATACGATGTTTAATAGGGAGCCAATGCAGTGTTGACAGAACCGGGCTAATATGGTCGTACTTCCTGGTTCTGGTAAGAACTCTAGTGGCTGCGTTTTGAACTAGCTGTAGCAGGGCAACCACCCAGTAGAGCATTACAATAATCTAGCCTTGATGTCATGAACGCATGAACTAGTTGTTCCGCATTTGTCAATGAGAGAGCATATGACGTAATTTAGATATAGTTTTAAGATGGAAAAATGCGGTTTTACAGACACTATACACGTGTCTACAAAGATTAGTATCAAAGAGCACACCCAGGTTCCTAACTGACTACGAAGACTTAACAGAGCAGCCATCAAGTGTTAGACGGTATTGTAGGTTATTACGTGTGGAAGTTTTTTGTCCAATAATTAGAATCTCTGTTTTTTTCAGAATTTAGTAGTAGGAAATTACTAGTCATCCGATTTTTTTATATCAACTATGCATTCCGATAATTTTGTGAATTGGTGAGTTTCGTTAGGTTTGGAAGAAATATAGAGTTGAGTATCATCAGCATAACAGTGAAAGCTAATTCCATGTTTCCTAATGATATCTCCTAAATGTAGCATGTACAGAGTGAACAGCAGCAGTCCTAGTACTGAGCCTTGTGATACGCCATACTGAACTTGTGATCGATAAGACATCTCTTCATTTACTGCTACAAACTGATAGCGGTCAGATAAATATGATTTAAACCATGCTAATGCAATTCCACTAATGCCAACATAGTTTTCTAGTCTATTTAAGAGAATGTCTCAGTGCTATGGTGCGGTCTAAATCCTGACTGGAAATCCTCGCAGATATCATTTCTTTCAAGAAAGGAACACAGTTGTGAGGATACTGCTTTTTCTAATATCTTTGATAGACAAGGTAGATTTGAGATCGGCCTGTAATTGACTAATTCTGTAGGATCAAGTTGCGTTTTTTTAACAAGCGGTTTAATCATAGCCAGCTTAAAGGTTTTTGGTACGTATCCTAGAGACAAAGACGAATTAATGATGTGAAGAAGAGGATCTATGACTTCTGGAAGTATCCCGGAAGTTTATATGTATAAAAAATAAAAAAAAATTCACATGACCAGGATAACTTCTGCACTAGACACCACAGTTTGCCCACTAGAGATGGTCTTGACGTGCGCATGTCTTTTTTTTCCTAGTGCAGCTTTGCTCACAGGAGCCAGAAGAAGGATGGCATAGCGCTGTACTACAGTGGATGAAGATGGTTTCCTGCAGAGGAGCCAGTGATGCTGGATCTACAGATGTGAACATCTTCACAACAAAGCGCTTGCATCCAACGTTCCATTCGAGTAGACCATTGCCAGCTTGAAAGCCCTGCACTGCCTCCTCCTTGTCCTACAATCTCTGCCAGCCCTTCAGCAACAGAACCCATGGATATTAATTCAACTCATTTATCAGCAGTCGAATGTCAACGTCGTATTCACAATCTCTGTCTCTACTGTGGGATAGCCGGTCATCTTCTCGAGAGTTAATTGTCTCCGGTGCCATTGGCAATTTCATTTCACTCTCCTCTCTTCAGAAACTTCAAGCCCGCCAAAGACCCATTCCTCAGACTCTTCATATACAGTCCATCCTGGGAAAGCCGCTCGGTCGTGGGCAGATCCGTAACTGCAGTTCCACCATCACTGTGAAAATCGGCTGCCTTCATGAAGAGAAACTGTCGTTTCTGGTGCTGGAGGACTCAGCGGATATCATCCTGGGATGCACGTGGCTGGAACTCCACTCGCCTTAAATCTGTTGGTCATCGGGTGAGAAATGTCAATGGGGAAGAGACTGCTTTTCACACTGTTTATATTCTTTCAAGAAAACTCATTGCTCACCATCAACTCCGGTCCATGAAGTCACGATCTGCTCTACCTCAGTCAAGAGTCCAGCCACCAGTGAACATCATGCGATACCTGATACCTACCGGGCGTTCCAGGATGTCTTCAATAAACAACTGGCAACTAAACTTCCACCACTTCGGCCATGGGACTCTGCGATTGACCTGCTGCCTGGGGCTGTACTACCACACGGGAAGATCTACCCGTTGTCCATCCCGGAACAGAAGGCCATAGAGGAGTACATTGAGGAGGGTCTTCGTCAGGACTACAACCATCTACGTCCCCTGCCGCTTCCAGCTTCTTTTTCGTTGGCAAGAAGGACGGAGATTTACGCCCCTGTATTGATTACCAAATCCTCAATAACTCCACAGTCAAGTACCGGTAAACCCTTCCCCTGATCCCAGCCACTCTGGAAAAACTACATGGTGCTCGGATATTCTCCAAGCTGGAGCTTTGCAGTGCCTACAATTTGGTATGAATCCGGAAGGGAGACGAGTGGGAGACGGCGTTCATCACTCCTGCTGGCCACTATGAATATAGGGTCATGCCCTTCGGACTGTCCAACGCTCCCGCTGTTTTTCAAGGCTTCATGAATGAGATCTTCAGAGACTTCCTTCAAAGGTTCGTCATCATATACATAGACAACATCCTCATCTACTCATCCAGTGTGTCCGAGCACCACCATCATGTCAAGCTAGTCCTCCCATGTCTGCGTGATCATCAGCTCTTTCTAAAGCTGGAAAAGTGTAAGTTTCACCAAGAGACTATCCATTTCCTGGGTTATGTGATCTCTCCTCATGGAATTACCATGGACCAGAGGAAGGTGGAAGCTGTTTCCACTGCCTACCAACTTAAAGGAACTTCAACGCTTCTTAGGCTTCGCAAACTTCTATCGAAGATTCATCCAAGGTTTCAGTCAAATCAGCGCAACCATCACCTCTCTGTTGAAAAAAGGGGCCAAGTCTCTGTCCTGGACCACCGAAGCCTCCAATGCATTCGAGAAGCTCAAAGCCTCCTTCAGCTCCGCTCCTACTCTCGTCCATCCAAATCCAGATCTTCCATTTCTCGTCGAGGTGGACGCCTCAACCACCGGGGTAGGAGCGGGCAGGGGAAGCCACCCAGACCCCATCCATGTGCCTTCTTCTCCAAGAAGCTGTCCCCAGGTGGAGCAGAATTATGACATCGGCAACCGGGACCTTCTGGCAATTAAACTCGCCCTAGAAGAATGGAGACACTGACTGGAGGAAGCTAAACACCCCTTTGATGTCATCACCGTAACCTGGAATACCTCTGAGACGCCAAACGACTCAACACCCGTCAAGCCTGCTGGTCACCCTTTTTCACCCGATTCAACTTCAAAGTAACTTATCGCCCTGGAGACAAGAATTTCAAAGCTGATTCCCTTTCTCATCTGTACCAACCTGACACTATCACCTCCAATCCAGAATCATCCTCCCTCCAGCCTTGATTGTCAGCCCAATCCAGTGGAGTCTGGATGACCATATTGCCGATGCCACCCGGTCAGAACCTGCTCCGCCAGGAGGTCCTGAGGGAAGGACCTATATACCAACACGTTTACGGCTGTCCCTCATGGACTCTGTCCATATATCTCCGGGCTCTGGACACCCAGTCAGCCAACAAACCCTCTCGCTTGTACAACAATGCTACTGGTGGCCCAGTATGACCCAGGATATCTCCCGGGACGTGGAAAGGTGCTCAGTCTATGCCATGGGCAAAGTTTCCAGACGCCTTCCGGAAGGCAAACTTGTACCTCTTCCAGTACCCACAAGACCTTGGTCCCACCTCAGGGTGGATTTTATCACTGATCTCCCATCCTCTGACTCCCACACTTGTGTTCTGGTTGTAGTAGACCGCTTCTCTAAAGCATGCAAGCTAATCCACAGCCTGGTTTACCCACAGCCTTCGAGACTGCTGAAGCTCTGTTCACCCAAATATTCAGACATTTTGGTATACCCATAGTACATAGTATCTGACCGAGGTCCACAATTCAAATCCAGGGTATGGAAAGCTTTCGTCAACCTCTTGGGATTTTCAGTCAGTCTCACCTCCGGATATCATCCCCAGTCCAATGGCCAGACTGAGAGGAAGATACAGGAGATCAGGAGATTCCTGCGGTCATATTGCCATGACCATCAGGACTGCTGGAGCTGCTACCTTCCCTGGGCAGAGTATGCAGAGAACTCCTTACAGCAATCCACTATGGGTCTCACGCCCTTTCAGTGCATACTCGGCTTTGAGCCGCCCCAGTTTCCCTGGTCAGGAGAGCCGTCCGTGGGGTACTGTCACGGAGACACCATTGTCAGCGCCAGACCTCCACACTCCGTCCACTCGTTCCGCATCCCCTGAATTTTAATCACCTGCACCTGTCATCATCACCTGCCGGCAATCTGCACTCACTTTACCCACACCTTAAATACACCATCAGTTCCCTCAGTTCACTGTCTGGTCTCGTCCCTGACTCTCTCCTTCAAGACATTAACCAGTCAGCTGTCAACCTTACCTGCTTTGTGTACTTACCTGCTCTCCTTGAGAACCCCGATCTGCAATTCCGGTCCATCTGTCTTCAACCTGCCTGCCATCTTCTGCTCAGATCATCTCCGCTCATCCCGTAACAGATAAGAGACTCTATCATATTCATTCATCCATTTCCTCATCCATTTACAACCTTCATTTTATCAGCTTACCTGCCGTGTCTTTCCCTGAATGCTCTTAATAAACTTCTTTACTACTTTACCTGTTAGTGTCGTTCTGATCTGTGACAATGGCCAGTGTATCTAATGGTAGATTCATCCATCTCCGACACTTTTAATATTTGTAGAGGCAGGAGACAGGGGTGTCTACTTTCCCCTCTCGTTTTCGACTTATCAAAAGAACCTCTGGCGCAGTAAACAGTGTAAACTTATTACCCCAATTCAGTTCATCAATACATTTTAAAGATAAAAAAAAATTCTAATGGGAAGTTGTTTTGAACGCTGTGTGGGAACGCTGTGCTCATCTGACTGCCGCTCCACGCTTCGTCGTCTATTGTTTATGTTTGCTGTGCCCGCTTCTTGGACAGTTGGTGTTTCCCTTTCTGCATCCTTCTACAAACTGGACTTAATTGTTGTTGCTGTTACCGTTGAGAACTCTTTGCTGTCAGCCTGCTACGAGCCCTCTCACCCCTCTCTCCTCCATCTGTTGGACTGACTGTGAGGTGAGTTAACACTCTTCTTACCAGTAGTTCGATTAGCTTGCTGTCAGGTTGGGTAGCTTTCCTCTCCGTAAGCTTTTACAGATGTTGTGATGGTTGTGGTCCTGGCTAACGTGACTTTGCTGATAGCTGACTTTCTCATAGCGATTACAAACACACCAAAGGCTTTAGCACTCGTGCTGTCTCTGGTCTCCCTTATTTTTTCTGGATTACCTTCCAACATTGATTTTGGATACCTGTCACGCGAACTCAGAGTGCTTAATCGGCACCCACGCCTCGACTCTAAAAACGTACGAGCACTGCCGCTCGCTCGGGATCACCCGGCCCCCATGCTACGTGCACCGTTCAGTCCGAAGGATCATTAACTATCAGCAATCACAAAGCAACATGCAGCTTTCGATACTGTCTGCCATAAAGTCCTACTCATGCGCCTCTCAGAGATTGGTATCTCAGGAGCCGCGTTATCCTGGTTTTTCTTCTATCTGACAGATAGGAAATACTACATCACTATGCACAATCACAAATCTCCAACTGTCACTCTCAAACAAGGTGTTCCACAGGGATCAGTGGCCCATTACTATTTATTATTTACATTTTGGCTCTCGGACAAATTATTTGCCGCCGCGGTTTTCAATACCACTGCTACGCGGACGATATACAAATATATACTGCTTGTCGACCGGATTCTATTCTCCAGACCACATTACTATCATCATGTATTAATGAATTAAAGACCTGACTCAACTCCAATTTTCTCAGTCTGAATCTGACTAAAACAGAATTATTAATCACTGGCCCTCCATCTCTAACAAAAATTTAAGTAATATTCCCAGACTTGACCTTGAAGCTACATCAATAATTCCATCTGCCACTGTCAAAAACTTGTGTATCATTCTTGACCCTGCACTGACGTTCGACACTTACATTAGTCAACTTTGTAAAGCGTCCTTTTTTCAACTCCGTCCCTACGTCAGCCCAAAAGACGCTGAAGCACTAGTACACGCGTTCATCACATCTCGCCTCGACTACTGTAATGTTCTTTTTTTCTGGACTACCAGCACACTCTACCTCACGTTTACAATATATTCAAAACTCTGCCGCTAGACTACTAACTTACACTAAAAAAACTGCCCATATCACTCCAATTCTGTTTAAACTGCACTGGCTACCCGTGTCATTCCCTATCACTTACAAAATTATTTTCTATTTACCTTTAAGTCACTCAATGGTCTTGCTCCAGCCTATCTCTCTGACTTACTTTCTCCTTATATTCACCCTTGAACTATCCGATCTTCTGGCTGTGATCTCCTATGTGAGTGGAGATTTTGTCTATCGTCTATGGGTGGCAGGTCTTTCTCTGTTATAGCCCCTAAGCTATGGAACGTCCTGGTTGCGTATGCAACCCACCGTTCCCTGAAGGAGGGAACGGAGGACGTAGTCGACGGTCGACTGAATGGGGATCTCGCTAGGGAGCCTATCATCTTCGATTACTATTGAACGAGCCAATGTAATTTGGCGTGCGTGATTTGGATCACACACTCCGCCCCCGCGGCGCGGGTATAAATACGGAAGTGGATGCACGCACTAGTTGCTTTTCGCTGAGGAGCTGAGAGTAACCCGGGGTCAGCGGTGGTCCAGCGGTAGTGGCAAGGGGACTACGTCCTCCGTTCCCTCCTTCAGGGAACGGTGGGTTGCATACGCAACCAGGACGTTCCCTTTCAGTCGATAACGTCAGACGTAGTCGACGGTCGACTGAATGGGGATAACCTTTGAAAACGCCACTAAAGCTGCCACCTTCCAGTGCCTAAACAAAAGCCTCCTGATGCCCCCGCAAATTTAAGGCGGGGAAGGACAGGGCTTAGGCCAGGGAAGTCACTGCTGTTCCTACAGGACCACTGGGAAAGCGTTCCCCGTACATTGGAAGGAAGGGACGCTGCGGAAGCCACGTCCAACCCAGAGGGAGGTAACGTGGAAACTACACATATGAACTGGGCGGAAACCGGGCAGTCTAACATATGGAATGTCACTGGGGTGGCTCCAGCCTAAGACGGGGAGACACACGGGACAGTGAAGGCAGAGAGACTCTGCCGAGGGAAGACACGGGCTCACCGCAGGGAGCCGTACCGTGGAAGAATACACATATGGGGTCGCCGAAGGGACCGCAACATATGGACCCAGCCTAACACAGGTTCCACACTGCTTACGAGTGGTAGGCCTAACACCAGACGTTCCGCACGTCCGACGTCGGAGGGGTGTGGAGGAACTCAACAGGGTTAAATTTTAAGGGAACTCAACTGGAGTAGAAAGGCGCACGTATCCAGTCCATAGGAAGGGGAATGGCGCAGCAAGCCGACACTTGAACCGGGCTCACGGTGAAACTGGCTTCATGAGAAGGGAGCCCACGGGAAGCAGCGGTTCAACTAGGTGTCGTCCAGCCCCCAACTCTAGAATCTGTTTTAGCAAAGCATATCGTCAACGCCCAGGCGGAGCACTTTACACTCATCATAGAGGAGCTCAACACCTAAGTGGACATGTTGCATCTCGGATCTTTACCGAAATGAAGGCAAGCACTAAGTGCAACTTTGCATGGAAACAGCCTTCCCTCTCTGCTGAATTCCAACAGATATTTGTAGAGCTGGTCTGAGGTCTATGACTTGCATTCTGTACACGTCCAAGCGAACGGACAGAGAAGCCAGGGCTGGATCTGCCTCCTCCAGGGCAGCGCTTGCAGGCTCACCACCTGCTCCTATTACGGGAGAGGTAGGAACCTTGGGCACAATCCGAGCCGGGGTCTCAGCTTGTGAGAGTTAGCCGGCCCAGACTCCAGGCACAATACGTTGACCGAAAGCGAGCAAGTCCCTACCCTCTAGTAGAGACCACGCGAGCAGGAGAACTGATATAACAGATTTTTTAACTCACTGCCTGCAGTGGCTCAGGGGCGTTCTCTGCAGTGCAGTCGCACCAGGGACAAGGCCCAAGAGGATAAAGAGGGACACAAGGATTTACAAGACCTTGCTCCTCAGGAACCTGACGATCAGAACGTGCTTCTGCATACTTCTGCAACACGATGAGCGTCGTTTAAACACCGAGGCAACATCACTTTGAGGGTGAAGGAAAACAGCCTACTGCAACCCATTTTGCAGGAAAGAGAGCACTGAAGTGATCGAAAGCTTTCAGGATCTCCTCTGGAGAGAAGACGCACTCAACGACTAGGTTCCACTTCTAAAGGCGTAAGCACGCTACCCAATTCTAGGGGGTGCTCGCAGAAGTGATGGTATCTATCACATGTTCTTGTGATAGCCACCTGAACCTCCGCGTTCCGATATAAGACCGCCCGGGGGCAGAACGCGTGTGCCATCGTGCCCCGTCCCTGAAAGAGTTTTCAGGGGAAGTCAGGAAGGCTGTTGATGGGAACCAGGTCCAGTTGGGCCAATAAGGGGCAACTATGAAGACCTGTTCCTCTCCTGACTTGGCACGTAGGTGCAAGAGACGGGCGCAAAAGACAGGAGCATTGCTCAACACAACATGTGAAGATCACTGGGCTTCAGGAGCATTTTCTGCTCAGCACTTGAGTCTGACAAGTTCACTGAGCTTCAGGAGCATTCCTGCTCAACACCTGAGTGTGATAAACTCACTGAGCTTCAGGAGCATTTCTGCTCAACACTTGAGTGCGAAGAACTACACTGAGCACCAGGAGCATTTCTGCTCAGCACTGCGTGTGACGAATTCACTGAGCTACAGGAGCATTTCTGCTCAACACCTGAGTGTGATGAACTCACTGAGCTACAGGAGCATTGCTGCTCAACACCTGAGTGCGATGAACTTCACTGAGTTTCGGGAGCAATTCTGCTCAACATGAAGTGTGATGATTTCACTGACTTGAGCAGGCGCAAGGCGACCATGAGTCGCAGTCACTCTTAGAAGGCTCACTGGGGTTAAACGCATTTCTGCGGGCCCCTGGGGCAGCTGAGACCCAGTGTTTGTCCAAGAGTAGTCCGCTAGGTTTACACAAACACTGGCGGAAAGATGAAACCGGGGGGGCAACTGAGCGGCCCCGGAATGGTCATGACCCAGCTGGACCCAGGGGATGGAGTCTCCACTTGCCCTGGCTATAACTCTCGTGAGGCTCGATGGCGGCACAATTGAGTAAAGCGGGAAGAGTGGAACAAAGCGTCCTCAGAAGCTTCTGACTCCAAGGAGGAGGTGACGGGTGAGTTGTGACAGCAGCGGTCGCAATGTCTAACAACTCGAGGCACGAATGCCCGTGTAGTCGGGGGTCGCCCAGGCCCCCGTTAAAACACGCCCATGTACATGGCCCCTCTGTTGAAGAGGGTTTGGCAGCAGACCGGGATGAACTATAGTCACACAGGGTGAGCTGCTCTGCCACGGTCACCTCGGGACTCGATCATGAAGCTAGCGCTGAAGTGGTCACATATGGAGGAAGCCAATGGCTGCAACTACCATATACCCCCGGAGCCTCTGAAAGTTCTTCCAGTGGGACCCTTTCTCACTTCAAACACCAGCTGAACACATTCTCATTGGAGAAACGTGTTAGACCGAGTCCATCTCCAAAATTGAAAAAGAGATACTAAGCCCGTGGGCGAGATCACTCTCTTCCAGTTGACCTGAAGACCCAACGGGCTCTGGAGCACTCGAGGGGAAGGACACTATACTGATACTCCACCCTTACACGCAACCCACAGGATGGCCTGCGGTGCGGAAGGTAGAGATCTGAAGCACATGTCTTTCAGGTCGGAGCTGCAGACCAATCTTGGGCCAAGATGGTCACGACCCACCACCTAGTAGCACGAAGAACGAGTTTACCACTGGCCTTCGTACCGGCTGGAGGTGCGGCTATATCAAATCCTTCGCCAGCAGGATAAGATAAGCACGCACAAGTCCGGAGCACTGCTCAACACTCGGTGTGATGAATATCACTGAATTTTCAGGAGCACGTCTGCTCAACACCTAATGTGATGATTATCTCTGACTTGAGCGGGTTGCCGAGCCTGAGGTGGGGCAGCAAAGTAGAGAGAGTGGTGTTAGTGTGCTGTGCAACACTTACCTGTCTCTACTAGCGGTAGGGGGCGCGTGAGAAGGCGGATGACCGGGTCCTCGAACGCACCAAGCTGCCTGCTGGCGACCAAGGGGGAGCTGAGGGGTGTAAGGCTATACAGGGTCACACCCGCCAGACTGGCCCTCTTGAGACCCAGGAACAGATGAAATTGCTCTCTCTTTGAAGTGTGGGTACCGCTTGCTCCGCTTTTTTTTTTTTTTTTTTTTAGGGAGCCAGCGGCGGAACAGACACACACACAAACAAAGGCTCCACCCGGCTCTCACCCGGGGGGAGGGAGTGATCGTGCCACTCCAAGAGCATCTCATCCATTCCTGGGCGGCCCGCTCCGGAATGCTTTCGCTGTCGCTTGCCACCTGGCTTGGCAGCGCCTGGAGCGGGCTGGGCGTCCCTACTGCGGCCGGCTCCATGCTGAGGCCTGGGTGGAGGCTGCTGCGGAGGGCCAGCAAGAGCGGCGGCCGGGGAACGCCCACGGCGGAGGAGCTGCCACCGGCGGCGGGTGGAGGCAGCAGCTAGCCACCGGGGCAGGATGTGCCGGATGACCTCCGTCTGCGCTTGAGCGGCAGAGAACTGTTGGATGCAGTTCTCCACCGCGTCGCCGACCAGCCCAACCTGGGAAATTGGGGAGACCAGGAACCGAACCTTGTCCGCATCCGCCATACCAACCAGGCTGAGCCAACGAAGGCGCTACTGGACCACCAAGGTGGACATCGCCAGACCGATCACGCACGCTACGACACCCGTACCCCGGAGGGTGAGGTCGGATGCAGTGCGGTGCTCACCTATGAGCGCACGGTCTGGATTACCCTCGTGCATGCCATGGGTGCCCTAGCCTGCAGCAACGCCATGGCACGCAAGAGGAAGCGGCTTGCCCACAGGCTTTGTAAGCTCTGCCCGTCGGAACGGACAAAACCTCACAGGCCTTAGGGGGGAGACGAGGATCCCCCCAAAAGGCAGCGGCCGCCGGACACAGGTGCACCTGTGTCGACAGACCGCACCAATGGAGGGACACATCGCAACCCTTCACCGTTCCTCCATCAAGGGTAATGAGGGGGAAAAGCTATTCAGGCAGTTTCTGGCAGAGAAAGATGCTGTTCACCACCTGATAAGCTCTCCATGCATTTCGGGAAAGAAAGGCACTGGGGCGGCGAGCTGAGAACCAGCGCGGCCCGCCCCAAGATACCAAACTCCAGATTCCAACCGAGACTGAACGGGACACGGTGGAGGTTCCACTCGAGCCCGGCAGCCTCGGCGGCCCGTTTCAGCATAGCTGATAATTCTGGATCCGGCTCGGGCAACATTGAACTCCCGGAGGGAGACAATGCAGCCGAGTCATCATCTCTAGAAGTCAGCTCACCCTCTGATGCTGCAATCGGCGTCCTGTCCTCCAGGGGAGCCCCGAGTGAAACCGCTGGCCCACCCATTACAGATGGACCAGCAGACAACACAGGAGGCTCCAGGGGGTTGCAGTGGAAGGGAGGAGTGAGGAGCCCACAGGGAATGGTTACCGGGCGGGACATCCAACACTATCCTCCGGTCACCCATCCCACACAGCACCCGAGGGTGGGGCATGGTAATGGGGACTCGCTCTCCGCGAACGAAGGCGAGTCTCGCCCTCAACACTGCGACAGTCATGTTCCCACAGTGAAAACACGAGCTGTCCACAAAAGCTGTCTCAGCGTGCTGTAAGCCCAAACACGTGACACAACAGTTGTGACCATCAGAGAGAGACAGGGAACGACCGCACCCAGAAACGCACGGGCGGAATGACATCTTGAAAAAGACGCAAACGCACCCGTGTTGCTCTTTCAGAAAATAGGACCGTCACCAGTGCCGGAGCACACAGGGGAATGACCGCGGCAACACTGAACAGAGAACTGAAACAGTGAAGCACTCACTTTTCCGCCCTCTAACCAGCCATCAACACACACAAACATTTAGAAATTTGTTGCTGTTAAAACAGCAGTTGAGAGCTCAAAGCTCGCGATCACCGCTGCACTCGCGCTGTAGAACACCAGCACTGGGAGAGTCTTCCTGAAGAACACCGACACACTCGCTCGTTGTAAACAACAGCACTCTCAGAGACATCAAACGATCGGCTCCGAAGCGAAAGGCAACTAGTGCGTGCATCCACTTCCGTATTTATACCCGCGCCGCGGGGGCGGAGTGTGTGATGCAAATCACGCACGCCAAATTACATTGGCTCGTTCAATAGTAATCGAAGATGATAGGCTCCCTAGCGAGATCCCCATTCAGTCGACCGTCGACTACGTCCTACGTTATCGACTGAAAGGGAACTCTCTTCCGTTGGCTCTCAGGAAAACGACCACGTTGCACGAATTTAAGTATAAACTCAAAACACATTTGTTTAACCAGCATTTCAGTCATGAAAATGTTAATTTGACATAACAGTCACAATGTTAACTTAGGCTCCAATAATGTTTTGCATCTTTACTCCAACTGCCCACTAGGCTGTCTGTAATTAATGTTTGTTGTCTCTGTTTTTATGTTTGTATTGCAAATGTAATGCGACTTGCAACTGCAATCGCTCATTACTTGGACTGGGCAAATGTCCATTGTCCGTTTATGTGTAAACTGCTTGTTATTTACTGTCATTGTGAAGCGTCCTTGAGCTTGGGAAAGGCGCTATATACATTCAACTTATTATTCTTATTATAATTATTGTATCTATATATACTGTATGCAGATGACACTTTATTATTTTTATCTGATCTACAACGCTCCCTTCCTAATGCCCTCCAAAGATGAATTTGGCACACTATCTGGTTTTAAAATGAATATTTTTAAATTTATTTTAATGGCTCTCAATTCAGATGGTTTAAATTTCTCTATTCCAAATAATATTCCGATATAAACACAAGTCAAATTCTTAGGAATTGAGCTAAGATCCCCTTTACCCATCATTTGAAAAGTTAATTTATGGAAAATTAAAGGTGGGTGTGTCTGCCTTCATTACCATCTGCCCAAATGTCAACAACAAAAATGAATACCCTGTATCCATTTTATTAGCTCTATGCTTCCTCTCCCCCCAGCAGTAAATTATTGGAAAAAGCTGAGCTTCCTGCTCAGCTACTGTTCGGACGCTCTTGCTTACTGCTCCGCACTTTGCTCTATCGCTTTTATATTTTTATATTTGCTCTCCTTTTATCACTTATTTTAACTTCAGCAAATCAGCACAGTGCTCAAACGCTTGGATTACTAAAAAAAAATAAAAGCAGAATTCTTTTATTCGACCAGCCTCCCACAGAAAGCTTACAATCCGGGTAAAAGAAAACACAACTGCCATTAGGAAATTCATAAGGATAAGAAAATGCCTCCTCTGGAATCTACTTGATGCTCTAACTGCCACAGACTTTTACAAAGGATTAAAGTTTTTGAAACAAAGTTAATTGCGGGACCACCAAACCAGACAGAACACACAACAGAGCTTCGTCATGGACGTCCTCAGCATACAGGCGGTGAGTCCCATGAATCTAGTGCTCCTCGACAGGCTATACTGAGTGTCGAGAAACAAGCCGATCGACTTACAAATCGATGGCACAAACAGGGAGCGAGACCCAAAGGCACTCGAGACATCAGATTGTCACGAGCATCAGATATTGCCGCAGTAGCATCCTCTACCCCAGATATGGCTATGACAAGGATTGCAAACACTGGTCTCCTACCACCGCCTATACATCTTGAGAACAGATTTGAAGTATTAATGAATGAGGAATCCCCAAATTTGATAAATGAACACAGACTGAATCCACCAGTAGCTAACACTGATGCTAACTGGGGCTCAAGGTCGAGCAGACAGCGGCACTCAGCTCACAGCGCAGCCGAGCCCAGGACTCTGATAGTGGGCGACTCCATAATCAGAAACATTAGCAGCAGGGATACAACTACATGCTGCCTTCCACAAGCAACAACTTCTGATGTAAACAGGGAACTTCAGAACATTCTTATGAAACATAAGACTGCAAATCGACTCATCATTCATGTGCGAAAGAATGATATTCATAAAGAGCAGTCGGAACTCCTCAAGAAGGATTTCAATTAACTTTTTGAAACACTTAAAAGACTGTAAGTTCAAACTTTCATCAGTGGACCACTCCCAGCAAGAGGAACAAACAGGTTTTCACGGTTGCTTGGGCTTAATAAATGGCTGCAAAAAACCTGCAATATAAAAGGAGTGAACTTCATTGACAACTTCAATCTTTTCTGGAGTCAGAGGCAACTGTTTCAACAGAATGGCCACCACCCAAACAAACTTGGTTCAAGAGTGCTAAAGGACAATATCTACTTCTCCCTCCATCATCCTTCTGCAGTGTGTGCCAATCCACACTACCTGAATGGCACACACACACCTGGATACAGAATGAATGACCACAGGACTTCACTTCAGCACCTGAATGGACATGCGGTTGACACATCACACAAGGACAATGATTACACCTCTCAGCCACAACAACCTCTGCACACGGACACAATCTCAGCTGAGCCCTGCACACAGAGCTCACCACAGACAGACTGTGACTTACTAGCACTGCTCCAAGATACAGCACCCAAGGATGACTTTCTGGAAAACAGCCAAGGAAACAAGGACAGCATATCACAGCCTCCGATAACCCCAGAGCAACAGCCCCTCTCACCAGACACATTATCTCTCTCTCCAGCATCTCCACTTCTGTGCTTCTCAGAGAAAATGGAACAACTGGTGTATGCTGGAACCAGACTATCCCACTCTTTTGCTGCCAGCCCACAGATACCAACCAAAAAATGGCAGGCCCCACAACCACCAAAGCCTGCGGGCCCAGCTCGCCCTCCCCCTCCTCCTGTGAGAGCTCTTCGGCTTCTGCCACAGCGCCAGGGCCCACACCCCCCTCCATCTGCTCGAGGTGAACCAAAAACAACTGATACCAGCTCTCAGTGATATGAGTCGGGTCCCCGCTATGATAACAATAACTTTTCCAAATTTTTACAGAACAAGCGGGAACCCAGTGTGACTGTATCTTTCGCTATTGCTGTTCGATTACATGATAGAAAGTCTAAGGCCTTCAAAATCCGTACAGCAAACCCATCTAATCTGGTGCCCATTACACGACAAACTAAGATTGCTGTGGGGAGAAAAAGTAAGACTGTTAAGTTAGCACTTTTAAACATCCGCTCACTTAAAAATAAATCACTTCTAGTCAACGACTTAATAACCACATACCACCTGGATTTTATGTTGCTAAATGAAACTTGGCTTGAAGACAGCTGCAGTGCAATAGTCCTCAATGAAACATCCCCTCCTAACTTTACTTTTATGAGTGTCTGCAGAGCTGTCAGAAGAGGTGGGGGTTTAGCTGCTCTTTTTAAAGATGTCTACCAATGTAAGCAAATATCATTTGGGAATTACCCGTCTTTCGAATACCTGGGTATTGTGTTAAAAGGTGCTCCACGCATTTTACTTATCACTGTTTACAGGCCTCCAAAATACTCTCGAGCCTTTGCTGATGACTTTACAGAAATGTTATCAACAATTTCCTCAGAGTTTGACTGTTTTATCATTGCTGAAGACTTTAACATTCACATAGATAATGCAGAAACCAATATGGCAAAAGAAATTAAAACTGTTTTAAAAACTTTTGATCTGACTCAGCATGTACATGGACCCACACATAATCATGGACACACTCTAGATTTACTTATCAGTAAGGGTCTAAACATTTCATCAATTGTTATTAAGGATGTAGCACTGTCTGATCATTTTTGTATTTTCTTTGATATATTGATATATCACCATATATAAGATAAATACCAAGGTCACGGTCACATAGAGGCTCTTTCACCTAGATATCATCATATAGAGACTGTGTCTGTTCCCCGAATTTGGAAATCCAAAAAACGTTTAAACCGATCTAAGGTTAAAAATTTAATTGATATTCAACAAATAAAAAATAGATATAATACAGATGAGCAAACGATAAAGCTTGGGTTGCTGAATATTCGATCCCTTACTTCAAAAGCACTCATAGTTAATGATATGATTTCAGATTATAACCTAGATGTGCTGTGTATGACGATTACCAGACGAACCAGACGATTACATTACTTTAAATGAGTCCACCCCTCATGATTACTGTTATAAACATGAACCTCGCCTGAAAGGCAAAGGGGGAGGTGTTGCTGTAATTTATAGTAATATTTTCAAAACCACTAAAAAATCTAGTTTAAAATATATTTCTTTTGAAGTGTTGGTGCTTAATGTAAAAATATATAATGTAAACGATAAATCAAGTTTGAGAATTCTGCTGGCAACTGTATACAGGCCACCAGGGCACCATAAAGATTTTATCAAAGAATTTGCTGACTTTCTATCAGAATTAGTATTGACTGCAGATAAAGTCCTAATTGTTGGTGATTTTAATATACATGTAGATAATGGAAAAGATGCAATGGGATTGGCATTTAAAGACATTCTTAACTCTATTGGAGTTAGACAACACGTGTCAGGACCTACTGATTGTCGTAATCATACTCTAGATCTAATATTATCACATGGAATCAATGTTGATGCTGTTGAAATTCTGCAGCAGAGCGACGACATCTCAGATCATTATCTAGTCTCATGTAAATTACATTTAGCCAAGGCTGCAAAGCCAACTCCGTGTTACAAGTATGTTAGACCTATCATTTCTGCCACTAAAGATTGCTTTATCAATAATCTTCCTAATCAGTTTCATCATCTCAGCATCCCAGATAGGTTAGAAGAACTTGATATTGCAACAGAAACTTTTAACTCTCTCCTTTCCAGCACTTTAGATACAGTTGCTCCGTTGCGCTTAAAGAAGATTAAAGAAAATAGTCCAACACCGTGGTACAACGAGCACACCCAGGCCCTTAAGAGAGCAGCCAGAAAAATGGAGCGCAACTGGAAGAAAACAAAACTAGAGGTATTTCGGATTTCATGGAAGGAGAGCTCGATTGCTTACAGAGAGGCTTTAAAAGCTGCTAGATCTGCTTATTTTTCAACCCTATTAAAAGAAAATAAACATAATCCAAGGTATTTATTTGAAAAAGTGGCTACACTAACGAAAAAGAAAGCTTCAAGCCCAGAAGTTTCCAAGAAACACAGCAGTAATGACTTTATGAACTTCTTCACTTATAAGATTGATAATATTAGGGACAAAATTATAACTATGCAACCGTCTACTACAGCATCACATCAGGGAGTGCATTATAGTCTCCCCGAGGTAATATTTGATTCATTTGTTGCCATAGGAGAGGAAGAATTTTGCAAACTCGTTAATTCATCTAAATCGACAACATGTATGTTAGACCCTATACCGACTAAACTACTGAAAGAGATGCTTCCAGAAGTCATAGATCCTCTTCTTAACATCATTAATTCATCTTTGTCTCTAGGATACGTACCAAAAACCTTTAAGCTGGCTATGATTAAACCGCTTGTTAAAAAAACGCAACTTAATCCTACAGAATTAGTCAATTACAGGCCGATCTCAAATCTGCCTATTCTGTCAAAGATACTAGAAAAGGCAGTATCCTCACAACTGTGTTCCTTTCTTAAAAGAAATGGTATCTGCGAGGATTTCCAGTCAGGATTTAGACCGCACCATAGCACTGAGACAGCTCTCATTAGAGTCACAAATGATTTGCTCTTATCATCCGATCGTGGTTGTATCTCTCTATTAGTGTTACTTGATATTAGTGCTGCATTTGACAGCATTGACCACAACATTCTCTTAAATAGACTAGAAAACTATGTTGGCATTAGTGGAATTGCATTAGCATGGTTTAAATCATATTTATTTGACCGCTATCAGTTTGTAGCAGTAAATGAAGAGATGTCTTATCGATCAAAAGTTCAGTATGGCGTACCACAAGGCTCAGTACTAGGACCGCTGCTGTTCACTCTGTACATGCTACCTTTAGGAGATATCATTAGGGAAACATGGAATTAGCTTTCACTGTTATGCTGATGATACTCAGCTCTATATTTCTTCCAAACCTAACGAAACTCACCAATTCACGAAATTATCGGAATGCATAGTTGATATTAAAAATTGGATGACTAGTAATTTCCTACTACTAAATTCTGCAAAAACAGAGATTCTAATTATTGGACAAAAAACTGCCACACGCAATAACCTAGAATACTGTTTAACACTTGATGGCTGCTCTGTTAAGTCTTCGTCGTCAGTTAGGAACCTGGGTGTGCTCTTTGATACCAATCTTTCATTTGAAAGTCACGTGTCTAGTGTCTGTAAAACTGCATTTTTCCATCTTAAAAATATATCTAAATTACGTCATATGCTCTCATTGACAAATGCGGAACAACTAGTTCATGCGTTCATGACATTAAGGCTAGACTATTGTAATGCTCTACTGAGTGGTTGCCCTGCACGCTTAATAAACAAACTACAGCTAGTTCAAAACGCAGCCGCTAGAGTTCTTACCAGAACCAGGAAGTACGACCATATTAGCCCGGTTCTGTCAACACTACATTGGCTCCCTATTAACCCTTTATGACCTGCCATAGAACAATTCCACCAGAGTATATCTTTGTATTTTTACATGCTGTGCTGTCATTCTTTTGCGGATTTTCATATGCCATACATCAAAATAATCCTTACTCTCCCAATTTGAAGGCTATGTTTGTAATACATCAATAGTAACTAGATAAATATCTCAAAAGTGCAATAAACAAAAATATTTTTTTCCCTACATATTTTATTCAATACAAAAAAGGATAAATGTCGACCTCAAACTTGTCAATGTGAAAAACGTGCATAAAACAATTTAAAACTATACAGTATTGATTTGAACTGTTTACATAAATTAGTTTTTAAGATACACTCATTTTTACACTCATTCAAAAAAGGGGGGGGGGGGGGAAATGCCATGTATAATATTCAATTACATTTGTGGTCAAACAGATAACAATTTGCTTTTGAATATTGATTGAACATTGAATTGGTTAAAATATTAAATAAATAGACCCTGTCAGAACAATTAATAATAAAATGGAGCCGATGAGCAGACTGAGAGTTCATCGTCATCGGACGCAATTAGTATTTCCAAAACCTCCGCGTCCGTGTACTTTCGTTTAGACATAAGGTTACGTGTGCGCGCGCGTGTGTGTGTGTGTGTGTGTGTGTGTGTGTGTGTGTGTGTGTGTGTGAATGTGCTTGTATATGTGAGTGTCTACAGGAGAAAGAAATTATAAAATGAAGCAATGGTAAAAAGACAATAACGATAAGAAGGAACATATAGCAAATGGGAGTGAAACGGGATTCAAACGCATGGTCAAATGACGCAGCTTGTGACGTCACAACATGCGACACACCCGGGGGTCATAGTGCACAGAACGTGATACGTCAATGAGCCATCGGAAGACGTAACTATCAATCGCAGATCTACAGAACATGTGTGCAAAGACGTGCAATGCATTTTTGTGTTTTTTTTGTAAACGCATATTACGCAATTTGTACAGACTCATTAGAGGGTGAAAACAACGAAACATGAGCATGTTGGAGGCTTGATCTGAACATGTTACATCTCTGGTTTTGTATGCAAAAAGAATGATTGAGCTAGCCATTTGGTTTCAGTTTCTATAGGCTCTTAAACAGACACACGCTGGCGCTCCCGTCGGTCTTAGAGGGTTAAACATCGTATACATTTTAAAATATTGCTGATTACTTACAAAGCACTAAATGGTTTAGCTCCCCAGTACTTGAGCGAGCTCTTAACGCATTATAGTCCTTCACGTCTATTGCGATCTCAAAGTTCTGGCCAGTTTATAATACCTAGAATATCTAAATCGACTGCTGGCGGTAGATCCTTTTCCTATTTAGCACCAAAACTTTGGAACAATCTTCCTAACATTGTCCGGGAAGCAGACACAGTCTGTCAGTTCAAAGCTAGACTAAAAACACATCTCTTTGACCTAGCATTCACATAACACTTTATAGACTTCTATAATTCAATATTAGGCTGCTTAGATTAGGTCAGCCGAAACTGGGCCGTTTCCAGATCTGACGAAGGACTTTCGCCTGGACCCGATGACAATGCAGTGCTGAAGTGCCAACCTCTGCCTATGGAGGATCCCTATACCACTCTACAGATAAAGCGTTGTGGATTTTAACATACCTATTTAAACATTCAAGCGATTTTAACCCGCATAACAAACAGCTCGTGAGTAACAAAACAGAGTTATTTTTTCTTAAATTATAGCGCTTTAACGGTCAAAAGCACACAACATTGTCTAAATTCCAGTCTTGGGGAGTATCCTCTCAAACACAATCGGTTATGTCTTAAAAAAATAATACAAAAAGAAAATGCATGTGACACTATAATGAAAACAGTATGAGCCGTTCACGTTACGTCTTTTGCGCGTTCATCCTTTGCTGAAACGTCTTCGTCTTCGTGGAGAACGTGGCTCTTGATTGCTTAGCAACAGGGAGCCCTTTTTAAAAGAGGAGAAAGTGGTGCGGACTGCGCTTTACACGCAACATGTGAACGTGGATCCGTGCACTAGCTCTTAAAGTGAGAGTAGCCTAAAATGTGTCTTTCATTATTGTATATAAAACAACAAAAGATAGCATTAATTGTAAGGAATCAGGATTAATAGCCTATGTATTCAAATTATACAGGAATAAAAGACTATTCCGTGTTATTTTACATTTGATTACTTTTTTCCGTTTCTAGCATTTCTGAATACTAGTGTTAGACCTAAACTTTTCTCTTTATTTCATGTATTTATTTGTGCTACTTTTTTCAATTTAATTCAAAGATTGAAATCAAGCTTCCTTTTGTTGTGTAAACTAAAAAAAATGACCCCATTGTAAAAACACAAATACAATGAGTGAGCAAACATTTAGCTAACGTATTTTTTAAAAATTGTCTAAAAAAAACTCCCCCCTCAAATTAAAAAATCACCCCCATAAGAATGACCTAAAGGGGGATTTCCCCCCTATTTTCCAAAACGAAATTCAGGCCCTGTCTGTGTAGATGAGAGAATCATCTACAGTGTATGCACGTTGTTCACACTCTGTATTATGGCCAAGCATGCGCGCTTAAAATAGCATCTGAATGTACGCGCAACGCGCCATTGACTTTAAACTAGTTTTTTTTCTGGTCAGTGGCGCAATTGTTTTATAGAACAGCAAAATAGCATGAGGGAAAGTTTGCGCCGGAACACGCATCCTCTTTGCACTGAACTGCCCCGGGGAGCGGAAGTGTATTTCTTAGTTAACCGACGTGTGTCTGTGGAGGGAAAAGTCCGCTTTGCGCGGGTGCAAAATAGGAATGATACATGCGTCAGTGTACAAAGTCATTTGCACCGGGTGCAAGATAGGGCCCTTTGTCTTTAGATCAGTGTGTTTACTAATGTGCTTTTTGTCCTTTGTTGTGTATCTTTGGATTATGTTGTGTTGTAAATAAATCCAGGCAATCTAAAAGCCATTCTTTTGTTAATTTCTCTTCATTCTTTGTGCAAGGCTCCTCATAATGATCAGGCCTGATAGTACCTGATAGGGCCATTAGGGGAGGGTCTTTGTCTTTCTCAGGTGTAAAATGCATTCATATTAATGAGAGATTCACGCCTCCTCGAATAAAACTTTCGCACACAAAACACGTCATACAAATTTTAAATCAATATATTGTCTTATCTAAATGAGTATGCAGGATGATTTTCACATAGTTTTGGAGCAAATATTCTAGGCTACGAGATACAATTTTCAAAAGTCTTGTGAAGAAATAATCACTATGGGTTTTATGACCTTATTTCAGTGACATTTGTTTTTTGTTTTTTTCACAAACCACGCATAAACATTATTATCTTAAAAATACAAAAATGTACATACATGTTGCTCACATATTACGGTAGCCCCGTTTGTGCTATATAGAGTGAATTTACACCTTTGCCATAAACATGTTTATAAATAACTGAAAAAAGCACAAATGTCAGAGCATGTCAGAACACCTCCAGGACCCAGAAAATACCTCAGACCCCTAAGGGTTAACCCTCTGAGGTCGACTATCGCGTCTCGCTTTTTTTCTTATCAGTGCTAAAGAAACTCAAAATACTCTGTTGATTTTGATCTTACATATTGTACATGTTGTACATCATTAGATCCTGATAAGTGTCTATTTTTTTGTGGATACTCACAATAAAAAAAAAGTGTTGTGCTTTTCGCCAAATAAAGAAAAACAAAGATGATGCGCGTTCTGCCTTATCTCTGTCAGTTAAGTCCGTTCTGAAACGCTTCCGAAAATTAACTGTAATTCCGCGAATACTTGTCATACAGGCACGAATGTTTTTCCCTAACGAAGCTTGAACTCTCTTCTTTTAAATGAATTAATTTATATAAAAAACAAATATTCTCTTTATGTAATCTGTATGAATAGAGAGAGAAAAGAGAGAGATGTCAGTCTTTTTCTTTCCAGCTCATTATACCTGAGCACGCGCTGTTGGCATGTTTGCATGGCTTGCCTTAGATCGTTTGCGTTTGAATACCGCGCGCTCTCTGTGGGCGTGGCACATTAACGCATAAGCGTTAATGTGCCACGCCCACAGAGAGCGCGCGGTATTCAAACGCAAATGATCTAAGGCAAGCCATGCAAACATGCCAACGCCCACCAGCTGGATTATAAAACACATTGTGTTTAGTAAGTATCTTACTACAGCTGTGTACACAGCGTATCCCTAAGCTGTGAGCAATAATACTATCTAATAACCCTGGAAAATGTACCAGAAGTGCTGGTAGTTTAATTTCGAGGAGCAACGGATCCAGCTGATGTAGTAAGTCATTTATTCTTAAGGGCTTTGTTCTAATCGCGATATTGAATAGTGTCTGACTGTAAACTGCAAAAAGACTGTTTAAATATTAATTGCGTGTCGGTGTGTAGGCTAAATTATGAATGAATGGCACAGGCGCGCGCTGTTGTTTACTACAGTTACACAGCGCGTCTGTGCCGTTCATTCACTCTCGCACCTACATTAGTAAACGTTATGTTTACATGAACACATCCAAACTATATTGCTATAGCCTACTAAGATGAGTAAAAATAGACTGAAATATGTTGAAATAAAAAGTCTGTATAAGCAACAAACTGCAAATTCACATGTATGCTAATATATCATACACAATATGTTACAGACTAAATATGAATGTTTAGACAAGATTTTGTGATTAGTTTTGGATAGTGTAGTCAATTTCAGTGTATGTGGGTGAAGGAAGAAGACAGGGTTGGCGAACTTGGGACTCGCACTTTATTTAGAACAATAAAAGAACAATAGAAAGGTGCGCTCGTACGCCTTCACCGTAGTGTACCACTACAGCATTTAAATACGAAAACACTCTGCCCACTGTACCAGCTCTCGCTGTATGTCTCCAGCTCTCAAGGTTCAGTCAAACGACCACTCTTCCCGTTGCATAAATAACTTAGTCCATTCAGTCAAAAACTCTTTCCAATCCGT
The DNA here is from genome assembly GCF_051911475.1 of Siphateles boraxobius. Classification (NCBI taxonomy): domain Eukaryota; kingdom Metazoa; phylum Chordata; class Actinopteri; order Cypriniformes; family Leuciscidae; genus Siphateles; species Siphateles boraxobius. The sequence goes on along the minus strand of NW_027509141.1, from coordinate 11,769,361 downwards.
TTGTACACTGTGGGTTTCGGCTGCGGGGCACGTGCGAGTCCCAGGAGCTTCTCTCTCGCTCTCTCCTTCCTGGCAGCTTATATGCGGACTCCACGCCAATCACTGCAATCAGACACAGGTGTTCATCATCTCCACTTGACCTACTTACTCACCGCACAGCTCGCTGACTCGTCTCTCACTACAGACTTCGCGAGACCACGCCCGCCTCCCACAGATAGATTATAAAGTTTTGACTGTAAAAAAAGACTACTGCCACATTAAATAGGTACGCTTTTGTTCACCAATTTCTGCTCATAGTTAAATACACTATAGTATGATGTTTTGTCAAAAATAAAGTAGGTATATTGAATTATCAACTAAGATGTTATTATAGTGTTTTTTCCAATATTCAAACTAATGAATCCTTACCTTTTTTAATACGTATGATAAAATCTATACTTTTTACAAAGACATACACTTGAAATATTGTTAAAATTGTAATTGTTGTTGTAATTGTAACCTATTTGTAATTGGTTACAATTTCTAATTGTAAAATATGTATATATAGATCATTTATTTTTGTCCTTGCATTCTTTGGGATCCTGTGACACACCTGTGTGAAAGGCTAATTAATATGCAGCTCATTATGTATGTGGCACATTATCCGGCCTTTGTCTTCTCAGATGTGAACACGCCTCCACGCATATTAGCCTTTCCAAACAAAAGGTGTCTTATAAAATTTAAATCAATGTATTGTTTTGTGTAAATGATTAGGCAGGATGACTTTCAGATCATTTTGAAGCAAAAATTCAAGGCAACACTCATTAGTAAAAAGTCTTGTGGACACATATTTAGTATGTGTTTTGTGGCCTTATTTCAGACACTTTAAGTTTTAGTTTTTTCAATAACCACGCATAAACATTATTCTCTAAAAAAATTAAGTTTTGGGGTACTCCAGGTTGAGGGCATACATCAGCCCCATCAACAGAATGCATGCTGTGGTTTTGTTTCCACATTCAGTCAGTACTTTTTCGCCCTCTATAACAACACACACATCAGATGGGTCCTCCTCGGCTGTGGGATTATGAATCACCAAAACTTTCATTATTTGGTTTGTGTGGCCCTCAAGTTCGTCCTCCTGTTAAAAAGAAAAAGAATATCATTTTTTCAAGTTAGTTTAACCATATTAACAACATGTTGTTCCAAAACAGTTGTCTTTTTGGTCACGTCATTTATTTCAAAACAAAGCAGGGTTTCTGTAGCCTATTAATCAGCACTCCAATTTCAACAGGTAAAAAATTGAAAGGAATACTTGAATTCTTGACCCCAGTATCCCATAATAAAACAATTAGCAATCTAATCCTTTACTTTAGACGGAAATATCTTGTAAGGATTGGAAAATAATTTCATAATCATGATTTGTAAAATAATGCCCATTATAAAACCCAAATCAGTTTTAACATACATTTATGAACCCCACCGAAATGGACACATTAATGATCATATAAATCCGTAAATAATAACAATAATAAAATTACTTTATCATTTGATCCCTTCTAACACAGAACACTGAAGATCATCATATAAATGCAAGAAAATTTAACATTAATTAATATCCTGCATGCCTTATTAACAGCTTTACTGCTATTGTTATTATTTTCTCTGCCTTGATCACCTAAGTTAACTTAAAGTTACCCTGTCCTCAGGACACCGTCGACCGTGTCTCATATAAAAACGCCGTCGGTGTGAACAAAGCCTCAATCACACAGCCACAATGTGCTGCACATTCACTAATTTCAGCAATGTACATGACACTAATGGCAGCTAATATTTTAATTATCAATGTAGATTTTTACTCGCATTTGCCGGTATAAGACCCAGTATACTCCACTATCAAAGCTAAATCGATCAACCTCAAATTCGAACCTGTCAGCTTGGCTGTGTCACCGACAAGATAACAGAAGCGAGCAAATTACAAATCTTTTGATTAATCTTACCATTAAATAAGTTAATATCAGGGTTATATTGTTACGAATTTGCGTGGAAGCAAAGGCAGTAGTCGGATCTAAATGCAGCAGTAGACTTTAATTACAGATTCAGAACAGACAAGATACTCGTGGTACGCACATTAAAACATACATTCAATAACTGACCACGAACAAAAGAGCAGACAGGATTTATATACACAGACGGGATGAGGGAACAAGACACAGCTGGGGCAAATCAGAACACCGAGCGGGACCATACAACCTAACAAGACAACACACCTGAAACAAGGGACCTAATAATGACATGACTAGGATAACAGACTACAATTAACAAGGCACAAACTGAATAAAAGACCAAAGTCAGAGAAACCACAAACCAGAAACATGACAAAATGAATAAACACCGTAACATTATCCCCCCCTTCCATAAGGCGCGACCCCGCGCCGAATGAACATCAAATAGGGGCGGGAGGGTGGGCGCCCTGGAGGCTGACGAGGGCGTGGCTTGCCCGGAACAGGAAGCCTCCAGGGCGGAGCAGGACGTGACGGCGGCCAGGGCGGAGCAGGATGAGGCGAAGGCCAGGGCGGAGCAGGACGAGGCGAAGGCCAGGGCGGAGCATGGCGTGGCAAAGGCCAGGGCGGAGCACGATGAGATGGTGGCCAGGTCAGAGCAGACTCAGACGAGGATGAGGACCATGTCGACGTCGTCTCCATGGCCCTCACGGAGTACCTTCTGCCCCCCCCCAAAAAAATACTTGGGGAAATCCTCGGGAGGAACCTCCAGATGGTAGATGGGTTCCGGGCAGGCCTCCCGGAGCTTGAAGGGCGCAGGCAGGACGAGGCGCAGAGGCGGGGCCGGCAGGGCGAGGCGCAGAGGCGGGGCCGGCAGGGCGAGGCGCAGAGGCGGGGCCGGCAGGGCGAGGCGCAGAGGCGGGGCCGGCAGGGCGAGGCGCAGAGGCGGGGCCGGCAGGGCGAGGAGTCTGGGAACGCCCTCCGTAGCCTGGCGAAGCAAACGAGTCCTCCTCCTCCTTCTGCGACGACGCTTCACTGGGCTTGATTCACTACTGGACGTACTTGACTCAGTAGACTCACTTGCCTCAGTAGACTCGGTAGACTCACTTGACTCAGCAGACTCACTTGACTCGGCAGACTCACTTGACTCGGCAGACTCACTTGACTCGGCAGACTCACTTGACTCGGTAGACTCACTTGACTCGGTAGACTCACTTGACTCGGTAGACTCACTTGACTCGGTAGACTCACTTGACTCGGTAGACTCGGTAGACTCACTTGACTCGGTAGACTCACTTGACTCGGTAGTCGGTTCACTTGACTTGGCACTTGATTCACTTGACTTGGCACTTGATTCACTTGACTTGGCACTTGATTCACTTGACTTGGCACTTGATTCACTTGACTTGGCACTTGATTCACTTGACTTGGCACTTGATTCACTTGACTTGGCACTTGATTCACTTGACTTGGCACTTGACTCACTTGACTCGGAACTTGACTCACTTGACTCGGAACTTGACCCACTTGACTCGGAACTTGACTCGGAACTTGACTCGGAACTTGACTCACTTGACTCGGAACTTGACTCACTTGACTCGGAACTTGACTCACTTGACTCGGAACTTGACTCGGAACTTGACTCACTTGACTCGGAACTTGACTCACTTGACTCGGAACTTGACTCACTTGACTCGGAACTTGACTCACTTGACTCGGAACTTGACTCGGAACTTGACTCACTTGACTCGGAACTTGACTCACTTGACTCGGAACTTGACTCACTTGACTCGGAACTTGACTCGGAACTTGACTCACTTGACTCGGAACTTGACTCAGAACTTGATTCACTTGACTCGGAACTTGACTCGGAACTTGATTCACTTGACCCGGCGGCGCTTGACTCACTTGACTCGGCGGCGCTTGACTCACTTGACTCGGCGGCACTTGACTCGGCGGCAATTGACTCGCTTGACTCGGGAAGCGCGGTCTCACTTGACTCGGCGGCACTTGACTCACTTGACTCGGGTTCGTCGAGGCTGAAGCGACGTGCGGGTTCGGAAGACAGAAGCTCAGCCTCAGGCATGTCGATCTCGGCAGGAAGAAGCTCAGGCATGTCGTGGAAAGCGGGCTCGACTCGGTTCACGTGAAGCGCAGGCTCGTGGAGCGTGGTCTCGGCTGAGCAGCTGAAGTGAAGCGCGGGCGCGACCGGGCTGACGTTAAGCGCAGGCTCTCGCAGCTTCTCCTCCACGCCCACAGTAAACGGGGAACCGCTCCACAACAGGGCCAGGTCAACGTACCATTCTAAAGATCCGTGAGGACCATAGACAGTAAAAGAAATGGACACAGCGACCCCGTTGATTTCAACGGAGAGAGTTGAAGCCGAACATGGGCACTCACTTCCTGATAGCCAAGCGTTCTGCGCAGGCTAAAACTGAGCTTGATGACGTAGATGTCACGTGAGCAACCTGACTGACAGTTGTAAATCTTCTAGTAGCTGTGCCAAGACAAATCTGAATCACCCATAGACAGTCACCCAACGTTAATCGTGCACAGAGACGGTGAAGCGCGACCTGCAGCAACTTTTGGTAAGTATTCTGATTAATTATTTTGTCATTTTGCTTAATATTTATTTATTTAAAATTTAACGTCAGTACGCCTGCGAGACTGTGCGAGCTTCTCCTCCTGTCTATACGGTAATGTCTCTATTGTGCGACATGAAGTCGCGTGGTTAGGACGCAATTTTTAGCCTATTTTTACAAGAATGGCTTCTACGGGGCTATAACGTAAGATACAAAGTAATGGAGCCTTTTATACATTGTCGTGTTTCTTTAGAAATAAATAATGGACAAATGAAGTCTTTGGACGCCTCAGATGTAAAGTTATTCGCTGTCAAAGTGACGCCAAAATGAATGGGAGTCAATGGGATGCTAACAGCAGGTGATAGCCAGCTACAATGGCGGCCCCCGGAGGCAGCTTCAACTTCCGCCTGATGGATTACCCCCTTGGTGAGGACCAGGTTCGGGCATCAGAGACCGGAGTGGTTCCGATAATCCTCCGCGGAAGAAGATCTTCAAGCCGTGGGTGTTCATTTGCGCGAGATATGCCAGCTCGAGGAATTCTGCAACATAATCCTCGATGGCGCGATTCTCCTGGCGAAGACGGAGGATCTGGACATCAGGACTCCAGGTAGGCATGGCTGCTAGATCCTAGGGGGTCAGTTATTCTGTTACGAATTTGCGTGGAAGCAAAGGCAGTAGGCAGATCTAAATGCAGCAGTAGACTTTAATTACAGATTCAGAACAGACAAGATACTCGTGGTACGCACATTAAAACATACATTCAATAACTGACCACGAACAAAAGAGCAGACAGGATTTAAATACACAGACGGGATGAGGGAACAAGACACAGCTGGGGCAAATCAGAACACCGAGCGGGACCATACAACCTAACAAGACAACACACCTGAAACAAGGGACCTAATAATGACATGACTAGGATAACAGACTACAATTAACAAGGCACAAACTGAATAAAAGACCAAAGACAGAGAAACCACAAACCAGAAACATGACAAAATGAATAAACACCGTAACATATATGATATAAACATGATAAACAACGACAAAAAAAAAAACATCTTACCTGGAGCTCAACACTTCTTGGTCCCTCTGGAAGACGTTGAATTTGAATTCCGAGATTCCCGCCTGGACTTTGAAGTTGACGCATGCTCAATTTGTAATGACTGAACTAATATATTGGGGTATGTTTTACTCATTTTTTTAATGATGCAGATATTACTGTTAATAAATAGGTAGTGTAGTTAGAATGTACTCATTTTTATATATTTTACTTGCTAACTAATATACTTAAGTAAAATATAACTGATTTGCACAGGTTGTATTTAACACCCACCTGCATAATTTTTTACTGTGTAGATTATTGTAATGCACTACAAGCTTGCTGCCCTGAATCCTCCATAAACAAGCTCGAGACTCTAGACTGGCTAACTGTTCAATTAAATGGCTTAGCTCATGACTTACAAGACAAATTATATCCAAATCATCACAATTCACAAGCTGAAATCATCACCTTAATGCACAGAATGTGAGCACCATTTTTTTCTGTTTAACTAAATACATGACTTGTATTTTCTTAGAGCTGTATATTATTGTCATATAGACAGCGAAGGATGGGCTTCCACAGATGAGTCAGGTTCCATTTAACATTTTTCTCCAATACCTCTCCACCAGTGGAGTTTTTTCTTTCTTGCCACAAGCTTGACACTTTTCCATCCAAAGTTGCGAATTAAACTTAAAATTTGGAATATCACATATGTGAATACCCTTTCCATCATATGTGTTCAAGAGAATAAAACCTTCACTAGCAGGGAAACTGGCTAAAAGAATCATTAATACATAAAGAGAAGTTGCTGCACCAGAGCCTGTGACACTTTTTCCTACATAATTATAAATAAATAGAAAAACCTGCATTATAAATTACTTGTGCCTCATGCAATACCCCAATGAATGGCTGCTTATGTGGGGTTAAAGAGATTAAATAAAGAAAATGTAATGCTAGATTTGGTTTATATGTATTATGAAACCACTATACAAATAAATGTTTTACATAAATAAATGCTTAGGTGTAGCAAATTAGCTCAAGGGAAATATGAATTAGTAATTATAAGTCATTTTTGTACTATTATGGTAACACTTTATTTTACAGTCCTTGTTACATATGCTACATGTAAGTACCATAGTAATAACAGTAAATTATGCCTAATTACATGCAATTAACCCTCAACCAAATCCTAATCCTACCCTAACCCTATAGTAAGTACATGTAGTTAATTAATATTACACTGTAATATACACTTAAATATTTAATTACACTGTAACAATAACAAATTAAAATAAAGTGTAACCATTAATTATTATTATATTATATAACTCATTAGAATTAACTTAATGTAGTAGAATTAATATTATGATCAATTAACCTGTTCGCCCTACGAACACAATCACAATGTTAATTGTTTACTAATTCTAAGAAATGTTAATTTCCGGGGTATGGGAAAATTACTTTCTTTTAGTTTTTTTTTAGTTTTTTTTTTTTTTGAGAAAGCATACAGAACATTTTGCAGTAAAGAAAGAAAACTTATTCGACCACTATTACCCCCATAACCTCACCCACCCCATTGCACTACAGGACTTGGACAGAGACGTAAATAAAATGGAATAAAATAAAATACATACAGAGAAAAACAAATAAAATAGTAACAATAATAATAACAACCGAAACAGAATTTCTTTGACTGTAAATATCCAATTTTTCCACATAGACAAGGTCACAGGATTAGCGTCATTAGTCTGTGCAGATGACAGTTCCAGATATAGTATCTTCAATAAAGAGTGTAGCCAATGCTTTGTAGAAAGGTAATGATGAGGTTTCCAGCAAGTAGCTTCTTTGCAGCAGTCATGGCAGCTAGCCAAAATTCCTGTACCTTCTTACTTAAAGGAAATTGAGAATTGCCATTCAACAATAAAATGACAGGATCTTTGGGAAAGCGAATAGTAGAAGCCTTGAACAAAACATTAAGCACCATATTCCAGAATTTTTACACATCTGGAAAGTCCCAAAGCATATGTATCAAAGTGTCCACGCATCCAGGTCCACAAAAATTATAACTACGAATGGGGTGATAAGCCCATTGCATATTGTATGCGTGTGGTTAGATATGCCCTTTGAATAACTTTAAAATGGATGAATTGGTCGTTAGGGTTCATGGATGCATGGAATGGATTATCCCACACTGGATCCCACTCGATGATTCTGTTAGAAGTGTTCAAATCCAATAACCAAGCTTTAGGGAATTTATCTGTATTAAGATTTAAAAAGGAAAGATAAAAATAAGAAACAGTTCCTGTGCTTGTTGCATTGGAAATCCAATTTACCACAGGGGACTTTGAAGATTTGTGCCCCAAGATATGGACTTTCAACACAGCACGTAATTTAAAATAAAATATAAAATATAAAAATAAAGACAAAAATAAAATAAAAATTATTTAAAAAAAAAAAAAAAAATAATTTATTTGAAAAATATTGATTCTTTCAATTAAGTCTCTAAAACCCAGGATTGATCCCTCTCCTTTTATGTACGTTTACATTGGAATACCTTTTATAGCCCAGGATGGCTACATAAAATGTTGTCCATCAGAAAGTAAGTTCAAATTGTGCCAAATAGGCACTTGTTTTGTTTCCTGTTTCTGGACTGCTTTTGTATGATTTTGAACCTTTGCCTGGCGACTACGATTTTGGATTACCCCAATAAATACCACTGCACTTGGATCCAAACCTTTTGTGTGTGCGCGTTCGTGACAATATTAGGTAGACTTTACCTAATTTCGTTTAGTATTTCATAGCTGTTAAAGTCCGGTACTCCTTACTCAAAAATATAGGATGAAATCTACCCAAACAAAATGAGTGCAAATTGTTACCTCACTTTTATTGAGTAGATTCTATAGGTTTGTTTTTAGGTCAACAATGAATGAACTAGCTTTTCTGCAACAAAAATAGATAAAACTTTCCATAGTTTGGTATAAGGTGGAAAGTATTATTTTCAAAATACAATTTGCTGCCTAATGTAACACCGAGATCTTTAATTATAGAAGATGAAGTAACATAACATCCTTCTACCATATATGCAGGGTTTTGGTCCAATGAATAATATATGCCTAGTATTTTTCATAGCTGTCCTGTAATGCAAATGAATGCAAAGTTGTCATATCACAGGTTTTGAATTAGCACGTTGCTAGAAAGTGATAGTTGATCACCCAGAATAAACCTGTTTAAAACCATGTTTTAAATCTGTCTTATTCAGAAGTCTGGTCGAAGGAAGGTTCAAGGGGAGGTGATGCCCACTCTGGACATGACGCTCTTTGACTGGACTGATTATGAGGATATGAAGCCTGCAGACATTTGGCCATCAAACAAAAGAAAAGGTATAAAAGCACATTCTTAAGGTCTAAACAATAACAATTTTGTTGTCCATCAGATTTGTTTCCCACAGTAGTTTTTTTTTTATTCTTGGAGTGTTAAGACCTAGATATTTTCAATGATCTGGATAAATATTTGATTATAGGATTGGATGAAGTTCTCCCAGATATTTAAACCTCTGTGCCTAAATATTTAGCAAATTTCTGAATAAAGGATTTCATAGGAAACCTGTGTCTATTTCCATCTATAAAGATAAACGCCGCAGCAAAAACAAGAGCAATGGGACCACAACGCTTGATTCAGAAGTCATTGAACCATGTGACCATCATCTTGACTGCCTTCCTGGTCAGTGTACCCCTATAATTGTTTAATATTACCATTATCTAAGGCAATGCTTCTCAAAACAATTCTGAGGACGACCCGAAACATATATATATATATATGTTTTTTTTGCTTGGGCGAGCAAATAAAGTATGGCTTTTCTAGCAAATGAGATGTGCATGAATGTGGAGTGTAGGCACAAAGACTATTGTGGAATAATTTGAGAACAAAAATTAAATATATAGAATCTGCTGCTTGTTAGCTTGCTTATTTTGCTCATGAGCATTATCTATTTAAGGCCACATATTATGAAACTATGCTATTAAACACAGGTTATGAGCTGTAGTTTTAGTCACACAACTTTTCAATGTTGTTAACAAATGTTCGTTGCAACTATGGTTTTAGGATACGCCAAATTTATAAACAAGACTATTGTTCCTAACAGAGACCCCTCTGTTGAAAAGTTTGTTTTCCTCAAAAATTCACCTTCTGTGTCCCACAGTATCATTTACAATTATATGAGGCTGAGTAGATTACACAATTTTAATGTTTTCAGCAAATTTAATTAATATAATATTCATTAGCAAAACATACTAGAAAATATTTGCCAGTGTTTACTTTTTTGGTTTATCTCATTGTGCTACGATCAGGTTGGTGTTGTGACCTCAGAGAACATGAGTGCAAACCTCACAACCATGGTCTAAACAACAAGTGTTATGATGACTGTATGTGTGACGAAGGTGGGTATGACTTTTCTGGTTTTCTTAGAGGCAATTTAACACTCTAGAGAGATACTAAAAAGTATAAAAAGGATATCACAAAACCCATCAGGAATATGTCCAAGTCATATTTCACCAATAAATCAAAACATAGAAATAATAAATTGTCAAATAAGCTATTTTATACATTACATCGTCAAGTCAAGTCACTTTTATTCATATAGCTCTTTAGACAATACAATACAATACAAAACAATACAATACAATACAATACAATACTGAACTGATCTGAATTCCGTTTAGTTCAACAACTGTGAAAAGTTAATCAATTATGTAATTAGTTAAGTTCATCAACAGCTCTGTAGAAAACGTCTTGGGTTATGAATATGACATTGGTTCCCTGAGAAGGTGAACGAGATACTGTAGCCCATAATCCAAAATGTGAACTGCCTCTAGCATGCCGGTGTCTGAAGCACGTGTCAAAACACGACAATAACATTGGCCGGTGACTGCCTATGATGTCATTACACGTCATCCACGTTTTTTTCTGAAGGAGACGTGGGCGGACATGCTTAAAGCATGGCAATGAGACACAGTGTCTCATGGAACCAAGGTTACATTCGTAACCCAATACTTTCCCTTTTGAATGGGAACTCACTGCGTCCTAGGACGCTAATTGGAAACAAATACCTACTCCGCCATGCTGAAAGAATGAGTGCCATATGGCTGACATTAGTCAATGACTTCAATGGCACTGATCTGGAGTCACAGTTCCCTGACCTAGGGGTACGTACCTGCAGTCGTTGTGACTCTATTCCCTAGGCTACATTGGGCAGCTTAGCTCAGGGCCTGGTATTCAAATAAGGGAATATGACCAAGGATTCAAAATATATCCTGCCTGTCACCAGAGGGGACACATCCCTGATGAGTGGAGGTGTCACAAGCTGGCTGCACCACTGAGGTGTGTGGGAAAGGCAATGTCTGCTGATGCAGAGGTCCTTTATGGACTGGGCTGTGCTGCTGGAGGAGCCATAAGGGTCAAATGAGGTCCCTCAATGCTGCGGCCATTTTGCAGCTAGAGCGCAGCCGAAAGCTATATAAAAGAAACTCAAGACATGGTGTGTCTGTTAGTGTCTCCTTTTCCATCGAGTTGGAAACACAGAACAAGGGTATGTCTACCCGGGGGACATTTTTATCCCATACTGATGTGGAGGAGATTGAAATCTGGTGCCTTTCCAAACCTGGATTGTTATTGGCCAATGGTGTCTGAAGTAGCCACAGTGTTGCCCACCCTATTGTGGAACTCATTTGCATATTATAAAGTACAGTGTTAAAACAGTGTCTTATATTTTACGCATCCACCATGCACATTTCTTTACCAAACCTCTTTTTTAAAATCATTAAAGGCATTGAATGGAACAGATTTAGCAAATTTGATGTCACAGGCAACGGTTTGGTCGGCAGAGCGGGACCAGACACTATGAGAAATGGTTAAGTCATCGTCCATGCATTTGTTTATCTGTTAATAGATCTGTCCTGTGAACTGTTGTGTTAACAGTCAATAACCATTACCATAAACTGTGCTTTGCATGAATATTAAGTGGATTTGTTGCCGTTTATATCAATGTATGGCCTCCAAACATAGGTATGAATGGATTTAGATAGATCTCTGTGGCCTTTCTTTGTTTCAGCCACTGTTGCTGCATCCGAGAGGTCATGAAATAATTTTTATGGTAGTTCTTGCTTAAACCTTAGGAATGAGTTTGGTGGTTAGAGTCAACCTGTATTCCAATGAGAAGCCCTCTCCTTGTTGGTGGTGGGTTCAGAAGGTCCCCCTTCCTACCCTGTACGAGGTGTCTGACAATTTTCCTAGCATTGTATCTGATGTTGTTAAACATTTGTTTATTCTCATTCACCAAGGATCAAATCACAGTGTGGCACCTCTTCTTCCACACCGGCAGTTAGAGAAGGGCCCTGCCATAAACTGGTCCCTGGAATGCTATCTTAACTGTTGTTCACCACAGTGGCCACCATTGCTGCTATTGATCGGCTAATCGCGGCAGCAGTTTGCTTGGTGGCACGGAGAGAAAGATCTATGGTGCAGCACAGTTCTGCTATCTCCTCAGGGAGCAACTGACCCTGGTCCTGGTCTTTCAGCAGATAAGCCTGGTCAGCCTGCAACACAACCATTGTGTGCAGGGCAGCCGCACTTGACCCGCTGTCACGTATGCTCTGCCATTCAAATGTGATGTCACAGGCAACGGTTTGGTCGGCAGAGTGGGAACCTTCAATGTCGATGCCCCAGCGAGAGATACCTGGCCTGCCATCCATGCACATGCATCCCCTCCCCTCTCGCATAATTTGCATGCTGGAATGGATGAATGCATTCCAAATATGGTTTCTTTCACAATCTTTCCACCTCAGCGTGCAGATTGGGAAGAAACAAGGCTTACAAGAGCTGGGCAATTATGGACGAATAGATATCACTCGTCTAACCGGCTGAGAGCAAGCTCGCATTTTTCACACCGCTATGGTAGATCTTATCTGTCTGTGGCGTGAGACATAGCCTACAGCAACTTATGGTACATGGGGCAGGCAGGGTGTGAGGATTCAAAAACATCATTGTCCTCAACAGCCACATCCTGCTCTTCTTGGATTGAAGCCAGAAGCGCACTCACTGCCGGATCAGAAGATGTGAGCATAACACATCCTCATCCAGCAGCTCGCCCTCATCAGCTACAGAAGAAGGAGAAAAATCCATAACTTTCTTGAATTCCAGCTGCAATACCCGCACAAGCAAATCAAGTATCAGATGGCACCAGATATCAGGTGATACTATCTATCGTATCCACGATACGAAATATATGATCTATACTATCCATCGGACATCTATCGTACAGTAGTGATAGGGAAATGTGACCTGGAAATGATTTCTCATGATTCAATTTAAAAACATCTTGACTTCATTATTCAATCAAAGAATACATTTATTTGTAAGTCATTTTGCATGAAAAAATCTGCTAAATGAATAAATGTAAATGTAAAATTCTTTAGGTCTGCGTTGTTATGCCAAGTTCCACCGCAAGAGGCGGGTGACCCGAAGACGTGGCCGCTGTGTGGAGCCAGAATCAGCCAACAGCAACCAAGGGGCCTTCATCACCATCTGACATAGAAAGAGATGCATCCTCATACCCCATGACTGATAATGGACTGAACCTTAAGAATGTGGGCCAAAGTTAAACATCCATCTAAGCTTGCTCTAACTCAACCCACAGTATAAGAAATAAGGTTACAAGAGGCCATGCGGTATTGTGAATACAGCCACGACTGAAGGGCGCTGTTAGGCATGACACGAAGTAGAGTGCCAGCAACCCCTTCATCTGTGACTGTATTCAAAATACTGCACACCTTGAGTAGGCTACCTTATTGCTTTTTTAAAATGATTACCACCCCCAAAAAATATTTTTTGTTTACATGCGCTGTCATTTATTTTTGAACATGATATTTTCTCACATACATACATATGCTTATCTCTCAGCATTAAAAAAAGTTGTTTTTCAATATTTTAATTTAAACCAGACCTGTTCGCACAGCACTAAATTCCATTCAAAAGTATAACTCAATGAATATACAGTATCATACCTGAAACAGAAAATATTTACTTTTGCTGAAATACATCATACATAGAACAGTTTTGACAGTATTGATTGATTGATGTTGTTTACGTTGCTAAGGGTGGTTGCTAAGAGTGTTGCACAGCAAAACACCAATCTGTTCACTGAAGCGTCATAGCCATGCTTTATCGTATATAAAACACGGCTAATGACAATTCAGCATCATGAACCGGAGCTATCTGTTTTTTAAATGTACCTATGCTGTACTAACCAGTCAGGGTTGTGCCCCATTCAGAATTAAATTCAGAATGGCTTAGAAGGAGGAATTAAGAAATCAGGATAAAGATTTGGAATTTGAGACAGGAAGTAGAATTTCGCCCATATTTTTTTAGAAACACTAAGAAGATATTAATAAGGCAATTTTGAAATGCCGCCTATTGAAATTTGTCTGCAATTGGTCATTTCATCAAATGTCATCAAATTACTTTTTTGGACTATGGAATTAATCAAAGCCAACTAATGGACCATTAAATTGTCTGCACGTTTATCACTTATTAACACAGATGTCTCAAACTCAGTTTCTGGAGCTAATCAAGCTATGCAGAATTACTAGAAACTTCCAAGCAGTTGAGTTGGAGCTGAACTCTGCAGGGCTATGGGTCTCCAGGAATTGAGTTTGAGACCACTCTATTAATGTGTGTAGTTACAGTTCAATAGGTTACAGAAGTAATAGATTCAAATTTGGCCAGTATTTATTTATTTATTTTTTAATTATCTGAAAACAGTGTGTTGAATTTTTGTGATGATGGGTAGCAAAATTAAAATTTGTTTTACAGAAGTGAACGACCTAGGCTTATTAGAAATATGTGCTCTACCTACAAAACTCCAACATACCTATACATACAATTTACTTTAGTTTCCAGCTGAAATTAACACTAGAAACAGTACTTTTACTCCTTTTCTCATAAATGATGATTACAAAGGCAGATTGTCTGTTAATAAACAGTACTATAAATTTCAAACCGCTTTTACCATAGTGCATAATTTAAAAACAAATACATCATGACATCTAGATCATATAACCAGCTTCATAGTACAACACAGGTCACAATAAAAAGAGTAAACTAAAATGACATGGTTGCTTCAGCAAATTCATTTTTTAAACACTATCTAGGGTATAGTGTAGAAACTAAGTTATTTAATTTTGCAGAAATGCCAACACAGGCACTCATTGTCATGATCCTGGTTCTTTCTCTCTTCTTTTCTTACTCTGTCTCCATCTGCTGGTCACACACACACATTACACACGCACACCCGTTATTACTCATCTCTTTCAGCTGTTCCTCGTTCTCTCATCCCCTCACCTGCTCTCAATCTCTTGTCATTAGTCTCTCTATTTCTAGCTTTGTCTCTCACCTCTTCTCTGTCGGATTATTGTTACCCGTCACGTATGTTGCTAAATGCTTGTGTTTCATCTACAGATGATTAGTCCAGTCTTGTCTTGTCTTGTCCTGTCCGGTGCTGGTAATTATTTTGTGCAGTACGTTACCTGATTTGTGCTGTGTCCAGTGTCGTGCCGTGGAGAGTTGCAGAGGGCTCGGCGCCTCACCGGCAATCCTGTTCTATTCTCACACGAGCCTTCCGGATCTGCCGCTTGAGCATCACTCTGCCTACCAAGAATATTTTGTGAACTATCCTTTGTTAAACGGCCTTGGCGGCTTTGCCTTATTTCCATTAAAAGACTATATTACCTGCTTTAAGCCTTTTGGAATCTCTTCTCCACCGTTCGTGGCACTCATTTTTCCAATGAGCCTGGGTTGGAGGGGAAACAATGTAATTTAGTTTAGAGAAATATGTCTAATTAGAGAATGTATTATGCATATCAGAGATTAAATTAGCATAAGTATATAGTGGAAGAATAGTGATTAAATTGATGATGCTGTTATTTATGCTGTGTTGTAAAACTTTAAATTTCTTTAAATTGCGATTCAGTCAGTTTCTCTATCTGTCATTCAAAATCCAATTCAATATCCATACTGTATCCACTTTAATTGCACAACTTACAGTAATGGCTTGAAAAGATGGCAATTCTTAAATTATGAATTTTGCCCAAACTCTGCTCTTTGTCAAAAGTTACTTGTTAAGTTTGTACAGATTAATTTGTGTCTGAATTAAAGTTTTGTTCTACTGCTTTCTAATGTAACAGTATACTATAAATAACTACTGCTACTCTTGTATTCAAATTAATGTGGATTTGTTTGGTTTATTTATAATGTACACTTTATTTATTCCTATACCAAACAGCTTTCTTTAGAGATGTTATCGTGGACAGGATATGTGCTATAATGACTGTGTTCTGACAGAAAGATAGATGCTTGAATGAGTGATTGTTACCTAAATGGGTTAGAGGGATTGAGATGGACAGAGGGGAGAGATGGATAGGTTGTCATTTTAAATCACTGAGCTTCTTTATGGTCTGAAACACCTCTGCGTCCCATCACTGTCTTGATTTAACTGATAGACATTTATGTTTATGAGGCTTTAGTCTTTGTAAAGTCTGATTGGTTATCTTGTTTTCATCTTGAGATTTCTCAAGCTCCATGAATTGTCAATTATTTTTAAATGAAATGCCAGAAATACACTTTACTAAGGACACAAGGATCCTAACAGTATTTGTTTTTCATCACAGATGTTCTAAGACAATAACCGACTGTGATATATTGTACATGTTATTGCAAATATTTAGTTCACCACAACAATCTGTTCTTACAACCTTTTCTATAAGTTTCCTTACAACCTTTCTATACTGTGTGATTTGAAAAGGTGATTTGCAAAGACAACATCTATGTTTGGAATAGTACACTACAATGCTACATACTTGCTTATATATGCAGTGTACAAGAGTGTATACTATTCTGGGTTCTGTATACCACAATGCAACAATGAATGAATCGGATGAAATATAGGTTATGCACTTTTTATTTATTTCTTGACTCATTAGCTATGTTTGAAATAGCACACACTGCAATCAAAACACTCACCTCACTCTCCCAGCTAATTAGGTGCAGAGACCTTTATATCAGTACAAAAATGAAAAAAAAGTCTGCACTCTAAGAATACTTGTGACAAACAGGAGATAAAGAATATACAAACGTTTCTGCTCTTTGCCTTCGTCAGTGACACTGGAATGAATTACCATTAATTTAACTTTGGTTTCTGAAAGTACTGACGTTTGCATGAACATCATAATTGCAACCATTATCAAATATTATCGGCTTCATCTTCAACTAAGTTTTTACCATGCTTTTTTCTTGTCCAGATCACCCAAATACTGAACATGTCTTGATTATTTCTTGATTATTTTGATAAAATAATTTCATATGTTGTACTTTGTTTATTTATTTATAAATGTTGAATATAATAGAGGTACAATTCACTGCAAATTTTGGGTCTGTTACTTTATGTACATCGTTGGGTAAATCAAAGGAGATTAAAATTAATCTTTTAAGAATAACTGAGATACCTAATACCTAAGTTTTAAGCATTTGCGTCCTTACTCTGATATATAACTTAAGCCTAAAAAATGGGTAGTGGTATATAAATGGTGCCCGAATAGGGACCGTGAAGGCTCTAAGGTATTTCTTTGTTATCGAAACCCTGTTATAGCCATCAAAATGCAAAAGTTAAACTTTTTTTGTAAATCATTGATCTAGCGAGTCCAGCGAATTGTACTGCACTAGTTCAGATCGGGTGAAAAACCTAGGACTAGTTCGCAAAAGTAGGTTTTTTCACATAATCGTGAATATTTAATTAACGATTTGATTGACAGCAGTGGTTCTTGAAAGTTGTTCAGTATGAGGAGATCTATCAAATGATATGCATATTGTGTGGATGTGTGAAACCACATGATTACAGAGGGCATAAAACTCATTAGTGCCAACTAGAGGTCGATTTCTTTCAAAATTCTTACAGCTCTCAGGGCAATGAGTTGAACATGCCTGCCGAGTTTCGTTTCGATTTGCCTCCGTTAACCTTATCTAATAGGTGCTCAAACTTTATTGGCCGATGGCGACCGTATTTTTCAAGATACGCCAATGTCCTCATATACATACCTAGACACATGGACCAAGACACTGTATACCAATTTTCAAGTCAATCGGACTGACGCTCAGGTGGTTCTAGCCCTTTTAATTTTTTTTTCATGTTATAGTGCCACCACAAGGCCAATCGCCGCTGTTATTTTAACGTGACCAAAGTTGGAGCCCATGCACATGTGTACCGAGTTTGGTGAAAAAATCTAATTTCTCTCATTTCATTTTAGTAAAAATGGCTCCACCTACTTCAAACGTTTTGGTGCCCTTAGCAACTGTAAATTGATAATCAGACTCCAGAGAAATTTTTTGCACTGGTTTGGTTTTGGCGAAAACCCTAGGACTAGTTCGCAAGTGAAGGTTTTTTAAAAAAATTCATGTACCCGACCCAGACTTCTCAACAGCATAAATTAGAGCACACCGAGAGCCACTGAAAGAGCTGATCAATACCTTCAGTGAATTGTATATTGAATCAGATGAGGAGGATGTGGCTGTTGTGGAAGATCCTGACGAAGCTTTTCAACTACCACCTCCTCCACCCCCAGAGGTCTATGATGACCCCGAGCATGCAGCACCAGATCCTAAACCAACCATTATCAATGAACTTACCGTCTTGATGCTTTGGAAAAAAAACGTCAGTAACATTCAACCACAGGTGACAGAACAAATATCTGTAAGGGATTGTGAGGCACTGTGCAAATCCGTTGAATAGAAAGTTTCATATCATATTGATCATGAATGTGGAAGAGTAAAAAATAAATATATATATATCCACCTTATTCTTCATCCATTCTATTTCCCATGATTCATAGCGGGTTCAACTGACTAAAAGGTTTTCTACTTCCGGCTGAAGTGTTTGTTTACATAGCATGCGAGCACTAGCGTAAAGGCTATGGTGATATTTTTTAAAGTTAATAAAGTAGTAGATAATTGTTCGGTCAAGATGGGAAGTTATAGTCGGTGGCTACAAATTTTCATTTTGTTTTTATCTGTGATTTAATAAAAATAACGTGATCAGATCACTTTTGATGAAGGTTTTTTTTTGATTTATGCCACTAATGCATCTAAAAGCTGTCAACTCTCAGTCAACAGAATAAGATACACATTGTCTCACACCAGAGTATGTGAGCGGAGTGGTAATTTCTCCAGAGCGAGAGCGCATTTCTGAAGATTACGCGCCGCTCGCTCAAAACGCCCGCAGTGGGTAGATAATATGTGAAATAAGTAAGGCTGCCCGTGCACGACTGAAGTTATGTATACTATATGGGAGAGAATGCTAAACCATAATGAGCGTTTTCGTAATATATTGCCTATTCCGCATCTCAACGCTTAAGCTTAACGATACAGTATAAAGCTTACTGTTTTCAGGACTTTCCTGAAAGACCTGGCAGTCTGGAGAATCATTTCCAGGAACCACACTTTGCAATGGAACATCAACAACCTCAGCTGAGTCGTGAGCATCGTATGACTCAATTATTTGCAGATCATCATCAGCCACAACTGGGCCTTCATCATCAGACATTGAATCATCAGAAGATACAGAACAATTATCAGATGCACCATCATCTACAGAAAATACACTCTCATCATAATTTTTCCCCACAATGTCACACAAAGGGAGGAAATTCACACACAAAAGAAGGTTTCTGTGTACCACCTTTAGCTGACCAGACACAGGGTGCTTAACTTTGAAAGTGTGAGTGTTAGGATCACAATCAACCACTGTATATACTACATTTTCCCACTTGTCTGAAAGTTTGCGCTTCCCACGTTCACTTTTATTGGCTAATAGGACCCTGTCGCCAACTTCAATTCTCACTCCCTTATTTTTGCGATTGTACATGTGGGCTTGATGAGACTGTTCTTTTGATGTGTTAGCCTCCGCAACAGCAAGAACATCCTTCAAATCCCTACTCAGAGACTCTACATACTTGGGAAGAGAGTTATTCAAATCATCCCACAGTACCAACAAGTCCTCCAACCCATACGACCATTTAGGTCGTTTGTGACTACCTTCAAATACGACACATAAGAGCGTTTCCTAAATTTGCGCCCCTACCGGCAGCTGGAGATATGGAGAAATGGCTCACTCAGAGGCCCACACAGAAGAAAATGAAGAGTTGAATAAAGTCGTTATTTTTGCTTGTTTTTGCGCACAAAAAGTATTCTCGTGGATTGATAAACTTATGGTTGATTGACGAAAGTTTTACGGGGTTGGAACTTGGAACAACATGAGAGTGAGTAATTTACTGACAGAATTGTCATTTTTGGGTGAACTAACCCTTTAAGTTTGTTCATAGCGAGCACACTCAGGCCCTTAAGAGAGCAGCCAGAAAAATGGAGCGCAACTGGAAGAAAGCAAAACTAGAGGTATTTTGGATTGCATGGAAGGAGAGCTCGATTGCTTACAGAGCGGCATTAAAAGCTGTAAAAATATCTGCTTATTTTTCAACCCTATTAGAAGAAAATAAACATAATCCTAGGTATTTATTTGAAAAAGTGGCTAAACTAACGAAAAAGAAAGCTTCAAGCCCAGAAGTTTCCAAGAAACACAGCAGTGATGACTTTATGAACTTCTTCACTTATAAGATCGATAATATCAGGGACAAAATTATAACTATGCAACCGTCTACTACAGTATCACATCAGGGAGTGCATTGTAGTCTCCCTGAGGAAAAATTTGATTAATTTGTTGCTATAGGAGAAGAAGAATTTTGCAAAATCGTTAACTCATCTAAATCGACAACTTGTATGTTAGACCCTATACCGACTAAACTATTGAAAGAGATGCTTCCAGAGGTCATAGATCCTCTTCTCAATATCATTAATTTGTCTTTTTCTCGAGGATACGTACCAAAACCCTTTAAGCTGGCTATGATTAAACCGCTTGTTAAAAAAGCGCAACTTGATCCTACGGAATTAGTCAATTACAGGCCAATCTCGAATTTGCCTTTTCTGTCAAAGATATTAGAACAGGCAGTATCCTCACAACTGTGTTCCTTTCTTGAAGGAAATGCTATCTGCGAGGATTTTCAGTCCGGATTTAGACCATACCATAGTGCTGAGACTGCTCTCATTAAAGTCACAAATGATTTGCTCTTATCATCCGATCGTGGTTGTATCTCTTTATTAGTGTTACTTGATCTTAGTGCTGCATTTGACACGATTGACCACAACATTCTATTAAATAGACTAGAAAACTATGTTGGCATTAGTGGAATTGCACTAGCATTGTTTAAATCATACTTATCTGACCATTATCAGCTTTTAGCAGTAAATAAAGAGATGTCTTATCGGTCAAAAGTTCAGTATGGCGTACCACAAGGCTCAGTACTAGGACCGCTGCTGTTCACTCTGTACATGCAACCGTTAGGAGATATCACTAGGCAACATGGAATTAGTTTTCACTGTTATGCTGATGATACTCAGCTCTATATTTCCTCAAAACCTAAAGAAACTTACCAATTCACAAAATTAACGGAATGCATAGCTGATATAAACAATTGGATGACTAGTAATTTTCTACTACTAAATTCTGAAAAAACAGAGATTCTAATTATTGGACTAAAAACTTCCACACGCAATAACCTAGAATAGTGTTTAACACTTGATGGCTGCTCTGTCAAGTCTTCGTCGTCAGTTAGGAACCTGGGTGTGCTCTTTGATACCAATCTCTCATTTGAAAGTCACGTGTCTAGTATCTGTAAAAGCGCATTTTTCCATCTTAAAAATATATCTAGATTACGTCATATGCTCTCATTGACAAATGCGGAACTATTAGTTCATGCATTCATGACCTCAAGGCTAGATTATTGTAATGCTCTACTGGGTGGCTGCCCTGCACGCTTAATAAACAAACTACAGCTGGTCCAAAATGCAGCCGCTAGAGTTCTCACCAGAACCAGGAAGTATGACCATATTAGCCCGGTTCTGTCAACACTGCATTGGCTCCCTATTAAACATTGTATACATTTTTAAATATTGCTGATTACTTACAAAGCACTAAATGGTTTAGCTCCGCAGT
This sequence comes from Siphateles boraxobius, assembly GCF_051911475.1. Lineage (NCBI taxonomy): Eukaryota > Metazoa > Chordata > Actinopteri > Cypriniformes > Leuciscidae > Siphateles > Siphateles boraxobius. The sequence continues at coordinate 11,747,611 of NW_027509141.1, read as the reverse complement.
AGTTGAGCAAGCTCTTAACCCATTATAGTCCTTCACGTCTATTGCGATCTCAAAATTCTGGCCAGTTGATAATATCTAGAATATCAAAATCAACTGCTGGCGGTAGATCCTTTTCCTACTTAGCACAAAAACTTTGGAACAATCTTCCTAACATTGTCCGGGAAGCAGACACAGTCTGTCAGTTCAAATCTAGACTAAAAACACATCTCTTTGGCTTAGCATACACATAACACATAATAGATTGCTATAATTCAATGTTAGGCTGCATAGTTTAGATCAGCCGGAACCGGGAACACTTCCCATAAATCCCGATGTACTTTGTACATCATAAGAAGGATGGCGTCTACGCTAATATTAGTTTCTCTGTTTATCCCGAGGTTTACCGCAAGCCGCCGGATCCTAAATCGACAACTTGTATGTTAGACCCTATACCGACTAAACTATTGATAGAGATGCTTCCAGAGGTCGTAGATCCTCAATATCATTAATTCGTCTTTGTCTCTAGGATACGTACCAAAACCCTTTAAGCTGGCTATGATTAAACCGCTTTTTAAAAAAACGCAACTTGATCATACAAAGTTAGTCAATTACTGGCCTATCTCGAATTTGCGAACAATTAGTTCATGCATTCATGATCTCAAGGCTAGATTATTGTAATGCTCTACTGGGAGGTTGCCCTGCATGCTTAATAAACAAACTACAGCTGGTCCAAAACGCTGGCGGTAGATTCTTTTCCTACTTGGCACCAAAACTTTGGAACAATCTTCCTAACATTGTCCGGGAAGCAGACACAGTCTATCAGTTCAAATCTAGACTAAAACACATCTCTTTGGCTTAGCATACACATAACACAATATAGATTGCTATAATTCATGGGAACACTTCCCATAAATCCTGATGTACTTTGTACATCATAAGAAGGATGGCGTCTACGCTAATATTAGTCTCTCTGTTTATCCCGAGGTTTACCGCAAGCCGCCGGATCCAGGCCATATCCAGATCTGATGAAGGACCATCACATGGACACGACGACAACGCATCCCTGAAGTGCCAGCCTCATCAACACTGTGAAGGCCTCATGGACACCTCAACAAACTCATCTCCATACCGGCGTGATGACTCCGACCCCTAACCAGATGAACTGGATAAATATTGTGAAAGTTCTGATCCAATCTGACTTCTGACCTATTATGCCGCCTAAATCATAATCATACACTGTTCGTTTGTTGGCCAAAGGAGGACTGGCCCCCCGACTGAGCCTGGGTTCTCCCAAGGTTTTTTTTTCTCCATTCTGTCACCTTATGGAGTTTTGGTTCCTTGCCACTGTCACCTTTTTTTTTTTCGCCTTCATTCGCCATTGGCATTTGGCTTGCTTAGTTGGGGACATTTAACATTTAATTTTGAATTTAACAATACTATTACAACTTTACTTTCCTGTTATCTCTGTAAAGCTGCTTTGTAACAATTTGTATTGTAAAAGCGCTATATAAATAAAGGTAACTTGACTTGACTTGACAACAGCAAGAACAATAACTATAATGATAACAATTTTAACATCCACAACAAATGGACGATAAAGTTCTGTTTATTATCAAAAGTGCGTGCTGTGGTAATGTTGTCTGCCATTTAAAGTGCTTAAGCTTTTTAAAGTCGAGTAGATTCTGTTTGGCTGTCAAAGATTTTATAGTTCATCAGCTGGAAAAAAAACAACATTTCTGAAAGTGATTCCAACGAAATTGTTCCTCTGTGTCGTTATATGTTAAATAGCTGCAGTGTGGGCTCATCCTTTGAAGAGGCCTTTAAACTGCTTACAACAATACTGGCAGCAAGTAATCATGTTTAAAGGAATTCATTTATTAATATAGCTTGCTATTGAAGATACAGCTTTTTCTTGTACCACCTTTCTCTCATTATTAAAACGTACACCCAAAATTCTGCCCGTCTCAGTTCCTGTCTTAATGTATATGTTTAAACAATAATAGTATTTAAACATGGGTTCAATAGACATTTCTTGTTTTACAGCTGAAAAAGAGCAAGTCAGGCAAACCAGTATTTACCAGGACAACCAGTCCTGTTGGGGATGAGAAATGAACATGGCCTTCTCATGTATTCATAGATACTCATACATACATGTTTATAGCTGGAAATTACATTATATGGTGAGTACTGACAATTTTTCTGGAGTTATTATTAAATTGTTGTTTTGTCTGATTGTTTGAAGGAGGATGAAGCCAGTTGATGAAGAAATAGGCATGTTGCACTAGTTTTAAATACATTACTAATTTGTTATGACTACTTGTATTATGTTCTCATTTTCTACTTGTACAGAAAGACTACATCAAGAGGTAGAGGAGCCGATAGCTGGCACTGAACACACTCAATGCTCAGGTCCGTCTTCACTAGAGATGCTCCGATCAGCATTTTTGGGGCCGATCACCGATTACCGATCACCAAAATCATGATCTGCCGATTGCCGATCACTGCCGATCACAGAATGGCAGGGGAATGGGAATCTTTTATCTATAATCTAGCAGAGTTTGCACCATTTGACGAAATGTGTTTATTCAATTGTATTTAGAAAATGAGGTGTCTTAAGGCTACTGTAGGCCAGCTTTCCCAAATAAGGCAGAGTAACATTAAATTATTCCAAACAAAGAGGGGTCAGGCAGACCAACACACATCAGATCAGCCTAATGGGAGGGGATCAAGTTACACTTAGGCATATTTGGAAATTGTAGCCTCTTAATACACCCACTACATTTACTAATTGGCAACAAAATGTACAACTTGTTACACCAAAACTGGCTACTGATAAAAGGACAAAACTATGGCAAGTTTTTTTCTGTTATTATTATGAACGTCTGATGTAGTTGAGCAGAATGCTCTTTTATGAAGTTCCTTCATTAAATGACATATTTAATGAGATTATGCCTGAAAAGGTTTTGGATTTTTTATCATATGTTCATTTAAAAATATATATTGTATAAAATGACTTCTTGTTTATATTTGTTTTGTTTTATTGTATTTATATGGTATTTGTATTTTTATAATTGAATTTTTGCCATGAAAATAGCTTTGAATGCTGACATGGCATTAAATAAAATAATCTGAATCTAAATCTGATGTAGTTGAGGAACCAACTACGTCAGATCAAAAAAAATAAAATACCACCACCACTTTTGAAAAATCTCGCGGCACGAATGTACTAATACAAATAAATAAAAACATCTCCAGTTAACTCAGAGCATTCATTTTGTTCATTTGTTAAATAAGAGGCAATCTAGCGCTGAATTTTTTTTTTATCAAGTGATCAAAGTGCTCGTTGCCGCAATGCTTAGTGCTCAGTGGCGCAAATACTGCGTTCTGTTGTGGCTCGCGCGGTGCACGGTCTTCACTCGGGCGCGCGCTTCAATCCGTTGGGAGACTCCCTATTCGTTCCGGTGAAGGAGAACTCATGTTGCCACTGCTAACCTCCACTCTGCTGTTGTGTGCCCGTGCGCCATGCATGCAGGTGGGAAAAAGTCGCGCGAGTAATTTACGTAACGTGATCGGCTTTTTTGATAGGCGCTTTTGGGGTTCGCCGATCAATCTATTTTTAGCCAATATCGGCCGATCATGATCGGCGTCCGATCAATCGGAGCATCCCTAGTCTTCACGCAGTTGGTCAGTTCACATCGTCCAGACTAAGGAGAAATGGGTCTGAGGCCAGAGATTGAGTTTTTGTTGACAGGAGACGATTCTGTGGCCACCAAGTGCAGCACTGTATCAGTTATCCACTGTGACGAATACATTCCAGCTCTACGTTGACAGGTCAGAGTTACGGCCCATGGAATCAATGGTAAAGTCTAGGGCAACAATTTGAAATAATACTATTACATATGGTTTGCTGATTTACCACCTCCTAAATACATATTTTCTTTGGTTAGAACTTCACCCATCCACCCTGATGCTGTGCTGAAGAAGGCTCATCAGTGTCTCTTCTTCCTCAGACAGCTGAGGAAGTTCAGTGTGAGCACCAAAACCCTCAAATCAACCCTCAATTTTACACTGTGGAGAGGATCCTGACTGGCTGCATCACTGCAAAGCTCTACGAACTGCACAGAACACTGTTGGACAGGGGCGGACTGGGACCAAAAAGTGGCCCTGGACTTTCTGGCCCACAGCAGCCCACTACATCCCACATTGGCTCATTAATGTGCAGAATAATTTTAAACACCACTTATGGCATAAAAATATAACACAATACAAAACATAAATGCTATTTAAACATTTATTTTAAGTAACACAACATATATTAAGTCATATTTGTAAAATGTCATGTGTGTGACATATCATGTGACATAAAACTTGCTTGATGTCCACAGGCTTCAGGGCATCTTCTGGAAGCAGGTCAGCAGTTTTATGAGCAGGAGAAGGAGATGGCTTGTGTATGTGTGCATTTGAAAGATCTCGTGTATGAGAAAAAGAGTTTGTGTATGAGAGATGAAAGGATTCCTGTGAAGGAGACAAAAACAGTTTAGGGATTACTCAGCATTATCTGTAATAAATATTTGTTAGTGGAAAGTAAAGTGTAAAGCATGTAGCCAAGACAACATAGAAATATGGTTAAACAGGGCTTATTGTACACACATCTGAAAATGACTACCTTCTTTTCCTTTTAATTAGGTGAGAAATTTCCGTAGTTGCTCACTTCTCTCAGCAATGCCATCTATGATCTGATCACTATCCAAGGCCATTAAAACATCTCTTTCTGAAGCCATGAGCATGAAAGCTTCTAGATGCTGTTGTGTGAGAGAGCTCCTGAGCCTACTCTTTATGAATTTAAGAGTGGAGAAGCTTTGTTCGCAAGCTACCTGGGTGACTGACAGTGTAAGTAAGAACTTGTAAGCAAGTCCCAAAATGGGGTATGCATTGTTTCAATAGGTTGTATTGACTAAGAGTACGGTAACAACATACTGGACAGTTCTTGCAAGATGAACAGCGCTTGTTCACAATCTCCACCCCATCGTCTCCTTCAGGGACATCCTCTTTTGTCCTGATAGTGTATTCATCAAATGTTGATCTTTTCAATCTAGTTCACTGTTCAGCCAGACTTGAGAGCTCACTTTGTAAATTGGTCACTGTTGCTGTACTGTCAAACTTAAGCAAGCATTTGCTTAGTTCTTGAAGTGCGGTCTGCGGTAGATCGCTGGTGCTGGCTAAAATCTGGTCAAAGTTCTTAGGGGCCAGAAGAGCCAAGTCAGCATACAAAGTGCCATTACTCAGAAACCGTTGATGAAGGCTCTCAATAACTATATCCATAATCAAATTATGGACCTCAATTCTATATGCACTCTCTGCATTAGTAAAAGTTTCATGTTCAGCCATCTCTCCAGGCATAGTTTTCTTCCTCCGTATCCTTTTTGATGGCAGAGTGCCCTGCAGCTCTTGGTCTGTTTCTACATCCCGCTCCAGTGTCTTACTGTTGGCCCACTGAACAAATGTGTCTGCAGCTGCTTTGACACTCTCAAACTCTCGTGCCACTCTTTTCAGCTGTTCCTCTGAGGAGACAATCATACAATGGGCAGAAAGGATATCCATGCCACTTGTCTGCAGATATTTAGACACTGGAGAGGTTACATCAAATATCCTTAGGAATATCTGGGCTGTGAGGATAGTCTCATATTTCAGAAGACCTTCAATGAAGCCTTGTGCCCTTATCCGTGCATTTGTGTTGAAAATTTGTCTGGTCTTTTATGGCTGAAAGTGTGAAGAGGAGAGCAACATACATTCTACTATCTGGCTTACCAAAATCTCCAAATACCTTCCTCAACATGCTGTCTTTGGACCACCACCGTGTTTCTCCAATGGGGCCGAGGCGTTTGTGTTTTGGGTCTTTGCTTTCGTTCTCCCAGATACTCATCCTCTGGTATGACTCTCGAAGGAAAACAGCAGTGTTATTCAAAAGGGAAAAAAGCGATCCACTTGCCAACACACTCTCTGTAGTGTATGCCAATACCAGGTTCAACACATAAGAATAGCACCATACGTGTACCTGATTTGGAGATTTTGCAGAAAGCAAGGCACTGAAGCCCTTATACTTCCCCTGCATACTAGCCGCTCCATCAGTAGAGTTGCTGATGCAACTGCTCAAGTCTAGCTTCATCCTTTCCAGTACATCAGTCAACACCTGGACAAAGTACTGCCCTGTGGATGCCTCACATTTCACCACTGCAACAAGCCTCTCGTGGATGTTGTCATCAGTGACACACAGAAAACATACCTGCATTCTTAATTTGTCTGGCCACGGTGACTTGCATTGTCTGGTGAATGGTGGTAATGACGTTATTGACAGTAGTTTTGGACAACAATGTGATGAGAGCACCTCTTCCCCCTCTTGACGAAGACTTGTGGAGTGCTTGGCTTTTCTTTATACAATCAACAAGATGCTCATTCATACAAATGTCATATTTTCCCAACAGGATTATCATCTCTAAAAAGTTGCCATGGTCAAGACTGCTATCATCAAGGGTGTATTCTGCTTCAGACTTGGTGCCTCTGTAACTCAGCCCTCTTTTGCCAATGACTGTAATAACATCAAGGATTCGTTCTAGCACTTGCCTTCTCCTGCGCACTTGTTCTCTGTGAGCTGATAACTGACTCCCCATGAACAGACCATCAATGTTACTTTTGGAGACTCTCAGAAAATATGCCTTAGCATAATCTCTGTGCATTTTGCTCTTCTCATGCTCTTCTATTATTTGATGAACATGCTTCCAATCTACCATTACAGATATAAAGGGGCTGGTGTCTGTGGGCTTTGCAAATGCCATACAAATGAGGCAATGTAATGCATGGTTCTGCACACTGTATGACAACCAGCTTCTGTTGGTGCCATCTTTACAGCAGAAAACCTTTTGAACCAAAGCTTTGCTTGAATTTTGTTGAGGGTGGAACTTGAAAAATATGTCTAAATTTTCTGATGTCGGTACAGTGAAGAAATCAAAGCTGGGGACGGCTTCTGGACTCTGGCTCAGTCTATCTTCCTGAATCTGGCTCAGTCTATCTTCCTGAATCGGAATGAATAATAATAATAATAATAATAATAATAATAATAATAATAAAAGGTTAAGTTTATTTAATATATAGGTGCAGTTCTTCACCAAATAGGCTCGTCTATGTGTCGGCACACTGTTAGTTAGCACTAAAATGCAAAAAGACAAATAATTGTAATACTCATAAAACCTGCCCAGAAAGTTACATGGACAAAAAGGTGCAAACTTCTTGTGTACATCTTACACAAGAAGTTTGCACCTTTTTGTCCATGGAACTGCTGGTCCTATCCTATCTGCAATGATTATGGCTTAAAAATCTACAAAGGATAGTAGCAAATTTAAATTTCACTCAAACACTACAACAATCAAGTTATCTAATTTATCATTAGATAGCCTATCATCAAAATCTTAAATTATGTAATTAAGTTAAAGATAACATAAAACAAGGAACTCATTTTTGGAAGAAAACAAACAATACAATTTAATAGGGTTTATTATTTTAATTTTATACTAATAATGGTTGAGTTAAGAACTAATTTCTCAGCACTCAGCAGTGTTTGTAATTAATATTAACTATACATCATTGTTAAAATAAAAAACTAGTTTACTAGTGCAAGCTAAATAATGCTAATGCTACTGATTTAATTTCAACTTACCGGTTCAGTTTGATTGCCATCTTCAGGCTAAGGTACAGGTAGGGAGGGGGAGAGGTGTTGTTGGTCATCATCAGCAGGAGCTGGGTCATCATCACTGACCGTGCTGCTGGGTCCAGCCTCGCTATCATTGACCTTAGCTGTAAAACTAGAGCCGTCAGAGCCTGCTGAACTGTAAGTTCCCTTAGCGCCAAATGCATAGTCTGTTAATTTGAAGCATTTCACAGCATCTACTTCTAATGCTTTTTTTTTTTACGCGTAACTTTTCAGCTCCACCTTTACTTTTCTTCCCCTTTTCATCCATGGACGATTATTTGTAACTATCTTTTTTGCTCAGAGAAATTTGCTGTACCTCCGGATCAATCTCTCTCTCTGTAAATTAGACGTGAAAGGGGGCGTGTTTCAAGATACGCAATGGAGTAGACCAAACTAAACAGGGAGGGAGGGCAACACACTCACATGCACACAAAACACACTGTCGGCCGCACGAACGACTCACTCATCCATTTGCGTAGAAAAGAGATGCAATATTATGATTTCCGTCTTTTTTGATATATTGGTGTACCGGGTGGGCCGGCCCACATTGGCCAGCGGCCCACCGGGAAAAGTCCCGGTGCTCCAGATGGCCAGTCCGCCCCTGCTGTTGGAGGTGAGCTTCCCTCCCTCCAGGACAAGGGAGTGTGTGAGGAAGCTTCCCTTCCTGCAGGTGTGTGTGAGGAAAGCACGGAGAATCCAGACACCCGAGCCATGGACTGCTCTCACCGTTACCATCAGGCAGAGGTTATCGTAGAACCCGCACCAGCAGACTGGACTGATACCAGTAACACACACATAGCAAGCCCCACCCCCCAACCTCATATGCTCTACATTTTTTTTCAATTACACTGACTGGACTCTTACTTAGTAATATTCTGGACCCTGACATTCTATTTTCACTCATTCATACCATACTGCACTGTATATGTATACTGTGATTATTTTGTTTGTTATTTTTTTTTTCATTTTTCAATCTGTGTATAGTATAATATTGTACCATATATTGTTCTCTACTTGTATTGAGTCCCTAACATATACTGTGTATATTAATACTGAATGTGTTGTGTAAATATTCTATACTTGTCATCCATACTGTCATTTTGCAGAGTTTGCAAAAAATAATTTCATCATCTGTACACACTTGGGTTCATGGTTTTGTGACAATAAAATTATTTGATTTGATCACATCTTTTGTCCATCATTTGTACTGTACTGTGCTCGATAACAATCGCAAATTGCTTATATAAATGGAAGAAGATTTTGATAGGGAGATAAATATGATTATAACAACCCTTTTTTATTTCCCTCAAATATCATAAGTCTTTATATGCTACTTTAGCTGTATTTATGCTGTATTATCCAGTAAAGTTTTGTACATGGTGTTGGATAACAAAATATGGTGAATATTATTTATTAAGGATTGTGTTTGGTAAATACACAATTAGATTTTGTAATAAGACATAATAACCATGATTGTTTTAATTGAGACATGAACATTTGTCATATTACTGACATTTGGGACAATCATTTGCTAGAATGTTACCATTGTATATGTTTTAGGACTTAGATGCTGTCTCAAATACAGTAAATATTCCAAATTTCAGTTACATGAAGGGAAAGGCTGAAAGATACATCACAAGAGACTGCATGGGCTATATTGTTACTGGCACTTCAGGCACACTGAGGATGATGTACCAGGGAAAGATCAACATGGATCCTGTACTATAAGCAGGATGAGCATTCAACTTTCTGATGTCCAGAACTTTTACATTATGATGCTTTGCACTGCATTCATTTTTTGTTAAGACTTTTGAGCCATAAGTTACACACTGTGTGTACTTGGCCAATATGCCATTCAGTAAAACAATGTTGTACAATGAAGTGTCAAAAGTGTATTGGTTGTTTAAATTGATGTCTTTGTTTATTGTCAACACTATTCTTATGCTATGTTTAAATAATGATGCTTACTTCACTTTAAAAAAAAAATAGATATGAAAAGGTGGTATAAAGGCGTTTTTAAAAGTGCTTCTAGTAAAATACCAAATTTTAGCCTGCCTCTAAAATATTTCTTAGAGGTTTAGGTTTGCACAATCACAATGAATGTTTATTAAACATTTTAACTACATTACCCATAAGCCTCTATCATTATATCGATGGAACGCAATAGTCTTTGTTTGTAGTTCAGTTAACTTATACTTAGGGTTAGGGTTAGGATCTCGGTAAAGGGGTAATTTCTCACAACAAATAAACACCACATTGTTAACTTTATGTATTACTGACGTAATTATAACAGCAAAACGTACTTTGCAACATTAAACGTTTAGTAATATGGGTTTAAAGATTGTCCAACCACAGCCAGTCCTGTAGGTGCCAAGAAAATGTCAACACCAATGACAACCCAGTTGAGCAGATGCGTCACACTTACTTGTCCATATATGGTCATTTATGACAGGATCTTGTGGTGAATGGACGAATTAAACATGTATTTGAAACCCATTAAATATAAAACTAAAATGATAGATTGCATTGTGGGGTTAACCCGATGCAACAATAGGTTCTCTTACGAGAGATTCTCTCGTATTGCGTAAGTATAGCTTACGCTATGGGAAAGATTCATCTTTTCGAGATATTGAAGCCAAAAAATTATCCTTAATTTTTGTATCCATTGTCAACACAGTGCAGCAACTAGCAGACCTAGAGCAGGCTGTCTAGCGTGCTCATAGGCTGCCCTGCGGGAACTGCAGCAGCCTATCACTGAACCCGACGTGACGTCACGTCCAATGAACGCCTATGACGTGTTTCATACACGCCGCCCATGGCGCCGCTCGCGCATCGCAAAGTGATTATAAAGTGCTCCCCATTCACAGCGATCGGGACGCTATATATGAAACAGCCTGATATCGCTGTCAGCGAGCCGCCCCATTCAAGCACAGAAAGCGCGTGCGGCGCGCTCATTCCTCCGGTCCAGTTTCTCGAGCCCGCACAGTGCGGCGATCAGAACCCGGAGGCCATTGTGTCCCTAGCTGCACATATAAAAGCATGGGAAGCGATTCCAGGGGTATCAGAATGGGTGCTAATCACAATAAAGCAGGGCTATGCGTTACAGTTCGCTCGCCGTCCCCCTCGCTTTCGAGCACGGACCGCGACGACAGTGAATGCAGAAGTAGTGCATCTACTTCGCTCAGAAATAGCAAAGCTGCTGTGCAAAAGGGCCATAGAGCCGGTACCGCCTTCTCTGAGCGAGTCAGGCTTTTACAGCCGTTATATTCTCGTGCCCAAGAAGGACGGGGGTCTCAGACCCATACTAGATCTGAGACATTTGAACAAAGCTCTTATGATAAGGCCGTTCAAAATGATTACAACCGGACGACTCCTCACGCATGTTCTCCCAGGAGACTGGTTTATATCTCTCGATCTAAAGGATGCCTAATTTCAGATTCAGATAATGCCCCGTCACAGGCCATTCTTGAGATTCGCCTTCGACGGTCAGGTTTATCAATACACCGTCCTGCCGTTCGGTCTGTCCTTAGCACCCCGTACATTCACGAAGTGCATGGACGCGGCACTCGTCCCCTTGAGAAATCAGGGCATGCGAATTCTGAACTATCTGGACGATTGGCTGGTTCTAGCACAATCAGAGACAGAAATACTGCCTCACAGAGCTGTGCTCCTCAGTCACCTGGAAAGCCTGGGTCTCACGGTCAACTGGACCAAGAGCTCATTAGTGCCCAGTCAGTCAATTTCCTTTTTAGGAATAGAACTGGACTCCGTGGCTGTGACGGCCCGCTTGTCAACACAACGCGCGTGCTGTGTTCAGCGACTGGCCGCGTCTTTCCAGAAGAACAGCACCGCACCTCTGAAGACATTCCAGTTGCATTCCAAGACATTCCAAAACAGTCCAGTTGCTATGGCGCCTTTTTGGCAAAGCGGAAGTCGACCTATTTGCGCCACAAGACAACGCTCACTGCCCAAAGTTCTTTTCAAAGAACCAGGACACGCTGGCCCAAACCTGGCCCAGCCGCCCACTATATGCATTCCCTCCGGTCTCTCTTTTACCACAGGCTGTCTGCTAGCGCCGCGTGTCTTGAATTTGGCCCGAATGACTCAAAAGTTATCCTAAAACCTAGACATGGCTATGTTCCTAAAGTGATTGGCACTCCGTTCAGAGCACAGGTCATTTCGCTATCGGCTCTGCCAGCATCCGATAGTGAGAGTGATGTTAATCTCCTCTGCCCGGTCAGGGCGCTGAGAGCTTACATTACGCGCTCCGCCCCTTTCAGGCGTTCTGACCAGTTTTTTGTTTCGTTTGGTGGGCGCACCAAGGGTCTCACCGCCTCGAAACAGAGTCTATCCAGATGGATAATAGACGCGATTGCAGCTGCCTATACAGCAAAAGGTCTGCAATGCCGCCTGGGCGTCAGGGCTCATTCCACCAGAGGCGTGGCCTCTTCGTGGGCATGGTCCAGTGGAATTTCCATTCCTGACATATGTGTGGCGGCGGGCTGGGCTTCCCCTTCCACTTTTGTCAGATTCTATAATCTGGAAGTTCCCGCCCTACAGGCGAAACTACTGTCAGTTTAGTGAGAGGTCAGTTCTGCCCAGATACTATCATGTGCAAACTACTCTCATATGACTAGCTCTTCTGGTTGAGCTGCACTGTATCAGGTTATGTGCTATATGCTTATACATTGACCGGCGTCGCCGCTCTGTATTCCCTGTGAGTGCTTATATACATGCGTTTATGTATACATGCGTTTATATATACATGCGCTTATTCCCGCTGATCTGGGTTCCCCGAAATTCTGGGACTCATAAGTGGATGCTGGCGCGTACGACGTTGACAAGGGGTTCCCGTAGCGTAAGCTATACTTACGCAATACGAGAGAACCTCTCGTAAGAGAACGTACTCGGTTACCTAACGTAACCTCGGTTCTCCTTAGAAGAGGGTGAGAGTGCTAAGCGCCTTCATTGGACGTGACGTCACGTCGGGTTCAGTGATAGGCTGCTGCAGTTCCCGCAGGGTAGCCTATGAGCACGCTAGACAGCCTGCTCTAGGTCTGCTAGCTGCTGCACTGCGTTGACAATAGATACAAAAGTTAAGGATAATTTTTTGGCTTCAATATCTCGAAAAGATGAATCTTTCCCGTAGCGTAAGCTATACTTACGCAATACTCGTTCCCTCTTCTAGAGAGAACCGAGGTTACGTTATGTAACCGAGTAGGTTACATGCAATAGAAAAATTTTGCAGTTGGATACTATGACAAATAAGTATTAAAGTAATTCAAAAAGTTTAATTTGCTTACAAAAAACTACTCCTCTGATAATTTTTCAAGCATTCAGTATTTAACCAAAGATAAGTTCAGCGACTATTCAAATGAAGTGCTTCTATAACATTTACAATGTATTAAAGGTATATATTTAATCACTTCTGTGTTTCCTGGAAATGGACCCCTTACCATTATTAGCTAGTATGAATATAGGAATAAAAAAAAAAAAGCTAAAAAAAAAGCATAATGAATGGACACATTTTGTAGTAATTACTCAATGTTTATTTATATGTCAAACTGTTTAAATACAAAGATAAGCGCTCAGCACAGCATCCTCTGTCACACAGGTACTTCTCCAGTTTGCGCCACTATGTAGAAAAGAAAAAAAAAAGAAAAAAATAGGTTGGTCATAAAAAGAATTATCTGCATTGAGGTAATCAATTATAGTGAAAAATAGAAAACTCAAAAAAAAAAATTATATATATATATATTACTGATTGATAAAGTAACTCAGAGATATGTCACCGAAACCCCTTTAAAACAACATTGAATAGTACATAACATGTAATTTTGATTGGCATTTCAGATGGATGGAGAAAACTGAACTGGAATGATATATGTAAGGGATAATGTGTAAGGGACATTATCCCGCTTATTGCATTACTACCTACCAAATAAATCAATAATTTGACTCAAAATATTGATTTAAAAAGGATTTTATTGATTTAAAAATTATTGTATTGCTTCCGCTAAAGAAAATAGCGTTTAGCGTTCCGTCTCTACGGTTAGAATCCATGGCAACGCTCTGTTTTTAATGGCAATGGCGTGTTATACTTAGGAGCGGTCTGTTATCAAGAAATAACACACCGCATTCTACAATAGAATTCAACCAAGCCATGTAATAAATAAATAAATAAATAAATATATATATTTCAATTCAATAACATTAAGTTGACACAATTAAGGAAATACTATTAAAAAGAAAGAAAATAGGTTATTTTTACATTACCATTTCCCCCCCCTCTTTCTCTGTGTTGGCAAGTAGAATACAGTGGGAGGGATGGTGACAGGAGTGCTCACAGTAGAATCTGAGTGTTCACTGTAGAAAAGAAATTATTACAAGTAGACATGGTCAGAGTGGAGATTAGACAGAGAGCGATGTGGAAGCTTTTGGATGGGTTGGGTCTTAAAAGAGCCATTGGGTTTGATATTGTAGAGAGCTGATGGAGCAGGACTAAGTAATTTGTGACAAATCCTGCAAGAAAGGACAAAAGAGAATTTTACTAAATCACATGATGAACTATAAAAACATTGACAGCCAATCAGGATCTATCCAACTTTAAAAAGCGTAAGCACTTAAAATGGCAGACAACATTACCACAGCATGCACTTTTGATTATAAACAGAACTTTATCGTCCGTTTGTTGTGGATGTTAAAATAGTTATCATTATAGTTATTGTTCTTGCTGTTATGAACAAACTTAAAGGGTTAGTTCACCCAAAAATGACAATTCTGTCAGTAAATTACTCTCTCATTTGTTCCAAGTTCCAACCTCGTAAGACTTTCGTCAATCAACCATAAGTTTATCAAGCCACAAGAATACTTTTTGTGCGCAAAAACAAGCAAAAATAACAACTTTATTCAACTCTTCATTTTCTTCTGTGTGGGCCTCTGAGTGAGCCACGTAGTGTAACAGCGCAGCGATTCTGTGAGACAGTGAGATGGTATTCATCCCTCCTGGGATGGTGCTGCTCTTCTCTCTAGTAATTTGGCTCATAGTCTTAGAGACAAAACATGACAATCTGGGGATCAGGTCAGGAAGCAGACAAACTGGCTAAACCGACCGTCTGCTAGCGGCCTCGCGTCACCAAGGTCAGATAAATCCCATCACATAGAGGCTCTTTCACCTAGATATCATCATATAGAGACTGTGTCTGTTCCCCGAATTTGGAAATCCAAAAAACGTCCAAACCGATCTAAGGTTAAAAATGTAATTGATATTCAACAAATAAAAAATAGATATAATACAGATGAGCAAACAATAAAGCTTGGGTTGCTGAATATTCAATCCCTTACTCGAAAAGCACTCATAGTTAATGATATGATTTCAGATTATAACCTAGATGTGCTGTGTATGACAGAAACCTGGCTAAAACCAGACGATTACATTACTTTAAATGAGTCCACCCCGGTTGATTACTGTTATAAACATGAACCTCGCCTGAAAGGCAAAGGGGGAGGTGTTGCTGTAATTTATAGTAATATTTTCAAAACCACTAAAAAATCTAGTTTAAAATATATTTCTTTTGAAGTGTTGGTGCTTAATGTAAAAATATATAATGTAAACAATAAATCAAGTTTGAAAATTCTGCTGGCAACTGTCTACAGGCCACCAGAGCACCATAAAGATTTTATCAAAGAATTTGCTGACTTTCTATCAGAATTAGTATTGACTGCAGATAAAGTCCTAATTGTTGGTGATTTTAATATACATGTAGATAATGGAAAAGATGCAATGGGATTTGCATTTAAAGACATTCTTAACTCTATTGGAGTTAGACAACACGTTTCAGGACCTACTCATTGTCGTAATCATACTCTAGATCTAATATTATCACATGGAATCAATGTTGATGCTGTTGAAATTCTGCAGCAGAGCGACGACATCTCAGATCATTATCTAGTCTCATGTAAATTACATTTAGCCAAGGCTGCAAAGCCAACTCCGTGTTACAAGTATGTTAGACCTATCACTTCTGCCACTAAAGATTGCTTTATCAATAATATTCCTAATCAGTTTCATCGTCTCAGCATCCCAGATAGCTTAGAAGAACTTGATATTGCAACAGAAACTTTTAACTCTCTCCTTTCCAGCCCTTTAGATACAGTTGCTCCGTTGCGCTTAAAGAAGATTAAAGAAAATAGTCCAACACCGTTGTACAACGAGCACACCCGGGCCCTTAAGAGAGCAGCCAGAAAAAGGGAGCGCAACTGGAAGAAAACAAAACTAGAGGTATGTCGGATTTCATGGAAGGAGAGCTCGATTGCTTACAGAGAGGCTTTAAAAGCTGCTAGATCTGCTTATTTTTCAACCCTATTAGAAGAAAATAAACATAATCCAAGGTATTTATTTGAAAAAGTGGCTACACTAACGAAAAAGAAAGCTTCAAGCCCAGAAGTTTCGCAGAAACACAGCAGTAATGACTTTATGAACTTCTTCACTTATAAGATTGATAATATTAGGGACAAAATTATAACTATGCAACCGTCTACTACAGCATCACATCAGGGAGTGCATTATAGTCTCCCCGAGGTAAAATTTGATTCATTTGTTGCCATAGCAGAGGAAGAATTTTGCAAACTCGTTAATTCATCTAAATCGACAACATGTATGTTAGACCCTATACCGACTAAACTACTGAAAGAGATGCTTCCAGAAGTCATAGATCCTCTTCTTAACATCATTAATTCATCTTTGTCTCTAGGATACGTACCAAAAACCTTTAAGCTGGCTATGATTAAACCGCTTGTTAAAAAAACGCAACTTGATCCTACAGAATTAGTCAATTACAGGCCGATCTCAAATCTACCTTTTCTGTCAAAGATACTAGAAAAGGCAGTATCCTCACAACTGTGTTCCTTTCTTAAAAGAAATGGTATCTGCGAGGATTTCCAGTCAGGATTTAGACCGCACCATAGCACTGAGACTGCTCTCATTAAAGTCACAAATGATTTGCTCTTATCATCCGATTGTGGTTGTATCTCTCTATTAGTGTTACTTGATCTTAGTGCTGCATTTGACACCATTGACCACAAAATTCTCTTAAATAGACTAGAAAACTATGTTGGCATTAGTGGAATTGCACTAGCATGGTTTAAATCATATTTATCTGACCGCTATCAGTTTGTAGCAGTAAATGAAGAGATGTCTTATCGATCACAAGTTCAGTATGGCGTACCACAAGGCTCAGTACTAGTTGTTCACTCTGGACATGCTACCTTTAGGAGATATCATTAGGAAACATGGAATTAGCTTTCACTGTTATGCTGATGATACTCAGCTCTATATTTCTTCCAAACCTAACGAAACTCACCAATTCACAAAATTATCGGAATGCATAGTTGATATTAAAAATTGGATGACTAGTAATTTCCTACTACTAAATTCTGAAAAACAGAGATTCTAATTATTGGACAAAAAACTTCCACACGTAATAACCTAGAATACCGTCTAACACTTGATGGCTGCTCTGTTAAGTCTTCGTCGTCAGTTAGGAACCTGGGTGTGCTCTTTGATACCAATCTTTCATTTGAAAGTCATGTGTCTAGTGTCTGTAAAACCGCATTTTTCCATTTTAAAATATATATCTAAATTACGTCATATGCTCTCATTGACAAATGCGGAACAACTAGTTCATGCGTTCATGACATCAAGGCTAGATTATTGTAATGCTCTACTGGGTGGTTGCCCTGCACGCTTAATAAACAAACTACAGCTAGTTCAAAACGCAGCCGCTAGAGTTCTTACCAGAACCAGGAAGTACGACCATATTAGCCCGGTTCTGTCAACACTGCATTGGCTCCCTATTAAACATCGTATAAATTTTAAAATATTGCTGATTACTTACAAAGCACTGAATGGTTTAGCTCCCCAGTACTTGAGCGAGCTCTTAACGCATTATAGTCCTTCACGTCTATTGCGATCTAAAAACTCCGGCCAGTTGATAATACCTAGAATATATAAATCGACTGCTGGCGGTAGATCCTTTTCCTATTTAGCACCAAAACTTTTGAACAATCTTCCGCACATTGTCCGGGAAGCAGACACAGTCTGTCAGTTCAAAGCTAGACTAAAAACACATCTCTTTGACCTAGCATTCACATAACACTCTACAGACTTCTATAATTCAATATTAGGCTGCTTATATTAGGTCAGCCGGAACTGGGAACACTTCCCTCAAATCCTGATGTACTCGTTACATCATAAGAAGAATGGCATCTACGCTAATTTTAGTGTCTTGGTTTATCCCGAGGTTTTCCCGCAGCCTGCTGGATCCAGGCCGTTTCCAGATCTGACGAAGGACTTTCGCCTGTACCTGATAACAATGCAGTGCTGAAGTGCCAACTAGCCTCTCCCTATGGAGGATCCCTATACCACTCTACAGATAAAGCGTTGTGGAATTTTTCGGTTCGCGTACCTACCCAAAGTGATAAGATAAAATAAAAATTCTGCATCAAAATTTATAGACAAATAGTTTGTTTAGGCATGGTTTGTAAGGAATTACAAACCTGCGCACATATATTCAAACGCACATAACTATAGAATCAATTCTTAATGCGCATGTGAACGCCATCAGCGTCTATCACAGGTTCACGTTTAAAGTGTGTTTAGAGAGAACGGTGTCGTCTTAGCGCCCCCTAATTTAATAACAAATGATCATTTAGACGGAAGTGAATCAATCAAAACTAACTTTAACTGGAAAAAACATTTTTCAAGAGCCACTATAAAACCAAACCAATCTCTGTTACCTTAAATTATATCTTTATCTCTGTAAAGCTGCTTTGAAACAATCTACATTGTTAAAAGCGCTATATAAATGAGGATTACTTGACTTGACTTGTACATCACACGCATCACACATATCACCTGCGCCAGCCAATAGCGAGCCTACGTTCTGACGTACAACACAGAAGCGCTGTGCTGTTACACTACGTAAACTCACTCAGAGGCCCACAGAGATATCATGTACTGTTGGTACGAGAATAGACGGCGCCAATATGTGAAGGTTAATAAAGGATACAATGGACTTGATATTAACTTTCTGATATAAACAGTCCGACTACTTACAATGGGCACAATCTGCAAGAGAGTTGAGGCAATGGCCAATGACAGCAGCTGGAGTAAAAGTCATAGAATTTTGTACGAGTGCACTTGTACAATATCATATGAATTTGCTGACTTGGTTAATTGTATGAACTATTACTACATCGACATAACACTTTATTGTGGGTTCTTACTGATGGGGTAGTGTAGTATGTAAAATAAAGTTTAAGAAACATCAAATGCTGTGCAAAATATAACTGCAGTAATGTTCAATCAAGGGTTAAGACCAACACAGACATACCATTGGAAACATTTGCCTTTGCAGCTTTTTTCCTTCTCCATAAACGAACAAGATGGCCGAATTCATCCCTCTCCACGAAGACAGGTTTAACAAGCCCTTGACAGCACTTCCTTTTCAGCTGAAACAAAGAGAAATGTATACATGTTGAGACAGTGTGTTAAAAATGATCCGTGACCAAATTATTTGAGAGGAAGGACTTTAAGGAAAGTTAATAAAACATAAAATAAGGATACATTCATTAAAGCAAATCAGCTATAGTGAGTTTTTGCGAGAGATGGCCTCTTAAAAGAGCTTTTGGATTAAAGGTTGTTGTGGGAGAGGGAGATAAAGGAGTATGTGATCTGAAGTAACTGCAAGACAGAAAAAGAATATTGAATTACAATTACATTACAAAAAGGTATTAAAGGCATGGCCAGTGCTGTGATTATTGTTGTAAAACCATGGTAAGTGTTGTGTTACTGTTTCAACTACAAACACCACAGTAAAACGATGGTTACTGTGGTAAAACCATGGTAAGTGTTGTGTTACTGTTTCAACTACAAATACCACAGTAAAACGACAGTTACTCTGGTAAAACCATGTTAAGTGCTGTGGTTACTGGGATTTAAGTACAAATAGTAGACAGTAAAAACACAGTTACTGTGGTAAAAGCATGCAAGTTACTGTGCTTTAACTACAAATACCACAGTACATCCAATGTTACAGTTACTGTGTTAAATCCAAGGTATGTGTTGTGTTACTGTGTTTTAACTACAAATACCACAGTAAAACCACAGTCTTAAAAGCATGGCGTTGTTTTTTTAACTTAAAATTCCACAGTAAAACTAATTACTATGCTACAATTTGTGGGCACTGTGCTTTACCTAGTAGGATCAAGCTAATATACTGTGGTAAAATCACATTAATTCAGTGGCATTCGCAACTGATTGTAAAGAAAAAAAACATCAAACTACACTTACTTGCACATGAATTGCCGACAGTCACAACGATACATTAAATAGATCTTTAAATAAAATAAAACAGACATTGAGTACGGCGTTCAGGGTCATTCCTTTCTCTTGCCGGCCGCATTTTGTTTTTATTGGTAACGACAGTCAAAGGTCATTTGACGACGACACACCCGATACACGAGACTCTCATTTATAAGACTGCTAGAGGGCACTTAATTTTAAAACGGCACTATAGGTCGTAATACGCTGCATGTACAAATGACATATGGGGTCGTTTTTTGGAGGAGGACAGTCTCCACTGTACACTCTTGAAAACAACATCAATTGGCAGTCTTGGGGTACGACCAAACATTAGATAGAAGGGAGGAAATCCCGTAGTCTCGTGCACAGTGCAATTGTACACAAATGTTAATGTATGGAGCATTATCTTGGCCAATCAGGCCAATGTTGCTTTGGAAGTGGTTCAAGGGCTCTGATCATATTTCCCAATCTTCACTTAAATCTTTCTGTGATTCCATTGCCCATTGGATGATATGGTGTTGTTTGTGACTTCTTAACACCAGAAAACTCAAGGAAATGCCTAATAAGCTCACTACAGAAATTCGCCCCTTGATTGGAATGAATGCGTTCCGGGAAACCATAGTAACAGAGATAGTTGTCCCAGAGCTGCTTCGCCACTGACTTAGCTGACTGGTCTGGGCAATGAAAAGCATGGGCCAGCTTACTAAAATGGTCAGTGACCAATAAAACATCAACTGACCTATTCTGAGAATTCTACGCCGTCCAGAAATCAATGCAGACTAACTCAAGCGGAGCAGAAGTCCTGACACTTTCCAATAGAGCTCGACCCTCTGGCTCTGTTGTCTTTGCTAGCACACAACGACCGCATACTTTAACATAGTCACGAACATCACGTTCCATGTCTGTCCAGTAGAAACGTTGACGAGACAGTTGGAAAGTGCGATACTGGCCTTGGTGTCCAGCCTCATTGTGACATCCTCTCATCACGTCACCTTTCAAGGAAGAAGGTACCACATACTGAAATGTTCTGTGGCGTGTTAAGGGATCTTTTGAAACTGGGGTCCCCCATGCACTCACGTCTCGAAGGCCTGCGTTTTCTGTCAACGTATTATATCACTCTCTGCAAATGTTCATCCTCAATCTGTTTGTCTCTCAGCTCTTGACATGAGTAAGAAGGAAGGGCATCAAATCTGTTGGACAACTCCAGCCAGAGGAGTGGCCCATATTTGTGCGTTTTCATCCCAAGAAGGTGATTAGAAAAGACAGCAGCCACTTCGGCACTCGAGAAGCTTGAGTTGACACCTGACTGCTCACAAATGCCCGCTGGGCCCTTTGCACTGTCAAACACTTGCTGACTTGCGTTGGACAACCGGAAAACATCCTGTACAGCAGCACAAGTATGATTTCTTGACTCCACTAACAACACGTCATAGGGTTCCCTTACTATCCGGTGACTAACATGACCGTCTGCAAATGTTGCCTGCTCAAGGCGTCAGCTATTGAGTCCTTCGGTCCAGGAACATATATGATGTCAAACTCAAAGGCAGCGAGTTTAGCCACCCATCTTTTTTCACAGGCGTCGAGCCTAGGTTTGGTCAAAATATGATTTTTGGTCAAAAATCAGTGGATTGTTATCTGTCCAAGCTGTGAACTGATGTCCTTTTAGCTAGTGATTAAATGTATCACATACGACCCACTTGAGGGCAAGGAATTCAAGGCGGTTTGCGTATCTGCATTGCGCTCGGACAGTGACTTACTCGCAAATGCAATGGGTCGAGCCCTACTTTCTCCAGGACTTAGTTGCGAGAGCACAGCACCCAATCCCTCGAACGAAGCGTCAGTGGCAAGAATAAAGTCAGGATGAGCAAGGACAACATTGGACAGGAGGGCTTCCTTTAATGCAACCAAAGTCGCCTCACAAGCTGGAGACCAGTCATCACGAGTGAGTTTTCTGGATGCGGGAGCTCCTCTGCGCCCAATGCCTCTAGCTTTCTTAACTCCGCTAGTCAGAACAAAAAGTGGTCGTGCAAGGGACGAACAATTCTCAATGAAGCGTTGGTGCCAGATAATAAGGCCAAGAAAAGATTGGATTTTCTTAACCGATGGAGTGACACCATCTGGGCACATCAGATCTGCAGAAGTAATTTTATTAATTGCTTCAATTTTTCCAGGGTCCGTAGACACACCTCCCTCTGTAATCAAATGACGTTTCACAGAACGTCTTAAGAAGTGGCATTTCTTCGGTGACAGTTTCAAATTGTGCTTTTTCAGCATTCAAAAAACAGTTTCAAGCCTCTGCAATGCAACTTCTTCGTTAGGTGCGAAGACCATTAAATCATCCAGGTAGCACAACAGTGACAAAAAATGTTGTTCACCAAAGATCCTAGTCATCATACGCATGAAGCTTGCGGGCGAGTTACAGAGGCCTTGTGGGAGCCTATTGTATTCATGTAATCCAACCGGTGTTGTGAACGCTGCATATTGTTTGTCGTCCTCATGTAACGGGATATTATAAAATCCTGAGGTCAAGTCCATGGTGCTAAAGAACGAATTGCCACCTAGTGCTGCAAGACAGTCTTCCTGATGGGGTAGGGGGTGCGCGTCTTTCACTGTTCGCGCATTAAGCCAGCGAAAATCAGTGCATATGCAAAGATCGACATCTTTTTTCCAGCACAGAACCAGAGGGGATGCGAATTCGCTAACTGACTTACGGATTATACCCCTCTCTTCCATCTGGTTCAATGCAACACGTAACTTCTGGTATTGTGAAGGGGGAACTCGTCTATATGGTAAGCGATAGGGCCTTTTGTCGAACAGACGGATTCTGTGTACAAAGTCCTTGACTTCACCGCAATCAAGAGAGTGTCTGGAAAAGATACACTCATACTCGAGCACTAAGTCACACAGCTTCGCCTTCCAGAATTTAGAAACTTTGCAATTTTCCAAATCAACATTCTCCAATCCACACTTTTGCAGCCTGTCGGTCAGTGTATCAGACTTATCCGACTCAGAGAATGGGCTTTTTGTCAAGGCGGAGAAATGTTCGTTTCATGCACAGTCGGTTCCGTTTCTGGGTTATATCGCCTCCTCCGAGGGGGTGCACATGGATCCCGAAAAGGTTAAGGCTGTGGTGGATTGGCCAACTCCTGATTCCCGAAAGGCCCTACAGAGGTTTCTGGGTTTGCCAATTTTTACAGGCGTTTTATTCGCAATTTCAGCCAACTAGCCGCTCCTCTGACTGCCTTGACCTCCACCAAGATGACGTTCAGGTGGTCGGGTGTAGCTGAAGCTGCATTTACCAACCTCAAGAGCTGCTTTGTTTCAGCCCCCATTCTTGTTGCCCCTGATACATCACGTCAGTTTGTGGTGGAGGTCGACGTGTCAGAGGTGGGGGTAGGAGTGGTTCTTTCCCAGCGCTCGTCCGCAGATGACAAGATGCACCCTTGCAGAGAGTTGCTGGCAGTCAAGTTAGCATTGGAGGAGTGGCGCCATTGGTTAGAGGGTTCGGGGGTACCCTTTATTGTCTGGACCGATCATAAGAACCTTGAATATATTAGATCTGCTAAAAGACTCAACTCCAGGCAGGCTCGGTGGGCACTTTTTTTCAGTCGTTTTGAGTTTACATTGTCGTATCGTCCGGGTTCCAAGAACATCAAACCCGATGCTTTGTCTCGCATTTTTGACCGTTCCGTTCGCCCGTCCACTCCCGAGTGCATTTTTTCCGAGAGACTCATTGTCTCCACACTGGTTTGGGAGATCGAGTCGAAGGTCCGTCCGGCCTTAGAAGGGGTAACGCCTCCGCCCGGGTGTCCACCGAGTCGCTTATTTGACTGTAGTGGACCGGTTCTCGAAGGCGGCTCATTTCATTCCCTTGCCCAAATTACCGTCTGCCAAGGAGACAGCGGTCGCTGTTGTAGACCACGTCTTTCGGTTACATGGCCTCCCGGCAGACGTGGTCTCTGACAGGGGTCCCCAATTTATTTCCAAATTTTGGAGAGAATTTTGGAGAGAATTTTGTCGTTTGTTGGGGGCGAGTGTCAGTCTTCTGGGTTTCATCCTCAGAGCAACGGGCAAACTGAGCGTGCCAACCAAGACTTAGAGAGAGTATTGCGACGTTTGGTTTCTCAGAATCCTTCCTCCTGGAGCCAGAAGCTCTCATGGGTGGAGTACGCACATAACTCGTTACCAGTGTCATCCACGGGCCTATCTCCGTTTGAGTGTAGCGTAGGGTACCAGCCACCTATTTTTCCCAGTCTGGAATCCGAAGTCGCGGTCCCCTCGGCTCACGCCTTCGTCCAGAGGTGCCACCACACTTGGACCAGAGCCCGTGAGACTCTGCTCCAGGTGGGGGCGCGCACCAAGGCTAAGGCCGATCGCCACCGGTCAAGGCCTCCCGTATACGTCGTGGGTCAAAGAGTGTGGCTTTCTACCAAGAATATTCCGCTCCGTTCCGTGTCTAATAAGCTAGCTCCTAAATTTATTGGTCCGTTCACTGTCACCAAGATCATTAGTCCGGTGACAGTCCGTCTCAAACTTCCTCCAGCGTACAGGAGAATTCACCCCACCTTTCATGTCTCCAAATTGAAACCTGTTTTGTGTTCTGACCTTAATCCGCCCACCCCAGTTCCCCCACCGCCGCGACGGGGAGTCTACTTATTCAGTTAATCGTATTCTGGACTCGAGACGGAGGGGACGCGGATTCCAGTACCTGGTGGACTTGGAGGGTTACGGTCCGGAGGAGAGGAGTTGGGTTCCTGCTAGGGACATACTGGATCACTCCCTTATCGATGATTACAATCGTCAGGTAAGCTGTCCTAGGAGCTGTGCCAGGAGGCACTCCTAGGGGAGGGGCTACTGTCATGGTGCATCAATCCG
This sequence comes from Siphateles boraxobius, assembly GCF_051911475.1. Taxonomy (NCBI): domain Eukaryota; kingdom Metazoa; phylum Chordata; class Actinopteri; order Cypriniformes; family Leuciscidae; genus Siphateles; species Siphateles boraxobius. The sequence goes on along the minus strand of NW_027509141.1, from coordinate 11,722,649 downwards.
GGTGTTTGTTTCTGTTGGTGTGTTTTGTAGACGTGGGTTTGTGGGTGTGTTCACCTGTTTGTTGTTAGCTCCAGCTGACACTTATCAGCCTTCAGCTGCAGCTTATCATTAGATTTGTTAGCTGTCATTATATCGCTGGAGTTGTCCGTGCTTAGTGTCGGTTCATCACTCTTGTTTGTGTCTCTCACACAGTTCCTTGTCCTAGTCTCCGTGCGGAGTTTTTGTCGGTGTTGCCTACACATCAGTCGTTTGGGAGATCGCCTGTATCTATTCACCTGCCTTTGAGCTAGCCTTCTCTGGAGATTCCCCGTCGGACTCCTTCCAGGTCGCCCGCCTGTTAATCGTGGCGTTTTGAGTATCTCCTGTCGAGTGTGGACATCCTCGTCTGACGTCTTCCAGTCGGAGTGTTGTCTACCAGGTCTCCCGCCTGCTAAAAGTGGTGTTTTGGGTATCTCCTGTGCTGTGTCTACAATAAACTGTTTTACTTGCATTTGGATCTACGACTCCTCATTGTGACACTCCGCAAACTAATAGAAAATAACTAAAATAATCCAAGGTTTTTATTTAACACCGTGGCAAGACTAACAAAATAAACAGACAATCACCAGAGCAAGATATTCAGTTACAGTATAGTAGTAATAATTTTATGAATTTATTCACTGAGAATATAGAAAGCATCAGAAACACAATTGTAAATGTACAATCTTTTATGGTGTCTTATGATTCAGCTCAATTATCGTTCCTCAAGTACAACTATACCGCTTTACAACTATAGGACAGGAAGAGCTAAATAAACTTATCATTGCATCTAAACCAACAACATGTTTATTAGATCCAATACCCACTAAACTACTGAAAGAAGTGTTACCTGTAGTGGAAGAGCCTCTTCTCAATATTATTAACTCGTGTTTATTTTTAGGTCATGTATTACCATCCCCATGGTAATAAAACCTCTCATTAAGAAACCACAATTAGATCCAAATAACCTAGCAAATTACAGACCCATTTCAAATCTTCCATGTATGTCTAAAATACTAGTCCGCTCAATTGTGCTCTTTCTTCCAAGAAAATTATATCTTTGAAAAATTTCAGTCAGGATTCAGACCATATCATAGCACAGAAACTGCGCTAATTAAAATTACAAATGATTTACTTTTAGCTTCTGACCAAGGCTGTATCTCAATACTAGTTCTACTCGATCTTAGCGCTGCCTTTGACACTATAGATCATAAAATACTCTTGGATCGACTACAAAACTACACTGGTGTTCAGGGACAGGCATTAAGCTGGTTTAGATCATACTTATCAGACCTTAAAATCACTAAAAAGCTGTCACTCATCTCAGTTCGTGATCTCACAAAGTTCAGTTATAATCAATGAAGCTGTCTACACTGCACAATGAATCTCTTATTTACATTGTGTCTACACTTTGTTAATGAGAGGATTTGTTAGCGTGCATAACTATATATTACTGGAATATATTGCTGTATAAATTTTCTCTGATAAATCAATTTAGAAAAAAAAAATCTTAAAAGTAAAATAAAAGCTTGGTGAACCCCTCTGTAATGCTATTGAATGATGATTCTATGTTGGCCTTCTCTAAGCTGCAAAAAATAAACTGGCTTGCCAGTCTGACATCCGCAAAAAAACCCGCAATACTGGCTCCAACCACACACCCTGGATATTTACAAGTGGTTGACACTACTCCAGGACATTATAATGTTGGAAATACCCACCACGGCTCAGGTGAATTTTGCACAAATCTCTACATTAAAGATCTGGACTATAGCTTCTGAGAAGATTTCCAAGTATATTGCACATAACAAGGACCATGACCTTATCTGTTTGTTTGTTTTTTGTATTCCTGTAAATTATGTTTCATAATTCCTATGACTTTGTTTTTTCAGTGATATTATCTACCTAGTATGTATCCCATTGTAAAGAGACCGCTGGGTTAAGCATGGTGCGAGAGGGATGGTGGGTTGGGATATTGAATTTAATTACTATTTAATTACCTAGTAAAATTAAAGTAAAAAGTAAAATAAAAGTTAAAATCGATCATATCTATATCAATATATAATATATATAAATAAACAATAAAATGTCTTTACTGTCACTTTTCATCAATGTAATGCATCCTTGCAGAATAAAAGCATTAATTTCATTAAAAAAAATATCTTGTCACAATTTTTTTAAAGTAGTGCAAGCAAAAATTCCATTAGTCAAATCAAACAAACTACCGTAAAATTACTAACAACATAAACTAACATAAATAATCAGTAAATAAAATTATAAATATATATAAAGTAAAATATATCAAATTAAATAAAAAAATAAAAGTGGACATACAACGTCACCATTTTGTCTGTTTAAATGGGGAAAAATCTAAGGTAACGTCAGTAGACTATGGAGTGCCGCAAGGATCGGTGTTAGGCCCTCTGCTATTCTCAATATATATGCTGCCACTTGGTAATATTATAAGAAAACATGGAATTAATTTCCACTGTTATGCTGATGACACTCAATTATATATTTCATCACGACCAGATGAAAACACTAACTTATCTAAATTGACAGAGTGTCTTAAAGATATAAAATGCTGGATGACGTGTAGTTTCCTGCTATTGAATTCAGATAAAACGGAGGTATTACTTATTGGTCCAAAAAACTACCCACAAAACCTTGTGCAATACAACTTTAATTTAGAAGGATGTCCTGTTACTTTATCAACTACAGTAAAAGACCTGGGTGTTATACTAGACCACAACTTGTCTTTCGAAAATCATATTTCATATGTTACAAGAACAGCCTTTTTCCATCTTAGAAACATTGCTAAGCTACGTAACATGCTATCTGTTTCTGATGCAGAAAAGTTAGTTCATGCATTCATGACCTCGAGACTAGATTACTGTAATGCTTCATTAGCTGGCTGTCCTGCATCCTCAATAAACAAGCTACAGTTAGTGCAAAATGCAGCTGCTAGAGTTCTTACTGGGTCAAGAACATATGATCATATAACACCAGTTTTATCATCTCTACACTGGTTACCTATTAAGTTCCATATCATTTACAAAGTATTACTACTGATCTATAAAGCCCTAAATGGTTTAGCTCCGGTGTATTTAATGGACCTTCTATCGCCCTACAATCCATCGCGTTCTTTAAGATCACTAAATTCGAGGCTTCTGGTCATTCCTAGGACATCTAAGTCTACTAAAGGAGGGAGGGCGTTCTCAAATTTAGCTACCAAACTCTGGAATAGCCTTCCTGATATTGTTCGAGGCTCAGACTCGCTGTTCCAGTTTAAAACTAGATTAAAGACGCATCTCTTTAGCCAAGCATTCACATAATGCTTACCTTTTATACTACTGTTGAATCAGATCGAATGCATTAATATTATGAACAGCAGCTATGCTAATTATTCCCCAAATGCTGTTCTGCTGTTATAGCAGGTAAATAGGTAAATAGCGTTCGTCAGCTCCAGTTTGTATCCAGCCTCTCACGGAGACTTCAGATGCCTCAACACCTGCGATGAGATGACTAAACGGTCCGTGTACTTGTCGGCCAACGGATTTTCGTTTTGATAGGAAAAAACAAAAACGAAAAACGGCCAGTTTCCCAATTACCATTAGTAAATAGGAAAACAAAAAACGGAAAACAACCCATTATTCGTTTTTTGTTTTGATATTAAAAAAACGGAAAACGAAAAACAATTTCGTTATTCGATTGTCCTTCATGTGTTTATAGATGGAAATCGGAAATCAAAATACGTATGTATAAATCGTAATCCCTAAGTAGCGCTTGCGAAAACAGACGTAAGGCTGTATCTCCGCAACACTTTATCGTATTGAGACCAAACTTGGTATATGTCATCACAAGCATGACCTGAGGCTACATGCTGCGTTTCGGCGCAGCGCCACCTACTGGTCCAGAGATACCGAAAATGGCTATTTTTGGTTATAACTTCTGAACGGTTTGTCCAAAAATCATAAAAGTGGCCTCGTTAGATTCAGGGCGTCATGTCAAGTCGACTGATATCCAATTTTCCCAGATCGGAAATTTTGGCTGTCGGCCATTTTGAATTATGTGCTAAAATGCTGTATTTTCTGAACGCATGAACGAATTGTTAAGAAACTCGGTATGGGTCATCAGTACGATGCCCTGAAGGAGCCTGAGAAATTTCGAAACAGTGCCACCTAGTGGTACATTTTTTTTTCAAATGCTTATAACTCTGGCCGTGGTTGACTGATTTTCACGGGAGTCATCTCCTTAGTTTCCAGAATCATTGCCGAGTCCACAGATAGCAAACATGCTAGGTTTTGTCTTACGATTTGTGTAGCGTTGTGATTTAGCGCTTAAAAAACATTTGCTGATATCTTCGAAACTGTTAGTCCGATCGAGACGAAACCACCGTCAGAAGTTTGGAACCATAGCTTGTTAACATTATGTAAACACCCAAATGCCAAAATATTGACAGTAAGGGGTAGTAAAATTCAATCAATGTCACGTATCAGTCATTTTTGACGTGTTTTTTCATATAAATGTCTATAACTCTGAAGCGAATTGAGATATTTTCACCAAATTTTTCACACACATGTATGGGCTCAATCTGAGGACACATGAAAAAAATTGTGGGATTTTGCCTCTTGGTGGCGCTATAATAGAACAACGTAAAATTCCCATTGACTTTAATGCAATATTGTGATATAAAATGCTATACTTAACAAATTCATTGGTTTAACCTTACAAAACTCAGAATGTGCCATCAGCACCATCCCCTGAAGGTACTCAAAAGATTTTCAGACAGCGCCACCCTTTGGTCAAAAGTTAAAATTAAATTTCCAAAAATGCTAATAACTTTTGAATAAATATGCCTATTGTAATGACACTGGTCTTAATAGATTCCTTGGGTCATGCCGAGAACATAGATGCCAAGATTGACGTATTTGGCCGAACTTCCTGTCCGCCATCTTGATTTTCATTAAATGCCTCCTTTTTCAAACTCCTCCAAGGCCGTTTGTCCGATTTTTGCCAGATTTGAATCGTATCATCTCCAGACCGTGCTGAATAAAAGATATGGATTTCGTGTTGATAGACGAAACCGTTTTTGTATACCATAGCATCAAATTTGAGGCATGCTGCCAAAATGACTTTTCAGACTTTATCACTGCAATACCTTCACATTTTGACACTAAACTTTGTATTTGTCATTGTCACCTCACTCTGACCACATCACATCTATTTCGTAACTGCGCCACCTATTTGTCGAAAGTGATAAACCATTAAATCATATTTTTAGTTAATGTATATGATTTTTCAGCCATTTGTTGTTTGAGTGTATGTTACTCAGTTTATCTGTAAACAATCTTATGTTATGAATCTTACAAATTCACATTCATCACAGTGTAACTGATAGTAACGGCAAACGTGTATCAATGAAGCTATTTATAGCTTTGCCTTATATTGAGTTTGATTCTGTTACGAGCTAGTAAAATATTTTAAACTTTACCAGTATCGATATGCAAGCTTGATAGTGAGCACTAACAGCCATGTTAATTGTTTATATTCATACTGATAAAGTTAGTTATTTATTATTTATGATTCTGACATGATGTCACTACATCTGGTAAAGCTGGTAAACGCGTCCAACTCTTCCGGCTGAGCGAACGTCTCTGTCTCTAAATTAGAAAGTTGTCCGGCTTGAGGAGTACAATATACATACCAAGTTTTGTTACTCTAGATACAACTAACAAGCCCACTTTTGTCAAAAGGTGGTGCTACTGAGCCCCTGTACCACGCCCATTTCAGAAACTTTGCACATGTCTACTAGGTAATAAATGAGATGTGTCTGTCGAGTTTCATGCAATTTCAAGCATGCTAACAGTCTCAAAAGCATCCAAAAAGAATATTAAAGTTTAATGCTGTAGCAATGTTCAGGGAAGGAGGCGGAAACCTCTTGGTGGCGCTATAATAGAACAAAACATGAAATTCCCATTGACTTCAATACAGTTTTGTGATGTAAAATGCTATACTTAACAAATGCATTAATGTAACATTATGAAACTCAGAATTTGCCACCAGCACCATCCCCAGAAGGTACTCAAAAGATTGAGACAGCACCACCTGTTGGTCAAAAGTTTAAATTAAATTTCCAAAAATGCTAATAACTTTTGAAAAAATATGCCTATTGTAATGACACTGGTCTTACTAGATTCCTTGGGTCATGCCGAGAACATAGATACCAAGATTGACATATTTGGACAAACTTCCTGTCCACCATCTTTATTTACTTTCAAAACCTTCTTTCGTCCGATTTTCACCAAAATCGATCATATCATCTCCAGACCATGCCGACTAAAAGTTATGGATTTCGTGACGATAGACAAAACCGTTTTCGTATACCACAGCAGCAAATTTGAGACATGCTGCCAAAATGACTATTAAGTCTTTATCTCTGCAATCCCTTCACATTTTGACCCCAAACTTTGTATATGTCATTGTCACCTCACTCTGACCACATCAAATTGATTTCATAACTGCGCCACCTATTTGTCGAAAATAAACCATTAAATTATCTTAAAAGTGTACTGAATATATGATTTTTCAGCCATTTTGCCAAAATTCTCTTAAAATGTCTTTAATTGCTCCTTGCTGTAGTTGGTCTGCCACTCCCACCCATGATGGCATCTGTTGCCGCTTCTTGCGCTTGGCCCCAGTAATGGCTGCTTGCAGCTATATTTAGGGGCCAAGCACCGAAGGTGCGGAGGCACCTATTGTATCTGTTCCCGTTCTTATTAGGGGCCAAGCACTGAAGGTGTGGAGGCACCTATTGTATCTGTTCCGGTTCTTATTATTATTAGGGGCCAAGCACCGAAGGTGCGGAATTTCAAAACATGAAATTCCCATTGACTTCAATACAGTTTTGTGATCTAAAATGCTATACTTAACAAATGCATTACTGTAACATTATGAAACTCAGAATTTGCCACCAGCACCATCCCCTGAAGGTACTCAAAAAATTTCGAGACAGCACCGCCTGTTGGTCAAAAGTTAAGATTATATTTCCAAAAATGCTAATAAGTTTTGAAAAAAATATGCCTATTGTAATGATACTGGTCTTAATAGATTCCTTGGGTCATGCCGAGAACATAGATACCAAGTTTGACGTATTTGGACGAACTTCCTGTCCGCCATCTTTATTTACTTTCAAAACCTTCTTTTTCGAACTTCTCCTAGACCATTCGTCCGATTTTCACCAAAATCGAATCATATCATCTCCAGACCATGCTGACTAAAAGTTATGGATTTTGTGACGATAGACGAAACCGATTTTCGTATACCGCAGCAGCAAAGTTGAGGCATGCTGCCAAAATGCCTATTAAGTCTTTATCTCTGCAATGCCTTCACATTTTGACACCAAACTTTGTATGTGTCATTGTCACCTCACTCTGACCACATCAAATTGATTTAATAACTGATTCCTTAAAAAATATACAATTTAACAAATTAGTGTTAAAATACCAGTATGCACTTTTTGGTTTTATTGAACATAAAATAAGCTTACAGTGCACCATACTGTGATCTGAAAAACTTACTGGTGTTATATAACATTTAGTAAAAATACTAAAATGGTGATTAAAACTGTAAAATCTGTCCAACCTATCTAATGACATAACATTATCACGTGTGTGAACCCAAGTGTACTGTCTCTCATTACCATTTAAAGATCTCCAAACATCACATAAATCATGTTTTATTCATATTGTTAAAAGCTGTTTACGCGAAGCCAAATGAGGCTCAATGTGATTTCTATCTAGATTGTGCTCGGTACAATTAAAATCACCGCCTATGAACAAAAAATCTTCAGGGCGGCAGTTTGTAAAGTTGAACACAGTATGTTTAAAAAAACCATCCTTTCAACTGGTGCAGTTGGAACATATACACAAATAAAAATAAACATAACTTTCGACAACAACTCTAACTTTTAAAAGCCTACCTTTTACGATTTCAACAACATCATAAGAGATAGGATTAAATTTTTTTGTGAATAAAATGGCAACTCCCCCACTTATCGAAGTGTTATGATTTAACACAGGGAGGCCATCAAACTCCCTCGCCCAGTCAGCAGCATTTTTCAAGTCGCTATGAGTTTCTTGTAACAAAACAATATTTTTCTGTTTAATTACTTCATATATTGTAGCTCTTTTCCTAGATTCTCTTGCACCGTTAACATTCAAAGTAGCTACATGAATTTCACCCATAAAAAAGAAAAAGGAAAAGGAAAACCACCCACAAATCCGAAAAACATCAGCCATTCTATATTTAAAATTAACAGACATCATTGTTTAAAGCAGTATTGAGATTCCTCACAATTTTCTTAAGTCGATAGACTTTTGTTAGTAAAGCAACTCTCTGCCATTAGGCTTCTTGCTTTTTCAGCAAACTGTTTGACATCAGGAAAATATTCTTGCACACGCACACCTCTTATATGTTTTTGTTGACCTAAGGAATAACTTAATGTCATCAAGTCCATAATCCCGACCAATGAACTCCCCCTGAGAAAGTGTCATACTAGAGTCAGAAGACCCACCATCACTTTCTGTTTCCTGGTCCATAACATCTTGCACTTCACCCTTTTTACTTATTTTGGCATCAAATGTTTTTATTCAATCATCTTCCTTTTATGAGGAATTTTGAAAAAAATGCTCTTCCTCCACACAATCCGTCTCACGTCACTGAACTGTTCTCTAAAGCACTTTCATTTTGCTCATCTCCTTTATCCTCAGAAAACTGTGCCAAGCTCGGTAAATCTTTGACACTAGCCTCTGATACTATTTTGTTGCCTATCGTGCCCGAGTGTTCACAGTGCAACAACACTCTCACCGGGAACACCTGTAGCGGTCGCCGCCACAGCCGAGCTCGGCCCCGGCAATGCCTCCTCAACTATGTCAGAAACACCTTCCGCAACACCACCACGTTCAGTACTCTCATTCACTGCGTTCGTTTCCCTTTCTGTAGCTTTGTCGGGACAATTACGAATTACGAGACTTTTTTGACTTTTAAAACCCTTTTAATTTACCTAATTTTCCAGAACATTGCAGAGCTAATATACAAAACACACACATAAAAAACCCCCCCAAAAAACAAGTTTAATTGGTAATTTTACCAATTAAAAACCAGATTTCCAAACTCACTAATTGTCACTAAAGCATCTCTCACGCCCCACCACATTGTAAAAAAAGGTACATTATCAATTTGTTTGTAATATGCAAACTCGATAGCAACCCTAAATTCTACCAATGATTTAAAAAGAACCAACATCTTGAGCAGCATTTTTACATTGATGTGTTTTCAGGATTGCTAACTTGGCTTGGCCCATCAAAAAATTGGCAAGCACACACTGTTCGCGCCATGACTGTTTATACTTGCAACCAAAAATAAAAACGGTGTTTGTAAAAGAAAAACCCAATTTCATAATTAGTTTTTCCAAAAGTACAAAAAGTGGAAAAAGCCTTGAACACTCACAAAATAAATGAAAAACAGTATCAGAAGCCTTACAGAAAGGACATTCAGGTAAAACCACTTCATTAAATTTAGAAACAAAGTTGTTTGTAGCCAACACACAGTGAAGTATTCTCCACTCTAGATCTCCACACTTTTTTGGAATCGGAGGCTTGTACAACAGCCTCCATGAGGGATTCACATCTCTGGGCACTGAAAGATACATCCTCCATTTAGTATCTACCCTTTCCTTCAACTCTCCGAAGTGTGCCGATTTAGCACAAAAATAATAAACCATTTTTTCCCCATGCTTTGGAAATCCAAAAGTTCAAACCCCTTTAACAAAAGAACCTTAGTGTTCTCTTCAATTACTACATTTTTAGGGACAACTTTTAATGCCGGAAAAGTCTTTGATAACAAGCCATTATTTAAAGCAGAATCTACAAGTGATGTGAAATCTGGGGGAAAACAGGCCTTAAAGCTCTATACTCCTTCCACTATTCTTACTGACCTCACCCCGACCTGGTCAGCAAGTGACTGAGCCGTTCGCCACTGACCTCTCGTTATATCAAGCAGATCTATAACTCTAGTTATTCCAGCATTCAGAAACATTTCAATTACAGAACCTGATAATGGAGGCTGTAGCTTAAAAAAGGGTTAAAAAACAAAGGTTCTGCACATCCATAATTTTCATCACCCACTCTTGAAAATTAACAAACTCCATGATTGAAAAATTCATTTATAGAACTTGAAAAAAGAACCATACACATTTTCAACACAAGGCTTCTCAATTAAGAACAGCTCTTTGTCAAGATCTATTCCTCCAAGTTCTTTAAGAATATACAAGCAATAATCAATCCATGGCATACCAGAGCAGTACAGCAGTTTTTGCAGGGTTTGTAGTCTCATTGCTGCAATTTTGGATTCAACGTGTATAAGGCCTTGACCTCCCTCTGCAACGGGAAGATACAGCACTCCAGGAGGAAGCCAATGATGGCCATTCCAAAAGAAATCAACAAATGCCTTTTGAACCTTTAAAAGCAGTTCTTTAGGGGGATCTAACACTGTAAGCTTATGCCACAGCATTGAAGCGGCCAGGTTATTAATCACCAGGCATCTCCCTCTATATGAAAGCTGTGGGAGAATCCACTTCCACTTTTGGATTTTACCAATAACCCGGTCAACCACTCCTTCCCAGTTCTTCTCCATGTACTGGTCAGTTCCAAAATAAATACCAAGAACTTTTAAACCATCCTGTGCCCATTTACATTTGATTTGGCAAATTAGGAGGTCCTGAACTATGCCAATCTCCCATTAACAAAGAAGCAAATTTTTCCCAATTTATGCATGCAGAGGTAGCTTTCTGAAAAATATTCAAACAGGAAATAATATTTTCAATATCATTTGAGTTTCTAATTATCAGAGTTACATCGTCTGCATATGCTAAAAGTTTTACTTGGGGTACTTTGGGGCAACCAGGAACACCAATACCACATAATCCTTTTCTCAACAGACTTAAAAAAGGCTCAATAGAAATAGCATAGAGTAGACCTGATAGGGGACACCCTTGTCTTATTCCTCGTCACTGAAAAAGGTCTAGTTAATGTTCCATTTACTCTTAACATGCTTTTAATATCACTGTAAATGAGCTTAATAAAAGACACAAAATGATGACCAAAGCCAAAAGCCTCAAGAGTCTTAAATAAAGAGTGGTCCACACTATCAAAGGCTTTTTCTTAGTCCAAAGAAAGTAGACCAATGTCCAAGTTATGTCTTTTTGCCACTGAAATAACATCTCTAACCAAAAAAAGATTGCCAAATATTGTTCGGTTAGGAATACAGTGGCCCTCATTTATCATTCTTGCGTAGAAACGGGCGTATATGTTGGCGTAAGATTATGCTTGCACTCCTCTCACCGCCTGATTTATGAAGCTGTGCGTACCTTTGAAATCCAGGTGTACGCAATACCTGCCCTTGATAAATGCCGCGGCTGAAAACGATCGTCATTAGAATAACACGCCCCTATATATTCAAGTATCCGCTTCCCCCACACCCTCATTTTACGCCATGGACACACTGAAGACGGCAAAGAGGAGACACTTCTCTGGAGATCGAGACCATCACCATCATGAAAAATTATTATTAAATCAAACAACAATATTGTTTATGATAAATTCAAAGTTAATTGTATATTTTTTTCAAAACGCTATAAATCCATCCATTTTTTGTCTAAAAAAACAACAACAAAAACAACAAGAAGAGAACATGCAACATATAATCAGGGACTCATACTATAAATTAATATAAATTAAATAAGTGCAACTGCATGAAATAAATAAAAGCCAAACAAAATAAATAGTAAAATAAATTAAATAGTAAAAATAAAATAAATATTTCCAATGTCACGTTCCAATATTGTCGGCCACATAAAACAAATAATTTAAAAATAACACACATATACAGTCCTTAAATACAACAATGTTAAAAATACATTCAAATCATTTAGTAACACACTTAGGCTAATAGTAATTCGTGCCGAACTTGAAAAAAGTAATGATAACAATATTATCATCCAAGATGGCGCCGCGGATGGCTGCCTCGGTGTGGAGCTCTCCAGCTATTGTGTTGTTTTTGTTCGTTTGTTCTGCGTTTAGTCATTCTTTTCCTATCAGTTTCACCAAAGACGAACTACTGGACATTAGGAAACACACACCAGAAACCTTTTCTACAGTTTTTGATTATTCGGACGTTTTGCTGGACATTCTCGTCGGAGGGGCAGCGTTGTTGTTCAAACGCGCGTTCAGACGCAAACGCGGGAAGCGAGCCGGCGCGCTGGTTAAACTCCGCGAGCGCGGCCTGCGCACTGCACTCCCCAGCATTCATCTCGCGAATCTCCGATCCCTTCCTAACAAAACGGATGAACTTCTTCTCCTCACCCACACTAACAAGGATTTTTTAAACTCTGCTGCTTTGTGCTTCACTGAAACCTGGCTGAGTGAAGCCATACCGGACAACGCAATACATCTGCCGGGCTTCCAGCTGTTCCGAGTGGATCGCATCGCGGAGCTAACGGGGAAAACGAGAGGTGGTGGATTGTGTTTCTACATTAACGAAAGTTGGTGTTCAGATGTAACAACACTGAAGAAGATGTGCTCTCCTAATTTAGAGGCACATTTCATAAACTGTAAACCCTTCTACTCGCCTCGGGAATTTTCCTCTTTCATTCTCGTGAATGTTTACATCCCTCCAGACGCGTGCGCGAGCGCGGCGCTACAACAGCTGGCTGAACAAATATCTGAAACGGAACAAAGGTACCCAGACTCTCTTTTAATCATTCTTGGGGATTTTAACAAAGCAAATCTTTCTCGTGAACTACCAAAATACATACAGCACGTTACATGTCCCACCAGAGACAGTAATATACTGGACCACTGTTACACCACAATAAGAAATGCATATCACTCCGTCCCACGGGCAGCTTTGGGGCTCTCTGATCACTGTTTGGTTCATCTCATACCGACCTACAGGCAGAAACTGAAATCAGCTAAACCTGGAATAAGGACTGTGAAAAGATGGACTAATGAAGCAGAGCAGAATCTACAGGCCTGCTTTGATTGCACTGATTGGACTGTTTTTGAAGCTACTACCAATGATCTGGATGAGCTCACAGATACTGTAACATCATATATAAGTTTCTGTGAGGATACATGCATTCCTACCAGGACATTCTTATCATTCACTAATGATAAACCATGGTTTACTGGGAAACTCAAACGCCTTCGTCATGCCAAAGAGGATGCTTACAGAAGTGGGGATAAAATCTTGTATAACCAGGCCAGAAACAGATTGACAAAGGAGATCAGAGTTGCTAAAAGGAACTACTCTGATAAACTGAAAAACCAGTTTTCATCCAACGACCCATCATCAGTCTGGAATGGCCTGAGGAACATTACCAACTACAAGTCACCATCCCCTCGATCTGTGGACAATCAACACCTGGCTGACGATTTAAATTCATTTTACTGCCGGTTTGAAAAGCCCTCATTCACACCACACACCCGGTCTGATCTGCACTTCACACATTCAGCATCACCTCCTGTTCTCCAATTATCACTCCCCCCTCCTGCCATCCAACCTGAGCTTAAGGTCTGTGTGGAGGACGTGAGCCGAGTCTTCAAAAAACAGAAGACTAGGAAAGCCTCAGGCCCAGACGGCATCTCATCTGCTTGTTTAAAAGCCTGCGCTGACCAACTGGCCCCGGTCTTCACGCAGATCTTCAACAGATCATTGGAGCAGTGTGAAGTTCCCTGCTGCTTCAAACGCTCCACTATCATTCCTGTCCCCAAAAAACCCAAAATCACTGGACTTAATGACTACAGACCTGTCGCTCTCACGTCTGTGGTCATGAAGTCGTTTGAAAGACTGGTGCTGGCCCACCTGAAGGACATCACTGGACCCCTGCTGGATCCCTTTCAGTTTGCTTACAGAGCAAACAGGTCTGTGGATGATGCAGTCAACATGGGACTGCATTATATCCTGCAACATCTCGACAGACCAGGGACTTATGCAAGGATCCTCTTTGTGGACTTCAGTTCGGCCTTCAATACCATCATGCCTGGTCTTCTCACAGCCAAACTGACCCAGCTCTCCATACCATCCTTGATCTGTCAGTGGATCACCAGCTTCCTGACGGACCGGCAGCAGCGAGTGAGACTGGGGAAACACACATCCAAGACACTCACAATCAGCACTGGTGCTCCCCAAGGGTGCGTTCTCTCCCCACTGCTCTTCTCCCTGTACACTAATGACTGCACTTCTAAAGACCCCACTGTCAAGCTCCTGAAATTTGCAGACGACACCACTGTCATCGGTCTCATCCGAAACGGTGACGAGTCTGCTTACAGACTGGAGGTTGAACAGCTGGCTGCCTGGTGCAGTTATAACAACCTTGAGCTGAACACGCTCAAAACAGTGGAGATGATCGTGGACTTCAGGAGGAACAGCTCAGCACTCCTCCCACTCACCATCATGAACAGCACTGTGGAAGCAGTGGAGTCATTCAGGTTCCTGGGCACTATCATCTTTCAGGACCTGAAGTGGGACAATCACATTGACTCCACTGTGAAAAAGGCCCAGCAGAGACTGTACTTCCTTCGCCAGCTGAGGAAGTTCAACCTGCCACAGGATCTGCTGATTCAGTTCTACTCAGCCGTCATTGAGTCTGTCTTGTGCGCTTCCATCACTGTCTGGTTTGGTTCAGCTACCAAATCAGACATCAGGAGACTACAACGGACAGTCCGGACTGCGGAGAGGATTATTGGTACCCCCCTGCCAAACCTCCAGGACCTGTACTCTTCCAGAGTGAGGAAGAGAGCAGGTAAAATCATCACAGACTCCACTCACCCTGGACACCACCTGTTTGAACTGTTACCGTCAAGACGGAGACTCAGATCACTGGCCACAAGAACATCTCGGCACAGGAACAGTTTCTTCCCACAGGCCATTTCCCTCCTGAACAGTTAACACTCCTCCCAAGGCATATGCCTGTAAGTGCAATACTCCCACTGTTTAGTGCAATATCCCACAACTCAGGTGATACTTATATGTAGATTTATTTATTTATAATATTCAAAACACTGTAAATAGGTTCATAATCTGTAAATCTGAAAATGTCTATTCTGACTAAACCCAACTGTGATAGTTTTATTCTCATATATTTATATTTTTATTTTTTATTCTTATAATTTGTAGTATTATGTTTCATGTTGTATTTGTATATGTCCACTGGAAGCCTCAGTACCAAAACAAATTCCTTGTGTGTGCAAGCACACTTGGCAATAAAGCTCTTTCTGATTCTGATTCTGATTCTGATATTCAGGCCTACTATTAGGCTACGTGTTGTAGCCATTAACTAAGTGCATTTATTTCATATTTGTTAAAAAATAATAAATTTTATTTTTTCCCCATCTATGTTGATTATGAAAAGTGAACATAGGCTAAGATAGGATGCGCAATATATCGGGAGACATGCTCAGACATGATTTTGGCCACTTAATTAAGTTTTGTTTTGTAGAAAGCCTTTCTTTAAAGTGAATTTCGTTTTGTAAAAATTGTATCTTAATTTTAATATTTTTTTCATCAACCAATTGCATGGATTTAATAAATAAGCAGCAAATAGCAGACAATATAATCATGAGTCATGACATGGAGGCGCGGGCGCGGTCCCTTGCATTGCACGTGAACTGGAGTGCATCTCATCACAAATTAACCGAAACTCAGTATATGCCTCACAGACATGAGAAATATATCTATAAAGAAAGCTTGAAATGTCTTTAAACGAAACAATTATAAATGAAAAGAAATAGGCTACTCTCTCTATATTATATTATATTGTATTCACTACGGAGATGGTGATCATCAAATTAATCTTTGCAGACACAACTCTAATTTATTATTAGAAATAAAATCCAATTTTATTTATAAAAAAGGTGTTTATCGCGTTTTGGAAAAGAGCTTCTCATATCTTTTAGTTTGTCAGGGTTTTTTGTGGTGTTAGGAATTGTTTTTCTGCGCATTTCCGCACTAACCAAAACGTGCGTACATGTACACCACCTCCTGAGCTGGCGTAGGATTTGAGCGTGCCGTACGCCAACGTCCATATTGATAAATATCAAAGTCACCGTGGTTTTGGGTGTACGCCAGGTGTACGCTGGAAATTTGGTGTACGCACTTTTGATAAATGAGGGCCAGTAAGACTGATCGTTGTGAATAACAGTTTCTATGCAGTTCTTCAATCTGTTGGTTAAGGCTTTTGAAAAGATTTTTAGATCAACGCACAGCAAGGAGACAGAGCGCCAGTTCTTTAAGCAAACAAGGTCTCCTTTTTTGGGGATCAAAGTTAAAACTGCTCTCCGACAACTTAGAGGAAGGGTCTCTCTTTCAATGCTTTCCGTAAAAACATCATACACATCCTGGCCAATTAAGTTCCAGAAATCTTTATAAAACTCGGATGAAAGACCATCCAAACCAGGCGACTTTCCAGGATTCAACTCCAGGACAGCTCTCGAAAGTTCAGCCATTGTCAAAGGGCTCTCAAGATCCATCTTGTCCCTGTTTGATAATTGAGACAAGTAATTCAGAAGAACATCAACTTCTACTCCATTACATGGCTCTGAACGGTATAAATCTTCATAAAAGGAAATAGCAAAAGCATTCATTTCTGTTTGTGTTGTTAATATTCTTCCATCTGGAAGCTTCAGTTGATGAAGATGCTTATGTGCCCTTGGCTTTTTTTCATGTCCAAAGAAAAAAACAGTAGGAGAATCCATGTTATTTGGGCGGGTGAACTTTGTTTTTCTTTGTTCTTCCGCTAAGCTGCTTAACAGAAATTTATTTAGTTCAAAAGAGTCAGTGGAGATGGATCCTGTGGCACCGTGACTGCTTTCTCCAAGGATTTCTTGTTCAATGGCTTTCATTTTCTCCACTAGGGCACCCCTGGCATGTGCAGTAAACTGCTGGCAAAATATTTGTATCTGCACCTTGCCGACATCCCACCATTGACTTAAAGATGGGAAATTTACTCTCTCCTCTCTCCAAGAATCCCAAAAGTGGTGAAAAGCGTGGACGAAGCAGTGATCCTGAAGTAAACCGTTATCAAAGTGCCAAAGTGATTTATAGGATTTAATAGTCTCAGCAGAAAAAGCCATACTAATATAATGATGGTCTGAGAGAAAAGTGGGCGAAATAGAATTCCTAAAAAACCTTCCCCTTTTATATAATTCAGTATAAAAGCGATCACGTCTAGCTCTAGACATATTATTTGAGTTGACTTTCATCCAAGTGTACTGTCTAAGCCCAGGAAATGCATCTCTCCACAAATCAACAAAATTATAATAATCAATTACACTTTTCAGAATCTTGGCTGAAGGAGGATGTGGTTCATTAGGATTCCAATCCAATTTCTGATTTAAAGTGCAATTAAAATCAGCCCCCAGTATAACAATATTATCCCAGGGACAGTCTGATAATGCATCTGATAGTTTTTCAAAAAAAGTGATACGCTCCCGACCATCATTTGGAGCATACACATTAAACAGAAAAAAACTGTGTCCCCTAAAGTAACATCTACTCGTAATATTCTTCCTGTTATTATCTCAAAACTTTTTAAAATGCCACCTACCCAGGGTGAAAACAAAATCGCTACCCCTGCACTCACATTTGTGCCATGGCTTAGAAGAACATTACCCTTCCAATCACTAAACCACTGGGATTGGTTCTGCAAATCTGTGTGCGTTTCCTGAAGTAAGATCACATCAGCCTTTTTAAGAATTAAATAATTGAAAAGATCATTTCTTTTTACTATACTACGACAACCATTAATATTTAGAGACCCAATATTAAAAAAAAGTCATAACAAAAATTATAAAGGGGTTATAAAACAACCCACCACATCTGCCTTTTAACACTTTTCATAAGATCAATGTTTTTTCAGACGTGAATTTAGACTTTTTCTAACCGTGCTAACAAGTTATAAGCATGTAGCGTTTTGGTTGATCTAGTTCCTCCAAGGTCGCCTTTCGCATAGCAATGGTACCAGACTCCACGAAAAGTTCTAAATCAGGAAAGTGTTTATCCAATTTGGGTTTTCTCTGATTTTTAGTAGCGTCTAGGAAATTACTCAACTCTTGAACTGTGTAAAAAGGAGGTTTTAAATGAGGAGTAAAAAAATCCCCACAGAATTTCCTTGTGAATTGGCATCGTGTTCTTCTCCAGTATCTGGACATTCGCTTTCAGAATCATTCTCAGATAAGTCATCAGTTCTCTGTGACAACAGATCTATATCAGCCTGTAACAGGCTGCTGCTTTGGACAGGCGAGTATTCAAGCTCACTTTGCTTTTCTGGGTGTTTTGCATCACTAACTACCTCTGAAGCAATGAGCTCATCAACAACTAGAGCATTGTCACCTTCATGTGTACTAATGACCGAGGCTCTGTCTGTATCTTCAGTGGGACAATCTTGTGCAAGCACACCAGAACCCTCTCCACTATTAGATAAAACTGCAGTTTCATCTAGCTGTAGGCCTATATTATCAGTAGACGTACTTTCTGCAATGTTATTATTATCCACAGCGGTATTCACCTGTTCCGTTACAGAATTACTCTCCTTCTCAGCCTCCAAATTTAAAGGACACGACGGTCTTATATGGACCTGTTTCCCGCATGTAAAACATTTCATTGAATCAACAGAGATAAATATCGTATAATTTTTCCCATTCAACGTCAGTTTTACAGCAACTTCCAGATTTTGATATTCAGCATTTAAAATCATGTATGTGTGATGTCTAAATGACATGATGTGCTTTAATTACGGTTTCTTTTTAAACAAAGCGGAATCATTTTGATCGGTCCCATTAATTTGCCGTAACGCGCCAGAATGCGCTCAAGTGTATCATTTGGAACGAACGGAGGAACATTTGAAAGGATAACTTTCTTCGAGGGGTTAGACAGCGGCAAAACCGGAATAAATACATCTCTCACTGATAATCCATGTTCAACCAAATCATCAACCATAAACGTTTCCTTCAGAAAAATAAAAACAACTGCTTTGTTAATTCGCGATGCAGACAAGATGTTCACCGGACCAACAGCAACTAAACAATCTTACACTGACACTCTCTCATCTGATATGTGTGTGTGTGAGTGTGAGAGAGAGTGAGAGTGTGAGAGAGAGTGAGAGTGAGAGAGAGAGTGAGAGAGAGAGAGCTGTGCAGCTATTTGTAACTTCAACAACTGAATCAGTCCACAGCCTCTTCCCCTTTTCTCAAAAACACATAAAATAACACTTAATTTCAACATTTATTCTCTCTTGATTCGGCCATATGTAAAGCATGCTGGGAACTTACAAGCACAGCCCAGTTTCAGTTAATGCAACACAAATCATTCATGTAATCACAACACAAACGGATGCAGTAAACTTCAATATTACATATTTAAGCGGACTGAACACAACCAAATTAAGGTAGGACAAAAGGAATAGCAATTTTACCACCAGCCCTATTGTAACTTCCTCGACCATAACAGAGTCAGACTAACATTGCAAGTTCATCATCTCTTCATTCAACCCGGAAGAATTTGATTGCAACTTCACCACCATTGAAACCGCCTGAAAACTTACTTAACTGGATGGATGTTTGGTTGTTTGAATGGATCACGGGGACCCTTTACTATACTTGTAAGGAAGGTGTAGGCTGAGTGGAATCATTAAGCGGGTCTTTATTAAAACAAAATCCAAACAGTAGTCACAACTCGTAGTCAGGTCACAGGCATTGGTCAAAGCACAGGCAAAACAATCGAATGGCAGACAAATCCAAAAAACAGCAATCCAAAAAATAGCAATCCAAAAGCGCGAGTCAAAAAGCAGAACAAAGGTCATAACAGTAATCAAAGGAGAATGGTAGAACACTTAGTAAAGCAGAGAACTGACAATACTTCGCAATAAGGTAGTGATAGCACATGGCTTAAATACAGAGTGACAGGAAATGACAAGACAGGAAAATGATGTGGCAGGAACAGGAAGTAACAGAGTTCAATATTCAGGTGATGGCTCCCTCTGGTGGACTGGTGCCTGATCAAACGTTACAATACTAACATCACTAGCCCTAATTTTTCTTATAATTTATTTTTGCACTGTAAGCACTGTATATACACTGTATAAATGAAAGCAGTGACGTCAATACACACATACATACACCGGTTCCCCAGTTCTGCTCTCACATGGAATAATGAGCATAAGTGGGAGGTGTAGTCACATGGCTCTGATCAGGCTAGTATCACATGGTTTGTGTTTGCAGTGACTTCAGAGCACTGGACTAACTTCTGTTACACACCGTTATGATGAAAGTGTTTTATGCTTCCTTTGTGAAATACTGAAAACTACAGAGGGATTTTTAATCGAAAAGAGGCAGTGACACAATGGAAATACCAGCCATAAGTCTCAAGGTAATTTATTAGTTTTTTATTTATGTGTTGTATAGTTTGTACATTGATTGTTAAATGATCCATCAAAATCTGAAAGATCAAAAGGAAAAGGTTGTTTTTGTTTTATGTAAAAAGTATGTATACACTTTATGAAACCGGAAAGATCAAATAAAAACATCAATAAAATTCTATTGCATAATTCATCATTCTAAAGCAATTTTTTTGTCAGTTTCATGTCTTACATTATTTCCTCAGATGTGCTTCCCTGATTCTAGTTGCACATTTTACTATTTCTCTGTCAATGACTGTTTCAAAACCTAAACGGTTTACCAAAACAGCATTTTCTGTGCGTTCATCATATAGAGGCCTTCAGAAGTTTATCACAGTCAGGCCGGGCAACCAGGAACCCTTAAAATTATTAATGGTAATTGTAGTAAATAGTTATTTTCTTTATTTTATACCAAATTGGGTCTCACATTTTAGCTTTTTTACTTACGTAAAAATAAAATAAAATAATTGTTTGGTACAACATGCTTATTGTGTTCATGTTGTATTGCAAAACACTGCACTTTTGCTGAGATACGGGTAATGTTAGAGACAGTTTTCATGGTAAGGTAGGTTTAAGCGCTGCAGGGATGGGTTAAAGGGACAACAGTAATTATAGATTTAATTACAGAAATGAATTACAGATGTATTTATATGCAGGTTAAAATATATGTACAATGTGAATAAATGTCCTGTATTAATATTAATGTATCAAATTATTTATTTAAACCCTTATGTCTTAAAGGCACATAAAGTGGGACTCAGAATGGTCCTTTTGTATTGGTACATATCTTGATTTTTTTGAAAAGCATTGCCTGCAACAATTTTGTATTTTAGGGATACCCCAGATCATAGGTGCAGCATGTAGCCCAAAAATGCCCATGACTGAATGCTCAGTAGGTTTTGAGCCACGGCCTGTTTCTAGGGAATGCATCTGTACATTTACTCATGTGCTGCACTGTGCGTGTGTTTTCTCTGCAGGCAATCGTGTTGGTTCACTGGATACTGACAGTCTGGTGAGAGTTATGGGGCATTTGCCTTTCTCGTTTCTGTTTTTTTATCACTAACCTGAGGAATTTCACCTTTAGTGAAAGTTTATCATCCAGTTCTCAGTTCAGCAGAATTAGAAATACATTTCTTCTTCAAACTAAAGTGTGTGTGTATATATAACATTTGAAGCCATAGCTATAAAATTTAAAGCCCCTTATATATATATATACACACACACATAGTGTCCCTAAAAATGTTTACAAATACAACACACACACATACACCCACACACAGACACACACGTACGTGTGTGTGTGTGTTTTAAAATACTCATAATCAGACGGTGACTCAGTGTGTAGCACTGTCGCCTCACAACAAGGGGTGTTTTCTGTGTGGAGTTTGCATGCTCTCTCCGTGTCAGCGTGGGTTTTATACAGTTTCACCCACAATCCAAAAACATGCAGATTAGGTGGATTGGACATGCCAAATTGTCGTAGGTGTGAAGGGCATCCGGCGTAAAACCAGTGCAAAATCAAATGTGTGTGTAAATCAGAATCAGAATCAGAAGAATCAGAAAGAGCTTTATTGCCAAGTGTGCTTGCACACACAAGGAATTTGTTTTGGTGCTGAGGCTTCCAGTGGACTATACAAATACAACAAGAAACATGAAACATAATACTACAAATTATAAGAATAAAAATATAAATATATGAGAATAAAAAGTATCACAGTTCGGTTTAGTCAGAATAAACATTTCCAGATTTACAGATTATGAACATATTTACAGTGTTTTGAAATAAATCTAAATATAATTATGAGTTGTACCAGGTTATCACCTGAGTTGTAGGATATTGCACTAAACAGTGGGAGTATTGCACTTAAAGGCATATGCCTTGGGAGGTATGTTAACTGTTCGGGAGGGAAATGGCCTGTGGGAAGAAACTGTTCCTGTGCCGAGATGTTCTTGTGGCCAGTGATCTAAGTCTCCGTTTTGACGGTAACCGTTCAAACAGGAGGTGTCCAGGGTGAGTGGAGTCTGTGATGATTTTACCTGCTCTCTTCCTCACTCTGGAAGAGTACAGGTCCTGGAGGGATGGCAGGGGGGCACCAATGATCCTCTCCACAGGCCGGACTGTCCGTTGTAGTCTCCTGATGTCTGATTTGGTAGCTGAACCAAACCAGACAGTGATGGATGTGCATAAGACAGACTCGATGACGGCTGAGTAGAACTGAATCAGCAGCTCCTGTGGCAAGTTGAACTTCCTCAGCTGGCGAAGGAAGTACAGTCTCTGCTGGGATTTTTTTTACAATGGAGTCAATGTGATTGTCCAACTTCAGGTCCTGAGAGATGATAGTGCCAAGGAACCCGAATGACTCCACTGCTTCCACAGTGCTGTTCATGATGGTGAGTGGGGGAGTGCTGAGCTGTTCCTCCTGAAGTCCACGATCATCTCCACTGTTTTGAGCGTGTTCAGCTCAAGGTTGTTGTAACTGCACCAGAGAGGCCAGCTGTTCAACCTCCAGTCTGTAAGCAGACTCGTCACCGTTCCGGATGAGACCGATGACAGTGGTGTCGTCGGCAAATTTCAGGAGCTTGACAGAGGGGTCTTTAGAAGTGCAGTCATTAGTGTACAGGGAGAAGAGCAGTGGGGAGAGAACGCACCCTTGAGGGGCGCCAGTGCTGGTGGTGAGAGTCCTGGATGTGTGTTTCCCCAGTCTCACTCGCTGCTGCCGGTCCGTCAGGAAGCTGGAGATCCACTGACGGATCGAGGATGGTATGGAGAGCTGGGTCAGTTTGGCTGTGAGAAGATCAGGCATGATGGTATTGAAGGCTGAACTGAAGTCCACAAAGAGGATCCTTGCATAAGTCCCAGGTCTGTCGAGATGTTGCAGGATATAATGCAGTCCCATGTTGACTGCATCATCCACAGACCTGTTTGCTCTGTAAGCAAACTGAAAGGGATCCAGCAGGGGTCCAGTGATGTCCTTCAGGTGGGCCAGCACCAGTCTTTCAAACGACTTCATGACCACAGACGTGAGAGCGACAGGTCTGTAGTCATTAAGTCCAGTGATTTGGGGTTTTTTGGGGACCGGAATGATAGTGGAGCGTTTGAAGCAGCAGGGAACTTCACACTGCTCCGATGATCTATTGAAGATCTGTGTGAAGACCGGGGCCAGCTGGTCAGCACAGGCTTTTAAACATCGGGGGGATGGTGACTTGTAGTTGGTGATGTTCCTCAGGCCATTCCAGACTGATAATGGGTCGTTGGATGAAAACTGGTTTTTCAGAGTAGCTTCTTTTAGCAACTCTGATCTCCTTTGTCAGTCTGTTTCTGGCCTGGTTATTCAAGATTTTATCCCCACTTCTGTAAGCATCTTCTTTGGCATGACGAAGGTGTTTGAGTTTCCCAGTAAACCATGGTTTATCATTAGTGAATGATAAGAATGTCCTGGTAGGAATGCATGTATCCTGACAGAAACTTATATATGATGTTACAGTATCTGTGAGCTCATCCAGATCTGTGGTAGCAGCTTCAAAAACAGTCCAATCAGTGCAATCAAAGCAGGCCTGTAGATCCTGCTCTGCTTCATTGGTCCATCTTTTAACAGTCCTTAACACAGGTTTAGCTGATTTCAGTTTCTGCCTGTAGGTCGGAATAAGATGAACCAAACAGTGATCAGAGAGCCCTTAAGCTGCTCGTGAGTGGAGTGATACGCATTCCTTATTGTGGTGTAACAGTGGTCCAGTATATTACTGTCTCTGGTGGGACATGTAACGTGCTGTCTGTATTTGGGTAGTTCACGGGAAATATTTGCTTTGTTAAAATCCCCAATAATTATTAGAAGAGAGTCCGGGTGCCTTTGTTCCGTTTCAGATATTTGTTCAGCCAGCTGTTGTAGCGCCGCGCTCACGCACGCATCTGGAGGGATGTAAACATTCACGAGAATGAAAGAGGAAAACTCCCGTGGCGAGTAGAAAGGTTTGCAATTAATGAAATGGGTCTCTAAATTAGGAGAGCATATCTTGTTCAGTGTTGTTATATCTGAACACCAATTTTCGTTAATGTAGAAACACAATCCACCACCTCTCGTTTTCCCCGTTAGCTCCGCGATGCGATCCGCTCGGAACAGCTGGAAGCCCGGCAGATGTATTGCGTTGTCCGGTATGGCTTCACTCAGCCAGGTTTCAGTGAAGCACAGAGCAGCAGAGTTAGAAAAATCCTTGTTAATCCTTGTGAGGAGAAGTAGTTCGTCCATTTTGTTAGGAAGGGATCGGAGGTTCGCAAGATGAATGCTGGGGAGTGCAGTGCGCAGGCCGCGCTCGCGGAGTTCAACCAGCGCGGACCCTGCAACATGAGCCGGAAAAAAGCTAGTGTAACTGCCCCACCCCTGACCATTGTTACGATCTGTGTTGTGTTGTGTAATTCAGAGAAGCCATGGGACAACTGGAACTGCTGCTGATCTGGAGAGTTTGTTTTTGTGGATGTTTGGGAAGCATGTAATGGATGGAATAAACAGAGTACAGCATGATAAATGTTGCTTCTGTGATTTTATCACCTGCACAGATCAAAGACCAATTAATTAATCGGCCAAAATCACTGCATATAACTGACGCACACATACACTCAAACTGCTATACACAGCAATAAAGCTATTAAATCCAGTCCATCCATGCATAAAACACTTCTAAGCACATTTCTAACACTCTTAACAGAAATATATTTGAATATTATGTACTCAATCCAACTACTGCCAACTTTTACACTTTATATTAAAAGAGAACTGCTTACCTCTCCTTAGCGCACTAAAAAAGCAGATTGAGGATGCAGCGCAAGCTGAACAGAACTGACGTCACTATGCCAGGGGTGAAGGTATGACGTCACTTTGTAGGTCAACCGGCAGTTAGCATCACACTGGTTGGTTCGCTCGACGAAAAAACGATATGATTTTGACATAGGCTTTTGGATTATCGCTAAAAACAAGCTCTGTGGTAAACAAAAGTTTATGATACTTGCAAGTATTGTCCATCAATATAATTATCACAGATGATCATAACTTTTTGTGATTTGAATTTTGAAGCCTAAAGGTAGGCTATAAACAAACTACACCACATTCCCACGAATTCAACGTCACCATCACTAAGTTCCAAAAGCTCTTTCTTTTTTTATCTAAAACATTGTCCCAGAACGTTTAAGTTAGAATAGTTTGTAAGAGCACAATTATAAGCATAACGAGGCTGTAAAGAGAACCGAGTCTGTTCAGCGTGATGACGTTTAATCTACTCGACAGCCTCTGTAGTCCCTTTTAGCCACTTGTAAGCAACCACCTTTTTCAAGACACGTAACAGCTTTAAAAAATCACGATTGGGGTAATATTGATGTATTTTATGTCATAGAATAAAACGTGAAAGTGTCTTAAGCTTGTTCACCACATACCTTATTTCAGCCATTTAACCAAAACCCTGTTCAAAAAACCCATTGACTTCAGGACGATGGAACCAGAAGTGTTAAAATGCTAACCCACTTCCGCTTTTTGGCCTACAAAGTGATGTCATACCTGCACCACTCTATTAATCATAAAACTCTTTTTCCCAAAATGACACTGATAAAGTTCAAAACATAATTATAATGTTTTCTTAATAAATACTATAAAAGTAAACAAATAAAAAGGTAACACTTTATTTCGATAGTCCACTTTAGACATTCTACTAACTATAAGTAACTTTACAGCTACATGTCAACTAACTGTCATTAGAGTATTAGTAGTCCGTCTGCTTAATATCTGCTAACACTTTATTTTGTTTGTCCCCCAATAGATATTCTACTGGCTATAAGTAACTTGGAAACTACAAGTCAACTTGTTCTCCTAACCCGAACCCGAACCCTAACACCTAACCATAACCTAACAGTCTACTGACAGTTTACTACAGTCTACTAATACTCTAATGACAGTTAGTTGACATGTAGTTGAAAAGTTACTTATAGTTAGTAGAATGTCTAAAGTGACTATCGAAATAAAGTGTAACCAATACGAATGGTTGTTTACAAATCCAAATCTTTAGTTGTTTTTTATTTTGATTTCATTTTGTTGATGACAAATTTTCAACTCACTTTTTTTCTCTCTTTGCACTATTATATTACTATTGTGCAGGACTTACAGTAAGCTCAAAAGAAAAAAAAAATGTCAGATTATATTACCTAAAATCTGTAATGTAGCAGATTGTTACAATTTTCAAAATATAATTGTATTCAGTAATTTACACAAATTTGTAAGTAATATACCTAGCAATGAATCGTACTAAATTAAGTTAAATTTACAGCCCTAATTAAAATATTAGTCTTAACATTTGAATGTATGTTTATGTGCAGGGCATGCTTGTTTCCTTGGCTTCCTACTTCTTATGTGTTGGGGAACGTGAGCGTTCTTGCAGTGGGAGTGTGGGCCATAGCACAGAGAGACTCCATAGATGCTGTATTATTGGTAAGTGTGATTTTTTTTTTAATTTTTTAATTTTTTTTATTCATGAAGAGCATGATTTTTAGAGCATGAAGGCCTAGACATTAATTTTATTCAGTATTTATTATAGATGAGAAATCCACACCTTTATTATATTTGAGTATTTCATAGCCATACTTTTGACCGGCCAAAAAGTCTGGCTCACATTAGCCGCTTTTCTACTTCTGTGCCAGTGCGAGCCAGGGCTAAAACGGGACATCAAGCACAGAGGCCAAAATCAAGTTGTGTTTCCACTGTCAGGCTGGTACCACAGTAGCCCTTCAGCTCAGCCCTAAAATCTGCCCTTAACATGCCTCCATTGAAAGACATCACACAACCTCACCATTTCACCAGCTGATTGAAAACTAGATAGCACAAAACAACTCTGTTAAAGGGGTCCTATTATGCTTTTTCACTATTTCAACTTTAGTTCATGAGTTCACACTTATATCAATTAAACAGGGTAACTATTTGGCGTACTGTCCGGGTTGAGGGCTCCGAGCTCGGAATTTTTGCCCGAACCCAGAGTACTCCCCCGATTGTTGTAAGTGTATTTAAGACTAGAAGTGAGGATATGAGGTGGTGGAGGGATACTGTTAAACTGTAAACGAACGGATGTAAGTTTGCTGCATATATACCTCCTTAACTCGTTGATTGGGTTGATTAACAGAGTGTGCTCCACTCGTGTCTAATTAGGTTTGATTATCTGAGTGTGCTCCACGTGTGTTTAATTAGGTTTAATCATCTGAACGTGCTCCTCCCGAACTTTGTTAATAAAACATCATTGAGTGTGTAATGATGCTATTTGAGCATAAAAAAGATCTGCAAGGTTACAAAGGTGGAAGTCCACTCCAAGGGGAGATATTTTATTTAAAAGAATCCACTTTCCAAGAATACAACAAACTAGTTAGTTTAAATAATCCCCGCCCACGGAATACGCAGAAAAGAGTACGATGCCTGGATGAGCTGCTGCTATATAAAAGAGATGCTGTTTTGTCCAAATCTCATTTAATTGACCTTCCAAAAGCTTCATAGAAACCGGTACTAAACAACTCGTTTGGGCCAGACTGGGGAGAATGGAGCTGTAATAATGTAAAATATGTGAAAATGGATGTGTTTTTTGAACAATCAAGCATGAAAGCATATTCTAGTACACCCAAAAAACTAAATCAAGACTTCTTAAAAGGGCATAATAGGACCCCTTTAAGGCT
This sequence comes from Siphateles boraxobius, assembly GCF_051911475.1. Lineage (NCBI taxonomy): Eukaryota > Metazoa > Chordata > Actinopteri > Cypriniformes > Leuciscidae > Siphateles > Siphateles boraxobius. Next base: position 11,694,429 of record NW_027509141.1, on the reverse strand, counting down.
TCTAAGTCCAAAGGCTTACACGTTTAGAAAAATATTGTTAAAATGTCATATGTTTACGATACATTTCTGTGCATTTTGCATTTTTGTGTGGCCAGCCAAATAGATAAGTGCTTACAAGATGGTCGTTGAGCATGCTGAGACTACTTGTTATTTTATTTTCATGTGTTTGTATATATTATATTTGTCATGCTAATGTTTGATATCTGCTCTTCTTCATTCAGTTCTTGATCGGGTTGGCAATGACCATCTTGACTGACATTGTTAATTTGGGTCTTTACTATTTGACGCCTCCAAACTCGCTGGACTTGTTCCGTTTTAGTGCAGGCATGGCCATCCTGAGCCTGGTGCTCAAACCGGTTTCCTGTTTCTTCGTCTACCAGATGTACCATGAGCGGGGTGGCGAATACAACATCAACTTTGGTAAGTTGGTGACTAAAGAAAGGAAAAAGATGGGTGACTGATTGTAATGTAATGGGTGATTGATTCATTTTGGTGCTTTGTGATGCATGTGAAAGTGTTTCCATGAAGTTAAAACACCAGCATTGTTTTCTCTGGTTTGTTTAAAGCAGTATCTTGCCTTTGTTTAATCATAATAATTATGTGGACAAGCAGAGTATATCCCTGAAAATGGCAAAATGAGATAAAAAGAGGAGCGGGTAATTGAGTTTTAGAGCTAGTCACAAGACGCATGCCCGACAGAGTGGCCCACATAAAAGAAAAGAGACATACATCTTGGCTGATCTCTGTTGTTTGAGGGACCGTGTGTGGACCTAAATGGATTAGGCCATTTATTATTATAAAGACCTTTATGATCCTTGTTCTTAAATAAATCCTTGAAATACAAAATAAAAGTAAGAAAATCATGTCAATTTCAAAATAAACACTCTGTGCAAACTCCCAATTGTATTGTACACCAATATATCCTTGGTAGAAACCCAAAAATCAAGAAAAAACACGTTGAACAGGCAAATCACGTGGTCTCGCGCATCCAGTCGCTTCGCTTCTGAAATGCTCCTGGTGTGAGTTGGCACCGCGTGGAGGACGGAATAAAACCTTGTCGGAGCTTTAAAGTATGGAACGCCAAAAGGGTCAAATTTCGCCACTAACCAAACGCGTTTCATTCACTAAACGCCGGTGTTTACGGCGTTTAAGACGAAAAGACCCACAAAGCGTTACAAAGCGTTACAAAGCGGACCAAATGCGAACGTCATCGGAATGGCCGTCAGCGAACGTTACAAAGGGGACCAAGTGCGGACGTCCTCCGAACCTCCGCTCGGGAACGTTCCAAAGCGGACCTAATACGGATCTAAATGAACGTTTGAAAAGTCCGGGGGACGTGCCTTGTTTGCTGGGTTGGTCTGCGTGCATGGAGAACAGTGTTGTTTTGCTCTAAGTGACAGGGGTTCGACTCCAAGGTCTGACCGTAGCCTATTTTTATCTCCACTTCGTTTTGTATTGGTCTGTTGGTGTATGTCTTTTAAATTTCGGAAGACTACCCGATAGCTGACAACATTGAGTAGCAGGCTGTAGGCTACTTATTACGGAAATGACAGCAGCAACTGTTTTAAGTCTGCGTACAGTGGCTGCTGTGGGTCCCTTTATTGCTGATTATAATGATTTAGATGGGCCTAGCCCAGCAAACATGCTTCTTTGGGGCCCGAATGGGGCCCTTGCGGGCAGCCCACTGTGGGCCCAGATACCGGCGTTAATGCGGGGCACGTGTGGGCCCCAGGTGGGGCCCCAGTGGGGCAGCCCAAAAGTGTGGGCTGACTGTGGGCAGGCCCACAGTAAGTAGAGTGGGCCCCCATGGGGCCAGTTGTGGGCCCACAGCAAACCCTTATAGGGGCCATGTGGGGCCATTGTGGGCAGCCCACTGTGGGCCTAGATTACGGCGTGAAATGCGGGGCACATGTGGGCCCCGAACTATGGGACTGAGTGGGTCCCCATCCGGTGGGCAATGTGTGGGTATACTGTGGGTACAGTGGGTTAAGTGTGGGCATACTGTGGGTACATTGGGTTAAGTGTGGGCATACTGTGGGTACATTGGGTTAAGTGTGGGTATACTGTGGGTACATTGCTTTAAGTGTGGGCATACTGTGGGTACATTGGGTTAAGTGTGGGCATATTGTGGGTACATTGGGTTAAGTGTGGGCATACATAGGGTACATTGGGATAAGTTTGGGCATACTGTGGGTACATTGGGTTAAGTGTGGGCATACTGTGGGTACATTGGGTTAAGTGGGGGTATACTGTGGGTACATTGGGTTAAGTGTGGGCATACTGTGGGTACATTGGGTTAAGTGTGGGTATACTGTGGGTACATTGGGTTAAGTGTGGACATACTGTGGGTGCACTGGGAAAAGTGTGGGCATACTGCGGACAATACAAAGATGTGGTGTTATATATCTGTGGCCTAAACAAACAAGATTAGTTTGGTTCTACTTTGCATTTGTCACAATACTTGCAAAACAATTGCACTTGTTGAAAGTCGAAGTAGTACATTACAAGTCATATGTTTTAAATAATTTAATTTATTCACAGTCATGTAAAAAATATATACAATACATTACCGTTCAAAACTTTGGGGTCAGTACGATTTTTCAAATAGCCCTACTTTTGAACAAAGTAATCCAGTCGTCAGCATGTAAATCGTGAAAAAAATTCAGGAACGTTTGAACAGAACTGTCAAAAGAGCAGCATTTATTTGAAAAAGATTTTGAGTTAAAAGAAAAAGTCAAAACAAAAAAAATCATTTAAAACCACATCAATCAATCCCCTCAGATAACGGAGTAACTTGCTCCTTCCACCATCCCAGTCTCTTGCATTAGGATCAGCATGATGCTGCTTCAGCTGTGTCAGCATCTAAAGTGAGAAAAAAACAACAACAACAATTGAAATGTTAACATAAAAAAATGTATTTAAAAAATGGGGGTTGTTCCAAGTGTAATTTATACACTTGTGTTTTCCCAAGGGTAAGGTCATTTCCACCTCAGAAAACAAGTAATCTTCTGTACTTTGACTGGAGGATAATTTGAGTTCCGGAAAAATAGTTACAGGTTTTTTATTAATATCAAAAACAAATGTAGGTGGTGTTGTTGAGAGAGAAACATACAGAGAGTGAACCAATTGAGGGCATGATGAAATGAGAGCTTGAGAACAATTTACAAAAATTAACACAATATATAATTCTGTCAACTTGTACTCACACTCATGTCATTCCAAACCTGCATTATTTCTTTTGTGGAAGATTCTTCTGATATTTCGAAAAATGACTCAATAAAAAGTCAATGATTTTCATTGTATGGACAAAACAGATTAAACATTATTCAAAATTCGTCTTTTGCATTCCACAGAAAAAAGTAAATAATACATGTTTGGAACAACATGAAGAACAATCCCTTTAATGTCTTTATCAAGAAATCATTGATGGCTTTAACTTGCAGCATGAATATGTCATTTTTATAAAAGAAAATGGGCTCGAGCACCCACGGAAAATACCGAGCACCCACGTGTGCAAGACTGCCAGTAGGCTACATTCATTTAAAATTAAACATTTCAGTTGGTGCTATGTGAAGCGTCTGTCTCACTGTGATTGGTTATGTCGCTGTCAGTCGCCTGCTCCATATCCTATCCACCAATCACAGCGTTTCTCGGATGAAAACGCCTCTGATCGCGGTTACGTGTCAGTTAAACTTTTGATCTCCAATCCCTATTCAATTCACACACCTATCCAATTCCTAAAAGGGGTCCCACACAGGACGAGAAGCGCAGGTCAGCGCAGTGCCATGTCTTTTAAAATTCGAACACATTATTCTCTATGAGTGTAACTTACACACACTGGCGGCGCCCAGCTACGGCTATTAGGACCTTGTTCAAAATCCTGCCGTGCCACAGAGCGCGATTTACATAGTAAATCTATGATCAACCTGTGCTGCAATATACATTTAGTTTTACATTCATTTACAGAAATCAGCTGCTTGAATGAAAATCGCTGATGTTATCGGATTTCCAGGTGATATTCTCAATTCATTCAGTCAACGGACCCCCCGGTTGTATTTAATTGTACAGTACAATCATAACATAGTACAGAATTATCTTAATTCCATAATGTCCTTAAACATAACATTACAATATTGCTGGCCATAAACTGACAAAGTGCGCGTCCGGTGTGCGATAGGCTACCTCGAGTTGTCATAGACGCGGCGCTGCGCTTCTCGTTCGGTTCTGAAATGAAAACATTTTTTTGACTAGGCCTAACGTTACTTATTTTTTTAAAGGGCGTGCGCCTATGAGCACCCACGGAGGAAAACATAAATCGGTGCCTATGGATGTAACTGTTATGGAGGGTTGCCCACAGTAAACCCTTATGGTGGCCCCACAGTGAAAAACTAAAAATAGGTAAATCCTAATGGGGGCCCAAATGTGCAACACTGCTATGGGCCCCGGATGGGCTAACCCACTGGGGGCCCGTGTGGGTTTAATCGGGGCAAACCCACAGTGGGTTGCCCACAGTAAATCCTAATGGGGGCCCAAATGGGCAAAACTGCTATGGGCCCCACATGGGCTAACCCACTGGGGGCCCGTGTGGGTTTTATTTGGGCAAACCCACAGTGGATTGCCCACAGTAAATCCTAATGGGGGCCCAAATGGGCAAAACTGCTATGGGCCCCGCATGGGCTAACCCACTGGGGGCCCGTGTGGGTTCTATATGGGTAAGCCCACTGTGGGCTTGCCCACAGAAAGCCCACGTTGGGGGCCCCATAGGGTTTACCCTTGCCCACACTGTCCCACAGAAAACCTACACTTACCCACAGTGGGCCCGCACTGGCATGTTTGCTGTTTAAAAAATAAAAATAAAAAACTTTTACAAGATTTTATTTTAGAAAAATACAATATAATTATTTTTAAAAATACACATTTAAAAGAAAACCTAATAAAATATGTAGCATTAGCCATTATGGAAATACATGCATCACACAACTCTTTATTATTTACAGTCCATAAAAATATACTATTATAATACGAGAATATATTTACAGTTTTCCCATGTATTTTTACTGAGGAATTGTATTGTATTGTGTTTTAGAGTTAACGGAAAATTCCGTAAAATTACTGAATAAAGTCTTGGCAAAAAAAGGACCATTACATTTTCCATCTTTAGCCCTCATTTCCACAATGGTCCCCTAAAAATAACGCCAGAAATTCTGATTCTGATTCTACAGAAAATTAATAATTTAGTTTTACAAAAAAAGTCATATAATCGTTATATTATATGACATCAGAATGAACAAGGTAGTACAAAATATATTATTCACTGTTAGAAATATTAATGTCTATTTTAAGGCAATATCAGCGTGATAATAAATCATTTATATTTGACATATATTACAGTCTTGTATGATGGTCAAGAGCAGCTGGGGCTTGCGTCATCTCTTGTTTTAATAGTTCAATCGTTTTGGAAGGCTCTACCTGTGTATCCTGTGAACTGTTAAAATAGTCTTATGATCTTAAAAAGCGAAATGGACTATATCGTGAAGCATATAGGCTACCTTGGCCCATCTAAATCATTATAATCAGCAATAAAGGGACCCACAGCCACTGTAAACGGACTTAAAACAGTTGCTGCTGTCATTTCCGTAATAAGTAGCCTACAGCCTGCTACTCAATGTTGTCAGCTATCGGGTAGTCTTCCGAAATTTAAAAGACATACACCAACAGACCAATACAAAAGAAACGAAGCAGAGATAAAAATACAGTCGGACCTTGGAGTCGAACCCCTGTCACTAAGAGCAAAACTGAAGGTAGTAAGTTTGCTTGGTAATCTAATGTATTTCACAGACATGAATGTAAATAGAGGCTCAAATCATACTATATACCCACATATGATAAACGAAAAAGGGGGATACACGTGCCCAATGAAGAAATAAAAATATGATAACAGTCCAAACACTAGTCCTAACAACATTAGAAAAACAGAAGCCTTAAAGGAGCATTTCACCCCTGGGAACCTTGATCTTCATTGAAAGTGGGTCATATATGTATTTGAAATCTGTCAACATTTTCAAATTTGGTGCCTTTTTGACCGAGTTATGACAGAAAGTAACTTTATAGCGCATTAGTTTGGTAAACCACATTTCCCACAATGCAACGCGTTTGAACAGCTCCAGAAGCCACTCCCACTAATCCAGAACACCGCCTATGCGTGACCCGCCTATACGAGAATGCATTACGCTAGCTAAAGTTACCACTTGAGTTTGAAAATCATTTGCGATCTCATTCTTGATTTACTCCTTCTTACTATTTATTTTGAAATGGTGAACTATTGTATGGTACCGGGATGTTCAGTCACCTCAAGGAAAGGTCCAAAAGTAAGTTTTCATGCCCTACCGAGAGATTTGGAGCGATGCAAACAGTGGCTAAGAGCCTCTGACATTTCTTCTAGAAGGAATTGGCATTTTAGAGATTCTTTGCAGCAGACAGACTCTAGCTCGGTGTCCATAGGCGCACAGTTACAGCACGAGCACCACCAATTCGCTACAGCGCGAGCAAGCCCGGGCTTCTCGTCTGCGCCGGGCTGGTCTCCTGCGGCGGTCGCGGCCGCAGCTGACGCCGCCGCCTCTTGTTCCTCCATCAGCCTCAGCTGCTCTTTGCTATATTGTGGCTCGTATAAATAGCCACGAACATCAGTTTCGAGCAAAAGATTTTCAAAATCCTCGTCTTCCATATCGTGTGTCGTAAATTCAGGCATTATGGTAAATCTAACTCCTTGAGCGCTTGTTAGCTTAGCTTGCTGTCTTCCAAGCAAGATGGCAGATTAATAGTTTAGTTTCTTCAGGTTTAGTCCCACCCACTGATCTGTAATAGGCCGGTGGGGTCAGTGGGTTCCACGCCCTTGAATAATAATGAGCTAAAGGCTGTAGTTTTCTTAATATGCAATGAAATTTATCTTCCGTCCTATCGTGACGCAAAATGACGATATTTACGATAGGACGGAAGTAAAACACTTAAATCCTTTTTTCTCCCATCTCAGAAAAAAAACAAGCAAAATTCCACCATCATTATAATATATGACTGGGTTTCTAACAATACAAACCTTAATGCAAATGGGTGAAGTGCCCCTTTAAGACGATCGCAATTCAGATCGACAATCTACTTCATTAGATGGGCTGAACTTTAAAGAAAAGGGTGGGGCTGATTATAATATTATACAAAACGCCGCTTTTTACGCCGTCTTTGTCAGACAGAAGCGCCGCAAATAACGGCGCACTATGGATGGCCTGCGACGTAATAAACGGCGTCATTGGCTGGATAAAAAAAACGCAGAAAATGACGGCACTTTTGCTTTGTAAATGCTGTAATTTGCAGCGTTTGTATCACAGAACGCTGTATTTTGCGGCGTCTTTTCGTCTTAAACGCCGTAAAAAGCGGCGTTTTGAGAATGAAACACGTTTGGTTAGTGGCGAAATTTGACCCTTTTGGCGTTCCATACGACCGTGGCGTCTAATGTCTCAGATCTTACGTCTGACGCCTGAATACTATGGGATTTCGGCCAGACGGCTGGCGAGCGTATACACGTTAGTTCACCTCTCAGTTTGCTTAAGGCTGATTTATACTTCTGCGTCGGACCTACGCAGGAGCCTCTACGCTGTAGACTACGCTTTGGTTTTAATTTATACTTCTACGCAGAAGTTGTCCGCGTTGACGCACGCAGAGGCAGCATGTGAAACCCGAGGGAGCGGTTTGAGCAGACCAATCACAGCGCTTGCGTCCGCGTAGAACTGACGCGTTGTTAAGGCCTCATTATGCTTCTGCGTCAACTCCACGGCGTAGCTACGCCGTCACTCCTACGGCGTCGTGGCCGTTTTATGGTGCTGCGTCAGGTTGAGTTGCATCGCGGTGCATCTGACCAATCACAGCACTTGTGGTCTGCGTCGCCTCGACGCGTAGTTAAAATTTTTGGGAAATGCACGTCGAGCTACGGCGGAGGGGTTCGCGGGGATGCAGAGGGGTCTGAGGGGGTACGCCGTCGATTCGACGCAGAAGCATAAAACAGGCTTTACATTGTTGGAGAGGTGCACGTCAGGGTACGCCGAAGGGTACGCGCGCTACGCACAGCCTACGATGTAGCTACGGCGTAAGTTCGACGCAGCAGTATAAATTGGGCTTTAGCGATCGCCAAAAAGTGCACAAATCACACCTCCTAATCGGAACGCCATACGAACAAGGGTGATCCGTGTCAGCAGCGCCGCGTCAGACATGTTTCTGGTGTGCAAAGACACAGAAAACGCTGACACAACAGAAACGCCACGCTCACACCACGCAGCCAGTGTGTCTCCGGCCTAACTCGCTTCTCTTTTCTCAACCCTCCGCCCCTCCTGCGCTCTGGCTTAAAGAGGCAGGAACACAAAATAATCAATCCCCCCCAAAATAATCAATTTACAAATAGTGAAATAAAATAAAATAATGAACTAGTAAATTGAAAGGTTACAATAAGGATAATATGGAGCTCATACTTGAGGAAAATAATTTAGTAAAAATGTGCAATTTGGTGCAGCTGCTTATATTTATATGAACAAAAAACATTCTTATAATGTAAATCAGTGAGATCTTTGTAACAGTAGCAGACTACTTGCATAAAATGCATATAAATTTAATTTGTCACTGATAATGTCACACTATATTTCAAACTGATATAACTTAGATGATATTAAAACACTGTAAAAAAAGTGAAATTTAAGGTAAAAAAAAAACTGCCAGCTGTGGTTGCCATAAATTTACCACAAAAATAGCAACATTTTAGGTTTTAAAGATTTAAATTAAATTTACAGTAAAAAATTTAATACATTTCATTAACTGGTAATATTAATATACCAACCTATACTAATATCTCTTTTGTACCTTTGTTATACACTGACAACCATCAAAAGCAGGTGACGATAAGATAATCACATGATGAATAAAAACTCATCACAAGTAGCTTTCCCACAAACTGAGAAGGTAACACACATGACATTGAAAAAAATGCAGCAAACATTAATTTAACATTACATGTAGCATAAAACCCTACTGATCATAAATTATTAGAAAAAAACTAGAAAGAAACTTTACTTACTAATACTTGATTGAAATACGAAATAACAAACATGCATCAAATGTGAATTTGTCACACAGGGAATTGTCAATTTAAGTTTTTCTTCACTTTTAAATTATACAATTACTGGTTCATTTTCGGTAAAAAAACCCTCTAAAATTACATAAAATGTAAAGTTAGATCTATCACAGTAATTCACCAAAATTATATAGGAAGGAAACTGTCAGGATTATGTTCTGTTCATTGTGTTTCATTCTGTTCACATAGTGTTCATTAATCATCTTATTAGTTCCCTCATTTAGTCTGATATTAGGGGCTTTCGCACCGGAAGAACCTTTTCATAGTTACAAGAACTAATGGTGGAAGTGCCCCCTTTTTAAGCTGTGCACTTTAAAACCTTTCTGTAAAAAAACTGCCAAATTCTGACAGTATTTGTTGTCTTCGAGAAAGTAGCCTGCATGAATATACTATGAATTAACAGCGCTCAAAGTCGACACTCAGAGGCTGTCTCCCAAACCAAACCCTATACCCTAATTCACTATTCCCTACATTAGTTTAATAATATAGTCCACTTGACAGAGTGAATGAAAAGAAGTGAGTGAATTCAGACACTGATGAACACCTGATGAGCAGAATCACTGAAGGACAGAGAAATAAGAACAGAAAAAAGAGAAGAGACGAGCAGAAACACAAGAACAACAACTGAATTCCAGCCACAGCCGTAAGGCCCTTGAAACCAGTTTACAAACCAGTTTGACATTATTTCTTTAATACATTTACAGAAGTTCTTGTAGAGAAATAACTGAGGTTTGGATGTTGATGTTTTATTGAAATTAATAATGTTTGTAGTTACCATTATGGTGATTTGCTTTAAGTCAAGTCACCATTTATGTATATAGCACTTTTTACAATACAGATTGTTTCAAAGCAGCTTTAGAGAAATAACAGGAAAATAATTCAACAAAGTTTGTTTCGGCTGTACAGCAGATCTAGAAGAAAATAGTGTCAGAGTCTAGCTTAAGTAAGTTCCGTGATGGTTCATTTTTGTAAAAAGGTAATTATTTAGTTAATTTATCTATACAGCCACTCTGGAGAAAACAGTGATGTCATCATCTAGCTCAGTTCAGTTCTCATATAATGGTGTCGATGCAGGCAGATCAATACTATTGTTGAATATTAAATATCCCCAACGGTAACACTTTATTTCGATAGTCCACTTTAGACATTCTACTAACTATAAGTAACTTTGCAGATACATGTCAAGTAACTATCATTAGAGTATTAGTAGAATGTCTGCTTAATATCTGCTAACACTTTATTTTGTTGGTCCCCACATAGACATTCTACTGACTATAAGTAACTTGGCAACTACAAGTCAACTTGTTCTCCTAACCATAACACCTAACCATAACCTAACAGTCTACTGACAGTCTATTACAGTCTAATGACAGTAAGTTGACATGTAGTTGAAAAGTTACTTATAGTTAGTAGAATGTCTAAAGTGACTATCGAAATAAAGTGTAACCTCCCCAACTAAGCAAGCCAAAAGCCAAAGGCGACAGTGGCAAGGAACCAAAACACCATCAGTTGACAGAACGGAGAAAAAAAAACCTTGGAAGTAACCAGGCTCAGTCGGGGCAGGGGTAGGGGGCAGTTCTACTCTGACCAACTTCCACCAACAAAAACCTGATGTTAAAAAGTCAAGGATCAACTAAAGCAAACACTGTTCTCCATAATGGTCATTCAAACCAAACAGTATTTCAATAAAACCTAAATATCTAAATATCTGTTAATTCTCAATAAGAGCTTCTATAGACATATGGCAGAAATAAAATGTTTCTGCTTCTCTTTTTTCTGTTTTTGTTGTTCCTCTATCCTTCATTGATTCTGCTTGTTAACAGCAGGTGTTCATCACTAATGCTCAACAATCACAATATATTCACCTAATTATCTCAATTCAGCACAGCATCAATATTAATTTTACTCTTAGTGTGAACATCCTGTGGGGATAGAAGGGTTAAAGGTGTAAGATAAAAAGACACTCTGCGGAATGTATTTTAACATTACTGTAATATTCTGTAACATTTCATAATAAACTGTAAATTAAGTTGAAACTGTAGAAAAAAAAACTTTACCATAACAAAAAGTGGTCATTTTAGTTTAGAATCCAGTTCTCACTATTAACTTAGACTTTTGCCTCAAACTCACGTTTAGTGAAGAGGATAGGCGTTGTAACAGGACTGTTAGACAGATCGTAAACTAATGAACACGGAGAGCGCCGTCAAAATAAAAGTCACAACAACAAGCACGCCGTACTTCAGAGTTCCTACTGGCGGTGCGAATGCAACCAGCCCTGCATCTCAATGTCCATACTATCCATCCTAAACAGTATGTGAGATTAAAATAAGCGTGTCCCAAAGCATAGCATGTTAAAAAGAGTATGCCAGAAGTCATAGGCATAATTTGCGGGTGGGACATGTCCCTACCACTTTTTCTCATGGTCGATATTGTCCCCACCACTTTTTGAAACATTTCGAGGCACGGATGTACCTAATACAAATAAATAAAACATCTCCAGTTAACTAGCAGAGTATTAATTTAGTTCGTTATTTAATAAAAGACGATCTAGCGATGTAATTGATTTCTAGATATCATAATGTTATTTTTCTTCATACATTTATCATTTAGTGTGTGTTCAAACCCTGGTAATCAAACCCAAAATAAACTTTGAGCAGATATATTCATTTAGCTACATTTTATCTTCTGGAAAAATGTTGCTAAGTCTGGTAAAATCCTCTTACCTTTCCCCTCTTAATTCCACCTGCCCACTTGTCAGTTTGCCTAGGTAGGTTGCATTTATTTGTTGAAAATAAATAATGGAAGAACTTCTCTCTGTCTCTCGAATCACTTCACACTAACATAATCGAATTATTTCAACTCAAATCAATATTTAAACTACATTTATTTATGTTTAAGTTGCCATACTGTATAATAAACTGAACAATGTATTGAATTATTGAATACAGAATAGCCTATATACTGTAAATTATTTCCTACATAATTCTTTTACTGTTACTTTACTCAAGACACATTGATTATTTCAGTTCTAGATTCAGGCCCGTTTTTCATGTTCATTATTCATCTATCTTCATTATTTTTGTTCCTGTTCTTTATGCTCTGTCTGTGACTTCTCGTCTGTATTCACTGTATTCACTGTCCTGCTTGCTGTCTCGTTGTATTCTGTATCTGTCTCTCAGACCTGGAAACATCTGTGGACAGTCGTTGCACCACAGACAGTGCTGACAGCACATTGCTCGGCCGTCACTACTGAATCTTCCCTCCATTTCCTCCTGCAGTCCTGTTCAGTTTTCTCTAAAACCGGAAGTTTTCATCTTGAGCTGCTGTGGTAAATTGTTTATGTGGACTTTTCCCTTGCTTTTCTTCAAATTATGTCTTGGTATTTATGTTTTGCAACACTTAACTTTTTCTTGTTAATATTCATGCATTTGAATATCTCCTGTAAGTCGTCTTTCATTCTTTGTGCATTCCTTCTGCTTGATGTTTGTGATATTCTTCTATTCTGTGTGTGTGTATATGTACATGAGGTTTCAGAAAAATATTCTGTGTCAAGATTTTATTACACAATACTCAGAATACAACTTTTTTCATGATAGTACTGTGCCATTAAGGTACTACAATAAATAAGTATATATATATATATAAAATATTATTTTCAGAAAATGCATGTGTTTTCATTACAATTTAGAGTGATCTGTTATCAGAGATAACTGTTCAATTTATGCATTTCAGAAATATACAAGTAACGCAGCTAGCTAACAATGTATTAATTTAACCCTCAACCTTCCCATTCATATTGAATAACTTCCTTTGGGACCCATATTATTTTCCACAAGAGGTCTGCAAAGACACCCTATGTAAGATATTTTGAGCCAAATTAAAAGGGTCATGCATGAAATTGTAAGTTATTTTGAGCCAAGTTAAAAGGGTCATGCATGAAATTGTAAGTTATTTTGAATGCAAGTTGAAAGAATGCGAGGAATGTGCTTAAAATACTATTTATTTATTATTTATTGATCAAATCTAGTAATTTAAAGGTAAAGAAAAAAAACATTCAAAAATTGAATAAAATAAGCTTTCTGGAATATATATATATATATAATTAATTTTTTTTTTTTAAGGCTTCAGGTCATTTTGACCCACGAGGGAAAGATGTGTTACAAAGTGTGAGGGAAGGATGAGGGTTAAATAAAGTATTAATTTAAGAGAGAAAGAATGAGCTCATTTAAGTAAAGAATACATGTTGTTTACAAATGATTAAGTTAACTGAAAAATGTTGCATTAGTGCATGTTGACATGTTTGCGTCATCTGAAATCCTCGAAGGAGTTGGAATCTGAAGTTTTCATAAGAAGCTGGATCCAAACTGGAGCTGACATACTCAGGACGGGTGCCCCCCGAGATAAAACAGAAAATCAAATGGAAAATAATTAGCATAGCTGCTATTTATAACAATAAAGCAAAGATAATAATAATAATAATAATAATAATAATAGTAATAATAATAATACATTTTATTTGTTGGCGCCTTTAAAGACACTCAAGGTCACCTTACAAATCTTTCTAAAAACATCAGTATAACAACAACAGACAAAGCATATTATTATAAAATACATTAGACACTGAATAATAAGATATTGCTCAATACATGTGCAATCATAAATAATCCTGTTTAATTAAATGAGTTTTAAGACAAGATTTATAAGTATGTTATCAATTACCAGGGGAAGGGAGTTCCACAAATGATGGGCAGCATAACTAAAAGCCCTAGACTCATACTGTTCAGGAGAATGCATGGTAAGACAAAAAATTTATGAAGAAGATCTGAGGGTACGGACCGGAATTTAATTTTGAAGAAGATCAAAGAGAAGAGAATTGCGGTAAGGGTTGCAATTAATAATACGGTCCATGTTTCCTATGAAAATATGCAGAAATAATAATATGATTACGACACCCAGACTTTTAACCTACATTGATGGAAAAACATGGACTCGTCAATAGTGACAGAGAAGCTATCAGATTTAGTCAGAGTAGATTTTGTACCTACCAAGAGAATTTAAGTTTTGAGTTTAAGGAAATTTGATGAAAACCAGTTTTTAATTTCAGCTAAGCAGCTGGACAGAGAAAGTGTAGGAAAAACAGAAGTAGGCATGGGTATGGAGTCAATATAATGCCAAATAGTTTCGCAAAAGAAAATAAAGTTTTGCAAAAAAAAGAAAAAAAAAAGGATTGAGCAAAGAAAACAATTTCTACTCACAAAAATAAAGAATGGCAAAGGGAGAAAAAAGTACTGAGAAAAAAAAATGTTTTGCAAACAAACAAAGAATTGCTAAATAAGAAAAGTACTGCAAAAAGAAAGATCTAATTAATTTAAAAAATCAATGACAGCTGAAATCCTATTTTATATCTGCAACATATTTTCCATACTCACACCTAACTAAGTTATTTTCAACGCGGCTTTTATTCTGCGTTTCAGTCAAGTGTGTGCTTGCAATACCGTTTTTCCTTTGCCCTTCACTTTTCTCTGCGTTTCTCTTCATGGCGCTGTTTTAATGTGGGGCTCGAGTAAGAAACCCAGTGAAGCCACGTCATCAGCAGGAGATGCAGATCGCAACAGTTAAAGGGACAATGTGTAGTTTTTTAGGTATTTTATTATCTAAAATCAATATTTTTATTCATATGTATGTCCTCAATGGTGTACAAATACCTCTGACAAATATCTGACTTATCCTCGTAAATGAATAATTTATTATCTTTATATATATGTGACGGGTAGGTCCACGGAGGCTTCCATGTAGTTCCGCTATCTTGAAAAACTATAATAGCAGGGAGGGTAAAAAAGTACTAGGCCAACGCGTTTCCACAACGCGTTTTTGTTCAGAGCCAGCACAATAAGTAACTGAAAGCAGCAGAAAAGGAGGAGCAGACCAGAGCAGTGAGAGGCGCTTGTCACTGCCCCGTCAAGTCAGTCAGTAATTCATATTGTAACATTCGTTTGTTCGTTGTGTCAAGTTGCAGTTTGTTTGAAATAACAAACCTGTTCACCCGAAGGAAAACTCGACGAAGTGCTATTAGAAGACATCCTGTCATAGCTTTTTGGTACATAACAGCTACCGTAGATGTAACACGCACTTGAAAAAGCAAGGCAATGGAGAGCGCAATTCGTTTGAATGCAAAATACAATTTCACTGCTAGATGGGAGAAATTCCTACACAATGTCCCTTTAAGTCACCATGGCAGAGCAGAGGGATGCTGGTGGATTCCAGGTATGTACAGTTGATTGTTTCCGTTCATTTCACCAACATTAAAATGTGTGTGTTTTTTTAAAGCTAAATCTGATTAGTATTAACGACGATTACCAAAGTTGAATTGCTGGTGGCGGTCTTTTCATCTCGAGTGATGTGTGTAACTTACATGTGCGTGAGTGTTGATGCACAGGTCTACGGGAATGGTGACTTGCCATTTGTTCACAATAACTGATATATATCAGTATATATTATTCACAATAAGGCCTCCACGGCAAGTCACCATTCCAGCACTCGAGATGAAAAGACCGCCACCAGCAATTAAACTTTGGCAATCGTTGTTAATACTAATCGGAAATGGCTTTAATAAAAAACACACACACACACACACACACACATTTTAATGTTGGCGAAATAAAGGGAAACAACCAACTGTACATACCTGGAATCATGGGCGTCAGTTTGGTTTGAAATGTGCTGGGTACAGTTCGGAAGTGCATTTTCAGAAGTGCTGGGTACAATGACGCATTCATTTTTTTTCTCTTTCGCGTAGGTCATGTTTTGAAAGACGATGTCCTGTAGCTTAATAAATAAAAATGTTTACAAAAATGTGATGATGTCCGACTCATTTTAGGAAAAAGAAAGCCTTCAGTTTTCAAAAAGCATTAGACATATGATCAAGGGCGGAGTGGCAATCGGGAGAGTCGGGACTTTTCCCGGTGGGCCGTTAGTGTTTTCGAGGCCGCGAGGGCCGGTCTGATAATACTTATACATTGCAAGTTCTTAGCAACACCATCCGGCGGCCTGGTGTGCGGCCGCTGCCTGCTTGTCAAACTGTGCAGCCTCTCTGCTCAACCCGTAAATAAATGCATCGATCCGCAAATTTTGTTTGAGTTCTTAAATGGTCAAGTACAGTCGGATCTATGTATTTCTTGATGTGAAAATTCTCGGCACCAACACATATTAGATCTCATTAAAAACACATTAACCACAATGTACTATTTAAATTAATTCCTGGACATCGGTATGTTATTGTACATAGGTACATCTGATTTATGATTTAGTATTGTATTTGCAACCCCACCCCACCTGTCCCATCCACTTTTTAAAGCAAAGTTATGCCACTGCCTGGAATCCACCAGCATCCCTCTGCTCTGCCATGTTGACTTTAACTGTTGCGATCTGGGTCTCCTGCTGATAACGCGGCTTCGGAGTTTCTTGACTCCACCACCACGTTAAAACAGCGCCATGAAGAGAAACGCAGAGAAAAGTCATAGACAGTAAAAGAAATGGACAAATCTTGATTTCAACGAAGAAAAGTGAAGCCCATTAGAAACACTCACTTCCTGATGGCTGAGCCTACCGCGCAGGCTCAAACTGAGCTTGACGACGTAGATGTGACGTGAGCAACCTGTCTGACAGTTGTAAATCTTCTAGTAGCTGTGCCAAGACAAATCTGAATCACCTAATTATTTCCAATTCCTCAAACGTTGTTGAAATATTTTGTCCCGTTGCTTTTATGGACTCTCTATCTATGGGCTTCTCCCTTGACTTTATGCCTCCATGTCCCCCCGATTGCCTCATAGACAGTAAAAGATTGCCTGCGAGCTTCTCCTCCTGTCTATACGGTAATTTCTTTACTGTGCGACAGAGTCGCGTGGTTATGACTCAATCGTTAAACTATTTTTACAAAAAGGGCTTCTACGGGGCCATAACGTAAGATACAAAGTAATGGAGCCTTTTATACATTGTTGTGTTTCTTTAGAAATTAATAATGGACAAATTAAGTCTTTGGACGCCTCAGATGTAAAGTTATTCGCTGTCAAAGTGACGCCAAAATAAATGGGAGTCAATGGAATGCTAACAGCAGATGATGGTCTGCTACAATGGCGGCCCCCAGTATGGCTTCAGTTTCCGGCTGATGGATTACCCCCTTGAGAAAAGTGAAGCGCAAAGGAAAAACGGTATGACTGAAACGCAGAATAAAAGCAGTATTGCAAATAACGTAGTTAGGTGTGAGTATGGAAAATATGTTGCAGATATAAAATAGGATTTCAGCTGTCATTGATTTTTGAAAATAATTATATCTTTCTTTTTGCAGTACTTTTTTTATTTTGCAATTCTTTATTTTTGTTTGTGTGGCAAACAGGACGAGGCCGAGCTCTCTCCCTAACGTGAGAGAGTGGCGCGAGGCCGGTGGCGTGAGTGTTAATGAATGACACCTGTGAGACGCACCGGTCTTGCATCTCTCACGGAGCGGAAGCATTAAAGGAGGACGACGTTGAAGATCGAGACAGCCTGGTGGGAATTTCTTAAAAAAAACAGATTCCTCAATGATCCCATGTAGGCTCACCCCTATATGGAATAATCCTGATATCACACTAAACAAAAATATGATTAATTTTATCCAATGGAAAAATAAAGGAATTAAACATTTAGAGCATTTAATCCATAACTGTAACTTTTTACCATTTCAAATAATCACCTCACAGTATGGGATAAGTAATAAGATATCTAGAATATCAACAACTCAAATCAGTAATAAGTAAAAAATTCCATCTTAAGCAAATAAACCTGGAACTCCCACCAAGTGTTACAGAATTCAGGAGCCTTGGTACTCCAAAGCTACTATCGAAAATATATAGAGTCATTTCCAAAATAGATGATACAATCTCATTACCAATTGCAAAATGGGAGTCGGATCTATCACTGAATCCCACCAATCAGTTTTGGTCAGAAATAATATTAAACAACTTTAATATGACTGACAGCTTAAATTATAAAATCCTCCATAGAACTTATTACACAGGACAAAGGTAGTTCAAGATGGGTTTTAATCAATCAAATATTTGCACGCAGTGCACAAGTAATACAGCAGATGATTACATGCATGCCTTGTGGCTTTGTACGCCAGTCCAAAGATTCTGGACTAAGGTTTGTGAGGACTTATCAATATGGCTTAAGTGTAATATACCTACTTGCCCAAAACTATGTATATTAGGGGATTTGAATAATATCAATATGGAGATCGACAAAGCACACATGGTCCTCACCACACTATCTGTTGCAAAGAAAACTATCCTTTTGAATTGGAAAACTAAAAATAATCTTAGTATTAACCAGTATAGAAATCCGTTGGATCATATCAGTCTGGAGTCCATGCTTGCTTTTAACAAACTTCGATTGGCTGACTTTGATTCTCTCTGGGCCCCGCTGATTAATTATGTCACTTAGTGGGAGGGAAGGTATATATATTCTGCCTTACTGGGGGATATGGGGATCTGCGGTACGATCAGCGCAAGCCCGTAAACAGTCTGTGCTCCTGCCCAGCAGTCTGCAGTTAGCATAAGCCCCTGACCAGTCTGTGCCCCTGCCTGGCAATCTGCAGTTAGCACGAGTCAGTTACCAGGCTGTGGACCTGTCCAGTGGCCTACATTCAAGACAAGCTAGCTCTCAGCCTGGGTTCCAGTTTAGCGTTCTGCAGTAAGCATAATCCCGTTAACAGTCTGTGTCCTGGTTTAGCGGCATGCAATTAGCCCAATCTAGTTGCCAGTCTGCAAAGCACACATGGCCATCACCACACTATTTGTCGCAAAGAAAACTATCCTCTTGCAAGCTCATAATTTGTGGAAAAGTCTGGCATCCAACAACTAGCCTAAGCCAGCTCACAGTCTGGCATTCAACAACCGACCCAAGCCGGTTCACAGTCTGTGGACCAGTCTGGCATTCAACAACCAGGTCAAGTCAGATCATAATCTGTGGACCAGTCTGGTATTCAACAACCAGCCCAAGCCAGCTCACAGTCTATGGACCAATCTGGCATTTAACAACTAGCCTAAGCTAGCTCACAGTCTGTGGACCAGTCCGACATCCAACATCCAGCCTAAGCCAGCTCACAATCTATGGGCCAGTCTGGCATCCAAAAACCAGCCCAAGCCTGCCCACAGTCTGTTGAATTGTCAGATAGCCTGCTGTCAGCCCAAGCCAGATCACAGTCTGTGGACCAGTCTGGCATCCAACAACCAGCCTAAGTCAATTCATAATCTGTATACCAGTCTGGCATCCAACAACCAGCTCAAGTCAGCTCACATTCTGTGGACCAGTCTGGTAACCAACAATCAGCCCAAACCAGCTTACAATCTGTGGACCGGCTTGGCATCTAACAACCAGCCCAAGTCCGTATACTACTTTTGGACCTGTCTGGTATTCAACAACCAGCCCAAACCAGCTCACAGTCTGTGGACCAGTCGGGCATTCAACAACCAGGCTAAGCCAGTTTACAATCTGTGGACAAGTCTGGCATCTAACTACTAGCCCAAGTTAGCTCATAATCTGTGGACCAATCCAACATCCAACAACCAGCCCAAGCCGGCTCACAATCTGTGGACCAGTCTGGCATTCAACAACCAGCTGAAGCCAGCTCACAGAGTGTGGATCAGTCTGGTATATAACAACTAGCCTAAGTCAGCTCACAATCTGTGGACTAGTTCGGCATCCAACAACTAGCCCAAGTCAGCTCACAATCTGTGGACCAATCCGGCATTCAACAACCAGCCCAAGCGAGCTCACAATCTGTGGACCAGTCTGGCACCTAACAACCAGCCCAAGTCAGCTTACGGTGTGTGGACCAGTCTAGCATTCAACAACCAGCCCAAGCCGGCTCACAATCTGTGGACCAGTCTGGCATCCAACAACCAACCTAAGTCAGCTCTTGGTCTGTGGACCAGTCTTGCATTCAACAACCAGCCCATGACAGTTCACAATCTGTAGACCAGTCTGGCATCTAATAACCAGCTTAAGTCAGCTCACAGCCTTTGGACCAGTCTGACATCCAATAACCATCTCAAGCCAGCTCACTGTCTGTGGACTAGTCTGGCATCTAACAACTAGCCCAAGTCAGCTCATAACCTTTAGACCAGTCTGGTATCCAATAACCAGCTCAAGTCAGCTCACAGTCTGTGGACCAGTCTGGCATCGAACAACCAGCCCAAATCAGCTCACAATTTGTGGACCAGCCTGGCATCCAATAGCCAGCTAAAGTCAGCTCATAGCTTGCGGACCAGTCTGGCACCCAACAACCAGCCCAAGCCAGCTCACAACCTGTGGACTAGCCTGGCATTCAACAACCAGCTCAAGGCAGCTCACAGTATGTGGATCAGTCTGGTATATAACAACTAGCCTAAGTCAGCTCACAATCTGTGCACTAGTTCGGCATCCAACAACTAGCCCAAGTCAGCTCACAATCTGTGGACCAATCCGGCATTCAACAACCAGCCCAAGCGAGCTCACAATCTGTGGACCAGTCTGGCATCTAACAACCAGCCCAAGTCAGCTTACGGTCTGTGGACCAGTCTAGCATTCAACAACCAGCCTAAGTCAGCTCCCAATCTGTGGACTAGTCTGGCATCCAACAACCAGCCCAAGTCAGCTCACGGTCTGTGGACCAGTCTGGCATTTAACAACCAGCTCATGCTAGCTCATAATCGGCAGAACAGTCTAGTATTCAACAACCAGCCCAAGTCAGCTCATAATCTGTGGTCCAGTCTGGCATTCAACAACTAGCCCAAGCCAGTTTACAAGCTGTGGACCAGTCTGGCATTCAACAACCAGCTTAAGCCAGCTCACAGTTTGTGGACCAGATCTCAGTGGTCTGCATTTAACACAAACCTGTTTCAAGTCTGTGGACCAGCCTAGTGGCCTGCAGTCAGCATAAACCAGCTCTCAGTCTGTGTCCCAGCCCAGCAGTTTGCAGTCAGCACATTCCCGTTACCAGTCTGTGGACCAGCCCAGGGATCTGCAGTCAGCACCAACTTTTTATCAGTCTGTGTCCCGGCCTATCAGTCTGCAACTAACACAAGCCCGTCACCAGCCTGTGGACCAGCCCAACAGCCTGCAGTCAGCATAATCCAGTTACCAGTCTGTGTTCCGGCCCAGCAGTCTGCAGTCAGCACAATCTCGTTATCAGTCTGTGGACTAGCCCAGTGGTCCATCCCAGTAGCACAAGCCTGTTATAAGTCTCTGTCTAGGCAATTCCGATTCCAGGTCATTTTTAAGCCAGAGCAGCATTGTGGGAAAGGAGGAAAAAACTAAGTGTTATGTGTATCAATTTGTATATGGTACTTTAACCCCCCATGCCCTTATAAGGATCTAGGATCTTACTAAAACATGGTGAAAGATTATGGTAGGACAACAGTTAAAGGTACTGATTATAAATGTAATCCGAATATAACATATTGTGTATGTACTTAAAAAAGATATTACAGTTTCTGTAATAAAAAAAAAAAATATATATATATATATATATATGCCGGTGGTACCGTTTGTTTTATTTTTTAACATTTAACATTTTTAATAATAAAATAAAACAAACACAAAAACAAAAGGATCCGCCAGCAGCCCCTCCTGAACGACTGCTTGCTACACAGAGCTGAAATAAAACACAACATAAAATCAGGCCTGTTCCTCTCTCGATCTTCAACATCGTCGCTCCTCCTTTTATGCTTCCGCTCCTCCGTGAGAGATGCAAGACTTGTGTCAAGTCACCTTCATTTATATAGTGCGTTTAACAATATAGGATGTTTCAAAGCAGCTTTACAATGATAATAGGATCAGCAGCACTTGAATAAAGTTATTGTCCAGCTAAAGTTAGTTTTTGATTGATTCACTTCTATTGCAGAGATCATTAGTTATTAACTCAACTTAACTTAAAGTCCAAACTAAGTGAGGGGATGACAAAGACAAGTGAAGCTGGGTATCATCAGCATAGCAGTGGAAATAAATACCATACTTCCTGAAAATGTGTCTAAGGGGCAGTAAATAAATAATAATTAGAAGAGGGCCCAATAATTTCATGAGTGAAATTAAACAATAACAGAATATTAATGTTAGAATAAGCAATTTATCGCACCTAACATTAAAGTTTTAAACATATTTTTATAATGTAATACTTTTATATTGAATCTCCAAAATAATGTACAAACAACATATAGTATATATTTGAGGGTTGGTTGAGGGTCTGGGTCTGTCTCTGTATATGTTGAAACCCTCCAAGAAGATCATTATAAACCACACCATGTGTAACACAAGGCTTTATTCTCTAGCTGTTGAATTTTCTGCCTGAGTGGTCGCAGAAGTGCTGATTTACTGCACTGTCTCAAGTTGTCAATATTTGCCTGTGTTTTTATTGCACAAAATAAGGGAATTGTGTTAACTTAAAATATTTATTGACATTCTCAGGTTGTGTTTTAATAAATGGATGCAATAGCAAATTGATCCTTTTTTTCTTATGTTTTTGTTTTTACAAAGTAGTTTCTCATGCCTACGTATAATGGCTATAATGTAATTGAGAACAATTACCTCTGTGCCTGAATTGCCCACAGTGCATTAAAATAGTGAGCGGCCACCTCCTCATTTGTATTCTGTTGATGTACAATGGGATTTTTCCAAATAATCTGTCATAAGGGAATCTTCAGGCTGAAGAAAGATAGCATAGCATAGCTCCAGTGCTCCCAGTGTAAATCACATATGTTGCAGTTTTACACTTTATTTCGATGGTCCACTTTAGACATTCCACTAAGTAACTGCAACAGTGGCGCTGTGAAACCTGCTTTTGAAAATACAGCATTTAGTTGATCCTGGAAAGCGTGCAATGTCACATTTGTAAACACGATGGCTTTCCTCTTCCATGAGGGGGGTTAGAGTCACGATGGCTTTGTATCTACCGGAAATCCAGTAGAATTCAAAACTCCTGAAATGTTTCCCATTTTGTGTGCCATATGCATCAGACTCTCAGCCTACGATCCGTGGGCGTGATGTCTGAGGCTGAGACTAGTTGACATGTAGTTGAAAAGTTACTTATGGTTTATTGAATGTCTAAAGTGGACCATCGAAATAAAGCAGACATTACAAAAACTCATTTTCGGGAGGAAGCCGTTTAACATTAGTTACTTCATTCAATAGTATTTGTGCGCTTAAAGTAAAAGCTATGAAATCAGAATGCAAGTGATCATAGGAGACACATTTGAAACGCATGCTAGTAACATGTGTTAATGCTAATGTGTCTTGGCTGACCACTTCTGATCAGATCACTCCTCTCTCACTCGCTCCGATTCTGGGATATTGTGAATAATTTGATGGCGTCAGGTTATCATAATGCAGGGAACTTGCATGAACTTCCGAGAGAGTTGGGATATCTTATACCCAATTAACTCTTGTTTTTGTCTGAATTTTCAGCTTGACCTCACAGAAACATAAGAATTTTACAAGGTGGCGATTTCATATGAATTTGTATAATATGAACGTATGATTTTTAGAACATTTTAGAGACTGCTATATACACAATTCCAGTAATTCAAAGTTTTTTTCTGATCTTATCTTTTACTTTCAGGTATCCCAACAATAGCTCGAAACAGAGATGCCTACCAATCCATTGACCATCAGGATCAGTCTGGCAGCTCTGCCAGCACCCCTGGCCAAGCAGAAGATGGCAAAAATGGGCTACGTTCCTACTAAATAATGCCCCAACACAAAATATAACCAACCAGCGTTCTTTGTTGTCAAGGCCATGATGTATATGGATTTTTTTCTCCCAATAATATTATTTTGTAGGTCATGAATATACAGCTCCAAAAGAATGAATGGAGATTTTGAGCAAACTATTCAAAAGTTTTACTCAAAAGTTTTACATTTGGTTCTGCAGAGGATGTTTAGATGTTGTGGTCTGCTAATTTAGAGGTCCATTAAACATCCTAGTGTTTTTCAACCCGAGGTCCATGTTTTACTTACAGGATGTTATACTATCTCTCATTGCGAGATGTTAGCTGTTTCCAAAGGTTTATAGTTTCCTGAAGCTGTGATTGTGGGGTGTTTAGAAGCTCTACTGCTAAGTGTCCATCTGTCATTGTCGGCAAGTTGCAAATTGCAAGTCCAAGATAGTTAGTTATACTCAACATATAATAGTCTGGTTTTCTATGTATTTATTTTCATTTAATATTTATGCAGCAGGACTCAACATGTGATACTTTTGTGAATCCTTCAAAGATTCAAAAGATTCTTGTTAATCCAAATGCTATGTAATCGGTTCTGTATTTGCGTAGTGCAATTTATTAGATTGGTCATGCTCACAGGATTATTTATTTGCTAAGCATGGTAATGCTAAAATTGGACATCTGCAATTGGGATTCCCTATCAAATTTTCCTGAGTGACTAATTTGATTTTGGGATGACAGATATGTATTTAGATAGAAATAATTATGTAAATTGGTGCACTTGCCAAACATTGACATGAGTGTATTTTGAATAATATTCTGATACCAGTACACTCAACAGATTTGTAACAGAATTAATCAATCTTTTATGTATATGTATTATGGCACTGTGACTACTCTGGAAAATCAAGATTAGCACACCTAAGAAAATTAGAATTCTATCAGTTTGCATTTTGTGATTCGTGGCACAGTGAAAGTCATCCGAATTTGGAACGACACAATAATTTTGTTTATGGGTGAACTGTTTCTTAAGCACAACCATGAGTGTTATTTTGACAGTGAAGAGAATATACAATTTTAGGCCTGTGTATTCAGTATGTTTACATGAATAAACTGGATAACTAAATGGTCATAGTTCTGTGTGAAGTGTAACAACAGTCAATACTTTTCAAATGTGATGGCACTCCTATCTAC
The DNA here is from genome assembly GCF_051911475.1 of Siphateles boraxobius. NCBI lineage: Eukaryota > Metazoa > Chordata > Actinopteri > Cypriniformes > Leuciscidae > Siphateles > Siphateles boraxobius. The sequence continues at coordinate 11,669,337 of NW_027509141.1, read as the reverse complement.
CTTTTTCCTGAACGTGGAAGTCTCGCCCTTTAGAGCGTAATTACCCTTAACATTTCCTGCCTCCAGTGTTTCTAGAAAAATTTGCATATTTTCCAAGTTGATAATGAAAATTGTTTAAAATGCACGTTTCCATAGTACCATTACTTCACATTGTCGCAATGATCGTCTGTTCTCAGTGCCTCGCCCGTCAAAGTTTACTGAGTGCGTTCATAACATGAGCTGCCTTAAGTTAGCCACATTGAAAACAGATGGACGCTCATCCTACATACAGCTCCCGGTCGGATGAAGTTCAGGGGGTTTTGTCCTTAAAATGAAAAGAGCGCACTTTTGTGGGGAGTAAACGGAAAATTCTCGGGACAGCAGCATTTGTCCAAATTTCAATATTAACAGTTCTATTTCATCAGAAACTATCTTAAAACAGGACTTTAAGTGTAAAATACCGAACTTGTCCTTTAAAATGCAAGACATATGGCGCTCTATAGGGACATTCTTCAGATTTGATGGTGCTCAAAACACATACTTTCCAGGAATTTATTTAGTTTGTTGCTGCACAGTAAAATCGCCAGTGTAAAAATTCCAGTGTTAAAAGTTATAAATTCCTAAAGAGTTAAATTAACAATCTACAATGTTAAAAAGTACTCCTCTTCAGTGTAATTACAGGGTGCTACGTAGTGTAATTTTATTTTTACACTGAAAGTGCAAAAAACCGCGCCGAATTATATTGACTCCGCCCCTCGATGACTGCTGCTGCTGCCTCGCAAGACGACAACGCCATTTTATCTTCATGCGACCGAGACGGTAGGTTGAATTGCTTTTCTCTTTCTAAAATTAAATAGTAAATGCATTTATTAACATTTTTAGTAAACTATGGTGGTGAACACATTTAGAAATGAGTAATTGCGCGTTTTTGTATGGATTAAGGAAGCTCGTCAAGTTCATGAGATGCAGAGATGTACAGAAGAAAAAAGTAGAAAACATTTCTCATTCCGATTTAATTCAAACTTTTAAAATACATTTGTTGGAATGTGCTTACAATTTGTTATGTATATATATTTAGCTTCTTTCATTTTGGTTTGTTGACAGCCTTCATGAAAGTAAGCATTCCCGCCTCCAGTCGCGCCGAGGCCTGGGTTTACGACGAGCCTGGCACTGAAGCTGATGAGGAGGTCTGAAGCAGCACTATTTGGGCTTTTTTTCTGCGCAGATGAGAGAATTCTTAAAATGGTAATACATTTTATATATTTGTTTTGTGTGTATAAAAGTAGCTGTGTTATACATTAAAACGTTAACCATTCCGTTTTCGTGACGCATGCGCATTATTAACGCAGTCAATGTTTAACGTTAAGTGTGAATGACATAACTTAATCTCTATGTTACTTGTTCTTAGCAGCACTGAATATCATGTCGTCATATCTGCGTCAAGACACAAACTTCCTACCATCAAGTTTTTTTTTTTTATGACAGTTAAATTCAAACATTGTAAAAGTGAGCTAATCTATAAATCCGTCTGTCTTCCAGTTCAGTTTACAGGTATTTGCGTGAGCACTGGCAGAGCATACAGGTACTTTAGCTTGAAATCAGTCTTTATCAATTCATACTGCATGTTATTATAAATGATGTACTAACTATTTATCTGTCTGTATTTTATTAATATGAATCTGTATTTTCTGTTCACATTATAAATAACATTAACAAATTATGGGTCAAATAAATTCTAAACAACATGTCTTTAAATCGAATGAAGGAAACTCCTCTTATGAGATTGCAACAGAAGTGAAGAAAGCAACAGAATGCTTAAGATTAATCCATAATTGTGAGTATCATTAGCCTATATTTTATTCTATGTGCAGTACAAATTTTAATACATGACAAATGAACATGAAAAATCTAAACCTAACTGGGCAACCACACAATGCCTTTGTTCAGACCTGGAATTTACATGTGTCGTTGGTGATTGATTTGTCTTGATTGTCAAAATGGCATAGTGATTGATGTGTCATCATGAATTGTGTAAATTCAAGATATTAAACTGCAAAAAGTTAAAGGGTTAGTTGACCCAAAAGTGTAAAATTGTCTTTTCTCACCCTCATGTCATTCCAAACCCGGAAAGACTTTCGTTCATCTTCGAAACTCAAATGAATGTATTTTAAATCTGAGTGACTTCTGTCCCTCCATTGACAGTCCACGCAACTACCATTTTGACGCTTCAAAAAGGTCATAAATGGTTCATAAAACTAACCTATATGAATTGAGCGGTTTAGTCCAATTTTTCTGAAGAGACTCGATCGCTTTGTGATAAATAGATTGAATTTAGACTTTTATTCACATATAAACATTAATCAAAAAACATAAACAGAAGAAAAATTAAATTTGGACTAAACTGCTTGGTTCATATGGATTAGTTTTAAGATGTCTTTATGAACTTTTAAAAGCGTCAAAGTGGTAGTTGCGTAGCTGTCAGTGGAGGGACAGAAAGCTCTCAGATTTCATCAAAAAGATCTTCATTTGTGTTTCAAAGACAAAAGAAAGTCTTGCGGGTTTGGAACGACATGAGGGTGAGTAAATTACAGAATTAAAATTTTTGGGTGAACTAACCCTCTATTAAAAGAATGTGGCCTAGACCTCATCAGAACAATCGAATCTCAATGCGTCTTGGGGGCGTTTACACCTGTACTTCGAGTTGTTCACTTGTGCGTCACCCAAGATGAATGTTAATGCCAGGTGTGAACGGCACTACTCTGCCCGGCACTGAGAGAGATTGGGTTGTCATTATGCTATGTAACTGTTGATGTTTTTTTGTTTTTTGATTTTTGGTTAGAAGACCTCAACTAAGTTCCTGGAAAGGCTTCTCCCAAGAGCTTCAAGGACCTGATTGACTCTGCAGAATCTGTTGTGAAAGATGATGAAACTGATGATTCAGGTTAGACTATAATTCAGAATAAGATTATCTATATGCGCACATGCATTTTTTGCTGAAGTTGTCACATCTGTAATTTAGAATGGGGAAGCGATCTTGCATCAATTTGTCTCCTCCTTGATTTGATTCCACCATCACCACAAGGCTGCAAGAGACCTGGAAAGATGTGCTCATATCAAGCTGAAAAACACCTGGTTGTCTTCAAAAAGGTAAATTTGGGCATTTCTGTCACTATTTACATTACATTTATTCATTTAGCAGACGCTTTTATCCAAAGCGACTTACAAATGAGAACAATACAGAAGCAGTTAAACTAACAGTAGGACATAGAGGGAATGCATTAACGTCACTTTCCCGCCGGAACACGCCCCCTCAGCCGGACTGAGTGGCAGAAGAGCTGCTGCGTGACTGGATTTAATAGGGGAAACTGCGAAAACGCAAGTAAAACAAACGATTATCAGTTTAAACTAAAGATTGGACTCAATATAGTGTTCCTTACAACTTACTAAAGATCCAGTGAGCCATGGATATTGACATGCAGCCAGGAATCGTGTTTCCTGACATTTATATGTGCCTGATTTTGACACCGGGGAAATACATACAGCAAATTTGCCTGTGAATGCTTTATATAAATACAATATAGGCAGGTCTAAATCCAGGTGATCACTTATATCAATGTTATATATATCATCATATCGTCTAGACTTAAAACTTGTATAGTTTTTTTGTCAGTGTTTATTTAAAAATGTCAAATTATACAGAATATACAGTGGTAAATATTTGATTGATGAGTTGTCACTGCAATATATAACAATACAATATATAGAGAATGATTTTACCACTAAATCCAGCATATTGACACAAAAAGGATAACTGCAAATCCACCTTTCGCTGCCTGGAGTCCAGTTGTTTCTATGAATTGCAGCTATCTATTTGCTTCTCTGTTCTGTAGCTTTAGGTAGTCTGTAAAAATATACCTCATATTTCTTGTCAAATCTAGTTGTACAGTCAGTCTCAAAGCTCTTTCCCGTTTTAGACGCGTTTTGTGTGTTTTTCCGCAGCATTCACACTGAAAACCAATGCTGCCGCTCAGTCTTTCTGCCACTCAGTGAGCGGAACAGCAGTGACTTCCGCTTACTGTGACGTCATGCGCATTCCCTCTATACGTAAGTGCTATAACCCCTCTCAGTTTAATTTTAGTGCAGTTTTTTTTTATTTTTTTTTATATATAATAGAAGAGAAGAGAATTTATTGTCTGCCTCAAAATATTGCCATTTGGGTTGACTGTATTGTGGAAAACTATAAAGACGGCCAATTGGAGAGCTGACTTTGATTTGTTATTTTTGTCTTTGGCAGAGACCAGCATACAAAAACACCTTGATTGCATTGAACCGACCACACAGCATACCTGCTCGCTGCCGGTGGCAATAAACTCAAATACTACTACTGCATTCATGGATGGTACACAACTGTCGACAAGTAGTTTTCTGCAATCTTGTTCAAATCTACCTGTCATATTTGTTCATGTCTTGGCAAATTAGATGATGTTATGCTTTTTTAATTTATTTTTATTTTTTTGCTTTTTCTTTGCAACTCCTCATGAATGTGATAATTTGACCTTTTCACATCTGGCATATGTTTTAAAGGAGCCACTTTGCCCATTTGTTGAATAAACTTTGGATTTGTACATCTGTCTGAAGACTCTTGATTTTATGTCTGATCTTGTACATTAACACTATAATAATGTAAATTGTTTTTGCACTGAACAGAATACTTTATAAATGACACTTATAGTGTAATCCAATGGATTTAAATCAACACCAGGGGTGTTAAAACCCCATGGTGTAAAAATTGTAAGTGTAACACTTGACACTCGCAGTGTAATTTTTCTACACTGTACGGTGCTATATTAACACTGTAAATTCAACACTACGAACAGTGTACTTTTTACTCTAGATAGAGTGGGACCATATATGATCCGGAGTAGTGTTAAAATTAACACTTTAAGTGTTAATTTGACACTGCGTTTTTTACTGTGTGTTGTTGACTGCCACAACAACAGCAACAAACTAAATAAATTCCCGGAAAGTATGTATTTTGAGCTTAACCCTGCCCTCATTTTCATTTTTAGTGTTGTTCAAAAAGTTTCTGTTTGGTGATGCCGTAACTCTTTTCACCTGTTTTAACAATGGGTAGAATGGAAGAGGATAGCATACAAACGGAAGTTAGAATCCATCATGGTGGCGCTTATTATTTGCTCAGGAAAAAGGTGGATATAAACATTTAAGTAATTTGAATGTTGTCATCTGTCCTGTTTGAAGCTGATTGCTTATGATATACTGTAGCTTGATTCATTACAAAATCAAGTTGTTCTTTCCTTCTATACAATAGTTCAACGCTATTGTTGTTTCTTTTGTCAGTTTGGCTTCAGCTGTAGAGTCTAACAGCTTGATGCAACATGCTAGTTGCACCAGATTGACTACAGAAACCAGAACTCTCATCAGAGATTTGGCTCCCAACAATGCTGATTTACAGTTTGCTAAAAAAAAATTATTAAATCCCCAGAAAATAGCTAACTCCCCTGTTGACATGTATGAGGAAGTTAAGGGTGCTGAATGAACTGAAACCAGTAGAATGACTGATACAGCTAGAAGTGTTTTTCTCCTGCAGAGGGCGCACCGTGGCTCGTAATGCCCCATTCACACTATACTGCAGAGGGTTTCCAATTCTGTTCCTGGAGATCATCTCCAACCCTGATGAACTGAACCAGCTACAAGATCTTCAGAAGCGCTTGATAATTTTAGACAAGTGTGTTGGATCAGTGTTGTATCTGAACTCTGCAGGTAGGTAGATCCCCAGGAACAGGATTAGGCACCCCTGCTATAGTGGTTGTGTCTAAAATTGTTGTGTGGAATTTTAAAACGTGGTTAGATGGTCAGGATTAATGATCCTTAGTTTATACACTTACACTTTAACATATCAACACAAAATACACAAACTGCCAATAATACGAAACTTTCAAACTCGACCTTCTATTCCAATTTGAAAGAATAATTATTTTTGAGTCAGATCTTATTTAAATGACATGAACCACTGACATTTATAACCACTATTTATTCATATTTTTTTATTATTTAATTGTTATATTTTTAATTAAGTGGTTATTGTAAATAAGTATTTATTGAATTATTGTAGGCTATTTAGGGAACTGTTATTGTCAGACAACACCTTTATAGCTAAAACCAAATAGAATGAAAAAAAAAACCCGTAATAACCACTGATCTGTATATAATGTATAGCCTTGATTAGTGGTAATAGCCTAACTGTTTTATTAAAATGGCTTTATTCAATAATAATAATCTAACAGTATGATTTAATGACACTGTCTGCTTTGAATAGGGGTGTAACAGATAAAACACAATATTTAAAAAATCAAAACCAGAATAATCTATAAAACGATTAAAAATCCTATCTTTAACCACGTAACATTTGCCTTGTGAATCGTGTTATCGAATTAAACCAATGAAATCAGTTTGAGACAGTTTACCCCCACCCCCTTTGTGACACAGTTTCTTATGTATTTCTCATCTATCCCTTTCATTTCTTTTTTGGTGTCACGTTTTAGTATCGTTTCGGTCTGTTTAGATTTGTAGACAGTCACAGAAGTGATGTTTTTATATCTGTGTTTTAACATATAGGCTATACAATGCAGATCTCTGTGTCTCTCCTCGTGCTGACTTTGTCCGCACAAGTGTGGTCCAACTTTTGTCCATGTGCACGAGAGGAACTCTGTCAACCCATTCGATCCCAACCGTCTTTTGATGTGAGTGACAGTTCACCCATCCAGCTGATGGCATTAAATACGGACACAAAATATCAAACCAAGTGGCATTTGCAAACATATTATGCTAGATCATTAGTACATTAATTTTGTGACATTCAGTGTCTACATCTGTCTTCTGTTGAGGGTCGCTGTAGGCAGTACCAAGAAAGAAACTTAACTGCTTTATATCTTCACTTGTCCATATTTTTTTTTAGCTCATTCACTCACTATTAATCCATCATCACCAATTACTGCTGCTGCATGCTGTTTTACTCAGAACTTGATAAATAACTGATTTGAAGAGAGTAAATTAAACATAACATTAAAGGGGTTCTATTATGCTTTTCCACATTTTTTACTTTAGTTAGTGTGTAATGTTGCTGTTTGGGCATACAAAAGATCTGCAAGATTACAAAGCTCAAAGTCCACTCCAAAGGATTTTATTTAACAGAACTTTTGCTTTAGCTCTGTTTGCTTTTCCACTGCAGTTAGTACCTCTTCAAAGTGGGTGGGAATGGGATTATAGACTGGTCGTTATAGTTTATCCGCTCCTCAGCAACCACCGAGAGGAACGTCTGCACTTCGTCCACTGTCCACGATTCAGCCTTTTTTTTAGGAAGTTTTTTCTTTCTTTCTTTTTTCTTCAAGCAAGTCAAGCAAGTAGTTTTAAAACAGGTGCTACAGCGGTGGCTGTTACTGGCTATTTAAGTATTATTTTTTATTATTTAAAAATTTAGCCCAATTTTGAGGATATTTTATGCCCTTTGATCGAGAAGATCTCACCTGATTATTGTTGGGTACTCTTTCATCGCTTGCTATGGTTGAATGAGTCGGTGATGTCTGAATGCGTGGATCTATTGAGACTTGTTTGGTGAACTTGAACGTGGAGGAGTGAATCCAGATTTAAATGTGGTGTTATATCATTTGCACACTGGTGTGTTGGAGTTCTACTGTTTGTTCTTCAATGTGGGGTCTTTTTTTCGATCCTGGTGTGGATATTTGGTGCTTAAATACTCTTCTGTGGATTTACAGAGACTAACGGTGCTTTCACACCTGCCTCATTTAGTTCGGTTGAATCGCACTAGAGTTCATTTTTTCCCCATTGGTGCGGTTCGTTTGGGCAGGTGTGAAAGAATCAATCGCACTCGGGTGCGCACCAAAAGCGGACCAAACAAGCGTACCGAGACCTCTCGAAGAGGTGGTCTCGGTACGCTTTCAAGCGGACTCTGGAGCGGTTCGTTTGTGGTGAGAACGTGATCTGACCTCGAACAGACCCAACTGCCAAAGAACTGCACATTTTTGGACCGCACTGCACATTTTTGGTCCGCACTGCACAGTGAATTTCTTATTTATATCGCGTCTAGACATGGGGGGATTTGCGAAAGGATAAAGCTCGAGCTGATTCTGAACATATTGTGAGTGAATTCTCCGAAAGTCTGCCGGATTTTCCTCTTTGTTTACTTCCGGGAGTTCTGTTGGAATTTTCACGCATGTTAGTTCAGACCACTCTAAGTGCAGTTGTGGAAATACGTTCAAGACACATCTGGCCAACGAGTGATGTGGATGTTGTCACGTGACTGCATTTTGGTTCGTTTCATGAACTCATCAACTGATTCGGACCTGAGCAATCAGTGTGGTGAGAAAAGGAACCAAAACGCCTGAAAATGACACAAAGTATAATTTTTCACCCTTAGTCCGGACTAAATGAACCGAACTACCGGTGTGAAAGCACCCTCAATTCGTTCTGCCGTCTCCCGGTGGAATTTACAACCGCTGCGCCGCATTGAGAATTACACGCCGCCACAGGTACATCCATCGTGGATCTTGCCGTGACCCCCTTGTGAGGACTTCGACTGTGTCTCAGAATAATTATCCCATGCCGGTCATCTGGTCGCCACATCGCCACTTTTCCATCAGATCAAATGGTAAGAGTCAGAGTGTCAATCTTGGAAACATTAGTTTGCTCAAACAGCGCCTCTCAGCTCTCGGCAGTCTGATTGCCCTGCTTCTGTAAAGATGGCCTTAGTGAATGCAAGGTCAATATCGAACAAAACTTTTATTTTAAATGACTTGTTTACATCTCACTTCTTAGACTTTTTATTTGTGACTGAGACCTGGTTAAAACAGGGTGACTTGATGCCTCTTGCCGAGGTTGCTCCTCCTGACTGTGCTTTTTTCATTTCTCCACGGGCCACTGGGAAATGGTGGTGGAGTTGCAACAATTTTTAAAAACTGTTTCAAATGCAAGTCTGTGCCTACAGAGACCTTTTCCAGTTTTGAAGTCCAGTTCCCTTTCGAGGGAACTCGCACTGCGTCGTTGAAAACGACTCTGTGGGGACGCTCCCTTAGTGTGCGTCTCTGAAGTATGAATGAAACTATTCCAATCCTGATTGGTGTTGCGTCATGACGTAACATGTGACGGCATAACCGGATGCATAAAAGCGACGCCGGCACACACACACACACACTAGCTTTTCGCTCTTCAGCAAGCGCTCTATGTTACGACTGTCTGTCTTATTTGGTGTTGTTTGTCTGATTCCTCATTTATATATATATATATATATATATATATATATATATATATATATATATATATATATATATATATATTATGGCCAGCCAACAGTTCAGAATGTGTGTGCACCCCTGTCCTCGTTTCATTACGGATGAGGACACGCTTGTTTTGTGTGTGAACTGTTTGGGAGCGCAGCACGCCCAGGCAGCTCTCGAGGGAGCTGATGAGAATGAGACTGCTGCGGCACTTTCTCATTCTTCATTTGAGGATCCCGAAGCCCCTGTGAGTGGTGCAGAAGGCCGCGCTGCGGCTTCTTCTGCCCACGACCAGGTCACGGTGCTTGAGATCTCTGCTTCCGAGGAGGTAGAGGTGCTCAGCATCGAGGGGGATGACCGTGAGTCAAGCGCGCCTGTTCACGGCCAAGCATATGAGGAGCTGATGGAGGTTGTGACTCGTGCCGTGGCCAGACTTAACATCAGCTGGCCACAAGATGAGCAGGGAACGCAAGTCAAAAGCAAGTTAGACGAGCGTTTCCTGCGGCACAGGTCACAGCCTCAGCGCCGGGGTTTGCTGTTTTTCCCCGATCTCCACAAAGAGATCTCGAGATCGTGGGATAAACCGCATTCGTCCCGTGTCTCCAGTCCATCTGTCGTTGATTATAGCAATGTTTTAGGGGCACGGGATATGGGTTATGGGAAGATGCCTAGAGTAGAAGAGGCGTTAGCCGGATACCTCTCTCCTGAGGCAGCATCTTCCCTTAAAACCCCGGCGCTGCCTAGTAAGCCCTGCAGAGATACATCTGCTTTAATAGGCAGGGCTTACATGGCGGCAGGTCGGGCTGGTTCATGTCTGCACTCTATGGCTATTTTGCAGGCATACCAGGCCTACCTCCTGAAAGATTTGGACGAGGGGGAGGGACCAACTCCAGAGGATATTGCGGAGTTGCGCAAGGCCACAGATTTGTCTCTCCGGGCCACTAAAGAGACGGCCCGCACCATTGGCCGCTCTATGGCAGCCATGGTGGCCACGGAGAGGCATCTGTGGCTGAATTTATCCGGGTTAAAGGAAAAAGAAAAATCTGTTTTGCTGGATGCGCCGCTTTCGCCTTTTGGCCTGTTCGGCGACGCCGTTACATCGGTCGTCGACAGGTTTCAGGAGGCGAAGAAGCAATCTGCGGCGTTCCAGCAGTTCCTCCCCCGTAAATCAAGTCCAAATCAAGTAGGGTGGGGCAAGAACATCAGCCCCAGCCATCAGCCAGCTCCTCACACCGCGCGGAGCAAAGGGAGAGCGTTTCCTCTAGAGCCCCTCCTCCAGGAGCTTGGCAACGGAGGAAACGCTCCCAGCAGAAGCCTGCAAGTCAGAAGGGCGATCTGAGGGATGTCCTTCAGGCTAGGAGGGCTTCAGGAAAGAGGTCCTAGCCAGGGTGGTGGGACCTCTGAGGGCTGTCCCCTCCGTTGCAGAGCAACCGAGGTTGTTCTCGCAGCGGAGCCCTCAAGGAAACGATGTGAGTTGCCCGCCGTCGGTGACGCTTCGGGCCCCATCATCTTCCAGCGAACGCACTCTGCGTCGTCTTTCTCAAAAAATAAAAAACGAGTATCAGTTATGGTCACGAAAACCGTATCGACTACAGCCTGCCGGTCTTCCGCTTCAGGGGATCGAGAAGGGTGCTCGAAAAACACTAGAGGCCAGTCTCGAGAGGTTGGTTCCCTTAGATTTTGTAGAGGCATGCTATCATCTTCCCAACATATCTGCATGGGTCCTGCATATAATAAAGTCAGGGTACTGACTGCAGTTCGGGCACCGCCCCCCCCCCAAAATTTTCTGGGGTGGTGCAGACTACAGTGGTTCCAGAGCAGGCTCAGGTGATGGAACAAGAAGTGCAATCTCTGCTGCTAAAGGAGGCCATAGAACGTGTTCCTCATTCAGACAGGGAGTCAAGATTTTACAGCCGGTACTTTATAGTTCCAAAGAAGGATGGGGGGTTGAGGCCAATTCTAGTTCGCAGGGTTTTGAACCGGTCTCTGAGGAAGTTCAGGTTCAAAATGCTCACTATTCCTGTCATACTGAGTCAAATCAGATCCGAGGACTGGTTTGTCACGATAGATCTAAAAGAAGCCTATTTTCACGTATCCATCCTTTCATGTCACAGGAGGTTCCTGAGGTTCGCTTTCGGGGGCGAAGCTTACCAATATCGGGTTCTTCCTTTCGGCCTTGCACTCTCTCCCCGCACATTCACCAAATGTATGGATGCAGCACTTGCTCCACTAAGACTTCAGGGCATCCGCATACTGAATTTTATCGACGACTGGCTCATTCTGGCCCAGTCTCGAGAAATGGCAGTTCGGCATCGAGAAATCGTCCTTGGCGATTGGGGTTGAGACTCAACACAAAGAAGAGTGTGTTAGAACCGTCCCAGTGCACAACGTTTCTGGGCGTTGTGTGGAACTCTACTACGATGCAGGCACACATGTCTCCGGCGCTAATCGAGTCCATTCTGGCGATGGTGTCCAAGTTAAAGCTAGGCCAGGCCACTACTGTAAAGCAATTCCAAAGACTGCTGGGCCTCATGGCAGCGGCATCAAACATTATACCTTTGGGCCTTCTACACATGAGGCCCCTTCAGTGGTGGCTGAAAGCCAATGGGTTTTCCCCCAAGGGGAATCCATTTCGTATGATCAGAGTAACGCGCAGATGCCTTCGTTCTCTAATAATATGGAAGAAACCTTGGTTCCTGTCCCAAGGGCCAGTGTTAGGAGCGTCATGTCGCCAGAAAAACGTTTCGACAGACACCTCCCTCACTGGCTGGGGCGCGGTCATGGACGCCCGCTTTGCCAGGGGTCTGTGGCAGGACCATCATCATTTTTGGCACATAAATTGTCTAGAGATGTTGGCTGTGTTCAGGGCTCTGAGGAGCTTCCTTCCAGACATCATGTTACCATGTCCTAGTACGATCGGACAATACATCAGTGGTAGCTTATCTGAACCGACAAGGGGGACTCAGATCGTGCCCTCTGTGCAGACTGGCGCATCAGGTTATTCTTTGGTCCCAAGGGAAAATACTGTCTATCAGAGCAATGTATATTCCGGGGGTTCAGAATCAGGGAGCAGACATCCTGTAAAGGCAGGGGCTGAGGCCCGGGGAATGGAGACTTCATCCAGATGTGGTGAAGTTGATATGGGAGAGGTTTGGACCCTTGGAAGTGGATCTATTCGCGTCTCGAGAGACGTCCCACTGCCCGCTTTGGTTCTCCCTCTCACATCCAGCCCCACTGGGGTTGCATGCCATGGTACAGGCCTGGCCGAGGCTTCGCCTGTACGCATTTCCCCTGATCGCTCTGCTTCCGGGAGTCCTGGAGAGGGTCCGTCAGGAGGGCATCAGTCTACTTCTGGTTGCCCCAATGTGGCCGACCCGAGTATGGTTTTCAGACATAATTTCACTCCTGATAGCTCAGCCATGGCAGATTCCTCTGAGGAGGGATCTATTGTCTCAGGCGGAGGGCACACTCTTCCACCCTCACCCAGAGCTGTGGAAACTGTGGGCCTGGCCTCTGAGGGGGTTCAGTACCTAAATGCTGGTCTATCAGCCGGGGTGGTTGAAACCATACTTAGCTCTAGGGCTCCGTCTACTATGAGACTATATGGCCTCAAGTGGAATGTATTTATCAATTGGTGTAGAGAACATAATTTGGACCCAGTTAACTGCCCGGTGGCTTCAGTTCTGGAGTTTCTTCAAGATCGTTTCTCTGCGGGTCTTTCCCCTTCCACGCTTAAGGTGTACGTGGCTGCCATTGCGGCTTTCCACGCGCCATTAAGTGATGGCCCTCTGGGGAGGCACCAGCTGGTCATTCGTTTTCTCCGTGGTACTTGGAGGCTGAGACCGACAACCAGGTCCAGGCTTCCTGCCTGGGACCTGGCAGTGGTTCAGGGCCTGAGAGCGTCTTGCTTCATCGCTAGGCTAGTGTGTGTGTGTGTGCCGGCGTCGCTTTTATGCATCCCGTTATGCCGTCACATGTTACGTCATGACGCAACACCAATCAGGATTGGAATAGTTTCATTCATACTTCAGAGACCCACACTAAGGGAGCGTCCCCAAAGAGTCGTTTTCAACGATGCAGTGTCTCGTTCCCTTCACAGGGGAACAAGCGTTATAGTCATAACCCGAGACGTTATTGGAGGTTGATTTAAATGGTCCAATGCTGTGTGCTCTGATTTACAGACCCCCTAAATGCAATAAGGATTTTATTCAACAAATTTCTGATTTTTCTCTCTGATCTGGGGCCTCATTTATAAATCTCTGCGTAGGATCCTTACTAAAACTGTACGTGCGCCAGAAAGCCAAAAATGGCTTACGCAAAAAAATATTCAGACTTATAAAACCGTGCGTATGCCAGAACCTGCGCAGAATTCAATTTATAAATCCCAGTCAGCGGAAGTTTGTGCGCACATGCGTCTCCACCCCGAAACAACCATATATGGAGCTTACAACGCCTAGTTTTAGTATGCATATCCTCATCTGCATATCATTTGCATATGATTATTCATCCACGTGATAACATGTTTAACGGTACAAGACATTAGGAAAATATGAAATACAGATGTGCCGTACCATTAGTTACATTAATAAAAATCATTTAGTAGCCTATCCTTTCCCTTGTTTTTTAATAAAAAAATAAAATAGTGTAAAATTCATTTCAGAGAAAGTTTTTCTCAATCTTTTCCACTGGCCAAATATTATTTTTAATTGATTTATATTTTTCATGGAAACAGATAGACCTTGTTGTGCATTATTTGCAAAAAAAAAATTTTCTCAGACAATCTGCTTGTAATGATGGTGCAGATGCAAGGGGATCCATTTGCAGCATTTATTAGAATGGTCAAAACAGGCAGGGTCAAACAGTGGCAAACAGAACAGAGAAGGCAAGGCTGAGACAAACCAGGTAGACAGGGAAAGGGTCGAGGCAGGCAGAGAGAATCAGAGTCCAGTAAACAGTCCAGGGTCAGGGCAGGCAGAGAAGGGTCAGCAACGATAAACAATCCACAGGTCAAACACAGAAATCAAACTCGGGAAGATAACGCTCAGAAATGATGGCCGGGGCAGATCAAGACTTCGCAGAGAAGTGGTGTGTGGAAGTGGCTTTTATGTGTGTGTAAATGAAGTGCAGGTGTGTGTGCAATCAGTGCAGTGCAGGTGTATAGTGTTTGGTGTTATCAGTCCAGGGAGGTGTATGATGGGAAATGTAGTCCAAGTAAACCCAGGAAGTGCGTGGCTAATCGTGACAGAGCCCCCCCTTTAAGAGCGGCTTCCAGACGCTAAAAAACAAAAAACAAGAAAAAAAGAAACACAAGAGTTCAGGAGGGCGGTGAAGCGGTGGAGGACCGGGGGGAGGGATGGTGGGCCAGGTCCATGAAGGGGAACAGGAACAAGGGGTGACGGCTTAGTTGGCGGCCAGGGCGAAACAGAGAGTCCATAGGACGGCCAGGGCGGAGCAGACGACCCATCGGGCGGCCAGGGCGGAGCAGACGACCCATCGGGCGGCCAGGGCGGAGCAGACGACCCATCGGGCGGCCAGGGCGGAGCAGACGACCCATCGGGCGGCCAGGGCGGTGCAGACGACCCATCGGGCGGCGAAGAACCCTCGGGCTGCCAGGGCGGTGAAAAACCCTCGGCCGGCCAGGGCGGTGAAGACCCTTCGGGTGGCCAGGGCGAAGACGACTGCAGCAGACACCGGCTCCGGCTCCGGAACAGCAGGCGCAGGCACCGGCTCCGGAACAGCAGGCACCGGCTCCGGCTCCGGAACAGCAGGCACCGGCTCCGGCTCCGGAACAGCAGGCACCGGCTCCGGCTCCGGAACAGCAGGCACCGGCTCCGGAACAGCAGGCACCGGCTCCGGCTCCGGAACAGCAGACACCGGCTCCGGGACCAGGTCTGCTGTTCCAGAGCCAGAGCCTTCACGTTTGGTCCCGTCGGTGTCTGCTGTTCCAGAGCCAGAGCCTTCACGTCTGGTCCCGTCCAGCGCAGAGCCTTCACGTCTGGTCCCGTCGGCGTCTGCTGTTCCAGAGCCAGAGCCTTCACGTCTGGTCCCGTCCAGCGCAGAGCCTTCACGTCTGGTCCCGCCGGTGTCTGCTGTTCCAGAGCCGGAGCCTTCACCTCTGGTCCCGCTGGTGTCTGCTGTTCCAGAGCCGGAGCCTTCACGTCTGGTCCCGCCGGTGTCTGCTGTTCCAGAGCCGGAGCCTTCACGTCTGGTCCCGCCGGTGTCTGCTGTTCCGGAGCCGGTGTCTGCTGTTCCGGAGCCGGAGCCGGTGTCTGCTGTTCCGGAGCCGGAGCCGGTGTCTGCTGTTCCGGAGCCGGTGTCTGCAGCAGACACCGACGGGACCAGGCGTGAAGGCTCTGCGCTGGACGGGACCAGACGTGAAGGCTCTGGCTCTGGAACAGCAGACACCGACGGGACCAGACGTGAAAGCGCTGGCTCTGGAACAGCAGACACCGGCGGGACCAGACGTGAAGGCTCTGGCTCTGGAACAGCAGACACCGGCGGGACCAGACGTGAAGGCTCTGGCTCTGGAACAGCAGACACCGACGGGACCAGACGTGAAGGCTCTGCGCTGGACGGGACCAGACGTGAAGGCTCTGCGCTGGACGGGACCAGACGTGAAGGCTCTGGCTCTGGAACAGCAGACACCGACGGGACCAGACGTGAAGGCTCTGGCTCTGGAACAGCAGACACCGGCGGGACCAGACGTGAAGGCTCTGGCTCTGGAACAGCAGACGCTGGACGGGACCAGACGTGAAGGCTCTGGCTCTGGAACAGCAGACGCTGGACGGGACCAGACGTGAAGGCTCTGGCTCTGGAACAGCAGGCGCTGGACGGGACCACACGTGAAGGCTCTGGCTCTGGAACAGCAGGCGCTGGACGGGACCAGACGTGAAGGCTCTGGCTCTGGCTCTGGAACAGCAGGCGCTGGACGGGACCAGACGTGAAGGCTCTGGCTCTGGCTCTGGAACAGCAGGCGCTGGACGGGACCAGACGTGAAGGCTCTGGATCTGGAACAGCAGGCGCTGGACGGGACCAGACGTGAAGGCTCTGGCTCTGGCTCTGGAACAGCAGGCGCTGGACGGGACCAGACGTGAAGGCTCTGGATCTGGAACAGCAGGCGCTGGACGGGACCAGACGTGAAGGCTCTGGCTCTGGCTCTGGAACAGCAGGCGCTGGACGGGACCAGACGTGAAGGCTCTGGCTCTGGAACAGCAGCCGCTGGATGGGACCAGACGTGAAGAATCTGGCTCTGGCTCTGGAACAGCAGCCGCTGGACGGGACCAGACGTGAAGGCTCTGGCTCTGGCTCTGGAACAGCAGGCGCTGGACGGGACCAGACGTGAAGGCTCTGGCTCTGGCTCTGGAACAGCAGGCGCTGGACGGGACCAGACGTGAAGGCTCTGGCTCTGGCTCCGGAACTGCAGGCGCTGGACGGGACCAGACGTGAAGGCTCTGGCTCTGGCTCCGGAACAGCAGGCGCTGGACGGGACCAGAGGTGAAGGCTCTGGCTCTGGCTCCGGAACAGCAGCCGCTGGACGGGACCAGACGTGAAGGCTCTGGCTCCGGAACAGCAGCCGCTGGACGGGACCAGACGTGAAGGCTCTGGCTCTTGAACAGCAGGCGCTGGACGGGACCAGACGTGAAGGCTCTGGCTCTGGAACAGCAGGCGCTGGACGGGACCAGACGTGAAGGCTCTGGCTCTGGAACAGCAGGCGCTGGACGGGACCAGACGTGAAGGCTCTGGCTCTGGCTCTGGAACAGCAGGCGCTGGACGGGACCAGACGTGAAGGCTCTGGCTCTGGCTCTGGAACAGCAGGCGCTGGACGGGACCAGACGTGAAGGCTCTGGCTCTGGCTCTGGAACAGCAGGCGCTGGACGGGACCAGACGTGAAGGCTCTGGCTCTGGCTCTGGCTCTGGAACAGCAGGCGCTGGACGGGACCAGACGTGAAGGCTCTGACTCTGGCTCTGGCTCTGGAACAGCAGGCGCTGGACGGGACCAGACGTGAAGGCTCTGGCTCTGGCTCTGGAACAGCAGACGCTGGACGGGACCAGAAATGAAGGCTCTGGCTCTGGCTCTGGAACCTAAACTGCTATTGTGAACCTGTTTTTTTTGTTATTGTCAACTGTATTTATGATTAGGACTTTTTTAGGGTGTTTTTAGTTAATCTGCCGTTAGATATAGGCTAGCCTATATGCGTCAGTTTCACTAAACGGCTTGGTGAGTAAAATTATATTTGTATGATCTTTCTGTATAATTTTCTTTAGATTTTCTGTCTAAAAGAGAACAAAAAGACATTTAACTCCAGCTCACCATCGGTGTCGCCAAACTGCTCCATCTCCAAAACGTTCGTACGCATGGGTCAGAGTTTGCGTGCAGGTGCGCAAATTTTCCCGTCAAGTTTGTTTTTATAAATCACAACTTATGCGTCGGAAGTGGCGTACGCCTCTTTCAGGGCCTGTTTTGTGCGTACGCAACGGTTATAAATGAGGCCCCTGGCGACTCGGGCTGATAGACTATTGATTCTTAGGGATTTTAACATTCATCTCTGCTGCCCTTTTAAAACGTTGGTCAAAGAATTTGTAACTATTCTAGAGTCTTTGAACTTTGTAAAATCTGTATGTGGTCCAACTCCCAATCTGGGTCACACACTAGATTTGGTATTGTCTTGTGGTTTTTTGATTTCAAATCTGGAGGTTATTGATGCATACGCGTCTGACCATTATCCTATTTTGTTTGAATCTGAGTGCTTTCTCCAGTCTTCTATTTGCCCTCAGCCTTCATGTCTCTCTCGAGCTATTCACTCAAACACTGCAAATTTGTTTTCTGAACATTTGTCTTCACATTTTAATAATAATTTTCTGAATGAAACAGATACTGAATGCTTGACTGAGATATTTTATAAAGCATCCTCTATATCTATGGACACTGTTGCTCCGCTTAAGTGTAAAAAGATGATGCCAAGAGTGTCGAAAAGCGGAGCGAAAGAGGAAAAAAGATGGGCAACAGGTTTCTTTTGACATTTTAAAATCAAGTCTGTTCAACTATCAAACGGCAGTAAAGAAGGCAAAATCGAATTCCTTTTCTCAATTAATTTCTGACAACGCAAAGCGACCAAAAGTCCTGTTTGATACGATTGACTCTATTCTAAACCTGACTACGAATATTTTATCTGAGGCCTATTTTGAGCTTTGTGAAGATTTTTTAAAACATTTCACTCAAAAAATGTATGATATTAGATGCTCCATTGTTCCCTCTGCACCATGTCACTTGCAACTGCCCTGTCCTATGACTTGCCTGTCAAACTTTAAACCTGTCTCTCCAACTCAGCTAGCTGATATAATCTCTACTATGAAGTGTTCTGGTTCTAAGTTAGATATTATCCCGGCTCGTCTTTTTAAGGATGTTTTTTTCTACCACTAGTCATATGGTAACCGCTATCATAAACAGTTCTTTAGCCAAAGGTGTTGTTCCAGCTAGTTTTAAACATGCAATTGTGCAACCTATGTTGAAAACCTCAACTTGATCCAGAAATGTGCAGTAATTATCGACCGATCTCTAAACTGCCTTTTATCTCTAAGCTTTTAGAGAAAGTCTTTTTCTCACAGCTCCAGTTTTATTTGAATTCTTTTAATATTTTGGACATGTTCCAATCTGGCTTTAGGCCATTACATAGCAGGGTTACAAATGATATCTTGCTTGCTTTAGATTCAGGCACTTGTGTTGTGCTGGTTTTGTTAGACATGAGCGCTGCATTTGATTCTCAGCTTTACCTTCCAGTAAGGCTTGACAACACTGCTTCATTTGATGTGTAATTAGAATGTGTAGATGATATTAAGAGGTGGATGACAAATAATTTTCTGCAGCAAAATGAGGATAAAACAGTGGTTTTAATTCTGGGTTATCCGGCAGATTCCACTCCTGCTGTGAAAGCCCAGTTAGGTCCTCTCTCAACAAATGTATGCAAACAAATCAAAAACCTTGGAGTGATCAATGACTCTACACTATTTTTTGATAAACAAAGAAATTAGTGCTGTTATTAGAGGAAGCTTTTTCCATTTAAGATCTATTGCAAAGTTGAAGAATCTTCTTTCAAGATTTAGAAGTTGCAATTCATGCATTTGTAACATCACGATTGCAACTCTCTTTATTGTGGTCTTCCTCAATCTACACTATCTCGATTACAAATTGTACAAAATACAGCTGCAAGACTTTTGACTGGGTCTAGAAAGAGGGATCATATTTCTCCTGTTTTGGCATCCCTTCTGTGACGAAAATAAGGAACGAACTACACTGCCCAGAATGCAATGTGGTTATCAAGAGGTTACTGCGGAAGGACGTAGCTTAATTAAGCAACAGGTGTGCAGGGTTAAAGCGGGGAAGTTTAAAAAACACAGAGTGACTGTGAACTGGACGTATTCGAGCTGCCTGGAGTTTTAAAAAAGCCTGAGTTAATCTCGTGTCTCTAAGTATTTCGCTGGCTGCACTGTGGAAGAGTGTTGGGATTATCGTTGTCGCGATTCCTGAAGGACACTCCATCAGCTGTGTTTTGGCTGTGCTTAAGCTGAGTAAAGCATTTGTTATGAGTTTCCATTTTAATGCCGCCGAAAAGGACGAACTCGATTGAAGATTGCTGGCTGCACTGTGAAAGAGGATCTGGATTGTCATTGTTGCTATTCCTGGAAGATGCTCGTTTTCAGAATTGCCTTGGCTGAGCGAGAGCTGATCGTGGCAGCGCCTGTGAGTTACTACTTTTCGTTGTAGACTGAGACACAAATCCAAGATACTGAGCATCTAACTCCAGGTAAGACTGCTGGAACAGTAAACTATTCACTCGCCCTCAACCCGCCCTCAACAAAAAAGACGCTACAAACGGAGAACACACACACATACACGCACTTTCCTCAACTAACGACTGCTAACGTTAACTTCCCGCGGTCATTCATGAACTATGGTTAACGAATTGAACTATTTATTTTGTGATGTGAGTTGAACTAACCGCTTTATTATTTTTTATTTTCTGTGGACCTTTACGGGTGAAATTTTGTTAAATGCATTTACCGCAGTGGTTGATGAAATGCTTTGTTGATTGCTCAAGATGATTATGCATTCACTATAATTTTGTGAACATCATGCTCTAAGCTTTGGGAATTATGAGCCTATAAGAATAGTTTTGTTTTGTCCTTGCTTTAGAAAGGGGCTTTTGAAAGAAAAAAAAAACCCAAAAGAGCTATACAACAAGGCTCAAATAAAGAATTTACTGTATGTTAATATGGTGTAATATGTAGTTCTGTAACGAGTGATAAATTCATTTCAAGATCACACCGTCACAGAAAATGGCGCCTGAACAGGGACTTGAAGTTGAAATTAATTGTTAATTGTGTAATTTAAATGTGTAGTGACCCTCAGATTGCTTATTTTCATATCTATTTTTGTGCATTAGAACTTGAAAATGTGGGGTATGAAATTGATTATTTTGACTAATGTACACCACTTCTAAAGGAGTGAGGTAACCAGATTATGTAAAATTGAAGCGATTGACTCTGTCTTTTGAACTTGTGTGTTGAGGTTGAAATCAGTGTGGGGGAAATTGAGATTTTTGTTTTTGATAATTTGTTGTTTTGGTAATATTCAAAATTCTCTGAAGCGAGTGTTGTATTTACTACCATATGTTTTTTTTCTCCTTTCTCTTTCTTCTCACTCTACTGATAATATACAAACACATCATATCTTTTTGCATGGTAAGAAATGGCAGATTCCTTACATCCATCATCAACCTTAGTTGATATTGAGGTTCCAGATGTTGCAACTCCAGATTGGACACCTGCCATCCCTCAACCTTTGTTGACTAATTATCCCTCTTCCCCTTATGTTCTGCCTAGCAGCCCTTTACGATCAAGATCGCATGTGCAGTTTGCCTCATCTGTTGTAGCCCGTAGCACACCTGTGCACAGTTTCGGGTGGAGCGAGGACCTGATGCAGTTATGCACTCCATCTCCAACAGAGGCAGCAACTAATGTTTCGCCAGTATCGTCAGGTGTACAATATGATTTGCCTGGAACAATTCCAACACCTGCAAGGGGAATTGGACACCTTACTGCTCAAGTCCAGGGGAATTGGGACAAACTGTATGATCTCATGGGAAAACAGGAGACCGCTGTAAGTGTACTTACCAGTGAATTGAAACTTACTTCTACCCAACATGAAGGCCAATTGAAAAGTCTTGCGGAGAAAGTGGATAATCACACCCAACAAATTTCAACTCTTCTAGTAGCTACTAAACAACAAGCTGAAACAGAGTCTGATCAAATGGTCAAGACCATGAAATTGCTCATGTTGGATGAATTTCAAAAAATTGAAAAATCTTTAACCTCAAATATCTGTTCCATGGTGGAGAAACTTCAACTAGAGATACAGAAAGATATTAGCACTGTTCGGCAAGGTTTTCAAAAAAGCTATGGTGAGTTAACCCAGGATTTCACTCAGTTGACCGGCCAGGTTGACCATCTAAGTGTCAAAATAACTGAACTGCAAGAGAGTACAGACGCCAAGACAGAGGATCCTCCGAAGAAACCTGAAACTTTAGATCATTCCATGAATGTGTCACCACTCCCTTTAAATGCGAGTGCTGTCAAGAGCGACCATCTCAAATTAACTTTTCCAACTTACGGGAGACCATCGGACGATTCTGATCCCTTGTTGTATTTAGCTAAATGCCAGGACTTTCTTGCATTACATCCTTTAACTGATTCTGAAATTCTAGCTACCTTTCGAACAGTCTTGCATGGTACAGCACGTGATTGGTGGGAAGTAGCTAGAACTACAGTAACTGCCTGGTATGAATTTGAGTCTTCATTCCTTACTGCCTTTCTCTCTGAAGATTATGAGGATGAGCTTGCAGAGCGTGTCAGAATCAGAACTCAAGGAGAAAGGGAGTCAATAAGAGACTTTGCTTTTACATACAGAGCACTTTGCAAAAGGTGGAAGCCTAACCTAACTGAGTATGAACTGGTTAAAATGATCTTGAAAAACATAAAGCCTTACTTAACTAGCCAGCTACGTGGGCGTGTTACTACTGTGGAGGAGTTGGTGCGATTGGGACAACAACTTGAGAAGGATAATTTACAGCAGTTACAGTATAACTACCGTTTGAACTCAAAACAAGGTCAGTCTGGACTCAAAGGACCCTTACCCACCATTAACCGGCCTGCAGATAAGCCACAGTTACAGTGTTGGAGGTGTAAGGGGCAACATGCTCCTAACAGTTGTCCACATTTTTCTTTACCTTCTCAGTTTGTTCCATCACAGGAGCAACCTTCTGCTAATTTGCAACGATCCCATCCTCCTAGATCCAGAGGTAAACCACCCACCAACAACTCAGTGACAGCTGCAAATGCTTTACAACAGAAATTGACAAAATGTTCACAGAAAGATGTTGTTGTACCACAACAGCTAATTGTACCGATTGGTATTGGTAATTGGGTAGGTAAAGCCATTGTGGACACTGGGGCAAGTTTTACCTTAATGCATGAGCACTTGTGGAAAGACCTCAACCCCACAGAACACAGCCGCCTTAGCCCTTGGTCTCTTGGGCCTTTATATTTGGCAAACGGAATGGCAGAAGTACCTCTGGGATGGTCAAATGTTTCGCTTAAACTGCACGAACGTGTTTGCACCCTTCCTGTCGCTGTGTTAACCTCCAAAGCCCTTGCTTATTCTATTGTCTTGGGACTAGACTTCATTTTCTTTAGTGGAATGCAAATAAAGGTGTCTGATGGGCAGTATTCCTTTACTTCTGCTCCTGATGTGGATTACCCCTTCCAACCCGGTCATGCAAGTGTGCCAACACAGATGGGGTATCAGCGTCCGCAGAATCTAGCTCACAACTCTACACCAAGTATTTCTCTTTTAAGCTCTATTCCACCCTTAACGCCACCCATTCCCTTAAAAGTTGAAGGTGAGGATAATATGACCCTCATTAATCAAGCAGTGGATGCGGCTCACTTACCACCTGGTCAAAAGCTTCAATTAAGTCACCTCCTAAAAACAACTCCTCGAGTGTGTACCTTGCAGTTGGGACGAACAGCTGTTCTCCAACATCAAATTTATACACATCATCAAGTTCCTATAAAACAACGAGCTTATCGGGTCTCCCCTGCCAAACAAACCATAGTGAACCATCAACTCAAAGAAATGTTAGATGCAGGTATTGTAGAGCCATCACAGTCAGGATGGGCCTCCCCTGTGGTTCTCGTGCCAAAAAAGGATGGACGTCTTCGATTTTGTGTAGACTACCGCAAATTAAACGCCATTACAGAAAGTGATGCCTATCCTCTGCCAAATCTTACTGAAATCTTGGAATCCCTTTCGGGGTCAGCTATCTTTTCCACTCTGGACCTTAATAGTGGATATTGGCAAGTGACTATGGATGCTTCCAGTAAAGCCAAGACTGCCTTTACTACCTCTGCAGGACTATTTCACTTCAATGTAATGCCGTTTGGGCTTAAAAATGCCCCATCTACTTTCCAACGTCTTATGGAGACGGTCTTGGGAGAGCTACGTGGAAGAAATTGCTTTGTGTACATTGACGATATTATCGTTTACTCTCCATCTGTTACTCAGCATTTCCTTGATCTCCACGCTGTTTTCCGGAAGTTACAAGAGGCTGGTTTAACAATCAACCTCCGAAAAAGTAAGTTCTGCTTGCAAGAAGTGACATTTCTAGGTCATCTGGTCAACATCCAAGGCATTTCAGCTGATCCTAGTAAAGTGGAAGCTATTCGTACCTATCCTGTGCCAAAAAACCTGAAGGACGTCCAACGTTTCCTTGGACTAGCTGGGTGGTACCACAGATTTGTTCCCAACTTCTCTAGTATTGCTGAACCACTCAACTCCTTAAAGAAAAAAGGCCGAATTTTTCAGTGGACATTGCAGTGCCAACAGGCCTTTGAACAACTGAAAACATGTTTGATGACTCCACCCATCCTTGGCCATCCTGATTTAGAACGTCCATTCATTGTGTACACGGATGCCAGTGAGACCGGACTGGGTGCCGTGCTGACCCAAAAGCGGAGACAAGGTGTATAGGAGGTAATAGCTTATGCCAGTAGAACTCTTAATCCTGCCGAGACAAATTACTCCGCAACAGAGAAGGAGTGTTTAGCCATAATATGGGCATTAGACAAGTGGCAGCACTACTTGGATTACAGAATGTTCACTGTCGTTACCGATCATTCTGCTTTGCAGTGGGTAATGAATTCACCCAAAACCACTAGCCGTCTTATTCGATGGGCCCTACAGTTACAAAAGTACGATTTCATCGTTGAGTACCGAAAGGGAAAGTTAAATGCAGCTCCAGATGCTCTGTCACGGATTATTCCACATACAAGTTTTAACTTGTATTCCAATCAGAAAGAGGACAACCCACTTCCAGTTACTGCAGAATTGATTTGGGAGGAACAGCACAATGACCCAGAAATAACAAAAATCTTTCAAAGTTTGGCTGAGAACAATGACGACCAGCAAGTCAAATATGAAGTCATAGAAGATAAGCTGTATCTTAAAACTCAGCTGTCCGAGAACCGGTTCCATTACCGTATTTTTGTTCCCAAAGATCTTGTACCTCATATACTGGAACACTATCATTGTAGCCCTATAAGTGGTCATGTCGGGATCTATAAAACATACAAAAGAATTCAGGATGTGGCATTCTGGCCTGGGATGTGGTCCGACATCAAACAGTTTGTATAAAGATGTGTAAAATGCCAAACCTTAAAAGCTGACCAACAGAAACCTGCTGGAAAGATGCAGAAAATTGTCAGCAACCAACCTAATCAAATGATGGGGGTAGACGTCATGGGACCCTTACCCCGTAGCACTAACCAAAACGAGTACCTTTTAGTGTTTGTTGATTACTTCACCCGCTGGGTAGAACTTTTCCCCATGCGTATAGCTACAGCCAAGACAGTCGCTACACTATTCAGAAAAGAGATCCTAACCAGATGGGGAGTCCCAGATTTTCTGGTGTCTGACAGGGGCACACAGTTTGTGTCTGCAGTATTTCAAGAATTATGCGAAAGCTGGAATGTAACACCAAAGCTGACTACCGCTTACCACCCGCAGACAAACATGACAGAGAGAGTCAATCGAACCCTTAAAAGTATGATTGCAGCCTACGTAGATGACAACCATAAGCATTGGGACCAATACCTCCCCGAATTTAGGTTTGCCATCAACTCAGCAATGCAAGAAACAACTGGAATGTCTCCTGCGGAACTTCAGTTGGGAAGGAAGTTACAAGGGCCGATGAACAAACTTCTGAAAGCTAAAGGTCATAATCTCTCCCCAGATGCACCCAACTATGAAGTAGTGTATCACGTGAGTCAACTGCAAGCAAAAGCAAGAGAGAACTGTAAGAAAGCCCACCTAAAACAACTGAGAAACTACAATAAAAATCGACGGGATGTCTTATTCAAAGAAAAAGACAGAGTGTGGGTCCGACAGTTCCCACAATCCAGTGCAAAGAAAAACTTTACTGCTAAACTTGCACCGAAGTGGAAAGGACCCTACCGGGTAATACAACAAATGGGACCAGTAAATTACCAAGTAGCACTGGAATCTACAGGTGAAGACGTTCGCACTGTTCATGTCTGCAAGTTATAACCCTGTTATCCAACTGCTACAGAATTGGAGACTCAAGAGAAACAAGCGATTCTCGATCTCTTTAATGAATCTTCAAATGAAGAAGAGGAGTTCTTAGGATTTTAATGTTTGAACATCTTCATAGAGAGCTATGAGATGTTTTGTTCAAGGGAAGGAGAGTGTGACGAAAATAAGGAACGAACTACACTGCCCAGAATGCAATGTGGTTATCAAGAGGTTACTGCGGAAGGACGTAGCTTAATTAAGCAACAGGTGTGCAGGGTTAAAGCGGGGAAGTTTAAAAAACACAGAGTGACTGTGAACTGGACGTATTCGAGCTGCCTGGAGTTTTAAAAAAGCCTGAGTTAATCTCGTGTCTCTAAGTATTTCGCTGGCTGTACTGTGGAAGAGTGTTGGGATTATCGTTGTCGCGATTCCTGAAGGACACTCCATCAGCTGTGTTTTGGCTGTGCGTAAGCTGAGTAAAGCATTTGTTATGAGTTTCCATTTTAATGCCGCCGAAAAGGACGAACTCGATTGAAGATTGCTGTGTTTAAGTATTTCGCTGGCTGCACTGTGAAAGAGGATCTGGATTGTCATTGTTGCTATTCCTGGAAGATGCTCGTTTTCAGAATTGCCTTGGCTGAGCGAGAGCTGATCGTGGCAGCGCCTGTGAGTTACTACTTTTCGTTGTAGACTGAGACACAAATCCAAGATACTGAGCATCTAACTCCAGGTAAGACTGCTGGAACAGTAAACTATTCACTCGCCCTCAACCCGCCCTCAACAAAAAAGACGCTACAAACGGAGAACACATACACGCACTTTCCTCAACTAACGACTGCTAACGTTAACTTCCCGCGGTCATTCATGAACTATGGTTAACGAATTGAACTATTTATTTTGTGATGTGAGTTGAACTAACCACTTTATTATTTTTTATTTTCTGTGGACCTTTACGGGTGAAATTTTGTTAAATGCATTTACCGCAGTGGTTGATGAAATGCTTTGTTGATTGCTCAAGATGATTATGCATTCACTATAATTTTGTGAACATCATGCTCTAAGCTTTGGGAATTATGAGCCTATAAGAATAGTTTTGTTTTGTCTTTGCTTTAGAAAGGGGCTTTTGAAAGAAAAAAAACCCAAAAGAGCTATACAACAAGGCTCAAATAAAGAATTTACTGTATGTTAATATGGTGTAATATGTAGTTCTGTAACGAGTGATAAATTCATTTCAAGATCACACCGTCACACTTCACTGGCTTCCCATTAAATTTAGAGTTGATTTTAAGATCCTTATGTTTGTTTATAAGGCGTTGTCTGGCTGTGCACCAAGGTATATTTGTGATCTTATTGTGCCATACTGTCCTGCTAGGGCACTTAGATCTTCAAATCACTTGCTTTTAAATGTGTCACAATGTCGCTACAAATTAAGGGTGATCGGGCCTTTTCTGTGGCTGGGCCAAAGCTTTGGAATGCTCTCCCTTATCATGTGATGTCTGTTACTTCATTGGACATTTTTAAATCTACTCTGAAAACACATTTTTATTCTTTAGCTTTTGGAAACTAGGCTAATTGTTGTTTTTACAGTGTAGTCCTGCTATGCACTAGGCCCATGTAAATCACTTTAGATCGATTTGTATTGTTAAATGTGCTTTATAAATAAAGTTTGTTGTTGTTGTTAAATCTGGTAGTGGCGATTCTGTCTAACCAATCAGTGATATGCAGTGTTTTCACGTCATATTTTAGTATCGGTACGGTACACTTGGAACCTCAACAGAGGTGGTACCATTTAAAGCAGGCCGTACCATACAGTGGAAAAGCGGCACAAAGTGAGCCGTACCGAGCAGAGCCGTACGTACCATGCAGTGGAAAAAGTGCCACAAAGTGAGCCGTACCGAACTGTGCCGTACCGTACCATGCAGAAGAAAAACACCATAACGTAACCTTGGTTCCCTACGAGTAGGGAACGAGTATTGCGTAGCTATACGCAGTGGGAAAACTCCTTTTCTCGAGAATATTGAAGCCATTATTTTATAACACAGTGCAGCCGCACAGCGAGTCTAGCTCGCTCATTAGCTCTGCTGCAGCAACTGCACGAACCTATGGCGAGGCGGATGAGACGCATGAACCAATCGGATCGCTTCGCTCCAGGGCGTGTCAGAACCCGCCAGAATGGGCATGACTTATGCCTATATAAGCAGACCATTTTGCCATAGGTTACATCGACTGAAGTGACAGCACCTGAGCCAAGCGTAATAGCACGGCAGGCTACGCAATACTTGTTCCCTACTCTCAGGGAACCAAGGTTACATTAGTAACCGAGTACGTTCCCTTTGGAGAACGTTTACTTCGTATTGCGTAGCTATACGCAGTGGGAACCCATTTTAAAGGTCCCGTTACATGCTTCTTTTTGTAGCCTTTGATATAGGCCTTAGTGGTCCCTAGTACTCTATTTGAAATCCTTTTCCCAAAATTCAGCCTTGGTACAGAATTATAGCCACTACAAGCCAGTCCCACAATGAGCTTTCCTTCAGACGTGCCGTTTCGGTGTCTGTAGCTTTAAATGCTAATGAGGAGTAGAAAAGCGGGGCAAGGTGTAGGGTGGGTGTGGCCTTGACCAGCTTGCGGCAACGGTACTATGCATGTTTACATTGGATATATTGCAATGGCACGCAGAAATGCAGTCGTTCAAGCATTTCAGTTTGACCCAGAATCTGATCCGGATGGAGAAGCAACGGATGAAGAAGTTGCAACTCAGCTGCTCCAGCAAGACATCTCCGAATAGTTAGTTTACAATATTATGTCTGGATACGGTACTTTATTCGGATGGTTTACGTATGCTGTTAGTTATTATGTATCTAACGCTAGTCTACTGTTGCCTTTTCATGTTGCTTTGATTTGTTATCGTTTTAAAGCTGTATTAGCATTTATATCAGTAATATTTGTAGTTTAGCTTATTTTTTTAATGACAAAGTTCTCCATGTCCTCGTGTGTGTGTGTGTATATGTATATATATATATATATATATATATATATATATATATATATATATATATATATATACATATACATATATATGTATATATATATATTAGTGGCGGGCCATATCGGCGTTAACGTGAGACTCTTATCGGGCAATAAAAAAATATCGCCGTTAATCTATTCTCAAAGTTGGGTTGGGATCATAAAATAGTTTTTTCGAATATCGTTATATTTTTGCGCTATTCCATGTGTAGCCTAGTATATTTGACATAATTGACGCCGCGCCTGTCACAGATCGCGCAGCAGGGTATTTTCCTGTCAGGGACACAAGACTTTTACATGTTACGTTGGGCGACGTTCTTCTTGTTACTTTATTTTAATGCTCTTACATGTTGTTAAATGAGTATATTCCAAGCGCGCTGTATCTTTTTATGGGCATGAGCTCAATTTACAAATGAATCACTCTTTTGAGTCGATTCTGTTCAAAGACTTCATTAAACAAGTTGGCAGATCTGTCTAAATCGGTTCGCCAATCAGTCTGAATGATCTGTTCAGTTCCTCTCGCACTGAATCGTCTGAAGTGCGTTCAATCACACTCGACTCGGATTCGTAACAGGAAGATTTAAAGGGGTCATATAATGGTACATGCACTTTTACAAGTTGATTGTACTGCAATGTGTGTTGGCAGAGCCTGTACACAACCATCATATAATGATAAAAATCCATCCAGTGTTTTTGTTTTAATTTCCTTATATGTATTCCCGTCTCAAATCGAGCCGTTTCACCGTGTGACGTCACACGGCGCATGACGCCCCTCCCACGGTAATTGATTGACAGCAGTGTTTCAATACAGACCCGCCCTGAGTGAGCTGTCATCATAGTCCGTCATTGTTAATACACTGGAGCAGAATGGCGTCTAAGCGATTGTGTTGTTCTGTTCTTGGGTGCAATAACAAACACAGAAATCATTTTGATGTTTCTAAATTTGAATCACTGAAGACGCAGTGGCTGAGTTTTGTGTACGATGGGAATATTCCCCACGATCAACGTAAATGCGTTCATGTTTGTGCGAATCATCTCACCAGACTGCTTTTTTTACGAGCTTTTTAAATAAAGCTGGTTTTGCTAAAAAGCTGCTCCTGAAAAAGGAATCGGTACCAACTATTCGTGTTCCTGCTGCACCTCCTTAAGAAGTGAGTATAACGTTTTATTAACCTTTTATGATACATATTAATCTTTGCAAATCGCTTGCACGCTTCACGATGAATGCGGCTAATGTTTACACTCAGGGTATATTACGGCATGTATTCTATGTAACGTAAGGACTTTCTCAATATAATTCATAATCCCACGTTTATAATGAACAACGCGTTATGGTTATTGTGTTATTAAAAAATATGTACGCAGGTGTTACAGTTAACGTGCCAACACTAAGTAAAACATAAAACATTTTCGTACTGCACTAAACATAAACATACAACAAATTCTTAGGTATCCTTCAACTACTGCTACAATCATTACTGACATGACAGGACATGTTTCATTACTGACATGACAGGACATGTTTCAGTCACGATAGTTGTACCGAAAACTAAGATAACGTTACGCATCACTGACAAGCCTACATTTACCAAAAAAAAGTTTTTCAACATAAATCTGTCAACGAACTAACCTATACAGTAAACGCATAGTGTTTGTATCCCACTACTCATACAAAAATAGATCAAAATGACATTACGTTAACCAACCATTCAGAAACGTCCTGTTCAAGCCTTAATGGTCGAACTTCTTCGGGCCGTCATCTTGTTCCGGGTCCGACTCCGGTTCAAATTGGTATGGCAACACTACAGATGTGTCCTCAGAGACTCCCGCTGCCATTCTTTCGCCAAAATATACCATCAACTGTTGCCAAGGCACCACTCCACGTGCGTTGTGTCAAAAACGCCCCAAAGAACAGAGGGGCGGAGTCAGCAAGCTCATTATAATTTAAAGGCATATACACAGAAATGGCGTGCTGAAAACAGAGCTGTTTTTGAGCAGGTAAAATTAGTGTTTTCTTAAAATACTAATGAGAATTTTTAATAAAAGTATATTACAAAGTTTTCATTTAGACCCTAAAGATTCATATTAACTTGTACAAAAATTGCATTATATGACCCCTTTAAGAACATCAAGAGCGTTGGATGAAGTGGCCGTGGATCTACAGTTTAGTCTAGTGAAAGCAAATCTGCAAATGCATCATATTTTTTGCCAGCAATGAAGATCTTTATTAGTTGAACATCTTCGTAAGCTGTCTGTGAATGAATGATTTCACAGGACGATACATTCGATATCATTTCATTCAGGTAATACATTTTACAACCAAACAGATTATTACACCACGATAGCACTACTAAAAAGTATGACATTATCCGTTTTTTTTTTGGACATATACATTATTTTATAGGCTACAAAAAAACGCTTCAGAGCGTCGGCGCACTGGCAAAGGTTAACAGGTTAAATAAGCTACCATTGTGTACAGTTTATGAAATGAACACCCGCCATAGCGCGGTAATGTGTGTGTATTGCGCAGAGGCATAGTCACAGGAATAGTTTACATTGATAGAAAACTAATTTGTTTAAATAGGAGGAGGCTATTGCAGGGGTTCTGTCAATGTAGCATACTTTGTCAGAATAGCAAACTGGAAGTTGAGTTTTATAGTAAAGGTAAAAGCAGGTTCACATAAAATCATTATGACATATGACATTATTTTTTGATCTAACGAGCATCTGGTTTGGCGATGCAAAAACGGACTGTAGCTACGTCGTGCTTATTGTTTTTTTACTTCTTCCAATTACCCTAATATGTTAAAAAAAAAACGACGAAAACATGTTACTTGTTCAATTAATAAACAGTTTGTTTGATGACAAATCGCTAAAGATGAAATTGGCCTCCCTTTCTGTCATTGTGAGTGAGCGTTTTTTTGGGGAGGTTTTTTCGAACGATATTCGACTTTTGCTCCTCTATTGTCGAATGGCATTTTTGGCAGAAATACACATCCCTACGCGAGGCGAACTATTCTCAAAGACTTACTTTTAGTCATTATTTGGGTAGAACACATATTCAAAACCAACACACGAATTCAAATGAGCCATTTTACTCTAGATTAATCTAGATTAATTCCAAGATTACAGTGAGATTAATCTAGTATATATATATATATATATATATATATATATATATATATATATATATATCGTCGCTGTCCGATGAAATGTCCATTTTGACGATTTTGAGATTTTTTGACGGATAGAATAACCAGGTTAATTTCCGTATACAGTATGCTTCATTATCTAAATGACCAATGAATATTTGTGAAATCATGTCATCTGATGTTCACGTATATCCATTTGGTGTGAAAGCTGTCAATCACGCCGCGTATCTCCCACCCTGTGGAGGCATCTCGCCGGTGTCATGAAGTTTCATCTTAAGCGTCTCTGGAAGCTCAGCATTGGATAGCCGAATAACACTGTGAGGTAAAGTATCAGCAAACGTTCGTTTTTGACAACTGTTCACAAGTTTATTATATATTCACAAAATTACGGTAGGACTGTGCAAACAAAGTATTAGTCTAGCATTGCCATGTCAGTGTATTGATTCATTGTCCCTTCATAGTTTGCAAGAGACATTTAATAAACTGAGCGTATTTCATAAACTGAGACGTAGGCTATTTAATAAACTGAGACGTAGGCTATTTAATAAACTGAGCGTAGCCTATTCATCTGTCAATATGAAACGCGACTTGGTCATTCTAATTAATGATCGGAAGAACGCCTATCGACCACCGTTACTGTAAAATATGCACGTATGTCCATTTAAACTCGATTTTGGTCAAATGTGGATTATGTCATTACACTGGCAAGAATATGGTTACATTTAAAGATGCCGTACCAAGTATGCAACGCTACGTTCAACTGCTTTTGAAATTTTGTTTTTTTCACTTCCTCAACCGTTTTGTACATACGTGAGTTTCATCAGGCAGCGGCGATATATATATATATATATACACACTCACCAAAAGGATTATTAGGAACACCTGTTCAATTTCTCATTATTGCAATTAACTAATCAACCAATCACATGGCAGTTGCTTCAATGCATTTAGGGGTGTGGTCCTGGTCAAGACAATCTCCTGAACTCCAAACTGAATGTCAGAATGAGAAAGAAAGGTGATTAAGCAATTTTGAGCGTGCCATGGTTGTTGGTGCCAGACGGGCCGGTCTGAGTATTTCACAATCTGCTCAGTTACTGGGATTTTCACGCACAACCATTTCTAGGGGTTTACAAAGAATGGTGTGAAAAGGGAAAAACATCCGGTATGCGGCAGTCCTGTGGGCGAAAATGCCTTGTTGATGCTAGAGGTCAGAGGAGAATGGGCCGACTGATTCAAGCTGATAGAAGAGCAACTTTGACTAAAATAACCACTCGTTACAAACGAGGTATGCAGCAAAGCATTTGTGAAGCCACAACACGCACAACCTTGAGGTGGATGGGCTACCACAGCAGAAGACCCCACCGGGTACCACTCATCTCCACTGCAAATAGGAAAAAGAGGCTACAATTTGCAAGAGCTCACGAAAATTGGACAGTTGAAGACTGGAAAAATGTTGCCTGGTCTGATGAGTTTCGAATTCTGTTGAGACATTCAGATGGTAGAGTCAGAATTTGGCGTAAACAGAATGAGAACATGGATCCATGATGCCTTGTTACCATTGTGCAGACTGGTGGTGATGGTGTAATGGTGTGGGGGATGTTTTCTTGGCACATTTTAGGCCCCTTAGTGCCAATTGGGCATCGTTTAAATGCCACGGCCTACCTGAGCATTGTTTCTGACCATGTCCATCCCTCTATGGCCACCATGTACCCATCCTCTGATGGCTACTTCCAGCAGGATAATGCACCATGTCACAAAGCTTGAATCATTTCAAATTGGTTTCTTGAACATGACTGTACTAAAATGGCCCCCACAGTCACCAGATATCAACCCAATAGAGCATCTTTGGGATGTGGTGGAATGGAAGCTTCGTGCCCTGGATGTCCATCCCACAAATCTCCATCAACTGCAAGATG
Source organism: Siphateles boraxobius (assembly GCF_051911475.1). Lineage (NCBI taxonomy): Eukaryota > Metazoa > Chordata > Actinopteri > Cypriniformes > Leuciscidae > Siphateles > Siphateles boraxobius. The sequence continues at coordinate 11,635,310 of NW_027509141.1, read as the reverse complement.
CTATCCTATCAATATGGGCCAACATTTCTAAAGAATGCTTTCAGCACCTTGTTGAATCAATGCCACGTAGAATTAAGGCAGTTCTGAAGGCGAAATGGGGTCAAACACAGTATTAGTATGATGTTCCTAATAATTACAGACCAGGGCGGGACGGGAGGGCGGGACGGGAGGGACAGACCAGGGCGGGACGGGAGGGACAGACCAGGGCGGGACGGGAGGGACAGACCAGGGCAAAACAGAGAGTCCATCAGGCGGCCAGGGCGAAACACAGAATCCATCGGGCGGCCAGGGCGAAACACAGAATCCATCGGGCGGCCAGGGCGAAACACAGAATCCATCAGGCGGCCAGGGCGAAACACAGAATCCATCGGGCGGCCAGGGCGAAACACAGAGTCCATCGGGCGGCCAGGGCGGCGAAGACCCCTCGGGCGGCCAGGGCGGCGAAGACCCCTCGGGCGGCCAGGGAACAGCAGACACCGGCTAAGGAACAGAAGACACCGGCTCAGGAACAGCAGACACCGGCTCAGGAACAGCAGACACCGGCTCAGGAACAGCCACAAGAACTGTAACAGTCACAAGAACAGACACAAACACAGAAACAAACACTTGCTCTGGCGCTGGAACAGGCACCGGCTCTGGAACAGACATTGGCTCCAGCTCTGGAACAGGCACTGGCTCTGCCTCCGGCTCTGGAACGGGCACTGGCTCTGCCTCCGGCTCTGGAACGGGCACTGGCCCTGCCTCCGGCTCTGGAACGGGCATTGGCTCTGCCTCCGGCTCTGGAACGGGCATTGGCTCTGCCTCCGGCTCTGGAACGGGCATTGGCTCTGCCTCCGGCTCTGGAACAGCAGACACTGGCTCCGGCTCTGGAACAGCAGACACGGGCATGTCCAGGATCTGAGCCAGACGCTCCTGATAGTCCAGGTCCATGAAGGCAGACGGAACGTGAACGGTCTCTGACTGGGCAGACGGAACGTGAACAGTCTCTGACTGGGCAGACGGAACGTGAACAGTGTCTGACTGGGCAGACGGGCCGTGAACAGTCTCTGACTGGGCAGACGGGCCGTGAACAGTCTCTGACTGGGCAGACGGGCCGTGAACAGTCTCTGACTGGGCAGACGGGACGTGAACAGTCTCTGACTGGGCAGACGGGACGTGAACAATCTCTGACTGGGCAGACGGGACGTGAACAATCTCTGACTGGGCAGACGGGACGTGAACAGTCTCTGACTGGGCAGACGGGACGTGAACAGTCTCTGACTGGGCAGACGGGACGTGAACAGTCTCTCGCTGTGCAGACGTGACGTGAACAGTCTCTCGCTGGGCAGACGTGACATGAACAGTCTCTCGCTGGGCAGACGTGACGTGAACAGTCTCCGAATGGACAGGCGCAGGTCTCCTCCTCCTCCTCCGTCCCTTCTGACGGATATGCGCAGACTCAGGGCTGGCTAAAACCATAGACGGAGTACCAACACTGGACGGATCCAGTGACGATGATTTTCTTCCCGAAGAGACCAGTGGAGAAGACTCTGCTGCCCTCCTCTCCTCATCCCTTTGAGCGCACAGGGAGAAATATTTTAAAAGAGAAATCCCATTCACCCTTTCTGCAGGACAAAGTTCGCTCCGCTGAATCCACATAATGGCTCGTTCGTTCTGTCACGGTGCGTGGTGTGGAATAAATCCGTGGATTCAAGTGCAGAGTAGAAGTATTTAATAAAGACCAAAACATAAAATAAACAAAAGAAAACTACAACGTACAAACTTAATCCAGAACAAACAAGGCAGGGCAGGAACAGAACTCAACACGACGAATACACGTAACAAATACAACGAACGAGCACAGGACAGCAAACAAAGGAAGACTAAATAGGAAGGCAAATAAGGCGGGCAACGAGGATAACAGGTGGGACAAATAAACCAATAATCAGATAACAAGGGGGAGGGACCAGACAATAACAAGAGCACATGGCCCAACATAACAAAACACTCATGTGCATAACCAAGACAGGACAGACATGTGACACTATATTAGTCAGACCTCTGCCATTATTACATGTACCTTTTTGTATAGGTGCCGTTGTGGAAAATGTGCTGATCCAGACTTTATTTTCAGACGTTCAGAAAGCCCAGCTCTGTATTGACCCAAGTTGAGGAAACAGTCGTAGGAGAAATGTTTGGAGCAGACATACAAAACTTTGGGAATTAATCCACTGATTCTTCTGGGTCTTTAGATAGAGAGTACCCATGCCTGCAGAGCAGGGGCCTCTAGGTTATAAAATCTCACAGATGTGGATGGTGAGGACCAGCCTGACGCCGCACAGATGTCTTTGATTGGTACACCTGCGACAACTTTTACGCCTCAGTGAAACGCTCGGAGAAACCCTTCACCGCTGGGCCGAAGAGGCCAGTGTTAGAGATTGGGGCATCAAGGAAGGCTATTCTGTCTGCCACCTTGCTCTGCTGATTGCCTGGGCGGTGGCTTTTGTGGCGCACAGGGCCAAGTCAGTGGCGCGCAGGGCCAAGTCAGTGGCGCTGCGCATGTCCCCAAAGGCCTCAGGGTCCAGGCCAGTCTCATCCATAGAGTGGAGGAGCTTGGCTTGAAACACTTCAAGTATCGCCAAAGTGTGCAAAGCTGATGCAGCCTGGCCAGCGGCGGTGTATGATGTCGTTCTGCAGGGTTTTGCATGGATGCACCGTCTTAGGAGGAGGAGTCAAAGAGGAGAGCTAGCCTCAAGCAGGGGATGGAGATGGGCAGGCTCTCGCAGTGCGGGCAGCCGCCATTGTTGAGTGCAGTCTCCACGTGGGCGAGGCCCTGGCATGGGGCGCACTCGCTGTCTCCGTCATTTTCATGCAGAGAGGTTGAAATTGTTTTTCTCAGCCGTCTCGCCATAGATTCGTGCAGTTGCTGCAGCTCAGCCATTGAGCGAGCTAGACACTCTGCTCAGTGCTCGCTGTGCAGCTGCACTGTGTTTAAAATTAATGGCTTCAATATTCTCGAGAAAAGGAGTTTTCTCACGGCGTATAGTTCCGCAATACGAAGTGAACGTTATCGAAAGGGAGCCCTGATATCTGTGCACTGCACATTATATGGAGAACAGCTTGTTTTCTTTTGCTTTTGTAAGCCCTCGCTTTTGTAAGACAGTTCATCGCTGCTATGGTTTTGTGATCGATTACTGTTTTTATTACTTTTGTTTCCAACAAATGTCACGATTAAATGGTGGATATAACATTGTATCTATAATGTATAAAATAAATAAATAAACTTACCATGCTGATACGTCCTCTGAAATCCGTGCTTGCAAAGTCTGTGCATGAAATCCATTCTGCGTGATCTTCTAACATTGTCAGGGTCTGAATCAGGCTCAAATTGGTTTGAAATTGATGCCATCCTCAATATTTACACTAGATAAGAACTCGCAATTATGGAGGGACGGGACATTCCCCGAACACATGCTAAGCACTGCCAATCACAACACACTGGGCCACCTAACCTATCAAAGCACATTTTGTATTTCGGTAGGAGGGGCTTCATCTAAATCCCATGTTTGAGCCAGACTGGGGAGAGAGGAGCTGTAATAATGTAAAATATGTGAAAAATAATGCATTTTTTGATCAATCATGTAAACATATCCTAGTACACCCCAAAAAACTAAATCAAAACTTTGTGAAAGGGCATAATAGGACCCCTTTACATTTATTTAAGGTATTTTCTTTGTCTGAGTAAAATACATTGATTATAACAATGTGCTGTGATAATGACAATAATCTCTAATAAAAAAAATTAATTAAAAAAACTATTATCTTTATTCTAGAAAGCTGTCTAACACAAACAGTTAATGCATCTATTTCAGGTTTTTGTATTTGATGTTGGGAAAAGGGCTTGGAAGTCTTATGACTGGACGAAAGTTACAACAGTTGCAGCTTTTGGACAATATGATGCTGAACTCATGTGTTATGCTCACTCTAAAGGAGCTCGATTGGTCCTGAAAGGTAGGGTTTGACTGGACATTATTGCAAAGTCTTTCATAAGCATTTTGTAGCCTACACTGTAAAACCTTGCTGTAAAAAAACAGCCAAATTCTGACAGTAATATACGGTCACTACAGGACTTTCCTGTAGGGTTGAAAGGGTTAAAGGTGTCAGATAAAAAGACACACCCACGGAATGTATTTAAAGGGGTGGTAAAACACAATTTCACTTTTCTAACTTAAGCTAGTGTGTAATGTTGCTGTTTGAGCATAAACAACATCTGCAAAGTTACAACGCTCAAAGTTCAAAGCAAAGGGAGATATTTAATTTTAAAGAAATCAATTTCTAAGGACTACAGCACACGGCCGGTATGGACTAAACGACATTCCTCCAGGGTTGCTGACATCACTAACCCCACTAAACCCCTCCTAATACTAAATAAGGGGGGCGAGGCCATTTTTGCTTTGGAGTTGGAGTTGTGGTATAGTAGGCTGATGTTGCTGCAATGCCGTCGAAACGCTATTATTTTCATCCGGATTGCAGGTCCACTTTGTTCAGCCTTCCTAGGGTCGGGGGAGTTAGGGATTAATGGTTAAGATTTATTTTTAATTCGGTCATAATTATTACCCAAATCTCGCTCTCTGTGCTGCACATTTTACGGAGGAAAGCTTCCACAATCTTGGCGAGTTCAATGCAGGATTCGCACAACGACTTGTCCTGAAAGATGGAGCAGTTCCAACTTTAAGAACAGAAGCTGTTGTTTACGGGCACAACCTGTAAGTATGATTTATTTTTTTATCTATGTGTTTTACTGCAATAGTTCGTATTGTTAATTGTACGTTGCAGCAAGGAAGTAAACAAATGACAATGCTGTTTGGCTCTGCAAACCAGCTTGTTAATACTCATTCATATCTAACGTTACAAACTTTTTTTTAAAATCTCAACAGCGAACTTGGAATTAGTGTAAATTATTCTCTGATTAGAGCTTTTATGTATTGTTTATCTACATGCTCGTTTATCTACAGCATAGGTTCTCAAAGTGCGATTGGCCCGCGGAAACATTTCTGGCGGCCCGCGATAACATCTGAAAAACATCTGAAAACCATCTCTAAAACTGTTAAAACTATACATTGCTTTGGAAAAATGAATCTATCCGTTTAGTGGTGTTTAGCGGCCGAAAACAGCACCACAAATCCCATTGCAATTTAAAAGGGTTGACCAAGTAATCAATATTCAGTGTGACTTAATGACAAGATTATTAATAGCCGCGTTTCCATTACCTTTCAAATTTTTCGCCGGCGCGAACACTTGCATTTTCCTATCAACAGTGGAGACAACTTAAAATACTCTATCATTTCTGGTCATACAGAAAATAATAATACATTATTCGCAACTACTTTTATTTGTGTAAACTCATAATAACAAGAAAACATTGTGCTTTTGTAAAATAAAATAAAACAATCAGTAGCCTACGCGCTTTCATGATCTCCGTGAACTGGAGCGCGAGATCTGAAACAAAATATAGGTCAACTTTTAAACAAATTTGAATCGAAAGCTAATACCTTCTGATTATGTAATCCGTATGAAAGGTGCATTTCTCTCTAAAAGCGCATCTCCTTAATAGCGGAGATAGAGATATGTTTTTAGCCGACACTTAGATAGAGATATGTTTTTAGCCGACACTTAGAAAACAATAATTAATAAACAATAAAAATGCCTCGCTGTTTTTTCAGACACATTTATTATCATTTGCCTATAACTCAACTATAAATCACCTTTCTGTGGGCTGTGGTTCGAGAGACACAGGCTATAGCCTATATGGCTCTTCTCATTCAGCACTGCGGGAAAAATATAGATTCCAGGTAATATATGGCTAATTTAATATACAATTAATCTACATCTGACCTTTGATCTTTTTTTAGGATGCTATCATCTATAACTGACATTGTCCGGGTAAAATGTGTTTGGAAATTGTCTGAAATGTCACATTCAAATGCATTTTCACTAAAGGTCTTAGTGTTCCAAAAAAACATTAAATAGCTTTATTAACATTTCATTTCATCTTGTGCTACTATATTTCATTTGAAACTCACATGTGAAAATGTCAAAAACTTAAAACAATTTTAAATGCAACTTCACTGCCTGGAAATTAGTGAAACCATGTCTTAGTGTTTCAAAACACATTAAAAAATCTTTAACACTGTTTCTTTTTTGGAATTCCAAATCAATGATTATAGCGCAAATGAAAATCAACAAGACTCTTCTTTTTCAGTGTAGCCCACACTTTCGTGTGGAAAGAGTCTTGTTGATTTTCATTTGCGCTATAATCATTGATTTGGAATTCCAAAAAAGAAACAGTGTTAAACATTTTGATTTCCTTGACTCCTTAACTCCTTGACTTCCACAATAATCTATGACCTACTGTGTATTATTCATCTCTGCCATCACTCTGCTTTTATGCTGCTTGATCTTCCTTCCTCCTTCCTTTCCTACTACGACGACAATATTTTCTGATGCACTGCCGTCACTATCATCAATGTTTTCTGGAAAAGGTACAACTTGTCCTCTCTTTCTTCTATAAAAATTACTAACATCAACCTAAAACAAAGGCAAAAAGGCTATTATACTGCCTGCCAGTAATGAACAATTGTGCCGGCTACAAAGAAAATATTTATCCCCTAAAAATACTTTTTTCAAAATGTGCATTAAAAATTCTAAAAACACTTTAGAAAACACATTTGGTTGTAAATTTTTTTTTCAAATGTATATGTATTTCCAATAAAATTAACTTATAATGGAGCCTTGACAGCATGTCACCTCACATGTGTCCTTCACTTCCCGTGTTGCCAAAAATGTCAAGCACATGGCAAAAATATTTTAATTTTATTGGCTGAAGGGGATGTAATATGATAATACTAAAATGTAATTTCATTGGTGGAATATTATTGTATTTAAGAAGCATTTTATTGTGGAATGCAAAAACACCGATCTCATGTGACATTTCATGTTGTGACACTTCTCTTCTCCCTGCTACGTCAGAGCAACCAAAGAAAGAAAGAAAGAGAAAGAAAGATAGATTAGTTAGAAAGAAAGATAGATCGATTAGTTAGAAAGAAAGATAGATTAAGTAGAAAAAAAGAAAGAAAGAAAGAAAGAAAGATTAGTTAGAAAGAAAGAAAGAATAGTTAGAAAGAAAGAAAATGATTGGTTAAAAAGATAGATAAATAATAGATAGATAGAAAGATTAGTTTCAATGAAAGAAAGATTTGTTATAAAGAAAGAAAGAAAGATTAGTTAGAAAGAAAGATAGATTAGAAAGAAAGATTAGTTAGAAAGATAGATAGAAAGAAAGATTAGTTAGAAAGATAGATAGAAAGAAAGATTAGTTAGAAAGAAGATAGATAGAAAGAAAGATTAGTTAGAAAGACAGAAAGATCGATTTGAAAGAAAGATCAGTAAGGAAGAAAGAAAGATAGAGTAGTTAAGAAGGAAAGATAGATTAGTTAGAAATATTAGTTAGAAAGAAAAAAGATAGATTAGTTAGAAAGAAAGAAAGATAGATTAGTTAGATAGAAAGAAAAATAGATTAGTTAGAAAGAAAGAAAGAAAGGATTAGTCAGAAAGAAAGAAGGAAAGGATCAGTTAGAAAGAAAGATGGATTTGTTAGAAAGAAAGAAAGAAAGAAAGGATTAGTTAGAAAGAAAGAAAGGTTTATGTAGAAAGAAAGATGGATTTGTTAGAAAGAAAGATAGATAGATGGATAGATTAGTTAGAAAGAAAGAAAGATAGATAGATAGATAGATAGATAGATAGATAGATAGATAGATAGATAGATAGATAGATTAGTTAGAAAGAAAGAAATATTAGTTAGAAAGAAAGATTAGTTAGAAAGAAAGAAAGATAGATTAGTTAGAAAGAAAGATAGATAGATTAGTTAGAAAGAAAGAAAGATTAGTTAGAAAGAAAGAAAGATTAGTAAGAAAGAAATAAAGAAAGATAGATAGATTAGTTAAAAAGAAAAAATATAGATTAGTTAGAAAGAAAAAAGATAGATTAGTTAGAAAGAAAGATTAATTAGAAAGAAAGAAAGATAGAATAGTTAGAAAGAAAGATAGATTAGTTAGAAAAAAAGAAAGATAGATTAGTTAGAAAGAAAGTTGGATTAGTTAGAAAGAAAGATGGATTAGTTCGAAAGAAAGAAAGAAAGGTTAGTTAGAAAGAAAGAAAGATAGATAGATTAGTCAGAAAGAAAGAAAGATAGATAGATTAGTCGGAAAGAAAGAAAGATAGATATAGATTAGTTAGAAAGAAAGAAAGATAGATTAGTTAGAAAGAAAGAAAGAAAGATAGATTAGTAAGAAAGAAAGATAGATTAGTTAGAAACAAAGAAAGATAGATAGATTAGTTAGAAACAAAGAAAGATAGATAGATTAGTTAGAAACAAAGAAAGATAGATAGATTAGTTAGTTAGAAAGAAAGATAGATTAGTTAGAAAGAAAGAAAGATAGATTAGTTAGAAAGAAAGAAAGATAGATTAGTTAGAAAGAAAGAAAGATAGATTAGTTAGAAAGAAAGATAGATCAGTTAGAAAGAAAGAAAGATTAGTTAGAAACAAAGAACGATAGATAGATTAGTTAGAAAGAAAGAAAGATTAGTTAGAAAGAAAGAAAGATGGATTAGTTAGAAAGAAAGATGGATTAGTTAGAAAGAAAGGAAGATAGATAAGTTAGAAAGAAAGAAAGAAAGATAGATTAGTTAGAAAGAAAGAAAGATAGATTAGTTAGAAAGAAAGAAAGATGGATTAGTTAGAAAGAAAGATAGATTAGTTAGAAAGAAAGAAAGAGAAAGAAAGATAGATTAGTTAGAAAGAAAGATAGATAGATTAGTTAGAAAGAAAGATAGATTAAGTAGAAAGAAAGAAAGAAAGAAAGATTAGTTAGAAAGAAAGAAAGATAGATTAGTTAGAAAGAAAAAAGATTAGTTAGAAAGAAAGAAAGAAAGAAAAAGAAAGATAGATTAGTTAGAAAGAAAGAAAGAGAAAGAAAGATAGATTAGTTAGAAAGAAAGAAAGATGGATTAGTTAGAAAGAAAGATAGATTAGTTAGAAAGAAAGAAAGAGAAAGAAAGATAGATTAGTTAGAAAGAAAGATAGATAGATTAGTTAGAAAGAAAGATAGATTAAGTAGAAAGAAAGAAAGAAAGATTAGTTAGAAAGAAAGAAAGATAGATTAGTTAGAAAGAAAAAAGATTAGTTAGAAAGAAAGAGAGATTATTATAGATAGATAGATAGATAGATAGATAGATAGATAGATAGATAGATAGATAGATAGATAGATAGATAGATAGATAGATAGATAGATAGATAGATAGATAGATAGATAGATAGATAGATAAGTTCATTAGTACATATAGAATGGTTGTTAAATTGAATCTAGGGCTTTAGGGAGTTTGGATTAGAATTTTTGTGTTTTACACTACTGGGCCACCGTAGCCTTGGCTCAGTTTGAACTGTTGCAATGAAAGTCAATGGGATTTTTATGGTTTTTAATATTAATTTTTAAGAAAACTGAAAGTCAAATCAGTCTGAAAAGATATAGCAACTCGAATCAGAAGAGTCTGAAGGTCTGACCCGAGTTTGGAGTTTGTAGAGTTAAAACTCTAGGAGGAGTTAGAGTCAGAAAATTTTGGTTAAGAAAAAGAAGAAGAATAATAATAACTAGAATGTACATTTCCAGAAGAAAATGTGAAGTGGTGCTTGCAGTGGCAAAACTCGCCACTCGGTTGCTAGGGCGTTGCTAGGCGGTTGCCAGGGTATTCTGGGTGGTTGCTATGGTGTTGCTAGGCGGTTGCTAGGGTGTTCTGAGTGGTTGCTAGGGTGTTGCTAGGTGGTTGCTAGGGTATTCTGGGTGGTTGCTAGGGTGTTGCTAGGCGGTTGCTAGGGTGTTCTGGGTGGTTGCTAGGGTGTTGCTAGGCGGTTGCTAGGGTGTTCTGAGTGGTTGCTAGGGGGTTGCTAGGGTGTTCTGGTTGGTTGCTAGGGTGTTGCTAGGCGGTTGCTAGGGTGTTCTGGGTGGTTGCTAGGGTGTTGCTAGGCGGTTGCTAGGGTGTTCTGGGTGGTTGCTATCGTGTTGCTATGCGGTTGCTAGGGTATTCTGGGTGGTTGCTAAGGTGTTTTGGGTGGTTGCTAGGCGGTTGCTAGGGTGTTCTGGGTGGTTGCTAGGGTGTTGCTAGGCGGTTGCTAGGGTGTTCTGAGTGGTTGCCAGGGTGTTGCTAGGTGGTTGCTAGGGTATTCTGGGTGGTTGCTAGGGTGTTGCTAGGCGGTTGCTAGGGTGTTCTGGGTGGTTGCTAGGGTGTTGCTAGGCGGTTGCTAGGGTGTTCTGGGTGGTTGCTAGGGTGTTGCTAGGCGGTTGCTAGGGTATTCTGGGTGGTTGCTATGGTGTTGCTAGGCGGTTGCTAGGGTGTTTTGGGTGGTTGCTAGGGTGTTTTAGGTGGTTGCTATGGTATTCTGGATGGTTGCTATGGTGTTACTAGGTGGTTGGTAGTGTTCACATTTGGTTACTATAGAGTTTTTATAATGTTAATGGCATGATTTAGCACTTAGCTGATCAATATTAGCATGTAGCTATTCACAGCTAGCATGTTTAGCATGTTGAAAGTCCTGTGTTCTAGCATGAGTCAAAAGACCCAAACCCCATCTCTATACGATGTTCTGATGCAGAGATGTAGGTCTTGCAAAATGGTTGCTAGGGTACTCTGTTTGGTTGCTAGGGAGTGGCTTGGCAGCTGCCAATGATGAAACTCCAAAGGCTGCTTGTCAGTATGAATTATATAAACCAACCCCCATCTCTATACGATGTTCTGATATAGAGATGTAGGTCTTGCAAAATGGTTGCTAGAGTACTCTGTTTGTTTGCTAGGGAGTGGCTTGGCAGCTGCCAATTTTGAAACTCCAAAGGCTGCTTGTCAGTATGAATGATATAAACCAACTCCCATGCCTCTGTGACATTCAGAATGGACGATATTCCTCTTTGGATTTTGGTTGCTAAGGTGCTCGACAATGGTTGCTAGGGCGTGGCTAGGAAGTGTTGAGGTGATTCATGATTGGCTGTTTGCTGCCCCGAGTCAAACGAGACCACCCTCATGTTTCTATGACAATTCAGTCCAGAGATATCCCTTCGATCTCTTTCAATGGAAGTCTATGGGAGTTGTTGCTAAGGTGCTCTAAATGGTTGCTAGGGCGTGGCTTGATAGCTTCACAATGATCCTGAGAGACTGATTGGTTGTCTGAGTAAAATGAGCCCGCCCCTTTGTCTCTACGACACTGTGATCCAGAGTTATGTTCAATATAAAAGCGGTTTCTATGGTGTAGGACGGCCCATTTCATGGGCCGTCCTACACCATAGTAAGTCAATGGGGAAACTTTGGGCAGCTCCTGCCCCCCAGGGGTGCAACTTTTACCCCATTGTGTGGTATGTTCTTACAGAGCCTGTCAGCCTCTTCAAATGTGGTAAATTACACGTTTCTGCGACATCCTCGTTCCGAGCTACGACTCGTCAAAGTTTGACGCAATGTTAAGTCTATGGGATTTTTCGGCCGGTTTTTCGCCCCTGGGGCAAACATCGTACCCCCGATCGCTTATAAAAGTCATAGCACACCATTCCCGAACAGGCCGCACGTTTTGACACCTCATTCATGGGTCTGTGACAAAAACTGAGGGAGGAGTAGCGCGTCAAAAAGTGGCCAGAAGAATAAGAAGAATAAGAAGAATAAGAATAACTAGAATGTACATTTCCAGAAGAAAATGTGAAGTGGTGCTTGCAGTGGCAAAACTCGCCACTCGGTTGCTAGGGTGTGGTACATAATTGCATACTAGGCAACAAACATGTCTGTACTATGTTCTGGTGCTGAGATATGGCTTATTCCAACTGTGATAGTTTTATTCTCATATATTTATATTTTTCTTTTTTATTCTTATAATTTGTAGTATTATGTTTCATGTTGTATTTGTATATGTCCACTGGAAGCCTCAGTACCAAAACAAATTCCTTGTGTGTGCAAGCACACTTGGCAATAAAGCTCTTTCTGATTCTGATTCTGATTCTGATTCTGATTCTATTCATGTTGTTCAGGTGGTTGCTAGGGCATTGCTAAGGTGTTCTGAGTGGTTGCTAGGGTGTTTTGGGTGGTTGCTAGGGTATTCTGGGTGGTTGCTAGGGTGTTCTGGTTGGTTGCTAGGGTATTTTGGGTGGTTGCTAGGGCATTGCTAGGGTGTTCTGGGTGGTTGCTAGGTGGTTGCTAGGGTGTTCTGGGTGGTTGCTATGGTGTTGCTAGGGTATTCTGGGTGGTTGCTAGGGCGTTGCTAGGCGGTTGCTAGGGTATTCTGGGTGGTTGCTAGGGCGTTGCTAGGCGGTTGCTAGGGTGTTCTGGGTGGTTGCCTGGGTGTTGCTAGGCGGTTGCTAGGGTATTCTGGATGGTTGCCAGGGTGTTGCTAGGTGGTTGCTAGGGTGTTTTGGGTGGTTGCTAGGGTGTTGCTAGGTGGTTGCTAGGGTGTTCTGAGTGGTTGCTAGGGTGTTGCTAGGCGGTTGCTAGGGTATCCTGGGTGGTTGCTAGGCGGTTGCTAGGGTGTTCTGGGTGGTTGCTAGGGCGTTGCTAGGCAGTTGCTAGGGTGTTCTGGGTGGTTGCTAGGGTGTTGCTAGGGTAATTTGGGTGGTTGCTATGGTGTTACTAGGTGGTTGGTAGTTGTCAAAGATGGTTACTGTTGAGTTTGTAGCATTTTATTGGCATGATTTAGCACTTAGCTAATCAATATTAGCATGTAGCTATTCACTGCTAGCATGTTTAGCATGTAGCAAGTCCTGTTTGCTAGCATGAGTAAAAAGAGCCAACCCCCATCTCTATATGATGTTTTGATGCAGAGATATAGGTCTTGCAAAACGGTTGCTAGGGTACTATGTTTGGTTGCTAGGGAGTGGCTTGGCAGCTGCCAATCATGAAGCTCCAAAGTCAATGTGAATGTATAAACCAACCCCCATCTCTATACGATGTTTTGATGCAGAGATATAGGTCTTGCAAAATGGTTGCTAGGGTACTCTGTTTGGTTGCTAGGGAGTGGCTTGGCAGCTGCCAATCATGAAACTCCAAAGGCTGCTTGTCAGTATGAATGATATAAACCAACTCCCATGCCTCTGTGACATTCAGAATGGAAGATATCCCTCTTTGGATTTTGGTTGCTAAGGTGCTCGACAATGGTTGCTAGGGCGTGGCTAGGAAGTGTTGAGGTGATTCATGATTGGCTGTTTGCTGCCCTGAGTCAAACGAGACCACCCTCATGTTTCTATGACAATTCAGTCCAGAGATATCCCTTCGATCTCTTTCAATGGAAGTCTATGGGAGTTGTTGCTAAGGTGCTCTAAATGGTTGCTAGGGCGTGGCTTGATAGCTTCACAATGATCCTGAGAGACTGATTGGTTGTCTGAGTAAAATGAGCCCGCCCCTTTGTCTCTACGACACTGTGATCCAGAGTTATGTTCAATATAAAAGCGGTTTCTATGGTGTAGGACGGCCCATGACTTACTACACCATAGTAAGTCAATGGGGAAACTTTGGGCAGCTCCTGCCCCCCAGGGGTGCAACTTTTACCCCATTGTGTGGTATGTTCTTACAGAGTCTGTCAGCCTCTTCAAATGTGGTAAATTACACGTTTCTGCGACATCCTCGTTCCGGGCTACGACTCGTCAAAGTTTGACGCAATGTTAAGTCTATGGGATTTTTCGGCCGGTTTTTCGCCCCTGGGGCGAACATCGTACCCCCGATCCCTTATAAAAGTCATAGCACACCATTCCCGAACAGGCCGCACGTTTTGACGCCTCATTCGTGGGTCTGTGACAAAAACTGCGGGAGGAGTAGCGCGTCAAAAAGTGGCCAGAAGAATAAGAATAAGAAGAATAAGAATAACTAGAATGTACATTTCCAGAAGAAAATGTGAAGTGGTGCTTGGAGTGGCAAAACTCGCCACTCGGTTGCTAGGGTGTGGTACATGATTGCATACTAGGCAACAAACATGTCTGTACTATGTTCTGGTGCTGAGATATGGCTTATTCATGTTGTTCAGGTGGTTGCTAGGGCATTGCTAAGGTGTTCTGAGTGGTTGCTAGGGTGTTTTGGGTGGTTGCTAGGGTATTCTGGGTGGTTGCTAGGGTGTTCTGGTTGGTTGCTAGGGTATTTTGGGTGGTTGCTAGGGCATTGCTAGGGTGTTCTGGGTGGTTGCTAGGTGGTTGCTAGGGTGTTCTGGGTGGTTGCTATGGTGTTGCTAGGGTATTCTGGGTGGTTGCAAGGGCGTTGCTAGGCGGTTGCTAGGGTATTCTGGGTGGTTGCTAGGGCGTTGCTAGGCGCTTGCTAGGGTGTTCTGGGTGGTTGCTAGGGTGTTGCTAGGGTAATTTGGGTGGTTGCTATGGTGTTACTAGGTGGTTGGTAGTTGTCAAAGATGGTTACTGTTGAGTTTGTAGCATTTTATTGGCATGATTTAGCACTTAGCTAATCAATATTAGCATGTAGCTATTCACTGCTAGCATGTTTAGCATGTAGCAAGTCCTGTTTGCTAGCATGAGTAAAAAGAGCCAACCCCCATCTCTATACGATGTTTTGATGCAGAGATATAGGTCTTGCAAAACGGTTGCTAGGGTACTATGTTTGGTTGCTAGGGAGTGGCATGGCAGCTGCCAATCATGAAGCTCCAAAGTCAATGCGAATGTATAAACCAACCCCCATCTCTATACGATGTTTTGATGCAGAGATATAGGTTTTGCAAAATGGTTGCTAGGGTACTCTGTTTGGTTGCTAGGGAGTGGCTTGGCAGCTGCCAATCATGAAACTCCAAAGGCTGCTTGTCAGTATGAATGATATAAACCAACTCCCATGCCTCTGTGACATTCAGAATGGAAGATATCCCTCTTTGGATTTTGGTTGCTAAGGTGCTCGACAATGGTTGCTAGGGCGTGGCTAGGAAGTGTTGAGGTGATTCATGATTGGCTGTTTGCTGCCCCGAGTCAAACGAGACGACCATCATGTTTCTATGACAATTCAGTCCAGAGATATCCCTTCGATCTCTTTCAATGGAAGTCTATGGGAGTTGTTGCTAAGGTGCTCTAAATGGTTGCTAGGGCGTGGCTTGATAGCTTCACAATGATCCTGAGAGACTGATTGGTTGTCTGAGTAAAATGAGCCCGCCCCTTTGTCTCTACGACACTGTGATCCAGAGTTATGTTCAATATAAAAGCGGTTTCTATGGTGTAGGACGGCCCATTTCATGGGCCGTCCTACACCATAGTAAGTCAATGGGGAAACTCCTGCCCCCCAGGGGTGCAACTTTTACCCCATTGTGTGGTATGTTCTTACAGAGTCTGTCAGCCTCTTCAAATGTGGTAAATTACACGTTTCTGCGACATCCTCGTTCCGAGCTACGACTCGTCAAAGTTTGACGCAATGTTAAGTCTATGGGATTTTTCGGCCGGTTTTTCGCCCCTGGGGCGAACATCGTACCCCCGATCCCTTATAAAAGTCATAGCACACCATTCCCGAACAGGCCGCACGTTTTGACGCCTCATTCGTGGGTCTGTGACAAAAACTGCGGGAGGAGTAGCGCGTCAAATAGTGGCCAGAAGAATAAGAATAAGAAGAATAAGAATAATAAGTATGTGAGATAACAATAGTGTTGCTTTGCCATAGGCAAGCACCACTAATAAGTATGTGAGATAACAATAGTGTTGCTTTGCCATAGGCAAGCACCACTAATAAGTATGCACAATAACACTAGTGTTGCTTTGCCATAGGCAAGCACCACTAATAATAAGTATACACAATAACACTAGTGTTGCTTTGCCATAGGCAAGCACCACTAACTAGAATGTACATTTCCAGAAGAAAATGTGAAGTGGTGCTTGCAGTGGCAAAACTCGCCACTCGGTTGCTAGGGTGTGGTACATGATTGCATACGAGCCAACAAACATGTCTGTACTATGATCTGGTGCTGAGATATGGCTTATTCATGTTGTTCAGGTGGTTGCTAGGGTGTTCTGAGTGGTTGCTAGGGTGTTTTGGGTGGTTGCTAGGGCGTTGCTAGGGTGTTCTGGGTGGTTGCTAGGCGGTTGCTAGGGTGTTTTGAGTGGTTGTTATGGTGTTGCTAAGCGGTTGCTGGGGTATTCTGGGTGGTTGCTAGGGTGTTGCTAGTGTGTTCTGGGTGGTTACTATGAGGTTGCTAGGTGGTTGCTAGGGTGATCTGGGTGGTTGCTAGGCAGTTGCTAGGGTGTTCTGGGTGGTTGCTATGATGTTGCTAGTTGGTTGCTAGGATATTCTGGGTGGTTGCTATGGTGTTGCTAGGCAGTTGCTAGGGAATTTTGGGTGGTTGCTAGGGTGTTCTGGGCAGTTGCTAAGGTATTCTAGGTGGTTGCTATGATGTTACTAGGTGGTTGGTAGTTGTCACAGATGGTTACTATTGGAGTTCTTAGCATTTTCTTGGCATGATTTAGCACTTACCTAATTGCTATTGGCATGTAGCTATTCACAGCTAGCATGTGTAGCATGTTGGAAGTCCTGTTTGCTAGCATGAGTCAAAAGAACCAACCCCCATCTCTATACAATGTTCTGATGCAGAGATATAGGTCTTGCAAAATGGTTGCTAGGATGCTCTGTTTGGTTGCTAGGGAGTGGCTTGGCAGCTGCCAGTCATGAAACTGAAAAGGCTGATTGTCAGTGTGAATGATATAAACCAACTCCCATGCCTCTGTGACATTCAGAATGGAAGATATCCCTCTATGGATTTTGGTTGCTAAGGTGCTCGACAATGGTTGCTAGGGAGGGGCTACGTAGTGTTGAGGTGATTCATTATTGGTTGTTTACTGCCCCGAGTCAAACGAGTCCACCCTTGTGTTTCTATTACACTTCTATCCGGAGATATCCTTTTGATCTCTTTCAATAGAAGTCTATGGAACTTGTTGCTAAGGTGCTCTAAATGGTTGCTAGGGCGTGGCTTAATAGTTTCACAATGATCCTGAGAGACTGATTTGTCATCTGAGTAAAATGAGCCCGTCCCCTTGTCTCTATGACACTGTGATCCAGAGCTATGTTCAATACAAAATCCCTATGCAATGTGTATAGTCCTACACCATAGTAAGTCAATGGGGCAACTTTGAGCAGCTCCTGCCCCCAGGGGTGCAACTTTTACCCCATTGTGAGGTATGTTCTTACAGAGTCTGTCAGCCTCTTCAAATGTGGCAAATCACACGTTTCTGTGAAATCTGATTTCTGAGCTATGACTCGTCAAAGTTTGTTGCAATGTTAAGTCTATGGGATTTTTTTGGGCGCTTTTTTGCCCCTGGGGCAATTACCGTACCCCCGATCTCTTAGAAAAGATGTAGCACACCTCTCCTCAATAAGCCACACGATATGACGCCTTTCTCAGGGCTCTGTGATGTCAGCATGTATTTTTTATAACATAGTAAAAGATAGTTACTATAGAGTTATTATAGAGTTCTTAAAATCTTTATTAAAAAGTGCCTTTGGTATGGCCTCGTGCCTATGGCCTACGGTTGCTAGGGTGCTGTAATTGGTTGCTAGATTGAGGCTATGAAGATTTTAGACCATTACTTATTGGCTGCTTGATAATATAAATCCTCTGAGGGAGAGAGGGAGAGAAATGCAGGGGTGTCAGGCCCTTTGTGTCTGTGTGTGTGAAAAAGTCGGTTGGGATTTGAAATTCTGAACATTCCGCAATGTTAAGTCAATGGGATTTTTTGGGCCGCTTTTTCGTCCGCTGTGCGAACATCGTACACCCGATCGCTTATAAAAGTCATAGCACACCTCTCCTCAATGACCCGCATGATTTGACGCCTCACTCGGGGGTCTGTGACAAAATTTGTGAATTTGGTTCTGCAATTAAAATACACTACACAATAGGCCACAGACAAGAATAAAAAAAGGTTAGGAAAAGGAAGAAAAAAAGTTGCTGTTTAATGACTAGAGTTTATTTGTATGCAAGAGAAACAGCCAACACATAATTATATTAATATATAAATAAAATTCACAAATGTAAAAGGCGACACCTACTCTATAGCCGCAGACTCTCAGTAGACAAAGTAACTGACCTGATAAATCCAGCTGAGATGAAAGTGTCCACGGCTTCAGGAGAAACGTTATTCAACCTCCGATCAAACTGATCATCGGGTACAAAAAACACATGCAACTCCACACGCTTCATTAGAAATAAAATAAAAAATTATACACTACAAAAAAAACACTACATGCAACTCCACACGCTTCATTAGAAATAAAATAAAAAATTATACACTACAAAAAAAACACTACATGCAAGTGGAATTAGTTGCTGAAATTACATAAATCATAGAGTATAACCTAGTTTTATTTATAGAACATAACTCTGTGATTTCAGTCCGCTTGCCAGTAAACCGACTCATAGTCACATTTATTTATCTCATGATGATTTCATTGAGTGTACAGCGTGTGTGGGTGTGTGAAGTGCTAAGTAACGGTATCTTGAGTACCAGGTACCAGGGTGAACGTACACTCATAAACCCCCAAGAGCTTCAGTAATTATAGGCCATATTATATCCATTCGAAAAACAAAATAATAATGATAGTAAATTAAACCGTTTTATATTATATTATTATTAATTATAGTATACAGAACTTTATTTTGCTCTTATATCCCTCTGCTTGTGTGTTTGCAACCCTTTAAGACAAGAGACAGACTGTCTGCAGGTTTACACTTTTACGCCACTAGTTGGCGACAAGTGACTGGCAGAATGTATTGGTGTGATTGGTCATTTTACCAAAATGGGAACTGTTTTTTCTAGATACTAAATTTGAACAATATTGGTATAAGTGCCCTGAAATGCTAATTGCTTAAACATGGGAGAAAAATAAAGACATCTGGCCCATTGTTCATGACAGTATCCTATTATGCAAGACCTGGGACCAGTTGCATAAACAGTCATTATGTTAAGACTGTGTTTTAAGAATTAGTATGACCAACTAGCAGGTAGTTAAGGGAAATCAATCTTACTTTTCGGTATCAAATTAGACCAATCTACGTTGTTTTGTTTTTGTAATTAGCTTATAACAGTTATCAACATTTTTAAAGAAAACCTGAGACTATTCTTAGATCTGTGAATCAAGGTCTATGTTTGTTTCTACAAAATTGCTTTATGTGTGCTGTATGTTTGATGTGAACTTTTGTGTTTTTGTGTGTATGATTTATTTTTTGGTTTGTGTACATGATATTATACTTATTTTAATTTACAATATATTCAAATTTTGTATAGATTTAATAGAAAATATTCAAGTACAGTACTTGAATGAATGAATTAATTAATGAATAAATACACTTAGCAAAATAATATTTTAAGATTACTTTTGGCATAAAAATTATGTTTTCAAAACCGGCAAGTGTGCAGCACTTATTTTTTTAATTTACATAACTTTATAACTATAACACCAAATCGCTCAACAACTCTGTCTCTGAAGAATAGCATCCAATCTTTCTTTAAAAAAAAAAGTTTAAATGTTTTTTCGAAACCTTGAAAACTCAGTAACCACTGTAAGAAACCATTTCTTTATTTAAAAATGAGAAGTCTACAATGACAGCTTAGTTTTAAAATTGTCCAGTTAATTTGATCATATCTGAAAGTATTGTCTGTAGGCAAAATTAAGACAGAGCAAGAGAAGTCTTAACTACCTGAAATTTCACATAAACACCACAAATCACTTGTCTTTATAACCCACCTATTTATATATTTGAGTAAAGGAAGTATTTACTCAAGTATTTAAACAGGCCTTAATTTGTCATGCCTAGAGACAAATCAACTATCTTTCTGTCCAGCCAGGTTATAATATTGTAATGCAAAAAATACAAGTCAATATAATACAGAAAATACACAGCTTGTCTTTCTATAACACTTTATATTTCGTTTCATAATGTAAGGGTGCTTTTTTATAGATATTTATGAAACGTCAACACGGTTATCGTGCGTTTCTAGTCTGTCCCTCAAAGATGGAATTTTCTTCTGCAGGAGTCCATTTCATGGCGCTGAAACATAGTGAGAAAGAGTGAATAATGCATGACAGCCACAAATAATGGACAAATTACAACAACCTTCTTCTTAAATGAGATGTTAGATTTTGAACTTACTTTGTGAACCCATTCATATTCCCCAAACTTTGAATCAAAGGTTCCTTTCTGTAAGGAGCGAAGTTTAAGAGTGAAGCGAGGTCCTAGTTCTTGTATGCCCACTCTTTTTTCATTCTTGAAGATGTACCTGAATGATACACATGAGTTTATTCAGTCATGTAAAAATGTCATGTCTCTATTCTGTAGATCAACTTTGTATTTGAAACACATTTGACCATAACAGGCAACACAAATTTGTCTCCCCTCGTGAAAATCCTTGCACTATCAAACCTTGGTTGAGAGTATTTTTATGGAACTAACTAATTGGAAAATATTAGACTTTTTATACAACCATGGCCAAAAGTATTTGTAGATTTTGTTTTTTCATGTGCTATGGTATACTGGAAAACAATGATAAGCATTTCATAAGTTTTAAAACTTTTATTGACAAAAACATTCAATTTACGCAATATTTACAATGTTGACCCTTCTTCATAAACTCTTCAATTGACATGCTGAATATTAGCTTCTGGGCCAAATCCAGACTGACGGCGATCCATTCTTGCCTTAATAGTGCTTGAAGTTGATCACAATTTGTGGCCTTCTGCATGTCCACTCACCTTTTGTGGATTGACCACAGGTTCTCTATCTGATTAAGATAGATTAAGTGATTAAGTCTGATTAAGTCTTCAGCAGAGAAAGTAACCTTGCACCAGTCTTCAACTGTACAATTTTAGTACTTCTTGTAGAATTTCGGTCTGTGCTTGATGTTTTGCTTGGAGAGAAGTGGCTTCTTTGCTTCCCTACTTTACTCCATTGTCATTGTCCAAAAGTCTTTGCCTCACTGTGCATGCAGATGCACTCCTGCTGCCACTATTGAGCAAGCTCTGCACTGGTGTCGACACGATTCCGTAGCTGCCTCCTCAGAAAAAGATGGTCCTGGCACTTGCTGGGCACTCTGGGACATCCTGAAGCCACCTTCACTGCAGCTGAACCTCTCTCCGAGTGAGGCTGTGTCCTTCCTAGTCCAGTCCTTCGAAGGATTTGCAGGCTAGAATCCTTCTTCGCATTGAACACTAGAATAAGACGGTCTAGTAAGCATGCATGACTACGTCATAGATGTATCCACCCCCACGGTAACGACTAGAAAATAACATTAAAATTATGGACAAGCTCAGTGGTGATATATTTTCTGCAATTTTTTTGTGTGAATTATAATGTGTACAAAGCTTTGCGGGGAAGGATACACTTTAGGGCTGCATGATTAATCGAAATGAAACCACACACGATTCGGCAAAGGCAGCAATTATTTTATGCACAGCTTGTCAGTGCGGTGTGGCAGATCAGAGGTAAATGCTGCTCCATCTGAAAGCTGTAGCTCAAACAAAAGATTGAGTCACTTTGAAGGATTAAATATGACTAATAAATACACGACTGCCTAATTTTGTGTAAGAAGCCACAATCATTTCACCGAAGTATGCTCAACTGTCGTTATGAAGTGAGTTTGGAGTAAAAACATGTTATTAAATCTTGACTTTTGTTAGACAAGAGGTTCATAAATGCTTCTCATGTTTGAAAAGATGTTTGACGCGTGTTGCCTTTTCAAATGCACATTATAAGCGACTCAAACTTGCAGTGCTTTCAGATGGAGCAGCGTTTACTACTGATCATAGAGGAGCTCTTCACTGACAAGTTGTGAATAAAAAAATTAATTGCAGCCTTTGCGATTTTATAATAGCAATAAGCCAGTTTAAGCGCGATCGGTTTAAGCGCGATCTCATGTTAATTGCAATTAATCGTGCAGCCCAAATACACTTGAAACATACTTCAAAACAGGCCGAATGAAGGACGCAAAATTAAGGCTGCTTTCAAAAAATCCTTTAAATCGAGACGTATGGAGCTTGATGACGTGGCAGCCGAGATATACAGCCTTACTAAGACGCAGCGTTCAGTTTGAGAAGCACTCGATAGCTGCACATCTTTCTTTGGAGGTAACCATTGCTAACAAGAACTCAATGACTGGAAGCATTTCTTCTCTCCTTTTATAGCAATCAGTCTGCTCCTATACTCCAGAACAGAATGATAGTGTTTTTACGTGACTAATACTTGTTCACATTTTCCCATGTGCTGATGATGTTAGCTGGTAATATTGTGCCAGGGCCAACAATTTGGGTTTTTGGGATTTTTCTTTTGGCCAATTAAGCTTTTTGCAATTATTTAAAATACCTCTGATCACTCTGCAAAATAATCTAAAAACAATGTGTATCAAACACCACAACAACCGAAGCTGCAAACGTTTTCATTTATATTGTAAAATTTATATATAATACTTTTGGCCATGACTGTAAGCTTTATGGATTACACAGCATCATTTTCATTTACCTTCAAACTATTCAAATGAGAGAACATTTACCTGTGAAACCTGAAAAAAATGAAGTCTCTCTGATTGTGAAATGTGGCGACCTGACGGCCCACAAACTGTGGATCATGAGGAAATAGAGCAGCAAACAGACGGCCGATGGAGTGACCGAGTCTAGTAGTAAAGTTGTTTAGGATGACTTCTGGGACGTGTTCTGTTGGGCTCTTACCTTTTCTCTAGTGAGGAAATACAGAAAAGGTTAAGGACAGGGCTGTGTGCCTTTCAGAACTGACAAAGATGCATATTAAACTAACAAATTTCCTGAATTTGAATTGATTTAGCAAATAGGATGCAGAACTGTAATTTCATTTTTTTTTAATGAAAACGGAAGGAAATTCTAAGAAATTTACAGAGCTACTAAAGCAGTTTTTATTAATACATTTAATATTTTAGTATTAATTACCCATAAAATCTTATTATATACACAACACATTACTATTACCAGAAACACATTTTTATACTCACTTATTGTTTACTGGTTGTATTAGCAGCTACAGAAATATTGGATATTAGAAGAACGCCTCATTTCCCAGAATGCCGAATTACCTTTTGAAATTACATTTTGTGATGCTCTATGGCAAAATTCCGAATGGCTTTTAATCAGTTTGACACTACAAAACTTTAACTATATTAACTAAGAAATAAAGTCTAACCAAACAAGTATTCAATATATAGTGTCACAGGAATGAGTCCTATAACCCAGAAAAGAGTTAACATTTTGGAAATGTCAATGTTTTTTTATTAATAGGTTTAGGTTAAAATGCCTGAAATAAGGTATGTGGTTAACACACAAGCTTACAATATTTTCATATTTTATTCCATGACATAAAACACACCAGTAATATGGAGGCCCAAATTACTCAAATTAAAATTCAATAAAACAACAAATTAAATGTACCAGTTTATTCTGAAATAATTATTAAATTAATAATAATAAAATAAATAAATCTATTTATTTTGTAAAATTCCATTAACATTTATTGTTCAATGTATTTCACAATATCCTCTTTCACACACTATTAACTGTTTAACATGTATTTTTTAATATCTTTAACTGTTTTAATATCTTATTTGTTAATAATAAAATGTGCTTTTTCAAAAAGCCGTTTTTCATAAGTTTAATTTACAAATGACGCCTATTTGAAGAATCATGTATTTTACTGGGTACATTTAAAACACCATCATGCTGAACAGGAAAACTCATCTACTCACTAAGTCCATTTTACAGCCTGGTTGTGTGTAAATTCACGTTATTGATGAAATTGATGAAATTCGGAACATTTATGACACTGAAAACACTCACTTTATGCTACCTCCATGCTCCTCAGTCTTTCATGAATTTGACTTTCTATTACACACTACAAGAAATTATTACCCATCTTAGGCCTACAACTTGTTCATTAGACATTATTCCATCTCGTAGTTTAATACAACTTTTTGACACATTAGGACCAAGCTTACTTACCATCGTTAATAAATCACTTAGTTTAGGGATCTTTCCAGCTGATCTGAAAAATGCTTTAGTACTTCCATCAGTTAAGAAACCAGATCTTGATCCTGCTGTTTTTAATAATTATAGGCCTATCTCTAATTTGCCTTTTAGCTCAAAAATTCTACAAAAAGTTGTTTCAAATCAACTATATTCTTATTTAAATTCAAATTCTATATATGAGAAGTTTCAATCCGGTTTTCGAGCACTCCACAGTACCGAATCAGCACTACTGAAGGATTTTAATGACATCTATCTGACAACTGATGCTGGAGATTCTATAATTTTAATGCTCTTAGCTCTGCTTTTTATATGGTGGACCATGATATTCTTCTGTCTAGACTTGAATATGATGTGGGGCTGAAAGGAATAGTATTAAATTGGTTTAGGTCTTATTTGACAGATCGAAGTTTCTCTGTTCGTTTTGGCTCCTCTATGTCCTCTGTTGCTCACCTTCGATGGGGGGTCCCTCAGGGTTCAATTCTGGCCCCTACGCTCTTTTCCCTCTATATGCTCCCTTTAGGATCCATATTTGAAAAATATGATGTGTCGTTTCACTGCTACACAGACGACATTCAGATTTATGTTCCTATTAAACGGGCAGGAAAAAATTCACTTGAGCAGCTTATGGCGTGTCTAGACGAAATAAAGAAGTGGATGTGTGCAAACTTCCTAAAATTAAACGAAAATAAAACGGAATTTATACTCTTTGGTCCTTCAAAAAGTAGTTTTAATCACCTCCCAGAAGCATATACACTTTCTTTGCCAGTAAATACCTGTGTGAAAAATCTTGGTGTTTCATTAGATAACTCCTTGAAACTGGATAAGCAAGTAAACTCTGTTGTCAGATAGTGTTTTTTCCATTTACGTATGTTGACTAAAGTTAAGCCTTTTCTATGTCCCCAAGCTTTTGAAAGGGTGATGCATGCTTTTCTGTCATCTCGACTGGACTATTGTAATTCTTTATATTATGGAATAAATTCAACTACTCTAATACGTCTTCAAAATAGTCCAAAATGCAGCAGCGAGACTTTTAAAAGGCATTCGCAAACGGGAACATGTTACCCCGATCTTAGCATCCTTCCACTGGCTGCCGGTTCGTTTTAGGGTTGATTTTAAAATTATTTTATTTGTCTATAAGTGCCTAAATAACCTTGCTCCCCTCTATCTATCTGAGCTCTTAGAGCAATACAATCCTTCCAGAGTTCTTAGGTCAGGCACACAGAAACTTTTATCTATACCACGGTACAGGTTAAAACACAGAGGTCAACGTGCCTTTGCCATTGCGGGCCCAACATAATGGAATAGCTTGCCTATTCATGTTCGTTCTGCATCTGACTTGTCAGTTTTCAAGTCATGCTTGAAAACACACTTTTATTCAATTGCTTTCAATAATGTGTAAATTGCTTTTAAATTTCTTTTTCTCTGTCTGTAGTGTTATATTATACTGCCTTGTAAAGCACACTGGACAGCCTGTCTGTATAAATGGTGCTATATAACAAAATTTTGACTTTGACTAATGAAAACTATTCTACTCTAACTTTCTAAATTGTAGATTATAAATATACATAAACAGAGCAATTCCAATAGGGTCCTCAAACCATCGGTGCTCGGGCCCTAATTAAAAGATTTTTACTTCTGTCAATTGCAGATAGGCTTTAAAATTCATAATAGTTCTGTTTATTTGTGAAGGTATGATGAAGAAAATGTGTAAAACTTTTGTTGGTCACAAAGCTTCTTTTTGGCAATTTCCCAAAAGTCAATGGAAAAAACCTAACCAGAGTGATGCCAACTTCCAAGTTGTACTACATAAATATGTCATCCCTGCAACACTCTATACCAGGGCTATTCAATTAGTTTCATTCGAGGGCCGGATTATTAAAACGAAAAGTTGAGGTGGGCCGATGGGTTTAGCTTATTTATTGAAACATAACAGTATCAATAAGTAGGTTAGGTATACATAAAAGTATTGTATTTACTTGGAAATGTGGAACCCAACAGTATGCAGATTTATCAGTCCATAATACATAACTTATTTACACCCATGTACAAATATATGAATTATACAAGATCATAGCTATTGGTAAGAATTATTTTATTAATAATTATTATAGGCTTAAATTAAAATATTCTGACAGTGAGATCATAGGTAAAACCATGCATGGCTACTCACTCACACTGTATAATAAATGCCTAAACAGGTAAAAACTATACACAATTAATTATATATTTCTCTAGCCCCCTAATAAATCCAATGCAATATAAATGACTATAACATAGTATTCAATATAAATATTCCATATTTCTGCCCAAACCATGGTAAATTACTACAGTACATTCATGGTAAATGTTTGTAAGGTCTTTCTAACTTCGTTCATGGCACAATGTTTCTGCTATTTACCTCATCAGTCGTGTTGGGAATGTTGAGGCTGTTTCATCCGATTTAAAACTAGTTCAAATCATTGAGTGATTTGTGGTTTGTAACAGAGAGATGTGTCAGACTGATACGCTTCTCACTGGATGTCGCAACGCTGTTTAACAATAGTGACCGGGACTGGGAGTAAACGCAACTCCTTTAAGCTTGCGTTCTGTTTTCCACTGGGCCGCGCTGCGTAGTTCAAAGTAAACTAGTGAAACAACGGAAAACAGCAATATTTGTTCTCTATTTGTTGTTACTGACCGAGAAACCGCTTCAGATGATTCAGTGACAGAACGGTCCGAACGAATCCGAATCGTTTCAGACCGTTATGCAAGCGCGGCCAATTCATGGAAAGGAAATAATCGAACCAAAGAATGATTAATTCAGGAATGATTGATATCGCTGGTTCAGTCGACAGAAATACGGGACACACACATAATAAATGCTGAAATATTTGGACTGAAAACGTTTCTCAAGTCAGTCGGAGCGCTCATGGTACACACACAGTGCGTATAGCCGTACAGCTGCAGGCGCCACTGCGGCCACGCGCATTTCTAACCAAATTTAGCCACACCGCCAGGAAAAGAAGAGGAGGGAGGATGGGCTGCCCTCGGGCCGGATGGAGATGATTGGCGGGCCGGACCTGGCCCACGGGCCGCCAATTGAATAGCCCGGCTCTATACATATTAGTGGAATTATGTTGCATCATAAAAACGGACCAGCAAAATTGTTGTGTGACTATTGAATTTCTTAGAATTACAATTAAGTAAAAAAATAGAACAATTCCAAGAGTCCTCACACCATCGGTGCTCGGGCCCTAAAAAAAAAAAAAAATCACTCACTTTCATTTCCTTGCGAAGACGAACACTACTAAGTTTGAAATGTGCAGTTGGCCCGCCAGGAAGGTGACAGAGAACCAAACCGTCTGTGACACTTTAAGTAAGGGAAAATCTTTGTGTAGAATTCAGCGAGCGTTTCTCATTACCTCATTAAGCAGACAATACAAAACCAAATGTCACAGATCTAAGAAGTGGTCATATAAAGAAGTCTGAACAAAGGATACTTGGCACCTTTCTGTCCTCATTGATCACTATCAGATAAGTGAAACCTCTAGATACACACTGTGGAATGACTCTCTTCAATGCCAGACCTCTTCTGTAGTAGACATGTGCATGTGGGATTACTGTTGCCAGATGATCACAAAACCTCACGGTCCTCTGAAATCAGGCAGACACAAACACATTAGAACAATGTTTGAAGGACATTACTATTCTTAAATAGTTATTTACAACAAGAGTAGTGGTCGACCGATATGGGTTTTTTGATGGCCGATGCCGATATCTTAGAGAGCATGGTGGCCGATGTAGAGCCGATATTTATAATAAATATTTAAAAATCTTTAAAATAAACATGCTTAGGCCCTATAATTTATATGGCAACTTCTTGAATCTGCAATCCTATTACAGTATTTTTCACAAATAAAGTAATTGTTTAAAAATATATGAATATGCGAATAAAAAGGAAGTAAACACTAACAGAACACTCAGTAATCTGGTAATTTCATGCGCACTGATTATCATATGTTTTCAAATAAATACTACTTTTTATTTTGACTTTTGACAAGGTAACGATAATTTTACATACAGCACACAGTGAAAAAACGACATGAATATGACACAGTGGGCAACTGGATATAGCACAGCATATTTTAAAATGAAGGATTTAAAGTTTTTCGATCGAGTCTCCTGCGAAGCTGATCTGTTCGCATTCACTCACTTCACAGAGACCGTCACTCGCAGTAACACGTTTATGCCGGCTACAAATCCACACTTCACAAGATATCACAGCTGGATTCGATTAAATCTGCAAGGTTTGTGAAATTAAATGTTTATTAGATATTCAGAGAATTGTTTAAATTATGTAGATGCGCATTTGCTGAATGTTGACGGTAAATGAGAAAGTATTTTAGCCTGATTGTTTTCCTTTTCGGTTACAAATAATATAAAAGCAAACGCATTACTTTTCGCATACCATGTACTTTCTTTGATTACCAGTTATGTAGCCACCGGTTCTGTCTAACAAAGTATTAGATATGACTGACAGAGATCGTAAACTAATGAAGACGGAGAATGTGAGTGAGCTCTGTGTGATCAGACGCTGCCATTCTCTTCTCAGGTGCTCAGCGCCGCCCGTCAAAATAAAAATCCGCATTGGCGTCAAAATAAAAGTCCCGCTTCCAACACATCGGCCAATCAGTAAAACTTATCGGCCGATGCCGATATTCTAAAAAAAAAAGCCAAATATCGGCCGTGGCGATATATCGGTCGACCACTAAACAAGAGTGAATTAGAAAACACTACAGTATACAGAAAGTTGAACTCACTCCTCTGGGCCTATCTGAAGTGGTGATGAGAACTTTGGGATTTGTCAGCCGATTGAAGTAAGCAGCAAACTCATCAGTTCCTTCATCAAAAGCCACCTGGATTTAACAAAATGCCACAAGTTACTTTCAAAATTGTAAATGATGTCTACAGAAGACAGAAGGTGGAATAGGGATCACAAATCACCTCCTCATCCTCTGGGTTGACTGTAGTTTCATCATATATTCTCTGGTTTTCTATTGTTTTGGGAACTTCTTTAGGTGGAGCCTGAAATGAGAAAATATATGGAAACATTAAAACAGAAACAAAAAACAGAAAAAGGAATTTTCTGACAATGCCATGCAAAAAACAGTTTCCTTTGCCACATATTAACTGCAAATGTAATGGATTTGATGTGAGCAATATACCTGTTAAATATAATACATTGATAGAAATAAGCCAAGCAAGAATCATCCGGTTCTTTTAATAAATCATTCAAAACAACCCAAAAAGTTACTGTTTGAATCAGTCAGACGAATATTGAATAAACTCACAGAATCCTTCAGAGCAGTTCCTTATTATTTCTAGTGATGTCCATCTCGAATTGATGCCAGTTATGTACTTGAGGTTTGTGAAAACTTATATCAGTATCATTATTGTGTGGTTATTCATATGAGAAAATTCAGCATCTCAGAAAGTATTGAGCAATGTAGGCATTCAACATTAAAAATTATTGTTTTCCATTCACTATTGAATTGTTTTGCCCATATCACAATTAAATTACCTAAAGTATCATATTAATATACAGTAATTATAATAAAAGGAAACAGTGAAACTTTTTTTTCATAACATTTTTCAGATAGCCTAAATTATGTGGCAACATCTAAATTAACTGGTTTCATGCAAGTCAATTTAATCTGACCTCACAAATGACATCAATTTAAGACATTTTGCAAGAATTTTTTTTTAGAAAAGTCTCACTGCATGCAATGAAAAATAATGCCAAGGACAGGTAAAATAGAAATGAAATAATTTGTACATGATTATTGTAAAATAATTGTTTCAAAAGTTTTTTTTAAATCCACCTTTCTTTAAATATGTTAGTGTAACTGTAATATATATAATTTTAGTCCATAAGAACACTGTAACACGTTTTTAACTTTAATTGACCATCCCCAGTGCAAAGAACCCGTTTTTGCAAGGAAATGAGTTTTACTAGATCATTTAATGTAGTTGACAGGCAGAGAACATCAAGATTTAAGAAAGTTTGTCTGATGATTGATGCTGTGAAATGCAGTCCATCAAACATACCTTATCACCAAGAGCTTTTCTCTCTTTCTTCCTTTTCTTTTTCAGTTCCAACTTTTGCTGAAAGACATAAATTATAGCCATATAATATAGGAAATTTGAGAATTTTTTGACATGTTCCAGAGCTGGCTGTGTCTCAGGCCTTAGTGAGCAACATACGTAAAAGTGGTGTTTTGGTCAAGTTTAATTATTCTTTCAAGAAAATGAATCGTTCTTGTTTACTTTTTAGGTCACCAAAACTTTTTGTCTTTTTGGCCATCTTAGACTCTTCTTGCTTTTGATGCCCAAATGGCTGTCTGTCCTGGCAGCTCTTTAGGGCTTGAAACACAGCCAAATTTTGCGTTTAATTCAATAAGAGTATGTCTTTGAGATGTCACCTTTCTTTTCTGCTCTTTGAGTTTAAGGAACATCGAATGTCTGCGCTGCTTGTTTTTGATATCAGACATGCTGAATGTGGGAGGAAAACACGCTCCCGACACTGGTTTGTCGTCTGTTACTTCACCCTCCGCCTGATCCATCTTCTCCACTGGAGCTTTGTCCGGTTTCGTCTTTCGCTTTAGGTTCTTCGTTTTCCCCTTTTTCTTAGAAACACTTTTTGAAGTTGTTAATTCAGTAGAATCCATTTTCTGTTGCTTGTGTCTTCTCTTCACGTGTGTGAGAAACTCTACTTCCGGTTCAACTCACCATGTGAGTTGGTGTTGTGTATAGCGCCTTCTAGCGGACAGATGATTGTACAAAAAATACTTCTTGAGGCCGCAGGTCAATGGCGTATATTCTCCTATAATATCTAGCTGCAGACCCGCAGCACCACCAGTTTCAGAACTCCAGCGCCAGAACCGGAAGTAAGCGGCGGAGCTTACGTTCTAACACCAGCGCCAGGACCGGAAGTGAGGGGCGGAGCTTACGTTCTAAACCAATTAACGCCACCTAACGTTTTGGAGCGTAATTTGCTTAGACACGAAACGGCCCACTCGAAACGTCAAACTTTATACGTATGTTATAATGATACATTAAGGTGTACAATAAGCATTTTAAAACATTGATTTTGTGTAATATAATTGTATAAAGTTATTCCGTTTCATTGTATTATGAGAGTTACTTCCTGATCATGATGGTGAAAAATAATGCTTGAAACGTATGGGTATTTTAATGTGTAAGTTTAATTATTTTAGCTAAGCAGTTTAGTGTAGATTTATGAAGGTAAGACCTTTGTTTTTGGTTTTTTATGAAGGAGTTAACTCTGTATAAGAAAGCTTTGAAAGATATAAAAACTAGACAAGCCTTGGAGGTTTTCAAAATTATACACAATTTGATAACTGATTAGACCTCTGTGATATTTTAGGTTCTATTTATTTAATTATTTATTTATTTATTTATTGTGTTTACAAAAAAATTAAATTGTTTTGATTTTGAGGGTATGTATTGTTAATATGAATTTGTAATGCCATTGTTTAATTAAAAAAAACGTATGGGCATTTTATATAAAATATACTTTATTTCACAAGAACATGTGCAGCATGCATTTTTCTTTATGTAAAACAATAATGTCAAAAATCTAAAAAAGAGAGAGAAAATTCGGCATTGTTTAAAATAAATAATAAAAATGTATACAACAAATGAAAAATTCACCACTAGGCCCATTTTATCACAACAATCCTGTATAAATTTAACTTACAATGTATCAAATGAGGAACTCACTCTCTGGCCCATTTTGTCCTTACATTCTTGCAAAAAATAACTACAATGCAATAATAATAATTCCGCCCCTCCCTCACTTTCGGTTCTGGCGCTGGGGTTCTGAAACTGGTGGTGCTGCGGGCCTGCAGCTGGATATATCTCATATCTGCCGGCTACAGGTCTGCAGCCTCCCCATATAGGCAGACCCAAGCTGTTTTACGCCCCAGACAGTTTACGGCCCTGTTGTTCCTGATGCGTCCAGTAGGGGGAGGCTTTACAGCGACCTATGACAGCGACACGAATCGAGGTATGTTACTGTAAATAATCTGCTATAATTAAAGTTATTGTTGTTTAGCAATGATGCAACATTTATTATTTATAAATTATTAGCTAGATAAAGTTAGGTAGGTAGATATCAATTCATTTCTATATATCAATGGATGGGTCTATAATTTATTTCGCGAGACAAAAAGTTCTTGACGGTCAGGTTGATGTTCTGTCCTACTCAAACTTAGCTATCCGTGTGTATGTTTAGCTGCCCATAGTCTTCTCTACTCACTTTCAAAATTAATTATCTTTTTAATTTTCTTTTGTTGCCTGTCTTTAGCTTGCGTGAGATGGCCTCTTCTGGTAAGAACCTGTTTACTCGTTGCATTAAAAACATTCTCCAAATGGTTTCTGGGGCAACATTACAGTAGATATTGGAATTTTTTTTACAGTCTATGGTGTGAACACACAAAATACACATTTATAATAAGCATATATGTATGTAAATCTCTCTCTCTAAGTAAAGAGTTGAACTGCACACTCACTCAAATATTTTGATTATTTCCAACGTCAGACTCATACATGATAAAACCCACATTAAAAAATGTTTCCCATATGGTTTGAAATGTAGACTTTGGTTTGAGTTGTTATTATAAATGAGATGATCTAATTATGTAATTTATATCTTAATATAATTTTTTCTTAAAATATCTTATTGATCGATCTGGACTAAAATGTTGGGTATGTAAACTTAATGTGGGGTTTATCATACTCTGTCTGTACCAAGTTCGCTTTAACTTGCATCTCATAAAGGTGTGTGTTTGCTTTAGCTACTTAAGGAAATGAAAATCTCTCTCTCTCTAAACTTGTACAAACTATAAACACCCATCTCTTTTTTAACTGCATTCCAAACTAATAGCTTGTCTAGTAAATAAAGGACTTACAGAGACATACATGTTTTTAATGTCATTTTCTCTGCACAGTCCATCATCAGTGGCCAAAAGAAATCATAGTGGCTTGACACTTTTTCAAAAAGTGTTCCACCAAGACAGTGCCTGTGCCGTTGTACTTTGAAGATCAGAAGCAAATTGATGCAATCCACACTCAACTGACATCAATTCTGGGCAGCACACCCACACACACACAGTGACAAGATCAAATTCACCATGGATGTCCTTTTAAAAAAAATTAATGTTTATTTTTTTTTTATCAGTGATCAGTATGGGATCAATATCCCGCCAAATGTATTGCGGTCACGGATCAAAAATATAAAAATCGTGATTCAAAAAATAACAAGCATGAATAAAAACTTAAAACACATTAAAAAATATTTTTCACAAAACTTAAAGGCCAGGTTGCAGGGTTAATTTTTCAACGAATTTGTGCAATTTGCTTGTTGGTAATAAACATTTAAACTGTTATCCATTGTATTTTATGTTGCTGGGTATCACAAATCGGAATATAATACGAAAAAGTAGGTACTATCTTACAGCGGTTTGCAACAATTCTCCTTTCCCCCACAATGCTTTGCATTACGTCACCTTGGGGAGAGAATTTACCAAAGCCTGCCTTGAGAGCAACTAGAGAGACGAGTAGTAGACGATAGTATTCTGATAGCGCAGATTATAGATAAATAGATAATGACAGAGAGATAGATAGATAGATAGATAGATAGATAGATAGATAGATACATATATAGACTAGATATATAGATATAGATAGATAGGCTTGTATATGCGGCAACAGCACATCCAATGGCGTGGGCGCCTCTGACGTGCGACCAACTCTACGTTGTCAATCTACCTACTATAAATTTCTATCTATTTATCTAGCTGCTAGCTATCTATGCTAACGTTATGCTATCTGCCTATCTCTCTCTATACCGCCCACACGCACCTGCCAAACACGCGACACCAGCGACAGACACGCGGCGGCTACCTTTGCAACAACATTATCACTGGAGGAAGAGATAAACGCTTTAGAAATGCCCATATAACTAGCATGATACCTTCTATTTCTAGCTGACAAAGACAAAGTTTACCAGTACTACAACACTATGACAAAGGTTACCGGTACTTATCTGAGTTAACGTCATGATCACTGCCACTAGATAAAAAGAAAACGTTGATTCTCTTACGAGAGGTTCTCTCGTATTGCGTAAGTTTAGCTTACGCTACGGGAAAGATTCATCTTCTCGAGATACTGAAGCCAAAAAATTATCCTTAATTTTGTATTCCTTGTCAACGCAGTGCAGCAGCTAGCAGACCTAGAGCAGGCCATCTCGCGTGCTCATTGGCTGCCCTGCGGGCAACTGCTGCAGCCTACCAGTGAGCCCGGCGTGACGTCACGCCCAATGAAGGGCGCCCGCGCCTTCATAGCGTTACAGCCCGCCAGAATGGGTGTGGCTTAGCGTATAACACTAGGGGCTGTAGGCTGACTTCCCTGATTTTCGTCTCTTCAGCGAGCTCTTCGCATCGCTGGATCTGAGAGAAGCCACCGCCGCCGTCAAACAGCGGACAGCCAGCTTAGGACAGCACTAAGGAAGCCGGCCGTCTTCGCCACCTTCAGCCATCCGTGCGAGCTACGCTATCCGGCGACGTATCCTTTACCTTGCTAAAACCTATTCTAAAACCTATTCTAAAAGAGCAGCGAGTGTCTTTTTTAAGACGCCTCGCACTTCCGGGGCTGCGAGCTCTGTGAAGCGCTTCCGCTATCGACCCTGCGGCCTCGACTCGAAGCCTTCAACACCCCCCGCCTCTCCTCACCGACGCGCAGCTGCCGCTCACGAGCCTCACTGCCGTCGCATCTGAGAATGAGGCCGAGGGACACGTACGAGCACGCGGCTAGCTCTCTTTACGTTACAAGAGAGCTACCCCGCCCTCGCGTCCCCGTTCGCGCGTCATGCAGAGCCCTCTCGAGCTCTCTGCATGACCCGGACGGGCTTGCGCGCCGCCGTCGAAATGTCTCGCCCTGTCAGTCCCCTTAGATAAGGCTACTGCAGCGGTGTATTTGGCAGCCAACGAGCCGGTAATGCAACCCGCTCGCCTGCACACATCCGCCGTTCTCGCGGCGACCCAGAGAAATCTCAAGTGAGTATAATGTCAGATTAAGAATGTAAGTTACGTGCCCGCTCACGAGCGCTCACGCTTACTAACAGACAAATCGCCTCCGAAAAGACGTGCGTGTTTAAGTTTATTCCCTGTCAGTCCCCTTCAAACAGGCTACTGCAGTGGTTCAATTAGCAGCCAACAAGCCGGTTTGTTGACCCTCTCGCCTGCACACAAACGCCGTTTTCACGGCGACCCAGAAAAATCTCAAAAAAAAAAAGAGTATTTAATGTCTGGTCCGGCTCATGCCGTCGGTGTTGTAAGTGTAATGAAAGTGCCCACGCCCCAGTGTTCACCCCTACACACAAGCACTCCGAATCACGCAGAGCACACTCTCATAAAGCGCAGAAAAGCCGCTCGAGTGTTGAATGTAAGAAATGTGTCCACAAGTCTGTGCCCACTATCTGCCCGCTCTGTTACACGATCAAGAAAGCAGGTTATGAATGTAAGTCTCGTGCCCGCCAGCAGATCCCTTATGATTGGGACATCTCACATAAATCAGCCGGTCTCGGCTTTCAGCGAGCAGCCATTGCCCAGAACCGAGAGTGCGCGCACCGCGCTTTCGGCTCCGGGTCAGTTTCACAAAAGAAAGCAGGTTATGGATGTAAGTCTCGTGCCCGCCAGAGTGCGTTCACGCTTGCTAACACTAACCTCCCCCCGGGCTCCGCCCGCGCGTTTAAGTGTTATCACAAAACGCAGGGCATTAATAAAACGCTCCCCATCCATTATGATCGGGGCATCAAATACACTTGTAAGTCTCGTGCCCGCGCTCATGCTTACAGGAAGCTTTTCCGCCCGGAGCGCTGCTCGCGCGTCAAAAAATGACAAAAGAATGTTCCCCATCCCTTATGAGATTGGGACATCTCACATAAATCAGCCGCTTTCGGCTTTTCAGCGAGCAGCCATTGCCCAGAACCGAGAGCGCGCGCACTGCGCTTTCGGCTCCGGTTCAGTTTCACAAGCCCGCAAATGGCGGCGGCCTGAATCCGGAGGCCATTTGCCCCCTAGCGGCTCACATAGCTGCGTGGGAAACTATCCCAGGGATTTCAGAATGGGTGTTGAGCACAATAAAGCAGGGCTATACACTTCAATTCATTCGCCGTCCCCCGCGCTTTCAAGCCCGGACCGCGACGATAGTGAAGGCGCAAGTAGCACACCTACTTCACGCAAAAATAGCAAAGCTGCTGTGCAAAGGGGCTATAGAAAAGGTACCGCCTTCTCTGAGCGAGTCAGGCTTTTACACCCGATATTTTCTCATACCCAAGAAGGACGGAGCCTTCAGACCTATCCTAGATCTGAGACATTTGAACTAAGTGCTTTCGAAAAGACCGTTCAAAACGACCAGGAAAATCCTCGGGCGAACGTGCGCATTACACCGTCCTGTCATTCGGCCTGTCCCTGGCACCCCGTACATTTACATAGTGCATGGACGCGGCGCTCGTTCCCTGAGAAGTCAGGGGCTGCGAGTAATGAACTATCTGGACGATTGGGTGATATTGGCACAGTCAGAGACAGAACTGCTATCTCACAGAACAGTGCTTCTCAGTCATCTGGAAAGCTTGGGTCTCACGGTCAACTGGACCAAGAGCTCATTACTGCCCAGCCAGTCAATTTCCTTTTTAGGAATAGCACTGGACTCGGTGACCATGACGGCTCGTTTATCGACACAGCGCGCGCGCCGTGTTCGCCACCTAGCCGCATCTTTCCAGAAGGGCAGCTTTCTCCCTTTGAAAACATTTCAAAGGATGTTGGGCTGTATCGCATCAGCTGCAGCAGTGCTCCAGCTGGGCCTACTGCGCATGCGCCCGCCCCAACGCTGGTTGAATGCTCGCGTGTCCCGCCGAGCCTGGGTGTCTGGCGGCCAGAAAATCAGAGTGACTCAGGCCTGCATAGCAGCTCTGCAGCCCTGGTTAGTGGCCGACTGGTACCAGCAGGGAGTAATGATGGGAACCATCTCTTATCGTAAAGTCATCTCGACAGACGCGTTCAACTCGGGTTGGGGCGCGCTGTTCGAGGGCAGACCGGCCTTTGGCCAGTTGTCAGACCAGGAGAAGGGTTTTCACATAAACTGTCTGGAAATGATAGCGGTCGAGAACGCGCTGAAGTGCTTCCTCCCGTTCATACAGGACCAGCATGTTCTTGTCCGCTCGGACAACATGTCTGTGGTATCCTATGTAAACCGTCAGGGCGGTGTCAGATCCGGAAATCTCTGCAATCTGACGGAACGCCTCCTTATTTGGTCTCAGATGCACCTTCGCTCGCTGAGGGCGGCGCATGTGCCTGGCAATTTGAACGACGGCCCAGACAAACTGTCCGGGGACAATGTTCCCCCAGGGGAATGGTCCCTGCACCCCCAAACGGTCCAGAAACTGTGGCGCCTGTTCGGCAGAGCGGAAGTCGACCTATTTGCGTCAAAAGACAACGCTCAATGCCCGACGGTCTTTTCGAAGGACGAGGACGCGCTGGCCCAGGTTTGGCCCAGCCTCCCGCTATATGCTTTCCCTCCGGTCTCTCTGTTGCCACAGGTGATCAAGAGAATCAGGGAAACGCGCCACTCGGTGCTCCTCATAGCCCCGCGTTGGGAGAATCAGATTTGGTTCCCGGAACTAGCACGGCTGTCACATACAGCTCCGTGGCCGAATCCGGTGAGGGCAGATCTCCTCTCTCAGGCTCGCGGCACGATCTGGCATCCCCATCCAGAGCGCTGGTCTCTGCATGCATGGTTGATCAACGGGTACTCGTTGCCCTGCCAGAAGGAGTGATGAACACGATCACGCAGTCTAGAGCCCCTTCCACGAGAAGGCTCTACGCGTATAAATGGTTGGTGTTCTCTGGATGGGGCACCGACAAAGGTCTGGACCCGCGGACATGCGGGGTGGCGCATCTGCTCACCTTCCTACAAGAGCTGTTGGATAAGGGAAGGTCCCCATCCACGCTTAATGTATGCGTGGCGGCCGTGGCAGCGTTCGCAAAATCGACGCACGGCCAGTCATTGGGAAGACACGAGTTGGTCATCCGCTTCCTTAGAGGAGCTAGAAGGATGAATCCGCCGCGCCCCCAGTTGGTTCCCATGTGGGATCTTTCATTGGTCCTCGAGGCCCTGAAAGCTTTTCCATTTGAACCACTAGACTCCGTGGGGTTGAAATATCTATCACTGAAAACCGTCTTTCTAACTGCACTGTCGTCAGTAAAACGTGTAGGGGACCTGCATGTGCTGTCTGTCAGCGCGTCGTGTCTTGAGTTCGGACCGAATGACTCTAAAGTCATCCTCAGACCTAGACATGGCTATGTCCCTAAAGTGATGGGCACTCCATTCAGAGCGCAAGTTATTTCGTTGTCAGCTCTCCCAGCATCTGACAGCGAAGGTGATGTGAATCTCCTCTGCCCTGTCAGAGCGCTGAGGTTTTACATTACGCGCTCCGCCTCCTTCAGGCGTTCGGAACAGCTTTTTGTTTCGTTTGGTGGGCGCACCAAGGGTCTCGCCTCCTCGAAACAGAGCCTGTCCAGATGGATAGTAGACGCTATAGCGGCCGCTTACGCGTCAAAAGGTCTGCAATGCCCTCTGGGCATCAGGGCTCATTCCACGAGAGGCGTGGCCTCTTCGTGGGCATGGTCCAGTGGAATTTCTATCCATGACATATGTGTAGCGGGCTGTGACGCTATGAAGGCGCGGGCGCCCTTCATTGGGCGTGACGTCACGCCGGGCTCACTGGTAGGCTGCAGCAGTTGCCCGCAGGGCAGCCAATGAGCACGCGAGATGGCCTGCTCTAGGTCTGCTAGCTGCTGCACTGCGTTGACAAGGAATACAAAATTAAGGATAATTTTTTGGCTTCAGTATCTCGAGAAGATGAATCTTTCCCGTAGCGTAAGCTAAACTTACCCAATACTCGTTCCCTCTCTAGAGAGAACCGAAGTTACGTTAGTAACAGAGTATCGTTTTTCACTCGATGCTATTCAATGACAGTAAAAAAAATATGTGGCGTTATTGTGCACTGCTGCTCGTAGACTAGCTCCAGTGCTCTTTACTGCGTTGCTAAATGATATCAACTCACCAGGACACTTCACCAACTCTCCACTCATTCTCCTCGGACCATGCATTTAATTGGCTTTGA
This sequence comes from Siphateles boraxobius, assembly GCF_051911475.1. Classification (NCBI taxonomy): domain Eukaryota; kingdom Metazoa; phylum Chordata; class Actinopteri; order Cypriniformes; family Leuciscidae; genus Siphateles; species Siphateles boraxobius. The sequence continues at coordinate 11,596,006 of NW_027509141.1, read as the reverse complement.
CGGCCATCAGTTCTTGGCAATTCCTCATTTGCCCTCTCACGTCTGGCTGGTTAGAAATTACACATTTTGGCTCTTGCCACCTCTTCCTCATCCCAGTCAGTCGCCATAGTTCTAATAATAGGCTGAGGCTACCTTTCCTCCACTTCTCCCCAACGTGACTTTGCTTAAAAAATTGCGTAAAATTACGAATTGCGTAAAAAAAACCAATTTTAATACCAAAAACGTAAAAAAATGGTCTTTAAGACCATGTTTGAGACATTTTAAAAATGATATAAATATCTTGAGTGATTTATGTACCCATTAATCGACAGTGGTGGTTGACCTACAACATGGCCTTTAAACTTGTATTCATGGTTTCTTTAAAATTATGTTTTCCTTGGTTTTATTACTCTGTACTTTGCGCTCGCTTTCATTTTTTGCTCATAATAATTTTTTTGGTACGCTTGTGCTGTTTTTCTCTTCGCTCTTCTCTCCATGTTCTGTGCTTGCTCTTCCAAATGTTGCAGTTCCAGTTTCATGTACATTAGGGCGGGCTTAAGTGGACCATTGGTTCACTAGTTCTAGGTTGACAGCTCCTCCTCTAGCCAATCAATCAAAGAGGGGAGTTGCATCACTCCAATACGACTCACGCTACTGATGCTCACTCGTACAGGGGAAGACAACAGTTTATTTTAAACTTTACAAGGACTTTTAAGCAGTAAAGCTATCTGAACTCTGGACATATACTGTACAAATAATTAAATTCCTCTTTTTTGAGATAGCCTACATTTTAATGCGCACACTGGTAATTGGTGTTAAACAATACTTTGCTCATGATGTTAATATGCTAAGGTAGCTCTAAAACATCATGCCGTTTTGAAACACTACATTTCTTTCAAAAATTAAGTTAAAAACGGCCATTTTACTCATCTGAAGAATTTAGGACTTTGACCTTTCAATGCTACACACAGCCTACCTTTATTTATATATATTATATTATATATATATATATATATACACTCTCACCTATAGGATTATTAGCCATAACACCATACTAATACTGTGTTTGACCCCCTTTTGCCTTCAGAACTGTCTTAATTCTACGTGGCATTGATTCAACAGGGTGCTGAAAGCATTCTTTCGAAATGTTAGCCCACATTGATAGGATAGCATCTTGCAGTTGATGGAGATTTGTGGGAAGCTCCCATTTCACCACATCCCAAAGATGCACTATTGGGTTGAGATCTGGTGTCTGTACTGGCCATTTTAGTTCAATGAACTCATTGTCATGTTCAAGAAACCAATTTGAAATGATTCAAGCTTTGTGACATGGTTTATTATCCTGCTGGAAGTAGCCATCAGAGGATGGGTACATGGTGGACATGGACATGGTCAGAAACAATGCTCAGGTAGGCTGTGGCATTTAAACGATGCCCAATTGGCACTAAGGGGCCTAAAGTGTGCCAAGAAAACATCCCCCACACCATTACACCACCACCACCAGCCTGCACAGTGGTAGCAAAGAATGATGGATCCATGTTCTCATTCTGTTTATGCCAAATTCTGACTCTATCATCTGAATGTCTCAACAAATATCGAGACTCATCAGACCAGGCAACATTTTTCCAGTCTTCAACTGTCCAATTTTGGTGAGCTCTTGCAAATTTTAGCCTCTTTTTCCTATTTGTAGTGGAGATGAGGGGTACCCGGTGGGGTCTTCTGCTGTTGTAGCCCATCCGCCTCAAGGTTGTGCGTGTTGTAGCTTCACAAATGCTTTGCTGCATATCTCGGTTGTAACGAGTGGTTATTTCAGTCAAAGTTGTTCTTTTATCAGAGAATCAGTCGCCCCATTCACCTCTGACCTCTAGCATCAACAAGGCATTTTCGCCCACAGGACTGCCGCATACTGGATGTTTTTCCCTTTTCACACCATTATTTGTAAACCCTAGAAATGGTTGTGTGTGAAAATCCCAGTAACTGAGCAGATTGTGAAATACTCAGACCGGCCCGTCTGGCACCAACAACCATGCCACGCTCAAAATTGCTTAAATCACCTTTCTTTCCCATTCTGACATTCAGTTTGGAGTTCAGGAGATTGTCTTGACCAGGACCACACCCCTAAATGCATTTAAGCAACTGCCATGTGATTGGTTCATTAGATAATTGCATTAATGAGAAATTGAACAGGTGTTCCTAATAATCCTTTAGGTGAGTGTATATATATATATATACATTTTTTTTTTATTTTTTTTTAGTTCCATTACAGACAAGGCATACAGTGCAAAAAGTACAAGACAAATACAAAGACATTTGTGGTACAATTCAGAGTATGTAAAACAAAGAACAATAACAACTAAAATTTAAAATAAACATGTAGCCTTTGTAAAAAAAAAGAAAACGCACAGCCTACCTGGTGATCCGTTACAGTTAAATATGCCATCCTCAAATATTTTCTTAATTGTTGTTGTTAAGCGATCATAGCCTAGGTAGCCTGGTAATTTAATTCTAAGACTAGATGTACCATTTGACAAAAGATTAATGAAAATGATAGTGTACAGAGGAGATTACAGAAACCAGGTGGATTCGATATGCAGTGATTTATTACATAGTTATTGTGTTAATTTTCATAGCTACATAATTGCATATTACTTTAAGATTAATGTTTTAAATATAGCTTCAATTTTTAATACAGCAACATGAAAATTATTGAAAAGATCAGGGATAGGCAACGCCGTTTCTGGAGAGCTGCTGTCCTGCAGAGTTTAGCGTCAACTCCGATAAAAACCTAGCAGTATTAATAATCCTAAGGATGATGATTAGCTGGTTCAGGTGTGTTTGATTAGGATTTGAGGAGCTAAACTCTGCACCCAGGAGGACCGACATTTGCCCTTCCATGTCACAGATTATATATGAAAGTAAAACGGCCAGTAGGTGGTGGCAAGTTACTGTCTTTATGATTGAGTCATTTATTCAAACTTCTCGTTCAAATCAGGAATTCTTTAATGAAACATTGTTGTGTGGCTCGGAGGAGATCAACGCTCTTGGTGCCAGGTCCAGAAGTTAGGCCAGGGCATTAAAGGTTAATATGATGGATCGTCAGACAGGCACAACTGTGACAGGTCCTCGTCGTTAGGGTGACGAATTTAACGATAATGGATTGCCAGGTAGACGTAACAGGTCGAGTTGCAGGCACTCATACAGTTTAACGTGTCCTGTCACGGAAAGATTTTTTTTTATTCACAAAAACAAATGGTCTTCTTTAGGCTGAGTGAAGAGAGGGAAGCCCAACTGAATATCTACAGATATTTTAATCCGTAGTGCTGTAACATTTATATTTAAATGAAAAAAAATACAAACTTATTCAAAGTCTATGGCTGGGACGGTTATTAATGTGTAAGTTTCGAGCGTCAATTTAATTATGTTATTTTACAGTATATCCCCCTACTGGACACATCAGGAACAACAGGGGCGTAAAACTGCCAGGGCCGTATATCTACCAGCTCCAGTTCTGCAGCCTCCCCATATAGCTTTTATTGGCAACCGCAATATGACCCACATAAACTGTACTTCTATTCTACTTTGTTTTAACTCAAACAGATTGTGAAAGATTTCCAGGACTAAGTCTGGCCTTAATTCTGACTTTTGATTATCAATAGGCTACTACTGCTGAATATGAATCAACATATTTTGTATTTCTCTTTCCTCTTTCCAAATTCCAAGTCGCATTTGTTCTCTTTCATTTGCTAAACAATTTAATAGCAAATGTTATACTGTCTCTGGTAAACCACATTTTTAGCAATTACCTGACTCATGTTTGCCAATAATAAATAGTGAATGATTAAGATAGGTGACCAATACGGAATATAGATATTATTTCTATACTTCCAAAGTTTTTTTCCTTCCATTTCCAACATGTTTTTGAATGTTGCAAAGGTTAGATGACGTCCTTTTACCTCCCAATGTCACAGTGTCTGGTTATTCCCTGGGTTAAACACTAGAGGTCCTGAGTTTTATCACGGTGTCTATGCATTCTCACTACACTTCCCATGATCCTATCTGTCACTGATTGTTCATTGCATTACAGCTGTTTCTCGTCACCTTGTTTGCACTTGTGTATATATACCCTGTCTGTTTCAGTGTTTGTCACGTAGTCCTTGTATATTGTCCCCACACTTCCGTGGTCATTTCGAGCCTGTTTCTAGTGTTTGTCTGTATGGTTTTGGATTGCCTTTTTGGAGTTTGACCTTTGCTTGGACTGGTTGTGAGTACGGATTACCCTTTTAATAAAACTGCTTTTTGGATCTCTATTCCCCGTGTGTGCGTGTCGTGACAGAAGGAGTCCGTCATGCAGAGATCCAGCGGTATGGGGTCTCCTCTAAGTCTCCAGCCACTGAGAGGGGGAAGAAACAGCAGAGGGGGAATTCTCAACCTAAAGAGATTCCTCCTCGCATGAACATCTTTGAGTGTTTTGCACTGTGGGCCCGATTGACTGAGGAAGCTGATTTGAAGGAAGCTTCCACACCCCCTTCAGATCATCCCAGAGAGTCATTTGAGGGAACCCGGCTGGCAAAATATTCTGGGAACCGCGGAGGTCATAGGAGAGGAGGTACTAGAGGGGAGTCCAGGTATCACTCTCCTCCACGATCCTTCATGGAACCTGAGGTGGTGCAATCCAGCCTAGACTTCCATCCACCACCGGTTTCGTCCAGCATGAGGCCTTCATCGATGGTTCCGTCCAGCCCAGAGCTCTCACCGCTGGCGCCGGCCAACCCAGCACCCTCTCGCTCTCATGGACGGAGGAGGAGGAAGAGACACGTTCCGTCTGCCCAGTCAGAGACTGTTCACGTCCCGTCTGCCCAGTCAGAGAATGTTTACGCCACGTCTGCCCAGTCAGAGAATGTTCACGTCACGTCTGCCCAGTCAGAGAATGTTCACGTCCTGTCTGCCCAGTCAGAGAATGTTTACGTCCCGTCTGCCCAGTCAGAGAATGTTCACGTCCCGTCTGCCCAGTCAGAGACTGTTCACGTCCCGTCTGCCCAGTCAGAGACTGTTCACGTCACGTCTGCCCAGTCAGAGACTGTTCACGTCACGTCTGCCCAGTCAGAGACTGTTCACGTCACGTCTGCCCAGTCAGAGACTGTTCACGTCACGTCTGCCCAGTCAGAGACTGTTCACGTCACGTCTGCCCAGTCAGAGACTGTTCACGTCACGTCTGCCCAGTCAGAGACCGTTCACGTCCCGTCTGCCCAGTCAGAGACCGTTCACGTCCCGTCTGCCCAGTCAGAGACCGTTCACGTCCCTTCTGCCCAGTCAGAGACCGTTCACGTCCCTTCTGCCCAGTCAGAGACCGTTCACGTCCCGTCTGCCCAGTCAGAGAGTGTTCACGTCCCGTCTGCCCAGTCAGAGACCGTTCACGTCCCGTCTGCCCAGTCAGAGACCGTTCACGTCCCGTCTGCCCAGTCAGAGACCGTTCACGTCCCGTCTGCCCAGTCAGAGACCGTTCACGTCCCGTCTGCCCAGTCAGAGACTGTTCACGTCCCGTCTGCCCAGTCAGAGACTGTTCACGTCCCGTCTGCCCAGTCAGAGACTGTTCACGTCCCGTCTGACCAGCGAGAGACTGTTCACGTCACATCTGCCCAGCGAGAGACTGATCATTTCACGTCTGCCCAGCGAGAGACTGTTCACGTTCCGTCCGCCTTCCTGGACCTGGACTATCTGGAGCGTCTGGTTCGGATCCTGGACATGCCCATGTGTGCTGTTCCAGAGCCGGAGCCGGTGTCTGCAGTCCCTGAGCCGGAGCCGGTGTCTGCAGTCCCTGAGCCGGAGCCGGTGTCTGCAGTCGTCTGCAGTCCCTGAGCCGGAGCCGGTGTCTGCAGTCCCTGAGCCGGAGCCGGTGTCTGCAGTCCCTGAGCCGGAGCCGGTGTCTGCAGTCCCTGAGCCGGAGCCGGTGTCTGCAGTCCCTGAGCCGGAGCCGGTGTCTGCAGTCCCTGAGCCGGAGCCGGTGTCTGCAGTCCCTGAGCCGGAGCCGGTGTCTGCAGTCCCTGAGCCGGAGCCGGTGTCTGCAGTCCCTGAGGCGGAGCCGGTGTCTGCAGTCCCTGAGCCGGAGCCAGTGTCTGCAGTCCCTGAGCCGGAGCCAGTGTCTGCAGTCCCTGAGCCGGAGCCAGTGTCTGCAGTCCCTGAGCCGGAGCCAGTGTCTGCAGTCCCTGAGCCGGAGCCAGTGTCTGCTGTTCCAGAGCCGGAGCCAGAGCCAGTGCCTGTTCCGGAGCTGGAGCCGATGTCTGTTCCAGAGCCAGCGCCTGTTCCAGCGCCAGACCCAGTGTTTGTTTCTGTGTTTGTGTCTGTCCTTGTGACCATTTCTGTTCTAGTGACTGTTCCTGAGCCGGTGTTTGCAGTTCCTGAGCCGGTGGCTGCTGCTCCAGAGGCAGAGCCCGTGCCTGTTCCAGAGCCGGAGGCAGAGCCCCCTGCCTGTTCCAGAGCCGGAGGCAGAGCCCCCTGCCTGTTCCAGAGCCGGAGGCAGAGCCCCCTGCCTGTTCCAGAGCCGGAGGCAGAGCCCCCTGCCTGTTCCAGAGCCGGAGGCAGAGCCCCCTGCCTGTTCCAGAGCCGGAGGCAGAGCCAGTGCCTGTTCCAGAGCTGGAGCCAATGTCTGTTCCAAAGCCAGTGCCCGTTCCAGTGCCAGAGCCAGTGTTTGTTCCTGTGTTTGTGTCTGTTCTTGTGGCTGTTACAGTTTTGGTGTCTGTTCCTGAGCCGGTATCTGTTCCGGATGCAGTGTGAGAAAATCTCCTGGGCAAGCACTCAATTTCCTCTTTTCAGTTTTCCTCTTTCCGTCCAGCAAATATTGGTCTCAAAGCGGACGGAGTGAGAGCTTTCTCAGTAGACCACTTATGTTTTCTCTTTAATCCAGCGAGCATTTGGTCTCACAGCGGATGCAGTGTGAGAATCTCCTGGGCAAGCACAAATTTTTTCCTCTTTTCAGGTTTCCTCTTTCCATCCAGCGAGCATTGGTCTCACAGCGGATGGAGCGAGAACGTTCCCGGTCTAGCACTCACGTTTTCTCTTTCATTTCAGCGATCATTTGGTCTCACAGCGGATGCAGTGTGAAAACCTCCTGGACAAGTACACTACAACCGCTCCCCGTTCGCAGACAAACAGGGGCCGTCAGTCCAGGCAGTGAGCCACCATCACGGGCCTCCCCGATCAAGCATCCAGGCCCCTTCTCGAGATGCCAGCCGCCCAATCTCGGCACTCATTTGGGGGTCTTTAGTCCGGCGGCTGTCCTCTGCTCTTTAGCCTATTTGGGGGAGTACTCTGGGTTCGGGCTGAATTCTGAGCTCGGAGCCCTCCCTCCGGACAGCACGCCAAATACGCATTAAATCTTATTTCCTCAAATTATATGTAAGTGTGAACTCGTGAAATTAAGTGTTATTAACTAAGTTCGGGAGGAGCACGTTCAGATAATTAACACGAGTGGACAGCAATCAGCAATCAATGATAAAGGGTACATATAGACTCAACAGTCTTACCTCGATACATTGACAGTTTGCAGCATCCCCCCTCCACCCCTTCTCCACACTCCTAGTTCTCCACACTCCTAGTTCAAAATCACTTACATACGGGGGGAGTACTCTGGGTTTGGGCTGAATTCCGAGCTCGGAGCCCTCCCTCCGGACAGCACGCCAAATACGCATTAAATCTTATTTCCTCAAATTGTATGTAAGTGTGAACTTGTGAATACAACGCATTTTATTTCTCGTGCCATTTATACGCCAAAATAGTTTTTGCGTGCTTATGCTGCCTACGCAGTTTTCGCATGCATGTGATACGCACTTTATGGCGTGTAATACGCACACACTCCCCACCTCTGATCCTACCCAAGGGGTTTTCAGTGCGTACCCAAGGGGTTTTCAGACCACTCGGTGAGTTTCAACTAGAAATAGAAATGATACTGTCTTTGAAATCAAATCGTTGCATATCTATGACAGGAAATACTTGCATCTATACAATGCCTTGGAAAAAACAGTTAACCTTTCAAAACAAAATAATAATATTCAAACAAGAGAGCCAATCAAAAGCATCATAATAGCATTGTTTTACTAAACTGCCTTTAAATGGCAGGAGGCATAGTGCACATCAAAAACAGGCAAAGCAACACATTAATATTATTCAACATCCTAGCTTTTTACAGAAAATATTCAGATGTAACTCCCATTGTAATCGTAAAAAATTTTTCTAAGTAACTGTAATTTAATTACACATTTTTCTCAGTAACTGTAACAGCTTTTTTTTATGGTTTATTTCATGTTTTGGATTTTGTTTATGGTTAATCTTTTGGATCTTTGGACACCTTAAAAAATGCACTTGGGTTCTTAACTACAAGTTGCCTCAGTGGACTACGTTGCAATAGGCCTATACAATTGTGGTGAGGGGGGCGTGGTTCTCGCGGCGTCTGTAGGGAGAGACGAGTCAATGAGCTGTGCGGTGAGTAAGTGGGTCAAGTGCAGATGATGAACACCTGTGTCTGATTGCAGTGATTGGCGTGGGGAGACCGATAAAAGCCACACAGTGGGAGAATGCGAGAGAGAGAGAAGGAACTGGAACTCGTGCGGGAGCTGTGTAATCCAGGAAGCTGAGACCTAACTGATCATCTTGAAAAGAACTTATTTTCTGTGGACTGAGTTGTGCCGTACTTGGTATGGTGAATGCGCTGTGTGCGCGCCTTTCATTTTGTTTCTTTGATTCTGAATAATAAAAACCTACGAGTTCCAGTTTCGCCGACCCCGTCTTCTTCTTCCCACCACACTACTTTGAACCGTATTACACTGGTGCCGAAACCCGGGAAGAAGGAGACTGCCGCCGCCATGCAGAATCCGTCAGCATCGCCATTTGCAGAGATCATCCAATCACTCGCGGCTCTTCAAAGGGAACAACATCAAGCCCTGCTGAGCGTAAAGGACGAACATGAGCAGCGTTTTCGGATGCTGCTCCAAGGCCAGCAGGAAGACCGCGAGTTGTTCCGGAGCTGTTTAGACCGGGAGATTCCAGCCACCCCCTCTCAAGAGTCGGCCTCGGCCCCGCCTCTCACGCTGGGGAAGATGGGTCCACAGGACGAACCGGAGGCGTTCCTGGACCTGTTTGAAAGGTCGGCCGAGGCCCGGGGGTGGCCCAAAGGAGACTGGCCCCTGCGTCTCATCCCGCTGCTATCCGGTGAGTCGCAGATTGCAGCCCACCAACTGCCAGTCTCGAATCTCCTGGTCTATCAAGATCTACGACGCGCCATTCTTCAGCGGGTCGGCCGGACCCCTGAACAGCACCGGCAACGCTTCCGGTCCTTGAACCTAGAAGAATCCGGCCGGCCCTTCGTGATTGCGCAACAGCTCCGGGACTCCTGCCGCAGATGGCTGATGGCCGGGGGAAGCGATGTCGAGAAGGTTATCGACCAGGTGGTACTGGAGCAGTTTATTGGAAAGCTGCCCAAGAAGACTGCACAATGGGTCCAGTGCCACCGCCCGACGTCGCTGGACCAGGCCGTCCAGCTGGCGGAAGACCACATGGTGGCGTGCTCCGGGGTCGGCGAACCCCTACCGGCTGTCTCTCTCTCTCCCTCTCTGTCTCCGTCCTCTCTCTCTTTCCCCTCTGCCAAACCTGTTCCCCTTCCCAGGTCTCGAGGAGGTCTGGCGCCCAGACCAGCGCCGAGGTGGAGGTCCGGATGGTCAGGGGATACCACTTCCCACGGGAGGGCCGCTCCGAGGGGGATGCCTGCTGGGGATTCATCCACCCTGGCTCCGCTGGCGCCGCTCTCCCCACGTCAATCTCTTGGCCCACTTCCCGCCGCTGGGACAACGGTAAAGCCTGGGCCGGCCTGTTGGCGCTGTGGGGACCCGGGTCACTTTATTGACCGGTGTCCAGTGATGGAGGTGGGGACGCTGGTTCGGGTCCCCGACGCGCCACGGGCCGCCCCCGATCAAGCTGGCCTGTACCAGATACCTGTGAGTATCAAGGGGGGTACTTATCAGGCTTTGGTGGATTCAGGGTGTAACCAAACCTCCATTCATCAAAGCCTGATTCAGTCTGGGGTATTGGATAAAAGCCGCATGGTTAAGGTTCGGTGTGTTCACGGGGTGGTGGTGAGTTATCCTTTAATGTCCGTGGCGATTCTATTTAGGGGACAAAAACATAGTGTAGAGGTAGCAGTTAACCCGCACCTCCGGCATCCGATAATTCTGGGAACGGATTGGCCAGGCTTCGGGAAGTTATTGGGGTTTTTATGCGCGGATGCCTCTTGGGGAAAGAAGCAGAAGGGGAAGACAGCGGTGGTTCAGGCGGGAGATGCTGTACCGGGGCCTCTGGGTATTGCTGTAGGGGAAGAGAGCTCTCTAGAGAGATTTGTTCTCTCTGAGCGCGATGACTTTCCCCTAGAGCAGTCCCAGGATGAGACGCTAAAACACGCATTTGATAAGGTCCGTTCTATCGACGGTCAGGTACTCCAGCCGAATCAACCGCTCTCTTACCCCTATTTTTGCGTGATTAAAGACAGGTTGTATCGGGTGGCCCAAGACGCCCAGTCAAAAGAAGATACAACTCAGTTGTTAGTTCCTAAGAGCCGCCGGGAAATGCTTTTTCAGGCGGCTCATTGTAATCCAATGTCCGGACATTTAGGGCAAACGGCGACACTAAACCGTCTCATGGCCCGATTCTTTTGGCCCGGGCATTCACGAGAATGTGCGCAGGTGGTGCGCGTCTTGTCGTGAATGTCAGTTGGTTAATCCACCGGCCAACCCAAAAGCACCTTTGTGCCCCCTTCCGCTGATGCAGGTCCCCTTCGAACGAATTGGCATGGACCTCATCGGGCCATTAGAACGGTCGGCACGAGGGCATCGTTTTGCGTTAGTCCTAGTGGATTACGCAACACGATACCCGGAAGCAGTCCCGCTTCGCAATATCTCGGCTAAGAGTGTGGCGAGCGCGCTGTTTTCATTAATCTCCCGGGTGGGGATCCCTAAGGAGATCCTCACCGATCAAGGCACGGCGTTTATGTCACGAACGGTTCGCGAACTTTATGAGTTACTGGGCATTAAATCGATTCGCACCAGCGTCTATCACCCACAAACGGACGGACTGGTGGAACGGTTTAATCGTACTTTAAAAGCTATGATTCGTAAGTTCGTTCAGGAAGACGCCAAAAATTGGGATAAATGGCTAGAACCCCTGTTGTTTGCTGTACGCGAGGTCCCCCAAGCCTCCACGGGGTTTTCCCCCTTCGAGCTTCTCTTCGGTCGTCAGCCCCGCGGGGTGTTAGACGTTCTGAGGGAGACTTGGGAGGACGGACCGTCCGCTAGTAAAAATGAAATTCAGTATGTCCTGGACTTGAGAACAAAACTCCACACATTGGGGCGGCTATCCTTGGAGAATTTGTTACAGGCCCAGGACAGACAAAGACAGCAGTATAATAGGGGGGCTAGACTCCGTCAATTCTCACCGGGAGATAAGGTACTTGTATTACTCCCCACGTCCAGCTCGAAATTACTCGCAAAGTGGCAAGGGCCCTTTGAGGTCACACGGCGGGTTGGTGATCTCAACTAAGAGGTAATTCGAACAGATAGGGGCGGGGGACGTCAGATTTATCACCTCAACCTTCTTAAAAAATGGGTTGAGGCTGAAGCAGTGATGCTGGCGACGGTTGTGAGCGGAGAGGAGGATCTCGGGCCAGAAGCGAATATAAAACCTCAATCACTCGCTCTGGCTCCCGCTGGAGACCACCTCTCACCCTCCCAGACGGATCCGGGGGTCGTTGTGCGTTGCCGCCCGTATCGTTTACCTGAACACAAAAAGAAAACAGTTCAGACCGAATTAGAGACAATGCTCGACATGGGGGTAATAGAAGAGTCCAACAGTGACTGGGCGAGCCCGATAGTTTTAGTGCCTAAACCTGACGGCTCGATTCGTTTCTGTGTGGACTATAGAAAGGTGAACGCGGTGTCTAAATTCTACGCTTATCCAATGCCGAGGATTGACGAATTGCTTGATCGGCTTGGTTCTGCTCGCTTTTACTCGACACTGGACTTAACGAAGGGGTATTGGCAGATCCCCTTATCTCCAATGTCCAAAGAAAAAACAGCTTTCACCACGCCGTTCGGATTACACCAGTTCGTCACGCTTCCTTTCGGTTTGTTCGGGGCACCTGCGACTTTTCAGCGTCTGATGGACAGAATTCTCCGGCCGCATGCGGCATATGCGGCTGCTTATCTGGATGACATTATCATCTATAGCAATGATTGGCAGCGGCATATGCAGTATTTGCGTGCTGTCCTAAAGACGCTGAGGAGGGCAGGGCTCACGGCCAACCCGAAGAAGTGCGCGATTGGGCGGGTGGAGGTAAAGTATCTGGGCTTCCACTTAGGTCACGGACAGGTGCGTCCACAAATTGATAAGACAGCAGCCGTTGCAACCTGTCCGAGTCCTAAGACCAAGAAGGGGGTTAGACAGTTCCTGGGGCTAGCGGGATATTATAGGAGGTTTGTGCCTAATTATTCGGACCTTGCTAGCCCGCTGACTGATCTAACTAAAAAGGGGGCTCCAGATACGGTCCAGTGGACGGAACAGTGCCAGCAGGCTTTTACCCAAATAAAGGCTGCTCTGTGCGGTGGACCGCTTTTACATGCTCCTGACTTTTCTCTCCCTTTCATCCTACAGACGGACGCTTCGGACAGGGGTCTGGGCGCGGTACTGTCCCAGGAGGTGGAGGGAGAGGAACGGCCGGTGCTGTACATCAGTCGGAAGCTTTCTAAGAGAGAGACGATGTACAGCACCATTGAAAAGGAGTGTTTGGCCATCCGATGGGCTGTCCTCACCCTTCGCTACTATCTCCTGGGCCGGGAGTTCACCCTGTGTTCGGACCACGCGCCCCTTCAATGGCTCCACCGCATGAAAGATACCAACGCGCGGATCACCCGTTGGTATCTCGCTTTACAACCTTTTAAGTTTCAGGTGGTCCACAGGCCGGGGGAACAGATGGTGGTGGCCGACTTCCTCTCCGGGGGGGGGGGGGGCTGCAGGCCGGATGGCTCCCCGGCCTGAGTCGGGCGGTGGGGGTATGTGGTGAGGGGGGCGTGGTTCTCGCGGCGTCTGTAGGGAGAGACGAGTCAATGAGCTGTGCGGTGAGTAAGTGGGTCAAGTGCAGATGATGAACACCTGTGTCTGATTGCAGTGATTGCCGTGGGGAGACCGATAAAAGCCACACAGTGGGAGAATGCGAGAGAGAGAGAAGGAACTGGAACTCGTGCGGGAGCTGTGTAATCCAGGAAGCTGAGACCTAACTGATCATCTTGAAAAGAACTTATTTTCTGTGGACTGAGTTGTGCCGTACTTGGTATGGTGAATGCGCTGTGTGCGCGCCTTTTATTTTGTTTCTTTGATTCTGAATAATAAAAACCTACGAGTTCCAGTTTCGCCGACCCCGTCTTCTTCTTCCCACCACACTACTTTGAACCGTATTACAACAATTGCAACATATTTACATTAATGATAAACATAAAAGTAAATCCAGGCACAAGGAGATACAAACAGAGTAAGTCCAAACATGGAGCAAGGCACTTGGGGTTTAAACACTGGGGTATAAATACACAGGATATAGGCTTCAGAGAGTAAGTGGCGCAAATCGAAGGATCCTAGTGACCTTGGTTTGTATCAATCACTCTTCTCTTCTCTGCAAATGTCTCCACTGCTAAAACTACTGCTACTATCACAGCAAAATTAACAATTCTTCTTACACTCATACGCTTTTCAAAACCTTTTCCTCTCTTCTTAGTCCTCTTCCTCTCCCTCCTTCATCAACCCTTACAGCTGACCACATTATTTATAAATAAAACAACCATCAGCCGCCAATTTTCCACACCACAAACAGATACACACATCCTAACAGCAAACACACACATTCTCCCCTCCTTCTCTTCAAACTCAGAGGCAGAAGTCTCCAAACTCATCCTTTACAATCACCCTACTACCTGTCCACTTGATCCTATCCAGCACTTGTAGAAAACAACAGATCAGTATCCTGTTACGTCCCTTTTGGTCTGTTTTCCTGTTTTCCAGGAAGAAGACCGGATTGGTTCCTGCAGACTGATTGGTGCCACGTCCTGATTGATTGGCTGACACCTGGACGTGTATGAAAGCCTCCTTCGCTACTCCTTCCATTAGCCTTGTGCTCACTCGCTACACTTGTCTGGCCTGACTTTGTTACTTAGTAAGATTGTTGAGTGTTTATTCTGGGGTGTAGAAATTGTTTAAGAGAGAAGAGTTTGTTTCTTTCTTGTTAATTGCCATTTGTGATAAAGACTACCGCCTGTCTAACGACTAAGATTCAAGATTACCCTGCACTGTTTTGTTTGCTCTTATACCTATATATACACTTGTGTTTTGGAATTGGGAGGTAGGGAGACCGACGCCACCTTTTTTTTGTTTGATCTTTATTGCCTGTTTTGGATTAGGGAGTCGGGGGAAGTAATTGTATTTTCTTTTGTTTTATTTTATTTTGTGTATTAGGGCAGTAAGAGGTACATACATATTACTCTTTTTATTTTTATTTTGGGCTGTCGGCTCCTGAGGTAAAGTCCCCAATTGTATTCTAACCCTGTTAATATCCAATAAATATTGTTTCATTGGCTTTCGCCTTCAAAGAAACCGTATTGTTTCCTTTTTTTATGTTGCGTCCTTTACCCTAGACGGGGCGTAACAATCCCTTCTTCCATTCATTGCTAAGACTGAGAATGAGTCGGGTTCAAACAAAAAGTCTCTACCTTTCTTACACAGAACAACCTCCTGGACAACAACCAGTCTGGTTTCAAAGCATGCCACTCAACTGAGACTCCCCTGCAGACTGCCTCTGAGGCTGGCAAGGGCAACTTGCATATCATCAGTTCTCATCTTTCTGGATCTGTCTGCTGCTTTTGACAGTTAACCACCAGATCTTCCTTGTCAACCCTCATGACGAAGGGCTTCCCAGGAACCCCACTCCAATGGTTTAAGTCTTAGCTCTCAGGTAGGTCCTTCAGGGTGTCATAGAGGATTGAGGCCTCTGGGCTCAGTGCTTGAACCACTTCTCTTCACCTTTGCATATCATCACCAGGATCTGCCATTTAGAAACATGTTTTTTTCTTATCACTGCTATGCTGACGACCTACAACTCTACCTCTCATTTCAGCTAGATGATCCGACGGTAGCTGCTCGCATCTCAGCCTGCCTGCCTGACATTTCTTGCTGGATGAGGGACCACCTCCTTCAACTCAACCTTGCAAAGACAAAACCACTTGCGGTTTCGGCCAACCAAACACGTAATCACAACTTCTCCATTCATCTAGGTTCGTTAACCACAAATCCATCCAGGACAGGCAGGAACCTTGGAGTTGTGATTGATTATCATTTAAACTTCACAGACCACTTAGAACTGCCCAGTCCTGTAGATTTGCCTTATACAATAGTTGGAAGATCAGGCCCTTCCTTTCAGAGCATGCTAAACAACTCCTTGTCCAAGCTCTTGTTCTCTCTAGACTTGACTATTTTAATGCTCTCTTGACAGACCTTCCAACATGCACTGTCAAACAACTGCAACTGATCCAGAATTCTGCAGCAAGAGTGGTCTTTAATGTGCCAAAAAGAGCGCATGTCACACCTCTCTTCATCGATTTGGAGGACTGTTTATGGCAGGCTGTGATTACAATGGTTCCGAAAGTCCAACATGATAAAATACCTTGAGTAAACTATCTTGCTTAAGGAAGAATAACAAAAATTTGCATTGTCCCCCATTGTCTGCGGTCAGTCATTTTGGGAACAATGATGGGCTAATGTTGCTGGATCCTAAATTGACCCTTTGCGAAGACCCACCCCCCTTAGTTACTGTTGCTACGTCCGACAGGCCACACATCATGTTCTCACGCAGTGGAAAACACACCGAGGAGCAAAGAGGACACTGACAGCGCACCGACAGACAGGACAGAGCAGGTTTCTTCTGATATAAACAAAAGTCTCAGATTTCAAGTTTTTTCACTTTTTAGACATTCATTAACAAACATAAAAAAGTATCTTAAGGCACATGGAGACTGTGGCGAGCAGGACAAGGCCGAGGGCCATGGGAGAATGGCACGAGGCCGGTGGCGTGATTACTAATGAGCGCCACCTGTGCGACGCACCGGTTTCATATCTCTCACGGAGGAGCGGAAGCATAAAAGGAGGAGCAACGATAGTGGAGTTCGAGAGAGGCCAGGCCTGGATTTATGTTGTGTTTGTTTTATTATGTGACAGCAGTCGTCCATGAGGGGCTGCTGTCTTGTACTTTCATTTTGTATTTGTTTTATTTTGTTATTAAATTGTTTAATTGTTGCCCAGTGCCCAGTGAAGCTAAGTAGGGTTGAGCCTGGTTAGTACCTGGATGGGAGTCCTCCTGGGAAAACTAGGTTTCTGCTGGAAGAGATGTTAGTGAGGCCAGCAGGGGGTTCATATCCTATGGTCTGTGTGGATCCTAATGGATAGTAAAGGGGACCCTATACTGTAACAAGCACATGTGGATTGCTCCTGTTTGCCTCACTGCCTGCTGTGAGTTTGTTTGCTTCAAGGCTGTAATCTCCATCTAAGCCTCGTATTAGCTTCGTATTTCTTTCTGTTTTGAACCATTATTTACTATCAATTCTAGTGGTTTATACTACTAAATACAGCTTACCCAACATCTCAGATTAACCTGACATCGCTAGCTTCCGTTATTGTTAGCACAACACGCTAGTAACTCGCTAGCCTGTTAACGCGCCACTTGCGCTCGTTTATTTATTTTTCTCTTGTGCGCCCACGCCTCTGAGTTCATAAAAAGCCCAGGTGAGTAAGAATCAGTCAACAAACACGGTGAGTAATGTCTTGTCCTGTTATTGTCACCTGCACTTCATGCCACATGTTTAGCATAGCCTTCCCCGTTGGCAATATAGGGTTTATGTGTGATAAATGCAAGGAGACAGTCAGGCTGACGGGGAAGATTTCAGAATTAGAGACACGCATCCAAACTTTAATTGAGGATAGTAAGTGTGCTAGAGCTTTAGATACTATTTTGGATGCGCCTAGCATAGTGAACTCTTTACATGATTTGGTTCCGGCTGAATTATTGCCTGTGCAGCAAGGCAAATGGGTGACAGTGAGGGATCGCTCTAGTCGCGGATCAAAAAACCACTCTTCCGTTTCGAGTACCATAACAAACCGATTTGCCCCGCTCAGTGAGACACCCACTGAGAATTCTGTTGATTGTGCCCTGGTAATTGGCGATTCGATCACACAGAACGTGAAAATAGAGACACCAGCCACCATAGTCCCATGTTTGCCGGGAGGCAGAGCGCCTGACATCAAAGCAAATTTAAAAGTGCTGGCTAATGTTAATTGTAAATTCTCTAAGATTGTTATTCACGTCGGCACTAATGATGTTCGACTTCGCCAGTCGGAGATCACCAAAAGGAATATTAAAGAGGTGTTTGAACTCGCAAGTACGATGTCAGGCACTGTAATTTGCTCTGGCCCCCTTCCTGTTCGCAGGAGTGATGAGATAGCTAGTAGATTGTGTTCACTCAATGGCTGGTTCACTAAGTGGTGTCCGTAAAATAATATAGAATTCATAGAGAATTGGAAAAGTTTTTGGGGCAAACCTGACCTGTTGAAAAGAGATGGTATTCATCCCTCCTTGGATGGTGCTGCTCTTCTCTCTAGTAATTTGGCTCATAGTCTTAGAGATAAAACATGACAATCTGGGGCTCAGGTCAGGAAGCAGAAAAACTGGCTTAACCAACCGTCTGCTAGCGGCCTCGCGTCACCAAGGTCAGATAAATCCCATCACACAGAGCCTCTTTCACCTATCCAGAAATTTCACCAGAATTCCAAAAAAACATCCAAACCCATCTATGGTTAAAAATTTAATTGATGTTCAACAAATGAAAAATAGATATAATACAGATGAGCAAACGATACAGCTTGGGTTGCTGAATATTTGATCCCTTACTTCAAAAGCGCTCATAGTATGATTTCAGATTATAGATGTGCTGTGTTTGACAGAAACCTGGCTAAAACCAAACGATTACATTACTTTAAATGAGTCCACCCCCCAAGATTGCTGTTATATACATGAGGCTCGTCTCAAAGGCAAAGGGGGAGGTGTTACTGTAATTTATAGTAATATTTTCAAAACCACTAAGAAATCTAGTTGTAAATATACTTCTTTTGTGTTGAATTATAAATTAGAAAATTGTTAACTACAAATAGAGGAAAAGTGTTGGTTAAAAGCATTGGCAACCGCAGAAGGATCACTGATAACATCGTTATTAACTTTGATTTTGGTAGCAATTCTTTTAGTTGAATTTTTAAATAAAGAATTAAGACTTTTCCAAAACTTCTTAGGATTATTGAAAAAATTATATAAAAACTGATAATATAATAAAAACCACACAAAAAAAACAGACATAAAAAAAAACATTAATACAAAAACACCAACACAAAATCCCTCACAGTACTAACAGGTTTAGTATAGTATATAATATATAACAGAGCTTTATGTCATAATACAGAAATAGGACAAGGTCAGCCTTAACTAGGTCCAGCAAGTAAAGTTGAGTAACCTCAAAACTTAGAAAGTAATGTGTGCTGCTAACAATAATACCAGTTGAAAACTGAAAAACCACTGAAAGTGCAGGGTTGGGTGATCAGTCAATTGAGACTGCGTCCAGTTGCAGAGATTTAACATGCTCAAAAAAGGTTAACCAAATTCTTGAAAATTTAATCAAGGAACCACGAAGGCAGTGTTTAATTTTTTTCCAATTTAACAAAAAATAAGGCATCTTTTATCTACCGAGTATGAGAAGGGACTCGAGGACCCTTCCAGTTCATCAAAATGCAACGTCTCGCTAGTAGTGTAAGAAAAGCTACCAACTCTGTGAAATGAGACGGCAATGAGTAATTAGGAGGTAAAACTCCAAACAAGCCGATTAGCGGAGAGGGATGGATATTGACTGAAGTAATAGCGGAAAGTGAGTCAAAAACCGACTCCCAGAAAAGAGATAAAGCAGGACAAGTCCAGAACATATGAGTTATATTAGCCGGTTCTACATGACACTTGTCGCAGCTTGGATCAATGTCAGGGAAAATACGGGCTAATTTACTTTTAGACCAATGTACCTTGTGGACCACTTTACACTGTAAAACCCCGTGGCGAGCACAAACAGATGACGTGTGAACACGTTTCAAAATCGAATACCATGTTTCTGTCTCTATCTCTATATTAAGATCCCTAGCCCAGGTGATCCGCAGACTGTCAGAATCCAAAGGGCAACATGTGAAAAAGGTATTATAAATCGTAGAGATGGCCCCTCATTGATAAGGATTGATATTTGATATGGTATCGACAATGGTGGAGGGTGGGATCGAGGGGAATCCCAGAAAATGCTTACGGACAAAGTCACGGACTTGCAAGTATCTGAAAAAGTGGAACCTTGGTAAGTTAAAAACTTGAGTCAATTGTTCAAAAGAAGCGAATGTTCCGTCAATGTAAAGATGTTTAATGGAAATGATCCCATGGTCCACCTAGGCCGCAAAAGCCTTATCAATGAGAGAGGGAGGAAAGAGGGGGTTAGAATGTACAGGGCATAGAAGAGGTGTTGACTGTAAAGTAAAATGCCGCCTGAGTTGACGCCAAATCTTAAGACAATTTTTAACTAAACCATTACTGGAGAAGGTTAAAGGTGATAACGAGAGAGGAAGACACAAAAGAGACGTAAGCGAAGTGCTGCCACAAGCAGCCTCCTCGGTCCTTAACCAGGGTGGAGGCTGACCGCTGGAACAGCACCAGATTAACATATTAAGAACATTTGCAGCCCAGTAATAAAACAAGAAGTTAGGTAGTGCTAAACCCCCCAGCTCCTTCTTTTTTTGTAAAATCCCTTTCTGTATTCTTGGAGTTTTTCCATTCCAAATAAATTGAGAAATAGTGCAATCCAAAGAGTGAAAGAAACGTTTTGGACTAAAAACCGGTATGCATTGAAAAAGATACAGAAATTTAGGCAGTACATTCATTTTTATACAATTTATCCTACCCGCAAGAGAAAGAGGCAATAGAGACCAACGATGAAGATCTTCGGTCAAACGATCCAACAGAGGAGAGAAATTACAGTAAAACAGGTCAGAGTGGTTCTTAGTTACGCAGATGCCCAAATAGTTGAATTGATTTAATGATGTCTTAAATGGCAATTTTGAAAGAGGGTAAGCTATGGCTGCTGAATTTATAGGCAAGAGTTCACTCTTATGAAGATTCAGTTTATACCCCGAAACCTGCCCAAATACCTTCAGTAGATCTAGATCTGTCTGGCTCAGAGACAGTTTGTGCACAGCGCCCCCTCTTATAATGCCCATCATTTGACTAGATCAAAGGGCCACTGCCAATGGTTCAATAGCGATGGCGAACAATAACGGGGAAAGGGAACAGCCCTGCCGAGTACCACGTCCAAGGGGAAAATAATCTGAGTAATCATTGTTTGTGCGGACACGGGCCAAAGGAGAAGCATAAAGAAGTTTAATCCACGAGATAATTTTACAGCCAAATCCAAAGTTTTTTAATGTATGGGACAAATAAGGCCACTCCACACGATCAAATGCCTTCTCTACATCCATCGAAATAACCAACTCAGGGGTGGTAGAAGTTGAGGGAGAGTACAATATGTCAAATAGATGCCTGACATTGTGAAAAGAGTGCCTTCCCTTGACAAACCCTGTTTGGTCTGTAGAAATGATTGAAGGCAAAACAGCCTCTAGACGCCTTGCCAGCATTTTAGCTAATATTCTAACATCCGCACATAATAAAGAAATAGGGCGATAGTTACTACAGAGAAGGGGATCCTTGCCTTTCTTCAATAAAAGTGAAATGGTGGCCTGTCTTAAAGTAGGAGGGAGTATGCCACATTGTAAAGATTCGTTAAACATATTTAGCAATAGTGGGGAAAGTTTATCTGTAAATGCTTTAAAAAATTCAATAGGAAAACCATCAGGTCCCGGACATTTCCCATTCTGCATGGAGTGTAACGCATCTTTAATATCATCTACCGTAAAAAGCTCATCCATCCTAGAAGATGTCTCAGGGTCAATGGAAGGAATGTTTCAGGGCCTAAGGAAACTATCCAACTGAGCCTCATCAGATGAACACTCAGAAGTGTATAACAAAGCATAAAAATTCCTGAATTGGTCATTAATAGTTTGAGGGTTAATAGTTTTGCCATTGACAGTATTAATTTTTAAGATATGTTGAGCCGAGGCAGATTGTCGAATTTGGTGAGCCAATATTTTGCCTGGCTTATCACCAGATTCATAATAGCTGTGACGAGACATAAGTAATGCTTCTATTGCGCCGTCTGAAGCCAATATATCAAATTCAGACTTTTTAGTAAGCAATTCTTTTATGAGTTCGGATTCAGGTGCATCCTCGCATCTGGACTGCAGGTCAGCCAATTCCCTAGAGATAGAGACACTCCTTTCAACAGTGTTTTTTTTTCCGAAAGGCAGAGAAAGAAATTATCTCTCCACGTAAATAAGCTTTGCATGCCTCCCAAATTGTTGACGCTGACACGTCTGAATTAACATTAGTGGAAATGAAAAGATCAATGCGACCATCAATGTTTTTTATGAAATCCGGGTCAGTAAGGAGAAACGAGTTAAAACGCCATGGGGATCGCGTGAAGGACACACCAGGAAATGAGATATCAACTATGATAGTAGCGTGATCTGAAATAACTATAGGACTGTAGAAACAATTGTTAACAGAAGAAAGCAGCTTGTTGTCAATGAGAAAGAGGTCAATTCGAGTAAAAGTACCATGTACAGGAGAAAAAAAAGAAAACTGCTTATCACTGGGATTGAAGAAGCGCCATACATCCGAGACAGCATACTGCTCCATAAACAGTTGAACAACTTTAGATGATTTGGATGGAGAGATGGGCTTAGTGGATGAGCGATCGAGTGAGGGGTCCAGACAGCAATTAAAGTCTCCACCGAGAATAAGGTGACTAGACACTATATCAGGAATTGAAAAAAGAAATTTTTTATAGAAATCCTCATTATCCCAGTTTGGGCAGTAAACATTAGCTAGCGTCAGAGAAATGGCAAAAATTTTACCTTTAATAATAATAAAGCGACCATTGGGATCCGATATGATTTTAGAGATGGACAGAGTTGCAGCCCCACGAGCCTTACTTGAAAATGAAGAATGGTAGAGTTGGCCTACCCATCCTCTACGAAGTTTAAGATGATCAGATGGTTTAAGGTGGGTTTCCTGCAAAAAAGCAATTTTAGCGTTTAAATGTTTTGAGTGATCAATCACTTTATTGCGTTTAACAGGTGAATTAAGCCCCCTCACATTCCAGCTGACAAACCTCAACCCACCCCTAGAAGCCAACTTGGCATTACAGTTTAACATAGAAAGGATATGTTAGAGGTGGTATAATCCAACAAATCTGCACCCATGACAGATTCACAGCAGCAGAAGAGAGGGAGGAGCAGGCAGCACACAAAATTAAAAACACACACATACACACACACAGCACAAGAAACCAAACCATACACACACACAAAACATACTAACCCCAACCCGGTTGCTGTAGAGAACGAAACCAGCAACAAACACACCTCTGATACAACGATCAGCGAATATTACTACTTCCCTAAAACAATCGCGCTGCCCCCACAAACAAGTGCAATTAAACCTAAGAGAACAATTAAACCATATCAAACAACTCGAATAAAACACATTGAAAAAAAACAAGGCCTGGATTTGTAAGACCTTTAAGGTCATATAATCAACAGAAAATACTAAAACAGCATTCACCTTAAAGCCGGTGTATGGTGCAAAGATGCATGTTATAAGAAACCAAATACACAAGACTTATATATAAAATAAAAAATATATACATATCCTATATTATATTAAAACAAAGTAACATGGATTTACCGTCCGTAATAAGGCAGGAAAAAGGTCTGCACCGTTTTAGCAACATCAGCCGCAGACTGAAAGTGCCAATTTGCTAGCTTACGAGTTCTTGTTTAAGTCCTGGTCCTGGATGAATTTAACAGCATCTGAAGGGGACTGGAGCCATGTTTTATCTCCGTTGGGTAGAGTGATGCGCAGTCTGGCCGGGTAAAGAAGTGCCGGCTTGAACCCGTGCTTGTATAGCTCCGTCATGGGACCTCTGTACTCGGTGCCCTGCTTCACCACGTCGAGGCTGTAGTCGTCAAACAGGCGAATCGTACGGCCTTTATAAAGCAGGACACCCCGTTTACGAGCCTCGCGAATTACGATGTCTTTAACTTGGAATCGGTGGAAACACAAGATAACAGGCCGCGGTCTCCCTCCCGGAGCCGGCTTAGGAGCGAGGCTCCGGTGCGCACGATCTAATTCAGGGGGCGAAGTGAGGACCTCCGTACCAATGAGATCAACAAGTAGTTGAGAAAAGAACGTTGATGGACGAGGACCTTCAATCGATTCAGGTAGGCCTATAATCCGAATGTTTTGACGTCTGTTACGTCCCTCCAAATCAGCTACTTTGAGTTTGAGCAACTCGTTGTCTTTCTGCAAAGCGGAGTAGGCGCCCTCAAGATGCTGAAGTCGTTGGTCAACTGAAGTGGCGTTAACTTCCAGAGAATCAATGCGTTGCCCGTGATCAGTAATGGTGGAATGAATGCTGTCCAGTGTAGATGCAAGAGACTCGAATGAGGATTTAAAATCAGCCGAAAGGGCCTCTCTGTCACAGTGTCTGGTTATTCCCTGGGTTAAACACTAGAGGTCCTCAGTTTTCACGGTATCTATGCATTCTCACTACACTTCCCATGATCCTGTCTGTCACTGATTGTTCATTGCTTTACAGCTGTTTCTCGTCACCTTGTTTGCACTTGTGTATGTATACCCTGTCTGTTTCAGTGTTTGTCACGGAGTCCTTGTATATTGTCCCCACACTTCCGTGATCATTTCGAACCTGTTTCCACTGTTTGTCTTTTATGTTTTTGGATTGCCTTTTTGGAATTTGACCTTTGTTTGGACTGGTTGTGAGTACGGATTACCATTTTAAATAAACTGCTTTTGGATCTCTATTCCCCGTGTGTGCGTGTCGTGACAGAAGGACTCCGTCATGCAGAGATCCAGCGGTATGGGGTCTCCTAAGTCTCCAGCCACTGAGAGGGGGAAGAAACAGCAGAGGGGGAATTCTCAACCTAAAGAGATTCCTCCTCGCATGAACATCTTTGAGTGTTTTGCACTGTGGGCCCGATTGACTGAGGAAGCTGATTTGAAGGAAGCTTCCACACCCCCTTCAGATCATCCCAGAGAGTCATTCGAGGGAACCCGGCTGGCAAAATATTCTGGGAACCGCGGAGGTCATAGGAGAGGAGGTACTAGAGGGGAGTCCAGGTATCACTCTCCTCCTCGATCCTTCATGGAACCTGAGGTGGTGCAATCCAGCCTAGACTTCCATCCACCACCGGTTTCGTCCAGCATGAGGCCTTCATCGATGGTTCCGTCCAGCCCAGAGCTCTCACCGCTGGCGCCGGCCAACCCAGCACCCTCCCGCTCTCATGGACGGAGGAGGAGGAAGAGACACGTTCCGTCTGCCCAGTCAGAGACTGTAAACGTTCCGTCTGCCCAGTCAGAGACTGTTCACGTTCCGTCTGCCCAGTCAGAGAATGTTCACGTCCCGTCTACCCAGTCAGAGAATGTTCACGTCCCGTCTGCCCAGTCAGAGAATGTTCACGTCACATCTGCCCAGTCAGAGAATGTTCATGTCACGTCTGCCCGGTCAGAGACTGTTCACGTCCCGTCTGCCCAGTCAGAGACCGTTCACGTTCCGTCTGCCCAGTCAGAGAAGGTTCACGTCCCGTCTGCCCAGTCAGAGAAGGTTCACGTCCCGTCTGCCCAGTCAGAGAAGGTTCACGTCCCGTCTGCCCAGTCAGAGAAGGTTCACGTCCCGTCTGCCCAGTCAGAGAAGGTTCACGTCCCGTCTGCCCAGTCAGAGAATGTTCACGTCACGTCTGCCCAGCGAGAGACTGTTCACGTCACGTCTGCCCAGCGAGAGACAGTTCACGTCACGTCTGCCCAGCGAGAGACTTTTCACGTCACGTCTGCCCAGCGAGAGACTGTTCACGTCACGTCTGCCCAGCGAGAGACTGTTCACGTTCCGTCTGCCCAGCGAGAGACTGTTCACGTTCCGTCTGCCCAGCGAGAGACTGTTCACGTTCCGTCCGCCTTCCTGGACCTGGACTATCTGGAGCGTCTGGTTCGGATCCTGGACATGCCCATTTCTGCTGTTCCAGAGCCGGAGCCGGTGTCTGCTGTCCCTGAGCCGGAGCCGGTGTCTGCTGTCCCTGAGCCGGAGCCGGTGTCTGCAGTCCCTGAGTCGGAGCCGGTGTCTGCTGTTCCAGAGTCGGAGCCAGTGTCTGCTGTTCCAGAGTCGGAGCCAGTGTCTGCTGTTCCAGAGTCGGAGCCAGTGTCTGCTGCTCCAGAGCCGGAGGCAGAGCTAGTGCCTGTTCCAGAGCCGGAGGCAAAGCCAAGGCCTGTTCCAGAGCTGGAGCCGATGTCTGTTCCAGAGCCAGCGCCTGCTCCAGCGCCAGACCCAGTGTTTGTTTCTGTGTTTGTGTCTGTCCTTGTGACCATTTCTGTTCTAGTGACTGTTCCTGAGCCGGTGTTTGCAGTTCCTGAGCCGGTGGCTGCTGTTCCAGAGGCAGAGCCCGTGCCTGTTCCTGAGCCGGAGGCAGAGCCAATGCCTGTTCCAGAGCCGAAGGCAGAGCCAGGGCCTGTTCCAGAGCTGGAGCCAATGGCTGTTCCAAAGCCAGTGCCTGTTCCAGTGCCAGAGCCAGTGTTTGTTCCTGTGTTTGTGTCTGTTCTTGTGGCTGTTACAGTTTTGGTGTCTGTTCCTGAGCCGGTGTCTGTACCTGAGTTAATGCCTGTTCCTGAGCCGGGGCCAGTGTCTGTTCCTGAGCCGGGGCCATTGTCTGTTCCGGAGCCAGTGTCTGTTCCTGAGCCGGAGCCAGTGTCTGTTCCTGAGCCGGAGCCAGTGTCTGTTCCTGAGCCGGAGCCAGTGTCTGTTCCTGAGCCGGAGCCAGTGTCTGTTCCTGAGCCGGAGCCAGTGTCTGTTCCTGAGCCGGAGCCAGTGTCTGTTCCTGAGCCGTGGCCGCCCGAGGGGTCGTCTTCGCCCTGGTCATCACCGCCATGGCCACCCGAAGGGTCTTCACCGCCCTGGCCGCCCGAGGGGTTTTCACCGCCCTGGCCGCCCGAGGGGTCTTTACCGCCCTGGCCGCCCGAGGGGTCTTCACCGCCCTGGCCGCCCGAGGGGTCTTCACCGCCCTGGCCGCCCGAGGGGTCTTCACCGCCCTGGCCACCCGATGGGTCGTCTGCTTCGCCCTAGCCGCCCGATGGACTGTCCGCTTCGCTCTGGCCGCCGGCTAAACCATCACCCCCTGTTTCTGTTCCCTTTCATGGACCTGGCCCACCATCCCTCCTCCTGGTCCTCCACCGTTCCACCTCCCTCCTGGACTCTTATTTTGTTTTGTGCGGTGTCTTGGAGCGTCTGGTAGCCGCTCCGTAGAGGGGGGGGGGGGGTTATGTCACAGTGTCTGGTTATTCCCTGGGTTAAACACTAGAGGTCCTCAGTTTTCACGGTATCTATGCATTCTCACTACACTTCCCATGATCCTGTCTGTCACTGATTGTTCATTGCTTTACAGCTGTTTCTCGTCACCTTGTTTGCACTTGTGTATATATACCCTGTCTGTTTCAGTGTTTGTCACGGAGTCCTTGTATATTGTCCCCACACTTCCGTGATCATTTCGAGCCTGTTTCCAGTGTTTGTCTTTTATGTTTTTGGATTGCCTTTTTGGAATTTGACCTTTGCTTGGACTGGTTGTGAGTACAGATTACTCTTTTAAATAAACTGCTTTTGGATCTCTATTCCCCGTGTGTGCGTGTCGTGACACTCTCTGTGTTCATCCAGCAGTGAGCTAATGTCAGCCATGGAAATGCTAGCCGTTGAAGAACCCTCCTTCTCTTTTTCTGCATGTTTTCCTTTAGCCTTAGACATGATGAAGTGTTCCGAGCACTTAAAGTTTATTAAACTTTTGTTGACAGTATAAATAAAAATTCGAAGGTTTGGCAAGAAAATTAAAAATGAAACGGCGGGAGCAGGCTGAGCGCGCGACTAATCTGCACTCCTCTTAACCGGAAGTCCGGCTTAGGAATACAGTTAAACCTATTCCAATTTATATCTAATAAATCTTGGATAAAAAAAATCAGTGTTAAGACGTTAAAATGTATTTTACTATGCTTTACCATCTTGGAAGTGAAATGACCAAACTGATGACGGCCTCATAAACCATGCAAATTAGGCTGTTAGAAGAAACATAGAAATCTTCTCCCGCCAAAGATTGCTGAATGTCATTGGTCAGGTCGCTCCGAAAGAGGTGTGGACCGTCTTCCTTAAAGGATGTTGACGCTGGAGCATCTGTGCTTTTTGTCTTGTCTTCTTGGTTCTCTCGTCTCATTTTTGTTTAATTTTCGTTTTGCCTTTATCTCAGTCTTTTATTTTCACCCTCGCTTGCTTTTTCGTGTTTGGTAGAAGTCCGGTCCTACAAGGGAAACGAACTCTTCCTTATAGCTTTCAAGAAAACGTATTTTTAAGTAGTTTTGAATTTCCCGTGAGCGAAACGAGCCGAAAGATCGTTTCAAACTCAGGACCCAGCGAGGATCATCATACACACACACACACACACACACACATTCTTGCTAACCACCAAAGATCCATGCAAGCATGATTTCTATTCAGATTTACGTAGATGCGTTTAAGATTGTCTGCCCCTGTTTAAGGTGATTTGATTCTTTGCCGGCTCTCAAGGGTTAACTGTTTGTGAAATATGCTATTTCTGTGATCTGCTCTCTCTCTTTATTCCTTTCTTCACTTCCGTTATACGTTATTCTGTATATATTCGTTGTTAAATGTAATTTGTGCTATAGCTTCCTTTATTAAACCCCATGATACTCTTTATTGTCTCTGTCGGTTGATCATCGAACAAAGCCTCTCCGTGCGATCGGTTCGGTGGACGAACAGATCATTCGAGGTGCAGTTAATTCTTTTAAAGGTTATTCTGAAAACTGATATAGCCTATCTGATATTATATATATTCATAATTGACTATAATTCGTCATGGTTAATTATCTATAGATACAGATACATGGACTATATATATTCCCTTTTTGGGCGATTTAAAATTGTAGGTGATCACTCAAAATCCGTATGATCAGTTATTGATTTTTAATTATTAATTATTGATTATACATTCCCCTCACCTGAGCTGAGACCCTACACTATGGAGGATCCCTATACCACTCTACGGATAAAGCGTTGTGGAATTTTCGGTTCGCATACCTACCCGAAGTGATAAAATAAAATTCTGCATAAAAATTTATAGACAAGACAAGTAGTTTGTTTAGGCATGGTTTGTAAGGAATTACAAACCTGCGCACATATATTCAAACGCACATAACTATAGAATCAATTCTTAATGAGCATGTGAACGCCATCAGCGTCTATCACAGGTTCGCGTTTGAAGTCTGTTTAGAGAGAATGGTGTCGTCTTAGCGGCCCCTAATTTAATAACAAATGACCATTTAGACGGAAGTGAATCAATCAAAACTAACTTTAGCTGGAAATGACATTATTCAAGAACCACTATAAAACCAAACCAATCTCTGTTACCTTAAATTATATGTTTCTCTGTAAAAAGCTGCTTTGAAACAATTTACATTGTTAAAAGCGCTATATAAATAAGGATGATTTGACTTGACATGTCCTTTGTATGAGACTTTAAACCGAGGTCCTGACTCTCTGTGTTCATTAAAAAATCCCATGGCACTTGTAAAGAGTAGGGGTGTAACCACGGTGTCCTGGCCAATTTCCATCCATTGGCCCTTACCAATCATGGCCTCCTAATAATCCTCATCCATTGAATTGGCTTTCTCTCCTCTCCACCTATAGCTGGTGTGTGATGAGTGCACTGGGGCCATTGTACTGTGGCTGCCATCGCATCATCCAAGTGGATGCTGCAGTTTTGTGGTGGTTGAGGAGAGATTCCCTGATATGATTTTAAAGCGCTTTGGGTGTATAGTACATATGAAAGTGCTATATAAATGATTGATTGATTGATTGACCATCCATCCATCCACCCACCTATGCATCCATCCATCCATCCATCCATCCATCCATGTATCCATCAACAAGGGAAACACCAGACACTGAACAAACAGCATAATCAGGGGTTAACAAGGGTAAGTATAGAAACAAACAAGGCAGCTATGGAAACAAACTAAACGCTGGAAGTGAACACCAGGAACAATGAGAATTGAAAATGCACTTCAAAATAAGAGTCCTTAAACACAAAACAGAACATGAGACAGAAATTGTAGCATTTATAGTCACATTTGTATTTTCTTTTTCTTTTATTTGGAGACAACAACCACAAAAATCACTTTCCCCCTCTAATTAAATGTACCATTATGTTTTTGTTTTTTTACTTTCACACTTATCAACTGTCATAATCACATCTGGGCTCAAGTCAAAACTCGTATAAAACCCTGTCATATATTAATTCATGCTCCAAAGTCCAAAGTTGGTTACATTTACATTTATTCATTTAGCTGACGCTTGTATCCAAAGCGACTTACAATTGCTATATATGTCAGAGGTCGCACGCCTCTGGAGCAACTAGGGGTTAAGTGTCTTGCTCAGGGACACATTGGTGTTTCACAGTGGATTCGAACCCGGGTCTCTCACACCAAAGGCATGTCTTATCCACTGTGCCATCACCACCCTACACACCCTGGTTAAGTCTACAAAGGGTATTTTTCAGCAGTGTTTATACCCAGCCATGGCCTGACGGAACGCCTTATAAATTATTGAGTTTTGAGAACATATTAGACCCCCACCTCTGCCAGCCTGACCACTGTCTCTGTTCAAGTCCCCCAGACATATCCACTGGTCTTTGAAAGCATAGGACACACACCACTTAGAATGATCCTCATAGCTTCTGAACATCTGAGGTCCTGGGAGACAAACTCTATAAATGTTCATCACATGCCGGGGAAGTGAGCAGTTAGAGGGCAGTTGATGTGCCTGGTGCAGCCACGATTCCACCAGCAGATCTGTCCCCAATGCTTGAGCCACCCAACCTGTGTAAATATCTGTAGAGAGTGTTTAGCATTTAGTTGTCTAATTAGTGTCTTATTATGCTAAAATAAATTATTTATGCTAAAAGAATAGTTCACCCAAAACTGTTCACCCAAAAAATATGTCATCAACCACAGTTATAATACATCATAATTTATCTATTCACTAAACACCTTTTGACAATCAAATTTCAGATGCAACAAGGAATCTGCAAATATCATAATACATTATTTATGAAAAGATATAATGCATTATAACGTACATTATAAATACCTTTATAATGTATTAAAAATAAAGGCTTTAATTATTTAAGTGTTGCCTTTGTAAGCATTGCTTCCGTGAAACATAAAAGGAGAAATTTTGAATACTGTGTCTGTTTTTCTTTCCTTTGCAATGAATTGGACTGACACATTCATGCTTCAAAATGCTAAAGTACCATAAATATATTCTAAAAGTAGTCTGTGCTACTTCTTTGCTATTCTTCAAATCTACTGAAGTGGAAAGGCAGATTTGTTTAAGATACAGACCAAAATCATTATGACATTTTTATATTTTTGAAAGCAATCAAGGTTTCTGCTTAAGCCTGAAAGTCTCAGTTCTCATTCATTGCATTGAAAACAACCTCATGATTTCTGCTTTTGTGTTTCACAGAAGCTTTCTTATATTTAGTATTAGTTTAAAAATATGTATGTATCGATATATCGATATTTTAACATGTATGTTCTGTTTTGGTTTAGTTTCATTGTGTTCTGGTTCTTTTTTCCCTGTTCTGGTTTGCCTGTGTTCCCTAGTTGGTTTCCTTGGCTGCTAATTAGTTCTACACACCTGTTCCTTTTTTTATTTTGATTACTCTCACCTTGTATTTAGGCCCTGAGTTTCCTCAGGATTTTTTTTGTCCAGTATCATCTAAGGCAGTGGTTCTCAAACCTGTCCTAGGGACCCCTCACAACTGCACATTTTGTATGTCTCCCTCATCAGACACACCTAATTCAAGTCCTGCAGTCTTTACTAATGAGCTGATAAGTTGAATCAGTTGTGTTAGGTGAGGGAGACTTGCAAAATCTGCATTGGCGAGGGGTCCCTAGGATAGGTTTGAGAACCACTGATCTAAGACAGTGTTTCTCAACCCTGCTCCTAAAGGACCGCAAACACTGCACGTTTTCTTTGTCTTCCTAATCAAACACGCTTGATTCAACATAATGAGCTGATGAGTTGAATCAGGTGTGTTTGATTAGGGAGACAAAGAAAACGTGCAGTGTTGGGGGTCCTTCAGGAGCAGGGTTGAGAAACACTGTTCTAAGGGACCGTTCACATATCGCATTTTTTTCGCGTGCAAATTCGTTATTTAAATATAGCAGCACAGTAAGGGTGCTCATAATAGAAGCGGCGCGGTCGCGACGCGCATTCGATTCAGCGCACTGGTTTTTCCAGGCGCACCAATGCCTCAGCGAGAGGAAAACATCTCAACTTTTCAGAATGCCGCAAGCGCACCGCAGGTCATGTGACATAAACCAACCGACCTTTCCGTAACAACATCTAAAGATCATCGAAAGCTAAATATATCTAGTAGTAAAGCTAATGCGAGGACTAGAAATCAATTAATCCTTTGCTGATACTTCCTCGTCATCATTGATTGTCACGGTTCGTCAATCTACTGTTTCCTTCTTGTCTCGTGGCATTTGTTATTGTGTGTGTGTGTGCGTGTGTGGGCGTGGTCTCTGATCACTACCGCTGATCAGTGGCGCCAGCTGCATATCATCTTCGGCGCCAGCTGCATCTGATCAGTGGTGCCTATATATACTCACTGTTTGTGTCTTGTCTTTGTCAGATCGTTTTGTGATGTGTTCCGGTGTTGTTCCTGTTCCTGTTTGGTCTTCTCTCGTGGTCTGTGTTCCCATGTTGGATTATTTGTCGTGTCTCTTCGTCTGTTGATCACCTTCACCTTCTGGATTTTTGATACACCTCATCATCTCTCATCACCATCAGTCCGGTTCCATCGAAGTCCCTGAGTCACTTGCCCGTCCCTGTGTGCCGCTTTTGTGGATCTGAACCTGACTGTTGCTTTATTAATAAACGTGATTATTTACCTGCTCTTACAGCTGAGGCTGTATTCGCCAAACTGAAAAGTCGCTTCATTTCGGCTCCCATCTTGATAGCCCCTGATTCCTCACGTTAGTTCATGGTGGAGGTCGACGCGTCAGAGGTGGGGGTAGGCGCAGTTCTTTCCGAACGCTCTTCCACAGACGACAAGATGCATCCGTGCGCGTTTTTTACCCATCGGTTGTCTCCCACTGAACGTAACTATGACATTGGTAACAGAGAGTTGTTGGCGGTCAAACTAGCGTTAGAGGAGTGGCGTCATTGGTTAGAAGGGTCGGAGGTACCTTTTATCGTCTGGACTGATCACAAGAACTTAGAATATATCAGCACTGCCAAAAGACTCAACCTCAGGCAGCCTAGGTGGGCTCTTTTTTTCGGTCGTTTTGATTTTTCTCTATCGTACCGCCTGGGTTCCAAAAACATCAAACCCGACTCTTTATCTTGTATTTTTGACCTTTCCGAACGCCCGTCCACTCCCGAGTGCATTTTACCAGAGACCTTAGTCATCTCCACACTCACATGGGAGAACGAGTCGAAGGTCAAGACGGCCTTAGAAGGGGTAACGCCTCCGCCCGGTAGCCCACCGAATCAATTATTTGTGCCAGAGGGGGTACGGTCTGACGTTATTCGATGGGGGCATTGTTCTAACGTGGCTTGTCATCCAGGGGTTAATCGCACCAGTTTTTCGGTTAAGCAACAATTCTGGTGGCCGTTAATGCTCGTGACATACGCAGTTTCGTCTTGGCTTGCTCGGTTTGTGCCGCTGGTAAGATTTCCAATCGACCCCCAGATGGGTTACTCCAACCGCTGTCTGTCCCTTCGAGACCCTGGTCCCACATTGCGCTAGATTTTATCACCGCCCTCCCACCCTCCCTGGGCAAGATGGTCGTTTCGACCGTAGTAGGCCGGTTCTCGAAGGCGGCTCATTTCATTCCCTTGCCCAAATTACCCTCTGCCAGGGAGACAGCCGAGACTGTCGTTGACCACGTTTTTCGCTTACATGGCCTCCCGATTGACGTGGTTTCCGACAGGGGTCCCCAATTTGTGTCCAAATTTTGGCGAGAACTTTGTAAATTACTGGGAGCGACTGTCAGTCTGTCCTCTGGGTTTCATCCCTAGAGCAATGGTCGAACCGAGAGAGCCAACCAGTATCTGGAAAGAACGTTGCGATGTTTAGTATCCAAGAATCCTTCCTCCTGGAGTCAGCAGCTCTCAATGGTTGAGTACGCTCATAACTCGCTACCAGTGTCATCCACGGGCCTATCTACGTTTGAGGGTAGCTTAGGTTACCAGCCACCAATTTTTCCTAGTCTGGAATTGGAAGTCGCGGTCCCCTCCGCTCACGCCTTCGTCCAGAGGTGCCCCCACACATGGACCAGAGCCCGAGAGACTCTGCTCCAGGTGGGGGCGCGCACCAAGGCTAAGGCCGATAGCCACCGGTCGAAGCCTCCCGTATACGTCGTTGGTCAAAAAGTGTGGCTTTCCACTAAGAACATTCCACTCCGCTCCATCTCTAATAAGTTAGCTCCTAAATTTATCGGCCTGTTTACTGTCACCAAGATTATTAGTCCGGTGGCAGTCCGACTCAAACTCACTCCTGCGTACAGGAGAATTCATCCCTTTATCTAAATTAAAGCCAGTGTTTCATTCTCACTTTAATCCGCCTGCCCCGGTTCCTCCTCCGCCGGGACTCGTAGATGGGGAACCCACGTATTCGGTTAATCGCATTCTGGACTCTAGAAGGAGGGGACGCGGATTCCAGTATCTGGTGTACTGGGAAGGTTACGGTCTGGAGGAGAGAAGTTGGGTACCTGCTAGGGACATCCTGGACCACTCCCTTATCGATGATTACAATCGACAGGTAAGGACGTCTGGTAACGCCAGGAGGCGTTCCTAGGAGGGAGGGTACTGTCACGGTTCGTCAATCTACTATTTCCTTCTTGTCTCGTGGCATTTGTTATTGTGTGTGTGTGTGTGTGTGTGTGTTTGTGTGTGGGCGTGGTCTCTGATCACTACCGCTGATCAGTGGCGCCAGCTGCATATCATCTTCGGCGCCAGCTGCATCTGATCAGTGGTGCCTATATATACTCACTGTTTGTGTCTTGTCTTTGTCAGATCGTTTTGTGATGTGTTCCGGTGTTGTTCCTGTTCCTGTTTGGTCTTCTCTCGTGGTCTGTGTTCCCATGTTGGATTATTCGTTGTGTCTCTTCGTCTGTTGATCACCTTCACCTTCTGGATTTTGGATACACCTCATCATCTCTCATCACCATCAGTCCGGTTCCATCTAAGTCCCTGCGTCACTTGCCCGTCCCTGTGTGCCACTTTTGTGGATCTGAACCTGACTGTTGCTTTATTAATAAACGTGATTATTTACCTGCTCTTGCCTTCTCTCCATTACTTAGCATGACATTGAGAGTGCAGTTCATGGTTGCATAGCAACAACAGACACCACAGGAGCACAAGCGCTTGTGGAAAGAAGGAGAAAGTGGGGCGGCTATGCCTTCCACACATTTTTATATGTGTGAACTTTATTTCAACTCTAAGGGTGTTTACACGACACCATTTTCAACAAAAGCAAAAAACTTTTTATGTGTTTTGGCTGTTCATTTACACGACAACGACTTTTTGAGGGCCTGAAAACATAAGCTTTTGAAAAGGGGTTTCAAAGTGCAAGGTTTTGAAAACTAAACCTTTACCCACTCCATATAAACAACAAAAATGTACGCCATGCCTTGTCCCTTTACAAAGTGACATCACCAACTACTGGCCTGGTATGCATACAACAGCGTTTTTAGTTGTATTTGCAGATTCGTGTAAATGGTGATCGCTTTGAAAACCTTGTCATTTGTTTTTAATAGGCTATATCATTGTCATGTTAGGATACCTTAAGTTTAATGTGGCTGTGTTTACATTTTCTCCTGTGATCTCATTAGTTTTTTGCTGTGGATTTAATAAAGACTTTGTTAGTACTCTGCTTCTTTCGTTATGCGCATGACTACTACAACCATACAGTACATGACACTAATAGACCTCTTATTTCATTTTTTAACTATCAGATTTAGTTGCGTATAATGTAAATATGCTTACTGTGGTTTGCTTTGGACTGCTGTAAGCACACTGTAATTTAATATACAGTTAAACAACTACCATAATTAATTTTACAGTACAGTATTTTTTTATTTTATGGTTTGCTGTAAACTAATTTTGTGATATTTTATTTGTTACCATGTAAGATTGATTTTACAACAAAAGTGTTGCATTATAATTTATCTCGGTTTTATTGTGTTCAGATTTTTCTTACTTTAAGTTTGTTTAGTTAAAATATAAAAGCATTAGATAAATCTACAGTATATGGTTTATATTTCACAGCTTTAATGTTTACTAAATACAGCTTTAACTGTATAAGTGTGTATAGCATGATTGTTAGTATAGAGAGAAATACAGTAATAATAAAAATATACTATGCGATGTTGTAGTAATATACTATCTATACAAATATGTGAAAGAAAATAAACTCCAGAAAACATATAAAAGGTTGAACTTGAGTCTCGTTCATGCTTTCATAATCAATGTAAATAGTTGCTTAAGCACAGTGATGTACTTTGGAATAATGTAATGTCAATAAACTGCTATGTTTTGCCACTGGTCTAAATATGCAGAAGAGTTTTTTTTTAATTTAAGAGCTCTCACCATCCACATAGTTGCGTGATTTGGCAAAACTGAAAAAGGTTTGTCCTCCAACTGATTTCAGCTTCTGCAGACTCCTCCTGTTTTTTAAGGCCGGTGTTTTACCATCACAAATTTGTGCCATTACAGCAATATCTTGGCGAAATGCTCCAGGGACAGAGCAGTTATACATACGTGGATTAAGATATGCTAACTGCCATGCTGTTAAGAGAGAGGAATACTTATTTCAGAATTGTGATCACTAAAATATACCACTTTTTAAATCAAACTAATCTTATACAATAAGCATAGCATGTGCTCACATATTTGAGGGAACTGTGAATAGTTGTATGTAATACAAAGCAGAGTCTGGCCGTAGTATTTTCCTGTAGATGGGTAACTGTAATTTCTCTCTGGAAATGGAGGAAAATGAGGAACACTGTGTGTAAGCCAAAATCCCTGAGACTGGTCAATCATCAGCACTCCTGCAGAAATCATAAACATGGCAATAAAGTTAGTCATAAATCATCGTGCAGTTGGATACAAGTTTCATCTAGCA
The DNA here is from genome assembly GCF_051911475.1 of Siphateles boraxobius. Classification (NCBI taxonomy): domain Eukaryota; kingdom Metazoa; phylum Chordata; class Actinopteri; order Cypriniformes; family Leuciscidae; genus Siphateles; species Siphateles boraxobius. The sequence goes on along the minus strand of NW_027509141.1, from coordinate 11,559,451 downwards.
TGAAACATTGTTTTAATGAGAATGGGACTCAGAAATCAGAAGCGTATTTTAATCTTAGGAAAACAAAAGAGAGAGCTGGATTGAATGTGGATTTAAGTCTAATTTAAAATAAAATAAAAAAACGGATTGGACTGCATGTGTCCAAAACTGTTTTATCGATCACAAGTTCAGCATGGAGTACCACAAGGCTCAGTACTAGGACCATAGCTGTTCACTCTGTAACTGCTACCCTCGGGAGATATCATTAAGAAGCATGGCATTAGTTCTCATTGTTATGCTGATGATAATCAGCTCTATATTTCTTCACGCCCAGACGAAACTTACCAATCCACAAAATTAACCGAATGCATAGCTGACTTAAAAAACTGGATGACTAGTAATTTCCTTCTACCAATGTTTCAACACATTAGTCACAGTAGGTACATCTGAGAAACGTGTAGAGTATCTATCAGTTAACTGTATCAGTTCACTTTGGGAAGACCTGGATAAATGTGAAAGTTTAGAACTGAGACTTACAAGAGTTTCCGAATTCTGCAAACGAGCACCAGAAAGGCAAGCACTTCCTAAGTGAAGATCATCCATAGAAGGAGAATATTCAGAAGGAACCACATCCACAGAAGTTACAACAGTAGGAGTAGACAATGAAAAATCGGCAGAATCTTTAGAGTTAGGTCGAGAGACATGCAATTTAAGCATGTTTATGTGGCATATGCGAGTCTTTCGCTTTCTTTCAGGAGTTCGTACTACATAGTCTGTATTACTTAACTTTTCCTCAATCGCATACGGCCCCGCAAACTTTGCTTGTAGAGCTGAGCCAGGCAAAGGCAGCAATACAAGAACTTGATCACCAACCTTGAATGAGCGTTGAACAGACTTTCTGTCATATCTGCCCTTTATACGGGACTGGGAGGTTGCTAGTGACTGTTGTGCTAGTTGCCACACTGAATGTAAACGTTCACGAAATGAACTCACATGATCTAGCACATTTTTAGAAGGGGTAACCGAATGATTTTCAGAGAGTAACTGTTCTTGCAACACCTTTATAGTCCCCGCAGACAATGTCCAAAAACTAACTCGGCTGGACTGAATCCAAGTGATTCTGAAAAAACAGAGATTCTAATTATTGGACAAAAAACTTTCTCACGTAATAACCTAGAATACTGTCTAACACTTGATGGCTGCTCTGTCAAAACTTCGTCGTGTGCTCTTTGATACCAATCTTTAATTTGAAAGTCACGTTTCTAGTATCTGTAAAACCACATTCATCCATCTTATCTAAATTACGTCATATACTCTCAATGACAAATGCGGAACAATTAGTTCATGCGTTCATGACATCAAGGCTAGATTATTGTAATGCCCTTGTGGGTGGTTGCACTGCACGTTTAATACATAAACTACAGCTGGTCCAAAACGCAGCAGCTAGAGTTCTTACTAGAACCAGTAAGTAGGACCATATTAGCCCGGTTCTGTCAACACTGCATTGGCTCCCTATTAAACATTGTATACATTTTAAAATATTGCTGATTACTTACAAATCACTAAATGATTTAGCTAGCCAGTACTTGAGTGAGCTCTTAACGTATTATAGTCCTTGATATAGCCAGTTGATAATACCTAGAATATCAAAATCGACTGCTGGCGGTAGATCTTTTTCAGCACCAAATCTTTGGATCAGTCTTTCTAACATTGTTCAGGAAGCAGACACACTCTGTCAGTTCAAATCTAGACTAAAAACACATCTCTTTGACCTAGCATACACATTACACATTATAAACTTCTATAATTCAATGTTAGGCTGCATAGATTAGGTCAGCGGAACCGGGAACACTTCCCTTAAATCCTGATGTACTCGTTACATCATAAGAAGAATGGTGTCTACGCTAATATTAGTCTCTCTGTTTATCCCAAGGTTTACCACAGTCCGCCGGATCCAGGCCGTATCCAGATCTGATGAAGGACCTGCCCCTGGACATGACAACAACACAGTCCTGAAGTGTCAACTAGTTTCTCCCCGGTGAAGGCCTCCTTCCCTTCCCTTTACCTCTGTACAGATAAAACGTTGTCAAAATAGTTCCCGTTCACATGGCTACTCGAAAGTGATAAATAATTCTGCAAATGAGCAGGCCGGAACGCGTTAAGGGTTTTCTGTTAGAACAGTGTCATATAAGTGGCCCCTAAGTTAATAACTAATGATCTTTGCAACGGAAGTGAATCGATCAAAACTAATTTTAGCTGGACAATAACTTTATTCTAGAGCTGCTGTAAAGCCAAAACAATCTATGTTACTTTAATTTCCTTTCATCACTGTAAAGCTTCTTTGAAACAGTCCATATTGTTAAAAGCGCTATATAAATGAAGGTGACTTGACTTGGTTTGACTGGGCTTGACTGGAGTATTTTTAAAGGATTTCTACATGTTGCATGAAGTTGCCTGAGTTTTTATTGAGTTACTTATGTTGGTTTTGAGAGTAGCTATGTGAAGAGTAAGAATATTACTGTCATGACAACTTTCAGAGTTTTTGGCATGGTATGGATATGACAATGTTAATATGTTTGGTCTTGGTGGAATAGATCTGCTATGCTGCTGCAAAGCAAGTACGGGATTTGCTACTGCCAATACATACATAGACATGCTGCTGTGAGCAAGTAAGACATGCTGCTGCTGTACAATATAGCAAGCACAAGCTGTCTAAATATATTCACCTTGGCCCATTTCTGTATATAATAAATAGTACAAACTACAGTATAATCACATCTTAGTAAGATATGTCAACATTTGAACCAATTTAAAGTTTATTAAATATTTTTTTACATTTGTATCATTAGGTATTTGAATAAGCTGAAACCCAATATTACATTTAAAAGTGTGATTTGGCAATTTAAAAAAAGAAAATATGTCGTCACTGGTGTGCAATGAATTCTGTATAGGCAAGGCCACCAAGGATTCATCTGTTGTATCCTTAATTTCACGTGAAACATTTATTATTGGAATCACGTGGCGCATTTAAAGGAGCCTTCAAATTGGGACAGACTTTGTCGCGCAATGGTGACACAATCGGCCTTCAAATGTGACCTTTGAAGTATGCAGCAGTATGAATTGGGAAACAGCTTAGGAAACTGTCATGATTCTGCCATCATGTCCTTAATTTTTCCTAGTGGTAGGATCATGACAGACCCATGTTTTGTGTACAAGCGCATGGTCTGTTGTTTGGGCCATGTGCTTGTGTTGTCTCGTTATGTAACTCCGCCCCCTTGTTACCCTCGTCTTGTCATTATTGTCTAGTCAGTTTCACATGTCCTCGTCATTAGTGTACCCTAATCCCCTTGTGTTTGCTGTCTCGTTCCGGTTCATTGTTTGATGTTGTGACATACGTTGTGTGAATCTAGCCGTGAGTAACTTGTTGGAAGTCTTGTCTAAGATAAGTGTTTATCCCTGTTTTAGTAGTTAGTTTATTGTCTGAGTCTTAGTCTAGTGTAGTCTATCCTGTCTTGTTTTGCCCCCTCGTGGGTTTTGTTTTCTGTTTTTGTCGTTAATAAACCCTGTGTGTATTATTTGCTGTCTGCGATTGGGTTCATCCTTCATCCACATAACAGGAAACTATGTCAGGGAACATATGACAGGGAAACCGAAAAGAAACAAAATCCTGACAGATAATAAAAATCAATGTTTATTAGAATAATTTATAAAGGATCATGTGACACTGAAGACTGAAGTAATGGCTGCTGACAATTCAGCTCTGCCATCACAGGAAAAAACTAAAATCTGAAATAGAGAACAGCTCAAACACAATGTTTTTGTTGATTTTTTTTTACTGTATTTTAGGTATAATACACTTCTTTCAACATTAACAAATCTTACCGACCCCAAACCTTTGAATGGTAGGAATATATATGTTATCTGTTGCCACCCTAACACATGTTATTAGTGAGTATTCAAAAAAAAAATTTACCTTTTGTATGTCCATGCTTGCTTGGGTACTTCAGTTCTGGTGGCGCGTCATTGTAAAGCATATAAACTGAGCTGTTGGACTGAAAAGTAAAAGTACAGTAATCTGTGTGTAGTACAGTGTCATTACAGTGTTATTAATGCACAATACAGTATAGCACCCATGAAAGAATTAAAAGATTTTAAGTGCCTCTTAATAACATTTGAAACAATTCTTAGGAACAACAAGGAGCAATGACAGTATTCAAAGAGCTTCTTACTGTATATCCAGAGTAAAGCTGTGTCAATGTTCTGCCTAAAGCTCCTTTGCTGCTGTTGACTATATGTTTACTCATCTGAAAATCCATGACGGACGGATCCAGATACATGTAATCTACTCCACTTCCCTTAACATCCATCTTGTAAATGGGAAGTTTGTAAATAATAAACCTTTTAAAATAATATAAGAGAGTTACAATAGCAAAGAGTAGTTAAACAATTGCTGTACATAACACTTACAGAGCATAGCTAAGATTAATGTCAACAGCAACTGTCAAATGATTTTCATTAACTAAGCCTAAACCCGTAAGCAAAGATTTGAACCTACCAGTCAACCGGCTGACCATTCTCATTTAAGCAGGATATCACTGCCTCTGAGAAATCAATCAAAAACAAGATACACACAAAGAGTTGGAACAACATTGACATTTCAATCTGTTATTCAATCCGAACCAAACATTTCCTGTTTAAATTACAACAGAGAATTTTGTTTTCAGTCATATTACGAGCTGAGAAATCTAAACAGCTATTCTAATTTAAGAAAGAGGAAGTTTGTCTCATGACCGATATTACGCAGCTGTAATCTAGAGACAGAGAAGCACTCTTAGTTTATTTTCTGCATATGGAAGAGACTGGGAAAATCTGTTTGTTTAGAAATGTAGAATCAAAAATCTAACTGTTTAGAAATCTAGAATTTATCACTTTGTAAATTAATGTCAAGTACTGAGTGATTTTGTTGATAGCCTATCCCCCAAGGTGAGTTTTAACATTTTTATTTATTATTTTGTGCATTAGTTAAATTATTTATTTATAAATGGACCCTGTAAAGCCAGACATATGAAATAATAGTCAGTTAATGGAACAGTTATACAGTATACAATAATATACAATCTATGTATATTTATATATATAAATGGAACAGTTTATTAAAGCTTATTAGACAAATTCTGCCTTTCCTTTAGTGTGCAATATAGCTGTTTTTGCTTGCAAAGTGACAAAGCACAAAGTCCACACAAAAACGGTTAATTCCTCCAACAAAACACTTTCCTCAGATGCTTTGTTTGTATTCCTGCCATTATTTCTGTGATGTAGCTACATCCCCATGTGACTCATTTGCATAATGACCATCTGCCTGCTGGCTACTTCGGCTCGCCCTCAAACAAAGGTAGTTCTAAGGCCAGAAATGTTTTTACCCAAAGCAAGACACATGAACTGTCAGTTCACAAAACCCCTCTGAAGCAGACGTCACTATAGGGATCTCCCAGTCACGTGACCCCCAGCCGCGTGTAAGCAATTTTGACGGAATACATCCGTCAGCTACTCAGTGGCAATGGATCTATTATTAGGGGTAAACAGTATAGAAGTTGTTCTTCTATACTCTTTGTTAAGGGTGGGCCACCCCTAATAATAGATCCATTGCTGTGGGTCATAGGCGTAGCCACGGGTGTGCCAGGGTGTGCCGGTGCCACCCACAGTGGCAGCTGGCACACCTAAAAATAGATGCAGAATTATTTTTTAAAGTCTTAATAAAAATGTTTTTCTAAACTTGGACTATTGTTGTTTACTTACAATATTTGTACATTTAAAATGTGCAGTGTATCTCACCGGAAAACTTAACCGCATTAGCCTACTGAATGATTCAGCGCTTTGAATGAATCGTTGAGTCAAAGATTCAATGACCTATAGAGATCGCTAAGACATGTGACCAACTGGGCGGCAACGTCATCAGAACGCAAAGAATTATGGGTATGTTTGGCCGTTTACATGGGCTGGCATAGCAGGCAAGTGTTCTGGCATGAAAAAAAAAATAGCGTGAAAAACAGAATATAATCTTACAAAATGCAGCGGGCTAAAGAAAACATTGTCGGACCATACCAGAAAACTGTCGTCCGTTCAAAAGTATGCTAATGTTTTAAGCACCACACTCCTCGCTCTCTCTCATCTATCTGGATGCAGTCAGAATTCATGTCAAGATTGCAATGCTGGAGTGTGTTAGTGTGTGTGTGTGTGTGTGTGTGAGAGAGAGAGAGAGAGAGAGAGAGAGAGAGAGAGAGAGAGAGAGAGAGAGAGAGAGAGAGAGAGAGACGCGATCGAACTGTGTGTGTGTGAGAGAGAGAGAGAGAGAGAGAGAGAGAGAGAGAGAGAGAGAGAGAGAGAGAGACGCGATCGAACTGTGTGTGTGAGAGAGTATAATATGGAGAAATACTCCGTCATTTTGTTCATAGAGATTATCATTCAAACTGCAAAATGTTTACTTTATATTTGTGTAACTTACACTCGCAATTAAACACAACATTGTGCTTTTTTCACACTCTAAACTCTTGTCAAGCTGTAACCTACAACTGTCACCCAACCAAACACACACAGTTTTAAAAGCAACATCCAACCCCATTTCAAAACAGTCTGTGGGTTACATCTTTTGAACATTAATCATATCGCATGGGTTTTCATTTCTTGTCTTCAGAGCAGTTACATATACATTGATTAAAACAGAAAATCAAATGTGTTTTTAATGGTAGTATTATTTTATACGAAAATCAATTATTTACCATTCAGATGAGAATAAAGTTAGGGTTAATTAAAATTAAGGAAAACAAATATATTGATCCGTTCTTAAAGGATAATTCAGGTATTTAGCACTTTGAGTCGTATTTTCTAGTTAGTTTTGGATGAACTAAGTTAGAGTGGTGGGTAGAGTTTTGACGATAGGTCCTGTCTCGACTTTTTGAATCTTTTAGAAATGTGCAAGAAGGACTATTGCAGTTTATAACACAGCAGGTAGACGGCATCTTGAAAACTGCGTTCTTCACTCCATGCAATCAAGTCTGGCACCTTCTGTTTGTGCCGCGGATTCCCAAAATGCTTTGCGTTCACGTCACTATAACGTCACATTAGAAATCTCTAGGCTTGTTCGACTTGAACCGGCGCTGCACAGACCGATCGGTTGATGACATCAAAGTACCGCGAGAGCGATTCAAAAGCATAAGGAGCCATCTGCTCTCTAATCGCTCTCGCGGTACTTTGATGTCATCAACCGATCGGTCTGTGCAGCGCCGGTTCAAGTCGAACAAGCCTTGAATTAAACAACTGCCTCATTCCTTAACAATTCAGCCGTTTGAACGAATCATTTTAATAAATGACTCAATAACTCACTTATTAATACGGTGATCTGCCGCCCCCTACTGATGGTTTAATTTCGTGTTTAAAAGTAGGCAATCATTCTATTTGTATATTCAAAAAATAGTTAAAACAATCTCATAACATTATTTAATGCAGTTGTAATATTTCAGTGTAAATTAATTAATTTGATTGGTAATAGCCATATAGTTTCTTACTATTTCAATTGAATTTATTGAATAAATGTAAGAATTCAAAATGAAAGATGAAGCATATATTTAAACCGATTAGGGGAACATGCTCTTTATAAAGGTTAAAATATCATAAATATGCAGATTTAAATATGTAAAAGCTGACTGAACACTGATGAGAATATTGCTTCAGAATAAATTGTATTTACAACACCAAAAAATCCTTAATGTTGTCCAAAAAAAAGTAATCCAAAAGCCTTAATGTTGAGCCCTGAGTTATATTTTATATAGTATTATGTTTATGTGCCGAGCATGTCATAGTTTTACACATCAGCCCAGTCTATTCTGTAAAGTTAGTGATACGCCGGGTCAAGGTTTTTTTGCACATTAATCTGACAATAAATGTGGCACACCCAGTTTTTCTTATGCACACCCAGAGACGCTTTTCTGGCTACGCTAGTGCTGTGGGTAATATATATTATTAGTATATTATTATACTAATAATATAATTACATAAAAAAGTTTTGACATTGGGCTACAGTGTGTTAGGTAAATGCATTTACCAGTGACCCTGAAGCTAACTGAGCAGTTCCACGGCTCTCTTCTCTACTCTTTACTACTACTTTAATACTGTTTATTTAATACTTTTTTTTTCACTGCTACAAAAAAAACATAGAAAAATGTAGTCAACCCATACACCGTTAGAAACGTGAAAAAATGCACAATAGTTCTATCATAAAGGGCGACAGCTAAACGTTTGATTAACAAATTATTTTCTGTTTAAAGCAATAAAGAAAAGATATATATATATATATATATATATATATATATATATATATATATATATATATATATATATATATAACGTTATATATCGTAATATTGATATATCGAGCCTGATGTGTCCGGCTAAGCCAAGCTTATGTTATGCTGAATGCTTGGTAGTGCACACAAACATTGCGGATTTTTATGGCAACAGTGGATTTAACATTTGATCACGAACTCCGAGAAATCATTCATTAGCCTTCGAGGGGACAACTTACCTGATCCAAAATGAAGACTGCAAAGCCGCGTGTGTTGAGTTGGAAGTCAAACACCTTCATCAGCGTTTTGCCTGTTTATTCCTTCCAACCATTTGTTTCTCCGTTTTGTTTCTTTTGGGATACGGTATAAAGATATTCCTTTTGTATGATCACGCATCTGATCGCATCCAACTGCACAGCATCGCTCGGGCATGATAGAAATATTTCGCGACAATCTGTATTATCACCGGCGGTATAGTATTTTCTATTCCGTCAAGATGGCTGCTCCGCGTGCCGTGACGTCACGCGGGACGTCCCTATAGTCAAGTCAAGTCACCTTTATTGATATAGCTAGCGCTGTTTACAATGCAGATTGTTTCAAAACAGCTTTACAGTGATAACTGGAACATAATGCAACAAAGTTTGTTTCTGCTGTACAGCAGATCTAGAAGAAAATAGTGTCATAGTCCAGCTTAAGTGAGTTCAGTGATGGTTAATTTTTGTTGTAAAAAAAAATAATTTAGTTCAGTTATATACAGTATATAGCCACAATGGAGAAAACAGTGATTTCATCCTCCAGCTCAGTTCAATTCTCATATAATGGTGTCCAATCATGCAGATCAATAATATTGTTGAATATTAAGTGACACATATCTATATATCACACCTATATCATTAAAATAATCAGAATACTTTTATTTGTCACCGAGTATAATTTGTTTAGGCTTTTGGCATAAGACAACACACCATATACAGTTTCTCTTGGCTTATGTTACTCTGAATTGCACAGCTAAAATCTTGCAGAGATTTCCTGTTCCTAAAACACTCTGTTGGCACTAAGTTATTACCAGCTCAGGCCTGATTTTCTCTTTTTCCTCGAAAAATGTGTTGAACTTTGTTTGAGGGGTGGTAAAGGGAGCAGTAACTGTTGTCCAGATGAAATGTTGGGTTATGTATGGGGTGGAGGAGGACTTGACTGTGGTCACTGAGTAAATTGAGAAGGACAGAGGTAGAGGTGGCTTGTTTTGGAGGGTTATCAGCAAATCAGAATCTCTGTATGGATTATGGAGGTGGGGAAGATCATTGAACATTTGGACCCATTACAAAACTATAAAACTGGTGCCTCCTTCAAAAACCTCCTCCAACCACTGGTGTAGTCAGCAGTGACTCCATTTACAGTCATGGCCTCAAATCAGGTAAATACAATTAATTTTCATTCATACTGTAGACTAGATGTGTGGATGTGTCTCTTTAAAAAAACACGGAAAAAAAAAACCAACCACCTTTTATACAGTATTATTTTATAATGTGTCTTGTGTAGAATGTGGAGTTTGTGAGGACGGGCTATGGGAAGAACGCGGTTAAAGTTCTTCACATCCGTCGTGAAGGATCTCATCACCACATTACTGAGCTGATTGCAGATGTTCAGTTAACCCTGAAGACCCGAAAAGAATATCTGACTGGAGACAACTCTGATATCATCCCCACTGACACAATCAAAAACACTGTCCAAGCTCTTGCCAAAATAAAAGGAGTAGGTCTTTTTATTTATTTAATTTTGCTCTTATAAGTAATTTGATTTATAGCTACATTAATACATTTTTCCCCCTCATGTAAACAAGTTCAAAAGTTTGGGGTCAATATGCTTTTTTTCTTTTCTCTTTAAAGAAATTAATACTTTTCTCAAATATTTATTTTTAAATTAAATGCTTTTCTCTTGAACTTTCAAAGAATCCTGAAAAAAATGATTCACGGTTTGCACAAAAATATGAAGCAGCACAACTGTTTTCAACTGTGATAATAATCATAAATGTTTCTTGAGCATCACATAATCATATTAGAATGATTTGTGAAGGATCATGTGACACTGAAGACTGGAGTAATGATGCTGAAAATTCAGCTTTGATCACAGGAATAAATTACACTTTACTATATATTCACATAGAAAACAGCTGTTTTACATTGAAATAATATTTCACAATATTACTGGGTTTGTTTTGTATTTTTAATCAAATAAATGCAGCCTTGGTGAGCGTAAGAGACTTCTTTTAAAATAATTAAAAATCTTACCGACCCCAAACTTTTGAACGGTACTGTATAAATAAAAACTAAATAAATAACGAAAATGATAAATGAGCCTAATTGGTTTTAATGAAGACAAATATTTCATATGACTGAATCAACTTGATTTCATTAGGTTACACTAATATTAATAAATAGTACTTTTTCACGGTTAGTTCAGGTAAAAACATATTTTTTTACTGTTTACAGTGAATGCCAAACAGCATTACTTTCAATAAATCAGATGTCAAATGTACAAAGTTTTCCATGAATTGGTTATTAAATCAACTTAATCATCTTGTAATTAAATGGCTGATGGTTAGTTGTTTTAGGCAATTTCTGTATAAGAATATTTCTTGTCTTGCAGATCAAGACCCTTGAGGGCTTCGCCCTGGACATTTGTGAACATTTCCTCACTGCATTTAATCATGTCACAAGAGTGAGGGTCAACATTGATGAAGTTCCCTGGAAGAGACTGGAAAAGGTGTTGTGTTACCACTAAATAAGACTATATGCAGTGGCTTTCAAAAACAAATGAGATATTTGTATATATATTTCATCAGAGGTCTTCAATCCTGCTCCTGGAGGGCCGCTGTCCTGCAGAGTTTAGTTCCAACCCTAATCAAAACACACCTGAATCAGCTCATCAAGCTCTTCAGGATCGCTTGAATATACAAATGCAGGTGTGCTGAAGCAGGTTGGAACTAAACACTGCAGGAAAGTGGCCCTCCAGGAGCAGGATTGAAGACCTGATTTAGTCAATCACTTTTATTGAAACAGCTTACAAATGAGGAACATCACAAACAATGTATTATACAAAAGTCAACAATATTCACAGTACTGCAATGTGAATAAGCAACACCTGCAACTGCGCCTATATAAACTTAAATGGAAATTCATACATCCACTAAAAATGATCTTGACACCTGTCACTTATAATTCATAGAAAAAAATACCTACAAAAGTGGTCAATTTTAAGAACAGCTCTAGGACAGAATATTTTTGTAGATTTCATTTCGTATGATAAATGTTTGATTTATATGAATGATTCTTATTAAATTAATTGTTTTGCAATATATTAAAGTGACCAGTATCCTATAGTCGATTAACATGTTTTTGGTATCCAAAATATTATGAATATGTTTAACAGAATGGAGTTGAGCACACGCATGCTTTTATCATCTGCCCTGACGCCTGCCGCTTCTGTGAGGTTGAACAACATCTGGGTAGTGAGTAAAAATCAGATTCTGAACTAGTGGTCTAAAGGAGAACAATTAGAATAGTTCACTTCCGAATTAAAATTTCCTGAAAATTTGCTTACCCCCACGTCATCCAAGATGTTCATGTTTTTCTTTCTTCAGTCAAAAAGAGATAAAGGTTTTTGAGGAAAATATTCCATTATTTTTCTCCATATAGTGGACTTCAACGGGAACAAATGGGTTGAAGGTCCAAATTACAGTTTCAGTGCAGGGTCTTATCTTGCAAGGGTCTTATCTAGCGAAACAATCAGTAATTTTGTATTTAAATGTATTCAAATTTTAAACCCATTTATTTAAACTCATTTAAATACTTTTTAACCACAAATGCTCGTCTTGCACGTCCACGACTTCACTCATTACGTATAATCATGTTGGAAAGGTCAGACGGTAACCTGACGTAGGCGGAAAATGTTGGGTAGGGCGAAAAACTCCATCTCATTTTCTCCTCCAACTTCAAAATCGTCCGACATCGTTGGTTTACCTTTTTTTGTTTGTTTTTTGTAAATGGCGTTTCACTTAGTCTCTGCACGTCTGCTTTGTAAACATTAGTCAGTACTTCCGCCTATGTCACTTGTGGCCTTTCAACATGATTACGTAATGCATGGTGCATCGCAGTGCTAGAGCAAGAGGACCATTTGTGGTTAAAACGTATATTTATTTGTAATAAGCCTAGTTCCCTTTCAGTCGATAACGTCGGACGTAGTCGACACGACTGAAATGGGATCACGCTAGGGAGCCTATCATCTTCGAGTACTATTGAACGAGCCAATGTAATTGGCGTGCGTGATTCGCATCACACACTCCGCCCCCGCGGCGCGGGTATAAATACGGAAGTGGATGCACGCACTAGTTGCCTTTCGCTTCGGAGCCGATCGTTTGATGTCTCTGAGAGTGCTGTTGTCTACAACGAGCGAGTGTGTCGGTGTTCTTCAGGAAGACTCTCCCAGTGCTGGTGTTCTACAGCGCGAGTGCAGCGGTGATCGCGAGCTTTGAGCTCTCAACTGCTGTTTTAACAGCAACAAATTTCTAAATGTTTGTGTGTGTTGATGGCTGGTTAGAGGGCGGAAAAGTGAGTGCTTCACTGTTTCAGTTCTCTGTTCAGTGTTGCCGCGGTCATTCCCCTGTGTGCTCCGGCACTGGTGACTGTCCTATTTTCTGAAAGAGCAACACGGGTGCGTTTGCGTCTTTTTCAAGATGTCATTCCGCCCGTGCGTTTCTGGGTGCGGTCGTTCCCTGTCTCTCTCTGATGGTCACAACTGTTGTGTCATGTGTTTGGCTTACAGCACGCTGAGACAGCTTTTGTGGACAGCTCATGTTTTCACTGTGGGAACATGACTGTCGCAGTGTTGAGGGCGAGACTCGCCTTCGTTCGCGGAGAGCGAGTCCCCATTACCATGCCCCACCCTCGGGTGCTGTGTGGGATGGGTGACCGGAGGATAGTGTTGGATGTCCCGCCCGGTAACCATTCCCTGTGGGCTCCTCACTCCTCCCTTCCACTGCAACCACTGGAGCCTCCTGTGTTGTCTGCTGGTCCATCTGTAATGGGTGGGCCAGCGGTTTCACTCGGGGCTCCCCTGGAGGACAGGACGCCGATTGCAGCATCGGAGGGTGAGCTGACTTCTGTCACGGTGGGACCGGGAATAATTCCGTGGATTCAGGTGCAGATCAAGAAGTGTTTTAATAGGACAAAACATAAAATAAACAAACCAAAACTAAATCCAAAAACAGACAAGGCAATCCAAAAACAGACAAGGCAGGGCAGGAACAGGTACAGCATACAAAACGCGTAACAAATACAACGAACGAGCCCAGGACAGCAAACACAGGAAGACTAAATAGGGAGGCAAACAAAGGAGGGTAACGAGACAGACAGGTGGAGCAATTAAACCAATAATCAGATAACAAGGGGGAGGGATTAAACAATGACAAGAGCACATGGCTCAAAATAACAAAACACCCATGTGCATAACAAGACAGGACAGACATGTGACATAACCCCCTCCCTACGGAGCGGCTACCAGACGCTCCATCCGACTCGGGCGGGACCGGAGGGACAGGCCAGGGGGGGAACAGGAGAGACAGACCAGGGCAAAACACACAACACAAGAGTTCAGGAGGGAGGTGGAATGGTGGAGGATCAGGGGGAGGGATGGGGGGCCAGGTCCATGAAAGGGAACAGAATCAGGGGGTGATGGTTTAGCCGGGGGACAGGGCGAAGCAGACAGTCCATCGGGCGGCCAGGGCGAAGCAGACGGTTTAGCCGGGGGCCAGGGCGAAGCAGACAGTCCATCGGGCGGCCAGGGTGAAGCAGACAGTCCATCGGGCGGCCAGGGCGAAGCAGACAGTCCATCGGGCGGCCAGGGCGAAGCAGACGACCCATCGGGCGGCCAAGGCGAAGCAGACGACCCATCGGGCGGCCAGGGCGAAGCAGACGACCCATCGGGCGGCCAGGGCGAAGCAGACGACCCATCGGGCGGCCAGGGCGAAGCAGACGACCCATCGGGCGGCCAGGGCGAAGCAGACGACCCATCGGGCGGCCAGGGCGAAGCAGACGACCCATCGGGCGGCCAGGGCGAAGCAGACGACCCATCGGGCGGCCAGGGCGAAGCAGACGACCCATCGGGCGGCCAGGGTGGTGACGACCCCTCGGGCGGCCAGGGCGGTGACGACCCCTCGGGCGGCCAGGGCGGTGACGACCAGGGCGAGGGCGACCATGGCACAGGAACAGCAACAGACACCGGCTGATGAACAGATACCGGCTCAGGCACTGGAACAGGCACCGGCTTTGGAACAGACATCGGCTCAGGAACAGACACCGGCTCAGGAACAGACACCGGCTCAGGAACAGACACCGGCTCAGGAACAGACACCGGCTCAGGAACAGACACCGGCTCAGGAACAGACACCGGCTCAGGAACAGACACCGGCTCAGGAACAGACACCGGCTCAGGAACAGACACCAAAACTGTAACAGCCACAAGAACAGACACAAACACAGAAACAAACACTGGCTCTGGCGCTGGAACAGGCACTGGCTCTGGAACAGGCATTGGCTCCAGCTCTGGAACGGGCACTGGCTCGGCCTCCGGCTCTGGAACGGGCACTGGCTCTGCCTCCGGCTCAGGAACACGCACTGGCTCTGCCTCCGGCTCAGGAACACGCACTGGCTCTGCCTCCGGCTCAGGAACACGCACTGGCTCTGCCTCCGGCTCAGGAACACGCACTGGCTCTGCCTCCGGCTCAGGAACACGCACTGGCTCTGCCTCCGGCTCAGGAACACGCACTGGCTCTGCCTCCGGCTCAGGAACACGCACTGGCTCTGCCTCCGGCTCAGGAACACGCACTGGCTCTGCCTCCGGCTCAGGAACACGCACTGGCTCTGCCTCCGGCTCAGGAACACGCACTGGCTCTGCCTCCGGCTCAGGAACACGCACTGGCTCTGCCTCCGGCTCAGGAACACGCACTGGCTCTGCCTCCGGCTCTGGAACACGCACTGGCTCTGCCTCCGGCTCTGGAACACGCACTGGCTCTGCCTCCGGCTCTGGAACACGCACTGGCTCTGCCTCCGGCTCTGGAACACGCACTGGCTCTGCCTCCGGCTCTGGAACAGCAGACACGGGCATGTCCAGGATCCGAGCCAGACGCTCCAGATAGTCTGTAACTGCCTTGGCGGCCACACAAATGGGCATTTCCGGATCTGTCTCCGACTGGGCAGACGTGACGTGCTCAGTCTCTCGCTGGGCAGACGGGACGTGAACAGTCTCTCGCTGGGCAGACGGGACGTGAACAGTCTCTCGCTGGGCAGACGGGACGTGAACCGTCTCTCGCTGGGCAGACGGGACGTGAACCGTCTCTCGCTGGGCAGACGGGACGTGAACAGTCTCTCGCTGGGCAGACGGGACGTGAACAGTCTCTCGCTGGGCAGACGGGACGTGAACAGTCTCTCGCTGGGCAGACGGGACGTGAACAGTCTCTCGCTGGGCAGACGGGACGTGAACAGTCTCTCGCTGGGCAGACGGGACGTGAACAGTCTCTCGCTGGGCAGACGGGACGTGAACAGTCTCTCGCTGGGCAGAGGTGACGTGAACAATCTCCGACTGGGCAGACGCTGGTCTCTTTCTCCTCCTCCGTCTTTTCTGATGGATGTGTGCAGACTCGAGGCTGGCTAAAACCATCGATGAAGTCCCCCTGCTTGACGGATCCAGAGATGATGACTTCATTCCTGATGAGACCCGTGAGGAAGACTCTGCTGCCCTCCTCTCCTCATTCCTTTGAGCGCACATGGAGAGGTACTTAAACAAAGAAATCCCATTCTCCCTCTCCTCAGGAGAGAGTTCGCTCCGCTGAATCCACATGGGCTCGTTCGTTCTGTCACGGTGGGACCGGGAATAATTCCGTGGATTCAAGTGCAGATCAAGAAGTGTTTTAATAGGACAAAACATAAAATAAACAAACCAAAACTAAATCCAAAAACAGACAAGGCAATCCAAAAACAGACAAGGCAGGGCAGGAACAGGTACAGCATACAAAACGCGTAACAAATACAACGAACGAGCCCAGGACAGCAAACACAGGAAGACTAAATAGGGAGGCAAACAAAGGAGGGTAACGAGACAGACAGGTGGAGCAATTAAACCAATAATCAGATAACAAGGGGGAGGGATTAAACAATGACAAGAGCACATGGCTCAAAATAACAAAACACCCATGTGCATAACAAGACAGGACAGACATGTGACAACTTCTAGAGATGATGACTCGGCTGCATTGTCTCCCTCCGGGAGTTCAATGTTGCCCGAGCCGGATCCAGAATTATCAGCTATGCTGAAACGGGCCGCCGAGGCTGCCGGGCTCGAGTGGAACCTCCACCGTGTCCCGTTCAGTCTCGGTTGGAATCTGGAGTTTGGTATCTTGGGGCGGGCCGCGCTGGTTCTCAGCTCGCCGCCCCAGTGCCTTTCTTTCCCGAAATGCATGGAGAGCTTATCAGGTGGTGAACAGCATCTTTCTCTGCCAGAAACTGCCTGAATAGCTTTTCCCCCTCATTACCCTTGATGGAGGAACGGTGAAGGGTTGCGAGGTGTCCCTCCATTGGAGCGGTCTGTCGACACAGGTGCACCTGTGTCCGGCGGCCGCTGCCTTTTGGGGGGATCCTCGTCTCCCCCCTAAGGCCTGTGAGTTTCGTCCGTTCCGACGGGCAAAGCTTACAAAGCCTGTGGGCAAGCCCCTTCCTCTTGCGTGCCATGGCGTTGCTGCAGGCTAGGGCACCCATGGCATGCACGAGGGTAATCCAGACCGTGCGCTCATAGGTGAGCACCGCACTGAATCCGACCTCACCCTCCGGGGTACGGGTGTCGTAGTGTGCGTGATCGGTCTGGCGATGTCCACCTTGGTGGTCCAGTAGCGCCTTCGTTGGCTCAGCCTGGTTGGTATGGCGGATGCGGACAAGGTTCGGTTCCTGGTCTCCCCAATTTCCCAGGTTGGGCTGGTCGGCGACGCGGTGGAGAACTGCATCAAACAGTTCTCTGCCGCTCAAGCGCAGACGGAGGTCATCCGGCACATCCTGCCCCGGTGGCCAGCTGCTGCCTCCACCCGCCGCCGGTGGCAGCTCCTCCGCCTGCTCGTCGCCGTGGGCGTTCTGCGGCCGCCGCTCCTGCTGGCCCTCCGCAGCAGCCTCCACCCAGGCCTCAGCAGGGAGCCGGCCGCAGTAGAGACGCCCGGCCCGCTCCAGGCGCTGCCAAGCCAGGTGGCAAGCGACAGCGAAAGCATTCTGGAGCGGGCCGCCCAGGAATGGATGAGATGCTCTTGGAGTGGCACGATCACTCCCTCCCCCCGGGTGAGGGCCGGGTGGAGCCTTTGTTTGTGTGTGTGTCTGTTCCGCCGCTGGCTCCCTAAAAAAAAAAAAAAAAAAAAGCGGAGCAAGCGGTACCCACACTTCAAAGAGAGAGCAATTTCATCTGTTCCTGGGTCCCAAGAGCCTTACACCCCTCAGCTCCCCCTTGGTCGCCAGCAGGCAGCTTGGTGCGTTCGAGGACCCGGTCATCCGCCTTCTCACGCGCCCCCTGCCGCTTGTGGAGACAGGTAAGTGTTGCACAGCACACTAACACCACTCTCTCTACTTTGCTGCCCCACCTCAGGCTCGGCTACCCCGCTCAAGTCAGTGATAGTCATCACATTAGGTGTTGAGCAGACGTGCTCCTGAAAATTCAGTGATATTCATCACACCGAGTGTTGAGCAGTGCTCCTGACTTGTGCGTGCTTATCTTATCCTGCTGGCGAAGGATTTGATATAGCCGCTCCTCCAGCCGGTACGAAGGCCAGTTGTAAACTCGTTCTTCGTGCTACTAGGTGGTGGGTCGTGACCATCTTGGCCCAAGATTGGTCTGCAGCTTTGACCTGAAGGACACGTGGTGTCCTTCCCCTCGAGTGCTCCAGAGCCCGTTGGGTCTTCAGGTCAACTGGAAGAAGGTAATCTCGCCCACGGGCTGAGTATCTCTGTTTCAGTTTTGGAGAGGGACTCGGTCCAACACGTCTCTCCAGTGAGAATGTGTTCAGCTGGTGTTGAAGTGAGAAAGGGTCCCACTGAAAAGATTCAGAGGCTCCTGGGGTATACGATAGCGACAGCCTAAGTTGGCTTCCTCCGTATGTGACCGCTTCAGCGCTAGCTTTACGATCGAGTCCCGAGGTGACCATGGCAGAGCAGCTCACCCTGTGTGACTATAGTTCATCCCGGTCTGCTGCCAAACCCTCCTCAGCAGAGGGGCCATGTACAAAGGGCGTGTTTTAACGGGGGCCTGGGCGACCCCCGACTACACGGGCATTCGTGCCTCGAGTTGTTAGACATTGCGGGTGTCACAAACTCTCCCGTCACCTCCTCCTTGGAGTCAGACGCTTCTGAGGGCGCCTTGTTCCACCCCTCCCGCTTGCTCAATCGTGCCGCCATCGAGCCTCACGACAGTTATAGCCAGGGCAAGTGGAGACTCCATCCCCTGGGTCCGCTGGGTCTTGACCATTCCGGGGCCGCTCAATTGCCCCCCCGGTTTTATTTTTCCGCCAGTGTTTGAGTAAACCGAGCGGACTACCCTTGGACAAACACTGGGTCCCAGCTGTCCCAGGGGCCCGCAGAATACGTTTAACCCCAGTGAGCCTTCTAAGAAGTGACGGCGACTCAGGGTCGCCTTGCGCTGCTCAAGTCAGTGAGATCATCACACTTCATGTTGAGCAGAGTTGCTCCTGAAACTCAGTGAAGTTCATCGCACTCAGGTGTTGAGCAGCAATGCTCCTGTAGCTCAGTGAGTCCATCACAGGTAGCGCAGTGAATTCATCACACGCAGTGCTGAGCAGAAATGCTCCTGGTGCTCAGTGAAGTTCCTCGCACTCATGTGTTGAGCAGTAATGCTACTGAAGCTCAGTGAGTTTATCACACTCAGGTGTTGAGCAGTAATGCTCCTGAAGCTCAGTGAACTTGTCACACTCAAGTGCTGAGCAGAAATGCTCCTGTCGTTCAGTGAAATTCTTCGCACTCAAGTGTTGAGCAGAAATGCTCCTGAAGCTCAGTGAGGGAATGCTCCTGAAGTTCAGTGAACTTGTCACACTCAAGTGCTGAGCAGAAATGCTCCTGTCGCTCAGTGAGGTTCTTCGTGCTCAAGTGTTGAGCAGAAATGCTCCTGAAGCTCGGTGAGTTTATCACACTCAGGTGTTGAGCAGGAATGCTCCTGAAGCTCAGTGAACTTGTCACACCCAAGTGCTGAGCAGAAAATGCTCCTGAAGCCCAGTGATCTTCACATGTTGTGTTGAGCAATGCTCCTGTCTTTTGCGCCCGTCACTTGCACCTACGTGCCATGTCAGGAGAGGAACAGGTCTTCATAGTTGCCCCTTATTGGCCCAACTAGACCTGGTTCCCTTCAACAGCCTTCCTGACTTCCCCTGGAAACTCTTTCGGGGACGGGGCACGATGGCACACGCGTTCTTCCCCCGGAGATTCCGGGCGGTCTTACATCTGAACGCGGAGGTTCAGGTGGCTATCACAAGAACATGTGATAGTTACCATCACTTCTGCGAGCACCCCCTAGAATTGGGTAGCGTGCTTACGCCTTTAGAAGTGGAACCTAGTCGTTGAGTGCGTCTTCTCTCCTGAGGAGATCCTGAAAGCTTTCGATCACTTCAGTGCTCTCTTTCCTGCAAAATGGGTTGCAGTAGGCTGTTTTCCTTCACCCTCAAAGTGATGTTGCCTCGGTGTTTAAACGACGCTCATCGTGTTGCAGAAGTATGTTCTGGTCGTCAGGTTCCTGAGGAGCAAGGTCTTGTAAATCCTTGTGTCCCTCTTTATCCTCTTGGGCCTTGTCCCTGGTGCGACTGCACTGCAGAGACCGCCCCTGAGCCACTGCAGGTAGTGAGTTAAAAATTCTGTTATATCAGTTCTCCTGCTCGCGTGGTCTCTACTAGAGGGTAGGGACTTGCTCGCTTTCGGTCAACGTATTGTGCCTGGAGTCTGGGCCGGCTAACTCTCACAAGCTGAGACCCCGGCTCGGATTGTGCCCAAGGTTCCTACCTCTCCCGTAATAGGAGCAGGTGGTGAGCCTGCAAGCGCTGCCCTGGAGGAGGCAGATCCAGCCCTGGCTTCTCTGTCCGTTCGCTTGGACGTGTACAGAATGCAAGTCATAGACCTCAGACCAGCTCTTCAAATATCTGTTGGAATTCAGCAGAGAGGGAAGGCTGTTTCCATGCAAAGTTGCACTTAGTGCTTGCCTTCATTTCGGCAAAGATCCGAGATGCAACATGTCCACTTAGGTGTTGAGCTCCTCTATGATAAGTGTAAAGTGCTCCGCCTGGGCGTTGACGATATACTTTGCTAAACAGATTCTAGAGTTGGGGGCTGGACGACACCTGGTTGAACCGCTGCTTCCCGTGGGCTCCCTTCTCATGAAGCCAGTTTCACCGTGAGCCCGGTTCAAGTGTCGGCTTGCTGCGCCATTCCCCTCCTATGGACTGGATACGTGCGCCTTTCTACTCCAGTTGAGTTCCCTTAAAATTGAACCCTGTTGAGTTCCTCCACACCCCTCCGACGTCGGACGTGCGGAACGTCTGGTGTTAGGCCTACCACTCGTAAGCAGTGTGGAACCTGTGTTAGGCTGGGTCCATATGTTGCGGTCCCTTCGGTGAAATATAAAAAAATAAATAAAACCTTTTTCTTGAAATCTTCGCTTGTCTGGTTTATGCTACTCTGAGCAATGTTTGTACTTTGTATTCTGAGCACTTCTTGCGTTGTTTTTGCCTCTCCATGATGACTCGCTTGGTTTAATCCTCAAATGTAAGTCGCTTTGGATAAAAGCGTCTGCTAAATGACTAAATGTAAATGTAAATGTAAAATGTAGTTAGCTCAATGTGCAGGACATTTTGCTTAATAATAAAATGTCTTTTAGAGTTAAATTGCATGCAATTTTATACATTTAATGTCCTGAGGACAGAAATGTCACCCTTTCGGTGGAATGGCTCTGGAATGTTTTCCTCAAAAACCTTAATTTCTTTTCGACTGAAGAAAGACATGAATATCTTGGATGACGTGGGGGTTGAGTAAATTTAAATTCTGAAGTGAACTAATCCTTAAAGGGGAAAGAATATTGTTGTTGTATTTGAGTAAATTTTTTTTTGAATATATTTTTCTCAGTGACTCCAGTGGTTCACAGCGGTCTTAGAGATATGAAGGTACTGAAGACTACTCAGTCTGGATTTGTGGGCTTCCTGCGGGACCGTTTTACCACTCTGACAGAGGCAAAGGACAGATTCTTCTGCACTTCTGTTTATGCAAGATGGCGCTACAACACTCACGTAAACGTGGCATTTGACGCCGCATGGTAAATGCAAACCTTTTAGACATGCCAACAAAGTGCAAAACTTTTAGACATGCCATAGGACGTGATACATGCTATGTGTCATATATGTATACTGTACAATAAAAATGTCCTCGTAGGAAAACTGTTAAGGACACCATCATTCAGAAGTTTGCGGGACCCTATGATCGTGGAGAATACTCTCCTTCAGTTCAGAAAACTCTGTACGATACACAACTCCTGGTACTTGACAAAATTCCACAGGTAAGTCTAACGGATTTCAGTTTTGTGTGACTTTTATTAGTGCAAACATTTTTGTTACTACTACTGTTAATTAGTGTTAGTGATTTGAACAAAGCCCCAAAACAAAGCATGAACTTGAGTGGCTTACTGCATACACTAGAAATTTATATACTATTCCATGTCATAAAAAAATGCTTTTATGTCTTGTCATCAACTGAACTCAATAGGTTGAGGAAATCGAGATTATTATGCCGAATCAGCATTATTTCGTCATTGACATGACAAAAATGGGACTCTCTAACAAGGATGAGGTGAGTGACAGAGAAAATCCTGGGAAAAAAGCCAGTCACACACAGGTTATCAGTTCAGATGAGTCTGAATATCTGTATTGACCGAACAAAGTTCAGAGTTTCCAGACTGACAAAATCAGGACTTTTGAGGCTGCTATTCTTAAAATGACTTTATTTCTACATTTCTACAAACCATTCTGTTATCCCAACTTAAGAGTATGAAGGATATGTGGAGTGTTGCTTTGTATGTATTTATATTTCATTTACATGTCACATTATGTTGTTGTGCTTTCATTTCAGGTTTATCTTCCTCTCGATAATCCAGCAGGAAACATCACAGGCACTGTGCGCAGAAAACCGCGAGCCAAAATGTAAAGACCGGCAACATTCACAAACTAGACATCTCATATACACAAAGCAAATAAAATCTATAAAGCAATCTAGCATGATTATCTGTTTAAATATTCAACAAACTTCATTTGTATCTATTTTATACAGATAGATTTTTTTTTGTGTGTAATCACATGAGTAAATAAAATTGACAAATATAAAAATGTTTAAATGAGAACTCCCTTCTATTCTTGGATACATATTAATAAATGAAAACTGTGAGTTAATATACAGTGTTCTCATCTTTATAACATTTAATCAATTAAACTTGAATCCATTTCTATAGTTTTCAGAGTTATAACTGTGTTCTTCAAAAGAAATTAAATTAAAATAGATTTGAGGTGAAAGGCGTTTACAGCAGTGGTTCCGGAGTAGCAATGAAAAACATTATTAACATTAAAGATCAGTTGGCTTCATCATCTTATTTCATTGAGCACTAATACAGGTATCAACATTGAGGGGGGAGGGGGGGATGGGTTGGGAGTGAAAGAAAAAGAAAACAACATCAGTTAATCATACCAATACATGCCAGTAATGTTTCTGGTATTTGACTGTTTTAGGAGATTGTTTTTAGTGGGAAACTGATTAATACATTTATTATTCACATGCACAAATGAAGTTAAACAGCACTGTAATGAGGACTAGGTAGTGGATTGTTTCAGCAATCTGAAAAAGCACCATTTATTGCAGGCTATACTGGCCTTTGTTTCCTCTTTTTAAAACACCCTGTATCACAAACTGCTTTAGATTTACAGTGTTGTGCTGTCTGTCAAAAACAACAATTCACCAATTCATTAGGAATCACATTGTTAGTTACAGAATGAAATGAATAAACAGAATTAATAGCAGCACAAAGCACTGTCATTCTGACAGGATTCCTGAACACAAACCTCACACGTTCAGCCTTTATCATCATTTTCTGACATTTGATCATTTGCGCTGTCAATTTATTTCAACACACTTTTTATCTATTAAAACTGGAAAAACAAAAAGGGAAATAAACCAACAAGCTGATAAAATCTCAACTGTGACAGCAATGTTTTCAATCTCACTTCCGTTCAAAACATACTTCATGCATTATACAGAAACATCTCAGTTTTTCATTTGACATCACAGATCACATTATTAAACCAAGCATTAAAAGCAATAATGATTTATGGACAAGCACACAAAGTCAAATCTAAAGGAACACATTGTTAAACATAGGTCAGCTAAAAACTGTAAATGTGCCTGTACAGCAGAATGAGATCTTAAAGGGATAGTTCACCCAAAAATGAAAATTCTGTCAGTATTTACTCATCCTCATGTTGTTCCAGCCCCGTAAGACCTTCGTTCTTCTTCGGAAACATGAATTAAGATATTTTTGATGAAATCTGAGAGCTGGATCTCTCATACTAGTCCATAGGCTTCTTGAGGGATTGAACTTGCCGGCCTCGAAAAGTTATTAAAGACATCGTTAAAATAGTCCAAGTGACTACAGTGGCTCAATCTTAAGTTTAGTATGGAGGAGTGATCCAGCTCTCAGATTTCATCAAAAATATCGTAATTCGTGTTCCGAAGATGAATGAAGGTCTTACGGGGTTGGAACAACATGAGGGTGAGTAAATACTGACAGAATTTTCATTTTTGGGTGAACTATCCCTTTAAAAGCAATAAATTCACCATGTTTATTTATCAAGATGCATAAAATTTATTAGTTCTGTCTGCAGTTACCCTGCACTGTGGTGATTGTCTTCCATGCGTCCACATGGCTGCAGCAGCTACGAGACGTTACTTTTTAAATGTTGGGTTTGGAGAGGTTTGACATGATATTCGTATATCTTCAGTGCAGGACCCAGTTTTATTGACAGTCCAGTTAGAACGTCATTACGAGTCATTAATAAAAGGGATTTGCCATCGATTTCCTGTAAGTTTAGCAAAAAATAAATAAATACAGAAAAACAGAAGACAAAATAATAACATGAATATACTGAATTCATCATACAACTTTAAAGTATAAAATCCCAAATCACATCATAATAGGTTTATACTATGGTTGTCTTGTAAAATAGTTTTTACTTGAGGGTTTTACTTGAGAATTGAAATTTGTTGTCAAATGACCATATTTCATATACAGCTGAATGTAATTGAGAGATGAACATGGAGGCATTAAAAAGTGCATATCAAAGTAAATTTTGTACATAGCTGGTAAAATGAGTTGATATGACATATATAATGCATGTTTGAATTTTCAATGAATAAAAACAAGTAAATTATTTGGCTAAACATTAGCCATGAATTAATAAATAAGTACCAGAAGGGTAGCTGTGGATTATGCCACACAGGCTCATTGGAAAAACGTACCTGTAGCAAGATTTTTGCAAAACACAAAATACGTACATATCACTGCTGTTTCCAACAGAAATGAACACTAGAGGCAGTAAAACAGCAAGCACTTTTAATTGTTTTCACACACAATTATGATTACAGGGGCAGATTATGAATTACTAAAGACTTGTTTTCACGCGGCTCTTTGCACAATTATGTTATGACCTCAAAACACTAGTTTTTACCATAGTGCATGATTTGTAAACGAATATACTTTGGGGTTTTCATCACTTAACCAGCTCCATATGTTCGGTTTTAATGTGCTAAGCTTGTTCGGTAGCTCAGCTATTACAGAATTGTGCAAGTAATGCGGAGAGCTCTGGTACGAAAAACGAGCCACTATAAAAGAGCTCTAAAACAAGCTAAAATGTCATGGTTATGATTGCTTTTTTATGACACATTTGCTTTTGTTAACACTATCATGTAGGTTTAGTGTAGGTGTACGTTATTTTAAAATGGATCATTAAGCTTTTAGCGCCACTCACTGGAAATTTCAATTCAGAACTGCGGTGATGCATACAAACTCAAACGTAATAAAACGTTTCCATATTCGCATTCATCTGTTCCGGTAAAAACTAAACGGGCTTTTAGCGTCACTCTCTTGACATTTCACTTTGAATCTGTCGTGAAAAGTGCATGACGCAACGTATTTTGCGTTTTGCAAAAAATGTTGCCACATATACATTTTTCTATGAGTGCTGGTCAGACCTTTTAGGAAACATTTGGGAAAATGCAAGGCAAAAATGTCCCTGCAATACTAAAGTTTGCTATGAGGAATAAAAATGTCTTAGTTTGTTCACTCCAGTCAAGGATGTCTTGTATATGTATATGTATGTACCGGTCAAAAGTTTGGAAACATTACTATTTTTAATGTTTTTGAAAAAAGTATCTTATGCTCATCAAGCTTGCATTTATTTGATCGAAAATACAGAAAAAAAAATACTGTGAAAATTTTTTAAAAAATGTAAACAATGGGTTCCTATTTTAATATACTTTAAAATATAATTTATTTTTGTGATGCGCAAAGTTGATTTTTCATCAGCCATTACTCTAGTCTTCAGTGTCACATGATCCTTCAGAAATCATTCTACAGTAGTCAACATTAGAAGTGGATCAAAACGATCTTTCATCAAAGTTATACATGAATTTTGAACAATACCCGTTCTTGTCTTAGGACAACTTTGATGAACTTTTTTGATACACTTCAAATGTTGACTACTGTAATATGCTAATTTATTATCAGTGTTGGAAATATTAATATTTAATATGACTATTAATACTTAATATTTTTTTTATAACCTGTGATACTTTTTTATCAGGATTCTTTGATGAATAAAACGTAAAAAAAGAACAGCATTTATTTAAAATAGAAATCTTTTGTAACAATATACACTACCGTTCAAAAGTTTGGGTCAGTAATTATTATTATTTTAAATAAATTAATACTTTTATTCAGCAAGGATGTAAGTGGATAAAAAGTGATAGTAAAGACGGTAATACTTTACTATAAGGTTCATTAGTTAACATTAGTTATACCTTAGTTAACATGAACTAAGAATGAACAATACTGCTACAGCATGTATTAATCTTAGTTAATAATAATTTCAACATTTACTAATACGTTATTAAAATCAAAGGTTGTATTTGTTAACATAGTTAATGTACTGTGAACTAACATGAACAAACAATGAACAGCTGTATTTTTATTAACTAACATTAACAAAGATTAATAAATACTGTAACAAATGTATTGCTCATTGTTAGTTCATGTTAGTTAATACATTAACTAATGTTAACTAATGAACCTTATTGTAAAGTAGCCTATTACTGTAAAGTCTTTTTTAGATATTGTTAGAAAAGATTTCTATTTTAAATAAATTATTTTCTTTTTAACTTTTTATTCATCAATGAATCCTGAAAAAGGTATCACAGTTTCCAAAAAATACAAAGCAGCACATCTGTTTCCAACATTGATAATACTGAGTATCAAATCAACATATTAGAATGATTTCTGAAGGATCATATGACACTGAAGACTGGAGTAATGGCTGATGAAAATTCAGCTTTGCATCACAGAAATAAAATTTAAAGTATTTTAAAAAATAGAAAACCATTATTTTAAATTGTATATATGACTTTATGACTTTAATTATATATATATATATATATATATATATATATGACTTACAAAGAAATGTGTTATGACACTGTGCTGCAAATAACTTAGGAATATGAAAATGAACCCCTACCTGATCCTGGAAAGCGTTGGCTTGCTCCTCAAACCCTGTTGCTTTAAAGTAATTGACCACATCCGCCACAGCCCAGTGTGCGGGATCAGTAAGCTGCCCATTCTCCACAGAGCTATTAGGGAGCGCAAAATATTCAACTGATGCATTAGTATGATTTAACCATTCCATATGTCTACACAATCTTCCAAGATATGTGATCACTTTATAACACTTCATCACTTTTAAATAATCCCTTTACTAGGCTTAAATCTGTTTCATGTGTGCTGTAGGATATCACTAAAAGAAGTGTCCAATCAGACATCGTTCTCTGCCTCTCTGTGTTAGTATATGCTGACATCAGTTTGCCTGAAAAGTTTTTGGAGGGCAGGGTCATGGTGAAAGAGTGTGTGCTCAAATCACTTAATAAATTTGTGCATAAGCTCTTGTTCAGGAAAATCTGCTTTGGTCAAATTAGTGTTGTAATAATATTCTGATCTTCAACAACTGACAGTGCATGAATATTTAAAAAATAAAATCAATGTGATTATCAAACAAATTGGTAGCAGTTGCCAATATGCAAACCATTCATTTTCAGTCCGGTTGCCATGGCTCTGCCCTTGTGTAATAAATGAGAGGCCATCTAAACACAGAAGGGGCAGAGCATTTCTATTCTAAAGTGGCACAGGATGTTAAAAGTAGATTTCCTGCACTGTTTCTGGATTCGGGTGGCTCGGTAGGTTGCCTCACAGCAAGAAGGTCCTCAGTTCGAGCCCCAGCTGAGCCAGGAGTTCTTTCTGTGTGGAGTTTGCAGGTTCTCCCCATGTCCAAACACATCCAGGCTAGATGGATTGGATATGCTTAATTGGCCATAGGAGTGATATACTCCATTGAGTGTCCCAGCACCAGTGTTGCACGAGTTAGTGCACTCTTAGTGCTGGGTTGTGTCAGGAAGGCAACGGGCATAAAACCTGTGCCAAATCCAATGTGCGGATAATTCCGCTGTGGCGACCCTTACGGGAGCAGCCAAAAGAAGATGCTGATTTTTCACCAGTCCTGTACAACACAACCTGAGGGCTGAACTAAGAATTATTTCCAAAAATTCTCCATTCCTTGGAACCCAAATTTTCTAATTCTTAAATACCCTATTGATTTTCATCTCTACAGGGAAGCAACACCAACTTTGAGGATGGCTAAATAAATGGATTGCTGTGGCTGAGTTTGTTGTTGGTTGAAATAGGCCTATTAAAGTTATTCACATATTACAAGAGTACTTTTCCATCACCCGGTTACATTTCCAACACGGTGTATGCTGTGTCAAAGAGGCATGTGCACTCTGATGTAAACAAGCCCAACACAGATGAGAAACGCAAGGAGGAACAAGTGAAGGAGACGCGCTGAATTAAACTGCACATTCACTCTAATGCGTTTATGGGACAGCAGAAATGCAGCCGTTACCCTGGTAACCCTGCAAACAAAGCAGCTGCTTT
This sequence comes from Siphateles boraxobius, assembly GCF_051911475.1. Taxonomy (NCBI): domain Eukaryota; kingdom Metazoa; phylum Chordata; class Actinopteri; order Cypriniformes; family Leuciscidae; genus Siphateles; species Siphateles boraxobius. Next base: position 11,530,763 of record NW_027509141.1, on the reverse strand, counting down.
TTCTGATCAGTATTTAATTGTTCCAAACAGCCAATCAGATTTTTGTATTCGCTATGGTGTTCATCACAGCATCAAATACTTAATGACTTAAATACTTCAAACTTAAATGTTTTTACATTTAAATCTGGACTAAATCATTCTTTATCATTGTTCAGTAACATTTTACAATAATGTTATATTATGTTATCGAAATATAAAATATATATAAATTATATATAAAAAGGGTAACACTTTACAATAAGGTTCATTAGTTACTGCATTAACTAACATGTACTAACAATGATTAGTACTTTTGCTACAGTATTTATAAATCTTTGTTAATGTTAGTTAATAAAAATACAGCATTGTTTGTTCATGTTAGTTCAGTACATTGCCTAATGTTAACAAATACAACCTTTGATTTTAATAATGTATTAGTAAATGTTGACATTAAGATTAATAAATGCTGTAGAAGTACTGTTCATTCTTAGTTCATTAACTAAGGTAGTTAACTAATGTTAACTAATGAACCTTATAGTAAAGTGTTATCATGAAAAGTTATGTCCATTAAGATTAGTTAATTCATTAGTTGAACTAATGGACTAACAATGAAAAATACTTCTAAAGAATTTATTAATTTTAGATAATGTTAATTTCAACATTTACTAAAACATTATTAAAATCAAAGTTGTATATTTTAATTTCATTTAATGGATAGGGCAAACATTAATTAACAATGAACAGTTGTATTTTTATTGACTAACGTTAAGAAATAATAATAACTACTGTAACAAATGTAGCTATTGCTCATGGTTAGATAATGTTAGTTAATTAATTAACTTAATGGGACCTTATTGTAAAGTGTTACATTGCTCTTTATCTGTTTGAAACCTTTATTTAATTTATAGGCTACATTTTTTGTGTGTTTTGTTTTATGGTATTTAAATGTTCCTAGTTCTTTTTGTTATAAGAAAAGTTATTAAACCTGTTTGGAGAACAACACTTTTTTGTATCTTAATTCAATACCACGATAATGCAATCATACCATGATAAAAGCTTCAGCAATTATCGTTAAATTAAAATCTGATACCATCACATAGCCTAGTATACACTTACCTTTTGGTGTCCACTGACCCATTTTCCTTGGCTTCCATGACTGCTGGATTAAAAATAAAAATTCTCAATGGATTCCGATTCAATACATGCAATTATAGTCTATCATCACAAGCTTCTGTAGTAGTTCTCTAAGAAATACTATAGTTTGGGAGATGCTTTATTTTAATTCAGTCATTTAATTCAAATTTGCAAATTCTGATACATTCTTGAGGTGCAACGAGACACTCTGCTTTGATATGTACACTAATACATATTTTATTAATCTGATCAACAACCTATCTATCGCTCACCTGTTTGTCAGAGAGGTGAGACTGCTCTATTCCATTAGATGTGTTCAGTTGTATCCTCATGGCCTTCATCAGTCTCCCGCTGAGCAAAACTGCTCCATTTTCCATAAACTTACACAAACCTCCAAGCTTCTGAATAAATCTTTGTGTAGTTATAGAATTGATTCTGCAAAAAAAAAATAAAAAAATAAAAAATAATAATAATAATAATAATAATCTGAGCAATAAAAAATGATCAAGCATTCTTTCACTTAACTCAACCAATATTTTAAGCACTGTGATCCATCAGGTGAGTAATAAACCAAAAAGAAGTTAAGGACCACAAAATAGGCTAGACATGTTAAATAGAGAAAACTAGAGGAAATACATTGTAAACATTAAGGTAATCTGTCAGAAAATAGCCTAGCTAAATCAAATTACTATCAAATTAATATTTTATTCATTAATATAATATTAGGCAAAAATGTCTGTGAAATTTAAAAAAAAAATGTAAACAATGGGTTCCTATTTTAATATACTTTAAAATATAATTTATTTTTGTGATGCGCAAAGTTGATTTTTCATAAATATTCATTACCATATAAATAAACAGAATGCTATTTTTAGGTTTGAGAACAGCTTAAATTAACGTTACATGCGAAACATATCACAGTTGGGGACAATAAGCGTTTTCTTTGCTGGTTTGACAGGTTCCGTGTCTATGAAGAGAAACGCGATAGCCTAAACAAAATGACAGCCATATGTTTTTAACATAGAGAAGTGATTTTTAATTCAATTAAAACATCTCATAATTTATTGTAAGTAAAGTATTTTTAATAACCGAAAAATACCGTATGAAAATATATTGGTCTTGCTATAAATATCTGTAACTGTATCACTGAAGCTGTAACGTTAATCTGACAGGCTAAACAGAAGTATTTTTTTCAACTAAAAATATATTGAATATATTACAAGTGTTTTTTGTTTTGTTTTTTTGTTGATGAATTTCAACAGTGTTATGATTAATAAAGCAGATGATGAACTCATTAGCCAGCTAGCTTCCTATAACTCCACATTTATGACATTTGTCGTCATTCTAAGAAAACAAAACGACACTTTCCAATTGTTTGGATGAAAAGCTTTTGTCTTACCAATTAGTTTTATGATTGGATGATTTATGTAGATGGTTTGAATGTTATTGATTCCCGATCATTGGAACAATATGACGCTTTTCTCGCCCAGTACAATCCGACAAATGCAGGAACGGGGGATCGTGGGTAATGTAGTCTCGAACGATGGGAAATGTAGTTGTTCACAAGCACAACAGAAATAGGCCGTTTTACCACTTGATTTTTATCCAGGATTGTAACAGTATTTGACTAGTATATACTATATGATATGATATGATATGATATGATATGATATGATATGATATTATATTATATTATATTATATTATGTTAGGCCTATATTAAGAATGCGATTTTCTCTGCAAGTCCACTTCTTGATGAAAAAAAGGCAATATAATTCGTTACAATTCTAACACCAACTAAAATTCTTTGACATTCTAAATGTGTAATAGCCTACTGTAGGTATAGCATCCTAGGACTTAATTTAAGTGTGGAAGTCAAGTAATTCACAAACATAAGGATAAACAAAAGACAAAGAAAATACACTGACACTTTGCATTGGACATTACAAGGCAATGCAAATAATTTTATTTTATTCAGTGTCAAAATAATTGTTCACAAAATTGTACAGCATGTTCTCTACAGCAGATATAAAAAATAATAGTAAAAAAAGATGAAATATCATACACACACACGCGCGCACACACACGCACGCACACACACACACACACACACACACACACACACACACACACACACACACACACACACACACACACACACACGCACGCACGCACGCACACACACACACACACACACACGCGCGCACACACACACGCGCGCGCACACATACCCACACACACACACACACACACACACACACACACGCACAGACACACACACACACACGCCCACACACACGCACACACACAGCACACACACACACACACACACACACACACACACACACACACACACACACACACACACACACACACACACACACACACACACACACACACACACACACACACACACACACACACACATACGCGTAATAGAGAATTTATCTTTTTCATATATTAATACTGAACATATCATTTTCTTTAATGTGTAAAAGACAGGGGGAAATGGTGTTCCGTGGTAAAAAAAAAACTGCAAAAAGTGAAAAGGCTTTATTCAATGTATAAATTAACATAATAAAGTAAAACTTTTACGTCTAATCAAATGTTTAAAACAAAGAGAAAAAATAAGAAGACCAAAAAAAAAAAAAAACTCATAATAAAGCTTTTACAGGTAGCCTACCCTAGAACTCCAAGAACTCTTTTGTACATTTCTCTGTGACAGATACCCGTATATTTTCCTCATCATATTCATCAAAGTTACTTGTGTCTCCGGGCCCTCTGCACTTCGGTATGATGGGAGCATCGACCTGTAAAATTCATGAAGAAATAAAGAGCGGTTCTCAAGATCCATTCCTGAAAGTATGAATACGGTGTTAAAGAACAAGAGGCCACACCTTCTTCTCATAGATTGCAATCCAGTCTGTCGTAGCAAACCATCTGTGATTTTTGATGTCACTGACTCCATTTTTCAAATTGCCGAAGCGCTTTGTGAGGTCCACTTGCAGCAGATTGCGCAGAAGATCCTTCAGGTCTGAACTGAAGTGTGAGGGGAATCGTACCTGTGTAAATCAAGTAGCCTATTCACATCTGAATCTTTGATACTTATCCAAAAATCTCTACTTATGTAAAAAACAACAACAACAACAACAACACCCATGTAGAAAGTCAGGAAATGTTTAAAACACCTAGAACCTTTGTGTGTCAAATGCTCCTGTTAAGATGTTTATTCTGGTCCCAAAATATATGATTAAGATATCATATATTATTAGTATTTATTGAATACTGATAAAGCAATTAAGTTTGTATAAAATAAATAGAAATTGTGATATACTTCATATATAGGCCCAACACTAAGATGGAATTCCCCTGAAACTACTGAAAAACAAATTGTGCTAAAAAATGTGCAAACAGCCACTCAGAACACCTTAACAATGAGCAAAGCAAAATCCTGGCAACTACCCAGAATATTCACACATTTTGCCACTCACAACTCAAATACAATTTCCAAAAAGGAATAAAGTATTATTTAGTAGTTTTTCCTCATCCTCTCCTCGGGTCATTTTGACCCAAAAATCGTTATCTTTTAATTTTTAAAAATTAAGTGTTCATCAGAGTGGTCCAAGACCTTAGGACTTTTGTCACATTTGAACTTGGAATAGAGAGACACACACACAATCACACACACACACACACACACACACACACACACACACACACACACACACACACACACACACACACACACACACACACACACACACACACACACACACACACACACACACACACACACAAATGACTGGATTAAAATAGTTTATGTGGTTGTATTAAAATTAATAACAAATCCTTCCCTCGCGTGCCAATTTGACCACCATAGGAAGGAATCAAAAATGGGGATTTTTTCTAAATTGTTAAATAAATACAAAAAAGGAATTCCCTATGAATCTCCTAGATTTAAACTCATTTACAATGCAGTACAATTATAAGGTTTTTTTATTCTGAATTAAAATCAGCATTTTCAAATAAATATTCTTCAAGGTTTTACTTGTTATTCCCCCCTGCTGTCCACCTTAATAACTTGAATTATCAATATACTCTTCAGATAATGTCAGTATAAACACTAACCTAAAAATGCTCAAAATTTAAACTAAACTAAACTAAAACTAAAACCATATCAATTTTTTTTATAATGTCTAAATATATACCTAAATGCATACTGAAGGAAAAAAAAAACTGAAGAAAAATGACTTGGGACCCTGGGGAAGAGTTCATTTGCACCATAGAGCTATAAGGCCATCTAGTGGCTAGAGTTATGAAATATCATGGAGTATTTTTTCTATAAGTGGTTGGCAAAGACACCCAAATGTGAGACGTTTTGGATTTATTTTGTATTTAAAGGGGTCTTTGGATGCCCATTTTCTACAAGTTGGTATTCTTTAAGGTCTTAATGTAATTTCCATTACACGAGAGTAGATGTTAAAATTTCATGCTGATTTGTACTCGGCTTTCGCCAAGATAAGCACCAACTAAAACATAGCTTTACAGTAACCTATGCTTCTCCATCCATTTACGCTTCTTTCCATATGGTGTACAATTGGTTAAAATTTCTCAATGGTTGTGTAAAACAACACAATTTTTGCATCCGATGACCCATTTAAGTGAAAGAATGTGCAGAATGTGCTTACATTATTTTACTAAATTTAATTATTGATAAAGTCTAGTAATTTAGAGGTAATATATATATATATATATATATATATATATATATCCCAAAAATGCATTAAAAAGACAAATATAAAAATGAAATGATGAAAATGAAAAAATATTTAATAAGTATAATTTTAGGACCCATGAGGGAAGGAATTACAGGTATGGGAGGAGAGGATGAGACATGTTCATTATCTTTTTGTTTTACTTGTCAAATTTTTTTAAATTATTCTGACCTTGCCAGATACGATTTTCTCATAGATCTGAATAGGTTGATCAGCGAAGAAAGGTGGATATCCAGCGGCCATTTCATAGATCAGAACACCCAACGCCCACCAGTCAACAGCTTTGTTGTAGCCCTAACAAAGAACAAGAGCAAACACTGAGACTTCGTTGAACTCCTAAGGAGGAAGAACTTACTGGCATGTTTTCTTACCTTGCTGAGAATGATCTCTGGTGCCAGGTACTCTGGTGTACCACACAATGTCCAAGTTCTGCCTCTGACTCGTTTGGCAAAGCCGAAGTCTGTTACCTTAATCACATTCAAATATAAGAGTTATGGATGCTAATTCAAATAATGTATAAATACAAGACCAAAGTAACATTTTATCGGAAGATCTGAAGCCAAGTGACAGGCACACCTGGATGTATCCCTGATGATCAATGAGCAAGTTTTCAGGTTTTAGGTCCCTGTAGATAAGGTCTAGAGTATGAAGATATTCGAACGTCAGAACAATCTGAGCAGCATAGAAACGTGCATTCATCTCACTATAAGGAAAAAACAAAATTGTATTGATAAAGAATGGAAGAAGGCTAAAGGCACATAACAAAGAGTTTTTATTTGTTTTTAAGCTGTTCACCTAAATCTTCCAATCCGTCTCAGATGTGAGAACATCTCACCGCCTTGGATATATTCCATGACCATGTACAAATTTGAATTATCCTGTTGAGGGAATTGTTTAATGAAATTCATTTCTGTTTCACATTTTTCAAGTAGACTTGCCAATGATTCTTCCTACAAACACACACTTTAACATTATCTTTCTTCTCAATATAAAGTGCTCCTGTACCTTAAAAGCGCACTCCAGCTTCACAAGGAAAGGAAAGGAAACTGATTGCAATATTTTCTTCTCATTTAATGTGTGTTCTATCTGTTTGAGCTTCACCACCTGGAAAATCATAAAAAAATTGGTAAATAATTAATAATATGAAAAAAAAACAGGCAAGAAATTTAAACACTAAACAAAATAGAATTTTTATTTATAATATTTTAATGTACTATAAGCATATTTTACATAGCAGTATAAATAGGGTACATTTATAGTCCCAAAATATATTGTAAAATTCTATAAAATTATTTTTTATTTATTTAATATTAATATAAATATTATTAATATGTATTAATAAAATATTAATATAAAGTTGTGATTTTAAAATACATTTTTTTTAGTGACTGTTCAAAACAGCTGGATCCAGACATGATGGTTCTTTCTTACCCATAAAGACATTCCAACGCTATCTCACAACCAATTTATACGTTTTCTACGAGGTGGTTAAACTCGTACAAATTCGTACCATTTGTCTAAACCCCAGTTAGGGGTGGGGGTGGGGCGGAGTAAGGGGTAGGTCATTCGATTTAGTCACCTTGTAAAATATATTTGTCAGATCGGAGTCACATAGCCTACATATATACAAAAACAATAAATACAAACAAACAAACAAACATAAACAATCCCTTTTGCCAGCTTAGCTAACATTTGCTCAATCCTTTCAGTAATGTGTGTTTTGGTTTTATAAGGTAGCCTACATGATGACCAGTAAGGTAATTAAGTTTTGTAGCTAGTTTTGTACTACACATTTTTACTAAAAAGTATACAGACGACAAAGTTGTTAAAACGATCCCCACACACACGGATCAGCAAACTAATTAACTACGACTAAAAATACTTAACGACTATGCATGCCAGACTAGTAGATGGCGATGTCACTTTGTGACGAAACTACGCAGACTGAACACGTAATACACGCATGATGTTGACGTTTTCAAAAATTCGTAAAAAGTTTTCTGTTTTTAGTTGAAAACGGTGTTGAGTAAACGGCCCCTCAAACAGTCTGATTACGTGAGAGTCATCAGTGGAAACATCATGGCTAACTGTGGTTTGGTCCTGTCAACAGAGGAAGTTTCAGTTTCCTCTATGTATTTTTTTTTATCATTTAACATCACATTCTAACACATGAAACAAGGCCCAGACCAGCCATACACACAATTTACACGGTCACATCTGACCTGTTTTTGAATTTCCTGAAATTTGAACATGATAATCAAGCAAAGTCAATATTTAATGTCCTCTGTAGAGAATATATGGAATCAGTTGTTAGGAAAATGAGTACAATTATGTTTTTAAAAAAACATGCTTATTTCCCTTCACAAATCTTTTTTTTTTTTAGCTAATAATGTCTTCTGTAATCCTGATAAATGTTTTTGTTACAGTGGGTCAGGTTAAAATGAGTAGAGGAGGGATCTAAATGCAGCACCTTTATTATAGCAATAAAGACGATAATCCACAAGAGAAGCAATGAAGAAGATCACAGGAGAAACACGAGACAGCATTGACAACACAAGACAAAGAACTGAACAAACTGAGTGCCATACACAGGATAATGATTAACTAAACAAGGAGTAGGTGGATGTAATCAATCAAACAATGAGTAATGACAACAAATGAAACCATGACAATCAAGGAAACAAAATGAAAACATGGGAAATAAGCTTATGCTTATATACTACTCTTACATACTGTTTTTCGCATACTATCGATTTCGGATGCAGCATAAGAGTCCAATACGAAACTGAAACCAAAACCTAAATGTCACAGTTTTTAGTATAACATAACCATAATTTGTGTAAACATGCTCAAACATGCATTTTAGTCTGCCACTAGGCTTACGCCTTATCTGCAATAATGCCAAGTTTTGTGAGGAGGCTTCTGAACATGCTCAGTCTTGATGATCCCTGATCACCCATAACAATCTTGAAAAACTTGTTAAAGCATGGGGGCTTTTGAGAAAATGTAAGTATTTGTTATTCAGAATGAATGTATGTTTTAATAAATGTAATACATTTTTGTTAAAAATGTTTTGTTCTAAGTCACCATTAGGGTGATTAGTATTGTTCTTCTTTGTGTAGTTTCTTCAATTTTAGTGATTCAATTATTTTGGTTCATAGAAGTAACCCTACATAACCTTTGAGTTTGTGCCAATACCTGCAAACTGAGATTGTTTAGTGGAAAGGTTAGTAATATTTGCATTAGTAATGTGCAATATTAATACTCAGCTTAAGTTCAAAATGTAAGCATATTGAAGTAGGATCCACAAGTATTAAGTGCACAGCAAGGATGATCATAATAAATGATAATTATAAAGTTTTAATAATTGTTCTAATTCTATTTAGAATAGGGAAGTAAATACCAGTTGTAATGATATTGACACAGAGGCGCATATTTTTTCCTCAGTTAATGATTATTTTTTTCTCAGCAGCAGACGACAAAACGATTGCACAAACTCATCATAATAAACAGAACATTAACGTTCATTGGTGTGAGCGCTAATATATACTGTAACCCCTACTGTCGCCTTTTGGCTTGCTTAGTTGCTTGGGGACAATTAATATTCAGCAATATTATTTATTTGACTGCATTGACACTATTGGATGAGAATTGAACTGCTGGATGATGACACCACTGTATTTTCTTCAGAGCTGCTTTATAGATTAATTGAACTAATTTCATAATTGATGAACTTTACACAGTCATTGAACTGAACTGAATTAACACTAAACTGATTTCATCTAAACAACAACTGTTTACTGTACTATTGTCTTTTTAGAGCTGCATTACTGCAGAATTGAATTCTGTTTATATCATTGATCAATAATTTCCATATCAATGTAAAGCTGCTTTGAAACTGTCTGTATTGCATAAAGTGAGAGGCCTATATAAATAAAGGTGAATTGACTTCAATCACAGACCAAATTTACTGGGTTTTTTTTATTGTTGGTAGCTGATAGAACTAATTTTAACAAGTCATTTATGTATTTATTTTTACAGTGGATGTCCTTTTCAGGGGACATCAAATGAATCAGTGTCTTCATTGTAAAAGTATACAGTATACTCTTTAAGAGACCTGTTGTTAAATAATGCGTCTCAGAGGAATTAACAAAAACAAATGTCTTACAGAGGACAAAAAGCAATTACTGGGGAGGATATCAATATGCATACTCACTTTTTGCTTGTCCAGAATCTTCATAGCATGGTATTGTCCTGACTGTCTGTGCTTGACTAGCATTACTCTTCCAAAAGATCCAGTCCCAAGAGTTTTCAGCCTGTCAAAGTCATCTAGACATGATGTGCTCTGTAGATCCAAAGGCAGAATACAGCACTTAGCTCTGCTGGAGAAAACGGTCTTTGACTTTGATGTTTACTGTAATAAAGCTCTCCTACCTGTGATTGACTCTCCCATTTAATCAAAAAATCTTCTTTGGCTTTTGTCAAGACTTCTTTCACTAAACGGAACAGATTACAGAATTAACATCAGTGGCAAAGGATTGTTCTCTGCTCGATTTTAATATAAACCATGAATTGCTTTGTTTGGAATAAAATTGTAACATTTTGTTAGCTTAATTTAAATTTGTGCTATCAACTTCAATTTGTAACACACAAGTTAATGCATTTAAATCGGTTCTAGCTACCGTATGAATCCTTCTGTTAGCATTTATTCATCTTTGTTAATGTTAATTTCAGCATATACTTTATTAAAATCTTGTTAACATTAGTTAATGCATTTTGAACTAAAAGCTGTATTTTTTATTAACTAAAGTTAACAAATACTGTAACAAACATATTGCTCATGGTTAGTTCTTACCTTATGTTAAAGTGTTACAGTTAAAATATTAAAAAAGTGTGTGCTATAGCTATAGGGAATGCTTTTTTTTTTGGGATATTCACTTCAGGTAAGTTTCTGCTACACAGAGTATTTGAGTTGAGTTCGCATGGCTATTTCATGTAAAGAAAACATTACACATCTCTCCCCTTGACAACATTATAAATGTTTTCATAAAGCCAGCAACAACAAGCATTACAACATACATAGGCCTATGGACTTTTAATGGATATCTTTTATGAGGTGCAGGCTGCCACTTGGTGAATTTGGTTATTTTATGTTATAATTTCACTGGAACCAAGAGTTTTGTGTCTGTAAATACAGAAATCAAGTAAACTGTGATAGCTGTGTGCAGGGCGGCTTATTATTGGGTCTGCTACGAACAAGAAGGAAAGATAATAATGTAAAAGTGAAACTTCAGGTTTGTTTGCTGCTGTGAGAAGGCTTGTTTCTCTTCCTGTTAAAACCACAAACAGTCTGACAACAATCAAAGTGTACAGAAATATATGCATTTACACAAGGCTAACGCATTTTACTCTGCACTCATCAGATATTTACAATAAAAGACCTAAATCACATCACATCCTTCAATCTATAATGGTTGAGAAAATAAACCAGATATACTCAATGCAATGAGTTAATATCAAGAATAAGCCAGTTTAAGAAAGCAGGATTCTAGTGCATTAGAAACAACATTCATTAAGATCGTTTGTTAATTTAAAATATATCTCTGAAAAGGCTTAGACTTACTTGTTGCATCCCAAAGGCCAGTGTACTCTGACACATGTGGCCCTTCATTCTCTAGTCCTTTCTCCTGGTTTCCTTTCCGGTATTTGTAAAAAAAACGGCTAGCTAAAGTGTCCAGTCTCTGAAGGGCAGAGTTAGTGCCTGATGTCTGCCCAAAGTTTGGATCTTTTGTCTGGGCCATCACACATGCACTGTTCATACAGGAGGAAACTCTCAAACTGGTTGATAACCACAAATGCTCTTCAACTAAAGTCTCTGGAGCACAGAAAAGCCATAGTCATTTCCTGTTTGAGAGTATAGATTAACGTAGAGTCTTTGTCTTACCACCAACTGAGCTAGTTATACTTCCTGTTAGAATGTGTTAATGAAGAAGTAAATACGGGCCCTTTGCTCAACATCCCAGTGGAGGAAAAACAAAAAACACACTGTGAGGTTCCAAAGGCCAACACAGGGAGAATATAGGCTATTGATTCCCACTGAGAGATAACTCATCAATACTAACCTGTAGAAATATTTTACTCATTCTCAGAAAAGACAATTTCTTTCTTCTGCTGAACACAAAAGATATTTTGAAGAATGTTGTTAATCAAACATTCCCATTTACTTTCCCATTTACGTTCTTTATATATATATATATTTTTTTACTTTATATAGCATATACAGGTATATAATGTAATTACTTAAATATAAATTAAACTTGTTGGACTATTTCATTCTTCATGTTGTTGCTGTCATTTTGCGTTCTATAAAATAATCACATCAACAGGTTCATCAGTGTTACTCAGTCCTGACTTATGCAATTACTCATGTAAAGTGTGACATTATTATTGACTTGTATTATTTCTACTCATCACTCTATTTCACAATTCAAACTAAGTTTCCCCTGATAAAAGCACTAAGGTAAGTGCTTTCCTTATAGTATGAATTTATTAATATTAACAAACAAACAAACAAACAAACAAACAAACAAACAAACAAACAAACAAACAAACAAACAAACAAACAAACAAACACTGGTGTACCTTTGCAGGAAGTTGCCACCAGACACCCTTACAAACAAAAGCAAAATAATAGGCCACCACGAGTCGAACGGTTAAGTCGTGGCGCCATCATGTGGAGAACAGACGGAATACATTTAAGTGATGAAACACTTCTTAGTATTTTAACATTTTGGCTATCTACATTAATTGTCTTGTTTATTTAAACGCACGACTAAATGGTCGGATTAAAATATCATTCAAACACAAACATTACAAAATTACTAATAGGCTAGGTTGACAAAGGACATTAAACATTAAATATCAATATTTGTTTAAATATTAAATTTTAAAAAAATCTAGCTGTATTTTATTTACTGTAAATTTTAAGTCACCTTTTAGTTTTTAATCTAATGTCACAGTAGCCTAGCCTAAATAGTGGAAAATGCTTAACAATCTAATGTTGTTCATAGATTGGTTTCTGTTAGGGTCACATAATAACATTTTATGGAAAAAAATAGATACAAATGATTTAGAAATAGGGAATGTATAATATGTATTATTAGCTTCTTTATTGATATTAGTCTTCTGAATAGGAACCCGGATGGAAACATTGGTTTGTTGCTAAGAATCCGTGCGCTCCGGAAGAGGCCATGTATTTCACAGTGGGGAATTATGGTCACTCAACAGTAAACATACACACTAAAGCATGCGACAGAATTATGTAGTAATACACAATATAAATTTTATAGGCAATAAAAATGTCCAAACTGTGGTTAAATTATATTGTGTTATTTATACTGTGTAAACAGCATGCAGTCCATGCGCCCCTATATGAAGAATAGGTCGGTCCATCTTCATCGTACACTTGCAGTAACTGGACAACACACAGAGCAGATTGAGAGCTTTCATTCAAAGACAAACATTTAATTGAAATGTTAAAACGAAATAATATTAATTAAGGTAAAAAATAAGAATTACACAGAAAGAAACAGAGAAAATCGAGGAACCGCGACATCATCGCAGACAGAGAGACAGAAGCCCTGTTTAGGTAATTTACTCAAAACCGTCTCATTTTCATCATCAATGATCTGATTACAGTGGTCACAAAGTTTATACAAAATGATAATGCTATTGACATAATTATTCAATTGCTTGGGCTTACAGACGCTATTTGCCTGTCTTGTGTGTCAGAATGCGGCGCATCTCCTGTTCATAAATAATGATCATTTGTCACTTTAATAACATGCAATATAACCTAAGCATTGTTGAGAAGTTCGTTGTGCAGTTTAGATGAACAGCTGCATAAATCCTGGCAATGCATTGCCGGTGTTTTATTATCATCTGGGCCTCCTTGCATCAGTGGATCTTGCAGAGAAATCAGAGGCAAAACTAATCACATGACACCGCGATACACCCTGTATAACTGTGAGTTAGAAGGAGAATGAACGGAGAAAAGCACGTGTTCGGATGCAGATCTGGTCTTTTGATCATCCCCGCTATAGGATATGTGACCTACACTACACACAGGCCAAAACTTCCATCACATAATGATCATGAATTAACCTGTGCACATGAGCCAAGAACAACAAAAGATCAGGATCTATCTGTCTGTACAATTATCCATCTCATTCCACAGCCTCTATAGTCTCTAGCAGTAGACCTCATAATATAACGTTTGTTGAGAGGGTGTCATTAGCTCTATGCTGTAACAGACCAGTAATTCTAGTCCAACAGCAGATTACATCACTGATGTCTTCTGTTCATGGGAGAGAATGGTGTCTAGGAGAGGTTGATGTTGTTTGCTCATTGGTCCACTGTTGCAATAAACAAATTCGTTAAGCATTGTCCAGAGTAGGAGACTTGAAGATTTCTGGTGTTTTTTATTCCTCAAGTGGAGTGTTTCCTCAAAAAAACTGGATGAGAAAATAACCCATATTACAAAATGTGACATTAAAACATGTAAATAACTAAAAAAGCAAATAACACTGCCCAACAGCGACATCCGCAGTTGAAGTTACAGCGGGAGGCGCTGATCCAATTGACTTAAAAAAGACCCCTACATGTCTGCGGTGGGTTTAGTTTGGGGTAATTGATAATGAATGGATTAAAGTCACGTGAGAGGAGGCAATGTCCCTCCATCATGCTATGATTGGATATGATTGGTTCGAGCGATAAATCCCGCCTCTTGTTTAAGTGCGCATTCTCGAATTGTCCCAAATGAAGACATTTGTTTCTCAAACGGAAGGTTACATCCTACAAAGGCTGCATATCTCAGCTGCCACATATCAAACGTCGCTAAAGGCTGTCCATCGTTTCACGTCCTTCATTCGGCCTGTTTTGAAGGATGCTTTGGATTTATCCCAAGCGGCAACCTCCCTGTCTCCCTCTTGAAACCAACACGGAAGTGAATTAAACTGCAATTCATCGACTGGCCGCTTGAGGCTGACTGCAAAAGTGAGCCAAATCTGTATCTCCCCCATGTTAAAATGCCCAACTTTACAGCCGAAAAAATTATGTTTACAGCCTGGTGCCTTAAGTTGTTTTGGTCTATACAGCTAATTTTGCCCTTCATGACAACTGTGAGGGGGGTGAATTTTTTTATAACTCATCCGTTTAAATTATATTAAGCATTAAATTCCTGCATAATCAAGGGCGTGGCCACTTGAGTGACAGGTGGATTGCCGCTGCTGTTATTACTAGCCGTTTGTCTGCTCTCTGTTAGCCATCATGTCACCTCAGCTGATTCCAGCTGCTGAACTTGTCATCTCTGCCGTGTTTGTACTCTTTTCGGGATTATTTCATACAGTTTATTACACGCCGCCCTTATACCTTCGCCCACGCCGTTGGATTCCGTCATTGTCGAGTATCGAGAGAACAACCAGCGCTGTTCTTCAGTTGTTTTCCTCTGTGAACATGCACTCATGGATGTCTGACAATATCGTTGCTTTTTGGAGTTCAGATTTAAAAACGTCTAAGGTATAGAGGCCACACTCGTTCTGCTGTAACTTACCGTTGATCTTACGGAGCAGATAGACTATGTTATAATATGCTTTTAGTGTTCAATAAAAAGTAACGTTACCGTCAGATTAAATCCTGCAGGTGTCAGTGCTTTCTTTTCGTCCCTTAAATGAGCGCGGATTTCTAGTGCATTACTTGAACTTCTTAGGTAATATCTATCAAAATTTAAAATGGACTGAATAAAGCTCTCTACGAACTTGACGTGCATTGCCGCGCTGACTGACATGTATGCGCATTTATCACTGTCACACACACACACACACACACACTCAGAGCAAATATTGTAAGTTACTGCATGAGAATAATAATGCATCACAATACACGTTAGTCTCATGGTTAGTTATGTCTTTTAACTATTATAGTATTTCCAAGGGCAAAAACATAAACTTTAACTATTGGCTTTAGGTCTACTTCAAGTCAGCTGTCACTTTAGCGCGAGGCCAGTAGCACATTAGCTTAGCCTGAGCAAACTCGATCACGTCGAGCTAGGCGGGCGTAGTTTCAGCATCCAGGCACCTCAACACCACCCACGTCCCGCCTTTTTGCCCATTTTCGCTTATCCGGGAGTGACGCACTGTGAGTGACAGGTGCTTCCAAGATGGCGACGAGTGACTCCGCCCACTTTAGGCTTCAAAAACGCTCTTCAGAAACCTACGGGTGACGTCATGGATACTACGTCCATATTTTTTTACAGTCTATGATTTATCCTTCGTTTCCTTAAATCACACACAATTCTTTGCACACATTTAAATTCACGAAAATAAACGGACGGAAAACGAGTCGGTTCTGAGCTTGACTGAGTTTATTATGAAATGTAAGACAAAAATTATGTTTTGGACATGAAAGCATAGATGTTATCTTTTGTTTTGCTGTAAACTTAACACTAAACTGACAATAATGTAAGCCACTGGGAGACCTCAGATGACTGTCATTCACTGTATTGCATTAATTGGAAGCATTTATCCAAAATTAAGTTTTAAAGGGGTGGTGGATTGCGATTTCACTTTTTTCATTTTAAATAGTGTGTAATGTTGCTGTTGGTGACTGAACAGTATCTGCAAAGTTGCTGCGCTGAAAGTTGCTGCGCTAATAGCATATTAGTACCTTAAAGGGAGATTTAAGGTTACCATATATTGAGTTCCATTGTAAAAATTAATAAATAAAATTAAAATAAAAAAATAAAAACAGTAAAACATTTCTCAGAATGTCTAAGAAAGTACAGGTTTGGAATGAGGTGTACCCCAGTGACAAGCTAACATTTTTGCATAATCAAACACTGGAAATTTTCAGTGGAATATTTAGGCAGTTTTGAAATCTAAATACTAAACATTTTATGTTACAATTTAGTTTGTAAATGTGACTTTTTTGGGTGCCGATACGATATGTATTGCGATATTTTTTAAGAATTGCGATTTTACAAGTATTGCGATTCGATATTGCAATATATTGCAATTTTTTTAACACTAGACCATCGGGAAAAGTTAAATCATACACTTACACAGACTGTACCGGAGTCATATTTATAAAAACATATCACATCTTTCTGACGCTTATTTCAGAAGCATCATACAATACTTCATTCTCTTGAATAAATGATTCGATAACAAATACATTTTTTAACAGTCACTTGTCACCACTTAGTGGCGAAACAATGTAATCGATAAAAGTGTTATTTTAAGCACCAAGATGCTATCGTAGACATCAGTGTTCATATTTGAACTTTAAACTTTTATCCAAGTACTTCTATGATAATTTTAACCATTGCATCACAGAAATAATCATACTGTGAGGTTGAAAAGACTGTTTGTGAAGCTGTTTCATGACAGCTCTCTCCAGGTCAGCGGCAGCGCCAACACAGCTTTGAATGTTGCGATATGATTTTGTTAAAGTTTAATAGACAGACGAATTGAAAGATCGCGTGGGTGTTTGAATCAAGATCACAGTCTTTTAAATATTAATCGTGCAGCTCTAATCTCTTATCTCTCTCTCAGCATATGAGTAGCGCAATGGCTTTTCATTGCTTTCAGTCTCACGTCACGTCTCATCCACGCGTCCACTTGGGATATTACGTCAATAAACACTCATAGATAATGACACATTTTATCCTCTGTTGGAACGAAACTGGCTAACTGTCAACCTCATCTACAAGCAAGGACAAAAATAAAGCAATTGAATTTGAATTAATATCGATTTTGAAAAAAAAAAAGCGATTTTAGAATCATAAAAAAGAAAATCGCGATAGCTAGGTGAATCGGTTTTTTCTCCCATCCCTCTAATACGTTGAGGCTTTTCAGGTGAATAAATGCATAGTTCCGCCAAATATGGTTCTTTAAAGGGGTCATATAATGGTACATGCACTTTTATAAGTTGATTGTACTGAAATGTGTGTTGGCAATGCCTGTACGCAACCATCAAATAATGCTAAAAATCCATCCAGTGTTTTTGTTTTAATCTCCTTATATGTTTTCCCCTGCCTCAAATTGAGCCGTTCGATCTTGTGACGTCAATAAAATGGACGCCCCTCCCACGATTGACAATTGACAGCAGCGTTTCAACACAGACCCGCCCTGAGCGAGCTGTCATCGTAGTCCGCCATTGTTGATACACTGGAGCAGAATGGCATCTAAGCAATTGTGGTGTTCTGTTCTTGGCTGTAATAAGGAACACAGCAGTCATTTTAATGTTCCTAAATTTGAACTGCTGAAGAAGCAGTGGCTGAGTTTTATTTTTGAAGGGAATGTTCCCAACGATCAACGTAAATGCTTTTATGTTTGCACTAATCATTTCTCGCCAGACTGCTTTATAAACGAGGGTCAGTGCAAATCTAGTTTTGCAAAGAAGCTGGCCCTGAAAAACGAATCGGTACCAACTATTCTTGTTCCTGCTGCAACTCCAGAAGAAGTGAGTGTAACGTTTTGTTAACCTTTAAATATTAATCTTTGCAAATCACTTGCAATCTGTCAAAGAACTAACCTATACATCAGTAAACACATAGCATCTGTATCTCACTACTCTACCCTGCCAGCACATACAAAAATAGATCAAAGTGACATTACGTTAACCAACCGTTGAGAAGCGTCCTGTTCAAGCCTTAATTGTCAAACTTTTTCGGGGCCGTCATCTTGTTGCGGGTCTGACTCCGGTTTAAATTTGTATGGTTGCACAGATGTGTCCTCAGAGACTCCTGCTGCCATTCTTGTTCCAAAATATACCCTCAACTGTTGTCAAGGCAACACTCCACATGCGTTGTGTCAAAATGCCCCAAAGAACAGAGGGACGGAGTGAGCAAAGCTCATTATCATTTAAAGGCATATATGCACTGAAACGGCGTGCTGAAAACAGAGCTGTTTTTGACCAGGCATAATAAGTGTTTTCTTACAATACTAATGAGAATTTTTAATCAAAGTATATTACAAAGTTTTCATTAAGACCCTAAAGATTCATATTAACTTGTACAAAAATGGCATTATATGACCCCTTTAAAGCTACACTATGTAACTTTTTTAGTTTATTCTTAGCTAAAAACACTTAGTTCTTTCAAAAATATATGTACTCATTAATGTATATTTACTTCGTTCAAGTAATAAAGTATTCTCATGAGTTTATAATATGCCATTGAAAATACATATGGGTAAGGGGTTCTAATGTCCGTCGCCAATGTAGTGTACATTGGCCACTGTAGGAGTTAAAACGAAATCGGAATTGAGAGGAACAGAAACTAATATTCACTGGATGGTCATATACATTTTCACCGCTAGAGAATCACACAGTGTAGCTTTAATGGTCTTGCGGAAGAACTTTTGCCAAGCATGTCAGAGGTTCTGGGTTCTAATCCGCACTCATATAGTTTTTTTCCCCTCATCAAAACATAATATATGTTTATCAGTGGTTTTATATAAAGTAGGGACACTTTGTGTGCATTTAGTTTAGTAATTTCCCCGGAAAGAATAGAGAGTCTCTGCAACGGCATTAAGCGATAGATTGAAGCGTGCGTCCATGTGAAGACGTGTGAGCCACAAGAGAACACTGTATCCGGACCACTGATAGCAGCGGCAACGAGCACTTTGACCTCTTGATTTCAGAAACAACACATTTCAGTGCTAGATCACCTCTTATTTAAAGGTGCTCTAAGCATGCCACGCGTTTTTTAGGCCAAAACATTTTTTGTCACATACAGCAAACATCTCCTCACTATCCGCTAGCTGCCTGTCCCCTGAACCCACTGTAAAAAAAAGTGGGCTCTGCAGACACCCCAGGCTCCAAAAACGGCAACAAAAACAAACTGGGCTAACCCACACCACGAAACATAACAAACTGTTCCAGCCAATAACCGACAAGAAGGATTTGGGGGGTTAGGGCGCGGATGAGGAGGAGGGAGGGTCGAGCTAGCCTCCGTTTTGTTTGACAATACTTCGAACGTCCACAAGAAGTGACGTCACCCAACATCGCTTAGAGCACCTTTAACAAACGAACGAAATGTATGCTCTGCTAGTTAACTGGGGATGTTTTATTTATTTGTATTAGGTACATCCGTGCCGCAAGATGTTTCAAAAAGTGGTGGAGACACCTGCAAATTACGCCAATGAATGACAGTATTAGTCATCTTCCAGATTTAAATCTGTATTTTATACTGTTGTCTATCACTTAATGCCGCAGTGGCTCAAAACAATCAAAGGCAATTAAGAGATTAAAATATTTGTTGGTAGTGTTCTATTAAGAGCTTTAAATGTTGGTTTGTTTTGTTCTAAGTGAGAATAAGTGATTCCTTAAAAAGTATGAATGAAAATATGATCGTTGTTGCAAGTGAAAAGTCTGAAAAAGTCTGCAAAATCAGGCACGTAGTTTCAAAGCACAAGACGAAGAAGTAGATATCCAGGGAGACTTTTATTTAAATCCACCAACAGAAAACTAGGAAATCTCAGGAGAAACAATAGGACACAACCACTAAATATGACTAATTCCAGAACAAAGAGTAAGGAGAAACAGCGAGTATAAAGAGAGACACCAAACTAGGGAACTTAATGCACACCTGAACTGAGAACTCTAATCAATGTGTAACTATGGTGGCAAACATGTTGGGAACAGAGAACGTTCTTTTCAAGACCAGTGCCGTTCTTTCCTGAGGTCCACGAAGAACTCACCAAGTCTTTGCGCGCCCCTTACTCGGCCCGCCTGAAGACATCTGCCTCCGCAATGCTCTCTACTATTGACGGCGCTGAGAAGAAAGGGTACGAGAAGCTGCCCCCTCTGGAAGAAGCGTTGGCCACGCACCTCTGCCCCCCCACCGCTATTCGTTCTCTGTTCCCAACATGTTTGTCACCATAGTTACACATTGATTAGAGTTCTCAGTTCAGGTGTGCATTAAGTTCCCTAGTTTGGTGTCTCTCAGCCAGCCAATTGCTACTCGTCCCCGGAACGCCAGGGCACCCGACCCAAGATTGTGTTGGAACCTAAGCCTCGGAGGCCTTCCTAGTCAGACGTCAGGAAGAAAAAGAGAAGGGATGAGTTCTGCTGCAGCTGGACCAACCTCAAAAAGAACTTGTGCACTTTCCCCAACCTCCTTTTTAGTTCAGGCAGCTGGAAATGTTCAAACTGCAGTCAATGAGCCCGTTATGATTCACGCACCCCTGCAAACGAACGCTGTTTTTAACAGCTACCCAAGTAAAGCACAAAAAGAGCACTTTTCTAACTCACAACACCTGGGTGGCCGGGTCCCCGACACATGGTGGTCCGCCCCCAGACTGTATTCAACCCCTAGCCACTCGGGTCAAGGCCTGGGAAACCATCCCTGATGTGTAAAAATGGGGGCTGAATATAATAAAACGCGGTTACTCGCTCCAGTTCGCTCGCAGGCCTCCGTGCTTTCATGCCGTGGTCGAGACATTTGTAAGGAACAACGTGGTTCATGTCCTCCGCAAAGTTGGATGAAACTGGTGAATCTCTGAAAACGATTACGTCATGCAGATGCGTATTACGTGTTCAAACTATAGTGTTTCATCGCCATCTAATGGCATGGCAGCAGAATACAGCTTTTTTGTCATTTTCGCGTATCCGTATGAATGGGGATCGTTTTGTCACGTACCCTAAGACATGAATAGAACAGAAACGCATGACAAAACAAACTCTGAATGTGACATTACCACCCTCTGCCGGAAGGCATGAACTTGCGCCAAAAAGAGTCTGACCGGGGAGGGAGCGGGCATCCTGGAGTCGTGGCAGGTAACAGGCAGGTGACCAGGGTGGTGCCGACAGGCTAGGAAGCCTCCAGGGTGGCACTGGCAATACAGGTAACCAGAGAGGCACTGGTTGCTCGGGGATCCTGGGAGGTGATGGCAATTCAGGTAGCCATGAAGGTGTCATTAGCTCAAGGAGCCTGGGAAGTGCCAGCAGTAGGAAGCCAGGGACTTGCTGGCAGTACAGGGAGTTGCCAGGGTGGCACTGGTGGGACAGGGTTAATAGACATTTCAGAAGTGGTCCCTTTGGCTGTGAAATGGGAGCTTGAGACATTGGAGCCAGGAACTCTGGCTGTGATGAGGGTTATGGAATTTTCACTCCCTGGAATGGATTCTAGATTTTGATCCTCTGGAATGGACTCTGGACATGGTAACCGAAGAGTGGAGTTCTTGCTTAGAGCTGTCCTGATGAGCATGTTGGGAGGATCTGCTATTTCGCTGTCAGGTCTACACTGTTGGATACAGCTTTTCGGTGCCCGGGAAAAGGCTGAAGATATGGGTATGACAGTCCCTACGGCTGCAGATTCTGAGTCTGAGGGAGTGGGGCTATGACAGGCACATGTAATTAAGTGAGAGTAAACAATTTTCAAAAAGCATCAATGAAGATATGATTGGTTGCCTTAAAACAAACAAAAAAATCACATAAACTTTTGATATGGGGAATTATTATTATATTCAATCATTTTTTAAAAATATTATTATATGCATTTTTAGATTAGGGCTTGCAAAACTAATACTTTATGTTTACTGTATGTATGTAAGAGTTTGGTTAACTATACTAATTTCCACGTTTTTAAAATTACATCCATTTTGAGAGATGTAGCCTAATTCAAAACAGAAAACTTTTTAAACTATAGCTCATAAATATCCCCAAATAGTATAAATATTCATATAATAAAGCAGGACGAGGTCGAGGGCCGTGAGAGAATGGCGCGAGGCTGGTGGCATGATTAATAATGAACGACAGCTGTCATTTTGTTGTTTATTTATTTTATTAATTAAAGTTGTAGAAGGTTCGCTGGTTCCCGCCTCCTTTTCCAACAACATCTTACTTTGCTACATTGGTGCGGAAACCCGGGAAGAAGGAGGCGAGAACCGGCGAACATTCTACAACTTTAACAAATAAAATAAACAAACAACTGCTGTCACATATAATAAAACACAACATCATAAAACAGTCCAGGCCTGGTCCTCTCTCGATCTTCGCAGTAGTCGCTACTCCTTAATGCTTCCGCTCCTATGTGAGAGATACAAGGTGCGTCATGCAGGTGTCGCTCATTATTAATCACGCCATCCTCCCACGGCCCTCGACCTCGTCCTACTCGCCTCACTCTTATTAAATTAAATGTAAATTTATTAATTGTCCAGCAAAGACCACAATAATCAAGATAAGTCCTCTGTTACAGACTCCTATAGCCAGCTCCCAACTCCCACCATATACCGTATCCCGTAATGTATCCCAATCTTCAAGCAGAAGGAACTGGATGAAATATTCTGAATGATATCAATCCACAATCTGTGTTATTGAACAGAACTGAATCAACACTGAAATGACGTCAGCTGAACAGTGACACTATTTTCTTTTTTGAGATGCTTTACAGTAGAATTGAACTCTGTTTGCTTCATTGAAATCATTTTTTCCTGTTTATCCCCTGTAAAGCTGTTTTGAAAGTGCTATTTAAATAATGGTAACTTGACTTGATTTTGTTGTTTGATGAGCAGTTTGTTGCTGGGATGGTAAACACGGAAGCTATTTAAAATGTTTTAAATATGAGGGAAGAGCAAAACACTAAACTTGGTTAAGGTAGGCTATTTATCTGACAAAATTATTTGGCAAACTACAGCTACAGGTTTTATTTTACAATGCAAAAAAGCTCACAGGAAAAAGCATACATTGACAACAGCATAATCATTTATTAATAATGTGTTGGTTCTGTCTTGTATTTGTGTTCATAATTTATTTGTATGACAGCCTGACCAAAAATTATGTAGTTTCTGCAACACTTGTGGCACCTATGCAAGAATTTGGTTTTCATATGTGTGCCTGTATGCATTCTCTATTTTAAATGCTTGTCATTATATAAACTGCGTCAGAATATGTCGCAGCACGTTTCAGATAAACAACAACAACAAAACAATCACAACTTTTAAGTCAGGAAAATGAATACCTTGAATAATGAATAATTAATGTTTAATTACACATAAGTGTTTCATCAATACTTTTCATTCACAGGAAATACATTTTATAATGCTTTCAAACCTTTAATTTGCATCACTTCTTGTTCAGTTTAATACATTTGTCTATAATTTAATCCAACTCTTAATGGTTAGGGTAATCAATTAATTATTTGGTACATCTATAGATTTATATTAAATTTAAAGAAGATACCTTTTTTTGTGATTACCCTACTGAAAAAAATTTTTAATTTAAAATAAATTTATTTCATACTAAGTATACTACAAATCCATTAGCATATTTACAGACATGTCCCTTGAGACTTGATATGAATATTATAATTAAACTTTATTTGTAATACTTCTTTACGGCACAATGCACATTTCTTAATATTAAGCCTAAAATGTGTTTTAATATCACTATTAGTAATGATAGTATGATCTCTGTATAAAATCAGTCTTTAAATGCAAGATATTTAGTGTACCTAAAGTATACTTGCAATAGTTCCACTTTAGCACAATAAAATATACTTGTTGGACATCAGCACTATTTCTGGATAACTAAAGTGCATTAAGTACAAAATTAGTTGTTCCAATTTAGCAGACTTCAAGTATACCACTTTAGTAGCCTATACTAAAAGTACAATTGCAGGGTATTTATAAAGTTAATTTATAAGTACATAAATATGTAAATGTATTTCTAGTATAATTAGCATACAATAAATGTATTTCAAATACATTTTAGTATATTTCTTTTTCACTAGGGTAAATCTGACCTGTCATAAACATTTGGTCATTTTTCATCAGTATCACAGTGAATATCTTTGTTGTTCATGACAAATCTAGTCTTGACATTGCTGTTCAGTTATGTCATAGCAACCCTCATTTATGAAGGAGGATGACATGTTCATGAGGATGGCGATCATACACCTTCCACCTCCAGGTACTTGAATGGTTGCCCATTGGCCAAAAAGGTGTCCACAGTGTCTGGTTTTTGCCAGATTGAAACAAATGGGTTACTTGTGATGATTCACAGCAGAATTCAGCACCATCAGCCACTAAAACGATACTTTGGCATGATAAATTTGTTTCATAGAAACCTGATGCTTCTTCAAACAGCAGGCAATAGTTGGAAGGCTGATTGATGCCACACTGGCAAAGATGTCATGGCTCTCCTTGATAGCCGGCTTTAATTCATACAGCCGTATGTCATGAAGGAATCAGTTAAATGAATGATTCAATGTGTCAGGGTTGAGAAAGATGATAATTCAATTTGCAGGGTAATACAAAGTTTATTGGAAAACAGGAGTTCAAGGGTAACACTGAAGCCAGGGCTAGACTGGAAGGGCCACTGTCAATAATTGCCACAGATTGCAAAGGCAATGTCCATGGACCTGACCGCCGCCGGTATGTCCCTATGAACGGGCAAAGATTGCAGTAGACCAGCAGGAGGTTTGTTAGAAGACTTATCCTGTGAGCAAACTAAGCAGGCCGCCACAAACTGTCTGGCATCTTGTTCCATGTCTGGCCTCCAAAAAAGTTAACGGGAAGAAGCCAATGTTCTCCGCACTCCTGGATGGCAAGCCAGCCTCGATGCGTGACTCCAATTCAACACAGCTGCACGCCATGGCTCAGGAACAAACAACAGACCATCAAGGCACCCCACCGGAATAGCCATCCCTCGCAGAGCGAGGAATGCTCCTACCCCAACTTTATAAGCATCCATCTCCACATTAAATTGCAGATCAGGGTCTGGCCATTTGGAGACAGGCCTTACCTTCGCCGAATCTACCTTAATCCCCTCTGCAGAGATTATTTTCCCCAGGAACGGAAGAGTCAGCTTGAAACATAAATTTCTCCGCCTTGGCATACAACTGGGTCTCCAGAAGACGTTGCAGCACCTGGTGTACGTGCTGAATGTGTACCTGTTAGGAAGTAGAAAAAATTTGGATATTGTCATGGTACACAAAGACAAATCTATTGATCATGTCTCTCAACACATCGTTAACCAGGGCCTGGAAGACAGCTGGGGCATTAGTAAGCCCACCCTATATTCAAAGTGCCCAGTTGGGGTGTTGAACACTGTCTTCCACTAATCTGAACCAGGGGGTAGGAATTATGGAGATTCAACTTTGTGAAGACCCGAGCATCCTTGCAACAGCTCTTGAGCAGTTGAAATCAATGGCAGGGGGTACCGATTCTTAATGGTGATGTCAACTCAGCCCTTGATAATTGATGCAGGGGCGGAGTGAGCCATCCTTCTTGCCCACGAAGAAGAACCCCACGCCTGAAGGAGAAAAGGAGGGCGTGATGAGGCCAGCCGCCAATTATTGATGTATATATTTATCGATCTAGTGCTTTGGGTTTGCGAAAAGTGCAATATAAATAAAAAATATATTATTATTATCCAGTGCCTCCCTCTCCAAAAGATGGTGTCATGAATGGGAATTTCATCATGGAGGTCATTGTTAATGAAGACCTTCCTCCCGGAAGCGGTCCCAGCAAACATCCTCATTCCAGCTAGTTAAGGCAGCAAGAGTGGAGTAGGATGGAAGAGGATGGAGTAATCTGTCACAGAGTAATCCCGCTGTCTCAACCTGATGAGCTGGCTAGCGGCCTCCTTACCGGCCAATGAATGGTCGAATATTTTCAACGAATATCGGTAAGCAGAGTGAGGACGAATGCCACCTTGGTGATCTCTGAAGCATAGGTGGTAGGTTTCGAGGCAAAGATGATGGAACATTGAGCCAGGAATGAATGACAGGACATGGGACGGCATCATAGGGGTATGTGTGGACACTCTGGGTTTTTGAGTTTAACTGGAGTGAGCAGGTACAGAAGATGAGGCAGCCGCAACTGTGCTGATGGAATCCTGGTCTCTCTGCAACTCTCTAAGCTGTGCGGTAATGTCTGCAATCTGGTTGGCCATTACCTCTACATCACGGGTAGTGGTTGTAATCTGTGAGGCATGTTGTTCTAGCAGAATCCCCTGCTAGGTAACAGCTGACTGGACTCTCTCTGCAACTCGCGTCTGACCCTGCTGAATCCATAGCTGGCCAGATTGTACTGTCAGGGTTCAGAAAGAAGATGGTTAAATTCACAGGGTAATGCACAGTTTATTGGAAAACAGGAGTTCAAGGGTAACACAGAAGCAAGGGCCACAGTCTGACGGCCTTAGATTGCAAAGGCAATGTCCATGGAACCATATCAAGAGCAGCCATGAGCAGTCTGCACAGGAGGTCGAGGATGATGGCAAATGAGACGGAGAGCAACAGGCAGGGGTGGCAGGTGAGGCGGAGAAAAGTGGGAAGAAGATGGCGGCGAAGCTGTAGATGGAGGGAAGATAAGCCCAGTCCAGCAGCCAGGGAAACAGCAGACTGGAGATAAAAATAAAAGGGAAAAAACCCCAAGAAAAATCTGACCTGAAGGCAAGCCACAGAAGAAAAAATAAAACAAACAATTAAATAATTTAGGAAAAAGAAAGTAATACACTGGATGAAACAAAAAAATCAAAACAAAGCTGGATAAAAATCAGAGCTCAAGACAGTAAAAGAAAAGCAAAATGGAAATAACTAAGAATCTAAAGAAACCATCAACTGACAGTTGAACGCATGGCAAACACAACAGAACCACACGTGCCGAAGCATATTGCAAACAAACACAAAGCGCGTGAGTGGACAAACAAAACGGCACAGACACAAACAACTAGGCTGATCAAACCGGTGTCCTGACACAATGACTCACTCACTAAGACAGTGAGGCCCAGAAATGCGAATAGCTGCCGCAAAGACCCTTCTGAAAGCTAAATTGAAGAATGGGACAACCTACGTTTTCATGGACTTGAGGGACATGCGCCAGCCATTGTCTATAAAGTCCACAAGACCACTAGTTCACATGAAGTAAGCGATTTGTGACAGGAGCTGACTTGGTACTTTTAGTTTAATATTTAAAGTATTATTTCATTAAAAATAGTATTTTTATATTTCAGTATTCAAAATATTTTTAAAACATGAATCTCATAATTTTATTAATGCAATTGTAATTGCAGTGTACATATATCTAAATACTGCTTCGGATGCAGAATCTGTGCTAATTATCATTGCAAACAGATCCTTTGATATTGATTTAATTTGGTTGGTAACAACTTATTGTGTCGTAATGATTAAATGTAAGAATTTTACAAATGATAATGCATACATCTAAAAGGTTTATTATAAAACATATATATATATATATATATATATATATATATATATATATATGTGGAAAAATAAATATTTTCAATTCTCATTCTGAGCATATATATCCGTTTTACAACACAGGCATACATGACAGCCAAAATTAAAAGTTGTTGCTCGTAAGTTATTCAATAGACACATAACCAACATATATTTAGAAAGCCAACACTTTACACAGAGTTTACAGTTCAAGACTCAGAATTACTTATACTGTTATTAATATGGAAATATGTAAGCTGAAACATAAAAACAAAAATAAAAAAATAAGAATTTTTTTAATATATATAAAAAAAATAAGATATGTCTGTGTTGTAGAAACTTAGAAACGCAATGAAGGTGAAGCCACAAGTCTGCTCATGCTTAATTTCAAGTCTGAGGATGTCATCTCCAGAACTATGAATTTTATGAAACATTTTCTAATACCATGTCATGTGAGCTTTCAGAGAAGGCTGATAAGATGCTAATAACATATTTTATTGCCCTGTAAACACGCGTTTGCAGTCCATTGTCTAATGTCTGGTGAGGAGAATTGCCCCATTCATGTTTTATTGTTCTCAATCGACAAACCTTTCACACCTCTGTCATGAATGAGACCTAATCTTCATTATTCTTTTATCATTATTCCTTTATTTGTATTCATCCATTATTACTGTGTGTTCACACCAGATGCGAATTGAGCGTCAAATCCGCGCCTGCCGCGTCTAGTTATACGCTTGTACACTTTGAATCCATTCACGCATCAAGAGTGAAATTGACGCGCGTAAAAAACAAAAGTTTGAAGCGTAGAAGGCGAAATATGTTGGCGGTCATCTTTTTACAAGACAGCCATTGTTGATCGAGCATTCATCAAGAGAGTCACCGCTCTGTATTTGCTCTGGAGAGCAGAACAGAGGCGTAGGGATCATCGTCGCCGTATTTGGGTCCACCAGATCCTTCGGAGGCGAACCCAGTTTGGCGAGTTTCACCATTTGCTCCAGGAGCTGCACCTGGATGACGGGCGCTTTCAGCTGTACTTCCGCCTGTCCCGCGCCCAGTTTGATGTCCTGTTGTCCCGCATCGGAGCGAGGATCACCCTCGCCCTCACCCACCTAATCTGTAATTTATTTTTGTTTTGATGATAAATGGAGCCAGCCTAGGCTACTACAAAAGTGATTAAACTGTCCTGTGATTTTTTTTTCCCCTCACACAACACTGTCCAGACACGAACGACGAACTATGTTCTTGCACTAAAGTATGTTGGTTCTCTTTACATTAGAATAATAATAATGTTTCATATAATGTAGATTAGATATGGAATAAATAGCATACAAAATTAATGTCTCATATATTAAAATCAAGTTTTTATGTGATAAAATATTTACTTCACGTGACAGCAGCAAGCTGGCTCCTGATTGGTTAACGCGGCGTGAATTGACGCAGAAGTTCAGATTTTTCAACTCGGGCGGCAGACGCGAATTCGTGTCAAACGCGTGAATGCACAAAAAGCGATAAATAAATCATTCGCGCGTAAAGCACCAGATGCTCAATTCGCAACTTGCGTCTACCGCGCCTCGCTCTACGCCTCATTCGAGCCACAGGAATTTTTTACGTGCGTAACACGTCTTTGCATTGACTTAACATTGAAATTACTCGGGCTAGACGCTCTATTCGCGTCCATTGTGAACGCACCATTAGCCTTTACTCTGGCATTACATTGGTGGCCCATCTACACCACTTTGATCCCACTGTACATTAATCCACCTTTTATATGAATTCTTTCTAGAAAACAACAGAAAATGATTCTTTGGATCGTATGTAAATTTTTTTAGCAAATTAATTTATGGAATAGAAAAGCTCCTGGTGCGAAAGGTGCACTAGAGCTACAATTAGCATCAAGCTACATAACACAATTTAATAGATTAATATTATTATTTTATTCAAAACTCACTTTAAACCAGCATCGAATGTTTGTATTAAATTCCGTTCACGATGTAATGTGGATTTTAGTCCTATAAAGTTGTTGAAATATTATGTACAGGCTTTTATACGGAGCTAATCGCGACACCTGCTTAGCATTTATAATGTAAACATCCTTTATTGATATGAAAAAACACCAAATCACATGAAAATAAAACACAAACCATATACTATCGTAATCGTGTGTTTATTAGCTTCTTGTTAAACGTGTTGAAATGTTTCTTTGGGTTTGTTTTTCACAGAGCTCTGAATGAGGACAGTGCTACAGTACAGCATCATCCAGAAGGGCAGGAATTATGGTCACGTAAAATGATTGACAGCTCTAGGCCGAATGAGCGCTCAATGAGTCATAACTTACGCAAAACCCGGAACAGGAGAGGTAGAGCACGCCCTGAACGCTCTTTCAGCTCTTCAGGTTGCAAAATGATATTCTGTATGACTAAATATTTTGCAAAAGTGAGATTTGGACTAAGAGCCCTAACGGACACTGTCTTGTGCATCTATAGGCTCGTTTCCACCGAGCGGTACGGTGCAGTACAGTATTTACAGTACGCAATTATTTCCCTTTCAATTGTCAGAAGTTGTGAATGCCACCAAGATACCGAACAGTACCGTACCATTTTTTGGGACCCTTCCGTTGGGGTACCTAGCACAGAAGTCTGTTACCTAAAAGGTGGAGCTAGACTCACAGCAGTACGTTGATTGGTTGACACAGAGAATCGGCACTTGCAGTTGAAAAACAATACCATTGCAAAACAATGTTTTTTTTGTCTTGTGACAAACAGCTACATGCCGAGAAGCATGAACAAGATCTGCTGTATGTCCTCCATTGTAGTTTACTGTATAGCTTTCTTCTTTGCGTGATAATTATACTTTCCGGCATACTTACTTACAATAAATACTTTCCGGCATACTTTTGGTGGTGGAAATCAGCCGGATCAGGGTTTACCGTCCTGAATCATACTGTAATGTACTGTACTGTACTGTGGTCAAATATTGAAACTTAAATCTTTCTAATGATACTAAGCTTGTTTACATCAAGTAGAGTGTGATGTTTTAAAGTCTTTTAAAGCACAGTGTGTGTGCACTCTGTCTCCCTCTACAGCTGAGAGAGGTGTTAGCAGGAAGTGATGCAACGTCTCAAAGGAAATAAGGTGTGAGTGGATTGTGGGTGGTGGTGCTGTCAGGGTGATGCATGATAGTATGAGATCACTCAAGCACTCATTCATCATTTACACGCCTGCCTGTCATTGTGTTGCTGTCTTGTGCTGAAACAGATTGACTGTACCTTCATAAATTGCTTGAACGTCTCTTTTAGTTACTGTTCTAATTGCAGTATGACTTCATAATTTGGAAATTGTATTGATAAAGCAGATGCTTTTATGCATATATTTCATTGCAGTGTAATGCATTGAGCTAATTGCAATAACACAATGGTGACAGGGTTTTCTTAGAAGTTTTGCAGTTTATGGGTCATCCCTTTGTGGTGACGACACTTTTGAGTCAGAGCCCAGAGACCTTTTTGAATGAAGCACTGAAGCAAATAAATGGAGAACTTGGGCACATGACGGCTTACATTCCCCTCCATTCTCTGTCAGTAAAGGGAAGTCATTAGAGAGATAAAACAATGTTTGAGATTTATTAATATGTAGAAAATTCTTCAGCATCAAACCTATAGTGATAATTCATTTAAGATTACAAGGGTTTACTTACAGTTGATTTAAGGGTTTGTTGCAACCATTTCCAGAGCCGTAAAATAAAACATTCATAATCAGTCTGGGGTGCGTTTCCCAAAAGCATTGTTAGACAACTTGCAACCGCAAGGTCCGTCATTATCAGCATAGTTCAACGATCAGTGTTTCCTGAGACGTAGGTCCAATGAACATTCGCAAACAGCTTTGAAGTTGTGTAGTTGGAATGAGAGCTCCGACCTGTGGTTAGAAACATAGTTGCATGTCATGTGGACTCAATAAATCCTTATCTTGAGACAAATAGATGACATTCAGTACAATGATTTTTGATTTTGACAAGACATAAAGTGGTGATATCGGAGTTGTTCACTTTTTAATTAGTCTTCTCATTAACGCCATCATTGTCTTCATTCAGGCCGATTCGAGAAGGCACATGGAACCAAGAGGTGGGATTTATCGCACAAACAATCATATGCAATCATAAATAATCACATCATAGCACGATAGAGGCATTCCCTCCTCTCACATGACTTTCTGACATTTATTCTTAATTACCCCCACCAAACCTTTCACTTTTTAATGTTTTGTAATCTTTGTGTTGTTTTATTTTTGAAATATCGGTTATTTTCTCATCAATTTCTTTGAGGAGACACTGCTTCCATTGCCTCCCCAGAGGAAACACCCCTGATCAGATTTAGTCATTGATATTCATTGAGATGCTGAATGAAATATTTCCATTAGAGGTCTGCACTCCCGCGGGAGTCCCGCGGGACCCGCGGGTCCCGACGCAAAACAGTGCGGCGCGGGACAAATTTTTAAAGGTCATTGCGGGAGCGGGCGGGATGATGAGGTGCACTTGCGGGTGCGGGCGAGAGGGATGATACGCTGCACTCCCGCAAATTAAATATGAGTATAAAGTAAAATATATAAATGATTAAAGTAGCGTACATAATTTGTAGTTGTGAGGGAGATTCTGATTGGCAGCAATAAAAACGTTTTAAGCAGCCTACACTTGTGAATGTTGTCGGGTAGGGCGGGGCCTAATCTCACGCACACTTGTTTAGAGACAATTCGTTTCCCGCTGCTCCGAGTTCGAATTCGAAAGCTAGTTCAAGTTCAAAATAGACAGCATGGACGAGGAACAGAGCGCCTCTGTGCTTCAGATAAAGTACTGTTGTGAATATTATGCTGTTCGTAATATGGGACCAATAAATATGTTACCAAGTATTGGTAAGGAATTTTGTGTGCACGCATTTTTTCCCCCAAGACCTTTCGTCAGACAGAAAGTGCGGGCGGGAGCGGGACATTATATCACAGATGCGGGCGGGAGCGGTACTAAAAATGACAAATCTTTGCGGGAGCGGGCGGGAGCGGGACTGAACACTGCGGGAGCGGGCGGGAGCGGGTCTGAAAATTGTGTCCCGCGCAGACCTCTAATTTCCATTACTACATAACTAATTTTCTTGTTTTAGGAAACTTCATAGAATCAAACCAGACCATACAATTAATAAAATTCTACAAATGTGTCTAAAGGACCACCTAAAGTTCTCCCCTATTAACCTATCGATCAATCATTATGCGTTTTTATCTGATTACATGCAGGTTTCCGATTGGAAAAACTTCACAGAATATCTGGTTTGCCTGTCATCAACATGCAGTAACAGATCATACATTTTATACAGATTCTCGATGTAAAACCACTAAACACATCTGTAGTGAGGTAAAATTTGAAACTATATTTGCTTAATCAACAGACAGGATATAGCATATGATCTTTGTAGTAAAAAAAAAAACACCTTCTCAAAATCATTTGAGACGCAAAAAAATACAGTAACTGGTGTAAACATAGTCTCAGGCATTCCCTTGAAATCTTTATTTATAATTTGAATCTGTAAATCAGCCATTTTTTGTTGTTTTGTTCTTTGTTTCATTCTTGATCAGTGATCTTTTTGTATGTCCTTTATCTGTGTGAAATCAGAATGTGCAACTGCGCTTTACAACTTTACCACTAGAA
This sequence comes from Siphateles boraxobius, assembly GCF_051911475.1. Classification (NCBI taxonomy): domain Eukaryota; kingdom Metazoa; phylum Chordata; class Actinopteri; order Cypriniformes; family Leuciscidae; genus Siphateles; species Siphateles boraxobius. The sequence goes on along the minus strand of NW_027509141.1, from coordinate 11,496,951 downwards.
GTCAGTGTTGTGTTATATATTTTGCCACTCGGGTTGCCATAAAGTAATAGTTATGGTTGAGGCATAAAAGTTTGAAAAATTTCATAAAAAAAAAAAAGATATATATATATGTATGTTTTAAGTTGACAAAGATACATAAACAAATGTTCTCTTCCACAAACAGAATATAAACTATTTCTAGTATTGTGCACAAATTTAATTTGCATTTATGTATTTGGTAGATGTTTTTATCCAAAGTAACTTACATTGCATTTAGTTTTATCAGTCCAAAGCACACGTTCCCAAGCATAAAACATAGACATTTTAAGATTGTTTTAAAGATATTGTCATTTTGAAATGTTTTTAATCTGTAAACTATTACCTCTCATCATGTATAAAATAATGGTTCTGTAAAAAAACTAAATATATTTTGAGTTACTTGCAAGGGGTTACATTTGAATGAATGTAAAATTATTGTCATAAGGTATGAGGGAGATTTGTAGCAGGTCACCATCATTGCTTTTTTAGGCTGGGGGATGTAATTTTGTATAACAGTATTTTTGGGGGGCATTTCATTTACATTTAGTCATTTAGCAGGCACTTTATCCAAAGCGACTTACAACTGAGGACTAAAGACAAGTCAAGTCATTGTGAAGAGGCAAAAACAATGCAAGAAGTGCTCAAAATACAAAGTTTAGGCATTGCTCAGAGTAGCATAAGCCAGACAAGGGAGGATTTAAAGGAAAAGGAAATAATGAAAAAAAAAAATATATATATATATATATATATATATATATATATATATTAAGTGCTCACGGAAGAGATGAGTTTTCAGTTGTCTTTTGAATGTTGTCAGGGATTCTGCATTGCGGATGAGGGTGGGGAGATCATTCCACCAGCATGGAACCGTGAATGAGCATGTTCTGGAGAAGAAAAAAATCAACCATCTTTAACAAATGAGATACAGTTGTAATCAAAATTATTCAACCCCCATTGCAAATCAGGTTTATTGGCAAAATGTACAGACTTGCAGCTGTTTGTGTGGTGTTCATAGTTAACCACAAGGTGGCAGTGTAATGCTTAAGTGTTGAAGTGCGACTGAGAAAGAATAAGAAGCAGTGTGTGGAGTTCAGTTGAACATGTGTTGAATAAAAAAACCTCGAAGGAATTACTCTGGTCTTGTGCTTCATACTACAAAACACTACAAATTGGCGACGATGGTTTCTGTGCCTACGCCTGCATCTTTTCTGCCATGCAGTGGAGAGCCTGCGATTCCTTTTGTTACCTGGCGGAAAATGTTCGAAAATTACTTGCTTGCTATTAATGCTACAGGAGACTCATGGCCTGATGCCAGGAAACGTGCTATTCTACTACACAGCTTGGGTACTGAAGGCCAGAGGCTGTTTTACACGTTGCCTAATACTGGAACTATATTTGCAGAGGCAATGACAGCATTGGAGGATCATTTTGTTCCGAAGGTGAATGTTGTGGTCGCTCGACATCGCTTTCGCCAGCGTTCTCAACGCGCTGACGAGACCATTTCACAGTTCCTGTCTGCTTTGCGGGAATTATCTTCATCATGTGCTTATGTTGCTCTGGAGAGTGAAATGTTGCGCGATCAGCTGGTCGAACGATCGTATGCCCCAGCAGTGCGAGACAGACTCCTGCTGGAACCAACACTGACCCTGGACACGGCTATTGTTATTGCGTGTCAGGTGGAACAAGCGCTCTCGAATTCGGACATGCTCACGGCACAAAGTTCAGTTCAGGCCGTGGCTTCTAAACCCTTTCATCGGAAGAAGCGTGCTGAACATTCTAACAGAGCAAACCCTGTGACTGATACTACACGGCGGGTGAGTCGCGCATGTTACCGTTGCGGAGCTACAAATCATCTGGCTAATGCTGCCGATTGCCCAGCCGCTCGAGCCAAATGCCGTACTTGTGGTAAGACCGGACATTTTTCTAAAGTTTGCCGTTCTTCTAAGGATGTTCGGGAAGTGGTCCCTGAAGTGGTCGTTCTTTTGACTGAAACTGTGAATACTTTTACAGACAAACTTTTATGCAATGTTCATGTTACGACGCCAAATGGTGCTTCCGTTGAGACTGAATTAGTCGTGGATACGGGCTCTTCGGTATCAATCCTGCCTGCAGTCGTGTACAAACGACACTTTTCGGATTGTTCTTTTACCGCTCCTAAAGTGAAACTGGTCACGTACTTGAAAGAAGATATTCCTGTGCTAGGATGCTTACATGCGGACGTCTCACTGAATAAAAAGGTAACCACTGCTTGTTTTTACGTTGTGAAAGATGGCTCTGCTTTGATGGGCATGGACTTAATTCGAGCTTTGAACTGTTCTTTTCATTTTGGTACTGTTACTGCGCCTGACGAACTACATGCAGTTGTTGGTGAAACTATTCCTGCTCCAGTTACTTCTGTGGGGAGCGTGAAAGGGTTTGTTCATAAGCCTACAGTTAAACCTGACGGTACTCCAGTTCGACAGAAGCTTCGTCGACTTCCATTCTCTGTGCGACAAGCTGTTTCTGCAGAACTCGACTCGTTATTGCAAAATGGCATAATTGAGAAAATCGATTCTTCCCGTGGATTTCACCTATTGTTGTCACCACGAAGAAAGGAGGTAAAATACGTCTCTGTGTTGATCTGCGTGAGCCAAACAAGGCCCTGATTGTTGACAGCCATCCTCTGCCACATATAGATGAACTTTTGAGTGAACTAAGCGGCTCATCAGTGTTCACTACAATTGATTTAGCGGCTGCTTACCATCAGCTTACCTTACACGAGGACTGCCGGGGCATCACAGCTTTTAATACGCATGATGGTCTCTTCAGGTACTGCCGGGTTCCGTACGGCCTTGCTTCCGCGCCATCGGCGTTTCAGAAGATGATGGAAACTGTCCTGAAAGGCATACATGGGGTAAGGAACTACCTGGATGATATCATAGTGTATGGTGCCACCCAGGAAAGTCACGATACGACGCTGCGCTCAGTCATGCAGCGCTTGTCAGACGCAGGACTTGTCAGACGCAGGACGCAGGGACAAGTGTACGTTCAGCCAGTCATCCTTAAAGTTCCTTGGACACGTTGTTTCCAAACATGGAATTTTCCCAGATGAGGAACACAAGTCTGCGATCATTGATGCTCCTGCGCCGCACGATGTTGCTTCCTTGCGCTCATTTCTGGGACTGATTTCATGGTACAGCAAGTTTTTGCCGAACTTTGCATCTGTTGCTGAGCCGTTGCGTGCGCTACTTAGAGATACGTCAGATATTAAGTTTGCCTGGACTGTGTCTGCTGAACGCAGCTTCAAAGAGCTGAAAGACCTGCTTTCTGGAAGTCAAGTGCTTGCGTTGTTTGACCCGTCCCTTCCCACTATAGTGTCGACTGACGCTTCTGACTATGGCTTGGGTGGGGTTTTGACACAAATACACCCAGACCGTGTTGAAAGGACTGTAGCGTTTGCTTCCAGAACCCTTACTGCAGCCGAAAGGAAATACTCTACGGTCGAGAAGGAGGCGTTGGCTTGTGTCTGGGCCGTAGAAAAGTGGCGGCCGTATCTGTGGGGTCGACACTTTACGCTCAGAACTGATCATTCTGCGCTCACTACACTGTTGGCAACCAAAGGAATTGGCCGGGCCGGTATGCGGGTCGCCCGGTGGTCGGCACGTTTGCTTTGCTACACATATGATGTCATCTACCGACCTGGACGTCTTAATTGTGCTGCAGATTGTCTGTCCAGGCTGCCACTACCGACAGGAAATGATAGTGCTGTGGAACCAGAAATGGTTGCTTTCGTTACTGGGCTGCCTACATTGTCTGCTGAGGATTTCATAGCTGCTTCGGAAGCCTGTCCAGAGTTAACCCAGCTGCGCTTGCGAATCGGGCAGGGCTGGCCGAAAAAATCCTGTGACCTGGATTCTGTTCTGGTCCCCTTCTTTCGTATTCGTGATGAACTGTGTGTGGATGGCGTGCTAGTGAGGAGAGGCGAACATCGTGTTCTTGTTCCTTCTACATTGCGCTGTAAAATGATAAGCCTGGCACATGAGACACACCAAGGAATTGTTCAAACGAAACAGCGGCTGCGTGAATTATTCTGGTGGCCTCAGATGGATGCTCACGTGCAGTCGGCTGTTTCTTCCTGCTTAACATGCCAACTGAATGACAAATCGGCTAAAACAGCACCGGCTCCTCTTCAGCCTGTCAGTCTGCCGTCTGAACCATGGCAGAAACTAGCGATCGATATCGTTGGACCGTTTGAGAGAGGACCTTCTGACTGTCGTTTTGCCATTTGTCTGGTGGACTATCATAGTAAGTGGCCTGAGGTAGCGTTTTCTCCAAATGTCACTGCTGAAGTGGTCACATCATTCCTCCAATCAGTGTTCAGTAGAGAGGGAAATCCCCAGTGTGTGGTGACTGACAACGGGCCTCAATTCACCTCCAGTGTGTTTGCAGCATTCTTAAAGGAGAGAGGAATAAGTCACATGCGTAGTAGCGTGTATTATCCTCAAGGCAATGGCGCTGTGGAGAGGTGGAATAGAGTCCTGAAAGAATGCATCCTTTCTGCGGAACAGATGGGGACACCATGGAAACATGCAGTGACTGAGTTCTTGCAAAGCTACAGAGCTACCCCACACAGTACTACAGCCGTTTCACCTTCTGAGCTTCTTCATCATCGCAAAATGCGTACAAAGCTGAATGTTTTTCCTGTTGGCCCCAAGAGTGACAAATGTGCTCAAGTGAAAGAGACTGTGAGTAACAAACAGCTCAAGAGTAAAAAGTACACTGACAAAAGACGTGGTGCCAAGTACCACACTTTCAAACCAGGAGACCAGGTGAGAGTGAAACAACCTGGGCATGTGAGAAAGGGTGTTTCTCAGTTCTCACCACCCCTGAGCATTGAGCAGCAAATCGGAAAGAGTACCTTTGTGCTGAGTGACAAAAAGAAATGGAATGTTTCTAAATTAACTCGCTTTACAGGTCCTGTTACCACTCAGAATGAGAGCTTGCAACCACCAGTGACATTTAATCTTAGGAAGAGTAGTAGAGTGCGTAGAATGCCAGGAATATGACTTACAGTGAAGTGTACATGGATAAAAAAACATGCATCCTGTGGTGGATATGTTGTGAACAGTTATAGCCTAGTTACGTAAATACATAAAACTGTGCATTAGAATTAGTAAAACAATGTCAATTACATTGGTTAAGTTGTGGTAAAGTTAATAACAGTACACAGTAATGTGATGTGATTTTTGTTACTTTAAACAAACAAAAGGTTTGGTTCTGAACACTAATCTGTGATATGAAGAATCTTTCAAGTAAGAGGGGAATGTGGTGTTCATAGTTAACCACAAGGTGGCAGTGTAATGCTTAAGTGTTGAAGTGCGACTGAGAAAGAATAAGAAGCAGTGTGTGGAGTTCAGTTGAACATGTGTTGAATAAAAAAACCTCGAAGGAATTACTCTGGTCTTGTGCTTCATACTACAAAACACTACAGTTTGCAGTGATCAAAACAAGCAAAAGTAATTGAAATAAGCTCAACTAGGGCCGGGCGATAAAACGATAACGATAATTATCGCGATATATTTTTTCTCGATAAAACGATATCAAGAGGTCGATAAATGTTCGATAATCTTTATGAGCAAAAAGGGGAACGAAACTCGTTTGAACCGCGCGCCACACGGACCATTTATCAGCTCGGTTCAAAGTCCAAACCGCAGGGCAGCGCGAGCTCACTAGAGCAGACGCGTTTACTCTGATCGGTCATAGTGAAGCGCTTCAATTCAGCGAAGAACACAAATGTCCTGTTTAAACCAGTTTAAAGGCAGATGAAACAGCGCTGACTAAGACAAACAGGAGAAACACTGTGCACAACGATACAGTCAGAATCTGAATTGATACTGAATCCATTTACCATGGGTTTACTAACTGCACCATGAAATGTGGGGTATACATATTGAATTGTATTATATTATTAATGTAGACAATGTATTAAATGACTAATGGAATATAATTACAGTATTTAATAATGTATTTAGGCTACAGTTTTTCATACAAATACCATAGAAACCATAAAGTTACATTTTGCCATGATTCTTTAGGCTATGCCTGGTTTTATCTGTGGTTATCATGATATAAATGCATGATACTGGATGACCAATGGTTCATTTTAATAAAACTCAAACAGTCAGAATATTTTGCCAAATAAAAATGCGGTCATTACTTTTTTTAACAGATGTTACTGTTTTTGTTAAAGCTACAGTAGGGAGTTTTGAGAAAATGTTGACTTAGCCTGAAAATTTGAACAGGCACAACTTACAGGTCCAACCCCCTTGCTCTCTGCTGCCCTACAGCCCTCCCTCCACAGCTCCTCCCCCACAGCGGAGCCTGCCGTGAACGCGCAGGCTAGTAAGCAGGACCACCGATGACGGCGGATTATAAACAGTTATGGAACATTCACTAATAGGGACGAAACATCAACAATATGCTTTACATTGACTATGGCCTAACCATACTTTGACTACAAACTTGGTCCTCAAATCATTATGTATTTGGAATACATGTAACTTTATTAGGTTGCACTCTTTCTATAACTTATAGCTACTAAGATAACGTTAAAGGATTAGTTCACTTTAAAAAAAAAAAAACTTTTGCTGATAATTTACTCACTCCCATGTCATCCAAGATGTCCATGTCTTTCTTTCTTCAGTCGAAAAGAAATTAAGTTTTTTAATGATAACATTCCAGGCTTTTTCTCAATATAATGGACTTCAATAGGACACAAACGTTTCGAGGACCAAATGACAGTTTCAGCGCAGCTTCAAAGGGTTTTAAACGATACCAGACGATGAATAAGGGTCTTATCTAGTGAAACAATCGGTCATTTCAAAAATAAATAAAAAACTTTAAGTTTTATAAGCACAAATGCTCGCCTTGCTCTGTTCTGTGATGCACGTTCGTGATCCTGTTCGAACTCGTTCATCCAAATGAACAAATCTTTTTTCGAGTCATTCGTTCTTTCAATGAACGAAATGACTCGAAAAAAGATTCGTTCATTTGGATGAACGAGTTTGAACAGGAGAGTCACGAACGACGGTACGCGCTCGCGCTGTGCAAGAGAGGGGTGATCAGCGCGTACACGAGCGTGATTGACACTGCTAAGACATTCCTCCTGGCACTGATTGGTTGTTTCTGACCGGGAGCGGTGTATTTCTGCAAATGGCAGTAGGACCACAGGGAGGAGCCAGAGGAGCTTGATTTTTTTCACAGATTATCTGTCTCATATTCTACTTACAGGACATAATGAGAGTTTTAACAAATATTTGTTTACAAAAGCTACCTACTGGAGCTTTAATGAACATAAATTTAACATAGTAGTATTAGCTTGAGTTGGGGCGCAGATTTACTGTCAATTAATTTACAGTTACATTTATTCATTTAGCTGACGCTTTTATCCAAAGCGACTTACAATTGCTATATTTCAGAGGTCGCACGCCTCTGGCGCAACTAGGGGTTAAGTGTCTTGCTCAGGGACACATTGGTGTCTCACAGTTGATTCGAACCCGGGTCTCTCACACCACAGGCATGTGTCTTATCCACTGCGCCATCACCACCCCACTGTCAATTCACTGTCAAATATGCATTTCGAGACAAAAAATGTAATATTAATATTGCAGCCTGCACTGCAAACTGTGCAGAAGATACGTGCCATCAAAGTCAGGCAACACAAACCTGTTTCAAGACTTGAAACAATATCCTCCATTAGCACATGCAGAAACTAAGAAATATATTTTTCTATTCAGATATTTATTTTGTTAAGGAAAAATGACAAATGTTTGAATGTTCTACCTGAGATTTGTGAAATGTTCACCTGTTTGGCAAGTGTTTGTAATGATATGTTCTGACAATAAAGAGTAGTTTAAAAACACATCACTCTGGTTTCTACAACTTTCACTTAGGAGCAAAAATCTCCCTTTAAACTTGAAAGAAATAAAGATTTGACATTTATCGCGATAATTATCGATATCGACTGATATAAAAAAAATTATCGTGATATTTTTTTTTGGCTATATCGCCCAGCCCTAAGCTAAACACAACAAATGTTTCAAGTGGTTTCCCCAAATTCAACCGAAAATGCCACTTTTATGACTTCTGCAGTCTCAAAATTATTCACCCCCCTGAATAGAATCCTTCACAACAACACAAAACAGGTGTTGTCTCAAGCAACACCTGATGCAACTAATCAAGGGCTTCATTAGTTGCACCAGTTGTGCTTTAGCTAGAACACGTAATGTATATGAACTGGCTAGGCTTGTTGAGTGTCATGTTTGACTGCATGTTAGAAATATGGCTTAGTCAAAAGAATGGTCCAAAAACTTAAGAGAAGATATCATCGCCCTTCAAAAAGATACAAAAAGATAGCGAAGGCACTAAATGTTCCTAGAGACCCCGTTGTAAGCATAGCTTGCAAGTTCGAAGTTAAAAGGAACAATGGTTACACTACCTGGATGAGGCAGAAAAAGGAAGCTATCTATAGCTGCAACCAGATTTCTGAGAAGGCAGGTTCAGAAAAACCCTTGAGTGGTAAAAGACCTACAGCAAGACTTGGTGGCAACAGGCACTGAGGTTTCAGATTGCACAGTTAGGTGCAAGCTGAACTGATAAGAGAAGTTAAGACTCTTAACTTCTCTTAACATAACTCCAAGACGTACACCACTACTGACCCAAAAGCACAAGAAAGTCAGCTCCAATTTTCATAAAATCATACAAATAAGCCAATGCCACAGAAGTTTTGGGATTCTGTTCTTTGATGCGATGAAACAAAACTGGAATTTTTCAGCCCTATGGATCAGTGTTATGTTTGGAAGAAATAAGAATGAATCGTATGCTGAAAAGAACACTTTGCCTACCAGTTAAGGATAGTGGTGGCTCGGTGATGCTCTGGGGCTGCTTTGCATCCTCTGGCACTGGAAACCTGCAGCGTGTTGAAGGCAAGATGGATTAATTTTTGCATATCAGGAAATCCTAGGAGAAAACATCATGCCGTCACTGAGGAAGCTAAAGCTTGGGCGTCATTGGAACTTCCAACAGGACAATGATCCCAAGCATACCTCAAATTCCAAGGGTTGGTTCCAGAAGAAGTCCTGGAATATTCTACAGTGGTCATCACAGTCACCTGACTTGAAATCCATAGAAAATCTCTGGTTGGATTTAAAGAAGGCCGTTGCCGCACACAAACCCAAGAATATTGCTGAACTAGAGGCCATTGCTCATGAGGGATGGGCTAAGATTCCTCAGAAACGCTGCCAGAAGCTGGTCATTAAAAGTTGCATTTTCAGTTGAATTTGGGGAAACCTTTTGAAAAATTAGTTGTTTAGCTATTTAAATTTTGTCTGATTTGTTCATTGCAAACAGCTGAAAGTCTATCAATTTTGCCAATAAACCTGATTTGCAATGGGGGTTGAATAATTTTGATTACAACTGTATGTTGAATATTGTCAGTATATTTGTGAAAAATATTAATGGATTTCATCATCCCACCCACCTACTAAAATTTAGATTCAGATTAATAATTTTTTAAATGGGACCTATTATGCAAAATTCACTTTTAGATTGTCTCTGAACATAATTATGTGTTTTAATTACACAACCATCCTATTGTGGTAAAAATTCATCCTCTCTATTTGTTATTTTAAGACTGAAACAGTCGCTGCGTCCTAAATACCGTACTGTCTAAGAAGGTACTACATTTGAATTTACTTTGCGACCATTTAAAGAAGTACTCTCTATATAATATGAATATGGGTAGTATGAATGAAATTTGGATGTACTGTACTACATCCGCCACTGTTGTTACTGTCATGTGTGACCTACCAGCTCAGTTGCATCATTTCACTGCCATTCACAAATCCTCTCCAGTGGCCTCATGGGATAGTAGAGTGTCCATCGAAAGTGTCCATCGAATTATCTGGTATTAACTTTTCGCCTACTGTTTTTTGAATACTATGTAATCGGACATACTACTCTTTTGGCTTACTGTTTTTCACTTTATAGTTATTTACTTTATAGTAGGGCAGTATTCGATTTTGGCTGCAGGGAATCAGACAGTTGAACTGATTCATAAATATATGATAAACAATTAATATATCATCCAGATTTAGTCATCATTTGTCATCCTTGTGTCAAAAGAAAGTATTGCTTTGTTGTTGAGTTTGATTTTAGTATAGCATGTTGAGCTGTTAGACGTGTGCTTTGCTGCGTGACAGATTACAGACATGTAAAGCGAACATTAGAATGTTAAACATGGAAAATCTCAAAGGCTGATGATCCAGTGGCGCTAATGTTGCATTTGCTTGACAAGAAGCAGACAGACCCTCATCTGCTGAAGCCCCCGTCAGGCAGCAAGAGCTGATCAGTGAGGTGAAACCTGCTGTCAACGGCGCTGATGGGTTTGAGTGACACAGCAAACGTTTGGCCAGACTGTGCAGTTCCCTTGCTTTTCTTCTTTGTCTGACATTACCAATCTTCTGCTTTCTCTCTCTCTCTCTCTTCCTCAGACACCTTATCTATCTGCCCATCTGTGGTTGAGTGAAAAAGCCTTGACCTCTTTCCTTATAGATCCGGTCTACAACCAACCTTCACCTCGTCCCCTGCCTCATGTTCTAAGTGGACAGATGATATTGCCACCTCCTTAAAACTGTTGTCATAAAGACAGCGAAGAGGAAGTAGATTGGTGCCAAACTGTGCCTTAAAAGTCTCTGAGGCAGCGAGAGATCAGCTGTTGGAGATATGCCCTCACCCCCCAATGATGGAGGTAAGTTTGATACAATTACAACTGTGACCCCAAAAGCTAACCCAGAAAACCAGAGCATACATGCAGACCCTCTATGCCCCAAAGTAAAGTACTTTTAAAAGCTTGAAATTTGAAGGTTTTTAGTTTGAAGGAATTTTAAAGCTTGAAGTTTAAAGGTTTTGAAGGCCATACGGTCTAACAAAAAAAAAAAGATAAAGTTACTCTGGATGGTTTCTAGCTAGAGTGTTGCTATCCAGATGCTAGTACATATCATCGCATTGCTAGCATGTTTCAGATAGATACTATGCTAGTTGCGTGATTGAGAGATTAAGGGCCCTATTGTAACAATCTAAGCGCACGGCACAAGTGCACTTAGGGCTTGTCCGAATCCACTTTTGCTAGTTTACCGATGGGAAAAATGGTCTGCGCACTGAGCGTACCCGGCGCATGGTCTAAAAGGGTTGTCCCTATTCTCTTAATGAGTAATGGGTGTGTTTTGGGCGTAACATGCAATAAACCAATCAGAGTCTCATCTCCCATTCCCTTTAAAAGCCAGTTGCACTCGCACCATGGTGGGTTCGCTATGTTTAACCCCAAATCAGAAAAAGTGGGGACATTTTGTAAAATGCAAAAAAAATCAAGAATCTGTGATTTGTTCATTCTATTTAACCTTTTATTAACTAACAAAAGTACAAAGAAGCGTTTTCCAATGTTTTCACTGACCAACATAATTGTATTTTGTAAATATGAACACATTTTGATTTTGATGGCTGCAACACACCCCAAAAAAGTTGGGACAGAGACCAAATAAAAGTGAAAAGATTATCCAAATTAGATTATCCAACTATTTTGAAACAGTCCACAATGAACAGGTGAATTGGTAATAGTTGAGGGTTTCATGTTTGGGTGTAAAAGTGCTTCTCAGTCTTTTTAAGCAAAGATGGGTCATGGCTCATCACTTTGTGCCAAATATCATGAGAGAATTGTCAAAAAAAATTAAAAAATTCCATTTCTCAATGCAAGATTGCAAAGAATTTATGCCTTTCATCATCTTCCATACATAATATTGTCACAAGATTCAGGGAATCCAGAGAAATCTCAGTCTGTGTTGGGTGAGGCAGTAGACCTCTTTTGAATGTGCGTGACCTTTGAGCCCTCAGATGGCATTGCACAAGATACCATCATGCTACTCTGTTAAATACGCCCACATGTGCTCAGGAGTAATTTGGAAAACCGTTTTCACTGGACACAGTCTGACGCTGCATCAAGAAATGCCACATGAATCTCTGTTACGCAAGGAGAAAGCTTTACATCAGTTCTATGTGGAGATGCCGGAGAGTTCTCTGGGCCTGAGCTAATCTCAGATGGTCTAGAAGAAAGTGGAAATGTGTGCTGTGGTCAGATGAGTCCATGTTTCAGCTTGTTTTTGGGAGAAAATGGACATCGAGTTCTCAGTCCCAAAGATGAAAGGGACCAACCAGACTTTCACCAGCAATAGGTGCAAAAGCAAACATCTGTGCTGGTATTGAGGTGCATCATTGCAAACGGTATGAGTAACTTGCATTATTGTGAAGGTACCATTAACATGGAGGCATATATTTGGATTGTACAGAGACATAAACTGCCATCAAGATGACATTTTTCCTGGGAAGCAAGACAATGCCAGGCCTCATTCTGCACGTGCTAAAACTGAGTGGTTTCTAGACACTCTGCACCATAGAAGGGATGTGCCTGCCTGTTTACTGCAGTCCATATATGTCTCTTATGGAAAGTGTATGACCCATCATGAAAAGGAGAATCAAGCAATGATGACCACAGACTGTTGAGCGGCTGTCTTGTATCAGACAAGATTGGGCAAATATTCCACTAGCAAAACTCTAACAATTAGTATCCTCATCTCCCAAATGATTAAAAAGTGTAATTAAAAGGAAAGGTGATGTGACAGTGGTAAACGTGTCTCTGTCCCAACTTTTTTGGGGTGTGTTGCAGCCATCAAAATCAAAATTTGTTCATATTTAAAAAATACAATTATGTTGGTCAGTGAAAACATTGGAAAACATTTCTTTGTACTTCTGTCAGTTAATAAAAGGTTAAATAGAATGAACAAATCACAGATTCTTGATTTTATTGCATTTTACAAAATGTCCCAACTTTTTCTGATTTGGGGTTGTACATGGCGGAATTTGCAAGCGGAAAAACTGAACGCTTCCCTAGCGAGGAAACGGATCTGAGCAGACCATCTACCGGACAAATATGCATTGTGGACCTGCCTATAGGCACACATTACTGACGTGCTCTTTAAATAACAAAAAAATATATATTGTGCCATTGACTTAATAATAATAACAAAATTAGTCAAATCAGCCTCAAGGCCTGTGCCGAGTTTGGTAGTTGTAGCTTTAAAGCTTTAGGAGGAATTACAGTCAGAAATTTTAGAAGAATAAGTTTAAATGGAATATCAGTATGTTGGCTTTCTCAAGCCAAAATAAAAACCTTAGTGAACTGTCAGTCACTAAATGTTCTTTATGTTCCATAGACGATCAAGGAACGTCCCCCATGAACATACCACCAGCATTATCCAATCAGAATGGAGTAAAGAGGAAGATCCACACCAAGAAGAAGAAGAAGGGTTTCATCACAGCCAACGTTGCAGGAACAAAATATGAGATCGGTAGGAAAAAAGATTTGTTCATTATGTCAAACTTGTTGATGAAAGGGGACATTCATACAAAGCGTTTTTGTATTTAAAAATGCGAGAAGCAGGTCATTGGAACTAAAAAAAATAGCAGACTTCAAAATATTTGCTTCAAATATTTATTAAACAGCAATATAAAAAGAATAAACAGTAGACCTACTTTTTATGCTGCATAGTCATAAATGTGATTTAATTTTTTTTTAAATTTCTACATCTACATTTCTACAGCTACATTTCTACAGCCTGGAATTACAGTTTTTTTATTATTATTTATTTATGAAACAATAATAAATCGATTCCTCATTTAATTTGTAAAATATGATAGTAATTGTAGCTATTGGGTAGTATTGAAACCATGTATTTTTACGTAAATGTATCTGCCAAAAGCATACATGTTAATAAAAGTTGAATTTTTAAGGAAATTATCATAGAGTTTACTCTTTACAAAGAACAAAGTAGTTTTTTTTTTACTATTACTTTTTTTACTATTACTACTATTTCTTACTATAAATTCAGAATACAAAATTAAGTATTTAGATCTGTATTAAATCCAGTTAAAACAAAGCTTAAAAAACCTGCTATACCTGTTTAACACAGTCCTTGCCTTAAATTTCAGTTTTAAAAGTAATTTGGCTATAACTATGGTAATTTGCTTTACAAAGTTTGTGCATCAGAGTTACTTTAATGTGAAAAAAGTTTACTGAAGTGTATGTTTAGCTAGATACTTTAAAATTATGACTACACTATGTATATTTTAACTTACAAGTATAATTCTTTACAGTAAATCTCTCAATTAACAGTCATCTAATTACTTAACAGGCATGTCAAGATTTCTAGCTTTGGTTTAACCGGATTTCAGTCTAAGCCACACCAATTTGGTTTTATACAGTAATGCTTATGTTTATGGAAACACAACATCATGATTATAATATTGCCAATTGCTACAATTAATGTTTTTTTGGAAAGATAATGAACTGCAGACAAAACATACTTAAAGCACTTGGGTTGATGCAAAAGCTTAAGTCATGCATAATCATTATTAAAGCATGAGTTTTTATTTAAAGTAGAGAACAAGATTTCTGTGGATGAATTCTACTAATGAAGTCAGTTGTTTGTGCCCATTGAAAAAGAAAGATGATCCAGTATTGTCAGAGTCAATGCATATCAAAGGAATCTAATTTGATTTATTTGCAGTTCGTATCGTCATTGAGGAGATGACCTTTCATAAAGCCAGAGATGAGGATGAAATGTCCAATCTCATCTGGAACGACTCTGCCGTGCAACATGAGAAAATCGCTGAGCTCAGGAACTACCAGGTACTCTGATTTTCCTTTCAGTTAAAAAAAAAAAAAAAAAGAAGTTAAAAACAAACATGCTGTTAAGGTTACCTCTTATTTTCCCTGGATTAAGAGATGTGACCTTTACCATGGCTTATACTCATTTTCCCATCATCCTTCACAGGTATTTGCAGTTTAATCAACAGAAGTCATCTAATATACTGTATATAACCTTTACGGCTAAAGTACTATACAGTAGTAAAGAATCAATTGAGGTCACCTGAGGTAAGCAAATTTGTCAGGAACAGATTTGAACCAAAATCCGTTTTAGGGCAAGTCCGTTCATTGAGCAGCCATCGAACTGTGGCTGCGTTCGAAAGATTACCAATTGTTCAACTTGTTCCCTTGCTGCAGGCATATGGATGTACCTCCCTAAACTGATTTCAGACAAGCTTCTGAGGCGGCATAAAGGTCTAATGATCTACAACAAAATAGAAAGACTATTGTGATAACCAAGCAAATATTTACTTAAGACAATATTAATTTCTTGCTTGAGATAAAATCAGGTGCCATTTTATTTTTTAACTAAACTCGTGAATGGTGCAAGGGGTGCGTTTTCCAAAGCCAACTATGATCACAAGTTCTGTCGTTACCAATAGAGTTCAATGGAACTTGCGACCATAGTTGGCTAACAATACTTTTTGGAAACGCTCTCCAGGATAGTAGAATAATATAGGCAGTGCAGGATACATATGCCTTCAAAAATCGATCAGATGAAGGTTGACGTTATGTGTCAATTTTTGGATTCAGACATTCCTTGTTGGCTTCCTACCTCCACCTGCAAAAGAAACATTTTTTAGCATTTGAATGCAGCCTGTGTTTCAATAATATATGTCAAACCAGAAATAAAATCTGGCAACATAAACTTATCTTAAATCAGGCCAAAAAAAATTTATTCAGGCTTTCCATCTTATGCACATATATGTTGTAAGTAAACAAAAAGCTGACAATACTACTATCTGTTACGACGTGGCTATACAAATAACACGATGAAGACGAAGGAGATAATGATAACAGTCTTTATCATAATCCGCAAGGTAAACTCAGGAGAAATGTTGGAGAAAACACAACCACATCTTATATCAACAAGACTGGACAAAGAACCAAACAAAATGGAGTATATATACACAGACTAAATGAGATAATTAATTCGAACGACAAGTTCATTTTTTTCATTTCATTTCATTTATTCATTTAGCTGACGCTTTTATCCAAAGCGACTTACAATTGCTATGTATGTCAGATGTCGCACGCCTCTGGAGCAACTAGGGGTTAAGTGTCTTGCTCAGGGACACATTGGTGTCTCACAGTGGATTCGAACCCGGGTCTCTCACACCAAAGGCATGTGTCTTATCCACTGCGCCATCACCACCCCATGTGGGTTCTGACAAGTGAACAGAATCATAATCACAGGAACAAACAGGCACACACTAGGAAACTAGAGATCCGAAATTGTGAGATTGTGAAATCCTAGAAATTGTGTCCGACTTGAGACTGTGACGTATGGCAAGATGCGAGATCAGCCAGCTGGTTCATTCTGCGCAGCTTCTCCAGAGCGGCTGCACAAGCTCTGATGATGACACAGCTGTTCCATGATTGGCTGAATCCACCGCTTGACAATGATCACGTGTGTTTCGTGTTTATTCGAACACCTTCACTTCCACTAATGCTCAAAAATCTGCATTTTTACTACAGTAAAGGCTGTTTTCATGTAGTCGCGATGTTATTCTGTGTCATGTTTATCAAAATAAAACTGAAAAACGTAGACCCCACTTCATTGGTATTTAAATAGTATATATATATAGTATAATAGTATTATGTTGAACTTTATTCTTGTACAGACAGACGCTGTATTTAGCAGTACATAAAGTATTAAATGGAAACGTATCTGAAACGTCTGTCTGTTCTTGACAAATGTTGCATTTATTTCACTCCGGCTATGGTAAAGTATGCAAACACAGTGTGAGCTGTCACTACGGGATGCAGAAAGGGTCCGACTTCATGTCTCCGTTTTCAGCTCCTCCCCGCCTGCACACGGCAGCTCTCGCCGATCGGCTTCATACAGCCACAGCCGATGTCCAACACACCTAATGTCACATGGTCAAACCAGAACAAAGAACAATGAAAACTAAATCAAAACAGAGCACACACGTTACACTTATCCAAAGGCTACTAGTTGTCAACTTGTTCTCATTATACATTTTTGTCCAATCTGTATAGCTATTCACAAAAAAAGCATCGCAGCCTGGCAGAAAGTTATAGGATTGGGTCTCTGTTTATGGTGGTCAGTACTTCTACTAGCATCAGATTCAAAGCTGTCAGAGGTCAAAGCAGTTTGACGCTAACATTTTGATAAGCTAAAAGCACAATACTCAGTGTTTTTATGCATATCACACAAACATAATGAGTAATCTGTTTTAAATTACACTGAATATTTTTACTAATCCATTTCAGAAGTGAAACACGTTAACAATCAGTCATTGTCTCACATCGACGTCCACCATTTTTTTTTTCCGTTTGTCACTGAGCTTACATTGTATTCTGGAATTGTCTTCTCTGTAAAGGATATACGCTTTCTGTCTTAAGATTTTGCAAAAATAAGGTATCTTAATTAAAACAACCTTAAAGGAATGCATCACCCATATTTTTTCATAATTTACTCCCCTGCATTAAACCACTGGAGTTACACATTTGATTACATATCAGAACCAATTGCATTTACTTGGAAAAGAGCAGCTTCTAAATTTCTCCTTTTGTTTTCTGGAGAAGGAAAGTAATAGGGAATGTTTTATATTTTCTTGTCTATCATATTGAAACAAATTACTTTTACACCCAATTCATATGGCATAAACGGTCTGTATGAAACAGTAGTGTATTGAGTTAGTGTAAAAAAAACAACTTTGCATGTCGGTCTAATATTATATAAACAATATAAATAATTGGCTTTGATGTTTTGATCCATGAAACACTTTTCATACAGTTGTGTTCTGTATTATTTCCTTTTTTGGGAAAAGCATGTTGTGCTTTCATACTTAATAAAAGGTTTGTTCTTTAGCCCCCCCCCCCCCCCCCCCCACCTCCCTCCCCCTGCTTTCCTGTGAATTGGCTTAGCTGCCAAGCTACAGGTCATATGAGTCAAATTAATGGCCTTGTTCAGCCTCATTTGCTCAAATACAGAAAAACTCACCAGCCCCCATCCCTTCCTCTTTGCATTTAAAGCAATTCATTCATCTGTCAGTACCTACAACTACATGGGCTCTGATGCAGAACCAATTACCTTGGCCCTTAGAGTCAAAATTGATCGTCTTTTTTAGTTTTAAATTAAAAACAATGTGGGGAACTAAATAGGGGTTAAGAAAGGTCTGACAACCACCTTTTGTTTTGAGTCAGTAATTGGGCATAAATGTCAAAACATTATAGTCTCAGTTCAAGACTTCTCAATTCAAGGGCTCTAATGTTGTGTTTTTCCTCTAAGAGGTGAATAACCCAGTGCCCTCTAACGGTGTGATTATTTTCCTCAGAGGATAAACCATTTCCCGGGAATGGGTGAGATCTGTCGGAAAGACTGCTTGGCAAGGAACATGGCCAAGTGAGTTGAAAACATGATACCATATCAGATACATGACTGATTACATATGCCTTCCAGCCAAGGAATATTGACTTTACTCTTCGTTTTTATTCATTTTAAAACCCTCTTCTTTTCCTTAGAATGATTAAAAGTCAGCCTCAGGAATATAGCTTCATCCCCAAAACCTGGATCTTCCCAGCCGAGTGCACACAGTTCCAGAACTATGTAAAGGAGTTGAAAAGAAGACGCAAGCAGAAAACATTTATCCTTAAGCCTGCAAATGGAGCCATGGGACATGGGTAAGTTACAACAGACTGGAAAAAAAATATATAGATTATTTGTCATTTTCCCTATGAACGGCATACTGATACAAAAGTGGCAAACATTTTACAGTAACATTTTGTTCAACCTACCATCCTCCGAGAAGCTTAACATGCAGTAGAACAGTTTGTAGGATAACCCTGATCAACATAGCATACTTTATTAGCTCTGGAACAGTATCCTGATTAATTAGTCGTTGTTAAATCAACCTACTAGGCTTATGAATAGGGTTGGGTTTTGGCTAGGTTGCAAGGAGCTGCATGAAGTTCCGACCATATGCATATTTGGATCAGATTTGAGCTTTCGTTGTGTTGAAATATTTGAACTTTTGTGGTTATGTGACTGCCCAGCTGGTTGTGTGTATTCTAATCAAAACTTTGAGCATGAGGTGAGAATTACCAATATTTTCTATTAAAATATTTTTCTGTAAAATAATTTTTTATATTTTTTATAATTTAATAAGCAGAGGGTAATGGCTGGTTTATGTCCAATTTGAATGTTCAGTGCAGCTCCCATTACGGGTGAAATGTGACAATCGTCTAATATTATGAAAACAGATGGAAGTTAAGAGTAATCCTGAATAGCTTGTTTTACTTATATTGGCCAGAGGAGAACTGCCCCCCCGACTGAGCCTGGTTTCTTCCAAGGTTTTTTTTCTCCATTTCTGTCACCGATGGAGTTTTGGTTCCTTGCCTCTGTTGCCTTTTAGGGTTCTTAGGGTAAGTTTACACGACAACACTATGCTTAAAACGGATATGTTTTTCCTTTGAGTTTTGCGCGTACAGATGACACCATTGTCAAAATGATCCCCATTCACACAGATCCGTGAAAATTACTAAAAAGGTTGTATTCTGCTTCCAGGCCATTAGATTGCAATGAAACACTATAGATTGAACACGTAATACGCCTGTGCATGACGTCATCATTTTCAGAGATTGGCGCTTTTGTTGTTTACATGGAGAGTTTTCAAAAGTTTGCGTTTTCAGCCAACCAAAACGCCGTTGCCGTGTAAACTAACGGCCAAAACCCATAAAAAGTTTAATGTTTTTAGTTGAAAACGGTGTTGTGTAAACAGCCCCTTAGTTAGGGGGACACTTAAGTTTTAGCAATATTATTGATTTGACTGTACTGAGAATATTGAAATGAGATCTGAACTGATTTGGATAGTGACATTACTGTTTTCTACAGAGCTCCTTTACAACTGAATTGGACTCATTTTATTTTTGATGATCTTTACACAGTTATTGAACAAAACTGAATAAACATTGAACTGACCTCAGCTGACCAATGACACTATTTTCTTTTTAGAGCTGCTTTACAGCTGAATTGAACTCTGTTTGCATCATTGAATTATTATTTTCCTGTTTATCCCTGTAAAGCTGCTTTGAAACAATCTCTGTTGCATAAAGTGCTATATGAATAAAGGTGACTTGACTTGGCCTAAATAATATTGTGCCACAACAAGCATTAATCTTAATAGCAAACTTGAAACTGAACTCAAACCCTAAAAATACACCTAACCCCAGTCCTTTATCCTAATGCTGAAACCTCATACCTATGCTAAAAGTGTACAGCAGCAAATGGGGCACCTGATTTATTTATGACTGTCTTTTATCCGTTTGTAAATTAATATTTCTATGGTCATACGCTACAGCAAGCCGGTACTTATTAAAATGAGAAGTCATCAAAGGTTGAATTATTGTGCTGCATTTAACAAGTGAAAGGAGATCGTCTGCTAGGCTGGAGATTAAATTTGAAAAAGCGTAGCGTGACGCAGGAAATTAAGTTATATCTTCCTACGTAATTTATTTTTCAGTCCGAAAACTAAATGAATATTGTTTGCATCTAAGCAGAGGCTTGTTAAAAACTGTGGCGGGCTAAAAGACGAGATCCCCACTGGTGCCAAATTAAACAGTCAGCCAAAGTGGGTTTTGATTACCTGCCATCAGCCCTCATCAATCATGTCATGCAATTCAAACAACCCCATTATCCTCTACAACATAACACAACACAAGCTACTGGACGCTAAACACACACCTGAGCCAACGGACGCCAAGCGCAGGACTAGAGACTGTGTGCCAAAACGGTGGAGATAAGGAAGATTGGCCAGTGTGCTGCTTTTGGCTGAGCGTCAAATTCAAGGACTCAGAACTCCCTTCGCAAAGCAGTAACAATTAATATTTAATTTTTAATTATAAATTACATTTTAATTTATTAAACAACGATAAGCAGCTATGGATGTGGCATTTCTTATTGAAAACAGAATGCATTTGAAGTGCAATAAATCCTAGAAATCCCTCAAGAGTCACTTATTACGCTAGAGACTCAATCGCAGTAAATAATTTTTAATGTTTTAATTAAGAGAATGGAGCGTCTCAATGTTAAGAAGGTCTTTTTGCGGCCCATGTTCCTGTTTTTGTCATTTTCTGCAATGTTATGCTTGTACTAAACAAAAAACTGTAAATGAGTCAAATGTACCACGAGTCACTAGAGAATCTTTCGTAACATCAGAACTCATGAGAACATTCAGCTGTGTTTTAATAGTGCTGAATCTCTACACTGAATTGCACCAAGAACAAGCAGACAAATTCTTTTGCAATATTTATCAGCTGACATAGCTAACAAATGAACTGTGGTGATCAAGCCCTCCTTCAGCAGCTTGCGGTCCTTGGAAAGTTGACTTCTCAGTTAATTGTTGAGGCCATGCAAACCGGACGAAGAGAAACATGTATCCAATTAAGTCAATGCACACCAATTATCGTATATTTTACAGTCAAAATTGTTTTTCTAAGGCCCCTTTGTTTGTTAAACATCCAAACCTCACTTTTTTCATGTGCTTGGTATTGGTGAACACGTTGTTGTCTGTATTCTATAACAGCCAAGAGCTGGAGATCTGTTCAACATCAAAATCAAAGGAAATAAATGATGCCAGGGCTTAAAACAGACCAAGATGTCTGGTCTTATTAACCTGGGCCTTCTCAGGGTCCAGGGTCCAGGGACCAGCGATAGAGACAACGCCTTATTAACTTCGCTCTCTCTGATACGCTTCAGAGGCTTGAATTCTTAACCAAAAATAAAATTAGACCACATTTTAGGGATGTGCTCTAATAGAATCTTATCCATTTTCTCCCAGGATATCTCTGATTCGAAACTGCGAAAAGCTCCCGGTCCAGGACCACTTCATTGTGCAGGAATACTTGGACAAGCCTTTCCTCATGGAGGGCTACAAGTTTGACCTGAGATTCTACATTCTTGTTACTTCCTGTGATCCACTGCGTGTCTTCCTCTACAACGACGGCCTGGTTCGAATGGGTACAGAGAAGTACCACACGCCAAACGAGTCCAACCTGGTAAGTTGGCTTATGACATCATTAAAGCGATGTGAAAATTTTAATTCCATGTAGTAATTGAACTAAAAGTAATCAAAATATATTTCATTAATGGTCAAAAACCTCTACTCCATACAACTCAAATAGACACTTTTCACAATCAAGCCAATCCTGACAGATAAAAGCAATTCTTCATAGCTAAAAGTATACAGTATGCTGCAAATGCTGTTTCATATTGACTTTAACACTCTTATACATAAAGGTAACAGACAGTAGTTAGAGTAGACACCATATTTAATGTGATAATGAGATTTCTGCAATTCTTGCAATCATTTTTAAACAAGTTCACACATTGTAAAGTATGTGCAAATGTATTGAAAATCTTCCTAAAACTATTCTAATGTAAATGATTGAAATGTAACCATCTGTTAAACCTTTTTTTTTTGGTAAACTGTCACATTGTAAATCTTCATTAAAAAATGTGGCATTACATATATTAATAAAATATAATTGTATTGCCAATGTTTTTTTAAACCATTCTGTGAATTGTTGTAAGAGAATAAGTGTGACAATTTAAATAATATTGGTTCCCCTTCAGGGACTACCGCTGCGTGTAATCGCAGTGGGAACGCCCTCCAGCGTAACGCGTCTGAAGCATGAATGAAATCAGTCAATGGAGAGATGGAGCATCATAGCGAGTGACGTCATCGACCAGGAAGCTATAAATATCCCCTGAGCACACAATACGCCAGCTTTTTGTTACTTCAGCAAGCTCTGTGTGTGTCTGAAATCTAGCGATTGTGTTTGTCTGTTTAGACAGGAGTTTCTCACTATATATATATATATATATATATATATATATATATATATATATATATAAAAACAAAAACAATATGAGTGTCAAAGTGACGAGCGAGCAATATAGAAAGTGTGTTTCCCCCTGTACACGATACATCACGGGTGGGGATACACATCAGCTGTGTGCTGCTTGTTTGGGATTGCAGCATGCCCAGTCGGCTCTCGAGGGGGTCGATTGTGAGCATTGCGAGCGTTTTCCCTTGAGAACTCTGCGCTCGCGGCGATCGCTCTGCGAGGAGAGTGGTTTGCTGCGAGCTCCCAGAGGCTCGGGTCCCGCTTCTGTTGAGGCAGAGCGGCGGCGCTTGTCTTGGGGCTCGCAGATGGATCTCACTGGCGACGTTGAGACGGGCTCCGCCCTAT
Source organism: Siphateles boraxobius (assembly GCF_051911475.1). Lineage (NCBI taxonomy): Eukaryota > Metazoa > Chordata > Actinopteri > Cypriniformes > Leuciscidae > Siphateles > Siphateles boraxobius. Next base: position 11,473,700 of record NW_027509141.1, on the reverse strand, counting down.
CTCAGCTATCTCCAGCGAGATCTAGTGCCTCTCACCCGGCTCTGGAAGCACGCGCTGCGGCGGTTACTTCTGCCCGGGTCGAGGCACATGATGTCGAACTTAGATTATCCAGTTCTGAGGAGCTCGATGTCGAAAGTTTTGCATCAGAAGAAACTGACTCGTCCCTCCAGCATACTGCTGAAGAGGGGCTGATAGATGTGTTATCTCGGGCTGTAAAAAAAAAAAAAAATTCAAAAAAAAAAAGTGGCCAACTGATAGGCAGGAGTCTAGAAATGAAAGCAAATTAGATGATAGACTTCTGTCTGCACGTCCTCAGCCTTCTCGCCGGTGCTTACCATTCTTCCCAGATCTTCACTCTGAGGTTTCAAAGACCTGGGTTAGACCTGTTTCAAATAGAATTTATACTAACCAGTCTAATGCTTATGGAAACATTTTTGGTGCAAAAGCTTCAGGGTACGTGACCATGCCGAAGGCAGAGGAGACGCTCTCCAGCTATCTCTCTCCTGCTTCGTCATCTTCACTTAAAGCACCGGCTCTGCCCTCTAAGCCACTAAAAAATACTTCTGTGTTAGTGGGGAAGGCTTACTCGGCGGAGGGTCAGGCGGCTGCATGTCTACACACTATGGCCATTATGCAGGCTTAATATTCAATAATATTATTGATCTGCCTTACTTAAGGTGGACGTTGACTCAATTTTCTTTTAGAAACAAACTCTGTTATATTATTTTCATGTTATCACTGTGAAGCTGCTTTGATACAATCTGTATTGTAAAAAGCGCTATATAAATAAAGGTGACTTGACTTGACTTGGCTTATCAGGCTGACCTGCTTAAAGATGCTTGTGAGGGGGGTGAAATTTCTGTGGATATGATTGATGAGCTCAGGCAGACTGCTGATCTCACTCTCCGGGCCACCAAGGAGACCGCTAAATCTATCGGCCGGTCTATGGCATGGTGGCCACAGAGAGACACTTGTGGTTGAGTCAGACCTCTATGAAGGAGAAAGATAAGACTCTCCTTTTAAATGCTCCAGTTGCGCCTGCGGGCCTCTTCGGTGACGCTCTTAACTCTGTCACGGAGAGGTTCCAGGAAGAGAAGAAACAGGCGGCTGCTTTTCAGAAATTTATGCCCCTTAAAGTGTGTGTCGCTGGGGCTGCTGAGCGAGGGCAGTCCCAGCCGCCGAGTACTTCAAAAAGAGTGCAGCAGAAACGGAGTGTCGCGTCTCGTGCCCCCCCGCAGAGAAACTGGAGGGACGAGGCGGGGCGCTCTCCGGCGTGACCTTCTCGGGGTAGGGCTGATCTGAGGACAAGAAGGCCGCGTCGAAAAAATCCTGACGTGCTGAACTTCAGGACTCTGAGGGTGGTCCCCATTGTGGAAGACTTGAGTTCACTGCACAAAAACACGGTGCCCTGTCTTTCCCGATGCCCTCAGGGGTCTGCTCTACTAACCCTGCCTATACAGGGCGTAGAGAGACTCGGCGAGCGATTTCCCGAGGGACGCTCGCCCCCTCCGAGGAGAGTTGTGGAGTGCCTAGACCAGCTGTTCCCTGCCAGTACGTTACAGGGCGCTGTGTCTGTCACTCGGGATGTTCATCCAGAGGCCAGCCTCGAGAGGCTGGTTCCCTTAGTAGAGTTCCTGGCGAAAGGAGCTATAGAGCGGGTTCCTCCACCCAGCAGGGAGTTAGGATACTACAGCTAGTTCTTCATCTTTCCTAAAAAAGATGAAGAGGGCTGCGTCCCTTTCTAGATCTGCGTCTCTTAAATCGCGCTGTAGGGAAGCTCAAATTCAAGATGCTCACTCTCAAGCAGATCGTGTCAAATCAGATCCGAGGACTGGTTCGTCACGATAGATCTAAAGGACGCTTACTTCCACGTATCTATCCTACCTCAACACAGGAAGTTCCTGAGGTTCGCTTTCGGGGGCGAAGCTTACCAATAACAGGTTCTTCCGTTCGGCCTAGCACTGTCACCCCGCACGTTCACGAAGTGTATGGATGCGGCTATAGCCCCGCTGAGGCTGCAGGGCATCCGTATTCTGAACTATATAGACGATTGGTTAATTCTAGCTCAATCAGAACAACAGGCGGTTCGGCATCGAGATGTCGTTCTTGCTCACATCAAGAGGTTGGGGTTGAGGCGCAACGCCAAGAAGAGTGTTCTTTCTCCATTACAGAGAACCACTTTTCTCGGTGTAGTGTGGGATTCGACGACGATGCAGGCACAGTTGTCACCTGCTTGTGTTGCTTCGATTCTCGCCGCAGTAGATCAGGTCAAGCTAGGCCAGTCATCCACTGTAAAACAGTTCCAGAGACTGTTAGGTCTCATGGCAGCTGCGTCCAACGTGATACCTTTTGGCCTCCTGCACATGAGACCGTTACAGTGGTGGCTCAGAACCAGGGGATTCTCCCCGAGGGGAAATCCGCTTCGCATGATCATGAGTTCGCGACGGTGTCATCGCGCCCTGGTTATGTGGAAAGATCCACGGTTTCTGTCCCAAGGCCCTGTGTTGGGAGCTCCTTGTCGTCGCGTTATGCTAACGACAGATGCCTCTCTCACGGGGTGGCGGGCGATCATGATTGGTCGCCAGGGGTGTGAAGTAACGAATTACAAATACTCACGTTACTGTAATTAAGTAGTTTTTTTCAGAAATTGTACTTTTTTGAGTAGTTTAAAATTTTTGTAATTTTACTTTTACTTGAGTACATTTTAAGTGATGTATCGGTACTTTTTCTCCGCTATTTTCCTTCTGTTTGTGGTCGTTACTCGTTACATGCTTGTTTTAAATGTATTTTATTTTTATCCATCAACGTGATTGGATTGAGTAAGCGGTCTCGTGACTGTCATCAAATCAAATTAAGCATAGAAAACTTTAACCGCCTATTCCTGCTGTTACTCGTGACTGCTGTGGAAGTGCATTCTTCACGCATCAATCCAGATATCAATCTTCTAATAAGGTACATTTCACATTTCTGCTTAATATGATATTTATATAGGCTGGCCTGTCTACAGGGCCTAACATTTGGTCTGAGGTTGGGGGTATTGCGTGACGAGTTCATAATGCGGTGAATTCCCACTCCCATTTACTTCAAAATCACATTATAGAGAGACGCGCGTCACGATCTGTGCACTGCCGCGTCTCGCGCTCGCCATGCCGCCAGATTCAGAATCAGTGCACTCTATGAACATGGCGTTAACTTGAACTGCATTTCTGTCAGTGCGTGACTACAGCTCGTTAATAAACAACGTTTTTTGATTGATCCATTACAATCCGTCTTCATTTGGCAAGTGCACTTGCCCAAAAAACATTTTTCATGTTGAACTTTTTTGTGTGTGTGTGTGTGGATGCTGCTGATAAAACAGCTTCACCGAGACTACAAAGAGACATGCATTTGTGTGTCTGTGTGTGTGTGTGTGTGTGTGTGTGTGTGTTTGTTTGTTTCTTTTGTAAAAGTTTCCTGGATATAACTTCCCTATTTAATGCACAATTTTCCTTACAAATTATATTATCAGCATTACAATGTGAGTAAATGTAGCCGTGTAAAATGTAAGGGATGTAGCCACCCTTCTAGAACAATGTGCATTTACATTTAAATTGTAACATATTTAATATCATGGAATTAAAGTGTGTAATTAGTGTTAGCTCACTATCTTAGCCTTTTTCAGTGCATTAGGTGAGGTAATGTATTTTTAATCTCTCTATTTGATACATTTTAAAAAGATGGATGATAGATATTCTTCAATCTTTCTAACAAAGAACAAAATATAATGTGAATTACAGTATGTACAATTTTTTTAAATTTATAAATTGTAGTGCACAGTGTTTATTGTAAGGGGTAGAATCCGCAGCTCAGTACTCACTACTCACTACTCATGAGTACTTTAAAATAAGCTACTTTTTTACTCTTACTCAAGTAGTTTTTTGGACAAGTACTTTTTACTCTACTCACACTACATTTTTTGGAATGTAATGCTACTTTTACTTGAGTATGTTTTTTCAGTACTCTTTCCACCACTGTTGGTCGCCCAGCTCAGGGTCTGTGGGAGGACCGTCACCGTCTATGGCACATAAATTGTCTAGAGATGTTGGCAGTGTTTCAGGCTCTGAAACATTTCCTCCCAGACTTAAGGGGCCACCATGTTCTTGTCCGGTCAGACAACACATCGGTGGTCTCTTATATCAACCATCAGGGGGGTCTGCGTTCTCGCCCACTTTACAAACTGGCACGTCAGATCCTTCTATGGTCCCAGGGGAAAATTCTTTCTCTGAGAGCTATTTATCTCCCGGGGTACTTAAAACAGGGGGCAGACATCCTGTCGAGGCAGGGGCCGAGGCCCGGGGAATGGAGTCTTCACCCCGAGGTGGTGGAGCTCCTATGGGAACATTTTGGTCGTGCCGAGGTAGACCTATTTGCTTCCCGAGAGACATCACACTGTCCACTGTGGTTCTCTCTCAGCCTGCCAGCCCCACTGGGGTTGGACGCGATGGTACATCTGTGGCCGAGGTCACGTTTGTACGCTTTTCCCCCGATCGCTCTGCTCCCGGGAGTTCTGGAGAGGGTTCGCCGGGACGGGCTCAGTCTTCTGTTAATAGCCCCGTTCTGGCCGGCCCGAGTATGGTTTGCGGACCTAGTGTCTCTCCTCGACGGCTCTCCCCTGGAGATACCGATCAGGAGAGATCTACTCTCTCAGGCGAGTGGGTCGATCCTTCACCCCCGCCCAGAACTATGGAGGCTGTGGGCTTGGCCTCTGAGGGGGCCCAGCTCATAGATTCTGGTCTCTCGACTGAGGTCGTTGAGACCATCCTCCAATCCAGAGCTCCCGCCACGAGGAAGTTATATGCCGCGAGCTGGAAACTTTTCACCTCTTGGTGTGGAGAGCGCCAGCAGGACCCAGTTAACTGCCCGGTTGGTACAGTGCTGGATTTCCTGCAGGACCGTCTCTCCACAGGGTTATCCCACTCCACACTGAAGGTGTACGTGGCGGCCTTAGCTGCTTACCACGCCCCTTCGAGCGGAGGTTCTCTCGGATGACACCCACTTATATCTCGCTTCCTTCGTGGCGCCTTGAGGCTGAGGCCTGCAGTTTCGCACGAGGGTACCAGCTTGGGATCTGGCCATCGTCTTAGAAGGTCTCTCCCTAGCTCCTTTCGAGCCCATCGAGGAAGTTTCGGAAAAGTTTCTTACGCTAAAGACTATCCTTCTTCTCGCTATCTCATCTCTAAAAAGAATTGGAGATATTCAAGCACTTTCGGTGGCTCCCTCGTGCCTGGAATTTGCTCCTGGTATGGTTAAGGCCTTTCTCTGTCCGAGACCAGGTTATGTTCCTAAGGTGCCAACTACTTTTGTTAGACCTATAGTTCTGCAGGCTTTCTGTCCTCCGCCTTTTCTGACGTCAGACCAGAAGTGACTTAATTTGCTGTGCCCCGTTAGGGCTTTAGATGCTTATGTCCACAGAGCTGCCCTGTGGAGGAGATCGGAACAACTGTTTGTCTTTTTTGGGTCACCTAAGAAAGGGTGTCCGGCATCTAAGCAAAGGATGAGCAAGTGGGTGGTCGAGGCCATCTCGCTTGCTTATGGTTCGGCCCATCAGCCTTCACCTTTGGCTGTAAGGGCTCATTCCGCCAGGAGTATGGCTGCCTCTACAGCTCTTCTTTCAGGAGCTTCTCTTCAGGACGTTTGTGATGCGGCAGGCTGGTCCTCACCGCACACCTTCGTTAGATTTTATTCCCTTGATCTTAGCTCCACTCCCGGGGCTCAGGTTCTCTCATCGGTTTGTGTCTCCTAATGACACACGACGGGGATTTGGTCGTATGGGGATGTGGGTATTACGTTCCCACTGCGATTACACGCAGCGGTAGTCCCTGAAGGGGAACGTCCCGGGTTACGTATGTAACCCTAGTTCCCCGAAGGGACGGACGCTGCGTGTCCTGCCATACTCCCGGCATCCCCTTGGGTCGCTTGCTTCAGTAACTTTAAGCTGGCGTATTGTGTGCTCAGGGGATATTTATAGCTTCCTGGTCGATGACGTCACTCGCTATGACGCTCCATCTCTCCATTGACTGATTTCATTCATGCTTCAGACGCGTTACGCTGGAGGGCGTTCCCACTGCGATTACACGCAGCGTCCGTCCCTTCGGGGAACTAGGGTACCATACGTAACCCGGGACGTTTTATTTTCATAGATTTACTTCTTTCAGCTGCAAAAACACATGAACATTATGCTTTTTTCACAAATTAAAAAAAATGGCATCTATGCTCTGATGAACTTTAATTTTTTAATATCCTCAGAACCAGCTGTACATGCACTTGACCAACTACTCCGTAAACAAACACAATGAGAACTTTGAGCGAGACGAAACGGTGGACAAAGGCAGCAAGCGGTCTATTGGGTGGTTCACAGAGTTCCTTCGAACCAACGATTACGACGTGGCCAAATTCTGGGGCGATGTATCAGTGAGTTGTTTTTATTTTATTGCTTCTCTTTGTTATCTTTTAAATTTAGGCCTGCATGATACAATGGAGAAATGTGATGTACAATAACTTGTTTGATAATAGAGTTGTACAGGAATGACGTCAGAACCCGGATGTCTAATTTGCCGTTGGTTCTTTTGAGATTTTCTTATTGGGTTTTATAATGGGGTTTTTCAATTAATGAGTAAAATAAAGCCTGTGGTAAATATAACTTGTCTTGACTATACTTTGACGTTTTGTTCTACAACATAGACTGTACACACTCACACTCACACCCCAAGCTGTCTAATCTAGTTGCTAATTAAAAACCAACGTTTTCAAAAATGAACATAACTACTTCAAAAAAATGCTGTTTTCACAATGGGTGTGTGTAATTTACGTTGTAGAATAAAACATCAAATTATCATCAAGTTATGTTTACCACATGCTTTATTTTACATACAAATCAAAACAAGAAACCCCCATTATAAAACCCCACAGGAATTTTGAAGAGCTGTACCATTTATGTTATTTTCGATCAGATATTTTCAAGGCCAATATCAATACCAATACCTATAAACTAAACTGAGCTCTTAAATGCTTTTAAGAATAAAATGGGAAGTTATACCCACATAACATTATATTTGAAAGCCATGCTTTAACATCCAATAGGCCTAAACTGTGAATTATTAGGGCCCGTGCGCCGATGGTGTGAGGACCCTATTGGAATTGCTCCGTTTATTAGATTAGGCTTTTTGTTTACACTGTCAGAAATAAAATGTTCTAGAATTGTACTTTTAGCTTCTCACTGGGGCGGTAACCTCAAAGGTCTACCTTCTCTATCTCTAAAAGGATGCATATTAGTAGCATAAGTGTCAAGGTTCTTAGTGAGAGAGGACCCAAATGCAGAAATGAGCGATGACAAGATTTAGTGACATTACGGTAGACAAGGCACAAGATGTAACTGAGGAATGAAACAGTCCATACAGTAGGGGCAGCGCACACACTGGGGAAACAGGCTGGTCGGGGGTGAGACTGAACCAGACACGATGACCAGAGATGGAGACAAGGCAGCGGCTGAGAGAACCGAGGCTTGACACTTGGTGATGAGACTTGACGTACAGTAGCACCAGACTGAAGTACAGTAGCACCAGGACTAGCTGCCAGGCCGGGAGAATCAGTGACCAGGAAGTAAGCTGGGCAGGAATGAACATGAAACACGCATGCAAGACAAGAAAACGAGATAAAAAAAAAACAGTTACTGAACGGGGCTCAAATTTAATTTGAAGGCAGACCATGGCGTGACAGACAGCTATCAGCTGATCTGTAACTCCTCCCACTACCAGTTAATCAAGGCATAAGTTCATCCTTACACTCATTTGCTTTAGTCTGTCGCACAGACATGCATTTCCCCATCCTCCATCCCCAACTCCTCCTCATGCAGGCACATGATTGCTCAATCTTGTCCAATCTCATTACAGTACTTGTGTTACTTCCGCATGGAATTATGTAACTGGTGCTTATAAAAATTCTGGTTAATTGCCTAAGGCTCCGGGGGGTTCAAAATACAAAGAATACAAAGAATACAAAATAAATAAATACATAAACAAACTGGAACTGCAAACAAAATAATAAAAAAAAACAAGACTGCAATCTGTCAGGGAACTAGAGAGAAAATAAAATAAAAGACTAGATAGCAACACAATCAAAATCAAGAAAGAACCTAAAAATAAGGCTTGGGAGAACTAGAGCTAAAACAAAGACTGGAGCTTGACTAGAGTTAAAAATAGGAAGAAAGAAAAAAAAATGGAAAAAACATGAAGAACAGGTGACCACAATCAAGAAAACGAGACCTAGACAAGGACTAAAAAAGGGGTCATGGTAACGGGAAATAAGGAGGTGGGACAAGAGGAGCACATGGCCAATACAAACAAAAACAGTGCCATGTCCTCAAGCACAAGACAACAGACAAGGCTGCCAGGGCAGGACCCTGACAAAATGATATAAGTATGCACCATTTAAGGGTAGATAAGATACAAGGTGTACCTTCAATGATACCTTATGACAAATATCCACGGTGTTTCATAAGTAAAATTTCAGTAACCATGTTTTTTATTATTACCATGGTTTTACTACAATATCATGGCTAAAATATGGTTCCTTTAGTGGTAACCATGGTACATTTATGGCTACTGCAGTTTTACTACAAATACAAAAGTCACACTTGAATTACTGTTGTAAAACCATGGTTAATTTGTGTAAAGGCCTGCCAGTGACATGCTGTTGTTGTACCCCTAAAGGTAAAACTCTTCAAAAGTTTGGGGTTGGTAATTTTTTTGAAAGAAGTCTCTTCTGCTCACCAAAGCTGCATTTATTTGATAAAAAAAAATACCGTATGTGACAAGCAGGACGGGGCCAAGAGCCATGGGAAGCGAGGCCGGTGGAGCGATTGCTAATGAGTGTTACCTGCGCCACACTGGGAGTATAAAAGGAGGAGTGACGACAGTGAAGGACGAGAGAGCACCAGGGACCTGATGTATAAACATTACGTATGCACAAAAAAGCCATTGAAATGTGCGCAAGCAATTTTCCAGGCACATATTTGGGATTTATAAATAATAAACTAGGCGCAAATATGTGTGCACCGTACTGTAATGACTCAGAGGGCCGAGACTGATCCTTATGCAACAGATTTATTAAACAGAAAAGTCAGACAAAAGGTAACTCAGGATAATAATAATAGGAGGCAGGCTGAGACGTTAGTCGAACAGGGCAGGAGTTCGAGGGCTGGCAGCGAACCTCCAGTATCCAGGGACAGGCTTAGGGTCAAGGCAGGCGGCAGAGAATCACAATCCTGGACGGGCTGGAGGTCGAGAGGCAGGCTGCGGACAATCAGACAAGGTTAGTTCAGCGTGGGTCAGAGGAAACAGGTAGACTGAGGAATAGGAGAATTGCTCGGACATGCACACATAGAGAGGCAATACTTTGCAAAGAACGCTCTGTGAACGAGGCAGATAAAGGCTGGGCAATGAGATATGATTCAGAACAGGTGAAGGTAATCAGAGCGTCAATGATGCATACTAAGGAGAAAGTATGCAAATCAATAGAATTCGAAGAGGCCGCTCGTGACTGAGAAAGGATGGAATCAGGGAGACTGGACGCCGACACATTGAAAAGGAGTCAAGCCTGTGGAGTGCTTACGAATGGAATTTTGAGCATACTCTACCCAGATCAGGTACCAGCTCCATTCCCCTTGATGGAGTTGGCAGTAGGACCGGAGGAAGCGAGAGATCTCTTGATTGAGGCGTTCGACCTGACCATTCGCCTGGGGATGGTAGCCGGAGGTGAGGCTCACGTTAACTTGCAACTTTTGGAAGAATGCAGCCCAAACACGAGTGGGGACCCCTGTCCTAGACGATGTCCTCGGGTAAACCATAGAACCGGAATACCAGATTGCAGAGATGCTCCGCGGTCTGTAGGGCTGTGGGAAGCTTACTGAGAGGAATGAGGCGACATGCCTTAGAAAAGCGGTCGACTACAGTTAGATTGGTGGTGTGTCTGTCGGAGGGTGGTAGATCCATAACAAAATCGATGGCTATATGAGACCAAGGTCGCTGTGGAATGGGTAGTGGATGAAGTAAACCGGCGGGCAAGAGACGGGATGACATCTTGATGTTGCAGGTTTAGCAATGCTGTACGAACCGGCTGGCGTCCCAAGAGAATGTTGACCACCAAACGCTGCTCTGCAGGAGATGAATGGTCGCCGTGATGCCTGGGTGTCCTGAACTGGGGACGGCATGGACCTGTTTCAACACCTTTTCATGGAGGGCTTAGGGAACATGGATTCTCCCAGGCGGACAGTCTGGAGGGATCTCAGTGTTGGCGTTGGCCAGCTCGAGTTCGGTCTCGATATCCCACTGAATGGGGCCGATAACCAGATCAGGGCTAAGGATGGTTTCTGGATTCCGTATGGTACCCTCAGAGTTGAACTGGGGAGACAAGGAGTCTGCTTTTGTATTTTTGGAGCCCAGACGGTAGGTAACAGAAAATTGGAAACGAGAAAAGAACAAGGACCATGTGGCCTGACGGGGGTTCAGACTCTTAGCCGTGCGGAGATACTCCAGATTTTTATGGTCGGTGAGGACAACGAAAGGATGTGTAGAGCCCTCCAACCAGTGCCTCCATTCTTCCAACGCGGCCTTCATGGCAAGTAACTCACGGTCACCCACGTCATAATTTCTTTCTGCTGAGTTGTGCTTCCTAGAGTAAAAAGCGCAGGAGTATAACGTTCCCTGGTGTTCCCTGACGCTGTGACAAGACTGAGCCCAGGCAGGTATTCAAAGCATCCACCTCCACAACAAAGGGCGATTCTGAATCAGGATGCCGCAGAATGGGAGCTGAAATGAAAGCTTGCTTGAGAAGACTAAAGGCCCGGGTAGCTTCTTCATTCCAGGGTAGAAATGAGGTGCCTTTACGCACCAGTGCTGTCATGGGCGCCGCCACAATGCTGAATCCTCTGATGAAACGGCGATAGAAGTTCACAAACCCGAGGAAACGTTGTAACTCCTTCAACGTAGTGGGCTGGGGCCAATCCACCACCGCCTTGACCTTGCCTTCGTCCATAGCTACGCCCCCAAGACTGATGATGTAGCCCAGCAAAGTCGTGGAGGTCTGGTGGAAATCACACTTCTCAATCTTAGCGTAGAGCTGATACTGGATGAGCCTCTGGAGAACCGCCCGGACGTGCTGAATGTGGTCTTCTAGTGACTCTGAGTAAATAAGAATGTCGTCAATGTAGACGATGACATGGCGTTGTAGCATGCCCCTGAACATATCATTAATAAAGGACTAGAAAACAGCTGGACTGTTTGAAAGCCCAAAAGGCATGACCAGGTATTCATAGTTCCCAGTGCACGTAGAAAAGGCTGTCTTCCACTCATCTCCATCGCGGATACAGACCAGGTTGTAAGCGCATCGCAGATCCAGTTTGGTATAATATCTTGCTGTACGAAGAAGCTCCAAAGCAGTGGGCACCAAGGGGATTGGATAACGGAACTTGACCGTGCAGTCATTGAGCGATGTGTAATCGATACCCGGACGGAGTCCTCCATCTTTCTTTTGGACGAAGAAGAAGCCGGCTGAAGCGGGAGAGGTGGAAGGACGAATAAACCCTTTGGCGAGCTCCTCCTCGATATATTTTGCATAGCTTCAGTCTCGGGTTGGGACAGCGGAAACACACGCCCCTTGGGTGGTGTGGAGCCTGGTAAGAGGTCGATTGCGCAATCATACGCACGATGGGAAGGTAACTTGGTAGCTTCAGATTTGCTGAAGGCCTCAGCCAGAACGTTGTACACGGAGGGCAGACGATTCATCACGGTGTCATCTGGGAGCTCTAGGATATTTCGGATGGTTAGGGGCTGGACAGTAGACAGGCAGTTGGAAAAACAGCTTTTTCCCCAGCTGACAATCTGACCGGATGTCCATTGCAGAACCGGATCGTGCTTACGGAGCCAGCGTAATCCCAGAATAACGGGATTATGAGGAGCTTGAAGTATGCAGAATTGAATCGTCTCACAGTGTAACACACCAGTGTGCATGCGCAAATTCTGAGATAGATGAGTGACGCGGCCAGAGCCTAGCGGTCGCCCGTCGACAGCCTCGACAGAAAGGAGAGAAATGCAAGGAATTAGAGTCATCTCGTGGTGAATAGCAAAATCTTGAGACATGAAATTCCCAGCAGCACCAGAATCTATCAAAGCAGATGCTGTGACTATTTTGCCGTTAATAGTAAATTCAATGGGAACAGTAATACATGAATGAGGGTTTAAACAGTCAAGGGTCAGACTCACAGAAACTTTGTCCCTGGATGGAGGTCATTAAGGACAGGTTTGACGGAAATGACCAGCTTCACCGCAGTATAAGCACAGCCTTTGGGACCTACGTCGTTCCTTTTCCTCTTCAGTAAGCCGGGAAGCGTTAATTTGCATGGGTTCGCTGGAGTCGGTAGTCACGTGACTGTAATACCAGGGGAAGGGAAGGTTGCGTGAGGAGGTTGTTAAACGGCTGTCAGGTCTAAAGAAACTCGTCGTATGAACGAAATGCAGAGCCATCCGTTCTCCATACAACCGTGATCCAGTCCAGTGCGAGGACAGTAAGCAGAGAGGAGCATCCGTTGGGTGAGATGAAGGCTGTTGGTTCAAAAACAGAGAGCATTGAAGAATGAAGCCCTTGCACTTGCCTGGGTTCCCGTCAAACTTTTCAGGTAGTGCGAGACGTGGGCTCGCGGCGGTCTGCAGCACAGGCGCTGGTGCGGGAGACAGGGAGGCAGACGCTGACGAGGTTTGTAGGTTTTGCAAAGCTTTTACCAGTTCCTCTGTTACTGAGGTTAGTCGCGTCAGCTGGTGATGATGAGAGCCCAGTTGAGAGGCTTGAGCAGTGAAAGCAACAGATAACGCAGACATAGTTGCTGGATCTTTGTTTGTCGAAGTATTCTGTAATGACTCAGAGGGCCGAAACTGATCCATATGCAGCAGATTTATTAAACAGAGAAGTCAGACAAAAGGTAACTCAGGATAATAATAATAGGAGGCAGGCTGAGACGTGAGTCGAACCGGGCAGGAGGTCGAGGGCTGGCAGCGAACCTTCAATATCCAGGGACAGGCTTAGGGTCAAGCCAGGCGGCAGAGAATCACAATCCTGGATGGGCTGGAGGTCGAGAGGCAGGCTGCGGACAATCAGACAGGGTTAGTTCAGCGTGGGTCAGAGGAAACAGGTAGACTGAGGAATAGGAGAATTGCTCGGACATGCACACATAGAGAGGCAATACTTCGCAAAGAACGCTCCGTGAATGAGGCAGATAAACGCTGGGCAATGAAATATGATTCAGAACAGGTGAAGGTAATCAGAGCGCCAATGATGCATACTAAGGAGAAAGTATGCAAATCACTAGAATTCAGGAGAGGGCGCTCAAGGCTGAGAAATGGTGGAATCAGGGAGACTGGACGCCGTAACACGTACAGACACTCTAGACCGTGCGTACGCACACTTTTACTGGAGTTATGAATTAAACAGAATTATTTAAAGTCTGTTCTACATCTATGTACACATTTAGATTAAATATGACACTCTCATTTATGGAGTTAAGCACTGAAATCCATAAAATCATAATCCAAAAGTTACAACATTATTATTATTAATTTAAATAGAAATATTTTTGTTGAATGCACTGCTTTTTAACACTTTTCCTGTGGCATGCTGTTTTAATGTTTTACACACATCGACTACTGCTTGGTGGCACATGATACTTCCACTATTTATGTTCTAAATAGCAGATTTTCTGAGAAAACTTTCTGAGTAACATAGACAGTTATAATGACAGACACAGAAGAACTCGCTCGGTGATCGAACAGTCCATTCATAACACAGTGACTGTTTTAACTGTAACACAGTTGCTGAATCATAAAAAAAAATCTTACTGACGTCAAACATTTAAAATGTGTACACTTTTAATTTGTTTATTGTGAAATAACTTTCGAAATAACTGCATATATTCAGATGAGTAGGATAAATAGTTGTAACCTACACAATTATTTGCTAACATAGTTTATTTTTCCATTTGGAAGCTTATTGTATGCACTGAATTTAAAATTACTGGTAAAAAACACCTTTGGGTCTATATTTTTGCCTGAGGATCAATCCTTTTGTTACAACATCATCAATCCACCCATCCCTAACCATTAGTCATATAGCACATTGTGCTTGGACTTACTGAAGATTTCAGATCTTATAGATCTTCTTTTTACTCATTTTAACAAGCTAACACAATTAGAGCCTTTCACAAAGGTCATATTCTTTCATCTATATGTGCTATTTTTTTATTGTTTATGTAAACTTGCACTAGATGCACAGTTGTGGAGTATTTCTCTTATTTTCTAGCTTTATGCGCCACTAGAAATATCTTTTTAAGGCACTGTGTCAAGTTAAAAGAAGTTCTGAAAATTATGCATATGATGTCATTGCTTCCCACACCTCAGAAGACATGGCTCACCCAGATTTTTATCCACATTCCCATTAATTTAACAGATTAATGGCTTTAATTTCATATCGCAATGCATATCACAACCCTGATGATAAGCTTATCGAGATTTGCAGTATTTTTCAGAATTCGATAGATCATGTAGCTCTACTTTAATCAGCCTCCTGGCTCAAGTTTCTCAATTGTATAAAATGTTCCTTTCAAAAAGGAATCTGTTTCCTGTCAGTGTGTTACCAGTGTGACAGCTCTGCCCTTATCTTTCCCCTGCTTCTGTTTGCACTGCATCTTTCACCTTGCTGCCCACTTCTATCTTTTGATCTATTTGTAATTCTTCCATCTTTTAAATTGAGAGCTCATCCACTCATTGCACGTCTTCATTTGTTGACTCATTTGCCAAGCATTCAGAAGTGTCACAATTTAGCCAGCGTGTTCCTTCTCTGTAACCCATTGTCTCTTCAGTTGTTCTATTTTATTGTAGTAATTTCTTAGATGTAGAAGTCGGTCAGAAGGCACTACTGATAACTAATGTTAAATTCTCATTCATTTTGAGTCTAGCTGAGGACACAAACACACACAATTCTTTCTGTTTTCTGTGGAGGATGCACGCTGAGATCTAACCTGCTTCTCCGGAACTGCACATTTTGGGTCCGCGGGACGCTCAGCAAACGTCCTGCATGTTATCTGCCCCTCATACTTCAACAACGGCTCTGTTTAATCATGCAGGGAGACCGCCAGCCTGCCAGACCTCTGATAAGCGAGTACAGCAGTTGATACAGGCCGTCTGTTCCTGTCTTCCTACGATCTGCCCCTGTCTTCCCATAGCATGCTGTCAGTCTTTGACCTATCATGTCTCTTCAGGGAGCTGGGATGTTAATGAGTCCCTCATACGGGCTGTTTGCACATGCAAGGAGATTTCACGAGCATGTCCTCACCGAAAGTTAACACAATGTTATGCATATCTTGCGATTAGTGCACTTAAATTCACAAACGTCCACCTTTGAATATACTGTTTGGAGTTGTTTAAGTTTGTTGTGTGTTGTCTTTTATAACGAAAGTGTGTTTTGTGCATGTGTTCGCAGGAGCTGGTGGTGAAGACCCTGATAGTGGCCGAGCCACACGTCCTCCACGCCTACCGTATGTGCCGTCCCGGACAGCCACCAGGGAGTGCCAGTGTCTGCTTCGAGGTGCTGGGTTTTGACATAATCCTCGACCGCAAGCTCAAGCCTTGGCTGCTAGAGGTCTGTTCTCACCTTCTCTCCTCAATCAGTACACTTTTTGATCCCACTTATGCTGATATACAGTATACTCTCCACATGTGAGTGCTCTCACCTGTTAGAAGCCAACATGATGGAGGAAAAATCTAATGATTATACCACCATAAGACTTGTCTTTTTTTTTTACCTCCTGTCCTTGTAAAGGCTTTTTTAAAAATTCTTATTTTACTCTTCTACATTTATAGGGTTATCTAACAGTGCTGTAATTTTTCACATCGTGTCTTTTGTAAATCCTGAC
This sequence comes from Siphateles boraxobius, assembly GCF_051911475.1. Lineage (NCBI taxonomy): Eukaryota > Metazoa > Chordata > Actinopteri > Cypriniformes > Leuciscidae > Siphateles > Siphateles boraxobius. Next base: position 11,457,706 of record NW_027509141.1, on the reverse strand, counting down.
AGTAGTTTTTAACACCAAAAGAGAGTTTGCGCTAGTGCCAGCTGTTAGTAAATCTGGCCCAAAATCTATTATCAATACACTGAAAAATCTGTCATTTGTACTGAAAGAAAAACACAAACAAACAAAACAAAGCTGCCAGCTGTGGTTTGCCAGAATAATTCAGTTATACAGTAAAAATGTAAACATGTTTACCGAACAACCTGCAAATTCTACAGTTTAGAACTACCATTTACAAAAAATAAAAAATAAATAAACCGGTAAATCCAACAGCCCTTTTCTGCTGAAGTAATAAGGCCACAAGTAGCTTTTCCACAAGCCGAAATAAATACTAATATACAGAAGGATAGTGTCATGCACAAAAAATACAAAACACCATTATGGTAACACAAATGGCACTAAAATAATGCAATTAACATTAATTTAATAACATAAAACCCCAATGTTCATAACTGATAACAAAAAAGCTAAGAAGAAACACAACCTGCTTTTCCAACATCAGGCTGAACGGTTCTAAGAATGGTGAGGAACAGTTCCAGGTGTATTTCCACTTGAGTATAGTTCAGCACAGCACCTTTACCAACTGTTCTGGGCCTGGAATTCTTGGCACGGTCGGCTAACCGTGCTGAACCGTGCTGGTAGATTGCGTGTAGTGAAATCACAACTAAGGATTGGTCACTTGTCTGTTGCTTGGCTACCAGTTTCTCTGTAGCTGGCTAACAGCTCTATTTGAGCGATGTAAACACAAATTAATAAAAAAATGAAAAGAAATATCTGATCACCCTCGATAACAAGGTCACTATTTACATCTCGCCACAGAATGGGAAAGCAAAGAGAACGGTTTGGCCAGATGGTGGAAAAGGGGCTATAATTAATCGAATTTAAGAAAACATCAAATGTGAAGTGTTACACAGGAAATTCTAGGACGATCACTTCTCTTTTTTACCTAAATTTTTTTTGCATTTAACAGTATTTTACTGTAAAATTACACAAAATGTAAGGTTATATCTACTAGAGTTTTTCCCCTGTATATAGTTCAGCTTCGTAAACAGTTTTTTTTTCTGTCACATCTTTACAGTCTTTTACAATTAAAATTACAAACTTTTTTCACAGTGGTAGTTTTATGTTAGTGGGTTGCTAAGCTCACAAAAATACACTTACAAAATGTTTGGTTAAATACTGGGTTCGCTTACGAGAGGTTCTCTCGTATTGTGTAAGCTAGCTTCTACGCTACCGGTAAATTAATCTTTGCTCGAGATACTGAAGCAAAAAATTCTCCTTAATTTTCTAAAATTCTCCGGCCTCACTCTCTCCTTCTCCGCCCCTCCCGGACGCGCAGCTGCCGCCTCAGGGGACGAAGCTGAAGGAGACCACACAGTGGACAGCTGTTCCATCCTGGCATCGGACAGCGAGGAGTGGTCGAGTTCACATCACTCCGCCTCCTCCTCCATCCAGGAATCCAGCAGGACTCGGGCAGGCGTGGACGCCGAACTCATGCGCCTCCTTTCCAAGGCCGTCTACCAACTCAGCCTCGATTGGTCACCGCCTAAAGATGCCCGCACCCAACAGACTCGACGGCTGTTTTCTCCACAGCCGCCGCCCCCCGCCTGTTTCCAGATCTGCACCTATTCTGCCGGAGCTGCATGCTGAGCTGTCTAAATCGTGGAACGCACCATTCTCCGCGAGGCTCCACTCAAATGTCTCCTCGGTGCTCTCCCGAGTGGACGGCGCCGCCGAGAAGGGGTACACCTCTATCCCCGCAGTGGAAGAGACTGTCGCAGAGCACCTTTGCCTGCCCTCTGCAAGATGGCGCTCAAAGTCTGCCCTCCGATCTAAAGCCTGCAGGACATCCTCAGCTCTTGTAGGCCGCGCTTTCGCCGCCGCCGGACAAGCTGCTTCCGCCCTGCACTCGATCGCCGTGCTGCAGATCCTTCAGGCTGATCTCCTCCGTGAGTGGGACGAGAAAGCAAGGACCCGGCCGCCATTATGGATTTGAGGAGCGCGACGGATCTCTCCCTTTGCGCTACGAAATCTGCAGCTCAGGCAATGGGCAGATGTATGGCCTCGCTCACCGTCACAGAGAGGCACCTCTGGCTGACGCTGGCGGACATGGGGGAAGCTGAGCGGTCCGTGTTCCTTGATGCGCCATTCTCCCCTTCCGGTCTCTTCGGCCCAGCGGTGAAAGAAGACCACACAGGCCATGAATCTCTTCCTGCCGCGACGCACTAGCTCTTCTGCAAGCCGCCCACGTGAGCCACCTGCACAACACGCTAGCCAGCGCCCAGCCCAGCCTCAGCCTCCGCAGCGTCGACAGGGCGGCCGCCCTAGATCACGCTCTTCCGGACGCAGGCCACCTCCCCCCCGGGGACCCCGGCCCAAGGTTGTGCTGAAGCCCGAGCAGGGAAAGTCCTCCTAGCAACGCCAGTGAGGAAAAGACGCCTTGGTCTCGCTGCGGCCGGACCACCGTCAAAACATCTCGTCCTGTCAGTCCCCTCAGAGAAGGCTACTGAAGACATACATATTGCAGCCAACGAGTCGGCAACACAGTATGCTCGCCTGCATACAAAAGCCATTTTTACGGCGACCCAGAGAAATCTCAGAAAGAGTATAAATTCTGGTTATCCGGCTCACGCCGAGTGTGTTTTGTGTGTAGAAAACGTGCCCACAAGTCAGTGCTCACCCCTACACATAAACACTATGTCCAATGTATCTCACACACTCACAGAGCCCACTCTCATAAAGCTGGCAAATGCCGCTTGAGTGTTAGATGTAGAGAATGTGCCCACAAATCTGTGCTCAGACCCACTCGCTGCCCGCTCTGTCCGCTCTGTTACACGGCAACAGCCTCACAGCGGCCATGTTATGAACGTAAACCGTTACTGAGATCAGAGTGCGCGCGCGCCCGCGCCCCGCCCATTCTGCCCCTAGCTTTATATGTAGAAGCATGGAAGGCTATTCCAGGTGTGTCAGATTGGGTGCTAAACACAATAAGTCAAGGTTATTCGCTTCAGTTCGCTTGCCGTCCCCCTCACTTTCGAGTGCAGACCGAGACGAAAGTGAAAGCGGATGTAGCGCATCTACTCCGAGCAGAAATAGCCAAACTGCTGTGCAAAGGGGCCATAGAACCAGTACCTCCTTGTCAGAGCGAGTCAGGCTTTTACAGCCGTTATTTTCTCGTACCCAAGAAGGACGGAGCTCTAAGACCTATCCTAGATCTGAGATATTTGAACAAAGCTCTCATGAGACGGCCGTTCAAAATGCTCACGACCAGACAAATCCTCGCGCAAATTTGCCAGAGGGACTGGTTTATCTCCCTTGATCTGAAAGATGCATACTTTCAGATCCCGATAGCCACACGTCACAGGCCATTCTTGAGATTTGTTTCGACAGTCGGGCATATCAATACACTGGTCCTCCCGTTCGGCCTATCCTTAGCGCCCCATACATTTACGAAGTGCATGGATGTGGCTCTCGCCCCCTTGAGAGTGAAAGGGCTGCGAAATTCTGAACTATTTGGACGATTGGCTGATTTAGCCCAGTCAGAGATAGAACTGTTTTCTCACAGAGCTGTGCTTCTCAGCCATCTGGAAAGCTTGGGTCTCACGGTCAACTGGACCAAGAGCTCATTACTGCCCAGTCAGTCAGTTTCCTTCCTAGGAATAGAACTGGACTATGTGGCTATGACGGCCCGCTTATCGACACAGCGCGCGCGCCGTGTTCGACAGCTAGCCGCGTCTTTCCGGGAGGGCAGCATTACACCTCTGAAGACATCCCAGAAGATGCTAGGCTGTATGGCATCAGCTGCGGCTGTGCTTCAGGCGGGCCCGCTGCGCATGCGCCCGCTACAACGCTGGCTGAACACCCAAGTGTCTCCCCGGGCTTGGGTTTCAGGCCACAGACGATTCAGAGTGACTCAGAGTGACGTTCATACAGGACCACCATGTACTTGTCCGCTCGGACAACATGTCTGTGGTGTCAGGGGAATGGTCCCTGCATCCCCAAACAGTCCAGTCACTGTGGCGCCTCTTCGGCAAAGCGAAAGTCGACCTGTTTGCATCAAAAGACAACGCTCATTGCCCGCTGTTCTTTTCAAAGAACGAGGATGCCCTGGCCCAAATCTGGCCCAGCCTCCCACTTTATGCTTTCCCTCCGGTCTCTCTGTTACCACAGCTAATCAAGAGAATCAGGGAAACTCGCCACTCGGTGCTCCTTATAGCCCCGCTCTGGGAGAATCAAACCTGGTTCCCGGAGCTGATGCGGCTGTCCCACACAGCCCCTTGGCCGATTCCGGTGAGGAGAGATCTCCTCTCTCAAGCCCGCGGCGCAATCTGGCATCCCGATCCAGAGCGCTGGTCTCTGCACGTATGGTTAATCAACGGATTACTGTTGTACTGCCAGAAGGAGTGATGAACACGATTACACAAGCCAGAGCTCCCTCTACGAGGCGGCTTTACGCGTCTAAATGGTCGGTGTTCTCCAAATTGTGTGCTGATAGAGATCTAGACCCACAAATGTGTGGGGTCCTGGGGTTGCTTAGCTTCCTTCAAGAGCTGTTGGATAAGGGCAGGTCCCCATCCACGCTTAAAGTCTATGTGGCCAGTCAATAGGAAGGAACGAGCTCGTCATTTGCTTCCTTCCGAGGAGTTAGATGGATGAATCCCCCGCGACCCCCGTCACTTCCCATCTGGGATCTTTCACTGGTCTCAGAGGCCCTGAAAGCTTTCCCATTTGAACCATTGGACTCCGTGGACCTAAAGTACCTCTCGCTCAAAACCGTTTTTCTGACAGCTCTGTCATCAGCAAGGTTATTATAGTTTTGCATTTTTCATTAGTTTTTATTTTTATTTCGTTTTGAATTTTTGTTTTCAAATTCAGTTTAGTTTTAATTAGTTTTTAAAGTGGGTTTGCTAGTTTAGTTTATTTTTTATTTTTTGAAAATGCTTAGTTTTAGTTTAGTTTTTATTAGTTTTAATGTTAGTTTTAGTCTTTTTTTGGATTTTGGGTTATTTGTCAGGGGCAAGATTAAAAAAGGTCAGAAAAAGAATTGTGTAATAATAACTCAACGAAAACATCATACAATTTTAGAAATATCTATTCAACAATAAAACCAGTACATAAAATGTACATATGGGCACAAATATGTAAACAGTCTGCACAAGACTCCGCAGTAAAGTGCAACATGTGTAAGTGACGTGTGCCAGGAAAAAAAACTAAATAGCAAACAGACTAAAGACGACATAAACTGCATTTCTAAATAAGTAAGAAATATTGTGTATTGCCTATCTTGCTAGGTAAGTCTTGCTAGTCTTTGTCCTATTTAAAGTAGGCTAATACTGAACGTGAAACAAAATCTGGAACTAAAAAGTGGATTAACAGTTTTCTAGCAATATTAATTATTAAAATTAAGCACAAAAAAAGAGTTCATACCCAAACAGAGTATTAAAACCTCCTTGCAAGGTAAGTATTGCTAGTCTTTGTCCGATTTAAAGTAATACTGAATATGAAAATAAAAATTAAAAAAATCTGGAACAAAAAAGTAGATTAAAAATGTATTAAAACAAAAATAATACTCAAGAGTATTAAAAAACTCAAAATACATGGAGAAAATCATTGAGCAAATACAGGCTATTTCTCATTAAAGAGCAGTGAATTCTTTTCTCTTTTTATTTTGTTGTTTGATTGATATTAAGTGCACAGACGGCATTAGGTTTATTACGCACTGTCACTTTAAGACCGAGTGCAGATCCAATTGCATTGATGCACATCCGATATTCTCACAACTGAATGTTCTGTAAAGACATAACTGACTGTGTTTGCATGAATACTCTCCAAAACGGACATTTATACATAATGCTGTGTATTTGCCCATTCAGACGCGAAAGAGAGCTCAATTCAGTCCTCGCGCGCTCTATAGCTGTCTATTATTCGTCATATAGTAATAACACCTTGTTTTATTTTATTTTTTATAAGTTATGAGCTATAAATAATTAAAGTGTTATATTTAAATTACGCAATTGAAAGTGCGCAGCTCTGAATGCACGAGCTCTGCCTAGCACACACAAACTGACAGCTTTACCTCTTGTTTCGCTATTTGTTGCGCTTATCAAGTTAATGGTTACATTTCGGAGATATCAAGTAGCTATATAAAGCTACATTAAACATTCCACACACATCGCAATGGCGATGATAAATGTTATTTTTTATTAATTGACCCACGGATTATCCAAAGCGTCCGACTCCGCGGTATTAAACATAGGCTACATATAAGGCACACTGTCTAACATTCGCACAACCTTTGAACTAAAAATAAAATAAAAAGTGCATTCATCTTTTGCATGACGCGGGCCATAAAATTAATGTTGGACCGGCTACTCATCTGTATTGAATAATGACATAACATTAATTAATATTTGAATCACAGCTTATATATTTGACATCGACAACCCAAGTGCATTTTACCTCAAATTTGCGACTAGTTAACTTTCTAAAGAAGGCGCAATCGCTTCTCGGGTCGACATTAACACACAGACAATAATGTATTCAGAATTAAAAATATTTTTGCACCACTTTTTAATGTGTGATTGTGTAAAGGTGTTCACGAGATACCAACCTTTCGCGAACTTGCTTTCAACGTCGAACCCTCGTTTTCATGGAGACGCGGTGTGCACGGAGGGGAGGGGCTGTGTGTGTGTGTGTGTGTGTGTGTGTGCGCGCGTGCATGTGACAGAGAGACGGAGGGAGAGCAGGGAAAGGAAATGCAGCTGAACGAATACACTGCGTGTTTTAAATAGCGTTAAAAATGAAAGACATTGACAAAGACGAAAACTAAGGACATTTACTCTATTATTTTATTTTATTTTAGTTAGTTTTGCCAAACACACATTACAGTTTTAGTTAGTTATCGTTTTTTTGTAATGCCTCGTTTTTATTTTTATTTTAGTTAACGACAATGTTTTTTCCCACCTAGTTTTCGTTTTTTCGTTCGTTTTCGTTAACGATTATAACCTTTGTCATCAGTTAAACGTGTGGGGGATTTACATAAAATCCCTTCTGTCTGACTCGCTATCTGTTAAAATCCCGCTATCTGTTAGCACAGCGTGTTTTGAGTTCGGGCCAAATAACTCTAAAGTCATCCTCAAGCCAAGACATGGTTATGTCCCTAAAGTGTTGGGCACCCCGTTCAGAGCGCAGGTCATTTATCTTTCGGCTCTGCCAGCATCCGATAGTGAGGGTGATGTGAATCGCCTCTGCCCCGTCAGGGCGCTGAGGGTTTACATTACCCGCTCCGCCTCTTTCAGGCGTTCGGAACAGCTCTTTGTCTCGTTCGGTGGGCGCACCAGGGGTCTCGCCGCCGTGAAACAGAGCCTGTCCAGATGGATAGTGGAAGCTATCACATCTGCTTATAAGTCTAAAGGGCTGCAATGCCCCCTGGGCATCAGGGCACATTCCACCAGAGGCGTGGCCTCGTCGTGGGCTTGGTCCAGCGGAATTTCCATTCATGACATTTGTGAGGCGGCAGGCTGGGCCTCTCACTCCACATTTGTTAGGTTTTATAAACTGGAAGTTCCCGCCTTGCAAGCTAGACTGTCAGTGTGAGCAGTGTGTTTGTCCTGCCCAGATTATCATGCGCAGACTTCTCTCACGCGATGTTAGCTCTCCTGGTTGAGCTGCACTATATGGTGAATAGTTATATGGACCAGCGACGCCGCTCTGTATACCCTGTATGTGCTTAAAACATGTGCTGGCCCGCTTTGCCGGCAACCTGTTCCCACTTATCTATGTTCCCGGGAATCCCTGGGACTCATGAAGTGGAGGCTGGGCGCGCATGGCGTTGACAATGGGTTCCCGTAGCGTAAGCTAGCTTACGCAATACGAGAGAACCTCTCGTAAGAGAACGATACTCGGTTACTAACGTAACCTCGGTTCTCTCTAGAAGAGGAACGAGTATTGCTTAACCTGACCGTGCAGGTGCCACGAGCGTTTTTCGCTTCAGCTGATGAAACCAGCCTACGAGCCTGGCTTTTATACGCTAAGCCCCCCCTCATTGGACGTGACGTCACACGCGAGGCTCAGTGGTAGGCTGCAGCAGTTGCTGCAGGGCAGCCAATGAGCACGCAAGATTGCCTGCTCTAGGTCTGCTGGCTGCTGCACTGCGTTGACAATAAATACAAAATTAAAGATAATTTTTGGCTTCAATATCTTGAGCAAAGATGACTTTACCCGTAGCGTAAGCTAGCTTATGCAATACTCGTTCCCTCTTCTAGAGAGAAACGAGGTTACGTTAGTAACCAAGTATCATTTTAATCAAACTATTTTTTTAAATCAATTTGTTTTCAGTATTTAATGCAATCTTTTAAATCAATGGTTTTCAGTATTTAATACAATCTACCATCTTGGATTAATAATTATTTCACTGAGGTCATTGTATTGGATTCAGTGATTGCCTAATTCATGAAGGACACATGCAAAGCTCTTTTAGAATGAGATATCTTAGAGGTACACTGTTTCTGCTTATCTTTTGGAACTTTGTTTCACATTGTTTGCATGCCTATGACACCTACGAATTCAGTCTAGGTAGGCAGCTCAATAGGTTTTTAACAAAGATATAGAGTGGAATGATTGCCAAATTATGCCCATTTTAATTTTGTGGAAATGGGAATAGGGTGCATTCACCTCGATTTTGCTAAAGGTGTAGGGTTTTGCATCCTTTTGTTCAACTTTTAACCATTTAAGGCAAAACGTTCCATGTAATTCAGCTAAACAAGGGACTCCCACTGAAAGATGATCTAAAGAGGCAGTTGTTTGTGTGTTTGAAAACAGTTGGTTCTTTAGATTCTGGGGTTTGGCTTTTTTTTGTTGTTCTGTTTCTCATTTTCATTTCCTTTTGCTGTGGTGTTCTGTAATGTTGGATGACAGTCATCTAAACAACATTTCCCAGCCGCTCCCTGCATGGACATCTTTTAACTCGACAAACATAAAATGATTGTGCTGACCATGTGTTTGTCATGGCTATTGCTTAACCGTATAGCAACTATATTTTTTAGTGAATTGTAGAAGACACCAAACATTTATAACCCAGTTGGCATTTAAACGTTTATTCATGGTTGAATCAACGTCATTGATCAAGGTTGAATCACTGTTTAATTTTGTTTTGATTTTGTTTCAACGATCTTTCAAATCAAATTAAATTATCAGTGTTGAATTATTTGTATTTTCTTAAAAAAAATTTAAAACCATTTTGTAACAGGTAGTCTGAGTTCTGTTCTGTTTGGGGTGGGTTTTGTGTTTTATTTCAGTGTCTCTGTATTCAGTCATTCTCCTGTGTTCATCAGTTACCTTCATTTCTCATTTTTTGATTAGTTTGGTCAGGTGCGTCTTTTTTCGTTAATCAGTTTGTTCAGTGTATTTAAGCCTTGTGTTTCTTTCAGTTCTATCATAAAGACTCTGGAGATAAAATGATGTAACAAAAGCACATATTTATTAACAGCCCAGCAAGCAAGTATTTATAAAGTTGGCGTAGGCCCCGTCCGTAGCGTGCAATCCAAGGGTAGCGGAATCTGCATGTCCTGACTGAAGACGAAGGCAGGGGCGCAGCCGACCCCCGGGAGGTATTGAAAGGGACCAATCCTGGTGGTGGTGGGGAGGATGGAGGGGAAGGGACCATCCTGGTGGTTGTGGGGAGGATGGAGGGGAAGGGACCATCCTGGTGGTGGTGGGGAGGATGGAGGGGAAGGGACCATCCTGGTGGTGGGGAGAATGGAGGTAATTGTTTTGAGGCAGCATCTGCATACTCAGACATGCGTAATTACCGATCTTTTATACTGCAAGTATTAGAACATGATTGGTTAGATGTGAAGGCAATAAGTGACCTAACGATTGAGTCTTCCTGGCAGAACTTACGCTTAAGCTTTCATTTCTACCAGAAAGACTCGGGAGATACAATGATGTAACAAAAGCATATATTTATTAACAGCCTAGCAAGCTAGTATTTAGGTTGAGGAATAATTCCACCGGGACGGAGCCCACCCCCAAAGAACTGTAAAGAAAAAATATACCCACCAGTCGTGTATCCTGTGTTTCCTAAAACATAGAAAGAGAAGTTAAACATAAAATAACCATTACAAGTTTTTTTTTTTTTTTTTTAAATGCCAAGATGCTGAATCGCTAATCAGGCTGCACAGAGACAAGGCCACGATGGACCACACATAGAAGCCATAATAGTGCAAGGTTGTAAAAGACCACATAAAAACAAGGCCATGATGAGCCGCACATAAAAGCCATTGTAGGCGCAAGGTCATGATAGACCACATAGAGACAAGGCCACGATGAACCACACATATAAGCCTTTATGGCGCAAGGTCATGATAGACCATATAGAGACAATGGTAAGAATTGAACTAGACTTACTAGCAATAATTTAATTAGAGAGCTCTCTAATTGTTATTGTTACTAGTCATAATTGGATTAGAGAGCTCTCTAATTCAATTATTTCTAGTAAGAATTGAATTAAAGAGCTCTCTAATTGTAATTCTTACAAGTAACAATTCAATTGTAGAGCTCTGTAATTAAAAATGAATGGAAGTCAATGGAGACATATGACTAGTAAAAATTCATTTTTAGAGCTCTCTAATTGGAATTGTTAGTAGTAAGAATTGAATTAGAGAGCTCTGCAATTTTAATTCTTACTAGTAAGAATTGAATTGGAGAGCTCTCTACTTGTAATTGCTACTAGTAGGGGTGTGCGATATCTCGATATTTAAAATATATCGAGACATTTTTTAAACACGATATGGATTTTGACATATCGTATATATCGATATATTGTTTATATTTAATTCTTATTTCGCCACTTTGCTTGTTTGCCTTCTCTGTGCTGTGCCCGTGCTCGCCCCCGCCTCCTTCCTTTTGTTCCCCCTCCCCTCGCGTGCAGTGTTGCCAACTTAGCGCCTTTGTCGCTATTTTAGCGACTTTTCAGACCCCTTTAGCAACATTTTTTTTCAAAAAAGCGACTAGTGACAAATCTAGCGACTTTTTAGACAAACCCTAGTAACCTCCAGATGTTGGCAGTACTGTTCTGCGAGCGCGAGGTCTTGCTCTCTCCCTGCCGTCACTCTCTCTAACTGCGTCTACCTTGTTCAGTGAATGGCTGAGACGAGCAGCAGCAAATGCATGTGTTGAGCGCGCGCCAGTTTTTTGTTTTTCCACGGACTTGTCACTTATCTGCTTCTCTTTTGTTTTATATTTAAAGTTTTGTTTGACCATTTTAATTTCCTTTCTTTCGAACTCTCTCAATTCAGTTAATTTTAAACATATAAAAAAAATTATTCATTCACTATATCATAGCTACTTGTTCTATTGTCTGACAAAAGTAATATAGGAAATGAGAACAGCTTTATTGTACATTCGGCTATATTATATATTATGTTAAAATACAGAATGTGAGCATGAATTTAGAGAGAAAACACATTAGGCTGGCAGAACGACGTGATGACGTCATGAATATGCTCATTGGCGTATGACGTTATCTAGCGACATTTAACTTTTAAGGAAGGCGTTAGCTACTTTCTTTTGAAAATAATTGTCAACACTACTCGCGTGTTGTCTCATTCAAAATGGAAAAAGCGCAGAAGCACTTTGTTCCTATATGCACTGCCTACCTTGAGTTGAGTTGTTTCATTTTTGAATGAAAAGGAGGCAATATGTATTATTTCTTCCTTTATTTTACAGTTAAATTATTATTTTTGTATACAGGGATTTTTTTTAAATGTTGCAGAAGCACTTTGTTCATACATGAACTGCCTACCTCTTTGCACTTCAATAAAAAAACAAGACTGTGGTATTTGGCATATTTGTTTTTGCAGTAGTTTTTGGGGGGTTATTTTTCCTGTAAAGATATCGAGATATATATCGTATATCGAGATATAGCAAAATATATAGAGATATATTTTTTGCTCCATATCGCCCAGCCCTAGCTACTAGTAAGAATTTAATTGTAGAGCACTCTAATTGAATTCTTACTAGTAAAAATGCAATTCGGACGATTAACACTGGGTACAATTTAATCTAAAACAGCTTGCCATAGGTGCAAGGTCGTGATAGACCAAATAGAGACAAGGCCATGATGGATCAAACATAGAAGCCATTATGGCGTAAGGTCATGATAGACCACATAGAGACAAGGCCACGATGGACCACAAGACCACGATGGGCCGCACATAAAAGCCATTATAGGCGCATGGTCGTGATAGACAACATAAAGACGAGGCAACAATGGGCCGCACATAGCCAGGCCACCTAGGGTCATACATAGACAGGCCTCATGGACCGGATAGAGCAGGCCACACGGCCATGATTGACCACAGAGACGAGGCCTCGATGAGCCACACGGCCATTATAGACCACAGAGATGAGGCCTCGGGGAGCCACAACGGCTGCTAATGCCAAATACCTTGTAAAAGACAATACCTTGTAATGCCAAATACCTTGTAAAAGACAAGGTAGGACTAGACCAGGGGTAGGCAAGTTCGGTCCTAGAGGGCCGCTGTTCTGCAGAATTTAGTTCCAACCCTAATCAACCACACCTGAACAAGCTAATCAATGTCTTCAGGATTACTAAGGCTATAGGCAGGTGAGGTTTTTTTCAGTGTTGGAGCCAAACTCTGCAGGACAGCGGCTCTCTAGGACCGAACTTGCCTGCCCCTTGACTAGACGAACTACATACAACAACTTTTTTTTTACTTTTTTTTTTTTTTTTACTTTGGTAGACAACACAAACCTATGCCCCGAAGGGCCACTGGCCAACCATAGGCAACTTTTAAAGGACAAGACCAAGCCGCTAAGGCCAAGCATAGACAACCCACGCAGAGACAACGGCAACTAAGCCACACTGAACCTATGCCCCGAAGGGCCACGCGGCCAACCATACGCATCTTTTTAAAGGACAAGTCAATGATATGCCACTAGCCCTAAAAGACCTACACAGAGACAAAGCCTGCTGGACCACAAGGCCGCTAATGCCACACAGAGACAAACCAATCATAGACAAGGCCGCTAGGCCACATAGAACCAATGCCATAACTAGCCACAAGGCCACATTAGGCTACACGGTCACAGTAGACCACACTGAACGTATATCACATAGAATAAAGCCGCCAGGGCTTTTTTTTTTTTTTTCTTAGACCGTAAAGGCCACACGGGACAAGACCACAACGGCTACTACTGCCACATGGAGACAAGGCCACATTGGGACAAAGCCACTAGGTCACACATAGACGATGACTCATCTGCCATTTATAGAATGCCATCGAGAGACTATTGACAGGGTGATGAGAAATGAAAGAGCATAGCACCACCACCAGTAGTTGCATAGGGATTTACCTGATTTGTTACTGGAGAGCTTGCTGAGCTTCAAGAATGGTTTTTGAATCATGTCTTATGTATGATTCAAATTCAGAGGAAGACCATCTGCCCATGATCTTAATTGCTGACGTAGAGATTCCTCTTTCAGCTGCTGTAGTAGCTGCCCAAATTGAAGGAATTAACAGTAGTTAAATGAGCCCTGAACCAGGCCTTAGAAAGAGGGGCTCCGTTAGGTAATATGAATAGAGGGGTGTGATTTTAAGTTCTAGGGCAGATTTTAAGAAATTTAATCATATATGTGAAGGGACAAAAATTGTCATTGATTTTTGAAAGTGTTGAAAGGGGGACACCCGATCCTTAAGAGTCATTTTTTTGTGTGCTTAAGAAAGAGAGTAAAGAAATTAGGTGAGAAACGTAAATCAGAAAAAGACCACTGGCAAGATCGGAGTGTTTAGATTCTGAAGTAAAGTTTGAACAGAAAGCTAAAAGGTAGCACTCTCACAGACTCACTTAAAGAAGCACTGAGTAAGATTTTTTACCTTAAAATAATGTTTCCAAAATCGTTTCAGTGGTTCATCAAGTCATGGCATGGTGAAATGCACTTATGCCACAGCATTGCGGTCCTTTATCTGATATATCCAAAATATGTAAGATTGCCAGATCGGGTCGCGTTTCTGTAGTTCTAATGATACATAAGAAAACTACTAATTTGACTTGCTTTACGCCAAGCGTTACAATTGCTACAATTGCTCGTTTGTGATGTCGCAATACATCATACTTTCATAAAATCATGCATCATACTCTACCTTGTCTGTGGCCATTGTTAATTCCAAAGCCGGTGCTGGATAAACAGAGAGCATGTGCGTGCGCGTGCGACAGTAGGCTGCGGTAGGCTAAATTATTTACACAGCGGTAATGGACAATTCCGCTTCCAACCTGTAGGGCGACCGCAGAGGAAAAGTTACTTGGTGCTGCTCTAAAGCTGCAAAACGAGCTGTTGAAACTCCTCCCCCTGTGCCGGGAGCAGCAACCCAACCGCATCCAAAGGGACAGACAAACTATGCACTTTACTCACCCTCAAAATGACAATTCCAGCTTACTATACGAAAATAAATGTGGGGCATTCTGAGCCAAACCCCGCACACACCCTGGGGACACCGGAGACCCACCACACATCCTGCGAAAGGGCACAGTAGCACATCTTTTTATCTTTGTAATATATACAATGTGAGTGGCGTTTATCTAGAAGATTTTTTTCTTTTTCCTTGGAGTAGCAAGCGAACAGAAAGTACAGTGAAAAGACTTGGATAATTAGGATTAAAGTACTTGCGAGGATTTGAATGCCTGCGAGCAATCTGCGAATGGAAGAAATATTTAATTACGATTTTCGTAATTGTAGACGTGGAAGGAACAACCGGCCATGATCAGGATGGAAAATAGAGGAATCTGAAAAGAAAAGTAAAACATAAACAAAGACGGCAGACCATAAGACCATAAGCTTTTAAGGTGTAGGGAGCCACGCTTTCAGTAATATACAGTCTAGCTGGATTGAGCAGAGCGACTAAATTAACATTATCTCTGTTAGAGGAGTGCAGGGTGATGGATCCGGGTTGCTTAAGGGAAAAGCCGTCTGAAAGCCTGACAACAAAAGAGTGAATGCACGTAGCTATGGCATTGCAGTGGCCAGGAATGAGCGCGACCTTAATTATAAATTAAAGATGACTGATAGCCAGATTAACATCTCAGAAATGGCATGATTGCCTGATGATAAGATCTGCCTAAATGATTACAAAAATGCTTCATTAGCACGACAACATAATATTTTTTGCGTCTGCGTCTAACAAATACCATTTAGGATCATTTTTGTGAAACGCAGACAAACTAAGTCTGAGCGGGCTTGGTAAATTTATCTGCCCTTTGTTGTTCCAAGTATCCAAAATCTGAGATCGGACATGCACCCTTCGACCCTGGATCGGGTCGCTTAAATTAGGCACGGAGTGGGCCAGCGTTAACAGACGAGAGATAAATGCCCTTCCATGAGAAATAATACTCATAGCGAATCTTTTTATTTTTATTATTTTTTAAACATATGTTATGGAAATTATATAACTTCTTAATACAATACTTACCTGAAGTAAGGTTGCGGTGTCCCGTCAAGAAGCTACTATCACTATATTTTGAGCATAGAATCTATTTCTCAGCTGCGCAGCATATACCTGACATGGCTTCCAAGTTGCTCTTTATAGAAATAAAGTTTTATTCGCAGCCAAGAGATGACTGGTCACAACAACCAATTGAGTGTCTTGAATATAAAGACACATGAACATTTAAATCATACGGTTGAGTAAAAACAATGTCACTCGAGCCTTCTTCACTTTGAATAGTTCCGGTGATTGGTTTGTTATGATAAGAGCGAATCATATGAATGTTAGTTCTACTGTTTTAAACCATTTTTGGCTAATAATATGTAGCCTTTGTCCTGAGCATCCTTAGTCTGCATTTCTCTGTACATTTAATGTTGAAATACCCATCACATTAAATATTTCTATCACACATATCAGTGGATTAAAGTAGTCACCATGAAAGGTTGTGTGTACGCGATTGTACACATTTCTGTTATTGTAGATCTAGCCTAGATTTTTTATTGCAGTTTTTTAGAACTGCCACGCGTTGGTTCCTACGCATATTATAACATGATTGGTTCGATGCGAAGGCAATAAGTGACGTAATGATTGAGTCTTTCTGGCAGAACTTACGCTGAAGCTTTCATTTCTTGGTCAGTCCTCATCGTGCTTTTAGCGCCTGTTCTGTTCCTTGTTTCTAAAGAAGAGTGTTTTGTTTTGTTGTATAAATCTGATACTTCTGCAAGTAGATCCATCTTATCGCCTTATTGCATCCTACACATGACAAATCTAGCATTATTAATTTAAAAAAAACAAACAAAAAAAACATTTAACTAACAACTGCTGGCTGGGAAGACCTATATCAAAGTGGATATTTCAATTTTGTAGAGCTGTCAATCGAAGCTTTAATAAGTTAAAATATTATTTGTTTTGTTTCCATATCATTGAACAATAAGCTGACCTACAGTCCACAGCAATCCATTCTTGAAATCAAATTTACCAATTTGTTCGACGTAAACATAGAGGCCGTTTGCAAGACATAAGCTGTTTACATTTACATGTTTTGTCTGCAATATTTTCCCATGACGTCTTTGGCTGTTATGGTTTTGAGACAGAGTCGGAGTGTTTCTAGCTGTCTGAGTGCATGGACGTGTCCTATGTGAACGGTTCTTCATTCATTTTGCACTGCCTGCCCACAGTAACGCCCGTTTCACACATACTCTGTGTGTGTCACGGGTGGTGTATGGCAGGAAGCACGAGGAGAAGAGGAATTCAAATAAACAATAAACTTTACTATAAATCAAAACAACAAACAGGTACAGGCAGACAGAGCGGATGCAAACACCAGTTAACATAGACGAGAACCGACCAAGACAGACTGAACAGAAGAAACTAAATACAGAGACAAATGAACCATAATGATGTGAAGACAGGTGACACAGATGATGATAACGAGGAACAGGCTGGTAAGTGAGGGAGTGAGTTCAGGTGTGGAGACAAGGAGGATTCTGGGAAGTGTAGTGCAGACAAGGACTGACAGGTGCAGACGAGGACTGTGACATTACTCCCCCCTCCCGGTAGGCGTGACCTCACGCCTTAAAACAGGGGTGGGAGGGTGGGCATCCTGGGCAGTCTGTAACGGGAAGGCGGACCGGGTGCAGGAGGATGGACTCCAGGATGGACCAGGCGGCCATGGCGGAGCAGGACGTGGGCGTGGCCATGGCGGAGCAGGACGTGGGCGTGGCCCTGGCGGAGCAGGACGTGGGCGTGGCCCTGGCGGAGCAGGACTTGGGCGTGGCCAGGGCGGAGCAGGACGTGGGCGTGGCCAGGGCGGAGCAGGACGTGGGCGTGGCTGAGCAGACGAAACCTCGGGCGTCCAGGGTGGAGCTGTCGGACCCTCGGGCATCCAGGGCGGTGGGGACCCTTCGGGCGGCCATGGCGGTGCGGACCCTTCGGGCGGCCATGGCGGTGAGGACCCTTCGGGCGGCCATGGCGGTGTGGACCCTTCGGGCGGCCATGGCGGTGAGGACCCTTCGGGCGGCCATGGCGGTGAGGACCCTTCGGGCGGCCACGGCGAGGGCCTATGGCCCCCCCCAAAAAAATTAAAGGGGAGAGTGACAGAGTCATTACAAGTCTCTGGGCTGGACGGAACCAGCGGTGAAGGGGTCTCTGGGCTGGACGGGACCAGCGGTGAAGGGGTCTCTGGGCTGGACGGGACCAGCGGCGAAGGAAGCTCAGGGCTGGACGGGACCAGCGGCGAAGGAAGCTCAGGGCTGGACGGGACCAGCGGCGAAGGAAGCTCAGGGCTGGACGGGACCAGCGGCGAAGGAAGCTCAGGGCTGGACGGGACCAGCGGCGAAGGAAGCTCAGGGCTGGACGGGACCAGCGGCGAAGGAAGCTCAGGGCTGGACGGGACCAGCGGCGAAGGAAGCTCAGGGCTGGACGGGACCAGCGGCGAAGGAAGCTCAGGGCTGGACTGGACCAGCGGCGAAGGAAGCTCAGGGCTGGACTGGACCAGCGGCAAAGGAAGCTCAGGGCTGGACTGGACCAGCGGCAAAGGAAGCTCAGGGCTGGACTGGACCAGCGGCAAAGGAAGCTCAGGGCTGGACTGGACCAGCGGCAAAGGAAGCTCAGGGCTGGACGGGACCAGCGGCGAAGGAAGCTCAGGGCTGGACGGGACCAGCGGCGAAGGAAGCTCAGGGCTGGACGGGACCAGCGGCGAAGGAAGCTCAGGGCTGGACGGGACCAGCGGCGAAGGAAGCTCAGGGCTGGACGGGACCAGCGGCGAAGGAAGCTCAGGGCTGGACGGGACCAGCGGCGAAGGAAGCTCAGGGCTGGACGGGACCAGCGGCGAAGGAAGCTCAGGGCTGGACGGGACCAGCGGCGAAGGAAGCTCAGGGCTGGACGGGACCAGCGGCGAAGAAAGCTCAGGGCTGGGTTCATGGGCTGTTACGAATGTGTGTGCTGCCCACACACACAAAACAGCCATGGATCTCACAAGGAGCACTGCCTCCTCCAGAGCTGGCTGGACGGTCTCTGGCTGGACGGTCTCTGGCTGGACGGTCTCTGGCTGGACGGTCTCTGGCTGGACGGTCTCTGGCTGGACGGTCTCTGGCTGGACGGTCTCTGGCTGGACGGTCTCTGGCTGGACGGTCTCTGGCTGGACGGTCTCTGGCTGGACGGTCTCTGGCTGGACGGTCTCTGGCGGAAGAAGCTCAGGAAGGTCGTCAAAAAGCTCAGACTCAGGCTCGGCAGAACATGACTCAGGGCCCACAGTGAGGGAGGATCCAAACCCACAAGGTGTGGTCGATGAACTCGACAAAAGGGAGATGAAGATCTCCCAACAGCAGCATTTGGGCGAGTAGATCGTCTATCCCACTCCAGAATTGCTGCTTGAGAGATTCCTCATCTCTACTCACGTCCTGATACAGGTTGATATAGACCTCCACATACTCCTCCAGTGATCGCCCATCCTGGGAAATCCAGTGATCTGCCTTCTTGCCAACCCTCCTTTTCCTCATGGTCGGTTCTTCTGTCACGGGTGGTGTATGGCAGGAAGCACGAGGAGACGAGGAATTCAAATAAACAATAAACTTTACTATAAATCAAAACAACAACCAGGTACAGGCAGACAGAGCGGATGCAAACACCAGTTAACATAGACGAGAACCGACCAAGACAGACTGAACAGAAGAAACTAAATACAGAGACAAATGAACCATAATGATGTGAAGACAGGTGACACAGATGATGATAACGAGGAACAGGCTGGTAAGTGAGGGAGTGAGTTCAGGTGTGGAGACAAGGAGGATTCTGGGAAGTGTAGTGCAGACAAGGACAGACAGGTGCAGACGAGGACTGTGACAGTGTGCAGTGCGTATACTGTACAGGAGCAGCACGCGCTATAGTGCTTTCGCATATGCTCCGTTTGCAGTGCGCTACTGATCAGCAGTTTCTTTGTGCCACAAAATCAAAAATGGGTAAGTAATTCCCCCCACCCCCTCCCCAAAATATATATCTTGTATTTTTTGAGGGGGAAAAAATCATATGGCATTTTGTAAATTTTTTTGGACTATAATCATACTTTTAAGTTTTTCTTGACCCTGTTATTCAGTAAAACATTAACTGTAATTATATGCATATGATGAAATTATTAGGCCTACAGTTTCTTGTCAATCTATGTCTATTTGTATTTTAATGTAAACAATGTGCTGCCACTTTAATTCAGTTTGGTGCAGCACTGCAGAAATAGACTCGGTGCGGAAACGATCTCTGCACTGCTGTATACGCACCGCACCTGGAACGGATCGCTGGACCGCATCCGCGTGCAGTGTGAACGCTCTAACCTGTTAACATGGGTACGTAAAAAATACGTACCGCATACTGAGTATGTGTGAAACGGGCGTAAGGGTGATTTTGATGATGAATGTTTACTGCAGACTGGCAAAAAGGTGGTACTTCCTATGTTATGGAATGTACAAACTGGTCAAGACACATTATTAAAACCTTGATTTTTGAAAAGCAGTTTTATATATATATTTGATTGTTTTAACTATGTTATATTGGCAGCCCTACACATTTTTGAGTGCTTTTGACTTGAGACAAGGCTGCCTTTAACATCTTAAGTGGGGTTTCTGCACAACAACAAGGATAAATGCTTAAATAGCTGCATATTCAGGACTGACGTTCAGCATAAACACTGGGCTGAGTTTGCTTACACTAGAGCAAGAGCAGACTCTCTCTCCTCTTTCCTCCGTTTGACAGACACGCTGCAGAAATGTAGGTCAGGACTGTGAATTAAGACGGTTAGGATACAGGAATGCTGGCACTCTTACATGTGGGCTAATGTGCCTTTTGCTAACCCAGAAGTTCCATGTCAGGTTTTCTGGATCACCCACACTTCTGTGTGTCAGTTAAAGCATGACCTAAATCTTTTAACCCAAACTTCTGGCTCCTGCTTCCATCTTACTAACCAGTTCTAGAATGTAAAATGCCGTGGGATGATTATTTTTTATTTTTGTTTGCCATTGGTTAAATTCTCTGAAGAATTTGATCTTTTATTAGAAACATTTTTATTTTGGGGCCTTTTGCCTTTTTTATTTTTTTTATTGGATAGACGCACCAGAGAGGAATTTTATGTATAATAATGCAATGGGTTAATATGTGTGGGTTCTGATAATGCCAAATGTCTTATGTTACCAGTAAAAAGTATTATTTTTGATATATTTAGTCAGTGAAAGAGTGCAAGAATATTGACATAAACATTTTATTTTTGTGGAACTGGATCACGTTGCAGACTTTATTTGAACTCGTATGCCCCGTATGAGCAACATAGCTCAATGCACATGTGCTAACTGCTAGGCCACGGGCCCAGAGAAAAGTGATTTTTTGTTTGTTTGTAGTTGTTTTAAGTCAAGTGATTTTGTTGCAGGTTTTAGGAATGTCTCATGTTGAGTGACAGTCGTTTCCCGGCAGTTCTCCAGCGCTGTTAGTGTCTCTTCGCAGGTTTTGGGAGAGAACACAAACTGTGGCAGTAGATTCAGTCGTTCAGCCCCAGTGATAATGATCCCTCAGTGCTACTAGAAGCCGCCACAAACTCCCATCAATTAACATCCCACAAGCTCTTCACTGAGGGGGAAAAAAAAGCTGTTTCTTTTTCACGCTACATTTACCGAGCGAACATTTATTTCTGATTTCAAGTGATTAGTCAAGACACATATCCACACTGCAGCATCTGACGGAGAGAGGCAGGAGTTGTGATTTTCTGCTGTCTGTTCTCTTATGAAAGTTTCAAAGCTGACTGTCGTAATCTTTAGTGGTTAAATATTGGCAATTGTCCGCTGCGGTATTCTTTCAACTTCCTCCATCGTCCTCTATTTAATTTCAAGTTTTGACGGCTTACTCTTATCAGATATTCTATAAAATTTGTTTCTTTGATGCATAAATTGTTATGATTGATCTACAATTATAATTTATTCAGGTTTCAGTATATGCAGGTCTTCTGGTTCTTTTATCAAAACACTTTACTGTCTGCTGCAGAGGCAACAAAAAAGAAAAATGTAACCTCTTACTTTGACAGAGAAATGTCATATTCTCCTTTTCTTCATCACTTATCAGCTGTTTTTCATTTTTTTATTTTCAGTTTCTTTTCCCTCTTATTTGCAAATGAGGCTGAAATGCCATATGGGGTTTTACAATACCTTCAAACTGACAGCTCTCAGTTTCTGTCTCTCTCACTCACACACATCTTACTGAGAGTTTTAAAACTTGTGTTTTTAAAGGACCCCAGCTCAAATAAAAATTATGATACATTCATTGACAATCAACGCTCGATTTGCAACAAAACACTAACACAGACACACTCAAATAACACAATTTCTCAAGAACACACACTGGATAAATTAACACGAACACACATATAAACGGACACTGTTATACAAATACACTTCAAAATGAACACACAAATACATCAAACACTAACATGCATGTTTTTAAAACCACACATAAACACGAAAACAAGGCTTTTCAAACCAAGAGACCCTCAGGGGATAGCAAGGGATGCTTCATGTTCCGCCGAAAATTTTAGAGAAAACATGTTTTTACAAATTTCTTTTTTACAGTGTGTCAAAGTTAACATGCTCACAAAAAATTATCAAACAAATATGCAGTTAAATATGCAAAAAATAATAACAGCAACAGTAGTAGTAGTTAAATTATTTAAAATGATTTTTAAGTCATTTACTTCTGTTTGAATTCTGCTTTCTAAAGACAGTTCAGAAAATTAATTAAACGTGATTATTTTATGCTATTGACAGACATTTTTTTAACAGTAAGAAATACAAACCTATTTTTAAATTAGTTTTGAAAATAAAGTGAATTGAAACTTCTTTTCAGGTTTGAACAATTGACTACTCTTATAGTGGGTAGAAAAAAGATACACACTGCAATACAAAGTAAATATTTCCAGACATTTTTTTAACAGTAAGAAATACAAACCTATTTTTAAATTAGTTTTGAAAATAAAGTGAATTGAAACTTCTTTTCAGGTTTGAACAATTGACTACTCTTATAGTGGGTAGAAAAAAGATACACACTGCAATACAAAGTAAATATTTCCAGATGCAATTTAATTTATTTTCAGTACAGTGAAAATATAAACTCTATTTATTTATTTAGGCTTAATCAAATCACTCTTTTTTTTCTCACACTGCATAAATGGGTCTTTATACAATACAAAATACATACCTTTATATAGTTTTTTTTTTTTTTAAATAAAATGTTTACTTTTTACTCTCCTTTTAAATTTTTATAACGATTTCGAAAAATACAGCTCACTTCTGGGTACAAGTCAAAATATGGTTAAGTAGGTACACACACACATACAATCATTACACACCTTTAAAATAATGTAAATTCATATCATAGGAATGCTAACATACACACTCCAATAAACCTATATCAAAAACACACAAACGTGTACACACACACAACACACATCGCTAAAACAACTCAATCACACTCAAACAACACTCAAATACAGCGACTAAATGTATCTAACATCTAACATTTCTAAAACACCAATACATATGCGCCTTCAAAAACACACATAACGCACACATTTGCACACATAAAGCAAAAAACACACACACACACACACACACACACACACACACACACACACACACACACACACACACACACACACACACACACACACACACACACACACACACACACACACACACACACACACACACACACACACACAAGCTGCAGCAGCATTTTAGCTCTGGCCAAATAGCTAATGTTCTGAGGCTTTTGTACTGATTTTATCTTCTCTGCGGGTTTTATTCTCCTTCCATTGACATTCAAAACATTTGAGCCATTGATACGAGCAGGAACACAACATGGAAACCAGAGAAACCTCACTCTCTTTAACTCGCCTCACATCATGCGCTAGACGTGGTGAGGCACCATTGTCCACGTCTTCACCAAAGCGCATCATTAACATGTTAATCTGGGTGCTGCTCATTCTCAGGGCTGCTGGGAAGGTTCGTCCACTCCACAGGTCAGACAGAAGCTTCTGAGGGACTTGAATAGCCATTAGTCAAATGCTGTGGTGCAACATTGATATCACAACCAATACCCCCCGCAACAACCCCCAAACCCCCCCAACCCCCCCGACCTCCCGGGCCATCTCTGTCTTTTTCCCCCTCTTTTTTTTCCAGAAACTGCTCACATTGGAGCCGTTAAGCTGGCATGACGAATAATGCAAAGGCACAGCGAGAGAGAGAGAGAGAGAGAGAGAGAGAGAGAGAGAGGAAACATGGCTTCTCAATTCACTTCTTTCAATGAGTATAGTGTCTGGATCGTTTTGACAGCATTGCTGTTCCAAAACTTAGCGAGCTGCCTACCTAGAAAGTATTTTAGGGCAACATAGGTGCGTGCGCTCCCGACAAGACAGCTGTTTTAAAAGGTAAGTGGCAACATTATGCTGCCTTCTAAGCAGCATTGCGTGTATTTTTCAGAAGGTAATCCCACAATGCATTGCGACAAGCACGTTAAGCGTTATATCATGTATTATTATGATATTTTGCATATGTTGCGATATATTAAAAGTTGCATATATAGTACATCCTACTTTACATGCATATACAGTATAATCATGTAAAGCAATTCATACATTACAGATCTTGTGTGATTGTTTGTATCATTGCATTGCAAAACATGTGAAAAAAATGTTGGGCATGACCATTGGTCATTTATCAGGATGTTAAAAAATGTAATTTGATAGGTTGTAGGGGAGGCTCTGAACAAATTCCAAAAAATAAAGTTTGTACAACATTTATTACATTTTGATAAAAATAAATAAATAAATACATTTGGAATTGAATTGCTATAATTAAAACTGAAATTAAAATAATTGCATAATAAAAATGTGTAAGGAAACTTGAATAATCCATTTCTGAAACTGAAATGCTGCATTTTTATATTTTCAGAAAACATCACATAGTATGTTTTATAAGCTGTTTTCCTCATGGGGACAAAAATATTTCCCCACAAGGACAAGAATTTTGGATATTGCCATCTTTTGTGGGGAAAATTTGTCCCCATAATGTTGGGTACACCAGGACACCACACACACACACACACACACACACACACACACACACACACACACACACACACACACACACACACACGCACACACACACACACACACACGGGCACACACACACACACGGGCACAGACACACACGGGCACAGACACACTCAGGCTGGTTTTATTCCAGCTCCATTTTCACTAACACAAATGCACTAGCAGTGATCTTAACCAATTTTCTGTTCTTTCTCTCTGATTCGTGTGGGTTCAATGTTATTGCAGAAACTGTATCTGCAATAAGCACAGAGAAAAATAAAAATAATAATAAAATAAAACAAACTGACTTTATTTTGTGTTTACCTCTCGTGAAGGTTGTGTCCTTGACGCTGTTGGTTTTCTGACAATCATTAGAGAAGCAGCAAGCATCCAGGGACAGGAAGTGCTTGTCAAGTTTTTGCAAGCGCAGGTCAAGTAAAGCTTTAAGAGCTCATCCGCACACCCAAGATGGTCCAAAGCACACATTTCATATGCTCCTCTTACTACTCTTCTTAACATGACTTAAAAGTGCTTTTTAAATCATGAGATAATAATTTACAGCATATTTCAGACCCGTATGTTCATTTTTTTATTTTTTTATTTTTTTAAAATTTTACCAGGTTAAAAAAAAAAAACTCATTGAGATTAAAATCTCTTTTACAAGCGTGAACTGGCCAAGATACAGCTACAATAACATAGACATACAAATACACATCAAAACACAATCAAGGATCACAACAGCAATTTACCAAAGGATAAAACACATAATCAGTTAAAAGTAATTTAAAATTGTTTAGTGATGGAAGCATAGTCAGTTTTGTAAATTATTACAAAATGTTTTGTAAATTATTCCAAGCAGATGAAGCATTATGTTTAAAGCCTTTTTTTCCAATCTCTGTCCTAACCCGAAGAACCTTAAGATATAACAAATCATTAGAACAGAGATTGTAGCAAACATTTCTTTTAGAAACGCAGAGAGACAAATAAGATGGAATTAGACCACAATTAGACTTATAAATAAAACAATACCAGTTAAAACTTCTTCGAGTATACAAAGATGGCAACTCAGCATTATCATATAAAGTGCAATGATGTGCTTGATAACTATAACCAGTAATGTAATGAAAGATGGTATAAATTTTTTTATATAATGTGCTGGTGCATTCATATAAAGCAGATCTCCATAAATCAATAGTTGGTAAAAAGGTGGTAAACTGTTATTTTCTTGGAACACAAAAGTGGAATTTTTTATAGAACTGTAAGGACAGTTTCCTGTTTTGCGATAGCTTTGTGTGAGAAACACAGGCTTTAAATTCTGTACATTCTAGATGCTTTTTAAGCATGGACAGTGGTGGATACTATGAATTATTTAAATTTTGTGCTCCATAAAAAGAAAATAAAAAGAAA
Source organism: Siphateles boraxobius (assembly GCF_051911475.1). Taxonomy (NCBI): domain Eukaryota; kingdom Metazoa; phylum Chordata; class Actinopteri; order Cypriniformes; family Leuciscidae; genus Siphateles; species Siphateles boraxobius. The sequence continues at coordinate 11,431,681 of NW_027509141.1, read as the reverse complement.
ACTTACAATAAAAACAACAACAATTTGTCATTTTTGGGTTAACCATCCCCTTAATTTAGCTATGCTGGTCGGGCCATTTTGAGGTTTATGACGGTACATAGATAGCGGAGTTTTTAAAAAAAAAATTTTTAAGAACATAAAAAATGTAAGAAGAACCTTAAAAACACTTGGTTTATTTGGTGGTTTAAAAATATTTTTAAATTCCACCAGATGCTTTCATTTTTTTAAGCACAATGAATTTGGTTTTACGCATTAGGAATTCATGCGAAATTCAAACTGCCATCGTTCTTAAGATTTCTCACTGGATGATCATACATTATGCAAGACATGCATCATGAGATGTCTGCTTTTGCCATATATGTATCCACACATATCTAGCACATTCGCTGTAGGGTTAATTTGATTTTCCTTGCATTTATTAGCCGTCACACTTCTCTATTTAATTTGTATGCCTTTAATTAAGTCATTAAAGTGTTTCAGTGAGTGGAAACTCTAGGTGGCAGTGTTGCTCTGGAGTACTGCTCTTTTCAGATTTATTAAAAAAAAATATTCCAGTGATCTATTCATCAGTCTATATCAGGGAAAGCTAAACTACTTAACTTTTTTAATTAGTAGTATCCTATATAAAGGCCTGCATTAAATCTTTCTTTCACTTAAGTGTTTATTTTGTATGACAGTCAGTGTGTGTTTGGGAATTTCTGAAAAGGGGGTCAGGTCAGCGGCTGGCCCTGAACATGCACCGAAACACTGATTGGGTTTCGCCGTTGGAAGCAGCCTCTCCAAATGTGACAAAATAACAAAACAGTGATTGATAAGGACGTGGAACGTGATCCGCACGTCTCTTTCTGCAGCTGCTCCATTAACAGAACTCAGATCAGTATTCCTGCATGTACTGCGCCCAGAGAATTTGAGCAAGTGTTGTTTTTGTTTATCCTGATGTTGTTTATCCTGCGTGCATGGGATGGCACATTCGGTACTGCTGCATAGTAATGCATTGCATGCTTTGCATCATTTCAAATATCATATTATTATTAACTATGATCAAAATTATTATATCGCACCTGAACATTTAAAGCACACAACCATTCATAAATGTACTGTTTATTTTCTCAACAAAAATATTAAAAAGAAATTCATAAAGTTTAGATGTATTTAATAATGTAATATACAATACAAAGGCAAATATAAGAAATCTGAGTAAACTTTAAATTAATAGTATGCACTGAAATGATTGTACAGTGAAATGATAATCCACTCTCTGTTCTTTCTTGGATTACTGTCAGGGCATGAATATACCAAAACTTTGAGGAAAGTTACTTTTAGAAAATGAGTGAATTTTTATTTATTTATTTGACTTGATTCCGCTTAAGCAGTATTTTCCCTATTGTATATGCAATTTATTTATTTTTCAACAAACCTTTGAGTTTAATTGCAAAATCTGTGACACTTGAGGAAATGTGTATTGTGTTTTAAAAATGATGCATGCCATTTTTTTCTCTGCTAACAAAATAGAAAACTGATGTAAAAGAGACAACTCTAAGTATGCCATTTCTAAGTTAATATCTCTTAAAAGTTTAAACAGCCCAACACAGCAGTGTTAGCTTATACAGTGTTTATATCTGCCTGACCAATAGCATTGTATCCTGAAATGAGGCGGCAAAGCCCTCACAGGTTTTTATTTTAAATAAATCAAATGTAAATTCATGTCCCAGTTACACTTAATGTTGCCACATTACTTTACATCAAAAAGAAGAAAAAGGAAATAAACCAAATACAAATCTATTATGTATTTTTACATTAACAATGTAACTAAATCAAGTAAATCACATTAAGTTAGTGTTTTAATCATTTTTACATTTAATTCCAAAATAATAACTAAAGGCAGTAACAATTTAACCTTTAGAGCGGTATGGTCCCCTATATGGGATTTTTATTTCTGTGCCCCTGAGAGTACGGTCCCACATATGTGATTTAGAATGTTCAGTGATAACCATATATTTTATTTTATTAACTAATGTTCAGCTGTTCTTTTTAATACTCTATTTTTGGATCATCAGTCATCATGCTCCGCAAACACTGGTCACAGACACAAAAATGTATCTTTAATTTGCTCATTTTGATTGCTCACTAAAAAAACACATTCATCATGTTTTCAGGCCATTTCAATTTTGATTTTGATGTGACATAAAGTGGTGATATCTGAGCTGTTTATTTACTTTGTAATTAGTCTTCCCATTAATGGCATCATTTTGCTCATTCAGACTGATTCGCGAACATGGAACAATCACGAAAACAAGAGGCGGGATTTGTCTCATGAACAAATCATAGCAATCATATCATAGTGTGATGGAGACATTGCCTCCTTTCACGTGTCTTTCCCCCATTCATTCTCAAATACCCCCCACTAAACCCACCACACGCTTTAGGGGGTCTGTTAAAAGTTAAATGGGCGCAGGGGAGTCAAGAGAGATGTGGCGTCCCTCTATAACTTTACCTGCTGGTGTCGCTGTTGGACAGTGTTTTTTTAGGACACTGTTTTTGGACATTGTTTTATTTTTCTAATAGGGATTATTTTTTCATCAATTTCTTTTGAGGAAGCACTATATATTGACAGGAGAGATCTTTTTATTTTTGAGTGTGTCATTAGAGAAGCATTCTTATTAGATTTAAAATGTGTCTATCTGCTATAGTTTGACTTTTGGGCAACTTTTAAGTGTGCACTAGGTGTGGACAACTTCAGAGCTAACAGGGACACTTTTGATTGAATTGGGTCTCTACAGAGATACTTTAATCTCAGAACAGCTGGATTTCCTGTAGTTTGACCCCATACCACAAGTCTAAGTAAAAACAAAAGGAAGGTGTTTAAATTAAATATCAGCGAAATCTTTTGATGGTGTCAAGGAGCTTCTGTAACATCTACTTGCGTCAGAACGATTTTTCTCAAAAGTTGTTGAATTATTAATTAAAAAAATGGCTGACATCCTAAATCTGCAGGACTCTTGCGTGGCAGATCTTGATGAGGTGTCTTTGTTGCTTTGTGAAATGGGCCATCTGCGGGGCATCTACTCAGCGAGAGGTGATGTGGCCCGGCTCGGAGAGCTAAGAAAGCGTGAGCCGGATCAGCTTCTGCTGCTACAGTTACTGCTGCTAAGGTTACGGCTGGTACAGTAAATTCATTGATTTAGTCCACCCTCCCATCAAACTCCCCCCCCTGACGCTTAGTTGTGATGTAAATATTATCTTACGGTCCTCTCCTAAGCGATCACCTTTCTGAGGGAGATTAACATCCGAGCAGGGCAGCTCTATTAAGAGCCCAGCAAGGGCTGGCTGTGTGTGCTGTCATCTCTCTCTGTTGCTGCCATCTTTCTTAAACCATTTGTCCGTGCTTACGCTGAAGCACTAATGCTGAAGCGTGTGTCTTACACACTGTAATGTGCAAAGCTGTACCCAAAACTTTTTTTATTTTTTTTGCAATTTTGGAGCTGGCAGCAGAGTGAGCGAATGCTTTTGCTGTTATTTGTCATGGATGGAATACAAAAGAGCATATTATTATCTTAAGTGAAGAAAACCCTCCAGGATTACTGCTGATAAATGGCATTAGGCATTGTTCTTCAAAAAATCGTGCTGCCCTTTACTCATCCTCATATCGCTCCAAACATATTCCTTTCACAAAAGGTATTAATATCCTATCAAAAGAGCATTGTATAAAAAAATGATTTTGTTATGTGTAAAATGTTGTGAGCTGTATATAATATAATGCGTAATGAACATTATTTCACAAATGTCTAGTTGACTTATCAGATAATCAGTATATTTAATTTAAACATATTTGTAGAGAGGTTTGTGTTCAGGGAAGAAGGAGACGGGGACCGGCGAATGTTCAAACAAATTTTAATCATATAGAATAAACAAATAACAAAATGAAAGTAAAATGACAGCCCCTTACGTACGACTGCCGCATAAAAACATAATACAAACACAACATAAATGTCCCAGGCCTGGTCCTCTCTCGTCTCGCACTGTCGTCACTCCTCCTTTTGTTCATCCAAATCTCCTTCTGTGATACTTGAGGCCCTCACGCCACTGCGCCACCGGCCTCGCTCTGTTTTCCCGGCTCTCGTCCTGCTTTCCACAATATTATTCCTGACAGCGAAATGAATACTGCTATATGAAGGAGAACATTTCTCAGTACTAATACAAAGTAATAAAGTAATAATATTATTCCTTGGGTGTATGTTTTTTTTTTTGAGATACAGGTGATTATTATGATTTATTAATCATCAATAACACTATGACTTCTTGTATTAAATATGATATTGTTTTCTAGTCTTTTTTCTTTAAGTCTATTTATGGCATAGTTAGTTTTGGTATATATTAGAGGTGGGCATAGATTCATTTTTTTAATCTAGATTAATCTCACTGGAATCTTGGAATTAATCTAGATTAAAATGGCTCATTTGAATTCTGCCGAAGGCATTCAGAATATGTGTGCTACCCAAATAATGACTAAAAGTAAGTCTTTGAGAATAGTTCGGCTCGCGTAGGGATGTGAATTTCTGCCAAAAATGCCATTCGACAATAGAGGAGCAAAAATCGAATATCGTTCAAAAAAAATAATAAAATAAAATAAATAAATAAAACGCACAATTACAATGACAGAAAGGGAGGCCAATTTCATCTTTAGCGATTTGGCATCAAACAAACTGTTTATTAATTGAACAAGTAACATTTTCGTCGTTTTTTTTTTTTTACATATAATTGGCTAATTGGAAGAAGAAAAAAACAATAAGCATGACGTAGCTAGAGTCCATTTTTGCATCGCCAAACCAGATGCTTGTTAGATCAAAAAATAATATCATATGTCATAATGATTTTATGTGAACCTGCCTTTACCGGCAATAGCCTCCTCCTTTTTAAACAAATTAGTTTCAATGTAAACTATTCGTGTGACTATGCCCCTGCACAATACACACACATTACCGCGGGATGGTGGGTGTTCATTTCATAAACTGTACACAATGGTAGCTTATTTAACCTGTTAACGCTGCCAGTGCGCCGACGCTCTGAAGCATTTTTTTTTTTGTAGCCTATAAATTAATGTATATTTCCAACGGATAATGTCATACTTTTTAGTAGTGCTATCATGGCGTAATAATCTGTTTGGTTGTAAAATGTATTACCTGAATGAAATGAAATCGAATGTATCGTCCTGTGGAATCATTCATTCACAGACAGCTTACGAAGATGTTCAACTAATAAAGATCTTCATCGCTGGCAAAAATATGATGCATTTGCAGATTTGCTTTCACTAGACTAAACTGTAGCTCTTGATGTTCTTAAATCTTCCTGTTACGACTCCGTGTCTAGTGTGATTGAACGCGCTTCAGACGATTCAGTGCGTGAGGAACTTCTGATCTGCCAACTTGTTTGATGAAGTCTTTGAACAGAATCGACCCTAAAGGGTGATTCATATGTAAATTGAGCATCGCTCATGCCCATAAAATAGACACAGCGCACTTGGAATAAACTCATTTAACAACATGTAAAGTAACGAGAGGAACGTCGCCCAACGTAACATGTAAAAGTATACACTTTGTGTTCCTGACAGGAAAATACCCTGCTGCACGATTTGCGCGAAAATATAATGATATTCGAAAAAGCTATTTTATGATCCCAACCCAACTTTGAGAATAGATTAACGGCGATATTTTTTTTATCGCCCGATAAGAGTCTCACGTTACTCACCACTAGTGTATATATATATATATATATACATTACCCATCAAACAATTTTATAATACTTTTTAAAGAAATCTCTGAACAAGGCTGCATTTATTTGATCAAACTTATACAGTAAACACTGTGATATTCTAAAATATCATTTCAATTTAAAATAACTTTTCCATTTTATTATATTTTCAAATATAATTCATTCATTCATTCAGCTGAATTCTAATATGCTGATTTGGTGCTCAGTAATTATCTCTGCTCAGTTATTTTGTCACGTTCAGTTTTGATTTTGATTGACTCTTACTTTGTATATCGCTGCCTCCCTTCAGCCCTGGTTCCTCTTTCAGTGGCTCCGCTCAACTGAAAAGCTCCGCCTTTGCGGAAATTGTGCAGTTCTGGTATTGTTGGATTTGAGTGCAGCTTTTGATACAGTGGAACACTGTATTCTTTTAAACAGGTTAAAAACCAAGGCTGGTATCTTTGATTCAGCCGTAGAGTGGTTTGAGTCCTATTTCTCTGAGAGGAGCTTCTCTGTGAAGATTGGTCAGTCTCATTCATCGCCTGCTTCTGTCAGAGGTGGAGTACCGCAAGGCTCCATTTTGGGCCAGATTTTATTTTACTTATATGCTCCCTCTTCGTTATATTTTTGAATCTCACAAGGTTCCGTATCACATTTATGAAGATGATACCCAGTTGTACATTTCAATAAAACCTGGGTATAAGTCCTTATCTGATTTATGAGCCTGTTTAAATGACATTAAGAGTTGGATGGGTGATAATTTTCTTCAGTTAAATGAAAACAAGACTGAAGTCATTTTATTTGGTTCCCCCTATTTGGTAGACGGCCTGACCTCTAGTTTAGGACCTCTGCAAGCGAATATCCGCACTCATGTAAAGAACCTGGGTGTTGTTGTAGATTCTGAGTTAAAATTCGACAAGCAAATAAACTCTGTTGTCAGAGCCCGTTTTTTCCAGCTTAGGGGTTTATGGAAATTGAAATCTTTTCTATTTTTGGTGACCTAGAGACAGTCATTCATGCCTACATTTCAAGAAGGCTTGATTATTGTAACGCTCTGTAAACCAGTTTTCACTTTTGCATTTGCAACTAGTTCAAAATGCTGCAGCTCGCTTCTTAATGGGGAAGAAAAAACTTGAGCATATCAACCCTATTTTATCACATTTACATTGGCTACCGGTAAAATACAGAATTGAGTACAGGATTTTAACTTTTGTATTTAAACTCTTGCACAGTCTGGCTCCAGTTTATATCTCAGACCTTATTTGTTCATACTCTCCCCGAAGATCTCTTAGATCATCCTCTGACAAATTATTGACCATCCCATTGTCTCGCTTGAAATCTAAAAGTGACATAGCCCTTTTACGTATTTGGTCCTAAGCTGTGGAATTCGCTACCTCAATTTGTTATCTTCTTCGTTATGCATTTAAGTCATCTTTGAAAACGTTTCTTTTTTCTCAGGCCTATTCATAATTGTGGATATGTAGTCTTACTGAGTTAAATTTGTATACTATGTATTTTTGTACGACTGTTATTTTTATTGTGTTTTTGTGAAGCACCTTGGTCAGCAGCAATGTTGTTTGAAGGTATATATAAATAAAAGTGACCTTGACCTTTGTGTGAGGATTAACTTGCTCTGCCTATGGCCTCTAAACCCATCACTCCACCTCGGCCGATCGACCAATTGGCTCCACCTTGACTCCTCACTTCCTCAGCTCTACCTGGGACTGTCATTGTTTTGGCTCCACTGGGATCACTCGTCCCTCCGTCGCTCTGCCTCTGCCACGGACTTCTGGGACTTTGGCTCCACCTCGTCCCTCCAACCCTTTCGGCTCTGTCGAGCTCCTCCTTCCCTCCGGCTCTTCCTCAGTTCTCACTCACACTGGCTCCTCCTCAGTCCTCACTCACACCGGTTCTGCCTCAGTCCTCCGTCACCCTGGCTCCTCCTCAGTCCTCACTCACACCGGTTCTGCCTCAGTCCTCCGTCACCCTGACTCCACCTCATCCCTCCAATCATTTTGGCTCTGTCGAGCTCCTCCTTCCCTCGGCTCTGCCTCAGTCTTCACTCACACCGGCTCTGCCTCAGTCCTCAGTGTCCCTGGCTCTACCTAAGCTGCTCATTACCTCGGCTCTGCCTTGGCCCTCTTGTCACAAGGTGTATCCTGGTCTTGCCGTCCCTCTGACTGCGCCTGGGTCTCCAACACGCCCGACATCACCTCTTTCAGGCAGACTCCGGGCTCCGCCCTTGCTCCGTTACACGTGGGTCATCCTCTTCTTGGCTCCTATCTGGGTCGATCAAGGGACTCTAACTCCACTCCCCATGGTCTCGTCTGCCGCTGGCTCCCCCGTGTTCTCTTCCTCACCATTTCCTCCACCCTCCCTCCACTTATGTTGTTCCTCTCACGGCTGCAGTTGGTGCCTACCGAGAAAGGGGGGTAATGTCACAAAATCGAATTCTTCCTTACTGGAAAAACTGTAGGCTAAAAGTATTTGAAATGTTTGAAGTATTTGAAAAACAGTGAGCCAAAAGAGTAGTATATACAAAAACATAGTATTAAAAAAAAAAGTAGGCGAAAAGTACCCGGATTACTTACTACTGACTTACTACACTGAGATTCTTTAGTGCACATTCGATGGAGAGGATTTGTGAAAGGCGGTGAAGCCATGCAACTGTCAATGGTAGGTCACATGACAGTAACAACATGGTGGAGTTAGTCCGAATTTCATTAATTCTACCCATATTCATACTATAAAGAACATATTTTATTAACCCTCTGAGGTCTGCTATCGCGCCGGCGCGATAGTCTCGCTTTTTTTCTTATCAGTGCAAAAGAGACTCAAAATACTCTGTTGATTTTAATCTTACGTGTTAGTGTTATACATCATTCGATCCTGTTAAGTGTGTATTTTTTTTTTTGTGTATACTCACAGAATAAACAAAGTATTGTGCTTTTAGTCAAATAAAAGAAAAATAAACATGATGCTAGTTTTGCCTTCTCTCTGTCAGTTAAGTCCATTCTAAAACGCGTCCGAAAATTAACTGTAATTCCGCGAATACTTGTCATACAGGCACAAGTGTTTTTCCATAATGAAGCTTGAACTCTCTTCTTTTAAATGAATTAATTTATATAAAAAAAACAAATATTCTCAGTTTATGTAATCTGTACGAAAAGGGAGAGATGTCAGTCTTTTTCTTTCCAGCTCATTATACCTAATTACGCGTTAATGTGCCACGCCCACGGAGAGCCCGCGGTATTCAAACACAAATGATCTAAGGCAAGCCATTCAAACATGCCAACGCCCACCAGCTGGATTATAAAACAGATCAAGTTTAGAAAGTATCTTACTACCGCTGTGTACACAGCGCATCCCAACGCTGTGAGGAATAATACTATCTAATAACCCTGGAAAATGTACCAGAAGTGCTGGTAGTTTCATTTGGAGGAGCAATGGATCCAGCTGATGTAGTAAGTCATTTATTCTTAAGTGCTTTGTTCTAATCGCGATATTAAATAGTGTCTGTAAACCGCAAAAAGACTTTTTTAAATAGGAATTGCGTGTCTGTGTGTAGGCTAAATTATGAATGAACGACAGAGGCGCATGCGCACGCGTTGTTTACTACAGTTATACAGTACAGCGCGTGTCTGTGCCGTTCATTCACTCTCGCACCTACATTAGTAAACATGTACATGAACACATCCAAACTATATTGCTATCCTACTAAGATGAGTAAAAATAGACTGAAATATGTTGAAATAAAATGCCTATATAAGCAACAAACTGCAAATGCATGCTACTATAATATAATAAACACGATATGTTACAGAGTAAATATGAATGTTTAGACAAGATTTCGTGATTAGTTTTGGATAGATTATAAAGTTTTGACTGTAAAAAAAGACTACTGTCACATTAAATAGGCTTTTGTTCGCCAATTTCTGCTCATATGTTAAATATACTATAGTATGGGATGTTTTGTCAAAACCAAAGTAGGTATATTGAATTATCAACTAAGATGTTATTTAGTGTTTGTTCCAATATTTAAACCAATGCATCCTTACCTTTTTTTAATATGTATGATAAAATGTATACTTTTTACAAAGAAAGAATACACTTGAAATATTGTTTAAATTGTAATTGTTGTTGTTATTGTAACCTATTTGTAATTGGTTACCATTTCTTATTGTAATATATATATATATATATATATATATATATATATATATATATATATATATAAAATTTCTTTTGTCCGAGGTCGCATTCTTTGGTACCCAGTGACACAGCTGTGTGAAAGGCTCATTAATATGTAGCTGGCACATTATCCGGCCTTTGTCTTCTCAGGTGTGAACAAGCTTCCACGCATATTGCCTTTCCAAACAAAAGGTGTCTTATAAAATTTAAATCAATGTATTGTTTTGTGTAAATGATTAGGCAGGATGATTTTCAGATCATTTTGAAGCAAAAATTCTAGGCAACAACACCCATTAGTCAAAAGTCTTGTGGACACATATTTAGTATGTGTTTTGTGGCCTTATTTCAGACACTTTAAGTTTTAGTTTTTTCAATAACCATGCATAAACAATATTCTCTCAAAAATACAAACATGTACATACATCTTGATCACATATTATGGTAGCCCTGTTTGTGCTAAATAGAGTGTAATTACACCTTTGCAATTAATATGTTTATAAGCAACTGAAAAAAGCACAAATGTCAGGGCATGTCAAAACATCTCAAGGACCCCCAAAACACCTTAGACCTCAGAGGGTTAACGGTCGCGAAGTACATGCAAACACCTAACCCTTTCTGTTTCTTTGGTTGTCATGGTTTCATTTTGTTTTCATAGTTACTCATTTTTTTGATTGATTACTTCCTCTGATTTCTAGTTTAGTTCTCATTATACTTCATCACACCGGATAGCTAGACCGGAAACAAAACAGGCACGCCGCACACACTTGTTTGGACTTGCGCGGCGGCCAAAGAGTAGTAGGCTAACGTTACGTTTTGAGTGGATGGCGGGAGCGCGTGACGTCGATCTAGAGACGTGCACTCTCAGCGCAATATAGTGCGGCGCGGGACTAGATTTGATGGCCGAGTGCGAGCGCGGGCGGTAATGCACTCACTCTGTGTGTGCGGGTACGGGAGAATAAAACGATTTGCGGGCCTCCCGCAAACTAGAAATATCTATGAATAAAACAAAAACTAATAAATTTGTATTCATATGTTGCAGAAAAGCAACAAGAACAACTAAAACAAAATAGATAAGATTTACAGGCCAGAGTTTCTTTTTATAACATGTTTGCAGCGTTGAGCAATGTAGCCAATCACAGACATATGTGTTGATTTCTTGAAGGCAATGGCCAATCAGATGCATTTAAAATAGACTCCCCTCACCGCTCAAAACTGACTTTTTGTTCAGTGCTGAATTCTGTAGGCTGGCAAATCCTCTAATTATAACAAACAAAGTGTATATATTATGAAAGATTCATTGTGCAGTCAGCTACATTGATAATCACAGAGATGTGTGAGATTGCGATGAACTGATGTCACCTTTTTAGGAATTTTTAAGGGAGCGCACTTTGCGCGCATTCAGTCATGCCAAACCATGCACGCAGTAGCCTGCTTGCTTTTATGTTATAACAGTGGTTTGTGTTAATGCTTTAATAAAAAAAAATTATCAGGAGCATTTATGCTGATGTGTATGGTGGCGACACATAGGTGTAAGTATTTGGAGGTAGCCGACAAATACCAAAGTCTATTTTTCCGGCCGGGAGCGGGACAAAAATGATGCGGGCGGGAGAAAGTAACATAGAAAGTAGTTGAGAACGTCAGTTAAAACAACCCACGTATTAAAAAAATGGTCAGGTTTATATCGGGCTCATAATTACAGTTAATGTGTCCTGTCGGGCCGGTCTCGGACAGAACTGTGCACGGGCTTGGGTAGGGTCGGGCTTGATTTTTTGGGCCCGATCTAAGCTCTACAATGGATGACTTCAGACAGAAACACATGGATACCACAGCTAAGGACAAACTTACTGCCGATCCACTTTTCCATGTTGATAAGAGCATTAAAATTAGAAAAAAATAATGGGACAAACAGAAATCAAGGGACATTTAGAATCGATAAAAATGTGTGATTAATCACGATTAATTGTGAGTTAACTATGGCATTAATGCGATTAATCACGATTAAATATTTTAATCATTTGACGGCACTAATATATATATATACACATATTGTTTTACTGCCACTTGTTTGAATGATTTCTACTATTTTGATTAACCTCATTATTTTTTGTTTATAATACAAAGGCTGCATAAAAGATCCTTCTCCTAGTTTTTGCCTGACCTGCCTGATATTATTATCAATGCTGAAAACAGTTTTTGCTGCTTAATATTTTTGTGTGAAACCATTATAAAACTATACCATTCTAAATAAATTGTATATAATTTTATTCAGCAAGGTTGCATTAAATTGATTAAACATGACAATAAATACATTTATAATACTACAAACGATTTCTACTTCAAATTAATGCTGTACATTTTAATTTTTAAAAATATTTTAATATAAAACTGTAATTATATTTAAACTAATAATATTTCTGTTTTACTGTATTTTTGATCAAATAGATTAAGCCATGCTTAAGCATAAGATACTTCCTTCTAAAAAAAAAAAAATTTCAAGCTTTTGATCAGAAGTGTATGTTTCTGAAACTAAAATATGGCATGTTATTTATTAAGAAAATTGTAAGCATTTTTCACTTGTATTTCTTGAATTATAGATGTTTTTCTGTCCCTTGCAATAATAAGAACAGCAAAAGATTGAGTTTCTGGTCAACATTTCAAATACTGCAGCACTGTGCATAAAAGTTATGAATGAATATTACCATATATCACTGCGATTGTGCAGATATCACGAGCTGGTCTCATTTCCTGTGCTGTTTTTTCCTCCCAAGTTCCAAAGAGAAAATAACTCTGGCATCTGATGAATTAGCTTGTGTTGGCAGGAATGTGACAGATTATACTAATGCACGGAAAGACATTCTATTGCTCAATTATCTCTAATTAACTGCTCAAATCATTCTGAATGGTTATAAATTATTTAATTCAAACAAATATGTAAAGCAGAATGCAAAGCTTTGGTTTTCATGCGTTTCAATCGTGCCATTATTCCATCCAAAGCGAACCAAACTAAGCTGATCTGATACATATAAAATGTATATGCGCGCTCATCACACTGGGTAATGAAAAAATGAAAGGGCTAACAATATATTTGCATTTAGTGATGACTTATTTCCCAGTCAGCTGTCAGACATGCATGAAGTGGCAGCACTTGAATAGTTTCCTCGTGCAAAGATAAAATATTGTGCCGATCAAGTGGTGAAGTCTATCTCTATCATCATTGGTTGTTCTGTTACATTCTCTGAAAGGACCCAAAAGCAGAAAAATCTATTTATTGCAACTCACATATAAACAACGCGAGCCGCTGGGCAATTGGTAGAGGGAAATTCAAATTGGCTGGTGTTGAAATCCAGATCAGCCCATCAGCAAATAAGATGAACAGAGATATCAAACAAGGGGCAGATAGAAATAGAGAAATCCAAGCTCAAGGTCAAGATTAGGCTGATAGAACGGCAAGACAGTCCAAGCAGGCAAGCAATGTACTGAGGGAGAATCCATACTCCAAAACCAGAACCAGGTCAGATGCTCAAAACCAGGAGAGCTGTCCAAATCCGGAGAGTTCCAGGGTGGCAAACAGGCAACCGAAACACAACTGGGCAGAAGACAAAAACTCAACAAAACAAAACCAACAGGGATCCTAAACTTAACAAAATAATGGCAAAAGAGGCTGGAGACACAAAACACACTGGCAGAGAACAGAGGGAAAAAAAGAATATATATATATATATATATATATATATATATATATATATATATATATATATATATTCTTTTTTTCCCTGGCCGCACTTATTGCAGCGCGCGATCGGCTGAGCGTGGTCTCAGGAGAGACAAAAACCAAACAAGAGAAAAGAAAACAAAAGAAGTGATCAAACCCAAGTGCTGACAGGTTCAGCATAATGGACTGGTTGGTTTGTTGCCTGGCTGATCACCTTTGTCCCAATCAGACATCATATTTAAAAAAACAACAACATATGTTTTGTTATGTAACAAGCAAGCCAGGAAAATGTCTCTAGCACTGAAGAGAAGCAGATAACATCAGATCATGATATGCCTTTGTGTCACAAACTCGATGGAAATAGACATGCAGTCTTTCTTCCATCTTTTGATTTAATGGTACCACATAAGCAATGACATGTGAATTGTCTAGTAATCACTGGCTGTGCTTTGAAAGCTCAGTAGCAAACAAGATCAAAGTTACAATTGTTTGAACTTTCAATGTCGCATGACCTGCATTTACTCGCCCTCATGTTGTTCCAAACCCTCGTGATATTCTTTCTCCCAGTTATAAAAAAATTAAGATTTGTTTTCCATGCTCTTTTCCATGCCATTACAATTAGTGGACAATTAAGTTGTCTCTTTCGCAGGGGACTCAGAACCGGGTTCCCTTTCAGTCGATAACGTCAGACGTAGTCTCGCTAGAGAGCCTATCCTCTTCGAGTACTATTGAACGAGCCAATGTAATTGGCGTGCGTGATTCGCATCACACACTCCGTCCCCGCGGCGCGGGTATAAATACGGAAGTGGATACACGCACTAGTTGCCTTTCGCTTCGGAGCCGATCGTTTGATGTCTCTGAGAGTGCTGTTGTCTACAACGAGCGAGTGTGTCGGTGTTCTTCAGGAAGACTCTCCAAGTGCTGGTGTTCTACAGCGCGAGTGCAGCGGTGATCGCGAGCTCTGAGCTCTCAACTGCTGTTTTAACAGCAACAAATTTCTAAATGTTTGTGTGTGTTGATGGCTGGTTAGAGGGCGGAACAGTGAGTGCTTCACTTTTTAATTTCTCTGTTCAGTGTTGCCGCGGTCATTCCCCTGTGTGCTCCGGCACTGGTGACGGTCCTATTTTCTGAAAGAGCAACACGGGTGCGTTTGCTTCTTTTTCAAGATGTCATTCCGCCCGTGCGTTTCTGGGTGCGGTCGTTCCCTGTCTCTCTCTGATGGTCCCAACTGTTGTGTCACGTGTTTGGGCTTACAGCACGCTGAGACAGCTTTTGTGGACAGCTCATGTTTTCACTGTGGGAACATGACTGTCGCAGTTTTGAGGGCGAGACTCGCCTTCTTTCGCGGAGAGCGAGTCCCCATTACCATGCCCCACCCTGGGTGCTGTGTGGGATGGGTGACCGGAGGATAGTGTTGGATGTTCCGCCCGGTAACCATTCCCTGTGGGCTCCTCACTCCTCCCTTCCACTGCAACCACTGGAGCCTCCTGTGTTGTCTGCTGGTCCATCTGTAATGGGTGGGCCATCGGTTTCACTCGGGGCTCCCCTGGAGGACAGGACGCCGATTGCGGCTTCGGAGGGTGAGCTGACTTCTAGAGATGATGACTCGGCTGCATTGTCTCCCTCCGGGAGTTCAATGTTGCCCGAGCCGGATCCAGAATTATCAGCTATGCTGAAACGGGCCGCCGAGGCTGCCGGGCTCGAGTGGAACCTCCACCGTGTCCCGTTCAGTCTCGGTTGGAATCTGGAGTTTGGTATCTTGGGGCGGGCCGCGCTGGTTCTCAGCTCGCCGCCCCAGTGCCTTTCTTTCCCGAAATGCATGGAGAGCTTATCAGGTGGTGAACAGCATCTTTCTCTGCCAAAAACTGCCTGAATAGCTTTTCCCCCTCATTACCCTTGATGGAGGAAAGGTGAAGGGTTGCGAGGTGTCCCTCCATTGGAGCGGTCTGTCGACACAGGTGCACCTGTGTCCGGCGGCCGCTGCCTTTTGGGGGGATCCTCGTGTCCCCCCTAAGGCCTGTGAGTTTTCGAAGGCCTGTGAGCTTACAAAGCATGTGGGCAAGCCGCTTCCTCTTGCGTGCCATGGCGTTGCTGCAAGCTAGGGCACCCATGGCATGCACGAGGGTAATCCAGACCGTGCGCTCATAGGTGAGCACCGCACTGCATCCGACCTCACCCTCCGGGGGCATGAGTGTCGTAGCGTGCGTGATCGGTCTGGCGATGTCCACCTTGGTGGTCCAGTAGCGCCTTCGTTGGCTCAGCCTGGTTGGTATGGCGGATGCGGACAAGGTTCGGTTCCTGGTCTCCCCAATTTCCCAGGTTGGGCTGGTCGGCGACGCGGTGGAGAACTGCATCCAACAGTTCTCTGCCGCTCAAGCGCAGACGGAGGTCATCCGGCACATCCT
Organism: Siphateles boraxobius; assembly: GCF_051911475.1. NCBI lineage: Eukaryota > Metazoa > Chordata > Actinopteri > Cypriniformes > Leuciscidae > Siphateles > Siphateles boraxobius. The sequence goes on along the minus strand of NW_027509141.1, from coordinate 11,415,624 downwards.
GTTGCTCCGGCCAGCTGCTGCCTCCACCCGCCGCCGGTGGCAGCTCTTCCGCCTGCTCGTCGCCGTGGGCGTTCCCCGGCCGCAGTAGAGACGCCCAGCCCGCGCAAGTGACAGCGAAAGCATTCTGGAGCGGGCCGCCCAGGAATGGATGAGATGCTCTTGGAGTGGCACGATCACTCCCTCCCCCCGGGTGAGGGCCGGGTGGAGCCTTTGTTTGTGTGTGTGTCTGTTCCGCCGCTGGCTCCCTAAAAAAAAAAAAAAAATGCCGAGCAAGCGGTACCCACACTTCAAAGAGAGAGCAATTTCATCTGTTCCTGGGTCCCAAGAGGGCCAGTCTGGCGGGTGTGACCCTGTATAGCCTTACACCCCTCAGCTCCCCCTTGGTCGCCAGCAGGCAGCTTGGTGCGTTCGAGGACCCAGTCATCCGCCTTCTCACGCGCCCCCTGCCGCTTGTGCAGACAGGTAAGTGTTGCACAGCACACTAACACCACTCTCTCTACTTTGCTGCCCCACCTCAGGCTCGGCTACCCTGCTCAAGTCAGTGATAGTCATCACATTAGGTGTTGAGAAGACGTGCTCCTGAAAATTCAGTGATATTCATCACACCGAGTGTTGAGCAGTGCTCCTGACTTGTGCGTGCTTATCTTATCCTGCTGGCGAAGGATCTGATATAGCCGCTCCTCCAGCCGGTACGAAGGCCAGTTGTAAACTCGTTCTTCGTGCTACTAGGTCGTGGGTCGTGACCATCTTGGCCCAAGATTGGTCTGCAGCTCCGACATGAAAGACATGTGCTTAAAAACAGATCTCTACCTTCCGCACCGCAGGCCATCCTGTGGGTTGCGTGTAAGGGTGGAGTATCAGTACAATTTCCTTCCATTTGAGTGCTCCAGAGCCCGTTGGGTCTTCAGGTCAACTGCAAGAGAGTAATCTCGCCCACGGGCTTAGTATCTCTTTTTCAGTTTTGGAGATGGACTCGGTCTAACACTTCTCTCCAATGAGAATGTGTTCAGCTGGTGTTTGAAGTGAGAAAGGGTCCCACTGAAAGAACTTTCAGAGGCTCCTAGGGTATATGGTAGTTGCAGCAATTGGCTTCCTCCATATGTAGACCGCTTCAGCGCTAGCTTCATGATCGAGTCCCGAGGTGACCGTGGCAGAGCAGCTCACCCTGTGTGACTATAGTTCATCCCGGTCTGCTGCCAAACCCTCTTCAACAGAGGGGCCATGTACAAAGGCCGTGTTTTAACGGGGGCCTGGGCGACCCTCGACTACACGGGCATTCGTGCCTCGAGTTGTTAGACATTGCGACCGTTGCGCAAGCTTCCCTTGCATGTCACAACTCACCCGTCACCTCCTCCTTGGGGTCAGAAGCTTCTGAGGACGCTTTGTTCCACTTTTCCCGCTTTACTCAATCGTGCCGCCATCGAGCCTCACGACAGTTATAGCCAGGGCAAGTGGAGACTCCATCCCCTGGGTCCAGATGGGTCATGACCATTCCGGGGCCGCTCAGTTGCCCCTCCGGTTTCGTCTTCCTGCCAGTGTTTGTACAAACCGAGCGGACTACCCTTGAACAAACACTGGCTCTCAGCTGCCCCAGGGGCCCGCAGAAATGCGTTTAACCCCAGTGAGCCTTCTAAAAGCGACTGCGACTCATGGTCGCCTTGCGCCTGCTCAAGTCAGTGAATTCATCACACTTCATGTTGAGCAGAAATGCTCCTGAAACTCAGTGAAGTTCATCGCACTCAGGTGTTGAGCAGCAATGCTCCTGTAGCTCAGTGAGTTCATCACACTCAGGTGTTAAGCAGAAATGCTCCTGTAGCTCAGTGAATTCATCACACGCAGTGCTGAGCAGAAATGCTCCTGGTGCTCAGTGAAGTTCTTCGCACTCAAGTGTTGAGCAGAAATGCTCCTGAAGCTCAGTGAGTTTATCACACTCAGGTGTTGAGCAGGAATGCTCCTGAAGCTCAGTGAACTTATCACACTCAAGTGCTGAGCAGAAAATGCTCCTGAAGCCCAGTGATCTTCACATGTTGTGTTGAGCAATGCTCCTGTCTTTTTGCGCCCGTCGCTTGCACCTACGTGCCAAGTCAGGAGAGGAACAGGTCTGCATAGTTGCCCCTTATTGGCCCAACTAGACCTGGTTCCCATTGACAGCCTTCCTGACTTCCCTCGAAAACTCTTTCAGGGACGGGGCAGGATTGCACCCGCGTTCTTCCCCCGGAGATTCCGGGCGGTCTTACATCTGAACGCGGAGGTTCAGGTGGCTATCACAGGGACATGTGATAGTTACCATCACTTCTGCGAGCACCCCCTAGAAATGGGTAGCGTGCTTACGCCTTTAGAAGTGGAACCTAGTCGTTGAGTGCGTCTTCTCTCCAGAGGAGATCCTGAAAGCTTTTGATCACTTCAGTGCTCTCTTTCCTGCAAAATGGGTTGGAGTAGGCTGTATTCCTTCACCCTCAAAATGATGTTGCCTCGGTGTTTAAACGACGCTCATCGTGTTGCAGAAGTGTGCAGAAGCACGTTCTGATTGTCAGGTTCCTGAGGAGCAAGGTCTTGTAAATCCTTGCGTCCCTCTTTATCCTCCTGGGCCTTGTCCCTGGTGGAACTGCACTGCAGAGACCGCCCCATAGCCACTGCAGGCAGTGAGTTAAAAATTCTGTTATATCAGTTCTCCTGCTCGCGGGAGGGTAGGGACTTGCTCGCTTTCGGTGAACGTATTGTGCCTGGAGTCTGGGCCGGCTAACTCTCACAAGCTGAGACCCCGGCTCGGATTGTGCCCAAGGTTCCTACCTCTCCCGTAATAGGAGCAGGTGGCGAGCCTGCAAACGCTGCCCTGGAGGAGGCAGATCCAGCCCTTGCTTCTCTGTCCGTTCGCTTGGACGTGTACAGAATGCAAGCCACAGACCTCAGACCAGCTCTATAAATATCTGTTGGAACTCAGCAGAGAGGGAAGGCTGTTTCCATGCAAAGTTGCACTTAGTGCTTGCCTTCATTTCGGTAAAAATCCGAGATGCAACATGTCCACTTAGGTGTTGAGCTCCTCTATGATGAGTGTAAAGTGCTCCGCCTGGGCGTTGACGATATGCTTTGCTAAACAGATTCTAGAGTTGGGGGCTGGACGACACCTAGTTGAACCGCTGCTTCCCGTGGGCTCCCTTCTCATGAAGCCAGTTTCACCGCGAGTCCCGGTTCAAGTGTCGGCTTGCTGCGCTATTCCCCTCCTATGGACTGGATACGTGCGCCTTTCTACTCCAGTTGAGTTCCCTTAAAATTGAGCCCTGTTGAGTTCCTCCACATCCCTCCGACGTCGGACGTGCGGAATGTCTGGTGTTAGGCCTACCACTCGTAAGCAGTGTGGAACCTGTGTTAGGCTGGGTCCATATGTTGCGGTCCCTACGGCGACCCCATATGTGTATTCTTCCACGATACGGCTCCCTGCGGCGAGCCCGTGTCTTCCCTCGGCAGAGTCTCTCTGCCGTCACTGTCCGGTGTGTCTCCCCCCGTCTTAGGCTGGAGCCACCCCAGTGACATTCCATATGTAAGACTGCCCGGTTTCCGCCCAGTTCATATGTGTATTCTCCACGTTACCTCCCTCTGGGTTGGATGTGGCTTCCGCAGCGTCCCTTCCTTCCAATGTACGGGGAACGCTTTCCCAGTGGTCCTGTAGGAACAGCAGTGACTTCCCTGGCCTAAGCCCTGTCCTTCCCTGCCTTAAATTTGCGGGGGCATCAGGAGGCTTTGGTTTAGGCACTGGAAGGTGGCAGCGTTAGTGGCGTTTTCAAAGCTTATCCCAATTCAGTCGACCGTCGACTACGTCTGACGTTATCGACTTAAAAGGGAACGTCCTGGTTGCGTATGCAACCCACCGTTACCTCAAGGAGGGAACTGAGGACGTAGTCCCCTTGCCACTACCGCTGGACCACCGCTGACCCCGGGTTACTCTCGGCTCCTCAGCGAAAAGCAACTAGTGCGTGCATCCACTTCGATATTTATACCCGCGCCTGCGGGGGCGGAGTGTTTGATGCGAATCACGCACGCCAATTACATTGGCTCGTTCAATAGTACTCGAAGAGGATAGGCTCTCTAGCGAGATCCCAATTCAGTCGACCGTCGACTACGTCCTCCGTTCCCTCCTTCAGGGAAAGGTGGGTTGCATACGCAACCAGGACGTTTCATACGCAGAGACGCTTTCAAACTTTAAAAATGATAAATGAAAATATCTTAAACATGGTTCATACAATTTGTGTGTTCCTTGAAGATTTTTAGTTATTCAGTTGAAGGTACCAGAACAATTTTGCGTTTTTTTATACCTGATTTTGGATATCAGACAAAACTGCAGACAGTTTTGGATACCAAAAAAAATGGATGGCTTCTCGCAGGATCTGGCAAAGAGGCTGGATCCAATATGGACGTGGATATGGAGATTCTATCTAATATTTTTGCTGAGCAATGCCTGATTTGTGACCAAAATTGTTCTTTTGAGTATAACCTTTTCAGTGAATTTCTTGAACTTTTTTACAATGAATACAATGACAAATCAGAATGACCTGGTTCTTGAGTCCAGTAATCTGGTTTTAGCAGTTAAGAACTCATTGGAAGGGACGTTTTTCAGTGAATAATAGTGTACATTTTGTCTGTTTCTCACACAAAGCTGTCTTTTAGCTTCAGAAGACGTATATACTAACATACAGTATAGTCGACATTTGAAGTGGATCCAAAAAGTGAATCAAAGTTGTCCTAAGACAAGAACGGGTATTGTTCAGAATTCATGTATAACTTTGATGAAAGGTTTTGATCCACTTCAAATGTTGACTACTGTAGTACATGAGGCACTCTATATTCTCAACATCAGTGCCAATTGCGGTTCTTTGGACACTAAGACAGAACTTGTTTTTAATGAGAACTGATGCCTCTGATTTCACTAATGGGTAAAAGTGACCATTTCTACTGTGGGTTCTCAGTCTCCTTTAAAAGTTGGTGATTGCTTCAGGTTTTGATTTTGAAGTTGAAAAACAATATGAAAGCAAAACATCTCTCTCTCTCTTTTCCCCTCTACAGATCAATCGTGCTCCGAGTTTTGGGACAGATCAAAAGATTGATTACGATGTGAAGAAGGGGGCTTTACTCAATGCCCTGCAACTGCTCAACATCAGGTATGAGGCATTACTCTCTCCAGAGTGCCGTTAGATAGAGAAGCGAATGAGTTAATCAGAAATCTCGCTCTCCATTGTCGGCTGTCCACCAGTATTTTTTGTTTTCAAAAATATTGATTTCTTGATCTCAACTAAAAAGTTGTCTGAAACTCTTTGATGGGTCCTCATGCATTTGTTTTAGCTACTGTTTGATTTAAGATTTAAGAATACATTTTTTTTTTGGAGTTTTAGTTTATTGTGAGCACATTACGTGCAGCACCTGGTGTATTTACAATATTTTCTGTTGCAGTGTGAAGACCCCAAAAAGTATTTGGAAACTTAAGTTATACTTAACAATATCTGAAAGTCACTGTTTTGCATAACAACATATTTAAAAAAGTGGCTTTTGCAAACGAATTGTGAGAGGCCAACCTTTTTTCAGGGCTACCTATCTTTTTTTCACAGAACTAACTGAGCCATTTTTGCCGTGACCCTTATGCACCTGATACCAAGATGATACTTAGTAGATGTATGGAGTTCATACAGGTTTAAAGACAAACTCAACTCAAGATTGATAACCTCAAAATGTCACAATATTTTTTGTCTTCATTTTGAACAAAATCTCACTTTCTTTGGATTGTTTGGGACCACTGTAGTTTTGTTTGGATTTAAAGAAGCATTCTTGGTTGAAGTTAAGCTCTAGCGACAGGATATTATTAAGTTTGCCTTAAGTTGTCTAAATCACTTTTTATGCAATGGAACTACTTTTTTAGGATGAAGTTCTATTTAATAGTTACTGTTGTAGTTCTTATATGTGTAAAGAATTACTTTACAGATAGTATAATACTGTATGTCGCATTCCTCTCTTTTGCCATCAGAATTGATATAATGTGAATTACCAGGTTTACTGAATTTAAATGGTTATGAAATAAGTTAAAATAAATGCATATAACAAGGTGTGCAACTTATTTTATCCCACTCGTCCCAACACATATAATATTTATAGTTTTATAGTTATAATTTTAAAATAATTACAGCAATTGTATATTTTCATTTTAATGTTTTTTTTTACTATGCTGTATGATTGCCCCACTTAAGTTGTAAGTGCTTAACTGTAAATACTAAGGGTAATGCACGACAGTTATATGTGTGTGTGTGTGTGTGTGTGTGTGTGTTTGTTTGTATGAAAGTTGTGAATGTTTGCTTGTACTTACTTTCAAAATTTCAGTGACTGACTGCCTGTGTACATCTGTGCGTGTATAGTTGTAGGTCAGTATGCGGGGTATCCGGTGATTGATTACCGTAGACCTGGCCTTCAAATCCTAGGTCCACCCTTTGTACTAAATGTACCAGAGTGGCCCAACAATGGTCCTAGGAAACAATAGCAGACAAACTCAATACAGGAGTGGATCAGGTTTCAAGGATCCATTGCTACCATTCTGTCGGAGTGATTTTCTTGGAAGTCTCCACAGACGTTTACTGTGTCCCAACTGATCCAGCTGAGTTCTTCCCAGTAACATATCAAAGCAACTCCTGTGTTATTTCCCCAGCAGTGGCTGGACAAATCCAATAACTCAGCGGGAAGTGTGAAAGTCGTATCAATAAAACGAGAGGGTTCCCCAGTGGTTCAGGAGCCCACTGACCCTGAGTGGTCACTTTCAACATCAAATTTGAAGGGCCAGTGAGCGATGAAATCTTGAAGTGCTGAATGCTGTCAAGTCGAGTGATGTATGGAGTCTCGGAGTCTGTCAGGATTTCGGCTGGGAGTTTGGGCTACTTTGAGTGCTATTACTTGAGTATTTCCTGTTTTTTAATTTCTTTTACCCAGAGCGAGTGATAAACGACGGAATCTGGCCCAGCAGAAAGCGGAAGCCAGGAGACGACTGTATGGACAGGGATCCACGCGGAAACTGACGGCCGGATCATCAGACTGGGAGAAACAACGTCACCTACTCGAGCGCAGGAGAGAGGAACTGGTACGACCCATTCAGCTGTTATAAAGTAACATTTTATTAGGTCATGTTTAAGTTAAAAAGCAAAATAATGTTTTGATGTCAGAGCCATGTCTCCAGACTTGAGTCTTTTTTGGAAAATGCAACTAGAAATCTAGCCTGTGTTTTGTCTAATTTGTCACAACCTCCAAATCTAAAAAAAGATAGTTACTGGAATAGTTCACTTCAAAATGAAAATTCTGTCATAATTTACTCACCCTCAAGTTGTTTCAATCCTGTATGAATTAATTTTTTTCTGCTGAACATATAAGAAGATATTTTGAAGAATGTTGGTAACCAAATATTTGCTGGTCCCCATTGACTTCCACAGTATTTATTTCCTACTATGGAAGTGAATGGGGACTGTAAACTGTCTAGTTACTGACATTCTTCAAATATCTTCCTTTGTGTTCAGCAGAAGAAAGAAATTCATAATGACAGAATTTTAAATTTTTAAGTAAACTATTCATTTAAGTATTCATATTTCAGAATCCAGATGTACAGACAAAGCATGTTTTCAGAGTAAGTTCTTTAGCTTTGTGCACCAGTCCTTGATTGGTCTTTCGATCAACTTTTTTATTAAATGAAGAGATGAATGAGGTTGAGATGACTGCAGGTAGGTGGTGTTTTCAAAGGGCAAAGCTAGATGCAAAAGAGGAGTGAGATTTGGGGATTGGGGGCTGAGCGAATATGCCTGTACCAGCATTTAACAGAGATCAGTGACTATTATAGAAGACACCCTGCTGCGCCAACTCAAATTGACCAGCTGACCTTTCCGCAATTATAGTTTTTGATGTATTAAAATGGTACAGTGGGATTTAAATCTATATGAATTATGAATAAGCCCCCTGTATTAACAAGTGTAGAGGAGAGACTGTTATACGCTCCTGCTAACTCTCAGACTTCATTAAGGTGCCTCGTAATATGGGAAACGAGTCATTCGGTGACATTGTTTTTTGGTTTTGGGTGCCTAAATTACACTGCAGGATAGCACCAGCAGAAACAGGGCATTATTTTATTTGTCATTCTTCCTACTTTTCACCACTTATTCACTTGCATTGTGCTTTCAGAAAGAAAGACTGGCCCAAGTACGCAAGCAGGTCTCCAGGGATGAGCACGAAAAGCGCCACCTGGGGAACTATAGGTAGGGAAGCCGCTTTGTCGATTGTTATCCTGTAAGAATGCTTACTCCTGTGGGGTCTCTTGTGGCTTGGCTTGAGATATGTGATGGTATGAAACAATATCTTAGACTATCATGTGAGGACAAACCAAGGACAAAGGTTGTTTCTAAGACTTAAACAATTCTGCCGAAGAAAAATAAGATAGTAAGGCACCAAGGCATGTCTGAATCCAGTGTTTAGGGAACATTTTGTTTATGAACATTTATTTGCATTTATACTTATACTAATGTTACACTAAAAAAGTAGTTGCACTAAAAGCCATGTGAAAACTTAATAAAACGGAATATCATTCATTCATTTATTCAGCCCATGTGGAGAAGCACCAAAACTTGCCAGTATTTTTATATATTCTTTTCAGACAAGGAGATCTCTTTCTTCAGAACAACTCCCAAGTTGCTCCTTTAATGACTACTAATGTTTTGTAAATAAGCCAAATTTCTCAGCAGCCAAATGCTTTTTGCATTTTATTACTCTTGTCAGTTGTTACATTCAAATTCAGACACCAGGATCTTTCAAACGAAGATTTAATTAACCTGACCTCATGTTACATTTAAATTCAGACACCAGGATCTTTCAAACGAAGATTTGATTAACCTGACCTCATGTTACATTTAAATTCAGACACCAGGATATTTCAAACGAAGATTTGATTAACCTGACCTCATGTTACATTTAAATTCAGACACCAGGATCTTTCAAACGAAGATTTAATAAACCTGACCTCATGTTACATTTAAATTCAGACACCAGGATCTTTCAAACGAAGATTTGATTAATCTGACCTCATGTTACATTTAAATTCAGACACCAGGATCTTTCAAACGAAGATTTAATTAACCGGACCTCATGTTACATTTAAATTCAGACACCAGGATCTTTCAAACGAAGATTTGATTAACCTGACCTCATTACAGAAGCATCTCAACTGACCATTTGTATTTACTGAAGAGGTAGGGTGGCTTCTTCACAGTGAAACTGCACCATTTAGCATATGCTGAAATTTACATACCACAAGTCACTTCGTAATTGCAATAAATCCCTTTTAAATACTGAGCCTCCATGTCAGAGCCACAGAAGAGAAATACGAAACAAATGCCTTTTCTTAAGTAGGTCATTTTATGTTTATGCGTGTAACTGCTGTTCTGTTCAACTTTATATAAAAACACCCCAAAAGATGCTGAAACATGAAAAAAAAAGTGTTTGAGGTTTGTGGGTCAGACCCAGATTTCAACGTGCCATATGCCGAAGACTAAGCCCACTTACTCTTACTAGATTACTTCTCCCACATAAGTTTGTCCATCGTGCGTGTAGCTCTTAATGGATTTGGGCCAGTTTATCGTCTGATCTGAACATTTACATTACTTGAGCTTTTGATTACATTGAAGCCGGAATCCAAAAGAGCCGTTTTAAATGTCACACGCCAAGTGAGTATTAGTTTATTAGATGGAAATGTGGGAGGTATAACGTGTCACTTGCTCCACCTTCACTATTTATTTAGATTGAGGCGCCTATTATTTTGATCAGAGGTTCTCAAATGGTGGGTCAGTCTAAAAAAGGAAAGAATGATGCTTAATGCAAAAAAATTTAATAAAAATAAAACTAATGATATAATCATGCTAAGTTGTGATAGCAAAATAAATGGGCTTATTACACAGTTTTCTGGAATATGCTGAATGGTAAAATGTTCAACACTGTGCTAGTTTCATGCCTCTCGTTTCATTCTGTGGCCTTTTTGTTCTCACATAATAACATTATTTTAACTCAATTCTTTAAATTTAAGGTTAATTTATTTGGTAAGTAGCTAGGATAATAATCAGGATAATTCCTGCAGTCTGACAGTCATTATTGCAAAATAAACCACTTTAGGATGGTACAAAATAATAGTAATACAATTTTTAGCCAGTTGTTTGTTCAGTCTAAACTGGTAAATCACACTTATGATGTTGTTTATGTTTGTAGAGAATTTAAATTAAATCTAATTTCTATTGGTCTAATTCATGGTTATATGGTAACGCTTAAAGTTACAATAAAGTTTCATTAGATAACTACATTAGTTAACATGAACTAACAATGAAAAATACTTTATTATTTTGTTTATTATTTATCTTAGTTAATGTTAATTTAAACATTTATTAATATTGTTACATCCAGTGAGGAATGAAACGGAGAGTGAATCCAATCGCAAGCACATTTAATTAAACAAATACAAAAGCAGGGAATCCAGGGAACTCAGAACACGACAGGAGTAACATAAAACAACAACCGACAGCCAACAACTGAAACACAGGGGTTTAAATACACAGACAAACAAGCTAAACAAGATAACAAGGGGGCGTGGTTAATAAGAAACACCTGGGGAGACTAATAAACATGGACGAGGAACACCTGTGGACACTGAGCAACAACAACAAAAGACAAGACACATGGCAGGGTCACATGACAAACAAGGAATCACGTGAAATACAAGACACAGCAAAACCCACACGTAACATAGCCCCCCCCCTATGGGCGGCTTCCGACGCCCCTTGAAACAAAAACACTAAAGTTCAGGAGGGTGGTGAAGCGGAGGTGGTCTAACAGGGGAACGGGACCAGGGCAGAGAAGGTTGCGCAGGGGACCAGGGCAGAGATGAGCCCTCGGACGGCCACGGCGGAGAAGACAGTCCATCGGGCGGCCAGGGCGAAGAAGACAGTCCATCGGGCGGCCGGGGCGGAGAAGACAGTCCATCGGGCGGCCAGGGCGAAGAAGACAGTCCATCGGGCGGCCAGGGCGGAGAAGACAGTCCATCGGGCGGCCAGGGCGGCGAAGACCCTTCGGGCGGCCAGGGCGGCGCAGACACCGGCTCAGGAACAGCAGACAACACACACACTGACTCTGGCTCAGGAACAGACAACACAGACTCTGGCTCGGGAACAGACAACACACACACTGGCTCGGGAACGGACAACACACAGAATGGCTCCGGAACGGACAACACACAGAATGGCTCGGGAACTGACAACACACAGACTGGCTCTGGCTCGGGAACAGACAACACACACACTGGCTCTGGCTCGGGAACAGACAACACACACACTGGCTCTGGCTCGGGAACAGACAACACACACACGGGCTCGGGAACAGACAACACACACTCGGGCTCGGGAACAGACAACACACACACTGGCTCGTGCTCAGGAATAGACAACACACACACTGGCTCCGGAACGGACAACACACACACTGGCTCGTGCTCAGGAATAGACAACACACACACTGGCTCGGGAACGGACAACACACACACTGGCTCGGGAACGAACAACACACAGAATGGCTCGGGAACTGACAACACACAGAATGGCTCGGGAACAGACAACGCACACACTGGCTCTGGCTCGGGAACAGACAACACACACACTGGCTCTGGCACGGGAACAGACAACACACACACAGGCTCGGGAACAGACAACACACACACAGGCTCGGGAACAGACAACACACACTCGGGCTCGGGAACAGACAACACACACTCTGGCTCGGGAACAGACAACACACACACTGGCTCAGGAACAGACAACACACACACTGGCTCGGGAACAGACACTGGCTCCGGTTCTGGAACAGACACCAGAACAGAAACAGCCACAAGGAGAGACGTAAACACAGAAACAAACATAGAGCGATCAGGTTCAGGCGTGACTTGAACAGTCCCTGGATCGGCAGACGTGACTTGAACAGTCTCTGGATCGGCAGACGTGACTTGAACAGTCTCTGGATCGGCAGACGTGACTTGAACAGTCTCTGGATCGGCAGACGTGACTTGAACAGTCTCTGGATCGGCAGACGTGACTTGAACAGTCTCTGGATCGGCAGACGTGACTTGAACAGTCTCTGGATCGGCAGACGTGACTTGAACAGTCTCTGGATCGGCAGACGTGACTTGAACAGTCTCTGGATCGGCAGACGTGACTTGAACAGTCTCTGGATCGGCAGACGTGACTTGAACAGTCTCTGGATCGGCAGACGTGACTTGAACAGTCTCTGGATCGGCAGACGTGACTTGAACAGTCTCTGGATCGGCAGACGTGACTTGAACAGTCTCTGGATCGGCAGACGTGACTTGAACAGTCTCTGGATCGGCAAACGTGACTTGAACAGTCTCTGGATCGGCAAACGTGACTTGAACAGTCTCTGGATCGGCAGACGTGACTTGAACAGCCTCTGGATCGGCAGACGTGACTTGAACAGCCTCTGGATGGGCAGACGTGACTTGAACAGCCTCTGGATGGGCAGACGTGACTTGAACAGCCTCTGGATGGGCAGACGTGACTTGAACAGCCTCTGGATGGGCAGACGTGACTTGAACAGCCTCTGGATCGGCAGACGTGACTTGAACAGTCTCTGGATCGGTAGAAGAAAGCTCAGGGCTGGACGGGACCAGCGGAGAGGGCTCTGAGCTGGGCGGGACCAGCGGCGAGGAGGACTGAGCGCTGGGCAGGACCAACGGCGAAGAAGACTGAGCGCTGGGCAGGGCCAGTGGCGAAGAGGGTCTTGAGCTGGGCAGGACCAGCGGCGAAGAGGGCCTTGAGCTGGGCAGGACCAGCGGCGAAGAGGACTGAGCGCTGGGCAGGACCAGCGGTGAAGAGGGGCTTGAGCTGGGCAGGACCAGCGGCGAAGAGGGCCTTGAGCTGGGCAGGACCAGCGGCGAAGAGGGCCTTGAGCTGGGCAGGACCAGCGGCGAAGAGGGCCTTGAGCTGGGCAGGACCAGCGGCGAAGAGGACTGAGCGCTGGGCAGGACCAGCGGCGAAGAGGGGCTTGAGCTGGGCAGGACCAGCGGCGAAGAGGGGCTTGAGCTGGGCAGGACCAGCGGCGAAGAGGGCCTTGAGCTGGGCAGGACCAGCGGCGAAGAGGGCCTTGAGCTGGGCAGGACCAGCGGCGAAGAGGGCCTCGGCTCTGGCTTGACGTGGTTGACGTGAAGCTCTGGCTGGACGTGGCTGACGTGAAGCTCTGGCTGGACGTGGCTGACGTGAAGCTCTGGCTGGACGTGGCTGACGTGAAGCTCTGGCTGGACGTGGCTGACGTGAAGCTCTGGCTGGACGTGGCTGACGTGAAGCTCTGGCTGGACGTGGCTGACGTGAAGCTCTGGCTGGACGTGGCTGACGTGAAGCTCTGGCTGGACGTGGCTGACGTGAAGCTCTGGCTGGACGTGGCTGACGTGAAGCTCTGGCTGGACGTGGCTGACGTGAAGCTCTGGCTGGACGCGGCTGACGTGAAGCTCTGGCTGGACGCGGCTGACGTGAAGCTCTGGCTGGACGCGGCTGACGTGAAGCTCTGGCTGGACGCGGCTGACGTGAAGCTCTGGCTGGACGCGGCTGACGTGAAGCTCTGGCTGGACGCGGCTGACGTGAAGCGCAGAGCTTATCCGAAGGGCAATATCAATGTACTGCTCTAAAGTCCATTGAGGGGTGTTGTCCGGCATAAGGTACTCTAGGAGGTCCGTAAGGCCATAACGGAACATGTCTTTCAAGACATTATCATCAACGTCCACCCCATCACAAAGTCCACAAAACTCCTCCACATATTTCCCAATAGGGCGGTCACCTTGGCTGAGGCGAAAGAGACTGGCTGCTGGATTCATCTTGGGTCGGTTGTTCTGTTACATCCAGTGAGGAATGAAACGGAGAGTGAATCCAATCGCAAGCACATTTAATTAAACAAATACAAAAGCAGGGAATCCAGGGAACTCAGAACACGACAGGAGTAACATAAAACAACAACCGACAGCCAACAACTGAAACACAGGGGTTTAAATACACAGACAAACAAGCTAAACAAGATAACAAGGGGGCGTGGTTAATAAGAAACACCTGGGGAGACTAATAAACATGGACGAGGAACACCTGTGGACACTGAGCAACAACAACAAAAGACAAGACACATGGCAGGGTCACATGACAAACAAGGAATCACGTGAAATACAAGACACAGCAAAACCCACACGTAACAAATATGAACTAACACTAGACAGTTTTATTTGATCAACTAACATTAACAAAGTTTAAAAGATCAATAAATACTGCTTTAATAAATACTGAATTAACTTACTTTAATAACGTGTACTTCATGTAAAGTGTTACCAGTAATATTAATCCATTTAAAGTGTTTTTTTTTTTTTTGCTCAATTTTGGTACTGTAGAGTGTTGCCATCTGATGTCTAATATAAAATCTGGGTCCCGAAGCAAAGCCAGTTGCTGGTTTTGATTATATACACAACCTAATATGGCGCTGATCTGAAGATCCATCACACAGATATAGACAAAGGTTTACACGACTCTGGCTTTGTTTAGTCTTAACATCTAATATAAAGACACCTTTATTAATCATTAGTATATACACAGCATTAATGTACAAATGCATGTGTGAAAAGAACGATTGAGGTTTGTTTAAGTGATTAGAAAAGCAGGCAGACCAGGCTGCTAAATCAGATAATCAGATAAAGCTTTTTCTCTCCCTCTCTCTCTCTCTGCACAGATGTATTTACCCCCCAGATGACAAGCTGCTCTTGGAGAAATATGAGAGTCTCCTTTCAGCTGCCTTTCAGACATTCCTCGCTGGGCGAGCAGCTTCACTTCAAAAGGAAATGAATAATCCACTGAAACGAATGAAGGCATGTACCTGAGACGCAACCCAACAGTCTTCTGCTCTTTTCTTTCTCTTCCCCCCTACAACTACTTATTCCTACTACTCTGTCATTTGCATTTAAAATAAGATGAGGAAAAGTATTTTACTCCCATAACTCTTTTTGTGGCCATATGTGTTTCATTATTGGAGTTTAAGGGAACCATCAGTATTACTATTGCTCATTCATATGGTTAGGGATTTAAACAATCCATTTGTGCTACAGACATGAATGAAACCTCAAATCATGTGGCTAGTTGAGGAGAGCTGTGCTAATACTTTTGATGAGAAGTGATGAGACTTATGATTTATTTAGTTATGGATGCCTGGCACATAATAAATCTGGCCCATTGACTGACACTGTATTCTGAGCCACTCATAATCTTGAGACCAACCTATAGACAGTGTTGGGAAAGCTATTTTGAAACTGTTGCTTGTAAAACTACCAGGTATTCATATTTTAGTTTAACTATAGTCAAGCTAGCAGTTGGCGACCCTACAAGCTACTAAAAATTTAGCAAATTACACTAAATACAGCAAATTACGAGCTACATTTTCTGGTATAAAAACAGCAAAGAAAAGCAAAAGAAGAAAGCTAACCATGAAATAAAGTTTAAAATAGTCACATTGTAAAGTATAAAGTTGTAATTACAAGGAAGAAATATGCAGTTGTAAAAAAAAAAAAATCGTAGAGCAACTGCAATACATAAAACTACAATTGTGAAACATGAAGTTTTTTATAAAGTCTATAGTCTATTACGAGAAATAAAGTCGCAAATGTGAGATATGATGTTGAAGTTAGATTCAGGAAGAGTTTTCAATAAGGATCTAAATTAGGCTGACAGCAATAATGATTTACTCTAAAAAACAGTTAATGTAATTCATCTTAGCATGAATGGCAACATTTGACTACAAACATTATTTTGGGAAATTATGGTAATTAATATTGTAATGAGGGCTATCAAGCATTTCAAATGTTTTATGTAATTAATCACAAATTAATCGCACATCAAATTTTACAAAGAAATTACTCCTACAAGATCATTTAAAGTCATTATTGTGTTAAATGAGAAAAGCATCAAATAGACATTACAAAAAAGTAGCTTTATAAATAAACATTTTATTTGTTTCAATATAGAAATTGTCACACTCGGGTTGAGGAAGAAGATGAGACGTGGCAAGCGGATCTATTAGCAGCATAACTTTAATTAAACAACAGAATGTAGTAATGAATGAGAATCACGTAACAGTGTGTAATTAAACATAACAAACACCATACAATGAACACAGAGAACTGAAGTTCCCTTACGAAGGGAACTCAACGATGCGTCCATCGACGCCATGGGAACGCCCCCAGCGTGACTGCGTCTGAAGCATCTATGTCAACTAGTCCAATGGAAAGAATGAGCGTCACGGGCGGGTGACGTCATGACCAGGAATTGATAAAAGCACATCCGGTGCAAACCGGCATTAGCTTCTGTTGCCTCAGCAAGCGATCTGTGTTATACTGTCTCTGTCTATTTATTGTTGTCTGTTGCAATTTATTCGGAAACGTTATGGCGAAACAAGTGTACAAGCAGTGTGTTCCTCCCTGCCCGCGTTATTTAACGGGTGGGGACACACACGAGCTTTGTGTCATTTGTTTGGGAGTGGAGCATGCGGTCTCAGCCTTCGAGGGGGCTGAGTGTCAACACTGTGAAATGCTACCGCTCCGCATGCTCCGCTCTCGCCTGTCACTCTTTGATGTAAAGAGTGGGCAGGCTCGCGATCCTCAGGGATCAGGACCCGCGTCTGCCGAGGCGGCGCGGAGAATGCATTCCTGGGGATCGCAAAAGGATCTTTCGGAGGGGTTGGAGACGGGTCCGCGGGCCTTTTCTCCTTCCTTACCCGGAAGATCCAGCGCTCTCCCCCCGGTGTCGGAAGCACGCACTGCGGTTTCTTCCGCCCGGGGAGAGAGCCCTCCATTACTTCAATGCTCTTCCTCCGAGGAGGTCGATGTTATGAGTATGGAGAGTGAAAGCACACACATGGGGGAAAGAGATTCACAATTTATTTCCCCAGCATATGATGAGCTGGTGGATGTTATGTCACGGGCTGTAGAGAAATTAAATATTGAATGGCCATCTGAGAATAAAGGCGCTCGTCCTAAAAGTAAATTAGATGAGCGCTTTTTATCTTCCACGACATTATCTCCACCACGAGGGCTTCCCTTTTTTCCCGATCTTCATAATGAAATATCGAAATCGTGGAATAAACCTTACTCTTCACGACTTTTTAGCCCTCAAGTTAACACTTATTCGAGAATAAGAGGGCTAAAAGAGTATGGTTATGAGGCGATGCCCCAGGCGGAACAGAATTTAGCCAGCTATCTTTCGCCTGGTCCCGCATCGTCCCTGAAAGCCTCGGCTTTGCCCACTAGACCGCTTAAAGCCACCTCGGTTTTAGTGGGCAAAGCTTATACGGCAGCAGGTCAAGCTGGAGCATGTCTGCACACAATGGCAGTGCTTCAGGCTTATCAAGCTGACCTGCTGGGGGATCTGGATAGTAGTGAGGGAATTTCTCATGACGATATTCGAGAACTTCGTCGGGCTACCGATCTTTCTCTCAGGGCTACTAAGGAGACCGCCAGAGCAATTGGGCGGTCTATGGCAGCCTTGGTAGCTACTGAGAGACATTTATGGTTAAATCTGTCAGAGATTAAAGAAAAAGATCGAGCTTTTTTATTAGATGCTCCGCTTGAACCTTCTGGTCTCTTCGGCGACGCAGTCCACGCGGTCGTCGAGAGATTTCAGGAGTCTAAAAAACAAGCTGACGCTTTTAAAAAGTTTATCCCTCGCCGTGTCCAGCCCCCTGGGGCTGCTGGGCGTGAGCAGCCCCAGCCGTCGAGCTCATCATATCGTGTGCATCAGAAAGAGAGTGTTGCATCTCGTGCACCTCCACGTAGAGACTGGAGACAGACGCAACCCTCTCAACCGAAGTCTTCTAAGTCGAAGCCGGATCTGAGGACCGTTCTTCAGGCGAAGAAGACTTCGGTTAAAAAAAAAAGGTCCTGATGTTCACGCATCAGGCCTGTGAGGACAGCCCCGACCGAAGTGGAGCGGTGTACACCTCATTTTACGGTGCCCGTTCCATTTCGGGGTCCTCACGAGACCGTTCTGCCAACCCTGCCACCCTCGGTGCTTCAGGGCGCAGCGGTCTCCAGCGAGTCGCTGATGCTATGCTGCGGCACAGCATCAGTTTCGCGCCCTCTGAGGGGGGCCTTAGAGCGGCCAGTTCAGGTAGTTCCTGCCATTATGTTTCAGGCTCCGGAATTGGCTGTCTCGATAACACCAGAGACCAGCCTCGAGAGGCTGGTTCCCTTAGTAAATTTTCTGGCAGCGTGGAAGCTTCTGCCGAATATTTCTCATTGGGTCCTGCAGATTGTAGAGAAAGGATACAGAATCCAGTTTGGTTCTCGTCCTCCTCGTTACAACGGGGTGCTGCCCACAGTGGTGCATCCCGAGCAGGCTCTGGTAATCGAGCAAGAGGTAAAGGCCCTGTTAGCAAAGGAAGCTATAGAACAGGTGTACTCACCCGACAGAGAGTCGGGTTTTTACAGCCGTTATTTCATTGTTCCAAAAAAGGATGGGGGGTTGCGTCCCATTTTAGATCTTCGTCTGTTGAATCGTTCAGTACAGAAACTCAAGTTCAAGATGCTGACACTCAAACAGATCGCGACTCAAATCAGATCCGAGGACTGGTTTGTCACGATAGATCTGAAGGACGCCTACTTCCATATCTCCATCCTCCCTCAGCACAGGAAGTTCCTAAGGTTTTCTTTCGGGGGCAAAGAATACCAATATCGGGTTGTTCCTTTCGGTCTAGCTTTATCACCCCGCACGTTCACGAAATGCGTGGATGCAGCTCTAGCCCCTCTCAGGCTTCAGGGCATACGTATTCTGAACTACATCGACGACTGGCTGGTTCTGGCGGAATCAGAGCAGTCGGCGGTTCGGCACCGAGGTGTCGTTCTCGCTCTTATGCAGATGTTGGGGTTGAGGCTCAACGCCAAGAAGAGTGTTCTTTCTCCAGTACAGAGAACCACTTTCCTTGGTGTGGTATGGGATTCAGTGACGATGCGGGCCACTCTATCGCCCGTTCGTGTAGCTGCTATCCTGACAGCCACCAAAGAGCTAAAGCTAGGCCAGTCACGCACTGTGAAACAGTTCGAGAGACTGTTGGGTCTCTTGGCGGCAGCGTCCAACGTGATTCCTTTTGGCCTGCTGTACATGAGACCTTTACAGTGGTGGCTAAGGACCAGAGGGTTCTCCCCGAGGGGAAACCCACTTCGTATGATCAAGGTCACGCGGCGGTGCCTTCGTGCCTTAATTATATGGAGGAAACATTGGTTCTTAACCCAGGGGCTCTTTGCCATCGTGTTACGATCTCGACAGATGCTTCCCTCACCGGCTGGGGAGCGGTAATGGAAGGCCGCTCGGTTCAAGGTCTGTGGAAAAGTCATCATCTTTCGTGGCACATCAATTGCCTGGAGATGATGGCTGTCTTCAATGCGTTGAGACAGTTTCTCCCAGACCTGAGGGGCCATCATGTGCTTGTACGAACAGACAACACATCAGTGGTCTCTTATCTGAACCGTCAGGGGGGTCTGCGGTCGCGTCCGCTCTGCAAACTGGCGCACCAGATCCTCCTGTGGTCTCTGGGGAAGGTACTCTCCCTGAGGGCAGTGTATATTCCTGGGGACCAGAATGTGGGGGCAGACATCCTGTCGAGGCAGGAGCTGAGGCCAGGGGATTGGAGACTCCACCCCGAGGCGGTGGAGAAAATTTGGGAGTTTTACGGCCAAGCAGAGGTGGATCTGTTTGCGTCTCAGCACACGACGCACTGTCCACTTTGGTTCTCCCTTACTCACCCAGCCCCCCTGGGGCTGGATGCTATGGTGCAGACGTGGCCGAGGCTACGTCTGTACGCATTTCCCCCTGTTGCTCTGCTCCCAGGAGTTCTGGAACGAGTCCGCCAGTACAGAATAAGCCTACTGCTTGTAGCACCACGCTGGCCGAGTCGGATCTGGTTTGCGGACCTGATCCATCTCTTAGACGGTCCTCCCTTGGAGATCCCGATCAGGAGAGACCTTCTGTCTCAGGCCGGGGGCACAATATTTCACCCTCGGCCAGAGATTTGGAACCTGTGGGTTTGGCCTCTGAGGGGGCCCAACTCATAGAGAGTGGTCTCTCAGCTGAGGCTGCTGAGACCATCCTAAGCTCCAGAGCTCCAGCTACTAGGAAACTATATGCGCTGAAATGGAAAGTTTTTTCTGTATGGTGTCACCGACATCAGTGGGATCCGGTTAACTGTTCTGTGAACACAGTACTCGAGTTCTTGCAGGAGCGCTTTACGTCAGGTTTATGTCCTTCCACACTTAAGGTTTACGTGGCGGCCATTGCGGCTTACCACGCCCTGGTTGGGGGTACATCGTTGGGTCGAGACCCCCTGATTACACGTTTCCTTCGTGGCACACTGAGGCTGAGGCCTGCAACTCTCACTAGGGTGCCAGCTTGGGATTTGGCATTAGTACTAGAAGGCCTGTCTAGGGCTCCATTCGAGCCCTTAGATTCGGTTTCAGAGAAATTTCTTACCCTTAAGACTATCTTTCTGCTAGCTATTTCGTCCCTTAAGAGAGTTGGAGACCTTCAGGCCCTTTCGGTTTCCCCCACTTGCCTTGAGTTTGCACCGGGGATGGTCAAGGCATTCTTATATCCAAAACAGGGATACGTCCCTAAGGTGCCGACCTTGATTCCGAGGCCTATCGTGCTGCAGGCTTTCTGTCCTCCTCCTTTTACATCTGCGGACCAGGAAAGGCTGAACCTCTTGTGTCCAGTGCGAGCACTGGATACTTATGTTCATCGGACATCTTCTATGAGGAAGTCCGACCAGTTATTTATTTGCTTTGGATCACCTAAGAAGGGTCTTCCTGCTTCTAAACAGACGGTTAGCAAGTGGATAGTCGAGGCTATTTCACTTGCATACGAGTACTCTGACCATCCGTGTCCCTTGGTGGTCAGAGCTCACTCAACGAGGGGTATGGCGGCCTCTAAAGCCTTGTTATTTGGGGTTTCCCTCCAAGACGTTTGTGATGCGGCAGGCTGGTCCTCACCGCTCACATTCGTCAGGTTTTACAGTTTGGACCTGGATGCTGCCCCAGGTTCTCAGGTGCTTAGTGCTTAGTTACAAAAGACTGACACTCAGGTACTTGGAATTCTGGCGCTTTGGGTATTCTCGTTCCCATGGCGTCGATGGACGCATCGTTGAGTTCCCTTCGTAAGGGAACGTCTCAGGTTACTATTGTAACCATAGTTCCCTGAGAACAGGGAACGAGACGATGCGTCACCCTGCCATACTTCCTGCATCCCTGTGATCGGCTTGCTTCGGCAATTTTCGAAGCTAATGCCGGTTTGCACCGGATGTGCTTTTATCAATTCCTGGTCATGACGTCACCCGCCCGTGACGCTCATTCTTTCCATTGGACTAGTTGACATAGATGCTTCAGACGCAGTCACGCTGGGGGCGTTCCCATGGCGTCGATGGACGCATCGTCTCGTTCCCTGTTCTCAGGGAACTATGGTTACAATAGTAACCTGAGACGTTCTTATATACAAAGGATAACGAACTTAAGTGAAAACAGGTTTGCAGAAATTAATAACATAATAAATAACCATGACAAAAAAGGATGAGCGGGAAACACAGGACACAAAGAAAAGCGAACTAAAAGTATTTGAAAACAAAACCAAAACAGACTAAACATCACATTATTACACATAAACTTTTAGACTACAGCGGCCTTTTTTTGTTTTCAAGCTGCCTCTGAATTAGTATTTAACCCTCTGGGGACTAAGCTCTTTTTGGTCCGTTTTCTCTATTTTTGCATTTGGGCTTATAAACTATATGTAATGGAGATGGAACACTATCTGTTTGGTATCTATGGATTCAGAAGACCCTAAGCTAACATAAGCACACATGTAATATGTTTATAAAGGAAGTATGAGTGAAAATGTACCATAAACTAGAGAATTTCAGAAACGGAAATTAAATTTTTGTATTAATTTTTCTGTAAATCACACATCACACAACAATAGTGAACAGTTTTTGAACAAAAAATATATTTGTCAAAGCCTTTGCTTGACAGACATGTGTAATTGTTAAATAAAATGTGTAAAGAACAATGAAAAATTTAACTTTATTTACAAATAGTCCCAGGCGTTTTTCTTAGGAATGCTTAGAATTTTCTAAGCAATGCTTTCTCCTCGTCACTCTCCAGTAATTGTTCCAGAGCTTGTTCCACCGTAAATCGTTTACTGCTTGCCATCATAAAAGTGCTAAAACAATAAATAATGCTATAATTGTATGTATATATATATATATATATATATATATATTATAATTGCTCTGTCTCTCTCTCATTTCTCTGTGCGCTCTCACTCCGTAAAGCCTTGTTTATACTCGAGGCGTCCGTTCGCTTTCTGTCGTCTCTGCCACTCAACGCTGTTTGCGTAATAGTATATAGTACCACCCCTTGCAAGGCAACAGAGTCCTCCGATTTGCTAGAATACGCCATGGTAACCTTCCTCTGATTGGGTAAGAAAAATATTCCTCCATCGGCATTTTTTCCATTGGTTGTTGCTCGTGAATCTGCCAAACAACATCGATTTCATTGGCCTTTGACGAAGTGGTATTGCGCATCAAGGAAGTGTGTATACAAGCTGGGTACGTTTGTTATCACTGTTTTCAGCGGAATCTGAGGAAGACGGCAAAAAAGACCGCACCTCTCTATCATTAATAGTTTTTAAGATAATTACACATTTGTAAAAGTATGTCATTTTGGGCGGTACCGCCCAATCCGTCCCCAGAGGGTTAAATACATGTGTGTAGTCCAAAACACTTTGGTTTCCGAAATTCTTCAAAATATCTTATATCTTTATGTTCCACAAAAAAAGAAAGAAAGTCATACAGGTTTGAAACTTACAGGGTGAGTAAATGTAAATAAACAGATTTTAAATTTTTGGGCAAACTATTCAGAAAATGTGAAATGATCAAAATAAGACTTTTTTTATGAAATGATGCTGTAAATAAGAAACTTGAACTGCCAGTAGGTGGTGGTAAATGTCTGTAAAAGTCGTTGAGTCATTCATTCATTCGATTTATTAAAACAACTGATTCATTCAGGAATTAAGTAAATGTCTCTCATTATGAATGGGACATTGAATCTTTGGTTCACCTGATTGATTAGCTCAAAATGCAGATTAATTCAGAAATGAAACACCGCTGTTTGTTGCTCGGAGACGTACAACAGTTCTAATCTGGCTTTATAGGTAATATGTCTTTTCATTGACAAAATTGATTAGAAACTAAATATTAACTTCTTATTGAGCTGCACGATTCTGGCTAAAATGAGAATCACAATTTTTTTGCTTGGAATAAAGATCACGATTCTCTCACGATTCTGAAAAGCTTTATTATTTTAAAGATCTAAAAACCCTGAACATTAGGTTGCCAAACAAGATAGAAACAAAATAAGACATAATACTCTTTTCTTCAGTCAAATTTAAACAAATGCAGTAAACAAAAAGAATGTAATATTTAAATAAATGAAAAATTACAATTAAACATTGACAACATTCAAAGGTTGCCAGGCTAGACCTATTAAAGATTTTTAGGAAGAAACAGTAGCCTGTCAACATTTTTGGTATGGTGTTGCGTTGAATAGCATTGCTTTTATAGACGTTTGTTTCGTCTAGCCGCTGGTACTTCGTGATTGAGCAGTTTTGTTTTTAACCATCTCATACTGACGTTTCAGATTATTTAACAGATTGGTGGCGTTACCCTTCGGTGTAAAACAATTTAAACATTGCCTGCAATGTATGCTTTGCTGAGCAGCATCATCTGGTTTGAAACGAAAAAAAAAGGCCACACTTTGGAAAAAGATCCTCTTTTCGGTACTAAAACAACGTCAGGGTTCTTATCATCAGACCTACTTGCACTTTGCTCTGCCTCACTCTTTCTTCTGCTCTACTTGGTTTCTTCTCAAGTCAAGACACGTTTATCGACTGTCGCATGCGTTGTTCTTGTGATGCAACTAGCACACACACATCTGGCTTTCGCAATACCCGATGTGACGTCAAGGCGTCATCGCGCCCGCTGTTAGTTATGGCGCGTTATCTCGTTTAATATCATTGGCAGAATCGTATAAATGCAGGATTAAGATCGCGTGGGGAGTTGAATCGAGATCGCAATCTTTTATCGCTTTTATGGCTCCAGCCCCTGACCAGAGTCCAGTGATGACTCCAGCCCCAGAGTTCAGTCCTGAGTCTCTGACAGCACAGTGAGTGCTCTACCATCAGAGTCCTCAACCAACATGGCCACCATGGCAGAGTTCCCCACTATCCTGGATTCTATGCCTGAGTCTCCTGATGTCAGTGCCATCATGCCTGAACCCAGCCATATAGTTCCAAATCCGTGGGATTCAGAGACCCTTCTACTACTGACTGCTCTACCCGTTACGGTAGGGGTCGTCATGTGTGTTTGGGCTGCACACTGCTCTCAAACTCTTATCGAAGTTGCGCTATTCATCAATGAACTTCCTGTATGCCCTAAAGCGACCACTGAGTTTGTTCCCGAGTTTTCTGTTTACCCATATGCGACCACGGAGGTCGCTCCCGAGTTTCCTGTTTGCCCAAATGCGACCATGGAGGTTGTTTCCCAGTTTCCTGTATGCCCTAAAGTGACCACAGAGGTCGTTCCCATATTTTTGGTCTGTTCAGATGTGACCACGGAGGTCGTTCCAGAATTTCCGGTGTGCCCGAGTGTGACTAAGAAGGTCTTTCTCGAGTTTCCTGTCTGTCTAGATGTGAACACGGAGGCCGGTCCCGAGTTTCCTGTTTTCCCTGATGCAACTAAGAAGGTCATTCTTGAGTTTCCTATCTTTCTAGATGCGACCACAGAGGCTGTTCCTGAGTTTCCTGTTTGCCCTGATGTGTCTAAGAAGGTCATTCTTGAGTTTCCTGTCTGTCTAGATGCGACCACGGAGGTTGTTCCCAAGTTTCCTGTTTGTCCTGTGTCCTGTTTGCTGCTAAGAAGGTCATACCGGAATTTCCAGTTTGCCTTGATGTAGCCACGGAGGTTGTCCTCTTTCCACAGAGGTCGATCAAAGTCCCTTCATCGCGGCCACAGAGGCTGATCAAATTCCCTCCCCACAGCCACAGAGGCCGATCAAAGTCCCCTTGCCAAGGCCACATGGGCCGATCAAGGTCCCCTCGTCGCAGCCTTGATGGCTGCCCTTGAACTCTGTTTGTCCTCTTTTTATTAGGTCTGTCAAAATCAGCCCTTCAGACATCAACAAGCCAGCTGGCACTCCAGACGCCCGTCTTCCAGCCGGTACTCCAGACGTCAACAAGCCAGTCGCCACTCCAGACACCCGGCTTACTACTGGTACTCCAGACTTTCTCAAGCCTGTCACCCATCCAGATGTTCTCAAGCCTGTCACCCATCTAGACGTTCTCAAGCCAGCTGCTCTTCCAGACGATCTCAAGCCAACTGCCCTTCCATACTTTAAGCCAGCTAATCCTCCTGATAGTCTCTAGCCAACCGATCTGCCTGGGGTTAGGTTTGTCTGCTCTGATGAGGTGGTCTTTTTCTCTGCCTTTGATAAGCACTCACCTTGCATAATCTCATTGTTTGGTCTCGTTGGACACCAGCATGTTTACTTACCTGTTGATCCATACTGAGATACTTACCCAACTATCTTCCTGTGATACTTACCAGTTACGATCCTGTCTTTTATTATCTTCCGTCTTCAGTCATCATCAGTCATCTTCCGTCTTCAGTCATCATCATTCATCTTCAGTCCTCTTCAGTCTCCAGCCTTCCAGTTTGCATCAGTCTGCACCTATATAATATTAACCCTTATGGCGCCACGGTCCAGTTTACTCGACAAGATGCAGCACTGAATAAAATGGCCGATTTTGTCAAATAGGGTGTCAAATTTCGTTAAACCTCCCCTCTACTAGATGGCAGACATGTCATACTTCATCCCCGATTCAAAAAAACGTCATGCTTCTATACAAAATCTTCGAGCTAGAGCGCATTGAATCAGTGCGAACAAAAGTGGAGCTAGTGTGCGAGTGAGCCAATTTATCAGAGCAATATTGTCAATGTCAGCGAGTATTTGCATTAGATTATTATTATTATTATTATTATTATTATTATCTAATGGCATCAATAAAGCTTACCCGCAATGAAGTGTTGGGTCTTCTATTCGCGGACCCTGATTCGGAAGGGGAATATCTGCCTTCAGAAGATGACTGTGATTCTGAAAGTGAAAGTATAGCCCTAAACAAAGCACAATGACAATGACAGTAGTCCGAGCTCTGCACACTCGGTGTGCGCGCGAGGCAGATCTGGCCGCGCTGCTAGTAGCAGGAGCAGAGGCGGTGTGACACGGGGCAGAGGGGCTATTATGCATAGTGTATCGCAAGCATATGAATAATATATATGTGCCCCATACATGGAATCAGAGTGCCTACTGTATGTAGTAAATGGAAAATCTCTACAGCAAAAGGCCAACCGCTACATGCATATGGTTTGTTTCTACCATTTATTAGTAATGATTTACACAGTTTGTTCACTACTTACTATTTACCTGAGCATTCAGTATTGTGTATTATAGCATACAGAAGGTGAGGGACATGTTTGGGGGAAAGAAGTTCTGCATTTTATCATTTAAATATGTGACTTTTCATGAAAATTCTAGAATCCAAGATGGCCACCACCATATGGCGTCATATTATGGAAATTAGATGGGAAAATTTAATCCCTACATAAACTTTGGGTCATCCTTAATGTTTCTCTAATTTACAGAAAGTCTCTATCTTTTATCACTTTTAAGATATAGCCTTTTGAAATTAAGATGTCAAAATCAAACGTTTTAGGAAAAAACCTCTGCCGCCTAAAGGGTTAAGAACTGTTATTCACAGTTAAGTGTTTGCTTCTATTTAATGAACTCAGTCTCCCACCTGCTTGCATCGTTTCTATCCTGCACTTACCTGTAAATAAACGCCCTTTGTGGAAGTTACCTTTGTGTTACATCCTTCTGTTTGCTGACAAATACGACTTTTTTATAATAAACTATAAAAATGTAATTGTTAAGCAAATTTTTAAAAGCTTTATTAGCCTTTTATACAAATTGTCCCACTGCATTTCTGAGCATTGTTTCTCTTTTTTTTTATTTTTATGAAAGCCTCTGCTCTCCAATTCTCTATTCAGATGGAATTCATTATTGTACAACCTCTCTGAAACCTCTGGATGTTCATTTTAGAGGGAATTTCAAGGCCGGATCTTAGTACCCATGCAAATGAATGTGGCATATTGTTGGAAGGGTTTCATCCTCATAGCACACATTGATGGAATCTGAAGTCTAGCATTGGAGTGGGGTTGCGCATGCATTTGAATGGAGATGGTTGTTAGGCAGGTTGTAGTTTTGAGTCAGGAACTTTGTTGATATGACATGGGAGTGTATGAGCCATTTTCTACGGATCTAGTGTCTGGCTTATTTGGGCAAGATTCAAGAGCCCTGAGTTTGTGCCATTGCCTTGTGGGTTTTGACCTTTTTGTCTGTCAGTGTGTTTATGTATTGTAGCTTCAGACTTTCAGCAACCCTGAACATTTAACATTAGTCTAGGGCCTGTCTAATTCTCACAAATTTACAGAGAGATTGGGAAGTTACTCAAAATAAGTCATTAGTACTAATTACTTTTCTAGTTTTTCATGGGAATACTTTAGTAATTACTCTGTCTAAAAAGCAATCACATTACTCTTTACTGTCGCTGCAAAAGGCGTTGCTCCAGAATCACTGGATTACAATAACCAGCCAAATTTACGTCCACAGTGCACAGTTTAGCTGTCATAATGTAATGCAGTCGGTGCAAAAAGGCTGTTTTTGAAAGATGCAGCAGGCAGCAAGGACAGAACTATACTGGACCCGGAAGCAAACTCACAGTTCACGGCTCAAAGCAAAGCATTGTTTCTCATTTCATATGCAAAGATTCATTTACATTTTAGAAGCACAGCAGAAAAAAACAAAAAACAAAAAAAAACGATCAATATAATGCCATGGATCACAGACAGGGTGGAAATGGTCATGAAAATCAAATTGATGCCACTAAAAATTGTTAGTAGCCAATGACTTCTTAGATAATTCATTATTATACAACTTTTGTTAATAAAATGATATCAGAGACTGAGACTGACAGATATCAGGGACTGTCAGATCCGATTTTCTCATGTCCATAGACTAATATAACATTATTATTAGAAAAATCAAAAAATGTCCAAAATACATTTGAGTAAGGTAAACAATAAATTCTTTAGGTCATTAGATAAATGACTTTAAAGGATAGTTGATTCAAAAATTCTGTCATCGTTGAGGTTAGAATAAATTGTTCCATTGATGTGGATTAATTTTTGTCCTTTCTGATGCTTTTTGGTTTTGTCAATGGATGGACTGAAATTATGAGATAACATTGAACAAGTCTTTGTGTTCTGAAGATGAACTGAAGTCTTATTGGTTAGAAATTACATGAAGGGGATGACAGATTTGTATTTTTTCAGTAAACTATACTTCCAATGATTAACTCTAGTGCAATAGCTCTCAAACAGTGGGCCTTAGCAAGCTTCAAAGGGGGCCCCAGGATGTAAAATTCAAAAAAAAAAAAAAAAAAAAAAAAATATATATATACTGTATATTAAAATAATCTAAATTAAAATGTAAAAATAATATCACAAAATGTTGTATTACTTTTATATTCCCTCAGTAACTTTTTTTTTTAATAAGAAGAACAATAACATACAGAACATATCTTCTGAAAAGACAAAATAAATTGTGGTTAATTCATATATTTATAAATCATAATTACAACAGAAATACCAGAAAAATATCAGCGTATATTGAATGTGTTGGACAACCAGGGGTCTTGGAATCAAAAATGTTGAGAACTGCTCTAGTGGTAATATTTTAATTTTGAGTGCGACACAATGGTTATACTAATATAACATTTTATTTTAAAAACAAAATGTGTTCTGTACATCAGTAAACGTGTAAAAGGAATGCCGATACATTTGTTTGCATTTTGTTTCTTTCAACACAGGCTCATTGGAAGAATGACATTTTTGCAAAACTCAAAAAATTTTCCAATACAAATCCATGGAGTTTCCAGCTGATATTAACACTAAAGGCAGTTAAACAGCAACAACTTGTATTCCTTTTCACACAAAATTCTGATTACAGGGGCAGATTATCGATTAATAAAGACTTATTTTCACTTGGTTCCTCGCACAATACTATGTTATGACCTAAAACTATTTTATCAGAGTGCATCATTTGTAAACTAATAAGTGTGGATGTTTGCATCATCACATAACCACATATGTGTAGCTTTTCCCATGTAGTAGACTTGCTCAGTAGATCACCTGGTAAACTTGCGATGCAGAGTATTAGGGTACTCGAGTCACGTGAAACTCAAGTCTTGATAAAAGAGCTCAAAGACATGTTGAAGCAAGCTAAAATACCATGGTTGCTTCAGCAAATCTGTTTTGATGTAACATTTGCTGTTTGTTAACAATATCAAGTATATTAAGGAAATGTGGCACAGGCACATTTTTCCAATGAGCCTGGTTTGATTTCTTAAGAACGCCTAACAAGCTGCGAATAGCTGTGTATACGGGAGAGAACGTTGCTCTGTTGTTACCTTGCTTTTCACAACTACCAATTCAGTAATTTCCAGCACCTCACCGCAACTTATTGTAACACACACTAACAAAATGAAAACTTTTGAAGATGCGTCCTCTGCATTAGACACACACCTGAATTAAGCTATTTCATATATTTCCACCATCCCTGCCATAAATGATGCTTAAGGCCTATCTAAAAAGAATATCCCCAAAATTGACCTAAATCAAGGTAACAAAAACACTTTTCATAAACATCTAACGGTAGCAAACACTGGCAAATATTGACACATCACCTGCAGTCAGTGTTGGCTTATTGTGAGCTTTTTTCTCTTCACCTACTGCCTGAAAAATAAGTCTTACTCTGAATTTGGGGAACAATGGAAGGTGGCGATGAGCAAAAGAACCGAGTTTAATGCACTTAAAATCTCTCTCCATCTGTGCCAGAACAACAGATCAATGCCTGGCTTATTGAGTTACAGCTGGGGTAATGTTTTTGCTTGAAAAGCATGCAACATTTGTAATGGAGAAACATCAGAGTCACATCAGAGAAAATTTTTGATTCAGAAGCAGATTCAGAACAATATTGATCAAATTCTTAAGACTGTCTCCAAAATATATTTATTGCTTGTTTATACAGCTGCACGCCTGCCCTTTTCTCATCTGAACTACTGTCATTATCCAATCTTGTTTTGTTTGGACTGGATTTATTTGTATGAACCAGTTGACAGACACTAAGGCCCTTTTTAGATTAAAATTTAGTTTTAGATTCAAAGCTTAATAATATCTCTCATGTCAAATGACTAAAATATTATTATACACTGAAATATACAAGTTATTTTTTGACGTTATTAAATATTAATTAAAATAATAATGGTATTAAATTGAAAACACCTAACGCGTTTCTGAATTATTTTGATATTTCTAAAAAAAAAAATATATATATATATATTTATCAAATGACCCTTGGAATTTATGACTACATCAAGTACCCAATTAAATGCACCAATTAGTTAGAATAAGTGCAAGAGAAAGGCTAACCTTTTATAAACCTCAACAAACTGGTCTGGTTTGGTCATAAGTGTTGGAGTACGTCATGCCGATATCAAAAGAACTGCCTGAACCCCCCCCCAGAAGGAAAGTTGTAGAGGCTTATGAGTCTGAGAAGGGATTTAAAGCCCTTTCCAAGATATTTTAAGTCCACTATTGTAGGTAATCTATAAATAATGTTTTCAGACCAGTCACACCATTCATCCCAAGAGCAGAGTGCAAGATGTTTCAGGATGTCTTAAAAGAACTGCAGGGTGTCATCAAGGGATCTGCAGGCAGCTCTAGGCAGTAGAGATCTCTAGACAGTCTGTGAATGTGCTACTGTTGTGGAAGAGAAATACATCATTTTAAAGACCGCTGGATTTATCAAAAATGTTACACTATAATTGGAATCAGAATTATTAATCATATTGAATCATACTAATAATTAGTTTTACATTGTTTTAAATTAACTGGTGTTGCTTGCCTGAATCATTGGTTTTAATTCATAAAATATAATGGAAAATGAATTGGTCATTTTAGAGGTAGGATTTAGTAATCTGTGATTTGTAATACCATGGAACTTTAAATTTAGAGTCTTTTCTCATGTGAACTGAGCAGTTTCAGTGAACCCATACTTCAAAGTCAACAACACAGTGCTTTATTTGAAAGAAATGACAAGGAAGAAATGCCGAATAGATTGTGATGTGTTAAACTCGAAGTGTGGTTCGGATACAGATTCCAGATGGATTCCTGAACTCGAAACACATGGCTTTGATTTATGCCAAGAAATTGTTTAGGTGTCATGCAAAGTACTGTTTTGATTTAGGACTTTTTTTCCAGAAATTACTCAATTTGATTACTTATATTTTGCACAAGATAATAATGTGTTTAAAATATTTTTGGAATGAAGAGGCCTCACTAAAATGATATTGTATATAGTTATATATATATATATATATATATATATATATATAGTTTTTTTTTTTTTTTTTGCTGATTTCACACTAATAGTTGAGTTGATATATATATATATATATATATATATATATATATATATATATATATATATATATATATATATATATATATATATATATATATATCCAAAACAGTTGTATTCTGATTGTTTTAGATTGGAATTTAATCTTGATCTTTATGTATTTAATATAGTATCGCTTCATAAGGGTCAGTTAGAGCATCCATTATTTCATCCAAATAATTTGATTTAAAAATATACATTTCACAGTAAATATTTGGTTAAAAATAAACAATATATGATCAATATGCAAACTGATTGATTTTGATTGTTAAAAATAATCACCAATATATAATCAATATGCACCAATAAATCAATCTGATATGCATTCATTCAAAGTTTTTACTCAATTCAGTGCAATATAGTTTGAACTGACTCATGGAAATTAATTATACTTACATAGTACTACTATTGAAGCTTAAATGAAAGATGCTATTAAAAGCTCTTTGTTTTAACTCTCTCATTCTCGCAAGTCACAAAACACGAAGGGATAGTAAATCTAGTGTAATTCACTTTTTTAAAGAAATATACTGGACAAATTCACAACGTTCCTTAACGTTTTATTGCCCACAGCAATCATAATCCAGAGCAGTTCTTCAAACCAATTATTTGAGGAAATTGGACTTACACTTAGTTTCTCCTGACATTCAGTAAAATCACCAGTGAGGTGCAAAAATGTGATCATATCAAGACAGTTTTTATGTGAAAAACAAAGACAATCTTATGCATTTGTTTGTGACTTGTTCTGCAGGAGGAAGATATCCTAGACCTCCTGGAGCAGTGTGAACTGGATGATGAGAAACTGTTGGGGAAAACCTCTAAACAGAAAGGTTCTAAGGTATGTAGTCACAAGTGTAGATATATATTTTTTTAATCTAAAGAAACGTCTCGGTTACGTATGTAACCCTAGTTCCCTGATAGGGAACGAGACGCTGCGTCAAACGCTGCGGGAACGCCCCTGCGTTGTGCGTCATGAAGCACGTATGGAATCAGCCCAATGGAGAGATGAAACGTCATAGGCGGGTGACGTCATCGACCAGGAAACTATAAAGCACCCCAAAAACACAAGCGCATTAGCTTCTGATAGGCTTGAAGGAAGCGCTAACGGGAGTGCCGGGAGTATGGCGGAGCGACGCAGCGTCTCGTTCCCTATCAGGGAACTAGGGTTACATACGTAACCGAGACGTTCCCTTTCAAGGGAACTTCGAGCTGCGTCAAACGCTGCGGGAACGCGAATACCCACGTCGCCATAGGACCAAATGACCGTCATGTGAGACTAGCGCACAGAGGACGAGAGCACCTGTGCCCCAGGGGTAGAGCTTAAGTCTAGGTCATAGAACTTAATAAAAGTATGCGGTGAAGACCATCCAGCCGCATCACAAACATCACTCAGGGAAACCCCCGACAGAAGAGCTTTAGAAGCAGCCATACTCCTGGTAGAGTGAGCTCGGACAACCAAAGGTGAAGGCTGGCCAGCCGACTCATAAGCAAGTGAGATAGCCTCAACCACCCACTTGCTCATTCTCTGTTTAGACGCCGGACACCCTTTCCTGGGTGGCCCGAAACATACAAAAAGTTGTTCTGATTTCCTCCACAGGGCAGCTCTGTGGACATAAGCGTCTAATGCCCTAACAGGGCAGAGTGAATTAAGTTTCTCCTGGTCCGATGACATAAATGGAGGAGGACAGAAAGCCTGCAGAACCGTAGGTCTAACAATATTAGTAGGAACCTTAGGAACGTAACCTGGTCTAGGATGCAGAAAAGCTTTAACCATGCCAGGTGCAAATTCCAGGCACGAGGGTGAAACCGACAGAGCCCGCAAATCTCCGATTCTTTTTAGTGAAGAGATAGCAAGCAAAAAGATAGTCTTAAAAGTGAGAAACTTCTCGGGAACTTCTTCGATAGGTTCAAAAGGAGCTAGGGAAAGACCTTCTAATACAATGGCCAGATCCCAAGTCGGCACCCTCGTACGAACTGCTGGCCTCAGCCTCAAAGTGCCACGGAGGAAACGAGTTATAAGCGGGTGTCTCCCAAGAGAAACTCCACTGAAAGGGACGTGGTAAGCAGCTAGTGCCGCCACATACACCTTTAGTGTGGAGGGGGATAACCCTGTGGAGAAGCGCTCCTGCAGGAATTCCAGCACTGCACCCACTGGGCAGTTAACTGGGTCCTGCAGGTGTTCTCCACACCAAGAAGTGAAAAGTTTCCACTTCAAGGCATAAAGCTTCCTCGTCGATGGAGCTCTGGAGTTAAGAATGGTCTCAACAACCTCGGTTGAGAGACCGGAGTCTATGAGCTGGGCCCCCTCAGAGGCCAAGCCCACAGTTTCCACAATTCTGGGCGGGGGTGAAGTATCGTGCCCCCCGCCTGGGAGAGTAGATCCCTCCTGACCGGGAGCTCCAAAGGAGAACCGTCCAGGAGAGAAATCAGGTCCGCAAACCATACTCGGGCCGGCCAGAACGGGGCTACTAGTAGTAGACTGACCCCGTCCCGGCGGACCCTCTCCAGAACTCCTGGTAACAGAGCAATCGGGGGAAAGGCGTACAGACGTGACCTCGGCCACGGCTGCACCATAGCATCCAACCCCAGGGGGGCTGGAAGAGTGATGGAGAACCACCGATGACAATGAGTGGTCTCCTTGGAAGCGAATAGGTCCACCTCGGCGCGACCGAAACTCAACCAAAGGAG
This sequence comes from Siphateles boraxobius, assembly GCF_051911475.1. NCBI lineage: Eukaryota > Metazoa > Chordata > Actinopteri > Cypriniformes > Leuciscidae > Siphateles > Siphateles boraxobius. The sequence continues at coordinate 11,381,135 of NW_027509141.1, read as the reverse complement.
CTCCACCACCTCGGGGTGGAGTCTCCATTCCCCTGGCCTCGGCCCCTGCCTCGACAGGGAGTCTGCTACCACATTCAAATACCCAGGGAGATACATTGCTCTCAGAGATAGTAGCTTCCCTTGGGACCACAGGAGGATCTGACGGGCCAACTTGTAAAGCCGGCGAGACCGCAGGCCCCCCTGATGATTTATATAAGAGACCACCGACGTGTTGTCTGATTGAACTAACACATGATGGCCTCTCAGGTCTGTTAGGAAGTGTTTCAGAGCCTGAAACACAGCCAACATCTCTAGACAATTTATGTGCCACGAAAGATGATGATCCTGCCACAGACCTTGGGCTGGGCGACCACTCATGACCGCCCCCCACCCTGTGAGGGAAGCATCCGTCGTTAGCGTTATGCGACGACAAAGAGCCCCCAGCACAGGACCTTTGGATAGGAACCAAGTTTCTCTCCACATGACCAGAGCACGAAGGCAGCGCCGCGTGACTTTGAACGTGCGGAGCGGATTTCCCCTCGGGGAGAATCCCTTGGTCCTGAGCCACCACTGTAGCGGTCTCATGTACAACAGGCCGCAAGGTATAACGTTGGACGCTGCTGCCATCAGACCCAACAGTCTCTGAAACTGCTTGACAGTGAGTAGCTGGCCTAGCTTCACTTGTTTCACAGCTGAGAGAATCGAAGCGATGCGGGTCGGAGAGAGTCGCGCCCGCATCGATACCGAATCCCAAACGACACCCAGAAAAGTGGTCTTCTGGGAAGGAGATAATACACTTTTCTTTGCGTTCAGCCTCAACCCCAACTTTCTGATATGAGCGAGGACGACATCTCGATGCCGAACCGCCATCTGCTCGGTCTGAGCTAAAATCAACCAATCGTCGATGTAATTGAGAATACGAATGCCCTGAAGCCTCAGAGGCACTAGTGCTGCATCCATGCATTTCGTGAAAGTGCGGGGAGATAAAGCTAGGCCAAACGGAAGAACCCTGTACTGGTACGCCTCGCCCCCGAAGGCGAACCTCAGGAACTTCCTGTGTTGTGGAAGGATGGACACATGGAAGTATGCGTCCTTCAGATCTATCGTGACAAACCAGTCCTCGGACCTGATTTGAGACACGATCTGCTTGATAGTGAGCATCTTGAATTTTAGCTTCCCTACCGAGCGATTCAATATGCGCAGGTCTAAAATTGGACGCAACCCCCCATCCTTCTTTGGAACGATGAAATATCGGCTGTAATAACCTGACTCCAAACTGGGAGGAGGAACCCGTTCTATAGCCTCTTTTTGAAGGAGCGTTTTCACCTCTTGTTCCAATACCAGAGCCTGCTCGGGGCCCACCACTGTGTGCAGAACCCCTCTGAATTTTGGTGGACGACACCTGAACTGGATAGCATAACCCTTTTCTACTGTCTGCAGGACCCAATGAGATATTTTTGGAAGGCTTTTCCACTCTGCCAGAAATTCTACTAAGGGTACCAGCCTCTCGAGACTGGCCTCTGGTGTAACTTGAGCAGCAGACGCAGCGCCCTGTAACGGCGCACCGGCAGGGAACAACTGGTCTGACCGCTCTGAGACCCTCCTCAGAGGGAGCGAGCGTCCCTCGGGAAAGCGCTCGCTGGGATCGTCTGTGCCCCGGCATAAAGGCGGGGTTGGCAGAACGAGCCCCTGAGGGCACCGAGGAGGAATGGGCACCGTAAAAAGAGGTGAACACCTTTCCGCCTCGGTGGGGACCACCCTCAGCATCCTGAACGGCTTGGCGTCAGGACTTCTTCTTAGCCGAAGCCTTCTTAGCCAATATAACTGTCCTCAGATCAGTTCTACTGGGAGAAGGCTTCGGCTGAGAGTGTCGCGGCTGAGCCCACTGTCCAGCAGGGGGAGCACGAGACGCGACACTCTGCCTCTGCTGCGCTCTATGTGATGAGCTCGAAGACGGCCGGGGCTGCTCCCGCCCAGCAGCCCCAGGGACATGAACTTTAAGGGGAAGAAACTTTTTAAAAGCTGCAGTTTGTTTCTTTTCTTCTTGGAATTTATCGATAACTGAATTCACAGCATCACCAAACAACCCCATGGGAGAAAGAGGAGCATCTAAAAGAAAAGCTTTTTCTCTCTCTTTAATATTGGTCTGATTTAACCACAAATGTCTTTCTGCGGCCACCAGAGCTGCCATAGAACGACCCATTAATTTGGCCGATTCTCTGGTGGCACGCAGGGATAAATCAGCAGCCTGACGCAGTTCGCGAACTACGTCAGTACTGACCTCCTCACTCTCACTCATGTCCCTTAGCAGATCAGCCTGGTATGCCTGCAAGATTGACATAGTATGCAGACATGACGCAGCCTGACCTGCTGCCGAATATGCTTTACCCACCAAAGCCGAAGTGTTTCTTAAAGGCTTGGTGGGTAATGCCGGTGCCTTAAAAGATGATGCTGCTTCGGGGGAGAGATGGCTCGCAAGCGTCTCTTCCACACGAGGCAAAGCACCATAACCATGAGCCTTGGCTCCCATAATATTAGCGTATGTTGAAGTCTGGGGACTAAACACTCTATATGACACCGGTTTTCTCCATGATTTCGACACCTCGGTGTGGAGATCATGGAAAAACGGCAGGCACCGGCGTGGAGGCTGCACACGTGACGGCAAAAATCTCTCATCCAACTTTGATTTAGAAACAGACTCCTGTCTAGTCACTGGCCATTCAATATTAAGTTTTTCAACAGCTCTTGTTAACACCTCCATAAGCTCATCACTCTCAGGAGTGTGGGGTGGCGAATCCTCCACATCTCCCTCAACACTAACAACATCAAGTTCCTCAGAACTGGATAGCTGCAGCATTGGTGCCTCAGCCCGAGCGGAAGAAACCGCAGCGCGTGCTTCCGAACCCGGGACTGAGGCACTGGATCTCACAGGTGAAGGGAGAGATAAGGCAGAGCCCGTCTCAAACCCCGCTGTGAGATCCATCTGCGATCCCCACGATAAGCGCCGCCGCTCTGCCTCGGCAGAAGCGGGACCCGAACCGCGGGGAGCGCGCACCGAACCGCTCTCCTCAAAGAGCTATCGGCGGGAGCGGAGCGTCCTTAACGGCAAACGCTCGCAATGCTCACAGTCTGCTCCCTCGAGAGCAAACTGGGCATGCTGAACTCCCAAACAAACAACACAAAGATCATGTGTATCCCCGCTCGTTAAATAACGCGAGCAGGGAGGAACACACTTTCTAAACTGCTGTTCGTCCGCCATAATCTCTCAATATATATATATATAGGGATAAATTGTTTGTGTGGTGCAGGGTATGTAAGACAGACAATATCACACAGGGACAGATTCACATGTAGCGCGACTGAAAGCACAGAAGCTAATGCGCTTGTGTTTTTGGGGTGCTTTATAGTTTCCTGGTCGATGACGTCACCCGCCTATGACGTTTCATCTCTCCATTGGGCTGATTCCATACGTGCTTCATGACGCACAACGCAGGGGCGTTCCCGCAGCGTTTGACGCAGCTCGAAGTTCCCTTGAAAGGGAACTTAATTACATTTGCCAACAATATTTACTATGTACATTTTATCTCTTTATTTACATGGCAAATGCTTTTATCCTAAGCAAGTTGCATTGCATTCAAGGTATACATATTTTCAGTTCAAGCATTCCTTGGAAATCAAAACCATGACCATGGCAATGCTTTCATCATGCTCTTCTGTTTGAGCTACCGGAATGCTTTGTGTACTTTTATGAGGTAAAACAAGGAATATATCTTTAAAGGAATAGTTCACTTTAAAATGAACAGGCTGTCATCTTTTACTCACCCTCAAGTTGTTTCAAAACTGTATGAATTTCTTCTGCTGAACACAAAGGAAGATATTTTGAAGAATGTCGGTAACCAAACAGTTGATGGACCCCATTGACTTCAATAGTAGGGCAAAAAATACTATGGAAGTCAGTGGGGCCCATCAACTGTTTTAGTTACCGACATTCTTCAAAATATATTCCTTTGTGTTCAGCAGAAGAAAGACATTCATACGGGTTTGAAACAACTGGAGGGTGAGTAAATGATTACAGAAGTTTCATTTTTAAGTGAACTATTCCTTTAAGAGACACTGATTTGTGTATCCCATCATAATTATGTGTAACATAATTAAATGCAGAATGGTTTGATAGTGCAATACTCTTTTTATAAGTAGTATTATGAAAAGAAGTATGAAGTGCAGTATAGTTTATTGCAAAATATATACAAGTAGTTTGAGAATGTTGGGAGACTAATTCGGTTACGTAATTCGCAATGTGTCAGTGACCCCCACTGATCTTTTTTACCACAGTTCTTGTTTCTCTTATGCCTGGTTCATATTACACGATTTTAGCCCTATTTTGGCACGATCCGTTTGACGTAGGGTCTCGTGGGGATTCGTAAACGACAACGGGCGTCGGGACGCAAGATTCGATCGTATCATCTCGTATAGTGTGTCATAGTGGGCGACAACCTACGTCACGTCTGCGATGCTTCACGACATCAAGACAAAAAGACTAGCATGTTTAATTTTTTTAACGGTCGTCCACGACGGGTTCCGTCACATGTATGAGGTTGACCAATAGGAGCACAGAAGCTTTTCCATACACAACTTTCAAAAATGGCGAAACGAAAGAGAGACGATGGTGCTACTAGGTGGAGTTATGACATGGAGGAAAGGTTCGTAAGAAAACAATATTTTACCTCAAGTTCTCTTTGGAGGATTGACAGCCAATACTCTCCTCTTCGAGCAATCCAGGAACGTGTCCATTGTCGGGTTTTCTTTCTTTTTTTTAAGTTTTCTGAATACAGGACAGCCAATACAACACTCACCGCCACATCCATTGTTTGTTTACGTTCGTTTCTGGAAGTCACTTGCTATAGTTTCGCCTTCTCAATGACATCACGCGCATCGTTAAAGACGGCACGCGATGACTGGTCAGGAAGCAACGTGTAGTCTGACATGTTTCTTGTCCACGACACGACAAGATTTTAGGAGTCAAAATCGCGTAATCTGACACAGTGACTATCGTAAAAGACCAAAAAAATCGTGTAATCTGAACCAGGCATTACGGTTCTCTGATTGGTGAAATCACACTGACTTCTGATTTTTACAAAAGTGCACCGCCCAGCAAAGGCAATAACTACACCAGGGGTCGGCAACCTATTTGTCATAAAGTGCCATTATTAAGTTTCCGAGTTCATCACTGTGCCATAACCCCCCCCCCCTGTATAAATAAACATATTTTAAATATTCATAATGACTAACACAGAAATAGTACAGAAATTAAAATGTTTCTCATGAAATTTGTTTTAAATTTGTCATCTTTGTTTTCAGGCCTAAATTAGACTTTGAAGAACAGATTGGACCTGGTCATTCGTGTTTTTACTGACTTCTTTCAGTATTGTTAAAAGTGTTACACTTCCACTTGGCAACATAACTGCATCTCACTACTTTTAATGAAGACAACTGTGTGTTGAGCTTCACAATGTAAGCTAAACTTTCAGTTTCATTTGCGCAGTTTGCACGTCGGCTTGCTGAAGAGATGCGTGTTGCAGCAGCGCTGTCATATCCATAAACTGGGAGCCGTTATAACACTCGCATGTTTGTTTTTTTTTTTACCAATTTGGGAGGAGTAAAATTTACATTTGTGACTTCAACAAGCATATATAGTGCATATATGCATTTTGTTCATTTTCATCTGGAATATGTAAAAGTGTGCTCTCAATCAGAGGGCATTTGTCTCACCATTGGATTGCTTTCCAATCAGAGAAAAAACATGAACTGATCAGGTACGCATGAACGGAGTTTCCACATGCATCACAGTCATTTTAATATTTATGGAATGTTTAATAGGGACTCTGTACACTTGGTTGAAATTTATAGCATTAACTATTTACAGCGGAACGAGCTTTAAGGTGTCAGTTGGATAAGTTGTTTGCGCTGATGCGCAATGGTCAGCGCGACCACTCTGACCAATGGTTTGTTAGAGCTGCACGCTTTCATTGACTTGTGCATTTTAATACTCACACTTTAATAATATTAATAACTCCTAACTTAATAAAACAAGTTGTTACTACAAGGAATTATTACATCAATATGTAGATCTGTATATAGGTGGGAGGTAGGCTACTTTATCTGAATGAAATACATACACCCCTCTCGCGCTTGCTTGCGTGCCAGCGATTAACCCTCCGCGTGCCAGTGCTGGCACGCGTGCCTTAGGTTGCCGACCCCTGAACTACACCAACACTGGACCTGAAAATTCAGTTTTCTCTTAATCTGACTGTAGTTGAGCACTGTCTGTCACTGGAAAGATCATAGTCTAAGCAACCATTATTCATATTTTCATAAAATAAGTAGTTACTGTTTTTGGATTTGTACGGCAGCCTATGTTATTGCTTAGTCTCAGAGATCATGATAGGTCTGTCTTGAAAGTTTTCTTTACAATTCTATATATAGATGGAGTAAATGTATGGGATTATTACTTGTGGTACCTGACTATCAAAAATGTTACAATGCAAAATATAATTCCCCCTTTTTTTAGTTTGTGGTGAAATAGTTATCTTACGAGAGGTTCTCTCGTATTGCGTAAGTTTAGCTTACACTACGGGAAAGATTCATCTTCTCGAGATATTGAAGCCATAAAATTATCCTTAATTTTGTATTCATTGTCAACGCAGTGCAGCAGCTAGCAGACCTAGAGCAGGCCATTTCGCGTGCTCATTGGCTTCCCTGCGGACAACTGCTGCAGCCTACCAGCGAGCCCGACGTGACGTCACGCCGAATGAAGGGCGCCCGCGCCTTCATAGCGTCACAGCCCGCCAGAATGGGCGTGGCTTAGCATATAAAAGTAGGGGCTGTAGGCTGACTTCCCTGATTTTGGATCTGGATCTGAGAGAAGCCACCGCCGCCGTCGAACAAGCGAAACAGCCAGCTTAGGACAGCGCTGAGGAAGCCGGCCGTCTTCGCCACCTTCAGCCATCCGTGCGAGCTACGCTATCCGGCGACATATCCTTTTATCTCTGTATTCTGTGTTCTACACTTCCTAAAAGAGCAGTGAGACGTCTTTTTCAAGATGTCTTGCACTTCCTATGGCTCGTGCAGAGCCGCTCAGCGTTGGAGACCGCCCATCTGCGCTCTCTGCCTGGGCCAGGAACACGCAGCCTCGCCCTCTCGATGGAGGACCCTGCGGGCTCGAATCGAAGTCTTTTACCACAGCGCCGCGCGGCTAGCTCTCTTTGTGTTACAAGAGAGTTTCCCCGCCCTCGTGCCCCCGTTTCGCGCGTCATGCAGAGCCCTCTCGAGCTCTCTGCATGACCTGGACGGGCATCATCTGTGTCACATGTAGGTCCCGTGCCCACTACTTGTGCGCGCGCCCTCATACAAACACTGTTCCCAGTTCTGCTCGACCAACGAGCACGCGGCTAGCTCTCTTTACGTTACAAGAGAGCTACCCCGCCCTCGCGTCGCCGTTCGCGAGTCATGCAGAGCCCTCTCGAGCTCTCTACATGACCCGGACGGGCATCAACTTACGCGAAGTACTGGATCCGTGGTAAGAGCAGAAATTTTCATACAGTTCTGCTCGACCAACGAGCACGCGGCTAGCTCTCTTTACGTTACAAGAGAGCTACCCCGCCCTCGCGTACCCGTTCGCGCGTCATGCAGACCCCTCTCGAGCTCTCTGCTGCGCGCCACCGTCGAAATGTCTCGCCCTGTCAGTACGCTTAGATAAGGCTACTGCAGCTGTGTATTTGGCAGCCAACGAGCCGGTAATGCAACCCGCCCGCCTGCACACATCCGCCGTTCTTGCGGCGACCCAGAGAAATCTCAAGTGAGTATAATGTCTGGTTATCTGGCTCACGCCATTGGTGTCTTGAATGTAGAAAAGGTGCCCACATCTCGGTGTTCACCCTTACACACAAACACGATACCCCACGCAGAGCCCACTCTCATAAAGCTGGCAAATGCCGCTCGAGTGCTAGATGTAGGAAACGTGCCCACAACTCTGTACTCACGCCTATTTTCTGCCCACTCTGTCACACGGCCAGAACAGCCTCATACATGTCAGGTTAAGAATGTAAGTTACGTGCCCGCTCACGAGCGCTCATGCTTACTAACAGACACATCGCCTCCGAAAAGACGCGCGTGTCCCGCTGCGGCCGGACCGCCATCAAAGTTTATTTCCCTGTCAGTCCCCTTCAAATAGGCTACTGCAGTGGTTCATTTAGCAGCCAACGAGCCGGTTTGTTCACCCTCTCGCCTGCACACAAACGCCATTTTCATGGCGACCCAGAGAAATCTCAAAAAGAGTATAATGTCTGGTCCGGCTCACGCCGTCTGTGTTTTAAGTGTAGTGAAAGTGCCCACGCCCCAGTGTTCACCCCTACACACAAGCACTTCGAATCTCATGTCACTCACAGAGCACACTCTCATAAAGCGCAGAAAAGCCGCTCGAGTGTTGAATGTAAGAAATGTGTCCACAGGTCTGTGCCCACTATCTGCCCGCTCTGTTACACGATCAAAAAAAGCAGGTTATGAATGTCTCGTGCCCGCCAGAGAGCGTTCACGCTTGCTAACAGAAACCTCCCCCCGGGCTCCGCCCGCGCGTTTAAGTGTTATCACAAAACGCAGGGCATTAATAAGACGCTCCCCATCCATTATGATCGGGCGTCAACTACACTTGTAAGTCTCGTGCCCGCGCTCACGCTTACAGGAAGCTTTTCCACCCGGAGCGCTGCTCGCGCGTCAAAAAGTGAAAAAAGAATGTTCCCCATCCCTTGTGATTGGGACATCTCACATAAATCAGCCGGTTTCGGCTTTCAGCGAGCAGCCATTGCCCAGAACCGACTGGTACCAGCAGGGAGTGATGATGGGAACCATCTCTTATCGGAAAGTCATTTCGACAGACGCGTCCAACTCGGGTTGCGGCGCGCTGTTCGAGGGCAGACCGGTCTTCGGCCAGTGGTCAGACCAAGAGAAGTGTTTTCACATAAACTGTCTGGAAATGATAGCGTTCGAGAACGCGCTGAAGCGCTTCCTCCCATTCATACAGGACCAACATGTTCTTGTCGGCTCGGACAACATGTCGGTGTTATCCTATGTAAACCGTCAGGGCGGTGTCAGATCCAGAAATCTCTGCAATCTGACGGAACGCCTCCTTATTTGGTCTCAGATGCACCTGCGTTCGCTGAGGGCGGCGCATGTGCCTGGCCATTTGAACGACTGTCCAGACAAACTGTCCAGGGACAATGTTCCCCCAGGGGAATGGTCCCTGCACCCCCAAACCGTCCAGAAGCTGTGGCACCTATTCGGCAGAGCGGAAGTCGACCTATTTGTGTCAAAAGACAACGCTCAATGCCCGACGTTCTTCTAGAAGGAAGAGGACGTGCTGGCCCAGGTTTGGCCCAGCCTCCCGCTATATGCTTTCCCTCCGGTCTCTCTGTTACCACAGGGGATCAAGAGAATCAGGGAAACGCGCCACTTGGTGCTCCTCATAGCCCCGCGTTGGGAGAATCAGATTTGGTTCCCGGAACTAGCACGGCTGTCACTTACAGCTCCGTTGCCAATTCCGGTGAGGGCAGATCTCCTCTCTCAGGCTCGCTGCGCGATCTGGCATCCCCATCCAGAGCGCTGGTCTCTGCACGCATGGTTGATCCACGGGTACTCGTTGCCCTGCCAGAAGGAGTGACGAACACGATCACGCAGCCTAGAGCTCCTTCCACGAGAAGGCTCTACGCGTCTAAATGGTCGGTGTTCTCCGGATGGTGCACCGACAGAGGTCTGGACCCACGGACATGCGGGGTGGCGCATCTGCTCACCTTCCTACAAGAGCTGTTGGATAAGGGGAGGTCCCCATCCACGCTCAAAGTATACGTGGCGGCCGTGGCAGCGTTCGCAGAATCGACGCACGGCCAGTCACTGGGAAGACATGAGTTGGTCATCCGCTTCCTTAGAGGAGCTAGAAGGATGAACCCGCCGCGCCCCCCGTCGGTTCCTATGTGGGATCTTTCATTGGTCCTCGAGGCCCTGAAAGCCTTTCCATTTGAACTACTAGACTCCGTGGGGTTGAAATATCTATCACTGGAAACCGTCTTTCTGACTGCACTGTCGTCAGTAAAACGTGTGGGGGACCTGCATGCGCGTCGTGTCTTGAGTTCGGGCTGAATGACTCTAAAGTCATCCTCAGACCTAGACATGGCTATGTTCCTAAAGTGATGGGCACTCCATTCAGAGCGCAAGTTATTTCGCTGTCAGCATCTGTCAGCGAAAGTGAGGTGAATCTCCTCTCCCCTGTCAGGGCGCTGAGATTTTACATTACGCGCTCCGCCTCCTTCAGGGGTTCAGAACAGCTTTTTGTTTCTTTTGGTGGGCGCACCAAGGGTCTCGCCTCCTCGAAACAGAGCCTGTCCAGATGGATAGTGGACGCTATAGCAGCTGCTTACGCGTCAAAAGGTCTGCAATGCTCTCTGGGCATCAGGGCTCATTCCACGAGAGGCGTGGCCTCGTCGTGGGCGTGGTCTAGTGGGATTTCTATCCATGACATATGTGTATTGGCGGGCTGGAGTTCTCCGTCTACCTTTGTCAGGTTTTTTTGTCACGCGAGATGGCCTGCTCTAGGTCTGCTAGCTGCTGCACTGCGTTGACAATGAATACAAAATTAAGGATAATTTTTTGGCTTCAATATCTCGAGAAGATGAATCTTTCCCGTAGCGTCCTGAAGGAGGGAACGGAGGACGTAGTCGACGGTCGACTGAATTAGGATCTCGTTAGAGAGCCTGTCTTCTTCGAGTACTATCGAACGAGCCAATGTAATTGGCGTGCGTGATTCGCATCACACACTCCGCCCCCGCGGCGCGGGTATAAATACGGAAGTGGATGCACGCACTAGTTGCTTTTCGCTGAGGAGCCGAGAGTAACCCGGGGTCAGCGGTGGTCCAGCGGTAGTGGCAAGGGGACTACGTCCTCCGTTCCCTCCTTCAGGGAACGGTGGGTTGCATACGCAACCAGGACGTTCCCTTTCAGTCGAGAACGTCAGACGTAGTCGACGGTCGACTGAATTGGGATCACCCATTGAACACGCCACTAACGCTGCCACCTTCCAGTGCCTAAACCAAAGCCTCCTGATGCCCCCGCAAACTTAAGGCGGGGAAGGACAGGGCTTAGGCCAGGGAAGTCACTGCTGTTCCTACAGGACCACTGGGAAAGCGTTCCCCGTACGTTGGAAGGAAGGGACGCTGCGGAAGCCACATCCAACCCAGAGGGAGGTAATGTGGAGAATACACATATGAACTGGGCGGAAACCGGGCAGTCTAACATATGGAATGTCACTGGGGTGGCTCCAGCCTAAGACGGGGGGAGACACACCGGACAGTGACGGCAGAGAGACTCTGCCGAGGGAAGACACGGGCTCACCGCAGGGAGCCGTATCGTGGAAGAATACACATATGGGGTCACCGAAGGGACCGCAACATATGGACCCAGCCTAACACAGGTTCCACACTGCTTACGAGTGGTAGGCCTAACACCAGACGTTCCGCACGTCCGACGTCGGAGGGGTGTGGAGGAACTCAACAGGGTTCAATTTTAAGGGAACTCAACTGGAGTAGAAAGGCGCACGTATCCAGTCCATAGGAGGGGAATGGCGCAGCAAGCCGACACTTGAACCGGGCTCACTGTGAAACTGGCTTCATGAGAAGGGAGCCCACGTGAGGCAGCGGTTCAACTAGGTGTCGTCCAGCCCCCAACTCTAGAATCTGTTTTAGCAAAGCATATCGTCAACGCCCAGGCGGAGCACTTTACACTCATCATAGAGGAGCTCAACACCTAAGTGGACATGTTGCATCTCGGATCTTTGCCGAAATGAAGGCAAGCACTAAGTGCAACTTTGCATGGAAACAGCCTTCCCTCTCTGCTGAATTCCAACAGATATTTGAAGAGCTGGTCTGAGGTCTATGACTTGCATTCTGTACACGTCCAAGCGAACGGACACAGAAGCCAGGGCTGGATCTGCCTCCTCCAGGGCAGCGCTTGCAGGCTCACCACCTGCTCCTATTACGGGAGAGGTAGGAACCTTGGGCACAATCCGAGCCGGGGTCTCAGCTTGTGAGAGTTAGCCGGCCCAGACTCCAGGCACAATACGTTGACCGAAAGCGAGCAAGTCCCTACCCTCTAGTAGAGACCACGCGAGCAGGAGAACTGATATAACAGAATTTTTAACTCACTGCCTGCAGTGGCTCAGGGGCGGTCTCTGCAGTGCCGTCGCACCAGGGACAAGGCCCAAGAGGATAAAGAGGGACACAAGGATTTACAAGACCTTGCTCCTCAGGAACCTGACGATCAGAACGTGCTTCTGCATACTTCTGCAACACGATGAGCGTCGTTTAAACACCGAGGCAACATCATTTTGAAGGTGAAGGAAAACAGCCTACTGCAACCCATTTTGCAGGAAAGAGAGCACTGAAGTGATCGAAAGCTTTCAGGATCTCCTCTGGAGAGAAGACGCACTCAACGACTAGGTTCCACTTCTAAAGGCGTAAGCACGCTACCCAATTCTAGGGGGTGCTCGCAGAAGTGATGGTAACTATCACATGTTCTTGTGATAGCCACCTGAACCTCCGCGTTCAGATGTAAGACCGCCCGGAATCTCCGGGGGAAGAACGCGTGTGCCATCGTGCCCCGTCCCCGAAAGAGTTTTCAGGGGAAGTCAGGAAGGCTGTTGAAGGGAACCAGGTCTAGTTGGGCCAATAAGGGGCAACTATGAAGACCTGTTCCTCTCCTGACTTGGCACGTAGGTGCAAGCGACGGGCGCAAAAGACAGGAGCATTGCTCAACACAACATGTGAAGATCACTGGGCTTCAGGAGCATTTTCTGCTCAGCACTTGGGTGTGACAAGTTCACTGAGCTTCAGGAGCATTCCTGCTCAACACCTGAGTGTGATAAACTCACCGAGCTTCAGGAGCATTTCTGCTCAACACTTGAGTGCGAAGAACTTCACTGAACGACAGGAGCATTTCTGCTCAGCACTTGAGTGTGACAAGTTCACTGAGCTTCAGGAGCATTACTGCTCAACACCTGAGTGTGATAAACTCACTGAGCTACAGGAGCATTTCTGCTCAACACTTGAGTGCGAAGAACTTCACTGAGCACCAGGAGCATTTCTGCTCAGCACTGCGTGTGACGAATTCACTGAGCTACCTGTGATGAACTCACAGAGCTACAGGAGCATTGCTGCTCAACACCTGAGTGCGATGAACTTCACTGAGTTTCAGGAGCAATTCTGCTCAACATGAAGAGTGATGATTTCACTGACTTGAGCAGGCGCAAGGCGACCATGAGTCGCAGTCACTTTTAGAAGGCTCACTGGGGTGAAACGCATTTCTGCGGGCCCCTGGGGCAGCTGAGACCCAGTGTTTGTTCAAGGGTAGTCCGCTCGGTTTACCCAAACACTGGCGGAAAAATAAAACCGGGGGGGCAACTGAGCGGCCCCGGAATGGTCATGACCCAGCCGGACCCAGGGGATGGAGTCTCCACTTGCCCTGGCTATAACTGTCGTGAGGCTCGATGGCGGCACGATTGAGTAAGCGGGAGGAGTGGAACAAGGCGCCCTCAGAAGCGTCTGACTCCAAGGAGGAGGTGACGGGTGAGTTTGTGACATGCAGGGGAAGCTTGCGCAACGGTCGCAATGTCTAACAACTCGAGGCACGAATGCCCGTGTAGTCGGGGGTCGCCCAGGCCCCCGTTAAAACACGCCCTTTGTACATGGCCCCTCTGTTGAAGAGGGTTTGGCAGCAGACCGGGATGAACTATAGTCACACAGGGTGAGCTGCTCTGCCACGGTCACCTCGGGACTCGATCGTGAAGCTAGCGCTGAAGCGGTCACATATGGAGGAAGCCAAAGGCTGCGACTACCATATACCCCAGGAGCCTCTGAAAGTTCTTTCAGTGGGACCCTTTGTCACTTCAACACCAGCTGAACACATTCTCATTGGAGAGACATGTTGGACCGAGTACCTCTCCAAAACTAAGAAAGAGATACTCAGCCCGTGGGCGAGACTACTCTCTTCCAGTTGACCTGACGACCCAACGGGCTCTGGAGCACTCGAGGGGAAGGACACTGTACTGATACTCCACCCTTAGACGCAACACACAGGATGGCCTGCGGTGCGGGAGGTAGAGATCTGAAGCACATGTCTTTCAGGTCAAAGCTGCAGACCAATCTTGGGCCAAGATGGTCACGACCCACCCCCTAGTAGCACGAAGAACGAGTTTACAACTGGCCTTCGTACCGGCTGGAGGAGCGGCTATATCAAATCCTTCGCCAGCAGGATAAGATAAGCACGCACAAGTCAGGAGCACTGCTCAACACTCGGTGTGATGAATATCACTGAATTTTCAGGAGCACGTCTGCTCAACACCTAGTGTGATGACTATCACTGACTTGAGCGGGGTAGCCGAGCCTGAGGTGGGGCAGCAAAGTAGAGAGAGTGGTGTTAGTGTGCTGTGCAACACTTACCTGTCTCCACAAGCGGCAGGGGGCGCGTGAGAAGGCGGATGACCGGGTCGTCGAACGCACCAAGCTGCCTGCTGGCGACCAAGGGGGAGCTGAGGGGTGTAAGGCTATACAGGGTCACACCCGCCAGACTGGCCCTCTTGGGACCCAGGAACAGATGAAATTGCTCTCTCTTTGAAGTGTGGGTACCGCTTGCTCCGCTTTTTTTTTTTTTTTTTTTTTAGGGAGCCAGCGGCGGAACAGACACACACACAAACAAAGGCTCCACCCGGCCCTCACCCGGGGGGAGGGAGTGATCGTGCCACTCCAAGAGCATCTCATCCATTCCTGGGCGGCCCGCTCCGGAATGCTTTCGCTGTCGCTTGCCACCTGGCTTGGCAGCGCCTGGAGCGGGCTGGGCGTCTCTACTGCGGCCGGCTCCATGCTGAGGCCTGGGTGGAGGCTGCTGCGGAGGGCCAGCAGGAGCGGCGGCCGGAGAACGCCCACGGCGACGAGCAGGCGGAGGAGCTGCCACCGGCGGCGGGTGGAGGCAGCAGCTGGCCACCGGGGCAGGATGTGCCGGATGACCTCCGTCTGCGCTTGAGCGGCAGAGAACTGTTTGATGCAGTTCTCCACCGCGTCGCCGACCAGCCCAACCTAGGAAATTGGGGAGACCAGGAACCGAACCTTGTCCGCATCCGCCATACCAACCAGGCTGAGCCAACGAAGGCGCTACTGGACCACCAAGGTGGACATCGCCAGACTGATCACGCACGCTATGACACCCGTACCCCGGAGGGTGAGGTCGGATGCAGTGCGGTGCTCACCTATGAGCGCACGGTCTGGATTACCCTCGTGCATGCCATGGGTGCCCTAGCCTGTAGCAACGCCATGGCACGCAAGAGGAAGGGGCTTGCCCACAGGCTTTGTAAGCTCTGCCCGTCGGAACAGACGAAACTCACAGGCCTTAGGGGGGAGACGAGGATCCCCCCAAAAGGCAGCGGCCGCCGGACACAGGTGCACCTGTGTCGACAGACCGCTCCAATGGAGGGACACCTCGCAACCCTTCACCGTTCCTCCATCAAGGGTAATGCGGGGGAAAAGCTATTCAGGCAGTTTCTGGCAGAGAAAGATGCTGTTCACCACCTGATAAGCTCTCCATGCATTTCGGGAAAGAAAGGCACTGGGGCGGCGAGCTGAGAACCAGCGCGGCCCGCCCCAAGATACCAAACTCCAGATTCCAACCGAGACTGAACGGGACACGGTGGAGGTTCCACTCGAGCCCGGCAGCCTCGGCGGCCCGTTTCAGCATAGCTGATAAATCTGGATCCGGCTCGGGCAACATTGAACTCCCGGAGGGAGACAATGCAGCCGAGTCATCATCTCTAGAAGTCAGCTCACCCTCCGATGCTGCAATCGGCGTCCTGTCCTCCAGGGGAGCCCCGAGTGAAACCGCTGGCCCACCCATTACAGATGGACCAGCAGACAACACAGGAGGCTCCAGTGGTTGCAGTGGAAGGGAGGAGTGAGGAGCCCACAGGGAATGGTTACCGGGCGGGACATCCAACACTATCCTCCGGTCACCCATCCCACACAGCACCCGAGGGTGGGGCATGGTAATGGGGACTCGCTCTCCGCGAACGAAGGCGAGTCTCGCCCTCAACACTGCGACAGTCATGTTCCCACAGTGAAAACATGAGCTGTCCACAAAAGCTGTCTCAGCGTGCTGTAAGCCAAACACGTGACACAACAGTTGTGACCATCAGAGAGAGACAGGGAACGACCGCACCCAGAAACGCACGGGCGGAATGACATCTTGAAAAAGACGCAAACGCACCTGTGTTGCTCTTTCAGAAAATAGGACCGTCACCAGTGCCGGAGCACACAGGGGAATGACCGCGGCAACACTGAACAGAGAACTGAAACAGTGAAGCACTCACTTTTCCGCCCTCTAACCAGCCATCAACACACACAAACATTTAGAAATTTGTTGCTGTTAAAACAGCAGTTGAGAGCTCAAAGCTCGCGATCACCGCTGCACTCGCGCTGTAGAACACCAGCACTGGGAGAGTCTTCCTGAAGAACACCGACACACTCGCTCGTTGTAGACAACAGCACTCTCAGAGACATCAAACGATCGGCTCCGAAGCGAAAGGCAACTAGTGCGTGCATCCACTTCCGTATTTATACCCGCGCCGCGGGGGCGGAGTGTGTGATGCGAATCACGCACGCCAATTACATTGGCTCGTTCGATAGTACTCGAAGAAGACAGGCTCTCTAGCGAGATCCCAATTCAGTCGACCGTCGACTACGTCTGACGTTCTCGACTGAAAGGGAACCGAGGTTGCGTTAGTAACCGAGTATCGTTTTCATGACATTTGCTAATAGAGATGTTACAGATGTTTTGCATGAGACGATCTTAATTGGTTCACTTTTGACTTAGCAGAATGTACTTTTTATTTCGGCAGTGTCTGCTCTGATGGATTAGGACACTTTAACAGTGTCATTACGGGGCCATTTGGAATAATCTGACAAGGCAGAAATTAAGCAATTTAAATAGTCCCAAGCAGTTCCTCTTAAAAAGCAGGAACTCTCTGCGTTCTTTCAAAACTCTGTTGGAGATTACATTAAAAGTGTTAATTTAGATAGACCTTTGAGCCAAATTGAAGTTGAAAAGGTGAAATTAGTGCATTCAGAAAGCTAATAGTCAGTGCATCCCAAGTGTTGGACAGATATTCAATTCGTTGTTCAATACTTCTTGAAGGACATAATAGATTAGTTCCTCTGACATACAATGCATGTGTTTCAGACCAAATGAACATGTTTCTGCTGTGACATTAATCAAGACTTCAAGAAAATCAAGACAGGGTTCGCCAGGCATGCATCAAAGGCACGCCGCCCTTACGTTCTTTCAATATAGTGGCAAGTGTTAATTGGTCTCGGGCTGAAAGCTGCAGAACTGACATTTTTCTAGGATCTTCTCTCATTCTCTCTCCCTGTGGATGTGTTTATGTGATTGTTTGCCTGTAGGTCCTGTCATCCATGCCTGAGAGCAGCCCGACACCCAGAGGGCACAGAGACCCTGAAGACTCTTCGGCCAGCTGCAGCGACAGCAGCTCTGGTTCTGACGCTGATGGAGAAGATGAGAGTAGCAGCATCACGCAGGAGAAACTCAATCGCCCCGAACGCTCCAGTGAGTTCCTCCCCTTGGGCCTGTGAAAGAAAGTGCTCTGGGAAACCTCTATTAGGTCCTTTCCACATAAATGGTGCTGGTTCTCTTTTTCTCTAAATGGTTCGAGTGCAATCAGTATGGTTCCACAAGTCAGGGTAATGTAAAGTTTAAAATTCACGCATGACATAAAGTTCTCAGCAGACAACAACAACAGTTCTGATGGAACAAAACTAGATTGCTGTCATTATAATCAAGAAATCAGTTTACACAGGAAACAGTGAATGCAGAGATGCGCCACGTGTTTCAAACTTCTTGGAGACCGCAGAAGCCGCAGTTCTTCTGAATTTAGTGTGTGTCAGTTTTTTCTCTTTTTTCATGTAATCACAGACAGACTCGTTGATGGTGAGATCAGATCTCCATGTGGAGCACCGGCTGTTGTCAGACTGCTTGTACATACAAAAATCTCACTGGATTATTGCAATTAATGGAAAAATTAATGTTTGAAAATGTAAACTGATATTTCCTTCTGACACACTAGAGCAAAAGATTTAAATAACTCGCTTAAAACCGTTTTTGGGGGATGAAAATATTAACGTGCCTAAGACTTTTGCACAGCATTGTATTTTTTAGGATTCTTTGATGAATAGAAAGTTCAAAAGAACAGCATTTATTTGATTTGAAATAAACTGGAAAAAAAGCTTTTCTTACTTAGTATTTTTGTCTTGTTTCCAGTCCAAATATCTAAAAATTCTTAAATCAAGATGCATTTACAATATGAGTAAAATGACAAAATATTATGTCCTGTTTTCTGGGGGAATTCATTAAAATTAAGTGAGTTGATGGTTAAAAAAAGCAAGATTATCTGCCAATGGGGTAAGAAAAATAATCTTAATTCAAACAGAAACAACATTATTTTTTAACCCCATTGGCAAATAATTTAGCTAGTTTTAAGCATCAACTCACTTCATTTTAATGAATTCCCCCATAAAATAAGACTAAATATCTTATGTCATTTTACAACTTTAGTAAATGTATCTTGATTTAAGAAATGTTTGCTATTTGGACTGGAAACAAGACAAAAATACTAATTAAGAAAAGTATTTTTTTGTAGTGTACAACTTTTTAGCAGTAATAAAAATAGTCTGTACTATCACTTTTGATCAATTGAATGCACCCCTGTTGAATAAAAGTATTAATTTCTTAGAAAAATATCTTACTGACCCTAAACTTATTTGTTATGGCTTTTGACTTTAGCATCAAAAGCAGCAAAACAATCAAATTGTATTGATACATTTACAATAATTAATTAATTACAAAATGAATGTACAAATCTTTTTGTTTTGATAACATAAAATGTAACATCCCCAAAAAAATTTAATTCTCTTTATTTTTCCTCCACACGCTGCGTTTGATGCAGCTGTTAGTTAATTACTTTGATTGCAATCATTTTTTAAGATGATTACAAATAAAATAATTTCATTTTATTTTTTATTTGAATGTGCTTCACAGTTGCATCAGACGTTTCCAGTGTAGAAATCTTTAATTATTGTAATGGGAGTGATGTAGTTTAGTTGAGTTGTTGTTATGAGAACTTTTCGTGATCTCACTAATGGACTTCTGACGTTATCTGTTCCTAGTTTTAGTCCAGGTTTTAGGGGTCTGCTCGGTGGAAAAGCTATTTATCACCTGTGGGCTGGGACTATTAGGGTAGACTTGGAGGTTCTGGGATGTTTTGCTGCTGAGCTGCTTTTATATGTGCTATCTGTCCCTCGATGGTTTCCAGATGACTGCGAGAGCTGCTTATGGCTTAAACTTTTAAGCAGCCTTTTGTCTAGCCAGACATATTACATCTTCAGTGACGTTTGCAGAGCCTGAGCTAAATTACAGATGTAAATCTACTATAATGCATTTGTTTACCTAATTAATAAATGAAACAGAGAAAATCCATCTTTTTTAATTAGGGTCACAGTATTCGCTGGCCCATTGCTGTGGCTCTTAATTTGACTGGCTGACTGCGGCAGGTGATGTGGTGAGAGGTCCCCTGGCTCTCATGCCATGCAGCTTTAATGAGCTTTTCTGATGTTTCAGTCCGCTGGTTTAAAGGGAGACCGGTCGCTCAGCTTGGGGAAAGCACAGGTTGGGTATAAGTTCAGAGAAGCACTTCTGGCGTACCTTGAAAAATGTGCAAACAAGCCCGAAATAATGTTTGTTTTTCACAGTAGAGCTTTTTTAGAAGCTGAGAGTTCCTTGGGGTCGAGCATCTCAAGCATCTATCTATCTATCCATCTATCCATCTATCTATCTATCCATCTTTTCTGTCTGTTTGGAAGTTGCTCTCACTATTACTATTAAATGATTTATTAACATGGTTTAAATCAGCCATTGTTTTTACAAGTATGGTTAAAAAAAATACATTTTCAGTACATTTTAAGTTTTACAGTAAAAGTTGCAAACCTTCAGCAAATGTTTGTCCACTTCAGGAACTCAAGTTGTTGCCATTACTTATTTTTTAAGGGGTGATTTAGACGATTACACAATTATTTAAACGATTATTTTAACAGCGTATGTAAAAATTATTTTGTGTGATTATTAGATACAGGCAAAAATGTAATAGGCAGTATTTAGAAAGTGTCCAACAGTGATAGGACAGGCCAAAATTATGCATTTTATGTTAGATAATAATATGCAATAGTTCAATAATGGAAAACCAGTTTGTATCCTATTTTGGAAAGTGCCATAGATTGTGCAGTTTATTGATTATTCGTGCCTGACACAGTTGAAGCCATGACTTTTCAATTAGCCACTAAAAGTGGGACAAAGAAGCTCACAGGTTTATTTGTTGTGCAGGGGGTCACTGGTGATTGGGTTGCTGCCGGAGGGGGCATTAGGCCATTCTGGGGTGACATTGTTTGCCCCACACTACCCTGAGGCCATCTGCGATTTTCCGAGCTAAGCTGCTATAATACCGCTTTTGGCAACTTCTTCCCTCAAGATTCACGGATGAAGCGGCCATGCCACTGGCCAGTTCACAAACTGGAGGTCATTCAAAATCGTAGATTTGCTGTATGCGTGTTTCAATTCGCTGTCCACCCTGAGTTGGAAACCTGACAGGCCTGCAGGATGATCACATGGTGCAGTGATTACGTTTTTTTTACGGATTTCAGATGTTTGACTTAATTTCCTTGGTGATCCAGGAGGGTGTGTGAATGTATGTGTCTTAAATTGAAGTCTAATTCTTTGGTTCTTTGTTTTAGGTCGCGTTCATTGGAAACCTATCCCTAAACCAATACGAGGTCCTTCCTGCTCCCCCAATCTTTCTGGGCTCATCCGCCGTTCCATGTCCTGTCCACGCTCCATTTCCTCTCTGACTGCGCAGTCCCTTACCAACGAGACCAGACAGACGAAAACAGCCACTCACATGGCTAATGCATCGCCTGCAGCCGCTCAAACAGCAGCCGCCATGACGCAGATGACCCCAGGTCGACCCCACTCAGCATCTCGGTCCCAGTCGCTCAGTCGCAACAGTTCCACTAACAGAGTTCCACACAGCAACAGTCTAGGTGCCATTCATCCCAATACGGCAAGTGTCGGTTCTCTCTGTCACACATAGGGAATTTTATTATTTGTATTATATATTGCTCATTCTATTTATACAGTATATGTGCTGCAATTCCATATGCATGGAATACCCTGTCAAAAGATCACATTTATCTAATTTTGGGGGGGGGGGGGGGGGGGGGGGGGGGGGGTCAAACCCAGGACGAGCTATAGGTCTGTGCAAGCTGTGTTGCAAGGGGTGTTGATGGACTCGATCTATTTTTTGATCATCTTTCTGAATCCCATCAAGACGTAGTCCTTGATAAAAACGTGATTTTCTCAGCTTTTTGTTCAAATGTTTTTTTTCCTTTATGAAACTTACTCACATTCAAGTGTTGCAAAATGCAAATATGCAAAAATGCATTAAGCTAGAATAAAATAGTTTTTTTTTTTTTTAAGCAGAGTATCTGTTCTTTCTTATGATACATTGCATATTCAGATATTCATACAACAAAATATTCTGGGGGCCATGAACATTTTGTGAAAATTATCAAAAATGCTGGCGGTGGCTGGCAACTTTTTTTTTTTTAAACGCTATCTGGGAAAGAGTTAATATGTGCTGATTTAAATACAGTATTTCAGAAATGAGAATTCAAATAAAATTCACCATTGAGAATAATGATACAATTTTTTTTTTAAATCTGCACACAGTGAAATAACAATAATTTAGAATTATTACAATATATTATAACGATATATTATAACGATAATATTGTGGTTGTGGATAAATGTGACCTAGGTATTTCATAATTGTTTTCACATATTTAAATGTTATAATGCTTCAATATTTGGCTGGACTGACTAAATTTAAAACATTTATACATACAAATTGCTTTGCTTTTTTTCTCCCTAAACGGTTTCTGTATAGCAAAGGCTACATAGTTTGCATAGTTGACATAGCTACATAGTGACATGGGAAATATGTGGAAAAGTTAAATGGGAAATATGTGGAAAAGTTAAATGGGAAATATGTGGAAATTTGTCATTTTAGACACTGCTATTAACACTACTGTGGACTGTGTATGCAGTATACAGTAAGCATTACTCTAGTATTTAATTCTGAACAGAGATACATATCACGAACATATCTATATTTTTCTTTACCCTGGATGTCCTCTAGAGAGTCTAAACAGATGTTCACAAAGATGGCTGATTTAGAGAAGATCTGGCAACACATTACCTGTAAAAATGAAAAATATCATT
Source organism: Siphateles boraxobius (assembly GCF_051911475.1). Lineage (NCBI taxonomy): Eukaryota > Metazoa > Chordata > Actinopteri > Cypriniformes > Leuciscidae > Siphateles > Siphateles boraxobius. Next base: position 11,358,671 of record NW_027509141.1, on the reverse strand, counting down.
TTTATTTTCCCATCGCTGTCCTGAATCATTCCAATCCATCAAACAATAGAGATTCACACACACACACACACACACACACACACACACACACACACACACACACACACACACACACACACACACACACACACACACACACACACACACAATCAGTCAAGCTGTGTTTTCATACTGTCATAGTTTCTTCTCATTTTCACACTATATCTACTCTCATTCTCTCACTCTCTCTGGGCATACCTTAGAGAGGAAAATTTGTCATATTGTGGAAAAATTGGGAGTGTGAAGCTAAATTGGGCCTGTATTTACGGGCACATTCATCTTGTGAATATCAGCACTCCCCCTTGTTCAAACTCTCATTAAGGATTATTAATCAGGAAAAACAGCACACACACTTATGCACTGTTTAATAAGACTTTAGATTGTGTTTAGCAAGATGGACTACTACATACTCTTTTCAGAGTAATTGTATATAGGATGCATGATCATCAAGTTAATAAGGCTTCATTTCTAATAATGTAACCTGTTTAATTAGGATTTGCACTCTTTCCTCAAAACTCTTCTAATACAAGGATTTTGTGCTGTGTTTGTAGAACTCTAATAAGCCTCCATAGACTACTTTAAGTTTTTGGAATTGTTTTGCTCAGTATATGAAGCATTGAATGTGGTAAATCTTATGAAAACATGCCTGGGTTATATGGTACCTGACAAAAGTTACAGATTTTTCTTAAACCAGCCAGTCCAACTAATTAAAAATAAATAATGAGTGCTGTCAAATCGAGTAATTTTGTCAAATAAAAGTGTGTGTGTGTGTGTGTGTGTGTGTGTGTGTGTGTGTGTGTGTGTGTGTGTGTGTGTGTGTGTGTGTGTGTGTGTGTGTGTGTGTGTGTGTGTGTGTGTGTGTCCGTGTGTGTGTGTGTCCGTGTGTGTGTGTGTGTGCGTAAATATATGTGTGGGTATATACAGTAAATATATATATATATATATATATATAAAAACAAGATTTTATGTTAGATTCGGTTAATTGCGATTAATTGATTTGGCAAGCTAAACACATATGGATTCATTAGAATGCTAAAGTTATAATTTATTCTACACTAAAAACTGATAACCTGGTTACCATGAGCTATTACTACCTGATTTTGTTTGTGTTATCAAATATGTTTAGGTTGATTTAGGGATTTTAAATAGTATTTTTGACTTAAATAGAATCAATTCAATGTTATCACATGAAGCACTTTTTAGGTACATTTTATGAACTTTTTTCAGTTTACAACAAATCTTTGTTGTTTCAAGAGAAAATAAATATTTCAATCAGCATAAAATTAACAAAAAATAATACCATGAAGTTTAAATAGTTTAATAAAAAATAAAATAGATAAAAAAATACTTTGATAAATTAAATAAATGTGTCTTTTTTCATTACTGAAATTAAAATTTGAGGAAAACAGTGTAGTTAATTGACATTAAATAATTTCTTCTTCTTTCTTTTGATTTTGGGTTGAAACATATAACCTACATGTTTTTTACGATTTCCTTAATTCACCCTTGTGGGGCCTCAGACTCTGATATACCTAACCCTAATATATTCTGTTATATATTTAAAAACTTTTGCTAAGTTTATGAAGCCTAATGTCTAAAAGTAAAGATCGCTGTTTTTTTCCTTCGCACAACGAGCAGTCAGGCACCATACGAACACACTGCTGTGATGGCCGAAACAAACCTGATGACACTTAATAACTCATCTTCATTGTGTGGGTTCTGTGCATGTGCAGGCGCAGGGAGAGACCCCGCTGAGTAAAGAGCAGGAGGCCGAGCTGATGCAGCAGACGCTGGCTGCGCTGGGGGAGATGAGGATTCGTTACCCCGGGAAGAGCGAGGAGGAGGCCGAGGCCGTGTTGGATGAGGTGAGCTAAGCAGCTGAGAGAAAGCGCTCGGTCAGGGCAGGCGGACCGGCTGCTCTGTTCCACTCGTTCCCCAAACTCATTTGAGGACGTCCGAGCCGCTCGCAGCATCTCTCGCTGTATGTTGAGTCATTAGACATCCACCTGTATGGTTAATGAGATCCATTAGCTGTCTGTGCAGAAACACATCTGGCCAACGGCACCTGTTTAAGGCACTTTTCCAGCATTCATTTACACATCACTTTCGCGGCGATTATTCTGGCGTACATTTGCACATCAACAATCACGGAAACACAGCATTTAACAGAAGAAGCACAATTGAACGGATGCTGGCTCTGTTACCAGAGCTGTGAAATTGTAATTGGTGCTTTCCATGAATACGGTACACTTTGGTAATTATTTTATTTTCAACCATTAGAGGCACATTATTAGGTGTGTTAGGTAAAGTCTTGTCTAACATAAAATTAACCTTGCATGAAAAATAACTTGTTTTAAGCACACTGATTGCCTAAAAACACCCAACCCCTGTGAAGGTAAAAGAGTAGCATTTGAATTTGAGAACTTGTACAGTAAATATTCACACGTATAAGTCTGAAGACAATAATTAAAAGACCTATGGTTTAAATTCGAAATTGCAGAAAAATAGATGCAGATGTGTAAAACGACATTTACATGAACAAAAAGACAGGCACAAATGTGTATCATATATTTACTTTAGTCACTTTTGCTGTGCAACCTCATGTCGCCAACCTCTCAAATCCTGCACTATAGTCCTAAATCTTAGCTCCTTGATTTTTATTACTACTTTTACGAAATATCTGTGTCAAAACTTACTTATGCTTTTGTGAATGCAGATGTTGACAAAGCAGAACTGAGGGTTGTGCTGGGTCGAGAATTAAGTCTTTTTATTGGTCAAGCCCTCACAAATGAAATGGAACGTTACTTTGCCTGAGTAAACTGAGTTTTTTTTTTTTTTCTCATTTACTATATATATATATATATATATATATATATATATATATATATATATATATATATATATATATATATACTTCGGTATTGTAAGATGTTTATATAATTCCTGGTCAAAGAACAGACAAGATTGTTTATTTCATGTTCTTGCTTGATCCTTTGGCCCAAGTTTACCTTTTTCTAATTTATTTACACATGAAACTGAGGACAACATTATCTCACCAGTGTAGGTTCCAAAAATTGTATTATGCCAGATACATTTGTACAGTTTATTTCAGGTGTTGTTGGCAATGCTGTAGCCACTAAATGATAACTATTGGTCAGGCATCGACCAATAAAACGGCTTCATATATATATATATACTGTATATACACACTGTATATATTTGCAGATGTGTGCAAATCAAAACATTCTGCCTTTCACATCAGAGCTGTGAGTGTAAATTTCAATTTGGAAGTGTGAATATTTATTGTACAAATTCTCTACAAGCTCTCGAGTTTTGCTTCTCTTTTAGCTCTATTTAGCCACCTCAGCAGCCTTTACATTCTCAACTGCATACAACTATTTAAATGATACAGCAATATTATAATTTTGACACACTCGTGAATTTATATTAAATTTGTTATAGTACATGTTTTGTATATTTAGTTAATTTTTTTTTTTTTAAATGACCACATTTATTACAATTGTGATACCATGGCAGTAACATCATTTGGACCCTTTTTACAGGCTAGCGGGAAGAAAAAAGTATTATTTCATTCTATTTTCGTAATTTTTTTAACAAACTGCAGTGTTAACTACATTCATTAAGCTCAACATTCAACCGTGTTTCTCTGTTAGTTATTGTAAAACTAATGTAAACAAACAAATAGTTATCTTGAAAATATAGGAAATACTGTAAATGACAAACCAACATTTGGTCAAAATTAAGTTAACCCCTTCTAAGGTTTTAAACTGTATTTGAAAAAAAAAATTATAAGAAGGACTGAAAATGTATTCACTAGAAGCAGCGTGCACTGGTGCATGCACTGGTGCCACCGGGACCCAATGAGGAGAGTGCGTATATTTTATTGATAATGTAAATGATGTTAATATATTCACACATTAAGATCAATGTTCCAACATGTTAAAAATGTATTATTGGGGAGAAAACTTATGCGTATGGACTGTTCTTATTCAAGGTCCTTGTGTTTGGAACATAAAAGAAAGAGATACAGACAGACAGACAGACACATAGATAGATAGATAGATAGATAGATAGATAGATAGATAGATAGATAGATAGATAGATAGATAGATAGATAGATAGATAGATAGATAGATAGATAGATAGATAGATAGATAGATAGATAGATAGATAGATAGATAGATAGATAGATATATAGATAGATAGATAGATAGACAATAATTGTGCATATTGCAATAATGAAATTATTTTCATGTGCTCCTTTAGATTCAGAACAACTGGAAATACCATAAGCCAAAAGTTGCTTCTTACTGGCTGGTAAAGTTAGATGCCACCAAACAAAGGAAGGTAAGTGGACTAAAAAAATTCATAAACACTTAATATTTTTTTGGATAAGATAGAGTCTCAGGTGAACAAAGTGTATGTTGAAAAGAAAAAAATGGGGGTCTTAAACCATGCAATTTGGATCTGTCTTAACAGAAAACATGATGCAACAAAATGAAACTGTTCAAAGCCACTCAATTTCAACACTATTACAGTAGTGAACGACAGGTGGTTACAGCTGGTTACAGGTGTTTTGATTTGACACAGTAGGCTGGACGTTGTAAGATGGGCATGACAGACTGATATAATGAGGAATTGTCTCGTTCCACAAGCTGATTATCAGCCGAAGTTTGAGGGATCAATGAGAATAGAGTTAACATGCCACATACAAGGCCATTAAATCAGACATATTGTTGAAAGTCACTTCACAGATGTCGACGAGCAGAATGGTGTGAGGGAGCTGGAGGGCGAAGAGAAAGATGAGCGGAAACTAACTGAGACTTCTTCCATTACTCTTCTTCTAGATTGCACTGTTCACAGTACCCTCCAGTAAATTTGGGAAGTCTGTTTCATTCGAACAAAATTGGTTCATTAGGACATTTCATATCAATTAATGATGCATTGATTCATTTCAATATTGTGCCTAGAAGTCCCTGCATTTTTGTAGCAAAATAAACATTTACAGTATTTAAACTGTTACTATCATAAGTAGAATTCATAATTTATTTTAGCTTTATTTAATGTGCATTCTTAAATAGCTTCAGTGTAGTTGGGTACTTTTTGTAAGGAACTTTTAGTGCCAGATTTACTTGCAGCTTAACCCTCTTTTGGCGTTAAAAAAATATACTGTCAGGATTTACTAAAGACATTAGTAAATTAGTACTGAAAGGCGTGGACAGGGTTATTTTTGCAGCTGATCTTATTGCATATGCATTTGAGTTTCCCTTTCAAAAGCAAAATTGATGGGAGGAGAGTATTTAAATGAATCATCCAACGGGATTTACTAAGTCAATTTAGTGGTATTTGCGCCATTATTTACCACCCAAAAAAGCATTTCTTAAACCAGAGACTAATTTGCGCTGCTCTTGGTAGATTGTTTCGGTCATTATGGAAATGGTCCTTCTGCGTTCTTTAATTTGCTCAGTAGATCGCCAGTATATCATGTGCAGAACTTTCCACTCCCAGGGTATTTTTAATCACTATTATTTATTTGATTATTTCGTGAAGGTTTTGGACATTGTTCGTACCAACATCCGCTCAGTGCTGCAGAAGATTTGGAGTGAACCGGATGTGGAGAGTCTACGTCTTTATCTCCTTTTCAACCGTGTTTTTAACCGTCTGCTCTGGAGTCACGGTCAGGGGCTCTGGAACTGCCTCTCCAGCTCTGGGTAAGAGAATTATATGCTGTCTTTAAAGTCAACATGAAATTAGAATTAAGAATATTTACATTTACTTTATTAATACACATTCCTGGTCTTACTAAGAATTATTCGTTAGGGCACATAATTTCAAAGAAAAAATTGGATATATTTTAAAAATGTATCTCCTTGTTTATTGAACTGTTGTGTAAAAGTAATATCACACTCGTAATTGGTCGGAATATCAGTGCGACTGTGATTTACTGTGATATTACTTAATTATTATTCGTTATTACACTTGTAAATGTCACATTATGGAAGTTAAGTGGGTTTGTAAGAGTGTTTAATGCTGAAAAGGCATTGAGACGGAACATAACCATGGCCATGAGAAAAAGGGTCTCTGTTTTGTCTTTATTGACTCAATCTTGATATAGACTTTTACTTCCTTAGAGAGTCACACATAGAAGCATACACGCGTGCTGTTATAATACACATAGACTCTTACATGCTGAGATTTTATCAGTTCTGAGAGCAAACAGCAGGGACTCCTCCTTATTGACCGCCTTTCTCCCTCTAGTCATTGCGAGCGCTGCTCGGAGGCTTTGTGTGGCCCAATCACTCTTGTAATTGCCACAGAGTGAAGGATGTTATATAGCCAGGTTTAGACCATTTGGAGTTGATGAGAGCGAACACAGCTCTAGGGGATTAGAAGCAGTGCCAGCAACCCATGCTGCTTCTGTTTAATCAGGGCCTGACGTGTGAAGGTGGCCCATGAGCCGGTAGCACGGGAAGGAGATATCAGTGGGAGAGCACTGCATAGCCTTCCTGCCTGTAATGTAAAATTCAGATTCCTAGAAGTTACATTTCATCATCTCTACAATGAAACCTCATCTCCTCTGCCAAGACTTTAAAGAGACTTTTTATCGCTTCTTTCGTCAACAAGAGCCAAAAGAACGAGAATCAGACCCTTTAAACTTCCTGACAGATTGTTCCAGCAGTGTCTATTACAATAAAAGCTGGCTCGTATCGCCTGTATGATGACATACGACAGCAAGATGTCTTATAATTGTTAGTAAATCAGTATTTAATCGTCATTAAAAAAAATAATAAAAATGTTATAATGTTAAGGATAAACACAACATACATTTGCTTTGTGTTCAGGATGTTTAGGTTTTTTGTACTGAAAAAGCACTATACAGTACATTGGAATATATATATATATATATATATATATATATATATATATATATATATATATATATATATATATATATATATATATACAGGGCTTGACATTAACACCCGTCAATATAATATACATTTATACATTTTTCAATTGTAGTATTTTAAAAAGGCATCTGAAATAATAAACTAAGTACAGTGTTGCTGTGGCGAACAGGACGGCCGAGGGACGTGAGAGAACGGCGCGAGGCCGGTGGTGCGATTGCTAATGAGCAGCACCTGTGAAGCACACCGGTCTCGCATCTCTCAAGGAGGAGCGGAAGCATAAAGGGGGAGCGACGACGTTGATGATCGAGAGAGGAACAGGCCTGTGTTTTAGTTGTGTTTGGTTTTTGTGTTTTATTTTAGCCAGCAGTCGTCCGCGAGGGGCTGCTGGCAGTTATGTTTATTTTCGGTGGCCAGCAGTCGTCCGCGAGGGGCTGCTGGCGGTATTTTGGTTTGTTTGTTTTATTTTAAATAAAGTAGATTTTGATTGTTCGCCGGTTCCCGCCTCCTTCTTCCCTGAACATTGTTACACTGGTGGCTAAAATAAAACACAAAAACCAAACACAACTAAAACACAGGCCTGTTCCTCTCTCGATCATCAACGTCGTCGCTCCCCCTTTATGCTTCCGCTCCTCCGTGAGAGATGCGAGACCAGTGTGCTTCACAGGTGCTGCTCATTAGCAATCGCACCACCGGCCTCGCGCCGTTCTCTCACGTCCCTCGGCCGTCCTGTTCGCCACAGTTGCGTTGTCAGAAATATACATTTTTCGATACAAATCAATACTGAAATATCTGAAACTATTCCGCAGCATACACAAAACCAACTCTCGTTTTATTTGCTCCGGATTAATATTGCTGGTGTAACAGGACTTGAGTTTCGGCGAGGGATTGCACGTATTGGGCATAATTTTACTCATTCCCGCAGATTTTTTGCTCACACTCAAAGTATGCGTACATAAAGACAAGTATATTGGATATATAAAATAGTATAATGGGTCTGTGCGTCAGCTCTTAAAGTTACCACAACCTAATATACCGGCTGCCAAATTATGAGATAATATGCTGTGTATATATATAGGGGTTCCACAATGGACCAAGTTGAAGTTGTTATAAAGAGGTTTAAGTTGAGTTTATGGTGTGTACACTTGCCATGCAACACTGTAACTTGGTGCATTAATATAAAATTGCTCTGATGTGCAGTCACAGGTGTGCATATACTGTATTTATTTAATTGAAACATGTAAAACATGACTCATCTATTTAATTTGGATGAAGTTGAAAAAAATCCATTTTACTATGTTAGTTTTTACCATTTTGAATCTCAATGAGACTTGTGAGACTTATCATTCAGTTGTTAGGAATAACCTTATATTTTGCTTTGTGTCCATGAAGTTCAATAACGACAATAATCAAATGAAAATATTTTAATTGACTGGATTTAAAAAAAAGGTAATTACCACATGATAATATGGTAATGATAATAAGTAATATTGTTACTGTGATATAAAAATATGAATACCATGACATATAATGTTGGTACCACCCATTTCTTGGCTGTTGTAGTTATGTGCGTATCTTCCTTCAGCAGGTCATCATGGGAAAGTGTCTTCAGTAAGAGCAGTGAGGTGGTGACCACGCAAGAGCTGAGGTGCTGCCAGCGTGTTGTACAGTTGTGTAGAGACTGTCTGCTTGTAGTCTACAAGTTTGTGGCCGACTCGCGCGGTTCTTTCAGTGGCCTTAGCCCAGACTGGGACGACACAAGGTATAGTAACCTTCTTCAAACGCCCATGACAATGGTGTTAAAAGAATGTATTGACACTCACATCACCATTAGTACAGTTAACACTGTAGAACTGCATTTTGTAAAATATATTTTAAAAAAATAAAAAAAACTGAAGCACAACAGGTGGCACTGGCTATAGTAAAATTGCATATAAATCAAGAGGGAGAACTCAGAACAAAAATTCTTGGGCAAATTCATGAAACCTTTACATGCAGTATTTCAATACAAACACTTGAATTTAAAATATTTGATGTAAAGTCAATGCAAGTCTTTTCAGGGCAAGATACCCCCCCTTTCTATGTATAAATATTGCCCATTATACAGAATATTACAATTGATTAACAAATCAGCCTTGTATAAATAATGCGCTATACACACATTTTCTGAATGTTTACAAGAAAGTGTTCCACATTTTTGTGCCGACACACGTACCTTACCACTTTTGTGCATGAAACATGCATTCAAACCAAACACTTCAGCACAACAGCAGAAGCACGTCTGAACGACTCATTTCATTCACTCAGTTCATTAGAAAGAACTTGAATTAGCTGCACATTTGCTGAAACCCATGCACAATTTGGTTCTTATCACCTTATATTTGACAAGTTCAATTTGTGCCAAACTGATTCTATAACTGCGATTAGCCGAATCTGGCTTGTTTGGAGGTTTTAAACAGTGCAAAGTTGGTACAGAAACTGCAACTGAATTAGTATTTATATGTAAAGCCCATTGATATATTTTTCTTTCTGTAAGAAAAGATTTTATGCTTAAAACAAGAAAAAATATATAAAAAATATTCTCTGAAAACAAGTATCTCTTACTAATCAATTTGTTTTGTGTTAAGGATGTTTAGGTATTTTATTTACTGGAAAAGTACTGTACACTGAAAAAAAAAACTGATTAAGGACCTGGCCTGTTGACTTCCCAAAAATTTGTCCTTGTTTGCTTGACAGCACTCATCCTGTGATTCCACCCCCTTGGACTTTATCTTTTGGTTTTGGATCACACTCTCTCCCCTCCAGTTTGTCTGATCTTCAGCCATAAACCTTTGTCCACCTGTTTGCTGCTTTTTTTTGTTGTTGCTGTATTTCCATGGGGGTATAACCTCAGAGAAACCCAGCCAGTCATTTTCGATTTCCTCTCAGCTCTCCATCCTAGCCAATATCCGCTCTCTTCTCACACTTGTGTTCTCTCAGGACATGCCTCATTGACGGCTCATTGCTGGAACGGCCCTTGGGGATCCGTTATTTTTCAATCAGCCTTCATCTGCTTTGCCTCGTTAGGGAAATGATGCCTGGGTAACAGTCTCATACTTGCTTCTTACTCCATCTCCTCCTACTCATTCTTTGTTCCGATCCATCAGGTGACTGTCATGTCTCCGATAGAAGCTGTAGAAGTCACATGACATACCAGAGATGTGCACTTTGTCAAACTAACCCATTAGTTAAGTCAGCACAAAATCACAATTGACCATAAGTACTTCATGTTCTACAGTAGGTCTATTATGCATGATTGCATCAGTGCACATTATTTAAAGGAAATGTTTTCAGAATATTTGTTCAAAATATGACAAATTGATCTGACTCTTAAACGACTTATTGGTTGCCATTATCCAAGACCCTTCTTTATAACCACTTGTTATATGCAGGCATTTTATTTTATTTTTTTACATTCCAATCAGTTTCTTATGGATAAAATCAAATCCTAGATTTTTATTTAAATAATTTTTGGAAATGTTTCAGATTATGGAAGTATGCAAACATTCACCTAACATGAGCATAATGTGATACTTTACTTTAAAAAGTAATGGTTACATTATTATGTTACTCTTAAAACAGTAAATAGTTAAAAATCCACTTACAGAGTAGACAGCTTTGTTAATAATAATGGGAGCAATAGTTTGCTGTTGTCGGTCGATTGCATTTTTGAGTAAATAAATAGAAAATGTACACCTGTTATTCATTTAAAAAGGTAACTGCATTAAGGTGCATATTTAGTAAAGCATTATTTTAAAAAAGGGTTGCATGTAGCGTGTTAGCACCAACTCAGGTTCAGTGTTTAGTCACGAAAAGTAAGAGCAACCCACAAAATTATAGTATAAACGAAAATAGGTATCATTGGAAGTTTTGTGAGATTTATTTTTCAAGATGTAGAACTACAGAGATTTCTTTCTTAACTTTTGAGAAACCTAATATGATATCTAGTGAATGGGGAAGTCTCCTTTTTGTCTCAAAGTGTCTAAAAGTTCTCTCTCAAAGTTTTAACTTAGCATGTGGCAGTTGGGTGATAGAGTGTAGGCTTTAAACAAGCAAACAGACGTGAGATATGTGCAGATCTTCGAGCGATTGTGTGTAATTAGTAAAGCACACACACGTTCGAAGGTTAGACAGCTGGCAGTTCTCTAGGGGCTTTGCACTGGCAGGTTTTTCCAAGAACTGCTCAGTGATCAAAAGCCAAAGACCTGGAGGAATCCTCACAGAGGTCCAATTAAACACTGCCTGCAGCCTGATTGGACCCTGAGTGATGGAGCTCTCTCATGGATGAGACTTCCTTACAGGGAATTCTTCAGAGCCAGAAAGGCCCACCTCCATATAAGTTCATATTTGAATTGCATATTCCTTTGACATTTCCTTTTGTTGACCAAACTCGGCAGTCTTTACTGAAAAATATGCTAATGAAGCTCAACCCCAACCCACAACCATTTCCTGAGAACTCACCTGTCTGGAGTTCCCAGAGGGAAGAACCAAAAAAATCGGCCTGGATTTTTTTTAAAGCTTTAATGAAAGGAACTTAGAGAAAGACAATGTGCGTATTATGTGAAAGGTTGCTCGGTGTGTGCGACGAAGACATTCATCGATATTCATTATTGTCCAGAGTTTTTATGATCTATGATTGATCTATGATTTATGATAACCTGCATGACATCCATGTTCCTTATTAAATATTGCCGATTGAAGGGAATGCACTGCAAACACATGCTTAGTGCGGTATCATGAGAAGATTCAAGGGCATTCTTTTATAAAAGTTAATTTGATTCTTCCCAAGTCTCTTGGCCCTGTCTTTCTGCAGCAGGAGCTTTAGAACAAATCTTCTTTAGTTAGATAAAGAGCAGCCCTAATTTGTACTGGCATTATGTATTGCTGTCCTAACTACATCATTGCATTCATACAAAGCCACTTCTTTCATTCATACAAAGCCACTTCCTGGGCTCCTGAGTCGTGACACTTATTCTTTAGTTTTTTTTATTTATTATTTAAAAAAATATATTTATACAAACAATAATTTAAATACAACTCTTCTATGATGAACAGGTTGTCAGTTTTTGAATTGTTACAAAATATCTTATTGAAAAATCTTGAAAAAATAACTTTGTAGGTATTATTATTATAATAAAGCCTATTAGGTACGAAGTAGTATTGTAGTAGTGAAGCAGTTTTATTTTATTATTATTAAATTTCTTCTTTTAAATATTAATGATTGAAAAAACTCTTGTTTGCCAAATTAAAGTCACTGTGGTACAACCAACATGCAGGAACTTATTTCACAAAAAAAGCCAGAAAACAGAAAACTTTTGCAAAAATATATGAGACTTAAAAAATTTAGTACATGTATACCCATTTGAAATATAAGAACTATAAATATAAGAACTATATATACAGGTTTTTTTTTCAAGATTACTAAAAGGAGAGAGAGAGAAAAAAAGAATTTGTCAGTTAGTAGCTTGTTCAAATGATTTAGTGTATGCAGCTTATTTAGCACAACTTGTTTTTCTGTTTTTTTCACTGTGTTATTTAATTAATTAACTGTTTAAATTGACGTGTTTCGAGTAGAATTATAATGAAGCTGTTGTGGTATTAGCAAGTGTGGGTCGTCAGCTGTCCAGGCTGGTTACCCTCCTTGTCTCTGTGCGGGCTCTAATTATCTAATCTGTCCTGTCTTGGAACATCCTGTGCATTAAACAAGTTCTTATCTGTTAAAACAAGTCCCGTTCAGCCACTTGTGTCACTCATTATTAAAAACGGCACAGTGTAAACGTGAGGGTCAGCGGAGGAGACGGGAATCTAAAGCATCAGCTGGAGAGCCGAGAGAGAGCCTGATCTCTTTAGGTGACCTTTGTGCCTCTAATCCTGCCTTTGAGTTTGGCATCCAACCTCTATTTCTGATTCCTCTCTCCGTCTGTGCAGGTATCTGCTGCCAGTCACTTCCCAGTTCATCATCAAGTGGCCGTCTTCTAGCTTCGGCCGCTCGGCGTCCTCGACTCGCCCCCGCAGCGTCTTTACCACAAGGATGGGCCACTTCTGATGGCTGCTGGACTCCTGATGGGGGAGAACACATTCAGACCTCTGTGAGAAGGGCATAATGCCTGGGACCTCCGCAAATTCCTGGAGCGTATTTAAGTGGATTTGCCTGCCTGCTTTGGTAATGCATCCAATGCATATGATCGACAGTTCTCTGCCTCCCTTCTGCTGTAAAAAAAAAAAAGAAAAAGGAAAAAATGAAAATGAAATTTTTTTTGCTGCATTGCTATCTCCCTTAGGATGCTTGTAAATAAATTATGTTCATCATCTTTACAAGACTGTACAATTTATTACATGGATTCCAGGGAATGTTTTAGTGTCATGGACATCAGAAAAGGTCATGGTAACCTTTTTTTTTTTTTTTGCTTTGACAATAGTGGTACTTTAACTCTGTTTTTCCCGAACATGATGTAATTTTCTTAATATTCAATTTATAATTTACATAATTTAGTAAACGTTTCGTTCTGCTCAGAATTTAAATTACAACACAGGGCCGTTCACATAGGTTCCCAACAGATATGTGAAATGACTTTAATTTATGGCGATAGACACACACACACACACACACACACACACACACACACACACACACACACACACACACACACACACACACACACACACACACACAAACACACACAAAACACACACACACAAAGCAACATGATGATGTGTTGCAGTGGCCAAAGATGTGAGTTTAAAATCAGGAATTTGCTTTCCACTGTGCAACCTTTGCAACCTTGTGTACATTTCATTTGATTTGCTAATCAGTTTAATTTATGTATTAAAAATGATCATAAATGTAATGTGTAAATGTAATGCTGTCAGAAAAAAACAACACAATACAAAGTTGCATCTCATGAAATTGACAAGCTCACATACTAAGTATTTTTTATTTATTTTTTTGGCACGGTGCAGGAAACAATTGTAGAACAAAGATTTTAAAATAGCGCAAACTGAATATGTCCAGTGTGAAAGCCCCCCTAAAACTGATTAATAAACGGAAAGAGAGTTAAATGGTTAGTAGTAGATTTGGGGTCAGGGTTTTTGTTAGAGGTTATTTCTAGGGTCTAGTTAGGTCTTTTATAGGTTAGGAATTAAAAATGCTTACTGTTTGGAGTTAATGCTCTGTTATTCTAGACTATAGTTGCCTGTTTCGAATTTAATGCTGAAATCACCTATCAAGTTAAGGGACATAAGTCTCTTTTAGATAACTTTTATGAGCCATACTGTGTAGATGCAAACATGAACCTCAGCGTCTGAGCTGTCTGATGTGTTTCTTTGCAGCGTTGATAAGAGGGATTTCCAATATTGCTGCCGGTAGAGTATGTTTGATAAATTGTTTATAAGTTCAGTGTGCTAAAACTCGGATGGCTGCATCTTTAAGATACTTGAATTAATTTGTGCTATTTATTTTATTAAAATGTCTATTTGTGCTATTTATTTTATTAAAATGTCTGTGTTTACACCTAATTTAAAGTTTGTTTTAACCATGACATTACCAATGTATCAGCGATTTTATGAACAGAATAACCTTTTATGAAAGTACTGTAATAAGTGCTAATTACAGAGCTTTGCTTTGGATCTAAATTAGGATACAGTAAATGTTCATGTAGTGTTTTAGTAAAAGTGACCTGGATGTGCCAGCTCAAACTACGCTGTGCCAACACTTCTCACAACCAACATTGTGTTATTTTGGTGTGTTTTTGGGGAGCTCTGTGACTGTTGCCAATATTTTTATTATTAGTATTATATATATATATATTTTTTTTTTTTTCTTAGAGAAATTGTAGTGACAGTGTTCTGACAGCCAGCTATTTATTTCCCTCTGAAAACAGCGATAACCTGACACATATTCAACAGGCCAGTTCAGGTAATTTTGCCCAACTTACCATCATGTCACAATGCCAAATATTATTTTTGCCTGGATTTTCATTCAGGAGAATGTTTTTTAATAGCAATAAAAGGCTTAAAACATCTAAACAGACTCCAGCATTCTATTTGCGAATCTCATTGTCATTGAGCTGCGTCTGACCTCTCTTACTTTTGCTTCTTTCTCCTGAGGGTTTCTTAACACAAGGTACCTTACACACACACACATAATCCACAGCATGACACTCCATGTCATTCCACACAGTCACACATGAGATTTCAGAGCATAACCTTGTCCTGTTTTGATCTAACCTGAGGTCATTCTTGAAAACTAAAAACTACACTGTAAAACTCCTTGTTTCTTCCATTTTCTCTCACAAAAAAAGAAAGAAAGATTGTGATGGTGTTACTTAGCAACAGCAGAGAGAAGCATTGAGATTGAAACACGTGTTGACACGTCAGTGTGATTCTTGAATCAAAGAAATGAAAATGTCAACAGCTGACACTTGAAGTGAGTTTTGATTTAACTGCTTTCAATATTTTTTGCCTTGGCCAAGCTGTTTTGTTAGTGGTCAACAGTATTGCTGTCCTCAGTTAAGGTGCTATCATAATGACAGAGATTTAATTACTGAAGGTCGCAAAGTTGCTGCACTGTTGTTTGCATTTAATTATTCTACTTTACTGCAGTATTATGTATTAGGGGACAGGATATATAAGTGCACTTGGTAGCACATTGAATTGCTGTTCAGTTGCATAAAGTAAAACTAATTTGAAAATAAGAGTTGAAAATTGTTGTTTGTGTGAACTTTGTGTATAATTGTGAGCAAGTAGCACCAAACAGAATCGCAAAAATTTTCCAAACACATTTACAAAACGTTCCTACTGGCCCTTTGACCACGACCCCTGTCTGTTTTGATTTGTCCGAAAGGTAGTTCCACCCCGAACTCACGGCAATGGTAAGATTTTGACATGTTGGATTATGCAAACAAATGTTGTGGAAGCACACCGTGTTCTCTTTAGGTCAACCTACAAATGGCTGAAACAGATTTTACGCAGGTAAAAGAATGCAGATACATATGCAAGCTCGGCCTTGTGTGTTGTTGCACAAGATGCACTATAGCAGGAATTAGCATAAATGCTATTTAATGTTTCTTGACTTTCTTCTTTTTCAGGTCAAACTTTTAGCAACTTACCTGATAATAACACATTCCGATTTAATGTCAGAAACATTTCAATGCAACTTAATTGCTCTTTTGAGTACTGAAGTTTGTTACTTGTTTGCTACCATGCATTGGCCCATAACACGCAGTTGTGTAATTTATATTTCAGGCTTTATAGAGCACTACGGCCATGGGTTTTTGATTAAATGCTTGAAATAAGTTCTGTGGTTAACATTTATCTTTGACAATATGTTTATTACAACATTATTTTCCTGTTATCTCTGTAAAGCTGCTTTGAAACAATCTGTATTGTAAAAAGCGCTATATAAATAAAGGTGACTTGACATAAAATATATCAGTAATACCCCTTATGAAATTTTTTTTTTTTTAAGCTTTTACTTCTCTTGGAAAAGTGGCTAAGTGGGACTCATCCTACCGAATAGGTATACTCATTCTGTCTATAATTGTGCTTTTGCAAACTATTTTAACTCAAACTTTAAGGGAAAATGTTTTTAGATAAAGACTGGAAGAGTTAGAAACTTAGAGATGGTGACATTGAAGACAGGCAACTATGGTGTAGTTTGTTTATAGCCTACGTTTAGCCTTTTACTTCTGGCTATTGTATTTAGGCTTCAAGATTTTGAAGTGTTCACTTTTGAGATTATTATGATGAACAACCTTTGTTGGTCACATAGAGTATTTACTGCAATAATTCAAAAGCCAATGGAAAAATTCTGTTTTGTTTTTGTCAAGTGAACAAGGGTATTGCCAACTTCCAGGTTGGTCTACAAAAATAGAGCAACGCTCTATAGTTGTCTAAAATGAACAGAACACCCCCAAAAATGGAATGTCTGTCAAATGAAGGCATTTTCTATGCAGACACTTACAGTTTAGACAGGTCCATTGATTATACTGTGTAGTATTTT
The DNA here is from genome assembly GCF_051911475.1 of Siphateles boraxobius. NCBI lineage: Eukaryota > Metazoa > Chordata > Actinopteri > Cypriniformes > Leuciscidae > Siphateles > Siphateles boraxobius. The sequence goes on along the minus strand of NW_027509141.1, from coordinate 11,341,664 downwards.
TATGACAGTGAATACTCCCCCAGTACAGAAATGTAACAACAGGTCAGCTCTTTACAGGATAGGATATATTAAGTAAGATAATATTATGCTAGTAATAAGGTTCATACAGTAAAGGGATGCATTAACATTTGGTCAGGACACTACTTTGTTTTGAAGGGGTGATGAACTGAGAAATCAAATTTTCCTTGAGCTTTTGACATACAGGAGGTCTTCATACTATAAGAATATCCTGTAAGTTTCAGAACTGAAAACTTCCTTGTTAGTCCAATAAAAGTTTTTATTGACACCAGGCTCAGCGAACGACAGGTTTTTCAAAGTGGGGATCTATGACGTCAAAGAGGATAAAACCCCTCCTCTGCAAAAGAAGATCAACGCCTACTTCAACACGGCCTGTTTAGCCCCGCCCACCGACTCGCGCATTACATGCTAACATAGGCCTACGACGAGGTAATTTTGCTAAACTGGATCGAGCTACCAAACTATAAACATTTACAAAATATTGTGCAGTACCAGGTCGTGGAAGAAGACCGTTGCTGCATAAGCTTCCTTCGGATTCCTATATTAGGAATGCATGGTTAAGCTTTATTAAATCAACAGAAAATCAGTCACAATTTCCAACACAGGCTCTGCTCTGCCAGCAACGCCACAAACATGTAAGTAACCATGTTTATTTTAATGCCTGATCTGTGAGCAGTGATTTCTGATGTGTAATTATTCAAGTTCAGTATTATCTTTCTCTCAAAATCATTCAATACTGTTTATGCATCAGTGACTAAAAGATCAACTTCACATCATTTCTCTTAAGATGAAATAATATTAAAACTGTGATTGAGTTATAGAAAGAAAGCGACCAAAGAACGCTCCCTTTCTAATCGCCCAAGCTGTCAGTCAATCAATCACACAGCACGCAAATCTCGTTATGAAATCAATGACGCTGTTACACTGCACAACGAAGCTCTACCTGTATTTACGTCGTGTTTGCATTGTTATTTGGTGAAAAAGCATTCGTGAGTGTGCAAAAACTGCGTTGCAATAATGAGATCTTTATTCACGCGATCACCAGACTGTATGTCATCTGGGGCCTGTTTCAGAAAGGAGGTTAAGTGAAAACTCTGAGTATGTTAACCCTGAAATGAGGGAAACTCTGGGTTCTCTTAGGAGAGGTTCTCTCGTATTGCGTAAGTTTAGCTTACGCTACGGGAAAGATTCATCTTCTCGAGATACTGAAGCCAAAAAATTATCCTTAATTTTGTATAACTTGTCAACGCAGTGCAGCAGCTAGCAGACCTAGAGCAGGCCATCTCGCGTGCTCATTGGCTGCCCTGCGGGCAACTGCTGCAGCCTACCAGTGCGCCCGGCGTGACGTCACGCCCAATGAAGGGCGCCCGCGCCTTTATAGCGTCACAGCCCACCAGATAGGCGTGGCTTAGCGTATAAAATAGGGGCTGTAGGCTGAATTCTCTGATTTTTCGACTATTCAGCGAGCTCTTCGCATCGCTGGATTTGAGAGAAGCCACCGCCGCCGTCGAACAGCGAACAGCCAGCTTAGGACAGCGCTGAGGAAGCCGGCCGTCTTCGCCACCTTCAGCCATCCGTGCGAGCTACGCTATCCGGCGACGTATCCTTTTTGCAAATCATTCTAAAAGAGCAGCGAGCGTCTTTTTAAAGATGCCTCGCACTTCCTGCGGCTCGTGTAAAGCCCCGCTCAGCGCGGGAGACCGCCACCTGATCTGCGCTCTCTGCCTGGGCCTGGAACACGCAGAGCTCGCCCTCGCGTCCGGGGGCTGCGAGCTCTGTGAGGAGCTTCCGCTGTCGACCCTGCGGGCTCAACTCGAAGCGTTCAACACCACAGCAGTCACTCCGCCCCCTGTGGGACCGCGCAGAAAGAAGCGCCGTTCCCTGAGACAGCCGGAACCTGTGGCCACAGCGACGCACTCGCCGGAGAACCTCCCTCGAGCCTCGCTCTCGCCTTCCCCACCTCTCCTCACTGACGCGCAGCTGCCGCTTGCGAGCCTCACTGCCGTCACTTCGGAGGATGAGTCCGTGGGACACGCCACAAAAGACTGCTGCTCTATCCTGGCATCAGACAGCGAGGAATGGTCGCTTCACTCCGCCTCCTCGTCAATCCAGGAATCCGCCCGTACCCGCGCTGGAGCTGACGCGGAACTTATGCGCCTGCTGACGCAAGCTGTCGACCGTCTCGGGCTCGAGTGGTCGCTGCCGAAGGAACCCGCGCCGAACAGGCTCGACGGCTGCTTCCTTCAAAGTCGCCGCCGCGCAGTTTCAGAAACCAGGCCCGCTCCATTCCTGCCGGAACTTCATGCGGAGCTGACGAAGTCGTGGAATTCACCTTTTTCTGCTAGACTTCAGTCACAGGCCTCCGCGTCGCTCTCCCGAGTGGACGGCGCCGCCGAGAAAGGGTACACAGCGATTCCCCCTGTGGAAGAGGCGGTCGCAGCGCACCTTTGCCCGCCCTCCGCGAGATGGCGGTCACGGTCAGCCCTCCCGTCTAAAGCCTGCAGAGCCACTTCCGCCTTGGTCGGCCGCGCTTATGCCGCCTCCGGCCAGGCCGCGTCTGCTCTACACTCGATGGCTGTGCTTCAGATCCTGCAAGCCGACCTCCTCCGTGAATGGGATGAGAAGGGCCGGGACCCAGCTGCGGTTACGGATTTGAGAAGCGCGACGGATCTTTCTCTCCGCGCCATCAAAGCTGCAGCCCAGGCCATCGGACGAGCCATGGCCGCGTTAACCGTGACGGAGAGGCATTTAACCATGTTAACCGTGACTGGTTAACGCTCGCGGATATGAGGGAAACTGAGCGAGCCACCTTTCTGAACGCGCCGCTTTCCCCCACTGGTCTCTTCCGCCCAGCGGTGAACGGGATTGTTGACCGCTTCTCTATGGTGCAAAAGACCACGCAGGCCATGAACCTCTTCCTGCCGCGACGCTCGAGTTCCGCCACAGGCCGCTCTCGCGAGAGACAAAGCCAGCCTCCTGTGCGAACCAGCACCCAGCGTCCAGCACAGCCTCAGCATCAGCCTTCGCAGCGACGTCAGGGCGGCCGCCCTAGATCGCGCTCAGACAGCCGTCGCAGACCGCCGCCCCCCAGAGGGCCTCGGCAAAGGCTCACGCTGAAGTCTGAGCACGCGAAGCCCTCCTAACAGCGGGAGAGAAAAGACGCGCGTGTCCCGCTGCGGCCGGACCGCCGTCAAAGTTCATTTCCCTGTCAGTCCCCTTCGAACAGGCTACTGCAGTGGTTCAACTAGCAGCCAACGAGCCGGTTTATTCACCCTCTCGCCTGCAAACAAACGCCGTTTTCACGGCGACCCAGAGAAATCTCAAAAAGAGTATAATGTCTGGTCCAGCTCACGCCGTCAGTGTTTTAAGTGTAGTGAATGTGCCCACGCCCCAGTGTTCACCCCTACACATAAGCACTCAAAATCCCGTGTCACTCACAGAGCACACTCTCATAAAGCGCAGAAAAGCCGCTCGAGTGTTGAATGTAAGAAATGTGTCCACAGGTCTGTGCCCACTATCTGCCCGCTCTGTTACACGATCAAAGAAGCTTATGAACGTAAGTGTCGTGCCCGCCAGAGAGCGCTCACACTTGCTAACACAAACCTTCCCCCGGGTCCCGCCTGTGCGTTTAAGTGTTATCACGAAACACAGGGCGTTAATAAAACGCTCCCCATCTACTATGATCGGGGCGTCAGATACAGTTGTAAGTCTCGTGCCCGCGTGCGCGCGCTCACGCTTACAGAGAGCTCTCCCGCCCAGAGTGTGCTCGCGCGTCAAAGTGTGGCAAAAGTATGTTCCCCATCCCTTATGATCGGGACATCTCACATAAGTCAGCCGGTCTCGGCTGTCAGCGAGCGGCCATTGCCCACGGCTCCGGTTCAGTTTCACAAGCCCGCAAATGGCGGCGGTCTGAACCCGGAGGCCATTCGCCCCCTGGCGGCTCACATAGCTGCGTGGGAAACTATCCCAGGGATTTCAGAATGGGTGTTGAGCACAATAAAGCAGGGCTATGCACTTAAATTCGTTCGCCGTCCTCCGCGCTTTCAAGCCCGGGCCGCGACGATAGTGAATGCGGAAGTAGCACACCTACTTCACGCAGAAATAGCAAAGCTGCTGTGCAAAGGGGCTATAGAAAAGGTGCCGCCTTCTCTGAGCGAGTCAGGCTTTTACAGCCGATATTTTCTCGTACCCAAGAAGGACGGAGCCTTCAGACCTATCCTAGATCTGAGATATTTGAACAAAGTGCTTGTAAAAAGACCGTTCAAAATGCTTACGACCAGAAAAATCCTCGCGCACGTTCGCCCGAGGGACTGGTTTATTTCTCTAGATCTGAAGGATGCCTATTTTCAGATTCAGATAGTACCCCGTCACAGGCAATTTTTGAGATTCGCCTTCGACGGTCAGGCATATCAATACACCGTCCTGCCGTTCGGCCTGTCCCTAGCACCCCGTACATTTACAAAGTGCATGGACGCGGCGCTCGCCCCCCTGAGAAGTCAGGGGCTGCGCATAATGAACTATCTGGGCGATTGGCTGATATTGGCACAGTCAGAGACAGAACTACTATCTCACAGAACAGTGCTTCTACGTCATCTGGAAAGCTTGGGTCTCACGGTCAACTGGACCAAGAGCTCATTACTGCCCAGCCAGTCAATTTCCTTTTTAGGAATAGAACTGGACTCGGTGACCATGACGGCTCGTTTATCGACACAGCGCGCGCGCCGTGTTCGCCACCTAGCCGCATCTTTCCAGAAGGGCAGCTTTCTCCCTTTGAAAACATTTCAAAGGATGTTGGGCTGTATGGCATCAGCTGCAGCGGTGCTCCAGCTGGGCCTACTGCGCATGCGCCCGCTCCAACGCTGGTTGAACGCTCGCGCGCCTCGCCGAGCCTGGGTGTCTGGCTGGAAAATCAGAGTGACTCAGACCTGCATAACAGCTCTGCAGCCCTGGTTAGTGGCCGATTGGTACCAGCATGGAGTAATTATGGGAACCATCTCTTATCGGAAGGTCATCTCGACAGACGCGTCCAACTCGGGTTGGGGCGCGCTGTTCGAGGGCAGACCGGCCTTTGGCCAGTGGTCAGACCAGGAGAAGGGTTTTCACATAAACTGTCTGGAAATGATAGCGGTCGAGAACGCGCTGAAGTGCTTCCTCCCGTTTATACAGGACCAGCATGTTCTTGCCGCTCGGACAGCACATCTGTGGTATCCTATGTAAATCGTCAGGGCGGTGTCAGATCCAGAAATCTCTGCAATCTGACGGAACGCCTCCTTATTTGGTCACAGACGAACCTGCGCTCGCTGAGGGCGGCGCATGTGCCTGGCCATTTGAACGACGGCCCAGACAGACTGTCCAGGGACAATGTTCCCCCAGGGGAATGGTCCCTGCACCCCCAAACGGTCCAGAAACTGTGGCGCCTATTCGGCAGAGCGGAAGTCGACCTGTTTGCGTCAAAAGACAACGCTCAATGCCCGATGTTCTTCTCGAAGGACGAGGACGCGCTGGCCCAGGTTTGGCCCAGCCTCCCGCTATATGCTTTCCCTCCGGTCTCTCTGTTGCCACAGGTGATCAAGAGGATCAGGGAAACGCGCCACTCGGTGCTCCTAATAGCCCCGCGTTGGGAGAATCAGACTTGGTTCCCTGGAACTGGCACGGCTGTCACATACAGCTCCGTGGCCGATTCCGGTGAGGGCAGATCTCCTCTCTCAAGCTCGCGGCACGATCTGGCATCCCCATCCAGAGCGCTGGTCTCTGCATGCATGGTTGATCAACGGGTACTCGTTGCCCTGCCAGAAGGAGTGATGAACACGATCACGCAGTCTAGAGCCCCTTCCACGAGAAGGATCTACGCGTCTAAATGGTCGGTGTTCTCTGGATGGTGCACCGACAGAGGTCTGGACCCGCGGACATGCGGGGTGGCGCATCTGCTCACTTTCCTACAAGAGCTGTTGGATAAGGGAAGATCCCCATCCACGCTCAAAGTTTACGTGGCGGCCGTAGCAGCATTCGCGGAATCGACGCACGGCCAGTCACTGGGAAGACATGAGTTGGTCATCCGCTTCCTTAGAGGAGCTAGAAGGATGAATCCGCCGCGCCCCCCGTCGGTTCCCATGTGGGATCTTTCACTGGTCCTCGAGGCCCTGAAAGCTTTTCCATTTGAACCACTAGACTCCGTGGAGTTGAAATATCTATCACTAAAAGCCGTTTTTCTGACTGCACTGTCGTCAGTAAAACGTGTAGGGGATCTGCACGCGCTGTCTATCAGCGCGTCGTGTCTTGAGTTCGGACCAAATGACTCTAAAGTCATCCTCAGACCTAGACATGGTTATGTCCCTAAAGTGATGGGCACTCCATTCAGAGCGCAAGTTATTTCGCTGTCAGCTCTCCCAGCATCTGACAGCGAAAGTGATGTGAATCTCCTTTGCCCTGTCAGAGCGCTGAGGTTTTACATTACGCGCTCCGCCTCCTTCAGGCGTTCGGAACAGCTTTTCGTTTCGTTTGGTGGGCGCGCCAAGGGGCTTGCCTCCTCGAAACAGAGCCTGTCCAGATGGATAGTGGACGCTATAGCGGCAGCTTACGCGTCAAAAGGCCTGCAATGCCCTCTGGGCATCAGGGCTCATTCCACGAGAGGCGTGGCCTCGTCGTGGGCATGGTCCAGTGGAATTTCTATCCATGACATATGTGTAGCGGCGGGCTGGAGCTCCCCGTCTACCTTTGTCAGGTTTTATAACCTAGAAGTTCCTGCCTTGCAGGCTAAACTGTTGTCAGTCTGAAAAGAGGTGTATTCTGCCCAGATCTCCTGCTCAGATCACGTTCATGACTCAGCTCTCCTGGTTGAGCTGCACTAAGTAGGGTATGTGCCATATGACTATACAGACCGGCGCGCTGCTCTGTATTCCCTATGTGTGCTTATGTACAAGTGATGGCCCGCGTGGCTGGCCACCTTATTTTTTCCACTTATGGGGTTCCCCTTAAGCTCGGGGTCTCATGTGGATGCTTGGCGCGCACGGCGTTGACAAAGTGTTCCCGTAGCGTAAGCTAAACTTATGCAATACGAGAGAACCTCTCGTAAGAGAACGATACTCGGTTACTAACGTAACCTCGGTTCTCTCTAGAGAGGGAACGAGTATTGCGTAACCGGCCGTGCTCACGCCACGAGCGACTTCGCTTCAGTCGTCAAAAAACCAGAGAATTCAGCCTACAGCCCCTATTTTATACGCTAAGCCACGCCTATCTGGTGGGCTGTGACGCTATAAAGGCGCGGGCGCCCTTCATTGGGCGTGACGTCACGCCGGGCGCACTGGTAGGCTGCAGCAGTTGCCCGCAGGGCAGCCAATGAGCACGCGAGATGGCCTGCTCTAGGTCTGCTAGCTGCTGCACTGCGTTGACAAGTTATACAAAATTAAGGATAATTTTTTGGCTTCAGTATCTCGAGAAGATGAATCTTTCCCGTAGCGTAAGCTAAACTTACGCAATACTCGTTCCCTCTCTAGAGAGAACCGAGGTTACGTTAGTAACCGAGTATCGTTTTCTGTTTCAGAATGGGAGGTAAGTCAAACCTGAGAAAGCAGGGTAAGTCAAGCCCGTTTCTGAAGTCAAGCCCGTTTTCAGTTACCATGGTAACTTACTCTGTGAACCTAACCTGGTCGGGAGCAGGTTTACTTCCGTAAACCCAGAGTTTATTTCGGTCTCCTCCCCTTTTTTAAAGAGGAAGCGGTGTTTAGACACCTCATTCATTTTTTCGGTACATTTATTCATTGCTGTTTTTCCCCCCAATTTTTTTAATAAGATGAAGTCTATATAACTTCTTAACTGGCAACTAAAAATACAGTAGATTAGAGTTACATCATGTAGCTCTAAACAAATTCTACAGAATTAAACTGTGGCATTCACTGAAAATCACTGAACTGTTTTCATCTGTGCACCAGAAGTTGATGGACCTTCCTCCTACTGTTCTTCCACACTCTGGGGACGAGGGAGAGATAAGAATATCCGTTTATACTTAGATATAAACTTAGTTTCTATGGGCTACTCCACATCAATAATGTGAAGAAATGTGAATGTGTAGATTGTTTGATGTGTAGACACATAATATTAACATTTCCTCTGTAGGCCTCTCTGTGGCAGCAGAAACTGTTTCTTAATCCCCCATCGTCCTGTGAAGATGAGCATTTGGTTGAGCACATTTTATAATACTATTTGTCATAATTTCTGGTGTATTGAGTAGGCTACTTACAACTGTCTGGGGTTCTGTTGGGACAGGAGGCTCCAAAAGACAGATATTACCATCAGAATCTGTTGGGAGCAACAAAAAACCCAACCCAAAGTAAAATATATGGAAATATCAAAAACACCCCATATAAAAAATAACACATATTGTTATCACAATCACATACACCTCTTACATTTTATGAAGGTACTTCAATCTTCGGGAGTGACTGGCTCTGATGAAGTCCCTCCAGGAATTCCCTCAGCCATTGGCCTTCCAGCATTCAGGCTCAGGGCCATCTCCATCTCCTCTGCATCTCCATCTCCATCTCCTCTGCATCTCCATCTCCTCTGCATCTCCATCTCCTCTGCATCTCCATCTCCTCTGCATCTGCATCTCCATCTCCTCTGCATCTCCATCTCCTTTCCATCTCCATCTCCTCTGCATCTCCATCTCTTCTGCATCTGCATCTCCATCTCCTCTGCATCTGCATCTGCATCTCCATCTCCTCTGCATCTCCATCTCCATCTCCATCTCCCTCTGCATCTCCATCTCCTCTGCATCTCCATCTCCTCTGCATCTCCATCTCCATCTCCTCTCCATCTCCATCTCCTCTGCATCTCCATCTCCATCTCCTCTGCATCTCCATCTCCATCTCCTCTGCATCTCCATCTCCATCTCCTCTGCATCTCCATCTCCATCTCCTCTGCATCTGCATCTGCATCTCCATCTCCTCTGCATCTCCATCTCCTCTGCATCTCCATCTCCTCTGCATCTCCATCTCCATCTCCATCTCCTCTGCATCTCCATCTCCTCTCCATCTCCATCTCCTCTGCATCTCCATCTCCTCTGCATCTCCATCTCCTCTCCATCTCCATCTCCTCTGCATCTCCATCTCCTCTGCATCTCCATCTCCTCTGCATCTCCATCTCCTCTCCATCTCCTCTGCATCTCCATCTCCTCTGCATCTCCTCTGCATCTCCATCTCCTCAGCATCTTCATCTTCATCTCCATCTTTGGGAGTCTCTTCCTTCTTTCTCTTGGCTGAGTAGAAGTCAAATGAGAATGAACATTTAATTGTGTTAATTAGACCTATGTCAAAAATGCTGCTGCACTGCAAGACACTGGATGCTATTTAGTTATTTAATATGTCAAATGTTTGTAAAGTCAGGTAGCCTACATCCATGATATTCTCAAGCCATACCTGACTGAATTATGTTTTTATATTTCATTTTTTCAGCTGCTATTTTCTTTTAATGCCTGAAGGATTGCACCTACATGAAAATTAAAATTAGGTTGAATAACATACTGTTCTTCCAGTTTCACCTCTGATATTATAACAGTTGGGTAAGTTACTCTAAAATAGTTATTAATTACTAACTACAAATGACATCTTCAACAGTGTAATTAGATTAATGTAATAATAACTATCTCTAGAAAGTATTGGTCTACTTATTACTAATTACTTTATAAATCCCATATCAACCTCAACCACTTGAACAATACAAAAAGAGACAATAAACTGCACTTTTAATGCTTTCAAATTAACAATATACAATTGCATGAATTATTCTTGAATTGACCAAAGTGTGTAGAGAGAGAAGGTTACATAAAAAATATACCTTTAAAAAATGTTATGTTAAATCCATTGTTGTTTTATACAGAATTGTTCTATAGTCTATGCAGTATTTAATGCAATGACATCATATTTTACTTTATATTACAGAAGAATTAAGAGTAATCCCTTTATTTAAATTACAGTATTTAGATTACTTGGTAATTACACCCAACACTGTATAACAGTAGCCTAATTAAAATGTAAACTTACGCATTGACTCAAGCAACTATTTTCTCCCAAACTAACTCTCTCGATCGCCGCTGCTGCCCTGTTGCTTAAAAAGAAAATGTTTGCGTACTGCTGATGAGAAATATGCAGACCTCTTTTTGTCTGGTGCTGTTACCATGGTGACTCATAATATCTGTGCTCCATTGATAATGGCTTTTTATAGTTGTGGTGCACGCGCTTAACTCCGAGTCAGTCAACTTAGAGTTGATTGAACTTACTCATTTCAGCTGTTTTGAAACCGAAAACTCAGTTTCCCATCTCAGGGTAAGTCAACTCAGAGTTCAAGTTTTAACTCAGAGTTGGTTGAACCTCCTTATTGAAACGGGCCCCTGCTCAGCTCATCACTGCAAACTTTCATGTGATGGAATAGATTTAAATATAATGCTTTAAACAATACATTTAAAAAATTGTTAATCTTCTCGATAGCTGTAATAGTAAAAACTTAGCAGTTTCCGAGAGTTTCACATGTAATACTAGCTATTTTATATGCAAACATGTCAGCCAATCACAGCAGTGGGCGTTTACACTGAAGTCTCACAGCAGACACGCCCCTTCAAACAGAGTGTTCAAATGAGAGGCTAAAATCAGGCTAGGAAGAATGCCTTTTATTTCTTAATTATGACAATGTTTGATGTAAAAATCATACCAACGTTATAAGGGCACCCCAGGCCACATTATAAAATAATAAAATAATCCAGTTCATGACCCCTTTAATACTCCTTTTCAAAAAGTGAGGACAAAAGAATCGACACAGAAGAATCGCATAGACTGCACACCCCCCATATACTCCATCAGTAGATCTTGTCAGTGGGGCTATATCCTTTCACATTTCTTGTTTATTGATCTTTATCTTATATTAGGCCAAAAAGAGGTATAAACATTATTTTTGTAGATACCCTTAATTCATAAAAGCTTGTGTAAGGTCTGTGTAATGCATGAATTCCATTGCACTATAGGTGTTACAACTGTGGAGAAGCATGTTCGAATTACTGTATCTTGAGCCTTCTACTCTGCAGCCTTTCTATTTCCCACATGTAAAGGTCTCTCAGTGACTATTTAAGGGATCACAGCCATAGACGCTTTCATGCGCTGAAAAATGTGAGTTTAAAGCCTCAGATTACCTGTGAACGACCAACAAGAATAGTATGATCCTGAATGCATGAAAGTACTTATGGTGAAGTTTGTTTTTTCCCTGCATATCTTATTGTCACAAAACCGACTCCAACCACAGTGTGGGAATTTCCACAGCTCAGCTGAGTTAGTGTCAAAAGAAAAGCCCATCTGCCAACTGGGGGCTTGTCCGAGATCCTTCTGGAGATTACCGTAGCCACTCTAGCCAGTTTCGCAGACAGACCCCGATGCACTGATGTTCTGAGCTCAGGGACTCAACAGCTGTCTTGGCGGTCACAACTCCCTCTTCCAAGTCGAGTGTTGATGTATTCAACTGTCTCATTCAAAGCACTTGGTTAATTAGTACTCTTGTGTTTTTCAAGTGTGGTGATTCATACCATTACCTTTGCCCCCCTCAGTCATTTTGAAGGATGGCTTGCTAAATGAAAATAGATTAATTAACATTCATAACTCTATCTTG